>NC_137847.1:14185000-16585000 GCF_948465745.1 Chenopodium album | reverse complement strand
AGCGTTGCTTACCTTAGGAGATTAAGTGTTAAGACAAGCCAAAGCATGCTTAACTACTCTTTGTTTCTTTGGATCTTGGAATCGACTTATTCTCACCAAAACGGGGACAATTTTAAAGTGTGAATAAGACATTTAAATAAGTTTGATTAAAATGCATGTTTTTTATTGATTAACAACTTTATTTGTAAAATTGTAATTTTATACCTGAATTGCTCACTAAATATATATTTCCTCCATTTTTTTATAGTTGCAACAGTTTGACTTTTACACTATTCATGTGTTTCACTTTTACTAGATTTGACGGTTTATACTTAAATAAAAATATAGTCATGTGGGACCTGTAAGATTTGTCTCGGTTTATACAATTTAATATCAAATTTTTATAATTTTTACATATTGATAGTTAAAGATAATAACGAGTCACTTGTACATAAGGTGCGACTTATTAGGCGACTTGTTAAGTTGGGAAAAAGTTCAACAAAGCACTAACGAGTCGCCTAATATAAATGAGGTGACTTGATAGGTTTACAAGTCGCACCTTATATGCATGTGACTATATAACCCGACTTATTTGGTGGCTTAAATTAGATTTTCAATGTCACCTGTATATAGGGTGCGACTCATTAACCTATCGAGTCGCCTTATACACATTAGGCGACTCATTAGGTGAGAGTCATACCCAACAAAACTCACCTATTGAGTTGCCTAATGTGTATAAGGCGACTCAATAGGTTTTTGAATCGCACCTTATGTACAGGTGACTTTGAAAATCTAATATAAACCACCAAATAAGTCGGGTTATTGAGTCGTATGCATATATGGGGCGACTTGTTAACCTATCAAGTTGCCTCATATATATTAGGCGACTCGTTAGGTGTTTTGTTGAATTTTACCCTAAGTTAACAAGTTGCCTTATAAGTCGCACCTTATGTACAGGTGAGTCTAAAACTCCAACTTATTAGAGGTTTTTTGTAGTAGTGCATGATGATTTTTTTTTCCTCATTGATTCTCTTTAGTTCTCTTCCGAATGGTGGAGGTAGGAATTTTAAATCTTCTTCGGTGCTGTACTAGGCATCTGATTTTTGTGATTACTCAAAAATAAACCATTAATTTCTAAGATCATTAAGCAACCCAACCAGAATATATATCAATACAGATTATGAATAAAAAATCCCCTATGTTATGGAAATAACTTACAAAGTTAAAGTTGATTGCCTTGAATTTAGCTATTTGCTATGAACTAGGGTACTCGAGTTAAATGAATGAAACAGTAAGACAGAAAAACAGAGGAAAGCTTGAAGGATTTGATTGATAATGGAATATAACGGCTACAATGAGGAATAGCAGAACTACTACTCTTGAGGGCTACTTCTACAACTATGCTACTGCTAGGGTAATACTAATCTCTCCAACAACATGAATTTTACTATTGCATTGCTCATCCTTATATCCCAAGCTCTCCCTTACAAAAGTACCCTCACATTAAACTTCTTTGTCATGTACTGGCAGAATACCCTTTGCCACCACACTTAGTGGAACATTAAAATTCCTTGTCTTCTTTCTAATACATTTGCTGCAGCCCTTGAGTTTGTCCCTTGCTCTTTTGTTTGTGTCTCCTTTCGTAGACCTTGATTAGTTGTTGGTGTGCTTCGGCTCGTTCCATTGCACTATTCTCCTTGATTGTTCTCATGTCGATTTAACTCCACAAGCTGACCTTTGTTGGTGTTTAAACTATTCTTACTTGTGCTCATCTTGTCGAGTTCAACTCCACAAGCAGAGATTATGAGATTATCTGAACACTTTCAATTTGGCTTCTACTATTGAGAAGTTGAATGCCTATATATCTGTCACTTGGTTTGCTAAATTTGAGTAGTATGCCAAATATTAATTACTAGTACATAATTGAAATTGTCACATCATCACATCTCCATACTTGATTAAGGGAAGTGAACTCCACATAAATGAATTCCAAAACTTTACAAAGAATATAAATATAACCCTCTGAAATTAACAACAAAAAAAAATCAGCTAGCAAAAATATTCTTCTTTTATCTTCTATGCTTATAAATATACAAAGGTGTGTGTCCCTTTTCTTTAAAAGAATCATAACGGTAACAACAATTACTTCTCTAGTTCTATTTGTCACTTAGTTCTCCCTGCCATCCTGTTGTACCATTACCCTTTGTAGCCTTCTATCATATATTGTTTCTATCATAGAGGTTTCTATCATGTGTTGGTTATATTGTTTATAATCTATAGTTTATTAGGCTTTTATAATAATTTTTGTAATTCATTCCTTTTTTTTTTTTTTAATTCTTGTAGGTAAACAGGAGAATGCAAAGCACAATATTTACTACTATGTATATTTATCAAATTTCATAGAATGTAATATTTTTATTTTTCTTCAGCAGAAGGTTCTAGGGCATGACTTTTTTTTTCCCACTTTTTCGTGTGTGTATATGTGAATAGTGATGAAGCATACTAATTTCAAGTATTTCTGTTTGTATGAATATTAAACATCAATTTGAAATTTTATTTCTCCAAATTTATTATGTGTTACGAAATTTATATTTTGGTCTCAAAAAAAAAAATACCAAATGTGACTTATTTGATAGAAAAATGTCAATTAAAATTTTAAGCCACGTGCTGATAAAAACCACGAACCCACGATAAAGATCATCGATAGTAAATTTGGTAGCCACGATAAAAATTCGTGACAAACAACTTGTTTAGCCACGATAGTATTTGTGGCAGGGGATATTATTTGACACGGTAGTATTTGTGGCAAACAAACATATTAGCAACGGTAATATTTGTGGCTACCAAGTTTATTAGCCACTGTAAAATTTGTGGCAAATTGGTTGGTAGCCTCGTTAGTATTTGTGGAAAAGAATTTGTTTGCCACGTGAATACCCGTGGCATAAAATTCAAAATTTGCCTCGACATCCCTTTTCCCGTGGCAAATTTCTTGCCACGACCTCTGGTGCCTCGGGAGTATTTTAAAATTCACGTGGCTAAACTACATAGCCATGGAAATTATAAACGTGTGCCACGAATTTTCCCGTGGCGCAAAGGTTAATTTGTTGTAGTGAATCAATGAGTAGTTAAGCATGCTTTGGCTTGTCTTAACACTTAATATTCTAAGGTAAGAAACTCTTTGCTAATGGCTCCAAGCCATTCTTAGTTAGATAAATCACCGCATCTAATGCTCTCTCAACAACTTATCCACTTTGCCACGACATGTTAGGACTCCATCACTCATATCGTTGAGTATAACCAAAACCAACATGCATACCCGGTATGCCTTACGTTTCCTAGGAGTAATAGTGATGTCTTGCTTTGCCGTAGCCCATCATTACTCTCAATAGGTCGGTAAGTGTTGTTTTGGAATGGCAAGTTTTACTCAATATTTTAGGGACCTAGGGTTTCTATGTTGGTTGATTTAAGTGAACTTAATTAATCATCACAACATTCGAAATCCTAAACATGCATCTAACATATCATGCATATATATAAGCATAAATATATATCGAAAACATAAATAAATGATGCATTTGGCAACTAGCATGACCCCTTGAGTCTTCAAATCTTCAAGGGTCTTCTCTTGCAATTTCATGGCTTCATCTTCCAAGAATTTCCGTCTTCAAGACATAACCTGCAAATACTAGTATCTACGATTAGGACTAATCTAAATATTAAGGTACAAAAATACTCAATGGTTCACAGACCGTATTTAGATTTACAAAAATACATCACGGAACGCAGTCTGTATTTTCTATCCTAATCAGGCCCCACTAGTTGCCATTTTACAAATCCTGTGAGAGAATATACATTCCATTCATCCATTCACTATATGTGAATGGCCCATGCATTTTACAACGATAAACAAATAACAATGCATAAACATGCGTAAACTACTAACTAACTTAGGTGGTTAATCCGATTAACGCGCCTAATTAAAACTAGTCAAAGTTGTTTAACCGATTATGTGATTAAGCGCAATTAAAAATTAAAGCTCCCACTAAATTCCGCATCCAACTTAATTAATCCAATTAATTAAGCCGGTAAACCCAAAATTTTGACAAAATAAAATTTTGCAAGTGCCGCTCATAACCGATGCCTGGCCTCCAAAATTTAATTTAAATAATTTAAACATAACTAAAATAATTAATATCGGCAAAACGCAAAAATATTATAGCCCTAAAACCCCAAAGTGCCTAACATCAAGCCTCTCGCCTTGGTGTGCTAGGCACCGGGGTAATAAAATCATTCAAGTGCACTAAACAAAATTAATTCCAAGAACTATTCTTTAATGAAATTTGGTTCAACTTGATGCAACATAAAATAAAAAAGGACTATTCTCACCATTAATTTAACCAACATAAATTAATTATGAGATTTGAAAAAATTAAAAGAGAGTTGGAATTATGACCATAAATATTCAATAAATATTCCAGATTAAACTTGTGAATCCTTGAAAAATTATATCTTCCAATATGATA
This sequence comes from Chenopodium album, assembly GCF_948465745.1. Lineage (NCBI taxonomy): Eukaryota > Viridiplantae > Streptophyta > Magnoliopsida > Caryophyllales > Amaranthaceae > Chenopodium > Chenopodium album. Next base: position 16,580,498 of record NC_137847.1, on the reverse strand, counting down.
TTAATGAAAATTCTATCACAAGTTTGAAATTATATGATTCCAATCAACTTAATAATGATTAAATAAAAAAAGTTCAATTAACATAAATTGAATTTAGTAACATAAAGTTCCAATCACTTAAAATAATTAAAGATTGAATCTTTAGTACTTAAGAGCCTCAAGATACAAACTTTTCACACTTAAAGCAATTTATTTGTAATTATGTGAAAATTTGAGCCAACTGTTAAGCACCAATTACTACCAAGTAATTATGCTTAAAAGTGGTTTTAAATTGTTGAAGCATAAAGGAAAGAATCGAATGCATAATCACAATTAATATGCCATTAAGATTCAAGGTTTAGAAGATTTAAAATTTTTCGTCAAAACGATAAATCCTTCAAAACAGGTATTTCTGGGCAGAATTTGGCATTTTCGCAATCTTGAAAGGATCAAAATGTTTCCAGAATATCGATTCCACCCAAAATTCACTAGTCTTAGGCGAAAATCTGGGTTCTGGAGCCAAAGTTCTTAATAAAACGAGATTAAAAATTAATAAAATCGAACTACTAATCTAATTAGCAACACAACTAGAAATTAAATCCATTTTAAAACCATGAAAATTTTAGTGACAAATTAAATGAGCAAGGCTTCGATACCTCTTTTGGGTTGTGATAAGTCTAACTCACCACGGAACAAAACCCGACCCGCTCACAATGATTATAACTAAATGACATAAATAACAACAAAGAGAGAAAAAAAGATCTTACCCTTGTTGCATGCTTCGCTTACACCCGGAGCTCTTACTTCAAAGCCAAGTCTTGCAAGTGCAGAGACCTGCTATGGTATCCACCCGCAACTCGACCCGATCGGTCTCTTACTCGGAGTTTAGCCGAGTCGGACCAAAACACTACTCGAGTATTATATGAACTTAAAGGTTTTCTCTCAAATGGAGATGCCCTTTTGAGTTCCTACTCAAGTGAACAATCCCAAGGTATGCCTTGGCTATTTATAAGGAGTGCTTCCTTGTGAATTCCTCTTATCTTTCAATGTGGGACTTTTTCTCAAAAACATCCCACATGGAAAGAATATTGAGTTCAATTCCTAGTTAAATAAACCAAGGATTCACTAAGTAACAAGTGTCACATGGTTAGGTGAGGACCGCTTTCTCACTTGCTCCTCAAGGCAACTCACATCCATTGTGAGCTAACCATGTGGCACCCAACCTTGAGCTCCAAGATGGGTTCGGTTAGGCCTCCACCCTTTGGCCCACGTCCATAACCCGTCACCCGGGTCTGCGGCCCGCTACCACATGGTGCTGCCAATGAGGCCCGCTGCCAACGTGGCGTGCTACCACGTGGCACGCTACCAACGTGGCGTGCTACCACGTGGCACGCTACCAACGTGGCGCTCTACCACAAGGCACGCTACCAACGTGGCGTGCTGCCCACGTGGTGCACTGCCATGTGGCGCTTCTATTTGGCGCGCTTCCCTAGCCTTTCGCGTGGCTAGGGTTTTTACTTGTTACTTGAAGCATTTTCCCGTCTCGCCAATTCCTAAATTTTGGCTCGAATTTTGAGATTCGGTTCCGACGCTCTAAGCTCGGAATTCGACGTCTTTGTTCATAATACTCGAGTGACTCATTAATTCCTTTCGGATTAATTTGTCGCATCGGATCGTTAGTTGCTTGGGTTTGACCTAAAGGGTTCGGTCAAGATTAAGCTATAATATTAATTATTTATTAATATTATTGATCGGAAGCGGCCTCCAACTAGGCATTCCAATCACTTGACCTCACTGAATAATTAGGTTTCTAATAATTCTGAACCCTCTATCGGAATAATACACTTGTTCGAAGGACATCATTCCTATCAGAAACTCTAGCAGAAACTTTATGAACTTAGGTACTCTCAACCCTCGTGTCCTAAACACTCACCCCCTTTATTACTTGTTACTATAGTGCAGGTTCCCGAACAAGAAGGAGTCCATAAGTGTTCTAAACGAAAATCTAGAAAGGAAAAGTGGTAAATTCCCGAGCACTTAGATCAATCATCTTTTCCTTTTTTGTTTAAACGAACCTTTCACTGATTAATTAGTGTGACCACTTTAAACAAACTTTTAATTAATTAATTTCACATAGTATCCTGCGTTAAATAAAGAATAGAATTGAATAATTAATTGTTGTTTGATCACTTAAGACAAGGCGAATATTGTTTATTTATTGTTCTATTCACGAAAATAAATTAATTAAGAATAACGACTTTGAAATGTAATTCCTACGTGATTAATTGCTTGTAAATAAAATCAACTAACTTAGTTTTTTAGGTATCGCGTTGCATACATTGTTTGGTAATGAAATTGTGAAAAAGGAAGAGCTAGTAGAGGCCGCACTAAGGCTAGGATAACAATTTCCCTCTAAAGGGAACGTTATTTTAGTACCCTCGCTCCCGAACTCATTTCTGGTATAAGTACACCAATTTGGGCATGGTTAAACTTACGATTCGTGCTAAATATCCCTTGAACTCTACTTAGGAGAAAGGCATGAATGAGGTTTATGAGTTTTCCTAAAACTCATTGGCAACTCCTTACTAGTTTCTTACAAAAAAAAGCATAATGATAGGATTAATTTTAATTCAAGGTCCCCAAAACAGTTAGGAATTCAAATCCTAATACACCCTAACAAGTGTAAAGTCCTAGGCTTTTAAAGGGCCATGGGAATATAAGGAGAAGGATCCCCTACGATTGGCACACCCTCCTTACAGTGGCGACTCCACTGGGGACTTAGAGGTTACAAGATTAGTTTTTAGTTATGGTTCAAGGTTTCCAACACTAGTTGCCTATGGGTTGTAACAGGAACTAACTTGGATAATCTCTAGTTAGAGAGCGAGACTTGAACGCATAATATCTTCCTTTTTCACAAAAGTAAAAACCAAACAAGCAAATCATGCATAATCATAGCACACTATAACCCTTGGGGATTGGCTCATTGACTAGGGGTTTCCAACACTAGGCTTCTATCCCGAAATCAATAACAATCATCCCACCCAAATCGCCAAAAAAATGTTGGGAGAACTATGTCATGGGTCAACACATTGAGTGATTGATTTGTACATCGTTACTTAAGATATGGTACCTTTGGACACCCAAGCCTTGACCTTAGAATGACATTGTATGCTTCGACGGTTCCTTTAATGTGCTTATGTGACTATATGGATATGTGTTTAATTACGTGCTTCGTGTCTAATCTAATTAATTCCAACTTGTTACCTAAAGATATTAAAAAAAATTCGCAAATATTGTGGTTCGACCAAAAAAAAAAAAAAAAAAAAAAAAAAAAAAAAACCTTTTATTGTTCTTTTTTTCATTTTCGTAAAAAAAAATAAAAAAAAAATGTCGAACCTACCACCAGGTGGCACCCGCAACTATCAAAGTTGCGCGCACCCTTCAAGCGCAAGTCTAGAAGTTGTGTGCGCCTCTTCCGCGTAACTCCGTGTCCTTCGCGCGCCCACTGTTCAACGTTGACTTTGACTCATTACGAGCAATGTTATATGAAGAAAACGATATTACCGTTTCAAGGTTAATCGTTAAATAGGTGCTAATAATATCTCTTTGGCTAACAATGTTGTCTAATTTTTTATTTTTTTTTTCTAATTGTTCTTCTTTTCATTTAAAAAAAATCTTTAATCGTTTTTTGTTTGGAAAAAAAAATCAAAAAACATGTCTTTTAATCGCCCTTTTCTTTCTTTCCTTTTTTTTCCTTTCCAAAAAAAAAATAAAAAGTCTTTTATCGTTCTTTGTGCGTTTTTTCGCAAAACAAAAAAAGAAAAAAAAACCACGCGTGGCAGGCGCTACTCTCGAAGTTGCACTTTCCACCTTAGCGCAAGACGGAAAATTGCGCACGATATTGTTTTCGATTATGATGATTCATTTACGTACTTTATAATCGAACTAATGACATTACTTCTCATAAGGTTCGTCATTAGAAATTCGCATCTCTTGATAGGGCGTCATCAATATTCTCATTCTTAAACATGCCTATTTTCATGGTCGTCATCTTTTAGTTGTAATTAATCAACCTTGACTTAAGAGCATAATTTATTTACCTCTGTTATAGTTTAAAAAGAAAATCCGAGAACCTTACTTGGGATGATTGCTTCACCAAAAAAAAAAAAAAAGGAAAAAAGGAAAAAAATGGAACGAAGAAAAAAAAATCAAGGAATCGTTCTTAAAAAAAAAAAAAAAAAAAAAGAGTATGATACAAAAATATTATTATCCTAAAAAAAAGAGAGAGAAAATAATGAATGATAAAACCAAGAAAATGATTTACTCATTTCTTGGATTTTACTTTCGGAGGCAATCATTCTTTTTAAACAAATAGTAATTATCCTTTAAAGATGAGCAATATGAGAATCATAATTTTAAAAAATCGATAAAGATCTCTATTGCAATCTAAATGATCAACAAATACCGTATTTCTAGTATATTTGATCATTTTAAGGAGTGTACTAAGGTTGACTAATATTTCTAAAAATTTGATGAGCATGTCAATCCATCTTTCCCTTTTTTTCTCTTCTCCTTTTTTCGAAAACAATTCACTTCAAGTAAAATCCTTAGATGATTACCTTGTTGAAGTCAACACAAATCATGACATTCTATTATTGATTGTTTGTGAATTTTTTGACATTTTTATCAATAAACTTGCTTATAGTGAATTCGTATTACAAGGAGTAAAAAAAACAATCATTTTGACTTTTGATCGTTGTTTGAATGCTTGGCAGAAAAGGTTTAAGTGAACGCGCTCAATTTCTCGTGATACACATTACTAGATCATCTTCCACATTCGCATACTAGTCCAATCATGGGTGACAAAGCAGTATCGGAGAAACTTAGAGAGGAACTCCAAAACCCAAAGGTCCTACGAGAAGAAGAAGCCCAAATGAAGGCTCATAAAAAAGTAGAAAAGGCTAAAATAAAAGCAGAGAAAGAAAAAGAAAAAATTCTGCAAGAAAAAGCAAGTGCCAAAAGAGTAGAGGCCTTGGAGAAACTTGTCCTTCGAGCTGGCTTAGGGATTAAGTATTTCAATTATGAGCTTGCACCACAACCTAGTGGGAAGACTCTCCCAGAAAAGTTCTTGACTATGGATTTACCAACCTTTAAGGTTACAGACAATCCTATGACTCACTTAATGAGTTTTATTGGAAGTATGGCATTGAAAGGGGTTGCGCATAGCTTATATCCATGTACTTTTCCTCTTTCATTAGACCTAACTGCTAGATCATGGTTTTATAACCTCTATGCAAAACAAACTTCCACTTGGAGTGACGTTGTAGATGTGTTTTTAGCCTAATATGGAGACAACATCGAGCTCACAACTACCTTGCGCGATCTTGAATTGCTTAAGCAAGAGGAAGAAGAAGGCTTTATTGACTTCTTTTCCAGGTGGTAATCAAAGGTTGCTCTTCTTTCACAAAGACCTCCGGATCATGAACTTCTCCCAAAGTTCACAGACAATATGTGTCCACCATACAAGTGACATTTACAATACCTTGGTTTAGACACATTTCAGAAAGTCTATACTGTTGGAACATTAATTGAAAGAGACTTGATAAATGAAAGCATGAATCATATAGATGGACTAGATTTTTAGAGAGGATTTCACTTACGTTTGAAATGGACAAAGCTCGAAGACGCAATCTTAAGAAGTGGTCAACAATTCAAGGTGTAGCACCCTATGTCTTGTTTTGTTTCTTTTGTTTTCTTTATGATGGACTAAGAGATTCATGCTGTCGAATCTACTTATTATGTACTCTCATTAATTAATGAATAAAAATTATATTTTCAAGTACGTCTATCTTGTTCTCTCTCTTTGTTGTTATTAGCTCAAATAAATAAAATATATACATGCAAACAGGCAATATCAAAAAAGGCATACATACTCAACACTTTAAGAATCTTGATGAGCTTTGGCTTACAAGATGTATTGAATGAAAAGAGGCCCATCTTTTGGCCCACTAAAAAGAGATATGATGATTACACCAACACAGTAGGCAACTTGAAAATCCACGTAGATAATCCCATGTTAATAACCCTAGAACAATCTGTCTTTTGCTAGCCCTTTTGAGCTTCGTCAATGGAGCCTTACTTATTCAACCTAAATTATTCCAAACCTTGGGATGGGAATGGTGCAAAGAGATACAAATGAAAAATTGGGGGAACGAAACATAAGAGGGGGACATAAAGTTAGTCTAAACCCCAAAAAGGAAAGATCGAATGCAAAATCGTTCTAAACCCAAAACCAAACTTGTCAAAGATAAAAAAGAAAAAAAAGAAAGAGAAAGAAGACAAGGAAAAGGCACCTAATGTACGAGTTTTCACACACAAAGTAGAAAGGTTTTAATTTGAGAAGCACCAAAAGTAAGGGATTAAGGTAGTATACTTGAGCCTGTCCATTTTTCATAACCTTGAGCCTAGCCACGTTACAATCCTGGAAAGGCTCTCCTTGAGGTAGACCATAATCATGTACCACAAAAATCATCATTTTACGAAAATATGGCCCACCTTCGGCCTTTGCACATATGGACCTACTTGATCCGTGCCATTTATGGCACCTTTAGGCTATGTTTTCTTTATATTTCTATGCTCATTTTTAGTCGTTTGTGTCGTGTTTATAGATAATAATGCTCGATTTGGGTTATTTTGTGTTAGTTTAGAGAAATGCATGCTTTTAATGGTTTTCTTATCATTTTATTCATTTCTCGGCTATTTCTCTCGCTTCTCCGTTTCTTTGTGTTGTTTGTAGGTACGTCGCGGGCCATATGCATGGAAATTGAAAATAGCACCCACTAGCATCAACATGCACTTTTCGGAATTGAATTTGAGTTTGAAACAAAGGAAAACGAAGGATTGCAAAGTTTCAAATAGGACCTTTGTTCATTGTTTCAGCCATATCTCAAGTTCTACAACTCGGATTGATGTGATTCAAGTTGGGTTAAAAACTAGACTTAAAGAGCTTTCCAATGATAGGTCGCACGCCCTCATACGACATATAGATTAAGAGTTACAGCCTTCCGAAGTTAGCCCTGAACTTCTGCCGCGGGCGCGGGCTACAGTACCCGCGGGCGCGGGGTTGCTGCAGCTCCAAAACTGCCGTTTTTGGGCAGTAAGCACCCGCGGTTGTCCCGAGGGCTCCCCGAGGGCGCGGGCCTTGGCCCCGCGGGCGCGGGCTTGGGCCGCGGGCGCGGCTATCGGGGTTTCCGTCTTCCTCCGCGGGCGCGGCCGAGTTCTCCGCGGGCGCGGGTTTCCGGGTCTTTAACGATTTTTAAGCTTCTTTTCTTCTTTTGTTTATATAGTTTTTTGTTTCCTTTTTTCTTGATTCATGTAATTCCTTAGTTTTAGAATAGTTTTCTCTCTCTTAGGTTGAGAGCTTCTCTCTCTAGTTTAGGCTAGCTTAGGAGTAGTTTTAGAGAGAGAAAGTGAAGAATTTCAATGGTGATTGAGAGATTGAAGATGCAAGTGTGACAATTGTGTTGGAGATCATCTTAATTATCAATGAGCATTTCTAAACTCTATCTCATTCAATTGCTTTGTTTAATTTGATGTTTGTTTGGTTTGATTTTGATATTTGATGTTTGATTAGAGTAATTGTTCTTGATATTTTGTTGATTCTTGTTCTCTATAGTTGATAGTAGATTTGATGATGATGTTTCTTGAGTAGTTTACTTGCTAGGGTGTGGGTAAACATGTGTGGTTGATGGATTGAGGTTGATTTGGGAATTTGAGTAGTTCTTGTGTTGTGATTAAATTGATTCATAGAGGTTTGCAAGTTGCATAAGTTTGATTAGAGTAGCTAACCATGATTTCTAGCATTGATTGCATGATTGAATTGATTGACATGACCACTTGATATCGGTTTGATCATAATTAGTTGAGTATTTGATTATGTTTCTTCATATTGTTTAGCACTAGAGAAATCTATGTTAGAGAGTGTGAGGATGATTAGTTTAATGCCCCTAATTGCTCCTACTATTTGTCTTTGCATTGCTTGGATTGCTTGACTCCCTAATTAGCTTGATTATCATGAATGCATGTTGATCCCCACTCCCTAGTGTTTCATTTGTTTGGTTCTTGATTTAGGAAGTAGAATAATTTTACCTTTCACTTTAAACTTCGACCTAGCTTAGGCGTTAATTAGAAATACTTGAACATAACCGTTCCTAGTGGTTCGACCCTTGACTTACCTCTATACTTGTATTTAGGTAGTTGAGTGATTATAAATTTGTTTGACCGTAGGGAGGATTAGTTCAACGACATAGTTTTCCCCACGTCGAAATGGCGCCGTTGCCGGGGAACGGTGTCTATGTTTGAGTTTTTTTTTAATTGCTTGAGTCTAGGTCTTTGTGTAAACTTTTCTTTTATTTCTTTTTGTTTGCTTTATAAAAATGGCATGTCTCTCATTTTGACAATGAGCCCTTTTGTGAATATTTAAATAGACTAGAGGGATTTCTTGATTGTAATTGTTGTAGCCTTTGGGAAGCTTGTGAGATTTGTTATTTTGGTTTGAATGAGCAAACTAGGGAAGAAGTTGAATGCATGTATAATGGTGAATTTAGAGCATTGTCAATTGATGATGCTTGGGATTTCTATGTTTGGTTTGCTAGGGATGTTTATAATAGGGGTAATCATGATCCTAATATTTATATGCAATGTGTTGATTCTTCTAATATTAGCATGATTTCCAATGATTTGTCACATGATCCCATTAGTGAACCTAGAACACATGATTTCAACTCTACTTCCCCTTTTGTTCATAATGATGAAGTACATGCTCAAGTTGATGCTAATGGTGTGTTTCAATATTCTTCATTATTTACTATGCCTTCTTGTGATGTGCTTCATTCCCTTAATGATGAATCTCATGTTCTTGATTGTGCCCCCGCTCCCCAATGTGATGTATATGCTCATGATCTTAATTTTGATTCTTCCAATCTTGGTTGTACCTCTTCTTCTCTTGTTGAGCCTCAACCTTCTACATCTTTTAAATCTCTTGTTGATATATTTGAGTCTCAAATTAGGCACATTGAGCTTGATGATAATCTTGGGACTAGTAAGGAGATGATTCTTCAATCTATGAGAGGTCAATTAGAGATAATGAAAAAGAATGAGGAGCGTCTTGAGGAGGGAAAGAAAAGAAAAGATGAGATAGAAAGCCAATTGTCATCCTTGATGCTTGTTTGTGAAAAATCTCAATTTGATGTGTGTGTTGAGGATGATGATGATGATCATTTTGAACAACCAAGAGTGTGTGAGGATCCTATTGTTGAGCATATGAGTGAAGGAAAGGGAGTTGAGAGTGATGATGATTATGATGATTTTGTGAGTCTAAACTCCTCTTCCTTGGTTAATTATGATGAGTCTCAAGTGTATGAATGTGACTCTTCTATACATGAGTGTTTGGACTTGTTTGAGGTTATGTCCAATGTGTTTATTGAGAGTCAAATGAAAACCCATAGCCTTCTAAGTGAGTTCATTGATGATGCTTCATGGGAGAGAGATGATTTTGAGTTATATTTGCATCCATTCATGCATGGTTTTGAGGACTTAGGTTTTGAGTTTGTGGAAGGAAAGGTTGTTTATTGTGGTGCAAAGAAGGATGAGGTTGATTCCTTTGGAGTTTTTGAGCTTGAGGGAGATGTCGATTGTGAGAGGACTTCATTTGATGACTCTATGATTGATTTTCATGCCCTCATTGGCGATGTGAGACCTTGTGTTGAGGGAGTCGCGATCCCTTTGCCTATTTCTCATACCCCTTTTTCTCAAAGGTTTGACCACATCCCCTATTGCCCAATTTTTCTCCCTTCCTTTGTTGATAAACCTATTGGGGACTCCCTTGTCTATGATGATCTTAATTTCCCTCATTCGTCTATTGTTGAGGAAAAGGGTGATGTTGCCACCTAAAAATATTTTTGTGAGGAGGTTTTGCCTTTTTCTTTTTCTTTCCATTCTTTTATTCCCCCTTCTTCTTCTTCTTCTTCTTCTTATTTTCTTGTTTTTCCTTTTGATCCCTCTTCTTCTTTCTTTTGGCATCTCCCTTCTCACTTGCGTGCAACGTTCTTGTTGCACGTTCTTATCCCGTCATTTGCCTACCTTTTATCATATGAAATGTGTAGTAGTGCATTTGACAAGCTCTTGCGTGCGTTGAATTATTATTTTCTAGAGCGGTCATGCTTGGACCTTAAGCAAGCCTTTCTCGGGAAGTAACCCGTGTTTTATTGCTTTCATTTTATTTTCTTTTTAGAATAGATTTTATCTCATGGAAATATTTGTGTGCCTTTTTCTAGGTACATGAGTTGATATACTTTGGTGCTTCAATATTGATTAAGAATCAAGGAAGGTTGACTCCTATTTTTGCTAGCATAAGGAAGGCAAGTTCGACACTAGAGGTTGTTAGCCTTGAAAGGGTAAAATTGGGTCATTTGCGAGTATTTACACCCACCTAATATCCGGTAATATCCTACCTCGCTCTTCCTCTAGTGGATGATGCCATGTTGGACATATGTTGGTTTGTTGGATTGATCTCCTTGTTTTCCCTTCCCATGGATTTTTGGTTTATGTTTGAGTGTAATGTCTTATTCAAGCTTGGGGGAGGGTATTCTATCATGTTTGGTGGGATGTTGATTCATATATGCTATGCACCTTTGTATATGCTTTTCCATGTTCTTATATTTTGAAAAAACTCCAAAAAGATTTTTGTTTTTATCAAGGAAAATTTGCAATGTGTTTTGTTTTGTTCTTGCTTTGGACATAATAACATTTGGACTTATATAATTGAATGTTTTTCTTCCTAAATGGTAGTGGTATGCACGGTTTGAAATTACGTTTGGTTGATTCTAGGATAAAGCATGCTAAGGTAGTTGTCTAGAACTAGGGGGATCATGAAGCAGGATTCTACTTGTTTGTGGCATGTTTGGTTGTTGCTCCCTATCTTCGATTTGACAACCTTAGTGAGTTTTTGCTACAACCATGTGAGATTTATATTTGTTCAAGCTTTCATCATACTCTTGCATGAGCGGCATGGATCCTTGACTTTGCAAGCCTAATCTATAAAGCTTGATGTATGATTCTTAAACCCGAGACCGAGCTATCTAGGGAGGACAAAGGCACCTTTTTCGGGGTGGTATTTTTCATTTTTAGGTTAGTTTGATTCATATTTGTTTTTGGGTTCCATTTGCCTTCTTGCAATCATTTGAGCCTATTTCCTTATTTTCAAGCCACATCTTTAGATCTTTGGCCTTTTGTTTCATTTTCTTTCTTTTCTTGTTTTTGTGATGCAAATTGATCATATTTGATGGAGTTTGTGGTGGTGAAGTTGGATGTTTGGTTTTTATGAGTGCAAGATTGTGTTAAGTTTTCTTTGTGAATAATGGAAAGTGTTTGAGTAAAAGCCGTCCTTAATCATAAAAGGCATGGACTAATAAATTGCATTATAGAAAAAGCCGTCCGAATTTAGCAAAAGGCGAGGACATTGCAAGTTTAAGTAAAAAAAGAAAAAAATTGAAAAAGTGAGAATTCAAAAATATTTTGATGTATTCTTTTCTCCTTCTAAGCATTGAGGACAATGCTTCATTTAAGCTTGGGGGAGAAGCGTTTACGCTTTTTGTATATATTTCTTGTGAGTATAGCTTCAAATAAGCTTGGGGGTGTTGCTTTTGTTTGGTGATTTCTTGATCGTGTTGTTAAGGATTGATCACCCTTTTGCTTCACTTTTTAGGAAAACCGCCAAATTTTAAAAATTTTACTCTTTATGCCTTACGTTACAACCTTAGGGAAAGACCTTTCGACCTAGAAAGTTGAGTCACTATTCGGGGGAGGGAATCATGAGTCATTGCCTAAGGAAAGGGGATGCGAAGTCAAGATGTCGAGTAGCCTAAAATTTTGATCTTTTTCCGGTTCCTTCGCGGAATCTATGAGATGCTCACTAAGGGGAGATATGAGATTAGTAGGGGGAACGCGGTAAGACCGTTTGGGATGAAAGTGGAGTGTGATAACTAGTTCATATGCTTAGCATATTTATGTTTCAATCAACCTTAGGTATCTTATAGCGTGCACTCCCTTACTTGTTTAGAAAAATTTGCATTCACTTGTGGTGGTACATTTGCAAAAGTCCTCTCATGAACATTTGTTTGCTTTTCTTGTATTTTGTTTTCTTTTTCATGCTTTGCCTTGTTTGTATTATTATGAGAGTTATGGGTAAACTCTTAGGATACCCTTACGAGAGCACCACTCGTCCTCTAGGGCGATCTAGGGGTTTAAATGGCTTGTCTTTAGTTGCTAAAATTGACCGTGATTCCTACGAAAGTGAGTTAGTATATATTCCCATCTTCTCTAGTTTTCTCGTTTCTTTCTTTGCTTGAATAATGTCATCATTTTTCCCTTGTGCTGGATTTTGTTTTGCTCGAGGACGAGCAAAAGTTTAGCTTGGGGGAATTTGATCCGTGCCATTTATGGCACCTTTGGGCTATGTTTTCTTTATATTTCTATGCTCATTTTTAGTCGTTTGTGTCGTGTTTATAGATAATAATGCTCGATTTGGGTTATTTTGTGTTAGTTTAGAGAAATGCATGCTTTTAATGGTTTTCTTATCATTTTATTCATTTCTCGGCTATTTCTCTCGCTTCTCCGTTTCTTTGTGTTGTTTGTAGGTACGTCGCGGGCCATATGCATGGAAATTGAAAATAGCACCCACTAGCATCAATATGCACTTTTCGGAATTGAATTTGAGTTTGAAACAAAGGAAAACGAAGGATTGCAAAGTTTCAAATAGGATCTTTGTTCATTGTTTCAGCCATATCTCAAGTTCTACAACTCGGATTGATGTGATTCAAGTTGGGTTGGAAACTAGACTTAAAGAGCTTTCCAATGATAGGTCGCACACCCTCATACGATTTATAGATTGAGAGTTACAGCCTTCCAAAGTTAGCCCTGAACTTCTGCCGCGGGCGCGGGCTACAGTACCCGCGGGCGCGGGGTTGCTGCAGCTCCAAAACTGCCGTTTTTGGGCAGTAAGCACCCGCGGTTGTCCCGAGGGCTCCCCGAGGGCGCGGGCCTTGGCCCCGCGGGCGCGGGCTTGGGCTGCGGGCGCGGCTATCATGGTTTCCGTCTTCCTCCGCGGGCGCGGCCGAGTTCTCCGCGGGGGCGGGTTTCCGGGTCTTTAACGATTTTTAAGCTTCTTTTCTTCTTTTGTTTATATAGTTTTTTGTTTCCTTTTTTCTTGATTCATGTAATTCCTTAGTTTTAGAATAGTTTTCTCTCTCTTAGGTTGAGAGCTTCTCTCTCTAGTTTAGGCTAGCTTAGGAGTAGTTTTAGAGAGAGAACGTGAAGAATTTCAATGGTGATTGAGAGATTGAAGATGCAAGTGTGACAATTGTGTTGGAGATCATCTTAATTATCAATGAGCATTTCTAAACTCTATCTCATTCAATTGCTTTGTTTAATTTGATGTTTGTTTGGTTTGATTTTGATATTTGATGTTTGATTAGAGTAATTGTTCTTGATATTTTGTTGATTCTTGTTCTCTATAGTTGATAGTAGATTTGATGATGATGTTTCTTGAGTAGTTTACTTGCTAGGGTGTGGGTAAACATGTGTGGTTGATGGATTGAGGTTGATTTGGGAATTTGAGTAGTTCTTGTGTTGTGATTAAATTGATTCATAGAGGTTTGCAAGTTGCATAAGTTTGATTAGAGTAGCTAACCATGATTTCTAGCATTGATTGCATGATTGAATTGATTGACATGACCACTTGATATCGGTTTGATCATAATTAGTTGAGTATTTGATTATGTTTCTTCATATTGTTTAGCACTAGAGAAATCTATGTTAGAGAGTGTGAGGATGATTAGTTTAATGCCCCTAATTGCTCCTACTATTTGTCTTTGCATTGCTTGGATTGCTTGACTCCCTAATTAGCTTGATTATCATGAATGCATGTTGATCCCCACTCCCTAGTGTTTCATTTGTTTGGTTCTTGATTTAGGAAGTAGAATAATGTTACCTTTCACTTTAAACTTCGACCTAGCTTAGGCGTTAATTAGAAATACTTGAACATAACCGTTCCTAGTGGTTCGACCCTTGACTTACCTCTATACTTGTATTTAGGTAGTTGAGTGATTATAAATTTGTTTGACCGTAGGGAGGATTAGTTCAACGACATAGTTTTCCCCACGTCACTACTATTGAGTAGTTAAGCCCCAACATAAAATGCATGAAGTGTTGAGTAAATGATTACAAAATCATATAAAAAAAAAATTCAAACAATTTGGATGATTTGATAGCCATTGGCTTGATTACATCATTTTAGTAAAGCAATCCAATCAAACTAAATTTGATGTTTTCCATATCCTTTGCCAAGAAAAATGAGATGACTATCACTTTAACAAACAATCATCTTATTTTCTTTTAATAATAGGGCTATTTATTACTAAGGTGATTCAATTTCTATATACATTGCCTAGAAAGAAAACGAGTTAATACAGTAAATTGATTTGATATATCGACAGCCTTGACGTCAACTTTAGATGTCTTTTACAACTCTTGAGCATTGGTCTTCTCACTTATCATGAGCAACTAATATGTCCGCATGTGTGGGATATCTTCATCCTCTCTAAGCAAGGAACATTAATTGAACATGATCACTACATGAAAAAATGATCGTTATCGCTATTACTCGTATACCTCACTGCCAAGTCATCACGATGATTCAACTATTAAGTCGATAATCCTTGCTTTTCGAAAACATGTCTAAACCTTTTCTATATTCTTCTATGGGAAAGTTGGATTCCTCTTCCTTTTTTTTTTATGCAAATCCATTTTTTTTGTTCATTTCTTTTTTAGGGGGGTAAGTCGGGATGATCCCTCCCATTGACAAACTAAAATTCCAAAAATGGTAACAAATTTTTGCTCCATGGAGGCTCAAACAAGCAAGGACATCCTTACTTCCCTCTATTTACATATTTGAACACACTAATTATGTTAAAAAATCAACGTCATGCAAAGATTATTACGAACCATCATAATAACTTTAAATGTCAAATGGAAGAACATTACTTCCTACTTGATCAAACAATTCATGATAAACATTTGCAAAATCCCAAAAATTGGAAATACAAATCTTGGGACTCTAAATAAACATGAGAAACATCCTCTAGCATATGTATACATGAATTCCAAAAGCCACCTAAGTCTACACTTAGGGGCTACGAAACTATAGGTCTCAACCTAACTTTCGTTTTGAAATGAGATCATTGGAGAGTGATTTGAATGATTTTATAAACTATTCTAACACTCCATCAAACCTAAGTTTAATAATATTCATTCTCATACTACGGTGCTTATTTAATTGGAAGAACTTCAGTTTCAATTAGCAAAATATAACAATGATGACAAACACTAAAAAGAAAAACATAAGCAAAATTAGATATACAAAAGTTTGTTCACATTTTCATAGCTTTGTTGAAATAAGTTGCAAATTACAACTTACCTTCATCAATCTTGGACAAAAAAGTCACACTCAATTATGAGCTAGACTTTTCTTTCCATTTTGGGTCCAGTTTCGAAAATAACATGATTATGTATTTTGCTTACTAGATTAAGTTGCTTCATTTTATTTTCAAAACAAACTCTTATTAAATTTATTGGACCCTCTCCAAATTTTGAATTCTAGTTCGATATAACATGTTTCTTACTTTCTAAAAAAAAATAGTCTTCAAAATTTCCTTTCTAAATTTTTATATCGTTTTCTCAAATAAATAAATTTTCAGATTCTCAATAATTGTTTGGATAGTACATGTATATACATATATATTTCCAAAAGAAATGAACTAAGATTTGACTTCTTCTTGACTCGAACTTGTTCTCGCCTACTTATCGTGCGAATATGGGCTTAGGGATGGTAAACGAACCACCTACAGGACCAAAATCAAAGATTGATAAGAACAATGAAATCAACTTGATCAACCAAAATCATTTGATCTTTTAAATCAACTTTGAAGAATAATATTACCGCAATGATCTCTACGAACGTTTTGACATTAGGTAAAGATTATAAAACCTTAACTATAATTGTTTTGGATTTATAAACAAGAAAAGAACTAACTTGCTTCCTTGAACATGACTTTAACTAAAATGCGTAAGCCATGTCATTATCCTAAAATGTTCTCAAAACAAAAAACATGGGATACATAGGCTTATTCTCATATCATGATTATATGAATGGCCTAAACAATAGGAAGTCATTAGAACTACCCCGAATTGAGGGGCTCTAAGACTTGTGAAATAACAAGAATGCGCATAACCCGATTCCTGGGGGCTCCAATATTAAATAAACAAAATGAGATATTCATGTCATTCGAGCTACTTTCGAGAATCGCCTAAACTATAAATGGTTTACATAAATCTCGAGCCTTACAATTTTCAATTGCATCACAATGATTTTGACAAACATTGTGTTCCTTTGAAAATTATGTTTGCAACTGAACTTGGCCATAGAACAAGCTACATATTCGAGCCATTTTCAAATTCAAAAACTAATTTTAGTGCATAATTGATGTTTCAATACTTCAATTTACCTCAAGGATTAGAAAGTAAGACTAGTATAGAGCAAAAGAAACAAAATCATGAGTTTCAAAATAGAATTCAAACGCATACAACATACTTGCTCATACGAAGGTTTAGTACTCAAACATTCATCATGAAATTTGTATCAAGACACTTCATTAACGTAAGACAAACAATTTCATGAGTTAGAGTAAAAGACTCCTAAATTCTAAATTAAGAGGTCTTCATTTTAAATTCTCTATTGTTTCACGTCTATTATTTTACGAATAAAAAAATTTTGAAAACATTGGAATTTCACAAAGAGGATAATATCTACTTTCTTAAGCTTCAATCGATAACAAAATTTGAACTCAAGAGAAAGAATTCGAGAGTAGCGAGAATAGAGGAAAAAGTTGAGCAACATTTCATTTTTCCTCTTACTTGTTCCAACGAACAACCTATATTACTAGACTTAGCAAATTTCATTTGTTAAAACTATGAATGGTCAAAAACGATTTTAACACACTCGTTTAAACATTTCAAAGATCCTAGTTGTTGTAACACATGATTTCTAGACCCATTTCGAGCAACATGAAAGGGTCTAATTCCAAAAAAAAATAAAACAAACAAATCCTCGAAGCTACCCAATGTTGGGGGCTACGACATCCGAAAATATAAAATGGGGGCTTAAAAGTTCGAGATATAGCCAAATTACACCAGTTCGATGATGTCTTCAAGAATTTCCTAAATTTACTAGTTTATGCAAATCTTGAAATCATAGTTTTATAAGTGAATAATAATAACCTTCGGTTATTGTGATCATTGTTAAAACCAATTTTGCAACTTAGGCATGACAAAAATAAACATGAGTCGTAAGAACAATTTCATGCCATTATCAAAGTTCAAAATTTCGATCATAGTTTTAGTGCATAATTGTCGTTCTAATAATACTCCAATTTAAATTAAAATTTACAAGTATAGTCTACGTGAGCAAAAAAGAAAAAGTTCAAGTACAAATTCAAAATTAAATACGTATATACTTGTATATGCTCATACAGGATCAATACTTTATCATTTCACATGAAATTTGTTGCAATACTTTCTTTAAACATATCCCAATGACTTAGAACAAACAAATTCATGAATACAACTCGGATCAAAGTCCCCAACTTCTAAAAGTTAGAGTTCTTCATTCGTCTTTCTCCATTTTATTGACCAAGTTCAAAGTTTGGTACAATAAAAGGAGTAAGATTTACTTTCCTTAGCTTCAAACGAAAACGAAAATGAAAAGAGATAAATAAAAATGGCAAAAGAGGAGAAGAAGAGAGTGAGCTGCAGATCCCGCTTCTCCAACTCTTTTTACTAATTCAAATGTTGCGTGCAACTTATCAAGTTGCGCGTGGCATCCCAGCGCAACCCAGTTTCTTGCGCGCGCCTGGCCAGCATGACCCACTGAGTTGAGCGTGGATACTGGTCACTTAAAAGACTGGTACTCAGATCTTGATCCGTTTTGAAATTTTCCAACGGTTTTGTGCGTTGTTAGACGTAATAACGCACGAATCATCGAAATCTTTTAAATTGCTTTGCATTTTGTAGTTTATTTTTTTCTTTGTTAGCTTTTTGCATCATCCTGCATGCACACCGTGCTTTGTGCCTACCCTAAGCATACGTTTTGGACGTTTTTCGTGAGCGTGTCTTAAAACGTTCCGTAGTGGTGCTTTGCGTAAAAGCTCCCATAGACAGGTTTGTCATTTTACTGTACTGACTTTAGAAATGTCACGTTCATTTCCTTTTTTTTTTGGCGTCCACAGCAAAAAGAATAGCGTATCGTGCAGCGTAAAATTGCATGGCATATCGTAAAGCGTAAAATTGTATGGCGTAGGTGCTGCGTAAAATTGCATCCTCTTCCCCAGCAACGTGATCAACCTCCCGTAACGAAAACAGTAGAACTTCTTTTCAACTTTAGGCGTTAGCTTAACGAGTCGACCGGTTCGCCGAACCATCAAGGACAAGACACATTCTCGATTGGAAGAAAATACGGTAGTTAGTGAGCTTACTAGCTTACCGGACAGTTAGGGTGTCCGTCCACCCCCTATATAAAGAGCGACATGCCGAAGTCGCACCTATTTAGACAAGTGCCCCCAGTCCTGAGACACATGTTTTCATCTTGTGGACAAAACTACTGAGAGAGTTTCTGATTTTCTTCTCTCTCACTGGATTTGGATATATGCCTCCAGTCCTAAGACATGTATCTCTATCTTGTGGACCCCGAATATTGCATTTTGGCAAGCTAGTGTCAAAACCTCTATTCACGTGTTAGGCTACAAATGCCGAAACACCTCTCTTTTATCATCTTTTAACTTGTTAATATCATAGACTAAAGTTTCAATGACATATCAAGAGACTTTAGATCAAAAATGCCATAAATGAGAGGATATCATCCTCTTTACTCTTTTTAAACCGATATCTTCTCATGACGTGACATCACCCAGGACAGCCTTTACTTGTAAAAGCGTTCTACACTTGCAAAGGGTCAATCTAGATTCTTTAGCGCGCTAAAAGTAGAAAATACCTTTTCTAGCCTTAACAGCTACTTATCTCGAACACTTAGCGAATCGAGAATAGTTTTGACATTCTCAACACTAGTAAAAGATTCTTGATTCTTGAGGAACTTCGCAGAACAAGTCTCGGATTTACTTCCTTGACTACTTTGATCCCCATCTACTTTTGGCGTCTTGTCCCGACAGAAAGTGCTATGGCGATAAATAAAACCATCTTTGTGTTGGATCAACGTGAAGAATGCTTATGGACAACTAATTGAGCCACAAAAATACAAAATACCTAGCCTAACCCAAAAAAAATGAATTAAATTCCAATTAACTAAGCCCGATCAGAAATTAGGCTTAAACCCGAAGTCTAAACCTAATTTTGACGGACTTAGAGGCGCCTACGTTAAAAATAAAAGTTGCCGCAGAAAAATCCGCGCGCATCTCAAAGAGTCGCGCTAGTCTGGCGCGCGTAACTCATAGGGTTGCCGTGACGCCTAGCGCAGCCTCTAGTGATGTGCTCGCAAAAGATTCAGAATTTTAAAAAATATAAAATCGAATCTTACCATAAAACCGCGCACAAGACGTACCGTTGCGCTGCCCATAGAAACACACCTGAATCACTTGCGCTGGGCAGGCGCGTGCAACCCATTCAGATGTGCGCGACACCTGCTGCGGCAGAACACTCGAAACCCTAAACACACCCATTCCCTATAAATAGAGGCTTAAATAGACAAAAAATAACCCGAAACACTGGCAGAAACTTTGTGAACTTGTGTACTCTCAACCCTCTTGTCCTAAAAGCTCACCCCTTTTATTACTTGTTACTAAGGTGGAAATTCCTGAACAAGAAGGAGTCCATAAGTGTTCTAAACGAAGATCTAGCAAGGAAAAATGGTAAATTCCTGAGTACTTAGACCAATCATCTTTTCCTTTTTTGTTTAAATGAACCTTTAATTGATTAATTAGTGTTGTTTGATCACTTTAAACAAACTTTTAATTAATTAATTTCACATAGTATCTTGCGTTAAATAAAGAATAAAATTGAATAATTAATTATTATTTGATCACTTAAGACAAGGCGAATATTGTTTATTTATTGTTCTTTTCACGAATATAAATTAAATAAAGAATAACGACTTTGCAATGTAATTCCTACGTGATTAAATGCTAGTAAATAAAATCAACTAACTTAGTTTATTAGGTATCGGATTGCATATATTGTTTGGTAATGAAATTGTGAAAAAGGAAAAGCTAGTAGAGGCCGCACTAGGGCTAGGATAACGATTTCCCCCCTTAAAGGAAACATTATTTTAGTACCCTCGCTCCCGAACTCATTTCTGGTATAAGTAATTCAGTTTGGGCATGGGTAAACTTACGATTCGTGCTAAATATCCCTTTAACTCTACTTGGGAGAAAGGCATGAACGAGGTTTATGAGTTTTCCTAAAACTCATTGGCGACTCTTTACTAGTTTCTTACAAAAAAGCATAATGATAGGATCAACTCTAATTCAAGGTCCCCAAACAGTCAGGAATTCAAATCCTAATACACCCTAACAAGTGTAAAGTCTTAGGCTTTTAAAGGGCCATGGGCATATAAGGAGAAGGATCCCCTAAGATGGGCACACCCTCCTTAGAAAGGCAATGGTGGGGGCGTGAGGAGTTTGTTTCAGGTGGGAAGTTTGGGAAAGGGGTTGATTATTTTTAATTATTATTATTTTGTTTTTTGTTTTTATTATTATTTTTAAAAAAATAAAATAAACCAGTTAGAAGGTGACACGTGTCAAATTACCTTCTAACATAGGTTGCCATTTTCACAAACTGGTAAAAGGCTTGTTTTGAGCATATGGGGGTTAAAGGTGAGATTGTTTTGGGATTTCGAAAAGGTGGGATTGTTTTGAACAGAAAACCCAAAGGTGTGATTATTAGTTTCCATTTTTTCCTATTTTATATGGTATATTTCAAAAAACTGAACAAAGATTAAGTAAATATTAAATTAATAATTTTATCTAATACACTTCCTGTAATGTTATCATTTCTTTTACCTTTGTTTCAATTTTACTACTTTTACAATAAAGTTTATTTCAATTTAACAAATCATTTTGGTAAGATATATATAAGTATATCCTTTATTTTCTTACACATAAAAGTAGTAATCAATAATAGCACATGTATTAAACTAGATTTTTTTTTATTTATTTATTTTTTTAATATAAAATCCCGTAGACCTTATTTAATTTTACAAAATATAAAGTCTATTGCTTCAATAACCTTGACATTAGTATATATGTATAAAAAAATTACGATGTGCCATTATTCTTGTATTAGTATTGGAATATATTACAACTAGTTTTGTGCCCGTGCAATGCCCGGGTTGTTTTTAAAATTTTAAGATAAACTCTTTGTCCCAATTACCTACACTTAACACTTATCATTGACACAAATCATATTTTATGAAAAGACACAATCTCTTTTGATTTAAGATATTTTGAGATAGATACCATTAATTTATGTGATAATGAATACTACCCTCGTTAAATGTTATGTGCAACTTTGGGGTATTATTTGTGAGATATAAAATATTCCAAAGTTGCACATAACATTTAACGGAGGTATTATTATAAAAACAAACTCCGTATCTATTCAAAAAAAAAAAAAAAAAAAAAAAAAAAAAAAAAAAAACAATCTCTGTATGTGAAAACAATGGTGTGCTTTTTACAGTTTCAGTAGTATGATGATTTCTATATTATTTCAATCTGCAACCCATTAATTAATGGTCAACAAACAAGTAAATTTGCAAAATAATTATATTTGTCAAATAATAAATATATTACAACTGGATGTATTATAAATGTACTATACAAACATACACAAAAATTATTAAAACCAAACTAACTTCTAACCTACCTAACAACCTCCATCGAACTTTAAAAATAATTGGATTAATGGGATCATCATACCGCTTTAGTCTATAAGACACCATGATTATTAAAAGGGAAAAAAAACTACTTTGTACATAATTAACTCCAATATGACCTAAAGCATAGTAGTAATTAAAGCTCGATTTTTACTCTTGAAGCAAAAGTAAGGGTATGAAACAAAAATAAGAAGTTAAGAATAGTGCCTAGATTTGTACTGCTAATTATCCGATTAATATAATGTATGATTCCATTTTTTTAATATGTGAAAAGTGTTATAGTAGGTATAGGATATTAGTGATTAATTAGTGCCACACACTATATTTGTAATTTACTATAATTAATGATAAATATTAACCTATCAAGACTTCTGAAGTTTATTACATAGAGTTCGAAGGAAGTAGAATTTGGCTTAATAACAGAGAAAGAAGTTAAAAACATCAAAAAGCTTAGTGTTATGAAAATTACGAATCAAATTCTATTTGATAGTGTTGGACGGCCTTTATAATTTAGTGGTATTTTCTATAGATACGACGACATATAATATTTAAAATATTGGAAGTTTATTGAAGATAAAACTCTAAAACAATAATTTTATCCTAAAAATCTATCTAAAGTTTATTGAATGTAAAACTCTAAACTAATATCCTAAAAATCTATCTACAGTTTATGGAATGTAAAACTCTAAACTAATATTTCTTTTATCTTACAAATCTATCTAAATCTATGTAATATTTTCATCATGCATGTCATACTAATTATTAATTGTTGTATATGTGGCGCGACACTTGGAGTCTCAGACGTCAAGTGTCGTTGTCTCGTGGCCTAGATAAAAATTTAGCTTTATATATTAGTTATATGATATACCGAGAGTGAGGAATAGCTCAAATGGTTAGAGTTTCCTTCTCGATTTCAGGAGATCTTGACATCGATTTTCACCCCGTCCTTGTGGTTATATATATATATATATATATATATATATATATATATATATATATATATATATATATATATATATAGATATTCTCCTTTATTGAAATCCTATGACATGTACTATAGAAATAGTAATTAATCAAATATATATCTAGCACTTTAGAAATTACTCCGTATCAAATTAATAATGATGTAGCTAGCTTATTCAATAACACATGTTGTTATTTATGGTTAAAATATAGATATACTCTAATTAAAAAATATATAGATAGATATATTCCTTTATTAAAATCTTACGTCATTTACAATAATAGAAATAATAGTTAATCAAATATATATCTAGCACTTTAGAAATTCATAATTATGTAACGAGTTTGTTCAATTCGAACGAGAACAAGAAGAGGGGCTAGAGGGCCTTGCAAATGTAACACAAACACCACATAGGCACATACTATTAGAATAGGCATTTAACAATTGATGGAAGGTGGATATTGAAGAAATAATCTTTCCAATTAACGCTTAAGGGATCAAAGTTGAAAGCATCTTCATCTAAACCATTTTCACGGGCAGTAATTCGCAGCTTTTCTGTATTTATATCTGCAAAACTGCAAACCATAAAACTCTTTTTAGTTATTTAGGGGATTTATAGTTATTTTTCTTAAAAAACAAGAAAGGATATCTAATAGAACAAAGCATAACATTTTCCTCTAGTTTTTAAAATCTTTCTATTTTTTTCCCTTACTCTATGTGGTTAAAAATTACTCCATACGTAACAGATAATATATACTGAGCAATTATTCAACTTACATGCCCTTGAAGAATATGTAAGGTTTGTATAATTCCACGAGCCTTGTGATAATTTTCAGTTTTTTCTCGAAGTTAAGCAAATTACTTTGGAAGGTACTACCACCCATTCGACGAAAAGGAAAAAATAAAGCCTATAAAAACATATCAAACACTTTGTTAAGTGTAAAATAAGAGCTGCATATACAAAGCAAGAGAAGTAAAATAAAATATATAATCACGAATCATATCTAATCTACGCATATTTTATCATAATATTATTTTAGGAAATACTATATCAATGTTTATATACAACTTTTAGAATTATCATAATTCACTATGGAGTATATTGTGTTATACCACCTTCGCTAATTAATAGTTACAACAAAGGGATTTTTTATAACTCACAAATAATACCTCTTTATTGTAACTACAAATTAACCGAGGTAATATAATACGGAGTATGTAATTAAACTTCGAATAAATCAAAAATAAATAACTAACCATTTGTACAAATAGGTGCAATATCCAGAAACTGATTTCAAATATCATCACGTTGCTCAGCACCAAACTTCTTCTAATGTTGACAAGGTTACCTTCGCGGTTAGTCCATGGATTTTTAGTGAAGTAATGAAAAAGAATGTCATGCACTTCATTAAAAGATATTGGATTCCTATATGAGCTTCCGACTTGATATACAATCAATTTTGATTGATTTATGTGAGTCTTCATTGCAACAATAATCGAGTTTACAAACATATCCGCCGGTATCTGCATATAGAATCAGGCCAGGGTGAATTAGGGCCTGTTTTAATTTACTGAATTGAGCTAAATTGAACTAAAATGATTGGAGTTGAACTGAACTGAACAGAATTGAATAGAGATGAAATGAATATTTTATGAGAGAAGGAAATAAGGAACTGAATTGAACTGAACTGATAAGACCAGATATTGTAGGATGACTTGGTAAATTTGGTTCAAAAATTAATTTACTTTCTTTATCCAAAATGAAATTATCCAAACTGATTAGACCACATATTGTTGGATGACTTGGTAAATTTGGTTCAAAAGTTAATTTACTTTCTTTATCCAGAGAGAGAGAGAGAGAGGAGAGAGAGAGAGAGACATCTAAAATGAATGATTATTTAGTAATAACATTTCTGTAATATTGAAACTTAGCCATCTAAAATGATTATTAAGTAATAACATTTCTGTAATATTGAAACTTGTTTATAATCTTTTTTTAAATATTAAACCTACGTAGGATTCGAACAATACCAAAAAAAATGTAGAACATAAAAATAATTTAGAACATAGGAAAAAATTTAGAATATAGACTGAATATTATATTTAGAACATAAGCTAAAAATTAAATTTAGAACAAAGGAAAAAATTTAGAACATAAGTTGAAAAAATTAGAAAATAGGAAAAAAATTTAGAACATAAGAATAATCATGAACATAGGGAAAAATTTTAAAACATAAGCTGAAAATTAAATTCAGAACATAGGCTGAAAAAAAAATTTAAATATAAAAAATAATTTAGAAAATTTGAAAAAATTTAGAATATAGGAAAAAAATTAGAATATAAGCAGAAAAAAAATAAAATAAAACATAGGGTGTTCTTATATAAGGAGGGGTTCTTACCTATATATATATATATATATATATATATATATATCGGGGAAGACTCTCGTGAGAACCCCTCCTTTATGTGAGAACACTTTTTATGTTCTAAATTTTTACTTGTATGTTCTAAATGTTAAATCTGATGTTCTAAACTTTTCTTCAGATGTTCTAAATTAAATCAAATGTTCTAAATTAGCACTCTTAATTATGTTCTAAACTATACATTAGTTAAGTTAGATGTTCTAAATTTTAATCTAAAATTTTTAACTCTAAATTTCAAAACGTGTGTTCTAAGGGTTTTTTCTTTTCTTCTTTTTTTAAGGTTAGAAAAAAGAAAACATTAGGCCAGGAACCTTCCTTACGAGGGGAATTCCTAATGCATAAGCTTTTTAGTTATATGATTTAGATTTGAAAGCATATGTTCCAATTTTTACTCGTATATTCTAAAATTTTACTCACATTTTCTATATTATATACTAGGTTTTCTAAATTTTTTATTCATATGTTCTAAATTTTAAATCAGGTTTTCAAAATTTTACTCATATGTTCTAATTTTCATAAATTTAAATTTTTACTCACATGTTCTAATTCTTAAATCAGTTGTTCTAAATTATTACTCACACAATTGTTATAAATTATTACTCATATGTTCTAAATTTAAATTTTAGTCACATGTTCTAAATAATAGATCAGTTCTCATATAAGTATGAATTCTCACATCTATATATATAAATTTTACATTGAAATGTGTCCCAAATTTAATTGTGTCAATTATTTTGAAATTAAGAAAATACAAATATTTCACTATTTGGAGAATAGTAGAAGACTAACCAAGTCCAAAATTGAGCTTCCATTGCCAGAGAACAAACCAAGATATCCTTTTCCATACATTACGGCAATACTATCAATAGTCCTGTCAGGCCATTTTATGAATTAATTAGCTGGTATGGTAAGTTCAACTATCTCCAACATCAATCCATCGAAATTAAATCTTTAATACTTTCTCCGTTTCTTAATATTGAACATGCATGTATTGCTTTTGATACTATTTGCACATGCTAATAAAATGTTAGTAAGAGGATAATTAGTAGTCACATTGATAAGCACTTGTACCAAAAATCTAATACATACCTACAAGCTTCAACCCAGCCAGAAAACGGTTCTTTCAATGTACTACACACAATGGTAGGCCTCATGATTAGCACTGGTAAATTGCCTCTAAGCTTTCCGACAAGCATCTCTCCCATTGCTTTAGTAAATACGTAAGTATTTGGCCACCCATACATCTTTGCCCTATTAATTATGTACTAGTGCATCAACATTAGGCTAAAGTAAAAGTAATAATCTATTAAAAAAATTCAGTAAAAATAAAATTCAGTAAATAGTATTTCATTCCAATAAAAAAATAATATCAATTAAGTAAAAATAATTTCTGTTCAGTTAAAATAAGTAATTTTAAAAAATAATATAATAGAAAATCAGTAAATAATTTTATTTCAGTAAATATAATTTCAGTTCTGTAAAATCAATTTCATGTTAGTAAAAATAATTTAATTTCAACAAAAGTAATTTAAGCGTAGTAAAAATAAATTTCAGTTTAACATAAATAGGGAGAAGTGAATAAGGCGTAAAGTTTCATTTTTGAGTTCATAATCAACTAAATGTATGGATTACGTATCTCAATTAGTAAACCAAACACTATATATGGAAACTTGGGTAGGTATTAGTAAATTAAAGTACATAAACAAAAAAAAACGTTATTTGGTTTGTTATACGAAAATCCAAAGGAAATAATTAATAATAAACGAATATTTAAAATAAAATATTATTTATTTAGCTAGATTTGATGCTGTTTTCTTCACCTAAAATAATAATTAGTAAAAAAAACTTTTGTTTAGTAAAAATAAGTCCATTTTAACAAAAGAAAAAATCAATAATTTTAAAGAACAAATATGTAGAAAATCATTGAATAATTTAAGTTTAATAAAAATAACATGATTTCAGCAAAAATATTTCAATTCTTCAAAAATAAAGCGAAGAGAATATGACCATACATTTAAAAATACAAGTAAAAAATTTGACATATATGTTTTAACGAATTAAATTTAAATAGTTCATACCTTTGACTACCCAAATCCTTCATAGTTTGTCTGATAACCTTTTCAGGAACATTATTGGCTTTAAGAATGCTCAAAGTTTTCGCGACAATCTTCTTCTCATTATCAATGTCCAAACCAACCACACCATTCAAAGCTTCACCCATGACATGTGCTTTTTCCGATATTAAACCTGTTTTCTTTCCACATACATATGCTGAGATATAAAATTATTTAGTTCATTTTCATAATCATTACTTGTTGAACATAATCTATTATATGTATAATAAATGAACCTCAAAACTCCAACTATCAAGCTAGACTTTTAATTTGGTTATATTTAATATGGTATGAAAGCAAGAGTAATATAGATTTTACGAGTTTAAATTTCATTCACCTTTCATTTATTGGCATGAAAACACTTAAGCTACTTGCATACTTTAAACTCAAAGGGATTCTCGTATGAAGAGCATGGTCAAATTACTCGAATATAAATAAATTCAAGAGTATTAGATAGGACTTTTGATTGAGTTAGCTGGTCTTTTACATATATTTAAAAAATAGAAGTTTAATTTCTTACCTGTTGATACATGGATAAACATTTTTATTTTAGCACATGTTTTTGCAAAGTTGACAACATGCTTAGGACCAAGTGTATTCACGCCCAATGCAACGTCGTACCTACACTCATTTAATGAAATAATACGTCATTAGCGTTTATGATTGAGAAATTCTTTGCCTCTTATATCTCGAGTCAAAATGACTAACAATAGTATTCGTTTAAATTGTATATAAATGATCATTTTAATAACAACAAGGAATTATATTGATACTAACAAAATCTTTTGCGTATGTTCGGGCCTGCGGCCTAGAGCCCATCATCGGTTGAAGGGGCCTAGAAAAACCTCTCAACCAATTGCTAAAGGGAGCACTTAATTATTTAATGAAAAATGCTATATATACCCCTTAGTGCTACGTATAAGTATTATATACAGACTAGGAAATAGTATAAATTAAGTAAATTATACGAAGTAAAAAAAATATCGACACTAATTATACTGATTTACGCGTATTTTGATCATAAATCCTAATTTTATACAACTTTCAAGAATGTAATTAATGATTAACATATAACATTACTCTTATCTAATTCTTGTTTGCTTTCAATTCTTTCTATTTAATAGGCCTTTAATTCCCAAAATTCAGCTAATAAAAGCATTAAGAATTAAAGCTGATAGCAAATTCCAATGCAAGATAGAATAAATTCCATTAAATGATAATAAATGAAATTCTCCATAAATGTCTTTAATTCTTTTAACATAACAAAAACTCTCTCCTCTCTTCTCTCTCCTTCTTCCTCTCGCCAAAACGCTAGCCTCTATTGTTGAATTTTGAAGGGGCTTTCATCGGTTTTAATCGGTGGAAAGCCCCAATTCTTGTTTTTCAAAAGTTTTTTTTTTTTTTTTTTTTTTTTTTTTTTTTTTTTTTTTTGTTTACGACAATGCTTCCTCCTTTTGGGAAGAACTTTTCTCCCTTGAAAGAAAGGGTTTCCGATCTCCTTCAAAAGACAAGGGTTTTCCGACCTCCTTCGAAAGACGAGGTTTATCTCCTCTTTTCAAGAGAGAAATTTCTTAGTTTCGAATCCATGATATTAGATCTAATGGATTGTCGTAAAATTATTTTGTTGGTGAAAAAATTATATCAAGTTTTCGAATACAGACAAATGAATCAGAAAGAAAATATCCTCACGGCTACAAAAGATTATTAGATTGTCTCTCCAACAATGTTGTATTTTCCAGCAATATAAGCGGGAAATGTTGCATAGTGCAAGATCTACTCGACGATCGTAGTTTTTATAAAGGAAATTTTTATTTGATTCAATATCTTATATACTTCTCTATTTTCTTTTAAATGCAACACACCCTTTTGACACGCCTTTTTAGGAGATGATTAGACTAGGTAAACGAGCTACTTTATCAAAACAATTTCAGGACCTTATAGAAGGGTTAGGTACTACATGTATAAATTTTCTAGATTAATTTATCTTTGCATTAATTAAATGACATGATGTTGGTTTTAATATTAAATTCTACATTAATTTTTAGAGTGATTAGACTAGGTAAACGAGCTACTTTATCAAAATAATTTCACGACCAAAATTATAGAAGGGTTAGGTACTACAATGTATTAATTTTCAAGATTATTTTATCTGTTTACATTAATTAAATGACATGATGTTGGTTTTAATATTAAA
Source organism: Chenopodium album (assembly GCF_948465745.1). NCBI lineage: Eukaryota > Viridiplantae > Streptophyta > Magnoliopsida > Caryophyllales > Amaranthaceae > Chenopodium > Chenopodium album. The sequence goes on along the minus strand of NC_137847.1, from coordinate 16,550,773 downwards.
TTCTACACTAAAGATATCATAATTTATTTTATCTAGATTAATATTAATTTATCCGTAAATTCTACATTAATTTTTAGAGATTAACTACCTAGTCAACCAAAGATATGATATTGGTTTTAATATTAAAAACGAACGATCCTAATTAAAACTTATTGTAATTGCTACAATTTGTAATAGTCATTGTAGTACAACTATCCATTGACTAAAATCTATTGTAGCATAAAAATTAAATTATTAGATTATATTTTTTGTAAATTGTACTTCCTTAGTCCCTTATTTAGTGGGCATATTTGGGATTTTTTTCCACCGGAATTAAGAAAGTTGTAGATTCTTTAACAATAACGACTAAGAGTACAAATATGCATAAGGAATTAGAGAGAGATAAAGAGAAAGAAAATATAGTTGGTAATTATCGAAGAGGTGGTGAGAAAAAATATTGGGAAATGATGTCAAAAGTGTATAAAAATAAAAGAAAAATGATGACAACTCATAAAAAAGAGTGCAATTTTATCTAAAAGTACACTCTTTAAACAGAAATAGGCCCTCTAATTATGACTATCCAAAAATTGAATACAGCCATACAGGCCTTTAAATAAGAGATGGAGGGAATAGTGATTAATAACCACGCAAGATAAAATTAAATTATTATATCCATCATTATAAAATTTATTAATTCTCTTAAATTTCATTTCATTTTGTTTTCATTACTATGATTCTTATCACATAAGAATGATAAGATTGTGTTACTGGTTTTTTAATAACATGCAAAATGTGATCTTTAACATCAACCCTTTGTAATTTGAATGTAGGCATAAACTTATAAGGATGTGTATTTTAAATTTTCTTATTTCTTAGGAAAATTTGCAAATTGCAGTCCTTTAAAAAAATTGCAAATCGCAGCCCAAAAGTTCTTATAAATTGTAAATTATAAACTAATTTAATTTTTTCATCGTTTGACGTGTCGAAAAATATTTGGTTAAGGTTTTAGGGGCCATTTTAAGCCTAAAGGTATCGAATTGAGCTCAAAATTAGCAAAAAAAAATAACGTAAGTACCTCGTTTTTACAGCAAAAAATAGTTGTCCACAAATCGATATATTTTTGTTCGCAAAACTAGGTTGCGGCTACGTTAATAACTATATCTATATCGTTATTAGTATTGCAGATTTCAAACCATGTTTTGATATGTACACATCTTAATTAAGTCATTTTTTGTGATAAACAAGTACATGTTGATGTTGGACTGACACAACCTTAAGGAACATTTGGCTCATTATCTTTGATTTTACTAGATCCAATCTAACAGAAATTAAATTTCGGCCAATGTGCTCATATATGGGTGTAGAATGGACACCGTCCTTCAAGATATTTAGATATTTGCTAGTTCAATTTCACAATTATTAGATATTTAACACATATGGAGTTATTGGAGTATCAATTCAGAAAATGTTTCTTAATTTATTATTTAAAAAATTAGTGTTGCAGAGTTAACCGTTACCTTTCGTCAAATCTTGTGGTTGCGGCTACGTTGATAACTATATCTATATCGTTGGACATTTCATTTAGCTGATCATCAGAAAGTCCCAAGTTCTCGTCGGATGTATCACCGGCAACTGCACGTATTTTTTCCGACACGATTGAGTCGAAACTCGATCCCCATTTTTCTCTAAGTACTTTGAACAACTCCTTTCCTAACACCTGCATCCACAATAACTACATTATCAGCTATGTTACATTATTACGTAACCTTTGTACGTGATCGGCAAATAAATACCTCATCTTGTAGCCGAGTGTCGGCTGCTTGAGCATCACTAGCCCTTATAAGAAGGTATAGTTTGTTCACATTTGGTTGAACCCGAAGGATCTTCTCCAAAAGAACTACATAAATAATTCATCGTACAAAATTAATACTGTAATAAAGAGAGAGATCAAGGCGGGTAGCTATTAGAAAAGCGAGATTAAGAAGAACACGTACTCTTAGCAATGAAGCCAGTAGTACCAGTAATTAAGATAGTTTTGTTTGCTAAAAACTCCGTTATGCTCCCAAAATCCATGATCAAACTAACAAATACTTATTGGAGAAAATAAAAGCTTAGATTTACAAATGAATTGCTAAAATTAGGTCAAATGGCTCAATCTATTTATTAGACCAGCTAAATAGATATGTCTACATCAAAGGTATGGAAATTCCGAAATTATGACTTTGTTTATCAAGCATGGTCACACTCATAAATTATTTAAAGGTATTAATTTTTTGGTCACATTATACAATTACAATATATATCAGTAACAATGCAATCCCTCTTGTCTGTCTGTTTGTCCTCCCTTCTTTCAACATTAATAAATAACTACAACAACAAAATATTAAAAATGAATAGAAAAAAAAAAAATCAACCGTATTTTGTACTCAGTATAAAAGTTAAATCTATTATCTATTTACTTATACTAAAGTAAATTTGTTTCCTCCTCAAAGCCCCATTTTTTTTTTTTTTTTAATAGGTATAAAGTATATTTTTTTAAAAGGTATGAACTGGAATTAGCTCGGGCACTAACTAGTTAAGTATAAAATTAGAGTCGAAAGTTATACTTTTTTCAGTGTTATGAGTATAAACCATTTTTTTCATTGTTAAGGATCTAATCTACATTTTTTCTGGTCAAAGTTAACTACAAATATACAATGGTAAAAATAATTTTAGTTAGTAAAGTTTAGGCCCTTCAATGAAATTATAAGAAATTGGTATAAATAGAACTAAAAAAAAAAATTACTACATCAAATTATTTGAAACGATTTTACATGATATATGAGTAAAAATTGTCTAAGTGTTACACATAATTTAAAAGGAGATAACACACAGAAATGGAATTTTTAAAAAAACAACAGCTACCTAGTAAATATTGTGTAAATAAAATTCAGTTCACAAGAATCACAAGACACAACTACATGTTCAAAAATATAGTTCACCTTCCAGATTTAGCTACTCCGCATAATTCAAATTGATATAAAAGTACATCCATTTGTCGGCAACTTCCTTCAAGGCACATTAACTCCTCTGCAATTGCAAATGATCAAATCCCAAGACCAGAATCATAAACAAAGATCACATCTTGTCATCTAAAAAGTACTCCGTACCGAGTAAATTTTAAAAAAAAAAAAAAAAAAATACTCCTTATTTAAATAAATGAAATATTTTTCATTTTACGGTCGTGTTCCATTTTTATTTGTGGCCGATTTTTAAAGCGTATAGAACTAGTGAAAGTCTGAAAGAACCATTTTGTTTACCCATCATTATTGAAAATAATAATATACACCTGGGTTTATGTACACGAAAGGGTAATTTTTTGCTCATTTGATGAGTAAATGAACAAATAATTCTTTTGGGTGCACTTTACACCCGGTTGTACAAGACAATCTCTTCATCATTATAGAGTGGTCTTTATTAGAGAACAATAGTTCTTTTTTCCGTTCTTAAAATCGGTATAAAAAGGAAAAGTTAACTAGAATAATTCGAACTTTGTCTCATTTGCCTAAAATAATCTCAACTTTGGATTATTATTTTAATAATATGAACTTTAATGTCAATTCGCTTCCCCAGCCCCACCCTATGAAGCCACCGTAAACCAAGGAGGATGGGGGGCCAAAAACGTTGACAGGAATGGGGAGGGGGCTGAAATCAAGACAAGGGTAGGGAGAGGCAAGACAAAATTGAGGTGGGATAAGAGGAAGGACTACTCGAAGGAGGCTGAAAATGGGACGAGGGAACGTAAGGAAGATCGAAATCGGGACGGGGAAGGTGTAAGGAGGGTAGCCCATCGTTGGGGATCTCATTTCCTCTATGCCCTTATCCCTTTAAAAGCCTAGCAGTACTACATTTTTGACCTATTGCAACCCCCAAATTCATTGCATTAGGTGTCAAAATCTGTGGCATTAGGCCTAATGCAATGGCCATGTACCGTGGCATCTGCTGGCGTTGCAGTAGGTCTAATGCAACGGCATATGGCACGACATCAGTGATCCGTTGCGTTAGATCAATACCTGATGTAACGGCAACATTATTGTCGTGGCATTAGCTATAATACCTAATGCCACGGGTTTCCTATACCTAATGCCACGGTTCATATACCCTAACACAACAGTTCTCTAAACTTATTGTCACACAGGTTATATACCTAATAATAATAATAATAATAATAATAATAATAATAATAATAATAATAATAATAATAATAATAATAATAATAATACAAATAAAATCAGAATTTTCAGAAAAAAAAAAAGAATTTTATTAATATAAATTAAAAGTTTGTACATTGTTTGTACATTGTTATCTATAAGGAAAATTACAAAATTAAATTATCACTAGTTAAACTAAGAAAAAAACAAATAAAAGTTAAAACTTAATCATTTTGTCCCCCAAACAATATTTTCAGCAATTTTGTGACCGCATTATCATTTTTTTCTCCTGCTTCTCCAATTTCTCAAGTAAAGCAATTCAGAACAATTCGGGAAGTATCTTCTTCAGCTTCAGTATCCACCTCTAGCACTGTTTACACATATCCAATTGATCTAAATCCCTTGATAAACAAAACACACAAATAAATCAAAATGAGATTATAGAAGAATCGAGCACTAATAAAAAAAAAAGAAGAAAGGAACATGATGTTTGTTTTTTTCCCCTGAAATTGAAACATAATACTAGAATCGAGTTATTGAAGATGGGAAATCCCCGTCGTAAAAGATCATTTATGATGGCATTTCCCGTCGAGCCCGTCCTAGAAGGAGAAGAGATACACATAATATCATTAGAAGGAGAAGACAAACCTGCTAGCATAAAAGATCAGTGCATCGAATCTTACTATACGCTACTCCCCTCAACTCCCCCCTCCCCCGATCCCGTTTTGTTTGCCTTGATTTACAGATGATCTCACCAATTTTCTATCTCATCAAATCCATCCACCCATAACTAAAATAACAAAACCTATAAAAGGCAAACAAAAGGGGACAGAGGAGGAACATCACTGGAGAAATATTTTTGATAACTTTACTAGTTTTTCACATCAATGCAAATTGGCTTCTTGAGAAGAATCTTATCTACAGAAGCAGTCACCAAAAGTCACCAAAAGTATCGGCCTTGCCACTCCACCGGGGTTGGAGCAGTGCTGGTAAACATCAAACAGAAAACTATGATACTGTTACTCAGCCAACAATGAAATATATACACTAAAATAATCCACGATATAGATTATTCAAAAAAAATGTTTGAACTTTGAAGAGTAATGCTTTGTACCGAGTATAAACTAGAAGAATACACACAACAGATGCTTATAAGCATCAGTTCTTAGTTTAAAGCTGGAAATAAAATAAATGTACCAAGTACAACACTGATGCACTAGAAATATAGTTATGCGTTAACAGTGACCAGTTTGTCCATCATAGGCCTGGCTTAGGCAATACTTATTAACTACAACAACAGAGTTTTATAGCTAAATTTGGACATGTATTTTTCCTACAAAATCAACCAGCAATACAGTTGACAGTATCTTTAGCTAACTAATGAACAACGGCAGTACATATCGTTCAACCAGCTTCCTTCTAGACATTTGGAGAGGACAGCTACCTTGAAATCAACTCCTATGGTTCAATACTCCGATACCATTGAACCAACTCCAAATTAATCAATGTAAATCTCTATACATCAAAATCAACTTTTTTTTTTTTTTTTTATATTTTTTATTAAAACCCTAAAGGGGCAGCTCAAATATCATTACTTAAAGAAAGCAAATCATTCAACAATACAGAGCTAATAGAAACAGGAAAATCAGCAAACCAAATAATACTACCCAACTCCCAAGGAGGCACATGAGCATGAGCATGTGCAACCTTATTTGCATCTCTTCTAATCCAAACCCACAAAATAGAGTAAACTTCACTTGCATTTAAGTATGTGAAAAAGAGTAGTCAGAGTGGATTGATGTCATCTAGCACTGGCAGGAGCAGTACGAGTGTTAGGCAGAGAAGCAGGAACAAGTCCAAAAGGCAAGCAAACCAGCAGTCGAGGTTGAAGACGAGGACTGTAATCAGTTAATTAAAGATGATCTTATAGACCAATGATTTATGATACACATGATAATTAATCTGAAATATGACCCAAAGAAACTAGTGATAGATGGAAAATTCTGTCTAAAAACTAACTCGATCTATTGAGCTATCAAATATAAAGATCATCTAAAATCAAGTGTTCCTTGCACAATGTTAATATGTTATACAAACAATTGCATACAAATATTGGACAGTTCAAAAAAATTATATTAGACAGCAAGTTCAGAAACAAGCAGAAAATTAGAGATTAAAGAACTCATCTTTGAGGATTAAGTTGAAACAATACAGAGATACTAACACCGAGACTAACAACATTAAATCTATTTTATGTCAGCAAACTATAGGCCAAAGATCAGTGTTTGTAACTAAATTTTCATCAGACCTTTCTAAGACAGTAGTAATGATCATGAAGTATACAAATGCATAACACAAGGATATTGCCAACCAAAATTATCTAAAAGCATCTAATTACCCCATCTTTCTTGCTACATCAAGCATATTTTCGTCACCATCATTCACTAATACTGTCGTGACACAATTCATCAGGATGCTGCATTTGAGCAAACCTATATAACCTCTCATTAAAAACAACCTGAGGATCTTTCTGAATCAAATTCCCATTCTCATCATACCCATCCTTCAAGAAAATAACCCAATTCATCTCAGTACTAGCTAAAAAAAACATCCTAGGCTTCTTCTTAAGCATTTGATAAGTATGCTTAGTAAGACTAAACTCCTTAAACTCAACTATATAATGAATAGAAGCCTTCTTCTCCAATGCCAAGCTCAAAAACTCATGTATAACCCCAACCCTATACTTCTCAGCCTCCAAAGAAAGCTCGTGCTTCCACCCATCAGAATACGGCGAAACCAAAGGCAATGTATTCAACAAATTCAACCTCCTCACATCATCATCCTCCAAGTCCAATTCCTTCCCATGTTTCACAGGAAACTTAAATGCCTTCTTCACCTTCTCCTCATCATAAACTCCTACATTAATCTTCACTACACACATTACACACATTACACTATTTTTGATGTACTTTAATCATAATTACACTTATCATTAGACATTATTCCTGATTTTAATCACATTATAACTCAAGATTCAATAAATTAGTCACACAATAAGAAACAATATTCACTTGATTAATACGAGTAATTGGATTTACTTTATGAACATCATCATCTCTCAACATTTAATTTATGATTCGAACAAGTACAACAAGCACACAATAGTGCGACAACAAGTAGTCAGCAGCAATAAAAACACAAAGACAGGCAGGGATGAAATAGCAGGGTAGCAGCAGAGGGAAATACCTGGTAAGCAACAACATCACGACATGCAGTACAAACAAAATAAAAAAAATAATAATAATTATAAAAGGTTGAATGAACATCTTACCCAGGAGCCATTTCAATTGAAGAGGAACTTAGAAATTGCTTCAATGGAGATTAGAGTACGCTTTATTATAGGGGGTGAGAGAGATAGCGAAAAAATTAGAATAATCTTCAAAATCCAGACAATTCAAAGAACAAGAAGAACCCTAATTTTTGGATGTTCTTGTGGCTAATGAAGCTATTCTAGAAGCTTTTAAACTCAAATCCTCCATGGCTGGACTTGAGAAAAACTCTCAACCTTTTGGAAATCTTCGGTCATAATCTCAAATCTAGGCTTGAGATTTGCACCCGAACACAAACCCAGAACCAAATCTAAAGCCTGATTCGTTTTTCAAGCCCGTATTCTTCATATAATTTCCCCAAAAATTGTAATAACCATGATATCATCTTCAAGAATTCCCTTGATGTAGTTTTCGATGCCCGATCTTCGATCTGTTTTCTCAGCGAATTTCTCTTTTCTCGACTATTGGGGGTTAAGTTGTTTGAGAGGATTTGAACCAGATTTATGGTTGTATTGTAGCTGAAAGGACAGAGAATAAGAGGCTAGAGGAATGAGGACATTCAAACACAAGGTTGAATTATTTAGGGTTTCAAAAAAAAAAAAAAAAATTAAGGGGTGTTTGGTTCGCGGATTATAGGTATGAGGTACGAGTTTAGAATGACCAAAACCATACTTTATGTTTGGTTGTCCAAAATATGAATTTTAAACCCATACCTCAAACCCATGAGGTATGGGGTTTAGAAACCTTGGGGGAGGTGGGTTTGGATCATTCCATTCCCTTAGGTATCAAATACATGAAATTAAAGGGGTGATATTCTATTCCAGAATTGAACCAAACATATGGTATTAAGTATCAAATTCCAACCCGATACCACCTTAACCCTATTCCTGATTCCAAACCTATACCACTCTGTGAACCAAACGCCCCCTAAGGGGTATAAAATTTGGGGGAAAATATAAGAGGAAAATTAACGCGCCTGTATAAAATTTTCATATTTTGGCTGGCCGTTGCATTAGACTACCCTAACCTAACGGCTCTGAATCCTAATGCAACGGCCAGTTACATTATGGTGTATCCATTGTATTAGAGGATGCTATTGCCACAGCTAGTATGTATCCGTTGCATTAGATTTGACTACTGCCACGGTATTGCATCTGGCCGTTGCATTAGCTCTACTTCAGCCGTCGCATTTGATAAAAAATGTAGTAGTGTAGGATTATACACTTTTTGGGTGTATTAGGATTTGGATTTCTGACTGTTTAGGAGACTTTGAATCTAAGAGGAGTCAAGCAATACTTTATTTTTTAAGAAACTAATAGAGAGTTGCCAATTAGCACTACCACAAAAAGTGGAAAAAGCAACACATAATACACAACTGTCAAGTTAGATAGGCGATCTCTACACCTCTATAGAATTCCTATGAAATATAAGCATTTTGTATATTAAAACATATAGAACGCCTCCCCTACCTAACCGTTCTATTTGATATATCCAAAATTTACACTACACCATATAGAACGCTCCTATTTGTTAACCGCTTTATACAAAGTGTATTTAACATATGTTTAGGGTAAAAATACCCCAAGTACGTGGCCAATCTCATAGTGACTCGTGGCCCAATAACAAGGCGACACGTGGCATTATGAGAGGGTGACACGTGTCCTCCTGACAGGGTGACACATGTCAGATACCTTTAAATACACAATACAACATCAGAAAGAGAAAAAGGCCTTGATTACATCAGGCCCAAATCCCGAGAAACACCTTGAATGCCGTAAAACAGCGCCCCCCATGACACGTGGCGACCCATGATTGTGCAGCCAATCACGTCACGAAATTCTAGGGTATAAACCCTAGAGGGGCACATGTTCCCACCCTTATAAATACCCCAATCATTTATGATGGGAAGGGTGGATTACGACATAACATAAATATAGAGCATTAAAAAGCTCCAACTTCTCTCTACTTTCTCTCTCTAGCTTTTCCGATTTCCGATCTCTAACTTGATCGTCGGAGGCGAATATTCCGATAAACGGAATATTCGTTGTTTTGCAGGTGTCCAAGTCTCATTGTCAGAAGCACGCGACCAGTATCCGAGGAGTTCACAAAAAACCCCGAAACATTTGGCGCCGTCTGTGGGGATACTCGTCCGTTATGGCAATAGATGGTCAGACACCTGATACTGGTCCTCGTACAGGCGAGGACGGATATGTAGAAGACTTACGTACAACCATACATTCTAGCAATCCTTTGACTGCCTCATTTCAAGAGGCCGAACAACCTCCTGTTACCCCAGCTACCCTAATGGCCGAGCTGACTAAGCTTCGCTAAGAGTTGGCCTCCAACCAACAAAAAGGGGGAGGAGGTGCTTCCAAGAAAACACACAACAAGACCAATGCAACTGATGCTGGTAATACCCCATTCCGTCGTCCGCATGGAAGGTCTCCCCGAGTCCCACGGACCAACCTCTCTAGTCTGTTGGCGAAAACACAGTCGGCTGGGGGGAGGGGCAGACAGCCGAAAAGAGTTGAGACTGAGCCGTCACAGCGTTTCAAAGACGCAAGGGATTACATTCGGCACAAGCAAAAGGAGAGGGCCGCATATTCTGACACGGCCTCTACCCCAACCATGCCGGATGAAGCCTCCAACCAATCTTTCTCTCAATACACCAACACGGCCATCTCTAGCAGAAGTCAAGCCGCTCATACCATTACTCCCAGACCAGTTCAGCCATCACAATATCATCCCCCTCAAGTACTCAATGGGTTGATACAGCCAACTCCCCAAGTCTTTGGGCAATATGGGCCGTATGGCCAGGTGTTCGGCCAGGCTCCCTACTTGGCTGGAACGTCCGCGTAGCCTCAGCCCATCAATTGGCAGATGCGTTTGTTGAATTTGGGAGATAAGCCGCCTCCGTTTTCGCAGGACATACTAACGTCCCCTCAACCAGCAAAAGTGAAGAGTGTATTAGTGGGTGCCTATGATGGTACGGGCAACCCAGAGGAACATATTACCTCGTACAGGAATTTGATGTACTTGCAAAGTATAGATGATGCTACATGGTGCAGATGCTTCCCGGCCACTCTTAAGGGGGTGGCCTAGGATTGGTTTAACAGCCTTCCGGCTGGATGCATAAATTGCTTTACTACCCTCAGTTTGTTGTTTGTGGGAAATTTCTCATACAATATCCCACCAAGAAAGACAAGTCTCAACTTGGCAACAATTGTTCAAGGGAAGAATGAAGGACTACGCTCATACGTCCAAAGATTTAACCAAGAAAAAGCCCAAATTCATAATCTTCCGGACGAAATGGCATACTCAGAATTTCTCCGGGGATTAAGGCATAATGGTTTTAAGTTTGATTTGGTAAGGAAAAAGATTCGGTCATACGCAGGTGTATTGCGGGAAGCCGAAGCCTATATTGAGGCCGCGGACTTTTGTTCGCTCACCAAATCAGAACAGCCGGCCAAGGGGGCTGAAAAGAAGAAATCTTCTCAGCAAGACTCGGCCGGCCGAAAGAAAGAAGGAAGCAAAAGAAAAGAAATTTGGGTAGCTGATGACAAGCAACCCAAGTCAAAGAAAAGCAAGACGTACGAGCCTCAGTATGAGTTCAACAAGGATGGCTACTCCATTTTGATGGAGATAAAGGACAAGTTTGAGTTTGAGAAGCCTAAGCCTTTGAGAGGCTCGGCCCAGTACAGAAACAAGAACAAGTATTGTCATTACCACAAGGATGTAGGTCATGACACGAACGATTGTATCAATCTCAAGAGGCTGTTGGATAAGTTGGCCGACAAGGGTCTGCTGAAACCCTATGTGACCAAGTCCAAGTTCACCTACAAACGGACAGACAACGCGTCCGAGAAAAAGCAGCAAAGTGATAAGAAAAATGACAAGGAAGATGATGGGAATAGCAATGATTCAGGTTTTGTGGCCGTGATATCAGGAGGCTTTGCTTCAGGCGGCCCTACCATGAAAGGAATCAAGCAGGATGCTCGAAATTTGTCAAATGTGATGCAAACGGACGCCGTTAAGGCCGAGCCATTTCCTGAAGTGATCATAAGTGAGGCTGACCGTGGAGAGGTCAGGGCTTTGCACAATGATCCCATGGTCTTTGTCATGAAGATAACAAATTTGAAGGTGAGACGAATATTGATTGATACGGGCAGTTCGGCCGACATCATCAGCCTGTCCGCCCTAAGAAATTTAAGCTTCCCAGAAGATGCTCTCCAGGACATCACTCACCCCTTGGTAGGATTTGGGGGGAATGTCATTCATCCGGTCGGACGGATTGATCTTCCAATCCGTTTTGGGCAGAAGGGAGAGGGGAGAGACATGGTCGTCCGCTTCCTTGTTGTTAAAGAGTTGATCGGCTACAACGTCATCCTTGGCCGCCCCATTCTAAATGCAGCCAAGGCGGTCATAGTGCCCCACTTAATGTTGTTGAAGTTTGAAAGGTCGGACGGAAAAATTGGAACAATTCAAGGAAGTCAGAAAATGGCTAAGGAATGTAATCAGCTGGCCGTGAAGCCAACAGCGCGCGGCCCAAAATTGTCCGAGTCAAAGGAAGAAGGAACCTCACTCCCAGCATACCAGGTTGGCCAGAAGCGTAAGGCAGCCAGGGTAGAAGAAGCCTAGCAATTAATGACTGTCGGCCGGCCAGATCAGTTGAGGCCCCAGCCGGCCGGCAGCCACCAGGATATAGTGCTTGACTCTAACCACCCAGAACGGACAGTTAGTGTCGGCACTATAGCTTTGGGATTGCTTGGGGATGAGTTCAGCTTTTAAGAGAATTCAAAGATGTGTTTGCATTTGAAGTTGGTAAAATGCCAGGGATAAGTCCTGACCTGGCTGTGCACAAGTTGGCCGTGAATCTTTTGATAAAACCTGTCCGCCAGAAGAAGAGGAATCACGGAGAAGAGAGGAATCAGGCGGCCGCAGCAGAGGTGAAAAAGCTGCTGGACGCCGGTTTCATTCGGCAATGCTTCTACCCAGATTGGGTGGCCAATGTAGTTCTTGTGAAAAAGCCGAATGGGACTTGGAGAATGTGCGTGGACTACATGGACTTGAACAAGGCGTGTCCTAAGGATAGATTCCCCTTGCCTAAGATCGACCGTTTGGTTGACTCTACGGCCGGACACGTCCTAATGAGTTTTATGGACGCATAATCCGGATTCCACCAAATTCCTTTGTGGGAAGAAGATCAAGAAAAGACAGCGTTTGTGACCGAGCAGGGGTTGTACTGTTACAAAGTCATGCCATTCGGCCTCAAGAATGCCCCTGCCACATTTCAGAGGCTTGTTAACACAGTCTTTAGAGACCAGCTCGACCGGAACATGGAGGCGTACATTGATGACATGATTGTCAAGTCAAAAGAGCCGGCCGACCATCTCAAGGATCTACGAGAAATGTTCACCGAACTCAGGCGGCATAAGATGATGTTGAATCCAAAGAAGTGTGTATTTGGTGTTGAGTCCGGCAAGTTTCTCGGATTTTTGATTGATCAACGTGGAATTGAGGCCAACCCTGAAAAAATTCAAGCCGTCCTTGACATGAAGTCTCCAAGAACAATTAAGGAGGTGCAAAGACTGACCGGCTATTTAGCAGCCCTTGGAAGATATTTGTCAAGGTCAGGGGATAAGTGTCGTTACTTTTTTCAAACCATTAAGAAGAAAGCCATGTTCGAGTGGACAGAGGAGGCCGAGGAAGCATTCGTACAGTTGAAAAGTCACTTGCATACATTGCCTCGCCTCGTCAGTCCGCTCAAGAATGAGAAGCTATATATCTATCTAGCCATCTCTGAACATTCTCTAAGTGCCGTCCTTCTTGCTGAGAGGGACGGCCATCAGGTCCCGGTGTATTTTATCAACCATGTACTTCACAATGCTGAGCTTAAGTACCCCCCAATTGAAAAATTTGGCCTGGCCTTGTACATGGCATCAAAGAAGCTGCGACCGTACTTTTTGGCACATTCAATTGTGGTCTACACAGACCAACCTTTGAAGAAGCCGTTCTCAACGTTAGAAGCAAGTGGCCGCATGCTTAAGTGGGCTTTGGAACTCAGGGGCTTTGACCTTGTGTTTGAACCAAGAAAGGCAATCAAAGGGCAAGCTTTTGCGGATTTCTTGGCTGAAATGGCACGGCCTGATCTTCAGCCGGCCGGGGACAGGTCTGGAAAGTGTTTGTGGATGGTAGTGCAACAGCGACCGGGTGTGGTGCTGGTGTTATATGTGAATCTCCTGAAGGAGACAAATATGAGTATGCGTTGAGGTTTCAATTCCAAGCGTCAAACAATGAAGCTGAGTACAAAGCATTGTTGGCCGGCCTAAGGATGTGTAAAGCGATCGGGGCAACCAAAGTTGAAGTGTGCTCGGACTCCCGGTTAATAGTCCACCAAGTTAATGGTGGCTTCGAAGCTAGGGAGCCGGCCATGATGAAGTACATGCAGCTAGTGAAGGATGAGGCCGAGTGCCTAGAACATTTCTCTCTCAGACAAGTTCCTCGATCAGAAAATCATCAAGCGGACGCGCTCTCCAAATTGGCTTCCTCGGCATCATGTGATACTCCAAGATCAGTGTTTTGGGAAGTAAAGGAGAAAAGGAGTATTGATGCCGAGCCCGTTCAGATAATAGATAGAAGTTCAACCTGGATGGACGGAATTATTTCCTATCTAAGGGATGGAATACTTCCGGACGACCCAAAAGAGAGTTGGCTAATGAAGAGGAGGACGGCCTGGTTCGAGATGAAGGATGGGGAGCTATTCAAAAAAGCTTTTGTGAAGCCTTATCTTAAATGTATAACCCCTGAAAGAGGGCATGATGTGTTGGACGACCTCCATCACGGGCATTGTGGCTCACATATTGGAGGACGAGCCTTAGCTGAAAAAGCGACACATTTGGGATATTACTGGCCAAGCTTGAATACAGACGCCATGCAAATGGTGAAAAAATGTGACAAGTGCCAGAGGTTTTCAACCCTTATTCATCGTCCAGCAAATAGCTTATCAGCCATCAGTAGTCCGCTTCCTTTTGATAAATGGGGCATGGACATTTTGGGGCCGTATACTCCTGCGTCCGGCCAGAGACGATATGTACTAGTGGCAGTAGACTACTTCACTAAATGGGTTGAAGCTGAGGCCGTCCGAGGCATCAAATGGACGGATGTGACCGCCTTCATTTGGAAGAGCATAATCACTCGGTATGGGGTACCTCAGTCAATAGTGTTCGACAATGGACCTCAGTTTGAGACGCGCCAACTCAAGGAATGGTTGGGGAACCAAGGCATAACTCATTGTTTTGCCTCAGTCGGCCGACCACAAGCCAATGGCCAAGTTGAGGCCTATAACAAGTTGATTTCAAATGGGATCAAGCGCAAGGTTGAAAAGGCAGGCGGCCTATGGGCAGATGAGTTGGTTAATGTGCTATGGTCCATACGAACAACAACAAAGAGTTCAACAGGGGAGACTCCATTCTTTTGGTTTATGGAGCTGAAGCTGTACTCCCAATTGAAATATACGAGCCCACTTTGCGGGTAATGCTCTATGATGAATCGGCCAATTGGGAGGCCATGAAGACCGCTCTAGACTTTCTTCCAGAAGCTAGGGGCAATGCGGCGCTTAGACATGAAATTTATCGCTTAAGGATGACAAGGGCATATAACCGCCGAGTGTCTAAGCGGCCACTCAAAATGGGGGATCTAGTGTTGAGGAAAATGGAAGCTGTTGGCCGTGCCAATGAGGACGGCAAGTTGACCCCAAACTGGGAGGGGCTGTACCGAATCAGGGAAGAAGTCCGAGACGGCACATATCGCCTTGAAGCAATTGATGGCCGTCAGATCCCACGGACATGGAACACTGACAATCTGAAGAAATATCATGTTTAAGTTTCTCTAAGTACTTAGCCAAAAAGCTGTGTATACAGCTAGGTCTATTGACCGAGCCATGTAATCAAAGCCATACGGCCATAACAATGTACTTTTGACAAAATTAATGAAAAGTCAAGCATTGTTGAACTATTTTGCTATTTTACTTATCTTTATTTGCATATTATGATTTGTAATTAAAGGCCGAGTGAAATGACTTACTAAGTTGCTTCCAATATAGCAACACGGCTTATCAGTCTTACTGAGTGGCCGAAGCAACAAGGAAGAAAGATTGCTTCCGATGGAGCAATTCGACCACGAAAAAAAAAACTGATTCAATTCAGAGAATAATGCGTCCGCACCAATTCAAGGCGGACGGTTGAGGCAAGGTATTCTGAACTTGTTTAAAAAGCAAGTGTCCTTTACAAATAGGGCAAGGGCATACCTAGGCGTTTAGTCCGGCCGAGCCAGGAATCTCTAAGTTAAGATAATACTTGGGATATCAAGGGTATGTCCGAGCGATAGTTTCAACGGACTACTCATACAAAGATAGCTGAACGGCCAATTAAATTGATTCGGTGCTTCATCTAGTCCAAGGGCAATCATTACTATGATTTGATTAACTTGCTAGTCGTCATACCCTTTAAGGCATAAAAACTACCAAGTTAATCAAACATCTTAAAGAATGGAGTAGCGGAACACCGAATAAAGGGGCATACCCCTAGGAGCGTACAAAAACATTCAAAAAGCACAACATTGCAAAAAATTGCTAAGTATGAAACAGAATTAAAGAACCGCTCAACGGGCGGACGAAATCTTCATTAAACTGACCGCGCAAAAGGCGGCCGAAATGTTTACAAAACCGCTCAAACAGGTGGCCTTAAAATAAGAACAAAAAAGAGTACAAAATAAGCTAAGTAAAGCTGAAAAAAGAAGAAAAAGCCGGGTAGCTGAGCAGACGGTTGCTGGAGGACCTGAGCTCTACTTAGCCGTATCATCCTTGGCAGGATCCTCCGCAACCTTGGCGTTTTCGTCCGGAGCGGCATCACCGTCCGCCTCCTCCTCCTCATCTCCCTCTTCCTCGTCCTCTCTGGACTCAAGAGAGGTAACTACCAGCTCTGGAGGAGGCTGGCCGGCCTTCTTCGCCTCTTCTCTGAGGCAGACATAGTTCAGCCGCTTCTTGAAGCGTTCTTCATAGTAAGCGGCCTCACCGTCATCCACTATCAGCTCGAAGGCATCGAAGAAGTATGCCCTAAGCCTGTCTTCGGCATTCTGCTTAATGCGGACGATTTCCTCCGCGCTGGGCGGCCGAGGAGCTTTTAGCTGCTCAGCATAGTCCGAAACGGACTTCTTCAAGGCCTCAACCTCGGCCTTCAGCGCGTCCGCTTCGTCCAAAGCAGACTTAAGGTTGGCTTGGGCCAACTTCAGCTCACTCTTCAAGGTCTCAGACGCCTCGAAGCCCAGCCTCCATTTTTCCTTCTCTAGGACGGCCTCGTCCCTTTCAACCCTCAAGGCCTCCCTGGCCAAGGACTCTTGTTCGAGTGCCTTTCCCAGTTTGACCAGGTCCTCTGTTTGCCGCGCCGCCTTGTCGGACAGCGCGGTTATCTGGGTCTCAAAATGCACCCTTTGGACGGCGGCCGTCCCAGTCACGGCGTCCTCGGCCTTTCTAATCTCAAGCCAAGCTTGCTTCAACCGCTCGTTCTCTTTATCCTTCCATTCAAGGAAGGCGTTCAGGCGGAGGAAGAGCTGCGGACAGAAGAAGGAAACTTAGTCAAATATAGAAAAAATTGCTAAGTGTTGGAAAGAAAAGTTATAGAGAAAAGGAGACGTACCTCAGCACTACAGTTGAGCATAGGGTCGAGGAAGCCCTCATTGATTCCCCGCAGCTTATCACGCTGCGCTTGGGGAACCGCGCAAACCATGGCCTCGCGCATAGCCTTCCTGTCCGCGCCAGTCAGTGACTGGCCGGGCAGCCTCATTTGCAACTCCTCTGAGATGTCTGCGGACGACCGGACAAGAAGAGTTAGCTAAAATTTATAAGTACAAGTAAATCAAATGGTACAAGAATAAGGAAGAAAGGCTAACCAGTGGAGAAGATTGGAGGAGAGAGATTGATGGGAGGGGGCGGCAAAGAGGCGTACCCCTCGTTGTCTAAACGGCCAACAGTGTCACTGGCCGACTGACTGGCATTTAGCCAATCAGAGTTTTTAACTACCTCGACATGCGGAGTCGAGGTGAGGCCGGTCACTTTTTCCGGGGTTGACTTACCCCCGTCGTCCATGGGGACGGACGCGTCGTGCACCTGATCACCAACAGGTTCCACGGGCTTGGAGACCCCACTTTGTGTCAGCCGGGGCTGTTCTCCTTGAGACTGCGTTGTAGCAGTCTACGACTTCTCCTTCGCCGCGGACTTGGAGGAAGGCTTGGTGGCAACCGTTTTCCTTCTCTTCGATGCGTTCGCATCGGGAGTAGAAGAAGCTGGCTGCTTCCTTCTCGCCTTTGGAGTGGAGGAGGACTGTCAAAATACAAGTAAACTTGTTAGAAAAAGGGCACAAAACAAAATTTCAGTGTCCGTGTAAAAGTGGGAAAGAGCCCCCTTCCAATAGGCCTGAACGGATGAAATGCGTCCGTGCAAACTCGGGAAGCAGGCTCCTCCCAATACAGCAGAACGGACAATGAGAAAAGAAAGACTAAAAAATAAACTAAGTATTTACCTCCTTGATTTGCTCGTACATCTTGAAACGAGCCTTGTAACGGACAATGTCCACCTCGGAGCCACTTCTCCCTTCTGTGCCGAGTCAAGCATAGCGTACGCCTCCGCTGCAAAGAGAAAAAGGCAAAGTGTTAGAATATTTTTCTAAAAAACTCTACGTGCGTACAAAAGGTTTATATATCTAAGTGTCCACCTTGGGGCATGTTCTGGTACAGGCCGTACGCAGACATAAAGGTAGTGTCTCTAAGCCAATTGGCCAGAGGAACCCAATGGCGAGGGACACGTTCAGTTTTGTTACCCCGCTTGACCCGGTTGACCTTGAAATATTCAAGTTGGTGCTCTTGGCTTGGATGGATGGGCAGCTTGTCAGGTTTGTGATCCCCACGTCCGAGCTGAATGGGATCTGGACGGCACTTATTCATGCGGAGGTTGAACTCCGCATCTTTGGTTTTGATGCGGTAGAAACGGTGCTTCCAGTCCCTCCATTTGCTGACACGGTTGACCACAACCATGTAATCCCTGGTTGCACTCAAGATGAGCCAACCATCCGTATCGTTTTCCAGCCGTGTAAGTGAGTGAATCTCACAGAAGACCGCAAAGTCTGGCGTGAAACCCTTACAGATGCACGTCACCAAGTACCCAAATATGTTTAACCAACTGTTTGGTGTCAGTTGGAAAAGGCCAATGTCATACTCGTCCAGAACTGTCCGGACGAATGGATGAAGAGGGAAGCGAAGGCCTACATCCAAGGCGGCCCTATAAACGCAAAAAGCCCTTTTGCGCGGCTTCTCATCATCCCAGGTAGCCACAACAATGGCTTTCCTGGGGACTTGTATCTCAAATCCCTCCTCCAAATGGAGGGACTCCTTGTACTCCTCAAATTCTTTCTTCAAGAACTTCAGGGCCGTCTCTCCAACTGTACAGGCGTACGGGTCCCTAAAGTTATCAATGTTGGCGACGTTTTCTTCGGCCGTCTCACCCACGGCCTCTTTCTCAACTTCTTCTTCTTCCATTTGGTGAGAGGGGGCACTCCTGAATTCTGAAGACAGTACCCTATCCAGGTCTACTGCCTCCGGCGAGCTTCGGCCTCTTGAGCTAAGTACGCCCGTGGAAGAAGGAACGCCCTCCTCAACTAATGGACGCTTGCCTTTGTCTTTGGCAGCGTCCGCCTCGTTCCCCGAAGAAGGGGCGTTGCGAATAGGCAGATCGGACGGTTCCCTGATTGAGATTCCCGTCATAGGTCTGTCCGCCCCGCCTAGTTGGAGTAGAGGTTGAGAGGAAGAGGGGACAGACGAACCAGCAGCATCCGCCCCAAAATTGGTAGGATGGTCTTTGCAGGCTACCAGCTCGGCCTCATCCATGACTGAGCTGGCAAATTAAGGGAACCTCAGTTCTGGAGCAGGGGTGGACGAGGCGCCTTGAGCTTGTTGGCGTTCCTCGAAAGAAGAAGTGACCTCCATGGCCAAGTGATGAGAGCCAGTGGAGGCGGTCGTTGTTTGGGTGGTGGAGGTAGTCTCCACCTCCATGGTACTTGGGTTATTAGGGTCATAAGGGACCCTAGGGTGAACCAGACTACCGTCTGGGTTCCTGGCCGCATGAAGCTCGCGCGTACGCATTGTTCTTGCCATTGCCTGTGGGGACAGAGAAGAATAAGTGGGGGTGAGTATGTACGCACCAGACATAGACTCACTCCAAGGAGGAGACAACTCTTCTCCGTCCACTCTAGACTCCTCAGTCCCCGGCGAACGGCCGGCCTCATGAGGAGAGTCGGACGAAGCCGAGTGTGGATCCAGAATTGAAATAAAAGAAAAAATATAAGTAAAGAAAAGAAAGAAATGTAGACGGCCTACCTTTGTACGTTCTGAAAACTTCAAAGTGTTCTTGGTGTTGTTGAAAAATGCCCGGAAAACTCAAACTCACGGCGGCGCTCTTGAAGATTAAAGGAAAAATCACTTTCTCTCACTAGAATGCTCTGACTTCTCTCTAGAATTCACAGTTGGGTAAAGTGTGAAAATGAGAATTCACCTCCCATATTTATAGAATGAACTTATGGGGGCAAAATGGTAAAACCATCTTTCCCGCCTAAACATTCAAACGGTAATTTTTTGAGAAATTACTCGAAGAAAGGGACAGAATGACGTTAGGGTTCTGTTAACTTGTGAAAAAATCAGACGGACAATTGACGGCACGTCAAAGTGAGTTGAAGTGAGTTAAGTCACAAATTCAAGAGATTTACACCTTCAACACTTAGTCTCCAGAACTTAAAAATATCTAAGAGGAAAATGCGTCCGCCTAGTTCCCAGACGTTTAGTCCAAAGGGGATAGTTCAGACGTACGCAGCATGATGAAAGAACCATAGAGTACGCCTGAAATCAAGGAAGCCCAATCCATTACAAAAATATGTGGACGCTCTGGGTAGTTAGGAGATAAGCTCCTCCCAGAGTATCAGAACATCCAGACCTAAATAGGAGGACGTCTAGTCCCACTGCTGAGGCCGCTCTGGGTGGCTAGGAGATAAGCTCCTCCCAGAGTACGAGAGCGTCTAGACTAAAAAGCAAGGATGTTCATTTTAAATGGTGTGGACGCTCTGGGTAGTTAGGAGATAAGCTCCTCCCAGAGTATGAGGACGTCCAGTCCAAAATATGCGGACGTCCCGATGAGCTAGGAGATAAGCTCCACCCAGAGCATGAAGACGTCCAGTCCAAAGTATGTGGACGTCCAAATGAACCAGGGGTTAAGCCTCTCTCAGAGTACGAGAACGTCCAGTACACAATATGGACGTCCAAATGAGCAAGAAGACAAGTTAACTCCAGACTACGAGGACGTCCAGAACAAAATATACGGACGTCCAGGTAGCAAAAAGAGCTTTGAGTCCAAAGTATATGGACGTCCAGGGCAGATGGGAGGTAAACCCAACCCAGAGTACATGGACGTCCAGAATGGAAGATCAGAGGAGGCGGCCAGTAAGTGTACGAGCCACCCCCTCTAAGGGGCAAATGTTTAGGGTAAAAATACCCCAAGTACGTGGCCCAATCTCATAGTGACACGTGGCCCAATAAGAAGGCGACACGTGACATTATGAGAGGATGACACGTGTCCTCCTGATAGGGTGACACATGTCAGATACCTTTAAATACACAATACAACATCAGAAAGAGAAAAAGGCCTTCATTACATTAGGCCCAAATCCCGAGAAACACCTTGAATGCCGTAAAACGACGCCCCCCATGACACGTGGCGACCCCTGATTGTGCAGCCAATCACGTCACGAAATTCTAGGGTATAAACCCTAGAGGGGCACATGTTCCCACCCTTATAAATACCCCAATCATTTATGATGGGAAGGGTGGATTACGACATAACATAAATATAGAGCATTAAAAAGCTCCAACTTCTCTCTACTTTCTCTCTCTAGCTTTTTCGATTTCCGATCTCTAACTTGATCGTCGGAGGCGAATATCCCGATAAACGGAATATTCGTTGTTTTGCAGGTGCCCAAGTCTCATTGTCAGAAGAACGCGACCGGTATCCGAGGAGTTCATAAAAAAACCCCAAAACAACATAATTTATAAAAAAAAAAAAGTTTTTTTAAAAAAGAAAAACCTCTAATCCTAATTCCTTCTCTTTCCTCTAAAACGGTCGTTCACTTCTCTCTCCTCTCATTTCCTCATCTAACCCCCTAAGCCCTAACTCCTCCTCTCTCTTCCCTAACTCCTCTTTCATCTAACTCTAACTCCTTTTCTCGTTCTCGACGGTGCCACTGACGCTTCTCGTGTCGCCGATGAGGCGTTTGACTTTGTTTCTGTCTCAGCATTTGATTCTTAAATGCTCTGTGCCATTTACTCTTACACCAAGGTATGATACTGAACTAGTTCATCTCTCTCTCTATTATAAATTTCTTATATTTATTAAAATTTCGTTTTTATTCTCAATTATTTTTAGATTTAAATTTCTGATTTTAGATTTGGTTTTAATTTTCAATTGTATTAGATCTAAAATTTCTGATTTTCATTTTAAAATTTTCGATTTTCATCTTTTGATTTGTGGATGTACGATTGTTTGGTACAACTCCTAAGTTTTTGTGCTCTGTTGTGGTGGAAGCTGCTGTAAGGTTGGATGATTGAGGTGGTTGCGAGGGCGGGCAATGCGGTGGTGGTTTAAGAACATAATTCCGGTTTGAATCCTAGTTGGTAAAGGGTTACGATGTGCGATATATCCTTGTTTGTTTCTACGAGTATTCTTTTTTCTTTCACATTTTTATGTTGAATTTTTTGGATATTTATTCGTCTTACTGTTGGAATTATGATATCCAATTTGTTTTTATTGACTAGTACAATAGGTTGATTAATAGCTTGAATTCAATTTTTGACTTGGTCGTTGTATATGCACTTGAAATTAAATGTTTGAATGTTTGGTTTATCAATTAATATGATAGGAATGGTGTCGAACAAGTGAATTATTCCGATAGAGGGTTCAGAATTATTAGAAAGCTAATTATTTAGTGAGGTCAAGTGATCGGAATGCCTAGGTGGAGGCCGCTTCCGATTAGTAATATAAATGTATAATTAATATTACACCTTAATCTTGACTGAATCCTTCGGGTCACACCCAAGCAACAAACGGACCGACGCGACGAATTAATTCGGAAGGAATTAATGAGTCACTCGAGTAATTAATATTTAGACTTCGGAAATTCGAGCTTGGAGCGTCGAATCCGAGCGTCGGAAGTCGGGTCCAAATAATAAAGGACGAGACGGTAAAATTACTAATAAATTAATAATTTATCGAAATACCCCTAGGATCGGAACGCCCCAAGCAAACCGATGCCTAGGGGCATTTGGTAAAAGCCGGGGTGGCTAGCAAATGCACCAAGCCGAGCCTAAGCTGGCTGGTGCATGCTAGCACACCACGGCTGGCATGGTGCTAGTCACGGCAGCCGTCAAAGGGCAGCAGCCGCAACCAAGGCCAGCAGCTAGCTGAGCCAAGGTTGTAGCCGCAAGCCGTGGAAACAACCCAAAACTAGCTTCCTAGGTGCTCGTCCTGGGGTATCAGGTGGCTGGCGGGGATTGGTCATGTATGGGGATAGTGGCCGGCCAAATGAAGCTCCTTGGGGATCAAGTTCGGTCCCTCCCCTCCTTGTGGTCTTCACCTAACTCTTCTCCTAAATGTGCCACTTATTGATTTATTAGTTGCGTGATAATTAATTTTATTTTTGATTTAAAAATAAAAGGAATAATCAATTCTCCCACATTGATGGAAGAGCAAATCTCACTCATGCTTTTCCCTATAAATACCCAAGTTGGGGTATTGGGAAAATCATTTGAGTAAGGTGTTAGAAAAGGCATCTCTATTGTGAAAACCTTTAAACACATATAATTACTCGAGTTTAGGTCGGGCTTAGCTAACCTCTAAGCATTGAACCTTTGTCGGGGTCGTGTTGTGGGTGGACTTCCGTTGGAGGTCCTCGTGCGAGCGAAGCTAAAAGCTTTCCGAAGTAAGAGCTCTTGTAGTGAGCGAAGCAAGCGTTAAAGGTATTAATCTTTCCTTAATTCTTGTTGTTTAAATTAATTATGTCTTGTGATTATATTAATTATAAGTGGTATCGGAGCCTTGCTCATTTATTTTTATAATCATAATTTTTAAGGTGTTTTTATGGCTTAATTTTTCTGGTTTTATGTTGCTAATTAGATTAGTAGCTCGGTTTTCGCCCGTATCAGAGCTGTCTTCAGCCCAGAACCTAGATTTTCGCCCAAAAATAGTGAATTTTGGGTGGAATACGTGTTCTGGAAATGATTTTACCCTTTCAGCACTGTGTTTTTAGCCAAAATCCGACCAAAAATGCCTTTTTCGAGGGATTTTTTGTTTTGACGAAAAATTTTAAGTCTTTCTAACCTTGAATCTTAATGGCATATTTATTGTGGTTATGTATTTGGTTCTTTCCTTAATTTTTCTGCAATTTTAAACCTCTTTAAGTGGTTACTTTGTAGTAATTGGTGCTTGAAAGATTGGTTCATATTTTCATATAATTGCAAACCCATTGCATTAAGTGTGAAAAATTTGTTCTTTGATGCTTCTAGGTACTTATGATTCAATCTTTAATTGTTTTAAGTGATTGAAACTTTGAGTTACGAAATTCCATGAATTTTTAGTTGAACTTTTGATTTAATCATGTATTATGTTGATTGGAATCATAAAGTTTGAATCTTGTGATAGAAATTTCATTTATCTTCATGTTGGAAGATATAATTTTTCAAGGATTCACAAGTTAAAGTTGAAATCTTTATTTGAATATTTGTGTTCATAATTCCAACCCCCCTTTATTTTGTCAAAATTTCATGATTAATTTAAATTATTTAAATAAATAGTGAGTTATCACCCTTGTTCATTTTGTTGTACCAAGTTAAACCAATTTTATCAAAGAATGGTTCTTGGAAATAATTTTGGGTATGTGCACCTTAATGAATTTTTTAATTTAAGTTGGAATTGTATTAATTTTCATTTTGGCTCATTTTGTTAATTCTAAAATTAATTTGGAGTTAATTAATTAGTCATGCAAAAATTGGGGTTAAAAACCCGGGGTGTTGCATGAAAATTGAGGGAAAAATTCCCCTTGGCGAGCCGGGCTGCTATGCAGCCCGCATGTGGCTGCCAAGGGTAGCCTCGATGAGGGTGCGGCCTGTGAGTGGCTACTGCCACAGCGAGCAAGCACAGCCTGCCAGCTGAAGCAACAACAGCACCATGGCGCGGCAGCAACGCTGACCATGTGGACTGTTGTGCATAGGCTCGGCTGCTGTGGTTGCTTGCGTGTGGTTGAGCCTTGTGGTGTGCGTTGCTTGTTGTGGCTTGGGTGTGCGTGTTGGTGTGCTACGAGCTTGTGGCACGATGCGCACAACAGCAAGCTTGCGTGGCCTTTGTGGCTTGTGTCGCAAGCACTCCCCATAGGGAGTCTACGCGTATGCGACATTATAGGTTATGGGTGTGACGCTTGGCATGAGTCACGGCTGTGCTCAGTTGCCTTCACTTAGCACCTGTGCCTCATTTTAAGGCAATGTTTATTTGCAATTATTGCCGTTTTAATTATTTTAATTAATTATTTTGGTTTTAATTATTTTAATTAAATTTTGAGGCTAGGCCTCGGTTTTGAGCGGCATAATTTTGACAAAATTTTGGTTTTACCGACTTAATTAATTGGATTAATTAAGATGGATGCGGAATTTAGTGGGAGATTCAATTTTAATTGCGCTAAATTACATAATCGATTAAAACAACTTTGACTAGTTTTAATTAGGCATGTTAATTGGATTAACGACCTAAATCAGTTACTAGTTTACGAGTGTTTTATGCATTGTTACTTGTTTATCGTTGTAAAATGCATGGGCCATTCACAAATAGTGAATGGATGAATGGAATGTATATTCTCTAACAGGTTTTATGAAATGACAACTAGTGGGCCCGATTAGGATAGTAATTACGGACTGCGATCCGTGATGTATTTTTGTAAATCTAAATACGGTATGCGAACCGTTGAGTATTTTGTACCTTAATATTTAGATTATTCCTAATTGTAGATACTAGTATTTGCATAATTATGGTTATGTCTTGAAGACGAAGGTTCTTGGAAGACGAAGCCATGAAGTTGCAAAAGGCGTCCCTTAAAGACTCAAGGGGTCATGCTAGTTGCCAAATGCATCCTTATTTATGTTTTCGATATATATATTTATGATTTTATATATATATGTGGTTCATATGTTAGATGCATGTTTAGGATTTCGAATGTTGCGATGATTAATTAAGTTCACTTAAATCAACCAACTTAGAAACCCTAGGTCCCTAAAATATTGAGTGAAATTGCCATTCCAAAACAACACTTATCGACCTATTGAGAGTAGTGATGGGCTATGCCAAATCAAGGCATCACCATTACTCCCTAGGATACGTAAGGTATCATGATGGGTTTGCTAAAGCAAGACATCGCATATGTGTTGGTTTTGGTTATACTCAGTGATATGAATGATGGAGTCCTAACATGTCGTGACAAAGTGGATAAGTTGTTGAGAGAGCATTAGATGCGACGATTTATCCAACCAAGAGTGGCTTGGAGCCATTAGCAAAGAAGTTGCTTACCTTAAAAGATTGAGTGTTAAGACAAGCCAAAGCATGCTTAACCACTCTTTGTTTCTTTGGATCTTGGAATCGACTTATTCTCACCAAATGGGGACAATTTTAATGTGTGAATAAGACGTTTAAATAAGTTTGATTAAAATGCATGATTTCAATCTTATTTAAGTATTATGAATGATTTTTCATTTTAAATTCTTTCAATTGTAGAATCATGTCTTCAACTATCGACAACAATCTAATGTGCCC
Organism: Chenopodium album; assembly: GCF_948465745.1. Taxonomy (NCBI): domain Eukaryota; kingdom Viridiplantae; phylum Streptophyta; class Magnoliopsida; order Caryophyllales; family Amaranthaceae; genus Chenopodium; species Chenopodium album. The sequence continues at coordinate 16,524,335 of NC_137847.1, read as the reverse complement.
GAATATTCCCGAAAAGTTACCATTTTGCTTGAATTTAGTTAACTTTAAGGAATGGGAGGAAGAATTCCGAAAGACCCTCCGAAATTTCTACCTAGAGCATATTCTGGATACGCCCAACCCGAGTTTCTACTCAAAAGGGGTTATGAGCGATGAGGCTCATAAGGAGTGGAGTTATGATTGCCAGAGAGTCTCGCGACTCATGGAAAACTCCATTCCGGAACAAATGGAAGGGGAAATTTTCTAACTATTTTCCGGATATGCTCCTCAAAGCTCTAGAGGATGTAGTCAATTTAAGAGTCACAAAGAGCGTCAGAGGCAACTATGATGGTCATGTGGAGGAGATGACTAGGTCACTCTCTAACATGAGGATCAACCCACCGCAAGATGGGTGTCTCATCAAAGAGAGGCAAGAAGTATGGGCTAGGGTCTATAATGCAAGACTTAGACCCGGGATGCCACTTCAAGCTCATGTGCTTAAGATGACAAGGTTATTCACCCGCTTGGAGCAATTGGCAAACCGGTGGAGAATGAGCAAGCGGCTCACATGGTTCTAAGCTTCACTCCACTCGGGCTATGTTGCATTAAAGATGCGACTTACCGCTAAACAGAACAAACTGTCCTTAGAGGAAGTTATCCAAGAGTTTCAGAAAACCTATTCTTTCAAGGGGGCTAAGTTTGCTCTAAGGCCTAAGAGGAAGGAGTTCAAGAACAAAGCTAAGATGCGCTGCTTCTATTGTAGTAAGCAAGGACACTACAAGAGAGAATGTAGCATGTATCTAGAAGATGAGACGAGAGGAAAAGAGCCTCAATCTCAAGTATCATCTTTACACTTGAATATAAGCAATTTATAAGGTATTAGATACCGAAAAATTGACTCACTATGTGCTCCTATTTCAGGAACAAAGTGACCGGTGCTTTTCAAGTGGATATGAGTACACAAGTGGAAGATGAAGATAACCCGTCCGAAGAAAGCTTATAATCTCATGTTTTGTCTAAAACTAAAACTTGTTTAGTTTTATCAACCATACTTTGATCTCTTGGCGTTAGACGTCATTTTGACTTTGACCACAAGACTTATATTTTATTTCTTGCTTTTATTTATGGAATGACACGTTTATGTGTGTTTAGACAAACATGTTTACAATGATACCAAATCTAAGAGTCAAATCAAACGTACTTGTGGCATTGTCGTCTTAGCCACATTAACATCAAACACATCAAGAAACTTCTACAGGAAGGTGTTCTTGACTCTTTCGATTTGCAATCGTTTGAGAATTGTGAAGGATGTTTATTAGGCAAGATGATTAAGCAGCCATTCTCCAAGTTGGGAGAAAGGGCAGGAGACTTGTTGGGTCTAATACACACCGATGTATGTGGACCAATGAGTCCGCCACAAGAAACGAACATCGATATTTTATCACGTTCACAGAAGATTATAGTAGATATGGATATGTCTACCGTATGTCGCACAAATCTGAATCATTGGAAAAGTTCAAAGAATTTAAGAGTGAAGTTGAAAATCAGCTTGGCAAGAAAATCAAAGCCCTTTGATCGGATTGAGGTGGTGAATACTTGAGCCAAGAATTCGATGACCATCTGAAAGAAAAGGGTATACTTTCAGAATTGAAACCTCTAGGAACTCCACGATGGAACGGAGTATCCGAAAGGAGAAATCGAACCTTGTTAGACATGGTACGATCTACAATGGGTCTTAGTGATCTTCCTATCTCTTTATGGGGACACACACTTCTAACTGCGGCACTAACACTGAACCGTGCTCCATCAAAAGCTGTAGAAAAGACTCCATACGTGTTATGGACGAAGAAACCTCCTAGGTTGTCTTTTCTAAAGATATGGGCATGGGAAGCATATGTCAAGAAATTGATTTCTGACAAACTTATCCCAAATCTGACAAGGTTTACTTTGTGGGCTACCCAAAAGAAACTAAAGGGTATTACTTCTACAATAAATCCGAGAACAATGTGTTTGTTGCTCGCGATGGTGTCTTATTGGTGAAGGAGCACCTTTCCAAAATGACAAGTGGGAGGAAAATCGAACTCGATGAAGTTCGAGAGGACGAGCAACAAAATCAGATTAACAATCAAAGTGCTCAAACAAAATTTGTTGACGCTGGTCAAAATGTGCAAAGTTAAACCGACAATGCAAATGCTCAGTCCGTTACCCCACGTAGGTCTCAGAGGCCGAGATCTCAACCTGATAGATATCTTGGTATAGTATTAACTGAGAATCAGGGCATCCAGGTTATGGATGGAGATGAACCGGCAACCTACAAGCAAGCGATGGCAAGCATCGACTCTACTAAATGGCAAGAGGCCATGAAATCTGAAATGTATTCCATGTTTGAAAATCAAGTCTAGGACTTGGTTGACTTATCCGAGGGTTACACACCTATCGGATGTAAGTGGATTTTCAAGTTGAAAATAGACAAAGATGGAAATGTATTCATTTACAAAGCTAGATTGGTAGCAAAAGGTTACATGCAAGTTCATGGTATTGATTACGATGAAATTTTTTCTCCAGTCGCAATGCTTAAATCCGTTCAGATCCTCCTAACGATTGGTGCATATTACAATTATGAAATATGGCAGATGGACGTAAAAAACGCCTTCCTCAATGGTATTTTGGAAGAAATTGTGTATATGACACAGCCTGAAAGGTTTTGTCGACCAAAACAATGCTGGGAAAGTTTGTAAGCTTAAAAAGTCCATTTATGGGCCAAAGCAAGCTAGTAGGAGTTGGAATCTGCGATTCGATGAAGCCATCAGTAAGTTTGGTTTTATCAAGAATCCAAATGAACCTTGTGTTTACAAGAAGGTTAGTGGGAGTGACATCACCTTCCTAGTCTTATATGTCGATGACATATTGCTCATTGGAAACAACATTCCGATGTTAGAGTCTGTAAAGGCCTGGCTCGAAAATTGTATTTCAATGAAAGACTTGGGAGAGGCTCAGTACATATTGGGCATCAAGATCTATAGGGATAGATCGAAAAGGATGATTGGATTAAGCCAAAGTACTTATATTAATAAGGTACTAGCACGATTCGGCATGGAGGAAGCCAAGAGAGGTCACCTACCCATGTCACATGGCATAACCCTAAGCAAGAAGCAGTGTCCACAGACATCTGATGAGCGGGAGAGGATGAATCAATTTCATATGCTTCGCTAATTGGATCGATCATATATGTCATGATATGTACTAGGCCAGATGTATCATATGCATTGAGTGCTACGAGCCGATACGAATCAGACCTAGGAGAGACCCATTGGACTGCGGCCAGGAATATGCTAAAGTACCAAAAAAGGAACAAGGATAAATTCCTGATGTATGGTGGCTCAAAAGAATTAGTTGTTGAAGGTTATACCAACGCAAGCTTCCAGACTGACAGAGACGATTTTAAATCGCAATCTGGATATGTGTTCAGTCTAAATGGAGGAGCGTTTAGTTGGAAGAGTGTCAAGCAGAGCACAACCGCAGTTTCTATAACTGAAGCCGAGTACTTGGCAGCTGCTGAAGCGGTTAAGGAGGCTGTTTGGATTCGTAAGTTCGTTGGTGAACTTGATGTTGTACCCTCTATCAAGGGTCCAATAGCCCTCTATTATGACAACAATGGAGCTATTGCTCATGCCAGAAAGCCAAGGGAACATCAGAAGGTCAAACATGTCAAGCGGCGATTTCACATGATTCGAGAATGGAAATCAGAAGGTGAAATCAGAATTTTTAAAGTCTGAACGGTTCACAATGTAGCCGATTCATTTACCAAACCTTTGCCTCAAGAGAAGCACAACAAGCACGTTGAGGCAATGGCAATCAAGCACGTTGGAGACTGGCTTTGATTTCCCTGTTTAGTGTTTTAGTTAATTTTAAAATTTTTAATGTAAGGCACTAAGAAAAACCATTCAAGTTTTGGAATAATTTAAATTTCATGCAATTTTATCACTCCATTTGCTATTTAATTGTGGTTTAGGATTGAATAATAAGTCCATTCGATTATGAGAATATTCAAAATAGGGTATCAAGACCAGTCTTGATAAGGAAACACCTATTAAGTGAACATTGAATATTATAATCGAAAATTATCCCTAATCGAGGTCATTTAAACGATGGACGATTAATGACCACTTGAGATTAGTGTGTAGATTGAGTTATAGCACCGTTTCTTGTGCTTCAAAGACATGATTGTCGTAAATCATTTGCACAGGTATTGGTTTGGAACCATACTGGATCGACCTATGAGATTGGAGAATTAAAAATCGTCATAAGTATACTTCTCATAATGACTATCGGAACCTATTTCCTCGACCATGAGTATTGTGAGTTCTCTTGTTTGAGTACTAGTCCGCTTTGATGTTGTTAAACGCTTGCCGTAAAAGGGGATTATAACGGCAACACTCGGGCGTCTAGGTCCTCATAGTAAGAGAAGCTACATTACAAGACTGGGAATATCCCCCCTTAATAAAATAGGGAAGATGTCTTTGTTGTTTACAAGGCTTCACGAAGAGCGAGACTGTAAAAATGCATGGTCGTGCTCAAGTAGATTTTAGAAATCATCTGTTTATTAATAGTCAGACTCGGGATCGAGAAACACTTCCAGACATAATAAGGATGACGAATAAATCTTACTTTATAGTTCATGAAGAGACATAGGAAAAAGACTATACACTAAATGCACACTTATCCGGAAGGACAAGTGGGAGTATGATAGGAATGGTGTCCTTCGAACAAGTGTATTATTCCGAAAGAGGGTTCAAAATTATTAGAAAGATAATTATTTAGTGAGGTCAAGTGATCGGAATGCCTAGGTGGAGGCCGCTTTCGATCAATAATATTAATGTATAATTAATAATACAGCTTAATCTTGACTGAACCCTTTGGGTCACACCCAAGGAACAAACGGACCGACACGATGAATTAATTCGGAAGGAATTAATGAGTCACTCGAGTAATTAATATTTAGACGTCGAAAATTCGAGCTTGGAGTGTCAAATCCGAGCATCGGAAGTCGAGTCGAAATAATAAAGGACGAGACGGTAAAATTACTAATAATTCAACAATTTACAGAAATACCCCTAGGATCGGAATGCCCCGAGCAAATCGATGCCTAGGGGCATTTGGTAAAAGCCGGGGTGGCTAGCAAATTCACCAAGCCGAGCCTAGGCTGGCTGGTGCATGCTAGTACACCACAGCTAGCATGGTGCTAGCTACGACAGCCGGCCAAGGGCAGCAGCCGCAACCAAGGCCAGCAGCTAGCTGGCTGAGGCTACACCCGCAAGTCGCGCCTTGGCCGCAGCTGCTAGGCCGTGGCAGTAGCCCAAAACCGGCTGCCTTGGTGCTCCTCTTGGGGTGCCACGTGGCAGCCGGGGATTGGTCATGTATGGGGATAGTTGGCCGGCCAAATGGAGCTCCTTGGGGATCAAGTTTGGTCCCCTCCCCTCCTTGTGGTCCTCACCTAACTCTTCTCCTAAGTATGCCACTTGTTGATTTATTAGTTGCTTGATAATTAATTTTATTTTTGATTTAAAAATAAAAGGAATAATCAATTCTCCCACATTGATGGAAGAGCAAATCTCACTCATGTTTTTCCATATAATTACCCAAGTTGGGGTATTGGGAAAATCACTTGAGTAAGGTGTTAGAAAAGGCATCTCCATTGAGAAAACCTTTTAACACATATAATTACTCGAGTTTAGGTTGGGCTTAGCTAACCTCTAAGCATTGAACCTTTGTCGGGGTCGTGTTGTGGGTGGACTTCCGTTGGAGGTCTTTGTGCGAGCGAAGCTAAAAGCTTTCCGAAATAAGAGCTCTTGTAGTGAGCGAAGCACGCGTTAAAGGTATTAATCTTTCCTTAATTCTTGTTGTTTAAGTTAATTATGTCGTGTGATTATATTAATTGTGAGTGTGGTCTTGGCTCGGATTTTCTTCCGCGATGAGTTGGACTCATCGAAACCCAACATAATAATCAATTGTAGATGTAAGTGTTTTAATGTCAGCTATTTTGATTATGTGTATGCTAAATTGCTTGTTTATTATGCATGGTTAATTCTTATTGATACAATTGTTAATCAGCTCATGGTCTTTGTGATTGTAAAGTTGCTCGACATTGATTATGAATTAATTGGTTTACTCGGTTTGATTCAGTTTTCCTTTATATTTCTAAGTTCTTTATGTCATTTTTTTTTCTTTAGGATGGATGATACTTGAATACTTGATGGATGAAGCTCCCCTCGTTGAAATCTGATTAAAAGATGATGATGATGATTTTCTGGTGTACAATAGCTTAATTGTATCTATTATTTAATTTTAATCAAATACATCTGTTTTTTCTTTTTTTTTTTCGGGAAATTATGTAATAATCAAATGTGATTCTAATATATATACTTGTATTTTATTTACCACAGAATACGAACTAATATACTCCGTAGCAATATATACTTGTATACTGGTCTTTTACGTGGTATTATTATTATTATTATTATTATTATTATTATTATTATTATTATTAGTACTAATAATAATAATTTTTTTTACAAAAACTAGAGGGAAAAGAGAACTGGCATCAGTAGGCGTTCTCTATTTATATGAATATAGAGCGCCTATCTTAAGATGACTGTTCTCTTTTCCTTGTTTTTAATTTACTTTGTACCTAGAATAAGAGGTTAGGCGTTTCTGTATTTTGCTAGATATAGAACGCCTCTTGGAGGCGTTCTATAGACTTTATAAGGCATCCCCTCAGAAGAACGCCTCTAAGGCGTTCTATATAACTTGTTTTAGGCGTTCTGTATTCCCCTTTTTGTAGTAGTGTAGTTTTATGAAAACTCATAAATCTCAATCATACCTTTCTCTCAAGTAGAGTTCAAGGGATAATTAACATCAATCATAATAAGCTTGCCCATGCCAAAATTGGTCTACTAAGCCATAAATGAGTTCGGGGGGTCATTCTACTTGTGTGGTCCCAAGTAATGACCGGCAACCTGGCCTATTATATAGGTAATTTTTTTTTTGGTTTAATATACACGAGCCACCACGTGATTTGTATAAAATTTAAAGAAAAAAATTGAATATTTAAAAAAATAAAAAAAAAAAACACCAATCCCAGCCATCCCTTCCCCCAACCTCACCCCACGAAGCCACCTTAAACCAAGGAGGATGGGGGCTAAAAACGTTAACAGGGATGGGAGGGTTGAAATAAAGATAAGGGTAAGGAGAGAGAGGACAATATTGGGGTAGGGGAAGGGGAAGGAGGCTTGAATCAAGATGAGGGATGGAGATAAGGATCAAAATCGTAACGGGGAAGGTGTGAGGAGGGTAGCCCGTCGTTGGGGATCTCATTTCCTCTATGCCATTGGCCCCTTAAAAGCATAGGACTTTACACTTTTTAGGGTGTATTGAAATTTGAATTCCTGACTGTTTGGGAGACCTTGAATCTAAGAGGAGTCAAGCAATACATTATTTTTTAAGAAACTAATAGAGACTTGCCAATGAGTTTTAGGAAAACTTATAAACCTCGTTCATACCTTTCTCCCAAGTAGAGTTCTAGGGACAATTAACATGAATAATAAGTTTACCCATGCTAAAATTGGTCTACTAAACCTCGTTCATACCTTTCTCCCAAGTAGAGTTCTAGGGACAATTAACATGAATAGCAAGGGTACTAGGCAAACATTCTTTTTAGAATCGCAATTCTAGACCTATTACGACCTCTACTAGCTCTCTTTTTTTACAATTTTATTACCAAATAATATATGCAACATGATTCTAAAAAGTTAAGTTAGTTGATTTTATTTACAAACAAGAATCACGAAGAGTTACATTGCAACAAATGACATTATTCTTTTTTTATTCCAAGTCCATAAAAGGAACAAAAACTAAAACAATATTTGCTTGTTTTAGGTGATATTATAACAATTTAATTATTCCAATTATAATATTTAATTAACGAAAGAATACTATGCAAATAAATTAATTAATCTTATTTAATGTTACAAAACAATATTAATTATTATTCAATTAATGTTACATAAATTAAGAAATGAAAAGTGATTTATCTAAGCGCTTAGAAAACTAATAACCATTCACCTTTTTTTGTCAGATCTTCGTATTGGGTGTTTATAGACCTCCCTCCTTCTTCGTACCTCCAAGAACTTCAAAAATATAGATCAGGGTTGAAGAGTATTTGGGAAGAGAGGGGAAAAGTAGTGTTATAATAAGAGAGTTTGAGGAATTAGGGTTTTCAAAATTGTAGAGTTAAATTTCTAACTAGAGACTCCTATTTATGAAAGAAATTGTGTCCTTCGAACAAGTGTAATATTCCAATGGAGGGATAAAAATAATTACGGAGCAAATTATTCAGCAAATTTAAGTGATCGGAAAGGTAGGCTTATTGGGTTTTGCAGTGTGCAAACACCGCGCGAAAATAAAACCCGATAACTAGATGGCATGCATAATAATTACAACATAAACAAAAGCATGAAAATAAACAAATAACACAAACATAAAGAGAAGAGAGAAAAAATACTCACCCTAGAAGTGTGCTTCTCTCAAGCGATGAGCTCAAACTTGAAAGCTTCATGTTTCACAAGTGCTAAAACCTTCGACGGCTCACACCCTCACTGTCGAACCGTAAGCGGCCCTTACCCCATAGTTTAGGCGGAGCTAGACCTAAATAACTTAGAGTTTACGAACAAAGATTTTCTCGCTTTTGGAGATCCCTTAGAGTTCACCAACTCAAGTGAAATTCCCAATACCCAATGATTAGTATTTATAGAGAAATGTTCCCATGAATTCCTATTATCGTTAAATGTGGGATATTTGGTAAAAAGGCAAAATTAAGATTTAATATAATTCTAAATTAAATTAAAAGCCAAAACAATCACAAACAACAAGTGGCACAAGGAAAGCAAGAGTTAAGGTGAGGACCAAATGGGAGGACCACACCTCCCTTGCTCCCCATACCAAACCGCCCCACACACTCGGTTAACCAAAGCGCGCTAGCTAACATGACCTGCCTAGGACGCCAAGGCTGCCTCGCTGGCGGCGTGGCCGCTTGGCTAGGACTGCTAGTTGGCCCACGCGCTAGCAGCCTCGCACCAGTCTGCAACATCATGCCGCGTATATGTGAGCTACTTGTTGCTGGGCGCTGCTGCTGTGCCGCGCACCAAGCTCGGTGCTAGCAGCAGTAGCAGAAGCTCGCTGGTGTATGAGTGCCTAGGCATGCTAGCTCGAGCTAGCCAGCGCTAGTAGTAGCTAGTGAGGCCCCGCTCGCTAGCTTGTGGCTGGCCTTGCTACCACATAAGCTCGGCCAACAAGCCCCAGCCGGCACCCACATAGGGCTGCTGGGCTTACGGCATTGCTAACGCTTATGGCTAGCAGCCATGTATAGCCTAGCCCTTGCTTAGCTAGGCCAACGTGAGGCTACGACTAAAATTTAGCTTGTTGTTTGGATGATTTTTTCGTCTCGTCGATTCTTAAATTCAACTTGACTTTCGAAACTCAGCTTAGACGCTCTAAGCTCAAAATCCGACATCTAGGTTCATAAAATCTTTATTGACTATTTAATCCATTAGATTAATTCGTCGCTTCGGTTCGGTTAAATGATTGGGTGTGACCCGAAGGGGTCAATCAAGAGCAAGCTGTAATATTAATTATACATTAATATTACTGATTAGAAGCGGCCTCATCTAGGCATTCCAATCACTTGACCTCACTGAATAATTAGCTTTCTTAATTAATTCTGAACCCTAGGACACCATTCCTTTCAATCTCCCACTTGTCCTTCCAGCCGGACAAGTGTGCTTTTAGTGTATAGCCTGTTTTCTATGTCACTTAATATCTTTTCATGAACTATAACGTAAGATTCTTCGTTATCCTTATTACGTCCAGAAGTGTTTCTCGATTTTCGAGTTTGACTATAAATAAGCAGATAATTTCTAAAACCCATCTGAGCATGGCCATGCATTTTCACAGTCTCGCTCTTCGAGAGGCCTAGTTAACAACAGAGACATGTTCACTACTGTTAATAGGGGGACATTTCCAGTCTTGCATTGTTAGCTTCCCTTACTAAGAGGCCCTAGTCGCCCGAGTGTTGCCTTTATGATCCACTTGTACGGAAGACGTTTGACAACGTCAAAATGGACTAGTACTCAAACAAGAGAACTTACAATACTCATGGTTGAGGAAAGAGGTTTTGATAGCCATAATAAGTAATATACTTATGACGATTGTTAAATCACTTAAAGTATTCTCATAGGTCATTTCAGTATAGTTCCAAACTAATACATGTGTAAATGATTTATGACAATCTTGTCCTTGTAGCACAAGAAACGCTACTATAAATTATACTGCACACTAATCTCACGTGGTCATTAGTCATCCAATTTTAAAATGACCTTGATTAGGGATGATTTCTATATGATATTCAACGTTCACTTAATATATGTTTCTTTATACAAGAAATTGTCTTGATACCTTATTTTAAATATTCTCAAGTCGAATGGACTCTTTATTTAATTCCAAACTACAATTAAATAGAAATGAAATATAACAATTTGTGAAAATTAAATTACTCCATAAATGAATGGTTCAAGATATTGTTTTACATTAAAATCCCCAAATTTAACTAAAACACATAAACATGGATTTCAAAGCCAATTTCCAACATGCCTGATTCTCATTGCCTTAACGTGCTTATTGTGTTTCACTTGAGGAAAAGGTTTAGTGAGTGGATCGGCTACATTGTCGTCCGTTCTAATCTTACAAATTCTAATTTTACCCTCGGACTTTCATTCCCTTTTTATTTGAAATCGCCTCTGGACATGTTTGGCTTTTTGATGTTCCCTTGTTATCACAATAGAGATAAAAATAGCTCTATTGTTATCACAATAGAGATCTATTGGACCGTTGATTGAGGGTACAACATCAAGTTCGCCAACAACTTACGAATCCAAACTGCCTCCTTAGCTGCTTCAGAAGCTACCGAGTATGCGGCTTCAGTTGTAGAATCTGCAATTGTGCTTTGCTTAGTACTCTTCCAACTTAACACTCCTCCATTTAGACAGAATATGTACCATGATTGCGTTAGTTTGCAAGCTTACGTCTGTGTAACCTTCAACAACCAAATCCTTACTCCCACCATAGAACATAAATTTATTATTGTTCCTTTTCAGGTACTTTAAGATATTCTTGGCCGCAGTCCAATACGCCTCTCCTAGGTCTGATTATTATCGGCTTGTAGCACTCAAGACATACGATACATCCAGCCTAGTACATATCATGGAATACATGGTCGATCCAATAAGTGAAGCATATGGAATCTGACTCATGCTCTCTCACTCACCAGGAGTCTGCGAACACTATTTCTTGCTGAGAGTTATGCCATGTGACATGGGTAGGTTGCCTCTCTTGGCTTCCTCCATATTGAATCGTGCCATCACTGTATCGAAATAAGTAATTTGGATCAATCCAATCATATTCTTAAATCTATACCTATAGATCTTGATGCCCAATATATACTGTGCCTTTCCTAAGTCCTTCATTGAAAAACACTTTCCAAGTCAAGCCTTTACAGACTCCAACATTGGAATGTTTTTTCTAATGAACAATATGTCATCAACATATAAGACAAGGAATGCGATGTCTCTCCCACAGACCGTTTGTAAACACAAGACTCATCTGGATTCTTGATAAAACCAAACTCACTAATGGCTTCATCGAATCGCATATTCCAACTTCTGCTTGCTTTCTTTAGTTCATAAATGGACTTCTTAAGCTTACATACCATCTAAGCATTGTTTGGATCAACAAAACCTTCCGGTTGTGTCATGTACATAGTTTCTTCCAAAATTCCATTATGAAAGGCGGTTTTGATGTCCATTTTCCATATTTCATAGTCGTAATATGCGACAATTGCTAGGATAATCCGGACGGACTTAAGCATGGAGATTGGTGAAAAGGTTTTATTATAATCAACGCCATGAATATGCTTATAACCTTTTTCCGCCAATCTAGCTTTGTATACATATACATTTCCATCTTTATCAGTTTTCAACATGAAAATCCATTTGCAACCGATAGATGTGTAACCTTCGGGCAAATCAACCGAGTCCCATACTCGATTTTCAAACATGGAGTCCATCTTGGATTTCATGGCTTCTTAACATTTTGTAGAGTCGAGCCTTATCATAGCTTGTTTGTATGTCACTGGATCATCCAGTAGACACCTACTTTTGGCCCCCTGTCCTGATAGGAAGTGAGATGTTGTTACAAAACCTGTTCTTCATGCTAGATCAAAGTTGAAGTGTTTATGGATTACGAAATGGATTATGAAGTAAGTTAAAACCCACATTTGAGACAAAGTTAAATTAAATCCTTTTTTGATTACTAATTAGGCCTAAAACGTGCTCATACATGTTTAAACGTGATTAATAACAGATCCAAATGCGTCAAATGCAATGATTGGATCTAATGGATCCTACATTGTTGAGTCAATAAGATAAATAAACTACAGAATTTCCATGCAAGTTATATTTATATGGATAGAGCATTCAAAGATCTTTCCAATGGTATATTATAAGCCCAATTCCGAGTTAAAACGAAGAAGTTATGATAAAAATACTAAATCGGGCCCTAAAACCAACACCCTTGCACTCCAACGGCCATATCTTTTGATCCATGACATATTTTAACCTAATTTTAATGGAATTGGAAATTATACATTCAGATATTTCCAATGATATCTCACACGCTGTAATCTGACTTCTCAATTAAAAGTTATGGAAGTTTTAAAAATGCGTTTTCGTATAAGGAAAACCGCACCGAGCGCAACTCAGTGAGTTACGTGCCCTTGGCGCGCACAGGTCATTGAGATGCATACGACACCTAGCACGACTACGACAGTTGCGCGCGCCACCTGACGCCACAACTCTAACCTTAAACCTAGTTTCCTACGCCTATAAATAGGGGTCTTTGTTCAACCCTAAAGATGACAGAAAAATAAAAATTCTAAACCCTAGCATTCTTAAAACCCTAATCTCTCAATTTCTCTTACTATCATACTACTTTTCTCCTTTCATCCCAAATAATATTCAACCCTAATCCATCCATTTAAGCCCTTGGAGGTATGAAGAAGAAAGAAAGTCCATAAACGCATTAAATGGAGATTTAGCAGTAAACTAAAACGGTTAGTTTCCTGAGCACTTAGATAAATCCCTTTATTTTGATTGTTTAAATATCTTTAATTGATTAATTAGTATTGTTTGACCAATTTAAACAAAATTTTAATTAATTTAATTCACATAACATTCTCGCGTTAATCAAGACTAGAATTTAAATAATTAATTGTTGTTTTACCACCTAAGCCAAGGTGAATCTTGTTCATTTTTGTTCTTTTCACGAATTTGAATTAAATAAAGAATAACGACTTTTACAATGTAATTCCTACGTGATTAATAAGTGTAAATAAAATTAACTAAATAAGTTTTAGGTATCACATTGCATATATTGTTTGGTGATGAAATTGTGAAAAAGGAAGAGTTAGTAGAGGCTGCACTAGGGCTAGAGTAACGATTCTCCGTAAAGCAAATGTCATTTTAGTACCCTCGCTCCCGAACTCATTTTGGTATAAGTAGACCAATTTGGGCATGGGGTAAACTTATGTCATGCTAAATATCCCTTGAACTCTACTTGGGAGAAAGGCATGAACGAGGTTTATGAGTTTTCCTAAAACTCATTAGCGACATCTTACTAGTTTCTTACAAAAAAGCATAATGATAGGATCAACTCTAATTCAAGGTCCCCCAACATAGTTAGAAATTCAAATCCTATACACCCTCAAAAGTGTAAAGTCCTAGACTTTTAAAGGGCCATAGACATAAAGGAGAAGTACCTCCTATGATGGGCACACCCTCCTTACACATCCTTATCCATAACAAGGATGTCTTGATTTTCAGTTAAGACAACACCGAGGTATCTTTCTGGTTGAGATCTTTGCCTTTGCGACCTATGCAAGGTAATAGATTGAGAATTTTCATTGTCGGTTTGACTCTGATTGTTATTAATAGCTGCTTCTAAAGCACTTTGATTGTTAGTTTTGTCAGGTTAACTTTGTTGCTCATCTTCTCAAACTTTCATCAAGTTCGATTTTCCTCCCACTTGTCATTTTGATAAGATGCTCCTTTTTCTAAAAAGACACCATCTTGAGCAACAAATACTTTGTTTTCAGATTGGTTGTAGAAGTAATACCCCTTTGTTTCTTTTGGATATCCCATAAAGAAACATTTGTCAGATTTTGGTGAAAGCTTGTCGGACATGAGTCTTTTAACATATGCTTCGCAACCTTAAATCTTAAGAAAAGACAACCGTGGAGGTTTCTTCGTCTATAATTCATATGGAGTCTTCTCGACAGCTTTTGACAGAGCGTGGTTCAATGTAAGTGTTGCGGTTAGAAGTGCGTGTCCCTAGAAGGAGATAGGAAGATCTCTATGACCCATCATTGATCGAATTATGTCTAACAGAGTTCGATTTCTCCACTCAGACACTATGTTTCATTGTGGAGTTCCGGGAGGTGTCACTTATGAGAGAATACCTTGTTCATTTAGATGATCGTCGAATTCATAGCTCAAATACTGGCCCCCTTGATCCGATCATAGTGCTTTGATATTCTTGCCAAGCTAATTTTCCACTTCAGTCTAAAATTCTTTCAATTTCTCAAAAAATTCAGATTTTTGCGGCATAAGGTATACATAGCCATATCTACTAAAGTCGTCTGTGAATGCGATAAAATAGCAGTAACCATTTCTTGCGATTCTGCTCATTGGTCCACATACATCGGTGTGTATGAGGCTTAATAAGTCACTAGCTCTTTCTCCCAATTTGGAGAATGGTTGCTTTATCATCTTGTCTAGTAAGCATCCTTCGTAGTTTTCAAACGACTCTAAGTCGAAGGAATCAAGGATCCTTTCATGAAGAAGTTTCTTCATGCGTTTGATGTTAATGTATCCAAGACGATAATGCCATAAGTAGGTTTAATTCGACACCACGATCTTAGCCCTTTTAGTGGTTGCCCTTCTTGACTATGAGCATATCATGCTTCCCCTCATCTTTGAGCGTTTGCTCAGCTTGCTTTAACATTTCATGAATCTCAGTGAGAGTTTTCTCAATGATGTGCATATTATAGTTCATCTTGAACTGATCATATAGCCTTTATGAAACGAATGGAGAATAATGTCAATTGCCATCTCGTTCGAGTACCTAGCATCAAGCCTTTCCATGTTCTCAAATAATTTAATCATTTTAAGTACTTGTGGGCTGATTGGCTCTCCATTCTTGAGCTTGCTCTCAAGGATTCGCCTGTGGGTCTCAAACCTCTCAATTCAGGTTTGCTCTTGGAACTTGTTCTGAAGTTCATAAATGATCTCAAAAGTCGTCTCCTTCTTAAAGAAGGTCTTTTGTAGATCCGGAGATATTGTGGCCAACATGATGCACTTGACATCCCAATTGGCAGTGTGCCATACGTTTAGTGCAGCCAGTGTAACCTCCGCATTAGGAGAGTCAGGCATTTCCTCATCAACGACGTATTCCTTTTGCTCTTGCGTGAGAGCTATTCGCAAGTTCCTTTTCCAATTAAGGAAGTTTGGCCCATTCAATTTCTCCTTATCGAGAATTGAGCGTAATGAAAATTGGTTTTTGTTGGTGTTAGTTGCAGACATGTTCCTACAATTGAAAGAATTTGTAATGAAAACCATTCATAAAACCAATAAGTTTGAAATTTAAAGCATACATGCTAACTTTCTATCTTATTAAGCGTTTTATCCACACATTATAATTTGTCCGCATTTAGGCAAGAATAAAACGATTCCAAGACTCTAAAAATCAAAAAGTGATTAAGCATGATTTGGCTTATCTTAACACTTAATATTTTAATGTAAGCAATCCAATTTCTAATAGCTCTAAGCTATTCTTGGTTCGATAAACATCGCATCTAATGCTTCCATGAAATTTATCTCCATTGCCACGACATCTAAGGACTCCTTACCGATATCGTTGAGTTTAACCATAATTAACTTGTATACCTAGTAAACCTTACGATCCTAGGAAAGTAGTAATGCGCTGCTTTGGCGAAGCCCATCAATATTCTCATTAGTTCAGTAAGTGTTATTTTGGAATGACAAATTTTAACTTAATTTTATAAGGACCTAGGGTTTCTTTGTTGATTGATTTAAGTGAACTTAATTAATCACTCAGCATTCAAAATCCTAAACATAAATCTAACATCGCGATTATATATAAGCAAGGAATAAATATATGAAGCATGAATAAAGATGCATTTGGCAACTAGCATGACCCCTTGAAACTTGAATCTTTAAATCTCCAAGGGTCTTCATTACAACTTCTTGGCTTTGTTTTCTTGTATTAAAACGCCGTGTTCGAGAAATAACCACTAATTTTGCAACTAATTATATGAGTAGGACTAATCTGAATATTAAGGTACAAAAATACTCAACAACACGTAGTCCGTATTTAGATTTACAAAAATATAAAATGAAACGCAGTCCGTATTTACTATCCTAGTCGGGCCCAACTAGTTGACATTTTGTTAAACCTGCATTAGAATATCTATTCCATTCATCCATTCACTTCTAAAGTGAATGGCCCAAGAATTTTACAAAATAAACCAAACAACAATGTAAAACACGTGCAAACTAGTAACTAACTTAGGTGGTTAATTAATACGATTAACACGCCTAATTAAAACAAGTCAAAGTTGTTATCCGATTATGTGAAATTAATGCTATAATAATAGCTCAAACAATTAATGAAGTTCCCACTAAATTCCATATTCAACTTAATTAAAATTAATCCAATTAAAATTAATTAAGCCAGTCAACCCAATATTTTACCAAAATATTTTGCAAGTGTCAGGAAAAATCGAGGCCTAGCCTCGTTTTAATTAAAAAAAAAACCGCAAAATAATATTCCCTCAATGACAAAGTGCCTAGCTTCCAAGCCATGATTCTAGGCTTGCTAGGCACCCAAGCCTTGCTGCCATGCGTGGGTGCTGCCCGCATAGCCACAACATCGCGCAAGCACCTGCTAGGCACTGGTAGTGCCATGTCGAGTGCATGGAAGTTGCACCCTTCGCACCACACGCACGCTCTCTCTCGCACATGCTTTGGCTCAGTAGCCACATGCGGGCTTCCCTAAGGAGCCCTACTGACCGAGCTTAAGCACTTGAAGCTCTGGCTTCGATTTTGTGCTTGTTGTGCTTCCGGATTTGATTCCGAATTTTTTTGTGACATAAAAATTAATTCTAAATTGATTTTATAACTAATATTTAGGAATATTGAAAATAAAACAAGTCCAACTTAATTAAACTCAATTTTAGTGCAAAGACCAAAATTAATTCAAGAACCATTCTTTAAATTATTTTAGGCTCAACTTGATACGACAAAAATTGAGAGATATTCTCATAATTAATTTAACCAATCATAAACTAACAATGAGATTTGACAAAAAAAAGTTGGAAAAAATAAATAATCATCCAATGAAAAATTTATCCAACAGTGACTCATGCACATTTGAATATTGTAATCTTCCTATATGAAGAACAATAATATTTCAAGTACAAGTATGAACATTTAAGACTTTAATGAACTTAAAAATGATCAAAACCAAAAATTAGTTCATTATGGATTTTAGCAAATTAAGATCCAACCAAATAAACAATTAAACAATGAATCTTTAACATTTTAGGGGCTTTAAAAATACATATTCACCATAAACATTCACACTCCAAGCAAATTTGCAAAAAATGTGAAATTATAAATTTATGTGAATTAAGAGCTCACTAAATTAAGCACCAATTATGACTGCATAAACATACTTAATAAGGGTTAAAAATGCAGAAGATTAATGGTATAATCAAACACATTATCAAAAAATTACATGTCATAATTAATCAAGGTTTAAAGATTTAAAAATTTTCGTCAAAAACGGAAAACCCCTCGTAAAACCACTTTATGGGTGAATTTTGGCTTCTAGAAGGTCATTTTAAACACTTTGTGGGTAAAGAATAATCATTTAGAATGTCGATGCCACCCAAAATTAACTAAATTTGAGTCATAATCGGAGTTCATAAGCCAAAAATATCATAAATACGATTTTAATTTAATTAAAAATGAGCTCCTAATCTAATTAAGATGCTAAACCATGAATTTAAATCCATTAAAATCAATTTAATTAATTTTTAGTTGTAAAAATTAAATGCAAGAGGCTCTTATACTGCTGTTGGGTTTTGCATTATCCGACATCACGTGGAAACAAAACCCGATAATTAGGTCACATGCATAATAATTACAACATAAACAAAAGCATGCTAATAAACAAATAACACAAACATAAAGAGAAGAGAGAGAAACAATTCTCACCCGAAAAGCGTGCTTCGCTCAATCGATGAGCTCAGACTTGAAAGCTTCAAGTTCCACAAGTACGAAAACCTCCGATGGCTCAAACACTCGCTGCCTAACCGTAATCGGCCCCTACCCCGTAGCTTAGACGGAGCTAGACCAAAATAACTTGGAGTTTACGAACAAAGGTTTCCTTGATTTTGGAGATCCCTTATAGTTCACCAACTTAAGTTAAATTGCTAATACCCAATGATGGGTATTTATAGAAAAATGTTCCCAAGATTTCCCATCATCTTTCAATGTGAGATAATTGGTAAAAAGACAAAATTAAGAGTTATTTTGATTCTAAACTAAATTAAAAGGAAAAACCATCACCAAACAATAAGTGGCACAAGGCGAGCAGGGGGTTAGGTGAGGATCACATGGGAGGACAATACCTCCTTGCTCCCCAAGCCAAACCGCCCCTCATACTCCGCCAACCAAAGCGCGGCAGTTGGCTTAGCCTACCTTGGGCACTAAGGCTGCCTCGCATGCGGCCTAGCCCCTTAGCTAGGCCTACTAGCTGGCTCACGCACTAGCAGCATCACACTTGCTCACAACAACATGTCGCGCATATGCAAGCTGCTTGTTGCTGGGTGCTTCTATTGTACCACGCACCAAGCTCGGTGCTAGTAGTAGTAGGAGCTCACTGGTGTGCGAGTGCCTTGGCATGCTAGCACGGGCTAGCTAGCGCTAATAGCACTAAGAGAGGCCCTGCGCGCTAGCTTGTGGTAGGCCTTGCTTGCTTTGCTAGCACGTAAGCTCGGCTAATATGCCCAACCAGCACCCGCATAGGGCTGCTGGGCTTGCACCCTTGTTAGTGCTTATGACTAGTAGCCATGTATAGCCTAGCCCTCGCTTGGTTAGGACAATGCGAGGCTACATTTATCACTTGACTTGTTGTTTGGATGATTTTTCTGTCTCGTCGATTCTTAAATTCGACTCGACTTTCGACGCTCAGCTTTGACACTCTAAGTTCGGAATCCGACGTCTAAGTTTGTAAAATCGCTATTGACTTATTTAATCCTTCGGATTAATTTGTCGCTTCAGTTCGGTTACACGATTGGAAGTGACCCGAAGGGTTCTATCAAGAGAAAGTTGTAATATTGATTATGCATTAATATTACTCATCGAAAGCAGCCTCTAGCTAGGCATTCATTTCGATCACTTGACCTCACAAAATAATTAGCTTTCCTAATTAATTATGTACCCTCTATCGGAATAATACACTTGTTCGAAGGAAACCATTCCTTTCAAGGCTAGAGTCCATCTCCGATCACTGGGATTAATATAATTAATCTCACAACTTTCCTTTGACTAAACCCAATGGGTCACACCCAATTGTGCAACCAAACTAAGGCAACAGATTAAGCCCAAGGCTGTAATACGTCGATAAATACATTTTGTACTAAGAAGTCAGATTACAAGGTTATAGAGTCAAAACCAAGTGTCGAATATCGAGACGATTATGGAAATCAACGAGACGAGTAAATAAGTTAAATAACACATCATAGGTCAACATACCAAGCCGTAGCCTCGCAATGGCCTAGCAAGGCTAATACCCTTATGCGGGGGCTAGGCATGCTGGCCAAGCTTGCATACACGGTAGGAGCGCTATCAAGGCCAGCATACAAAGCTTGTTATGCCTTGCTAGCTGCTATAGTACTAACTAGCAAGGCTGTTGCGCTTAGTAGCCCTCTAGCGTGCAAGGGCCTACTAGCGGCAACATTGCTTGGGCTTGTTGGATGGCCCAGCCAAGAGCATAAGGGCTACCAGCAAGGCACCCTTGCTATCCAAGGCAAAGCCGGCCAGCATGCATAGCCCCCGCACAAGAATATTAGCTTCTCCTAAGGGGTGGGTATGGCTTGGGGAGAAAGGGAGGCTTGTGGTCCTCACCTAACTCTTCTTGTTTGTTGACATGTGTTATTTGATTATTTGGATATGCAATTTAATTTATTTTTTTTTTCAATTAATTGCTTGGATTTTCTTTTTGGTGGAAATCCTACATTGATAGTTTTCTTTTGGGTTGGTGATCCTAACTTTATAAATACCCAACTAGTTTTTTTGGGATTTATAAGAAAAAGAGTTGGACTTTAAGAGATCTCCACCTAATTGTGAGAAAAACATGAATATGTGTAGCCACTAGTCTTGACCATTTGGGCGTGAGGGTGGATATCATGGGAGGGAGAGCGATTATGATTCTTGCTCCGTAGCCAAGGCGTCCAAGGTTCGTATTCGTGTAACGGCCAAGCACGCTTCAAAGGTATATTATCTAATCCCATTATGTGAATGTGAGTTTACATATTTTATGCAATTACTCGTATTAATAATGAATTTGTCTAGGGTAGTTTTGGTTTTCGCACCGTGTTTGGAACACCGTACAACCCAAAAAAATTTAGGTGTAGGAATCTTGGTTTAGGGTTTCAGAGCCACGGCGTTAGAGGGTGCGCGCAACTCTAAAAGTTGTGCTTGAGTGCCGAGCGTGACTTGAGACTCATGCTAGGCAGTCGAGCGTAACAATGGAAGTTGCGCGCTATGCGGTTTGCCTTATTCGAAACGTGTTTATTAAAATTTACATAACTTTTTATTACAAAGTCGGATTAAGGGAAACAAAATATTATTGGAAAGATCTGAAAGTCTACTTTCAAATTATGTTAGAATTAGGTTAAAATAAATTTTGGATTGAATGATATGGCTGTTTGTGTGCAAGGGTGTTGGTTTTCAGGCCCAGTTTAGTATTTTGATGATATCCCCTTCGTTTTAACTTGGATTGGACTTAATATATACCTTTGGAAAGATCTTTATCCATCTGTAGGCCTTGCATGAATCTTATGTGGTTGATTATTCTCTATGTTCGATTTTTAACAATGTAAGATCCATTTGATCCGCTCATTGCATGTGATGCATTTAGGCCCCGTATTAATAAAGATTAAATATGTATGAGGAAGTTTTAGGCTTAATAACTGATCGAACAAGGCTCTAAGATAAATTTATCTCAAATATGTGTTTTTATCTTACTTCAAAATGTATTTTGGAGTCCATAAACATTTCAACTTTGATCTAGCATGAAGAATCGGTTTTTAAAGCATCATCAAACTTCCTGTCGGGACAAGAGCCCGGGAAAAGGGCGGAGGATGGAATTGAGACGGGGAGGGGAGAGGGATGGAATCGGGACAAGGAAGGGGAAGGGGCTAAAAACAGGATGGGGACCGGTATCGGAACGAGGAAAGGTTCTTCGAGGACTAGGGGATTGTTTTGAAGGGTTTCGTGGGAGAGGGGTTTAGTGCGGTGTCTGTGTAGGGGTGTGGGGGTTGCTGCCAAAGCCGGGGGGTAAGGGGTAAAGAGGTGTACGGTGGAGAAGATGGTTGGGCGAGTGGGGTTGTTTTTTAGTTTATTTATAAATAATTTTATACTTTTTTTTATATGGGCTCGGCTAAGGCACTTAGCCTACCGCCTATTTAAAAGCCCACTTGATCCTTATTTTGGACCGCGAGCTAGCATATCAAGCTTTTACTGGCCTTTTGTATTTAGATTTTTTCTCTTGAAACACTTCGATTGTTTTTAATTATATTTACATTCATTTAGCCTCTAGGGTACACATTTTTTTTTACTATTCATTTATTTTTTTAGGTTATGTCATTTTTCATTTTATTTTTTTTATTTGTAGACACCTTAAAATGTCTCCCCGACCAAAACCGATGATGAGTAAAACCTTTCATTGCCATTTGGTTCGAGTAAAGTATTGAAAGAAGTAAACACTAGGTTCTTAATTAAAAATCCATTCCATTTCCATTTTTTTTATCATTTTATAAGTCATCTTTCCATCTCAATAGCAAAAACAATTTTCTTTAACCTAAAATCCACATATCTTAGCTTAATTTTATCTTATCATAACTGCAGTCCAGAAATCGAGCAAATTTGAATTCTGTACTTCATTATTTTTATTTATATCTTACATGATTGGATAGTTCTTGAAATAAGATTTCCAATGATATATCATAATATCAATTTCGAGCTATAACGAAGAAGATATGATAAAAATACCAAACTCTACCCAAAATCAACACCCTTGCACTATTTGTGACCATATAGTTTTATCTAGATAAGATATTGACCTGATTCAAACTTAGTTGGAATTTATACTTCTAGTGCTTTCCAGCGGTTTATTATATGCTTCAAACTAACTTTGGGATTAAAAGTTATGATAAAAATAAAAATCGCAAAAAAAATCTAACAACCGGCGCGATGCGCTTAAATTGCCTCGACGCAATGAAAACAAACGTGACGCGACGATTGCTGATGTGGCACGATTCTCTTTTTTTGTGATGCAATTTTTAACCTAGACATCAAATACTTCACCCGAAACTTTATCGGCGATCCACGACGTGAAAGGTTAATCATAAACCCTTATGGTTTCAATCTCAACTAAATTTAAGTTGTTTTCTTTAATTTATTTAAATAAGTTTCTTTTGATTTATATATTTTTATCAAAATTACAAATTGTTTATTCATAATATAGTTGCAAGGTTTTGCAATCGAAGTAAGTAGATTTATTTTTTTATTTGTTTAATTAATTCTACAATATTTATTCTTCCTAGCATCATGTGTAGGATCATTATTTTAAATTTTTTAGTATTAGGTTTAGGGTGTTTTTGATTCTTTTCTTTAATAATCAAGTTACTTCCCATATTTTTTAATTCTTATTTAATCTATTTGATCTATATGATTTATTCTTTATTTTGATTACCAAGATTTCATGTTTAATTAATTGGGAATATGTAATTGAAAATTACGCCTAACAAGATAATTTGAATAACCGGTTTAGATTCCTATTAATCTTGTCGTTAAACTCAAGTGATCACAATAATTAGATTTATGTGTACATTAAATATTCAACTAATTAACCGAGACTAATTAGTTTGGAGTAACTTATCTTGTTTGCATGTCTTTTGGGTTGCAATTAATATATGTCGCTATAAGAATCGAGTAAAGGCCAATACGTGCGGAATTGGGTTCATGACCCAATTCGTACCATCCTCCGCAAATATCCAATTATGGTTCAGGAGCACTATGGAGTTAGTAATCTCATGGATTATGAATGGGCGGGGTGTAACCTTCAAGGATCAAATCTTTGTTTCCTTTCGGTTAGTCCCTTTTCGTGGTTGCCTTTAATGATCCACGAATGATTTACAACTTCGTTTCAAACTTATTGGCGACTTCTTTTTTTTTTTTTTTTTTTATCCCAATCTTTATATGTCAAATCCAACTTCCTATGATTGTCAAGCATATTCACCTATGCTCTACGTAATACTCTAATGACTCATTTATGTTCGTAATACTCTAATGACTCATTTAATCCGAAATCTATGTTCATAATACTCTAATGACTCATTTAATCCTTCGGATTAATTCGTTTAGGTTCAGTTACTCGATTGGGTGTGACTCGAAGGGTTCAGTCAAGAATAAGCTGTAATATTAATTATGCATTAATATTACTAATCGGAAGTGGCCTCCAGCTGGGCATTTCAATCACTTGACCTCATTGAATAATTAGCTTTCTAATAATTCCGAACCCTCTAATGGAATAATACACTTGTTCAAAGGACACCATTCCTTTCAATCTCCCACTTGTCCTTCTGTGTTAGTGTATAGCCTATTTCCTATGTCACTTAATGTCACTTCATGAACTATAAAGTATGATTCTTCGTCATCCTTATTATGTCAGAAGTGTGTCTTGATTTTCAAGTTCGATTGTAATAAGCAGATGATTTCTAAAATCCATCTAAGCACGGACATGCATTTTCACACTCTCGTTTTTTGAGAGGCCTTGTAAAGACATATTCCCCATTGTTGATAAGGGGACATTCCTAATATTGCATTGTTAGCTTCTCTTACCAAGAGGACCTAGCCGCTTGAGTGTTGCCGTTATAATCCCCTTGTCCGCCAAAAGTTTGACAACATCAAAATGGACTAGTACTCAAATAAGAGAACTTACAATATTCATGGTTAAGGAAAGAGGTTCCAATAGCCATGATGAGTAATATACTTATGACGATTGATATTCATGTGCGCATTTTAATTAACATGTATACATCAATTTAGCCCTAAACCTATTTAATCTACGTTGGTTGATTATTAATACACAATCAAATCTAATATTGGTGATCACTTGAATTAAATTCGTATTAAACCTAAATTCAATTATTAATTATCTTATTAGGCGTGATTTTAATTACAAATTCCCTTTAAACCTGCAAAAAGGGCATGATCAAGCAATAACAATAAATCATAGATAATCATGCAACATATGATCAACATCACACTTTAATCATCATCAAAACATCGGTATTAGTAAGATCCTAGACATAATAATAAACAGATTAATAACAACTCCTAGCATGTTACTAATAATAAAATTTAAATTAAAAGCAGTATCCTAAACATTATGATAGTAATAAAAAAATAGAGTAATAATTAAAAAGGGTCATTAGATTAATCACTTCGATTCCTCAACCTTCTTGCTAATAAAACAATACATACGTTAGTAAACATCCAAAAAGAGTAAAATCAATAATTAATAATAAATTAAATTATTAAGAATTGAAATATATATTTGGGACCAAACCCTCAGAAATATCAACCTTTCACGTCAAGGTCAAAGCCAACAGTCGAGTATGGTTTGGAGTATTCGAATCACGCTAATGAAGTATTGTGTTTGTTTGGGATGTGTTTAGGATAAGAGCATTGATTTAAGAATTCTAAAGAATTTTGGGAATTGGGATGATTAGGATGATGGATGGTTTGTAGATGATGATTGTAGCTAATTCAAGCTAATTCTCCCCTATCTTAAAACAGGGAAAACGACCCCCTATTTATAAGGAAAAAAAAGAATAGAATAATTAGAAAAAGATAAGAAATTCCAGACACAACAAAACTTCTCTGACGCGGTGCGATGCGTTGGCACCTGTCGTATTGTAATAGGGCTGATGCGATGCGTTTGACCTATCATTGCGTGTCGGTTCTTAAAGATAGCAAAGCTTGTAAAGAGTTTGGTTTCTAACGAATTTTCTGTGCGAAATATTAAACGTCTTTGTATTCGAATAAAACAAGGATTGCCTTATGAAAAGTTTTTTTTTTTAATCTCGAACTTTTTCGATCTTTGTCTTTTCGGGGAGGATAAATTAGAACCTTATAGAGGATTCTAGAGGATCCTAATTTGTTATTTCAGATGATATACTACAAAAGGGGGAGGGGGTGAATTGTAATAAGTTCCTAGTGCCTAATTTTCGCGGAATATAAAACAGTTATAGTTAGGAACTTAAAGAGTGCGAAACAGATTTTACGAGGAAACCTTCCAAGGCCTAACTGGAAGTAAAACCTCGGCCCTTCTCGGGACTTTCAAACAAACTCCAATATAATAGGCAACTCTCCTAGTACAACCTATTATTACAGACCTTTCTCGCAAGTTCCACAAAGGACACTTGCCACTTGATAGGAACCTATCCTACCAGACCCAAGACACACTCAGGTTCCTTTAACCCGACCCAAGACACACTTAGGTTCCTTTAACACGACCCAAGACACACTCAGGTTCCTTTAGCACTACACAAGTGCATACACTCTGCTATCACTTGAACTTTAAAGAAGACACTCCTCGACGAATTTTAGAGACTTCAAACTCATCACACCCCAATACACAAAATACTCAAAACCCTTTTTCCCATTACAAGATCTCATTGAATAACTCTAAATACATATATATGAATAAAGAGATAAAACTAATATGTTGGACACTCGAGATCTGTCTGGAACTCACTGGACGTACTGTAACCAAAATCTGATAGGAACTTTGACCAGGAGGACTGAATTAGCTTCGTGGTGAAAGATAAAACCATTAAGCACGACCACTACACTTCGTCAGCCTCAACTTTAAATGAATACATATGAGCATATTTAAAGTACACTCGAATTATTCATTTCATCTTGAAAAACATAGGTTTTATGAAAAGATAAGTTTAAAATAAATTTTCTAAAAATAAGTTTTCCGAAAATATATCTTTTTGTCAAGAATAAAATCTGTCATTAATACTAAAGATATAATTAACATAAAATCAGATTTTATTCAAAACTTATCTTTTTGTTTAAAAATACTTTTTAAACAAACTTATCTTTTTCCAAAAGGGATTTATTAGAAAATTAATATCTTTATTCAGTAAAACCAAATCCCTAAAAGATATGCCCTGATGAGTGGCATTTATGCCACGATTTAGTGTTCTTTTTACGGGTTTTCCCTCCCATTTGTAGCTTGTTTGTCCCCTTTTTCTCTCCTTTTTGTTCCTCTTTTCTTTGTTTCGCCTTTCTCCTTGTTTTCTTTGTTTTTGTTTTGTAGGAATCAAGGCATTGGAAGAAGAGCAATTCACCCCCAAAATCCCCTGTGTGCGGGCGCGCATCACTGTGAGAACCCGCGCAAGAAGGCTTTAAGAACAGAACTCAAACAGAAGGTTTTGCGCGCCTTGTGCGCGCTTTGTGTGCGGGCGCGCGCCTTTGTTATGTGCGGGTGCGCAGCCCTGGGAGAACCCGCACAAGACAGCAGCAGAAGCAGAGCCAAAACAGGGAGTTGTGTGCGCCTTGTGCGCGCCTTGTGTGCGGGCGCACACTCTTCAAGTGCGAGCGCGCAGTACTGCTGAGAGAAGGCGCGCATCCATGGGTCTAATCCCCGTACCCACAGATCTGCGGGCGCACAAGATCTGCGAGGGCGCACGCACAACATCTGCGCAGGCGCGCACCGCTGAAGTTCAGTTTTTTTTTATTTCATATTTTTGTATCTTTTAAAGGACCTATATATATAGGTCGTAGGGGAGATTAGTGGGGGAGTTAGCCTTATCTTAGAAGACAATTAAACCCTAATCTTAGAGAGAGAAAGTGTAGTATTACTCAAGTTATCTTCATGTATGCAACTTTGGTTCAAGTTTCGTTTCAATCAATCAAGCAACCTTGCAAGTTTTAATCTTTCTACCATTGCCTACTTAGTAATCTCTAATCCTTTCTCTTAGCTTAGTTTATTTGCACTCTAGTTGTTTATTTCTATCTATTTTGTGGATTGGAATCTTTGGTATTTTGATTGTTTTTGATCATGTTTGCTTCCATGTCTATTTTGTTTACATTTAGTTTATCATCATGCTTAATCTCCCTTCTCTAGGCTAATTTCTTAGCTAGGGGAAGGGGGTGGAAAATATGTGTTGAATGTTGGAAGAATGATGATAGTTGGATTGAATACATGCCTTAAATTGATGAAAGATTTGATTTTTAATGTCTTGAGATTATTGTTGCACTTTATTTGATTGCCTTCTAGTTTAAATGCATGAAAATGATTTGAACTAGATCAAGATCACCTCTTTTTTGATGATTGCATGAAAATGAGTTGTTAAAATAGAGTTTTATGATTTGTGCCTTTTTATTCTCTTGATTTTGCTAGTGTCTAATAGGATGCATGAGAATGATTATATTAGCATAGGGTTTTTTCATTGATTTGCCTAGACCATTGCATGAGAATGATTTGTTTAGGTAGGATCTTGTGTTCTTTGGCATGTTTTTCATGATAACTATCATTATTCACCTCTTTCTAATCATGTTTGACACCCTCGTACCCCTAGTGCGTTCTCTCTTGATTTTTAATCTTCTTTATATTTGCTTGTTTGTAGTCTTAGTACTTTTTATCCAAAACCCAACAAAATTATCCTTTCCTTGACTCTTGCTTAGTGAATTTGATATTTAGCTTGCATGCTTCCCTTGGGTTCGACCCTATACTTACCCCTATATTTTTTTTAGGCTAGTTTAGGTTATAACTAGTTAATTTGATTTGGGTTGGTAGTCCCAACGACCTACTAAATCCCGATCAAATTTTGGCGCTGTTGCCGGGGAAGCGGCTTGTTTGGTGTCTAATTTGCTATTGTTAGAGTAATTTTAATTGCTTTCTTTTTGTTTTGTTTTGTTCTATCATACTTGTCATTGCTAATTGTTTGCTTAACTTTGGTGAATGCTTAGAAGATCTCAAGGACCACCTACCCATCAAATTGACCAAGAAATCAACCGAACTTTAAGACAAATCCGTAGGCTTTTTGAAGAAAAAGGGAGAGGACTTGGTGCTATAATTGATAGTGGGAGTGATTCTTACTCTTCTAGTTCGCAAAGTGAATCAATGGCGGGACAAGAAGATGATGTTTTATTTCGTGAGTTTGGTAATCCGGAGGATTATGAGCTCACGGGAGGGATTTTGTTACCCGTCACGGAGACTAACTTCACAATTCATCCCCAATATACAAGAATGGTTCAATCGGAGCAATTTTCGGGTTCTACAAGTGAAGATCCCATAGAGCACCTTGATAGATTCCTTGAGCTATGTGCCATGATTCAAACCAACCAAGTTTCTCAAGAGTACATCCGGATGCATTTATTTCGACAATCTCTTTCGGGTAGAGCAAAGAAGTGGTTGAAGCAAGTGAAGCCTAACTCACTCACATCTTGGAGGGAGGTAGTTAAGGCATTCTTAAAGAGGTTCATTTCCGAGGAGAAGACCGCCGAGATGAGAAGGAAGATTGCATCATTTGAACAAGAAGCGGATGAGAGTCTTAATGAAGCTTGGGAGAGGTTCAAAGAGTTGGTACAAGCATGTCCTCACCATGAATACAATCAAAGTTTGCTCATGAGGTTTTTCTACGATGGTTTGGAGCCCATGTCTAGAGCCAACTTGGATGCGGGGGCGGGTGGACAACTAATCAAGATCCCTCAAAATCAAGTGGAAGCAACATTCGAGGAGGTAGCAAAGAACTACTCTTGGGGAGGTAGAAGAAGGAGTGCACCGAAGAAAGGTGGGATGTATGAATTGGAGAAGGTCGATCAATTGCAACATCAAATTGAGAAAATCACAAAAGGGCTTTCAAAGTTGAACACAAGTGATAATGCAAGCTCAAGTGGTGGAGCAAGCTCTTCTCAAGTCAACTCTTTCTCATGTCAAAATTGTGGAGGAACGAACCATGATACATCTTATTGTGGAGGTTTGAGCCCCGAGCATGTGGCGGCATACAACACAAGACAAGACGGTTTTAGAGGAGGTGGTGGTGGAGTAGCTTGGAGACAACCACCAGCCGGTTTTGCATCTCAACCTCAACTATGGGGCCAACAAGCTCAACCTTCTTACAATTCCAACCCCCAATACCAAAATCCACCTCCATCTCAAAACCAAAACCCAAGAGGAAGCTACCCTAGGAACAACCAATACAACAACCAAAACCAATACAACAATCAAACCCAAGGGGCCCAAAGAAATCAAGAACAAGCACCTCAAGCGGAGCCAACACCCACACAACTCCTTCAAGCCATGCATGCACAAATGCAAACTTTTGGGCAACAAATGCAAGAAATAAGGGCTCACAACAAGATGGTTGATTCACAACTAACTCAATTGGCCGAGAGGGCTCCTTTCAATTCACCATCAACTCTACCCGGACAACCACAACCTAACCCTTCTCATAACCAAAAACCCGATACATGCAAGGCAATCACTTTGAGGTCGGGAACTTCCTATGATGGTCCAAATGAGGGGGATAGTGAGGGAAAGAAGGGAGGAGAAGAGAGTGTGAATGAAGATAGGAGAGGTGAGGAAGAAGAAGGTGAAGAGGTCGAAGGAAGTTCGGAGAAGAAGAAGCTCAATAACGAGAAGACAACTTCAATTTCTAGTGAGACTAAGAACCTTGATGGACCGGTTCCTTTTCCAAGTAGGCTTGCGGAGAGGAAGTTGAATGACAAGTTTGCAAAATTTCTAAGTGTGATGAAGAACTTGCACATCAATCTCCCTTTTCTTGAAGTAGTGACACAAATGCCATCTTACTCGAAATTTCTCAAGGACATCCTCACCAACAAAAGAAAGCTCAATGATGAGCTTATCACCCTTCCACACCAAGTGAGTGCTGTTTTTCAACATAAAATGCCCAAGAAGGAGAAAGATCCGGGGAGTTTCACTTTGCCGGTGAAAATTGGAAACATGGAAGCTAGGGGTGCATTGGCCGATCTTGGAGCAAGTGTTAGTCTAATCCCCTTATCCATTGCTCAGAAACTCAATATTGAGATGATCCCTACAAGGAAGACCATTCAACTAGCCGACCGCTCGGTGAAGTTACCTTGTGGAGAACTTGAGGATGTTCCAATTCAAGTGGGACACATCTATGTGCCTTGTGACTTTGTAGTGATGGACATGGAGGAAGATGTGGATACACCTTTGATCTTAGGTCGGGAAGCTCTTAAGACTTTGGGGGCGGTCATCAATTGCAAAAACAACACCATCACATGTGAAGTGGCCGATGAGAAGATAGTTTTTGAGTTCTCCAAGTTGTTAAAGACCCCTACGGTTGAAAAGTGCTACTGGGTTGATGTTGTGAATGAAGAGTTGGACCGTTTGGGAAGGGTTATGATGAAGCCTCAACATCCAATTGTGGAAGCTCTAACATGCAATGAAGAGTTCCACTCTCATGAAGCCAAAGAATTTTTCATGGTAATGGAGGAATCCTCAAAGGAGGAAGTTGATGTACAAGGCAAAATTGAGCTTGAATCAATGGAGGAAAAATCGGAGGAGAGTTCCAAGCCTCCTCCCAAGGTAGAACTCAAACCCCTCCCCCCTTCTTTGAAATATGCTTATCTTGACGAGGAGGAAAAATACCCTATTATTGTCAATGCTACCCTTGATGAACTTAATTTGAAAAAATTGCTTGATGTTTTGAGAAAATACAAGGATGTGATAGGCTATAGCATTGATGATATCAAGGGAATTAGCCCTTCTCTTTTCATGCATCGTATTCATCTTGAGGATGATCATTCCACCTCCATTGAACCTCAAAGGAGGTTGAACCCCAACCTCCAAGAGGTTGTCAAGAAAGAAATTTTGAAACTACGTGAGGCGGGCATCATCTATGTTATCTCCGATAGTAAGTGGGTGAGCCCGGTTCATGTGGTTCCCAAAAAGGGTGGAATGACCATTGTCAAGAATGAAAAGGGAGAGGAAATCTCAACCCGGACGGTGACCAGGTGGAGAATGTGTATTGATTATAGGAGATTGAACAAAAACACAAAGAAAGATCATTTTCCTCTCCCTTTCATGGACCAAATGCTTGAAAGGCTTTCTCACCACGCTTTCTTTTGCTTCTTGGATGGATATTCCGGATTTTTCCAAATCCCTATCCATCCAAGCGATCAAGAGAAAACTACTTTCACATGTCCATATGGGACATTTGCATACCGAAGAATGCCATTCGGATTATGCAATGCTTCCTCTACTTTTCAACGATGCATGACTTCTATTTTCTCCGAAATGCTTGAAAAAGAAATTGAGGTTTTCATGGATGATCTTAGTGTTGGTGGCTCGTCTTTTGACACTTGTCTTTTTAACCTTGAAAGAGTTTTGCAAAGGTGTCAAGAGACGAGTTTGGTGTTGAATTGGGAAAAATGCCATTTTATGGTCGAGGAGGGCATTGTCCTCGGTCATAAAGTTTCAAAAAATGGCATTGAGGTTGATCCGGCCAAATTTTCGGTGATTGAGAGATTGCCCCCTCCTACTTCCGTCACGGGAGTACGTGCTTTTCTTGGGCATGCCGGTTTCTATCGGAGGTTTATAAAAGATTTCTCCTCAATCGTCAAACCTTTGACCGAATTACTCAAGAAAGATGTTGTTTTTAGCTTTGATGATGCTTGCCTTGAGGCATTTCGTAAGCTCAAGGAGGCTCTCATCTCTTCTCCTGTTGTGCAAGCTCCGGATTGGAGCTTGCCTTTTGAGCTAATGTGCGATGCGAGTGATTTTGCAGTAGGTGTCATCCTTGGTCAAAAGAAGGAAGGAAGATCATGTGTCATCTACTATGCAAGTAGAACTCTTGATGAAGCTCAAAAGAACTATACAACAACGGAGAAGGAGATGCTAGCCGTGGTCTTTGCTTTTGATAAGTTCCGGTCTTATCTCATATGTTCCAAAGTCATTGTGTACACGGACCACATTGCGGTCCGATACCTCATGACTAAAAAGGAAGCGAAGCCTCGCTTGATCCGGTGGGTTCTCTCTCTTCAAGATTTTCACATGGAAATGAGAGATAAAAAGGGAGCGGAAAATTATGTAGCGGATCATTTGTCAAGGCTTCCAATTGAAAACAAGGAGGTTGTTCTGATCAATGATGAGATGGGGATCGAAGCTCTAATGGCTATGGTAGCGTCTTCTACACCTTGGTATGCCGATATTTCCAACTACCTTGCTTGTGGAGTAGTGCCTCCGGAATTCTCTTCTCAACAAAGGAAAAAGTTCTTCAAAGAAGTGAGGAGATATTTTTGGAATGATCCCTACCTTTTTAAGCAATGTGGTGACGGTCTATTTAGGAAATGTGTCCCCGACCATGAAATTGAGGGGGTCCTTGAGCATTGTCACTCACTACCATGTGGGGGACATGGTGGTGTTGACAAGACGGTAGCAAAAATTTCCCAATCTCTACTTTGGTGGCCTTCAATGCAAAAGGATACTCACAAATTCATCATGCAATGTGACCGATGCCAAAGAAGTGGTGGCATCACTAAGAGGGACGAGATGCCTCAACAAGGTATTCTTGAGGTAGAGCCTTTCAATGTGTGGGGAGTGGTTTTTATGGGTCCGTTCGTTTCTTCATGTGGGAACCTTTACATCTTGGTAGCGGTTGACTATGTGACGAAGTGGATAGAAGCTATACCCTCTCCTACCAATGACCACAAAGTTGTTCTCAAGCTTTTCAAGAAGATAATATTTCCTAGGTTTGGGGTACCAAGGGCTCTAATCAGTGACGGAGGGTCTCATTTCGCCAAAAAGCAATTGGAAGCTCTCCTCAAGAAATATGGTGTTCATCACAAAGTTGGGTTACCCTACCATCCTCAAACGCAAGGGCAAGTGGAAGTGTCAAATCGTGAAATCAAGAATGTCCTCGAGAGGATGGTAAACAAATCAAGGAAAGATTGGTCCCTAAAGCTTGACGATACTCTTTGGGCTCTTCGAACGACATACAAGACTCCCATTGGTACAACCCCCTATAGGTTGGTGTATGGGAAGGCTTGCCACTTGCCGGTCGAGCTAGAATACAAAGCTTGGTGGGCCATCAAAGAGCTAAACATGGATTTGTCGTTGGCGGGTGAAAAGAGGTTGTTGAAGCTTAACAAGCTCGAGGAACTTAGAGATGATGCCTATGAAAACTCAAGAGTCTACAAGGAGAAGACAAAAAAGTGGCACGACCAACATATCCGGAACAAGAGCTTCAAAGTTGGGGACAAAATCTTACTCTTCAACTCAAGGCTTCGTTTGTTCTCGGGCAAGCTCAAATCGAAGTGGTCGGGGCCTTTCGTTGTATCAAAGACCACTCCTTATGGTTCTTTTGAGTTGGATGCCGACGGAAACAAATTCATGGTGAACGACTCTCGTTTGAAGCACTATTTCTGCAAGGAGGAAGTTGGTGTAATTGAGTGTTTGAGGCTAGACCCTTTGGGTCCAAAGCCACCCTTTTGAATGGATTTTCATCATGGTCAAGCTAATGACCTTATAAAAAAGCGCTCTCGGGAGGCAACCCGGCTTTTGAATCCTTTTTTTTACTATTTTCTATGTTTTTGGTAGGTTGTTTGGTTGATTTTTGTCTTATGGTTTCCATTTTCCTCTATTCTTGTAGGCACTTGCATCTTTAGTGCGCGTTTGGAGGGAATTCGGAGGCCGTTTTGTATGGAGCTAACTTGGGGTTTGGAGACTTGGAAGTGAGTGAGGAGCATTTAAAGAGAAGCTTTTGATGAAGACCCTGTGCACGGGCGCGCAGGCCTGGGAGAACCCGTGCACAGGGAAGCTCAGCAAAATAGATCATGGCAGAAACTTTTGCGCGACATGTGTGCGACATCTGCGCGGGCGCGCAGAAGAGGGTTGTGCGGGCGCGCAAGCCTGGGAGAACCCGCGCAGATTGAAGGCAAAAATACAGATTTTGGCAGAAGGTTTTGCGCGACATGTGTGCGCCATCTGCGCGGGCACGCAGTTCACTTGCGCGGGCGCGCAATATACCTGCGCGGGCGCGCAGATCTGGGTTTATCGGGGCTTAAGCTTCCTTTTTCCCCGATTCTTTCATCATTTTCCCAAAATCATTCACGATTCCCACTCTCTCTCTCAAGAAATCAAGCCCTAATTTCCTAAATCCCCTCTAAACTCACTTATTTCCTTGAAATTTCATCAAATCCCTTACATACCCTCACTTTTCTCACAAATTCATCACTTTCCCCTCTCAAAATCATCCATTTTTCACCAAACTTGTGGTGGCTCTTTGGTGGTCGAGGTGGTGGTGCGTGAGGCTCTTAGAGGTCTTCAAGCTCTTCAATTGTGGTATAATCCTAATCCTTAAGTACTTAGTAGTCTTAATTCATTAGATGAGATCATGTTTTAGGATAGTTTAGCAAGAATTTTGTTAAGAAAGAATTAAGCTTGTATGAATTTTGTGTGATTTTGAGATAGTTTAGCTTATAATTGTGGATTTTGTTGAGATTTTCTTGGTGATATGTGAGTATTGTTGATGAAAATTGTTGTTTTCATGAAATTTGGCTAGCAATTACTTAACTTGGATATTGAGAATTGTGTGAGTGATCACTAGCTTGATTTTGAGCATTGAAGATTGTTAATGCATGAGAGATTGAAAATGTATGTTGATTGAGAGTTTTTGATGCTTGATTTTGAAATTTGCCTAGTGATTCTCCCTTTAGCGATTGAGTATTGCAAATTTTGGCCTGGATTAATGTTGTTCATAGTTGATTCTTGCTTGTGATATTTGTGTCTTGGAAAGTTGTTGCTCCTAACCCCTTTTCAGATAACAAAATCAAAGGCTTCAATTGTTGTTGTTGTGGGAAGGTTTTGGTATTTTTGGGTGTTGGAATCACTCCGTGGTGTTCTCGGTATCTCTTTGGGTTGTTGAGTAAAGTTGGTGAAGATGAGTGGTAGGAGAAGGAGTGGAAAGGAGCCTAGAATGTCAGTTGATGAACCCCAACCCTCCTCTCAAAATCTAAACCAAGCACAATCCTCTCTTCCCACCTTAAAATTTGTGAACCGACACCATGCTCCCATCCATCAAACACTCCTCAAACGCAAGCTTAACCCCACCCGACACTACTATCAACGCTCAATGCGTGACTTGGGGATAGATGAGGACCTTCGATCCCTTCTTGATAATCTTGGGATGAGTGAGTTCATCCAGCGCCATTACCCAACCTTCAAGGAACCCATCTACGAGTTCCTAGCTTCCTTTGAGAAGGAACCCGTTGGAAACAACGAGTTCCAAATCTCCTTCCAACTCTTCAATGCCCGCCATGTCATCTCTCTTCGGCGTCTAAATGAACTCCTAGACTTTAACCCCGACGCCGATCTTCTTGCCCCTTCCACCGAGCTCTTCCCCGAGTACGACGCTTTCCGTTGGTGGCGGACAATTACCGACATGGATGAGTTTAGTACTCGGTACTTAGTGGCTAGCCAAATTATCAATCCGGTTCTCCGCATCCTACACCGCATCTTGGGGTTTGCGGTGTTTAGCAAACAGGATTTGAGCAAGCTCTCTCATGAAGAGCTCTTCACTCTTTGGGTCGCCACAAAGGAGGAGTTGAGTGGGCGGCTCAACATGGGGTACTGGTTTGTGCTATGTTGTGAGGCAATAAAAAATGAGAACAAGACGAGAGAGATTGCCCTAGGTGGGATGATAACAAGGATTGCCTCGAAGCTAGGAGGTGAGGTTCTTTTCCCTTTTTGCACAAGGGTGGGAAAATAAAGAGATATGTTCGTGGACATCTCATACTTGCGGAAGTCGGTCTTCATCCAACCGACCGACGATGTGAACAACTTCCACGATTGGTGCGTTGAGAGGGAGCACCATTGCATACTTCCATACCCGAGCCGCACTTCCTTGCAGAGGAACACAAGGAATGTGTGGAAGATTCCTAAGGACAATGGTGTCCTTCCCAACGCTTTTGGAGGTGAGCGAAACATGATCATCCGCGAGCGGCATCAACAACAAAAACAACAACAACAACAACAAGAACAACAACAACAATTCCAACAACAACAACAATTTCAGCAACAACAGTTTCATCAACAACAACAACAACAACGAGGGTTTCAACTACAAGGTTTTCAGTATGGGGAGGGATCCCAAGGTTTGCGCGTCCCCTCCTCTAACGAGGGAGGTATGGCCTCTTCTCCTTCTTCTTTTAACCTTGAGCGAGCTTTCTAAAACCTTTCAATGCAATTAAACCGGTTGACGGAGGCCACCGATGGGTACTCGGTTTACAATGCCAACATTTATGATTAGCATGTAAACCAAGGGCACTTTGACCCCACCGGTGACTATCCGTATTTTCCGCCCCAATAGGGGCCGGTTCCTTCTTACGAGGAACCGCATGCTGACGGCACACCCCGTCAACCGGTTAGGCCCTATTGGTCCGGGCCTTCATCTCAAGGGGCCCCCCGTGTGAACTACCTCACCTCTGAGGGGTACGATTACAAGGCACCGGGGGGGTGTGATTACCGTGGGGACCCCAACTACCCCATGTACACATCCGAGCCTCTTGAGATGCCCCCTCCCTTCGACCCTCTTCCAGACTACCAACAAGAGTTGTACCGGAACCGTGGTTTTCCACCGGGTTACACCGGTGGTTGGGACCCCCATGGCCCTCCTATCGACGTCGACTACGAGTGGCGTCCATATGGAGAGGGCTCTAGTTCTCACATGGAGGACTAGAGCCCTCGGGCCAAGTTTATCCCTTCCTCCCACCCCTTTTTCCACTTTGTTCAAACCGAGGACGGTTTTCCGTTCAAGTGTGGGGGTTGCTTATTTATTGTTTCATTCTAGGGCTTTATTGTTTCATTCAAGGGCTTTGTTCTTATGGGGCGCAATTTTGGGCCAATAGGTTTGTTTTTGGAAGGTTCCTTCCCCTCTTTTCAAAAAATGATGATGATGATGTTTTTAATGAAACCTTGTGTTGTTTTGGCTCCCGTTTTTTTTTTCGAAAATCCAAATTCCCCTTTAATCCAAACATTTTCTTCTTTTCTTCGTTCTTTTTCTTTAGTAGTTTCTTTTCTCTATTTTGTTTTCTCTTTATTGCTTTGTATATATTTCTCTTGCTACTAACCAAATATTTGCCGAGTTGTTTTGGTCTTTGACATTTTGTAGGGCTTATTGGCGCATTCCCAAAATTTTTCCGAGCAATAGAGTTTCAACGATTGTGGATTTGCGTTTGCTAACGTAATTGGGTGACAAATTCTCCTTCTCAACTCTTTAAATATTTGATTGGTTGCATAGCTTAGGTTAGTTTAGGTAGGAGTTGAATGGTTCGAGGTTGTTTGACTTGGTTCTAAGGAACCTGGGATCGTTAATGTTGTATTCAACGATCCTTGTATG
Source organism: Chenopodium album (assembly GCF_948465745.1). Classification (NCBI taxonomy): domain Eukaryota; kingdom Viridiplantae; phylum Streptophyta; class Magnoliopsida; order Caryophyllales; family Amaranthaceae; genus Chenopodium; species Chenopodium album. Next base: position 16,486,417 of record NC_137847.1, on the reverse strand, counting down.
TCGATTGGGATTTATATGATTTACATGCCTCATTTATGAACCTTTCTGATTTCTTCCTTTTCCTTTGTGTTTTGCTTTTCTTCTTTCTTTTATGTGACATTCATAATCATGACAAGAGAAAAATTTTTGAAAATTGAGAATTTGCTCATTCATTTGGACTTGTGGACCTATATGCTTTTGTTATGACATATTTTTGAATGCTTACCTTCCTAGTTGAAGAGGGTCTTCACGGTTTGAGAGTGCTTAGGGTTGAACTAGACGCATTTTAAGCTAAGGTAGCCCGGTTTAGAACTCTTGAGGACGTTTGAACCCCTAGTTAACGGGAAAGTGGTAAGATGGTGTTGCCCTCCGTAGTGAGTAGGATTCCCTTGGTTGGTATTTGCTTATTTTCATATCCCTTGTGAGAGTTTATTGTTCAAGCCTCCATCACTTTTGTTGAGCGGCATTTTGGATCCTTAACTATGCGTGTCTTAATCCTTGTGTTGGTATCCAGCTCCCAAGATCGTGATCATATAACTCTAGAGGAGGAAGAGGGCATTTCTTCTCATTTTTCTTTGTTTTCCTTGTGTTTTGTTACAAATTTGGTTTTTATTTTACTTATACCTTCTTGCTAGCCATGTTGAGCCTTATTTCCCCTTTCTTGGTTAAACCACATTACAAACCTAGCGGCCTATGTTCTACCAACCCTTATAGTTAGTGAAGCATCGGCTTGTGAGGTTCGAGTTTGAGAGTCTTGGTTTTAAGCAAGGAAGTTGTGCAATTTGGTTCGAATGAGGTCTTGAAATTCTATTCATGAAAAAGCGTGCAAAAAGGCTTGGCAAGGAAGTTGTAATGTATGAAAACCAAACACCATTCTAAAAAAACAAATGATGAGGAAAGAAAGAAAAGAAAAAGAGAAGGAAAAATTGAGTTGAATGAAAATCTTGCAAAAAGAGTAGTATTGTCATGTAATTTGTATTGAAGGTTGTGATTTGAAATTTAGGTTAGATTCCTATGTTGTTATTGAGAGATGGCCACTCTTATGCTTCACTTAGGAGTTTCCACCAAAATTTTCAAATTAATTCCCAACCTTAACCTTTAGCCATGACGTTACAACCTTAACTAGGACCCTTGGACTTTAGAGGGGCGTGGTCAAGGAAACGGTGGAGGGAGATGGATTTCAACCCTATGGAGAGAGTATGCATAGTTGAGATGTCGGGATAGCCTCATTGTTCCACATAGAATTAATTTTTTCCGGTTCCCTCGTGGAATCATGAGGAGCCAACTAGGGGATGAATTGAAGCTAGCGGAGAGAACGTGGACCGTCTTGGATGGGGCTAGGGCGGAGGATGAAATCATTAGTTCTCTATGCTTAGCTTAGGTTTGTCTCTTTCAACCTTGAGCATCTTATAGCGTGTTTCCCTCTTGAATTGAGAAAGGTAAGTATTCTTTGATCAATGTCATTATATTTGAGTCCGAATTGAGCATTTCTCACCATGGTACTTGATTGATTTTCTTGAACCTTGTCATGTTGTGTTTGTTATGTATGTTGTCTTTTTCCTTGGTTTCCTTTGCTTGAGGACAAGCAAGAAGCAAGTGTGGGGGAATTTGATGAGTGGCATTTATGCCACGATTTAGTGTTCTTTTTACGGGTTTTCCCTCCCATTTGTAGCTTGTTTGTCCCCTTTTTCTCTCCTTTTTGTTCCTCTTTTCTTTGTTTTGCCTTTCTCCTTGTTTTCTTTGTTTTTGTTTTGTAGGAATCAAGGCATTGGAAGAAGAGCAATTCACCCCCAAAATCCCCTGTGTGCGGGCGCGCATCACTGTGAGAACCCGCGCAGGAAGGCTTCAAGAACATAACACAAACAGAAGGTTTTGCGCGCCTTGTGCGCGCTTTGTGTGCGGGCGCGCGCCTTGTGCGCGCTTTGTGTGCGGGCGCGCGCCTTGTGCGCGCTTTGTGTGCGGGCGCGCGCCTTTATTATGTGCGGGCGCGCAACCCTGGGAGAACCCGCACAACACAATAGCAGAAGCAGAGCCAAAACAGGGAGTTATGTGCGCCTTGTGCGCGCCTTGTGTGCGGGCGCACACTCTTCAAGCGCGAGCGCGCAGTACTGCTGAGAGAAGGCGCGCATCCATGGGTCTAATCCCCGTACCCACAGATCTGCGGGCGCACAAGATCTGCGAGGGCGCACGCACAACATCTGCGCGGGTGCGCACCGCAGAAGTTCAGTTTTTTTTTATTTTATATTTTTGTATATTTTAAAGGACCTATATATATAGGTCGTAGGGGAGATTAGTGGGGGAGCTAGCCTTATATTAGAAGACAATTAAACCCTAATCTTAGAGAGAGAAAGTGTAGTATTACTCAAGTTATCTTCATGTATGCAACTTTGGTTCAAGTTTCGTTTCAATCAATCAAGCAACCTTGCAAGTTTTAATCTTTCTACCATTGCCTACTTAGTAATCTCTAATCCTTTCTCTTAGCTTAGTTTATTTGCATTCTAGTTGTTTATTTCTATCTATTTTGTGGATTGGAATCTTTGGTATTTTGATTGTTTTTGATCATGTTTGCTTCCATGTCTATTTTGTTTACATTTAGTTTATCATCATGCTTAATCTCCCTTCTCTAGGCTAATTTCTTAGCTAGGGGAAGGGGGTGGAAAATATGTGTTGAATGTTGGAAGAATGATGATAGTTGGATTGAATACATGCCTTAAATTGATGAAAGATTTGATTTTTAATGTCTTGAGATTATTGTTGCACTTTATTTGATTGCCTTCTAGTTTAAATGCATGAAAATGATTTGAACTAGATCAAGATCACCTCTTTTTTGATGATTGCATGAAAATGAGTTGTTAAAATAGAGTTTTATGATTTGTGCCTTTTTATTCTCTTGATTTTGCTAGTGTCTAATAGGATGCATGAGAATGATTATATTAGCATAGGGTTTTTTCATTGATTTGCCTAGACCATTGCATGAGAATGAATTGTTTAGGTAGGATCTTGTGTTCTTTGGCATGTTTTTCATGATAACTATCATTATTCACCTCTTTCTAATCATGTTTGACACCCTCGTACCCCTAGCGTCGTTCTCTCTTGATTTTTAATCTTCTTTATATTTGCTTGTTTGTAGTCTTAGTACTTTTTATCCAAAAACCAACAAAATTATCCTTTCCTTGACTCTTGCTTAGTGAATTTGATATTTAGCTTGCATGCTTCCCTTGGGTTCGACCCTATACTTACCCCTATATTTGTATTAGGCTAGTTTAGGTTATAACTAGTTAATTTGATTTGGGTTGGTAGTCCCAACGACCTACTAAATCCCGATCATGCACGTATTAGGTAAATATTTATATCATTAAAATCGACTTTTAAAGACGTGCATACTTAAGTTCCCATTAGGTTCGGAACTCTGACAGTCTCTGAGTTCCTGACAATTCAGTAAATCTAATTTCATTGACTGTCTGGAGTTCACCTTGGTTCTATATAAACTGGTTCCAAACCGACTTTTATGTCCAACATACTTACATGAATCCTAGAGCAATATACTTCTATTTCTCCGTCTTCATGTTGCTTCTCTGAGACTCTTGTTCTGGAATCCTGTAGTCTTGATGTATTCTGGATCTCATATCTTGCCCCAGCATTACACCGGAACCAGGTCATTACAACCCGTTGATATGTTCCTGTCAGGAAACAGCTTTGTCCCAGCATTACACCGGAACCAGGTCATTACAACCCGTTGATATGTTCCTGTCAGGGAACACCTTGAAGTTCCATTTCTGGAACTCTTCTTCTGCTTTACTTATCATCCTCACTTCAGGGAACACCTTGAAGTTCCATTTCAGTCCTCACTTCAACTCCTAGAGTTTACTTATCCTGCAAACATCAAAACACTAAAAGACTCTTATTTGATAGAAGTTTTCTCAATCATTAACATCATCATCAAGACCTAATTAGGGTCAATAATTTCCCCCTTTTTGATGATGACAAACTGAGCAAACTTCTGAGGATAACAGAATAAAACATAAGGTTATTTTTATTTATAAAACTAATAAATAAAACTAAAACAAAACCAAATTAAGCTAGAGCTAGCAAACTAGGAAACTAAACTAAATTAAAAGACTCCTACACATACATGACCTATATATGCATAGGATACTTACCTCGTGAAGCTAACATATTCAAACACCTATTTACATAGTTACCTTCATGGTTCCTTAGCCATCATCATACTTATCAACCATAACACTCATCATTGTTCTTGTTCCTTTATTGCTTAAGTTATACCTGTCATTACTCAGGTTCCTTGTACCCTGTTCCAAGCATAACTTGTTCTTTCTATGCAAAACTAAACAAACATGTTAGATAGATAATCATCATTAGTTTATAATCATCAAAACCTAATTACTCAACGATTTCCCCCTTTTTGATGATGACAAACTAATGATTCTTATCACACATTATAAGATCAATTGTTGTACATCTATTCTCCCTTAGTTTTTCAAGGAAATAACATTAGAACAAGTTAGGAACATACACAAGAACTTCATATAATTAGGAACTTACAATACATATCATTTATATATATATATATATATATATATATATATATATATATATATATATATATATATATATATATATATATACTTTGAACGATCATGATGTAAGAACTTTAGACTTAATTACTGCATACCATAAGCATCATTCATATTCTTCCCCCTTTTTTCATTATCAAAAAGGGTATTGTTCCACACGTTTGTTTTCCGTAAATTACACACGCGTAAAGTCATATGTAACACCTACTACCATATAATAAGTAAATATAATGGTTAAACACTTGTTGCTCCTAAAAGCCTCAAGGTACTCACTTTTCAAACACGGATACCATTTCCACACTAATTTCCAACTCACAATCCAAAGGCTCAACTTCAAAACCCTTAATTGAACTTGACAAATAAGAAATTAAAAATCAAGTAAAGATCAGAGTTAAAAGTTAAAAATGGATTGCATGAATAGGAAAATGAAAGCGCAAGCTCAAAGGATATATAAAGAAGCATATGGAACAGAATAAGTAGAGGGAACATGAAGTGGAATTTGTACTCTTCGTTTAGACCTTTTGAGATGAGGTTTGCCACATTGTTCTTCACCTCAAACTCTTGAACCTCCTGCTAAACACAACACATATTCATCTTGCTAATTGATAACCGAATTCCCTTACTACAACCACCAACTTCTTTGAGGAACATTCTGCTTACTGGAACTTAATTAGAATCCATCTTCATGATCAAGTTCCTTCATTGTTTATTATTGTTCCTTCACTAGCTCACCAAGTATACGAGTACACGACATCAACATAGTCAATATTCTTCATATTAGATATCCAGGAAATTAAATATTTGATCGCCCTTTTTCTTTTTATTTATTTATTTATTTATTTTCAAAGGGTGTCATTACACAAATTTTGCATGCTTTCCTAGAATAACACATTTGAAATCAATGAAGATAATAATTACTCATACACTTAAGTTCCACAACCAGATATGAACCATTTTGATTTCTTGGTTCTTACCTTATTCCCCCTGAGTCCCTTACCATTCTTCTTCTTTTTTAAGTGCTTACTTCTACTTTTTCTTCAACTTCCCCCTCAACATGTGATCACCATTCTTCACGTTTCAACGAACCATAAATATATTATGAATGAACTTAGAGCACATGGAAATTAAGAATAAGAAGTAAAATTGTATGAACGGAAAGAGGAAATTGAATTGGGTGAATAAGAATCTTCGAATTTCTTAATATGAGACAGTTAAAGTATAAGAAACACGGACACACAACTTAGAGTTGTAGGATAATGTTGCTTTCGAAGATATATGGTGTGGATGCTTGAAAGTTGGCAAAAAGATAGGTCAGTTCCCTCTGAAATTTAAACAAGTGAGTTACAAACGGTCTGGGAACTTACCTATCTTGTTCCATCAAAGTTTCTTCCATTGTTCCTTTGGCAACTTAGGAACTTCGTGTTTGACGGCACCTATAGTTCTATTATGAGACCTCTAGTACTCTTAGGCAAGTGAGTATGTCTTTTACAACACAAGAACTAAGTGAGACACATAAACAATAAGCGCACATTCTTTACTTTAAGTTTAACATGCATAGGAACCCCAACTTGACATAACTTAAGGGAAAAATACTTTATACTCATGTTATGTTTCATCAATTCTTGTTCCATTAAGCAATATACAAGAATGTGACAAGTCAAGACAGAACCATAAGAGAATCAATTCACAAATTCTCATATTTCATTATTCCTACAAATATTTTATCAATTTAATTCATATAATGACATAATGTGAAAAGGAACTTGTACCTTATGTAGTCTTTTACCAGAAAGAATATAACTTTAAAGCATAGGTTGATTATGATGGCTTACCTAAGAATTCTCGAAGTGATTGTTCTGTTCCTTGACGATCTCGAATCTAATATGAACTTTCACTTCTAACTCAAGTTCCATTGTCAGTGGTTAATGCTTACAAATACATTTTCTCATCAAAGAATTACCAAAAACCAATGCACAATGGCTCTTTAATTGTACTAGAAATATAAGCAATGTAAACAAGTACAACTAATAACTATTCCATCTTGAAAACAAAATTTCACAATTTTAAAGCTCAATTTTCAAGAAGGAACTTGGATACCATTCTATCCTAGATTATGTTCCACATAGACGTCTATATAAAAATTTATATCAAGACACACAAGACATCAATGTGGTACAGCTCTAATCCCATATAAACAGCAAGAACAAATATTATTCAATTTGCTTCAAGTCTAGCTACACATGCAACAAATTCCTTAAAGACAATACATACCTTTGTATTGGTTGTTTCTTTTAAGAACCAACCTGGCCTTGTTCCATTCACGTGCCTTACTCAACAAGCTTTTTCCAGAACACCCTTTTTAATCTCCAACCCTTTTTAGGTGTTCTAGAATAGGTTCAAGGTGTGACATGCACATTCTTCCTTTTAAGCTTATTAAGTTCCTGCTGCACATCTAACCTAATAACAGACAATTAAATGTTTACATCAACCTACAAAACAGACTTATCTTTTATACAACTTTAAGTTATGAGTCCATCTTTTCAGTTGATATCTCGAGCTCTGCTCTGATCCTTGTTGTTGAGGTTTTCCCTTGGTTACATATGCATGAAAGACACTGAGTTCCATAGTTTGTTGAGATTTTGCTGGTCAGAACAAATATTATCTCTGCTCTGAAACATCGACGGAACTTGCTTACTTGTATTGAGTTCATTGAACTTTGTTGCAAGAGTTGGAACTTAACATCTAAAAGTTCCTCAACATGTGTAGCTAGCCCTTGCTGTTATTCTTAGTGACATATTTCTTTACTAGGAACTCAGTTAGTTCTACAGGAACTTGTGAGTTCATCTTTTATAACCTGTTTGATGGAAACAAACTTGTTAGTCTCAAAATATGTTCACTTATTGCACATTAAACAAGGTAAAGAGTAAACTCTTTATGTTTTACTATTCTAGGCATTTATGGGTAAATCGCCTTGGCACTTCTATCATCAAACATCCCTAAGTGGAACATAGGGTGTCTTGTTAATTAAAGATCTATTGTTTCCATGTTGATGATGTGGCAAGAGGCATTGAAAACTATTCCAAAGAACCTGTAAAGACCATTAGAATATAACTTTGTTTTCCTCGTGTCTTCCTAGATTCAAGGTTTGAAATTTGTTGTCAATCCTGTGTTCCTGCAAGAATCATCAAACATGACTAGAACTAGGTTCCGTTGTTAGATCTTTACTTTCATAATTGTTGAACACTTAGCCACATATCTTGTTACAGAAAAGACTTTCATAATTGTTGAACACTTAGCCACATATCCTGTTACACTTACGGGACGTGAGTAATTCATTCATTTACTTACTCTTATTTTATATTTCTAGGTTCATGTTTAGGTTTTATTATGTTTTGATTTGACTAAATATATTATTTATGGTTAAATTGCTTCCAATGTTATTGTTATTCTATTGTTATTGTTGATCAACATATTGCATATTTAAAGGGCATATGTAATTCAAAATCACGATTAAAAAAATAATTTGAACAGCCGGTTTTGGTTCCTTTTTAATCTTATTGTTTAATCAAGTGATCATTACTATTTAGAACTATGTGTGCATTACTATTCAACCAATTCAGCCTAATTTAGTTTGGAGCAAATTGAATCTTTGTTTGTATGCCTTTGAGATCGCAGGAAACACTTTTGACTATAAGAATCAAGTAGAGGCCAATACGAGTGAATGTGACTCCATAACTCACTTCGTACCATCATCCCCGATCCTCGTTTAGTGGTTCCCGATCATATTGAGTTAGTAATCTCATGAATTATGAAGGGGGTAAAACCTTCACGGGTCAATCGTTGTTGCCTATTGTTGTCCTTCATTCGTGGTTGCCTTAAATGATCCGTGAACGGTTTACAAGTTCCTTAAAAATAAACTTGTTTGTGGCTACCTACTTTCCTTGTCCCTAATCATATATGTTAATTCTCACTTCCTATGATTGCCAAGCTATTCACACATGCTTAAGTAAGTGGCTTCGATCGACGCCTACGATTTCAAACAGAACTCGAGTGTGCAGAAAATTAATTAGTTTTATCTATTTATTCATCTATATGTATTTAGAGTTATTCAATGTGATCTTGTAATGGAAAAAAGAGTTTCATTGTATTTTGTATTGGGGTGTGAGAGTTCGTGAGGATCCCCTTGATTGTAATTGAGATATTGCTAAGAGTGCGCTTCTAGGGTGAGGTCGAGTGAGTAGTGCTCCGAGGGTACTACTAGGGACTTGAATCTTGGATTCAAGTTGAGTGAAGAATAGCTACATTCTTGGTGATGAGTTTCGGGTATGAACTAGGTAACAAGTTCAGTTATTAGGAACTTGGAACTTGTGAGAAAGGTCTGATTGTAATAGGTTGTAACCAGGAGTGTTTGGTCTATTAATTATAGTGAAGTGTTTGCGTAGAAAGTTCCTTGGAGGCTCGAGGTTTAACTTCCAGTTGGACTTGAAAGGTTACCTTGTAAAATCCGCTTGGTATGATCTAAGTTCTTAACAACAATCTGTTTTATGTTCCGCGAAAATTAGGTACTAAGAAGCATACTATAATTCAAAACCCCCCTGTAGTATATCATCCAAATAACACATGATCAAAATGTGAGTGGTCTAACAACATTTTATATAATAACACGAGTCATTTTTAGAAGCTTTGAACTACTAAACGTAGTTCCGATACGTTTGTGGAATTGAGTTCAAATTTTCAAATGGTCAAATCTAAAAGAATTAAATCACACTTTTTTGTTGAAAAACAAATAGATATCATTATATTATTATTGAACCCTTACGACATCTATAATAGAAATAGTAATTAATCAACTACATAATTAACATGTGACAATAAATAATTATAATATGCAACAAATTTGTTTAATTCGAAAGAGAGCAAGAGCATGGCCTTGCAAATGTGACGTACGTAGTTCTAGAATAAGCTCTTAACAATTGATGGAAGGTGGATATTGAAGAAATAATCTTTCCAATTGACACTTAAGGGATCAAAGTTGAAGGCTTCTTCATCCAAACCATTTTTCCGGGCAGTAATCAGCAACTTTTCTGTATTTGCATCTGCAAAACTAGAAACCACAAAACACTCATTGCTATCAGTTTTCAAAAATAATGATGATTCCAATATATTAGAATACTAAGCGAACCCATTTACGAGTATAGGGAATTCATTGTCAATTTCCCTACCAACTGCTCCCTCCATCCCACAATACATGAGACGTTTGACTTTTTTTCACTATTCATGCATTAATTTTAACCATAATTTTTAACTAACATAATAAAAATATATTTTGTCACAAAATATGTGTTAGATAGGTTTTTAAATAAGGTTTCTTAATATAATTTTTAAAATAATTGTCATTAATAATTAATTATATAAAAATATAGCCAAGCTAGTGCATTGACATGTATGCAACAGGTGAAATTTCCTCCATTTTTTAGAATCTAACTATTTTTTCCTTTGCATTTATGCATTTAAAAATTTATCCTTACCAATTTTGACCGTCTTTGATAATTTGTACGTAACAGCTTATATATATTGAGCAAGAATTTAACTTACATGCCCTTGAAGAATACATAGGGTTTGTATAATTCCACTAGCCTCATTGCTATTTTCAGCTTTTTGTCGAAGTTAAGCAAATTACGTTGCAAGCTACTACCACCCATTCGACTAGCCAAAATCAAAGCCTACAAAAACATATATATTAATAACAATATATACTTCGTATAACATAGTTAAATATAATGTACGGAGTACTTAGTAAGTATAAATGATTAAAGTTACTAAATAGATTTAAACTTTGGAATATACGGGAAAAATAACTAACCATTTGCACAAAAAAGTGCAATAAGGAGAAGATGATTTCAAATATGAGTATGTTGCTCAGCACGAAACCTCTCCTAATCTTGACAAGGTTACCCTCAAGGTTCGTCCATGGATTTTTAGTGAAGTAGCGAAAAAGAATATCATGCACTTCTTTAAAAGATATTGGATTTCTATACGAGCTTCCGACTTGATATACAGTCAAATTTGATTGATTTATGTGAGTCTTCATAGCCACAATAATCGAATTCACAAACATATCCGCTGGTATCTGCATAATACTGACTAGGGTCATTATTCTTATCATCATATTATCGAGTTTTATTTGTAATAAAAGTCAGATATAACATGATCTTTAGTTTAAGTATCAAATTAAGGATAGCAATTTTTATTATAGAACCAATTCAACCAAAAAATTAATGCTGATTGTTGAAACCTAGAATCAATTTATATACTCTATCAACTCTAATAAGATTATAAGTGTTTAATATAAAAATTTTTAAGAGAGTAAAATTAAGAAAATGTTTATGTATTTCTCACACAAGTTAAAACTTTAAATCATTTAATAATGTGGGCTTTTAGTCTTAAATTGATGTAATTAATTTGAAAAGGTACTTAAAAATGTTTGTGGAGTTCAAGTTACTAAGTGAGATTTGCTTACAGAAATGGGGCCTATCATATATAGAGTAATAATATGTTTGAAAAGATAGGATAACATTTTTTTTTTCAAATACAATTTAATTGTATTGATCAATGTTGTGACTGTTGCTACTTGCTACAAAAAGAAGTTATTCATAATTGGTTGTTAAAGGACAGTGCTATTTGTGTTCTACAACGCTACAAGAAAAGGCTTAATGAAATACATAACATTTACAGCAATTGAAAATGATTTTTTCTTATTCTTTTTTTTTTTTATTTTTTATTTTTTTTACCCCTTACATACCATCTGTATGATGACGATGATTTGTTGATGTTTTTGGTTTGTAATAATAACGTAATAAGTATAAAGATATCATTATTTAAATAGGGTGCTGATATTGCCAAGGCAAAAAAAAACATTTCCAAGACAACGTATCTACCCGCTGCCCGTAATATTTGAAAATCAAAATATGTCAAACTTATTAATTCAATAATATATTTTGTAATATTTTATTGCCTATAATTTTAGTAGCTTAATATTCCAATTAAAATCTTTCCAACTTCAACTACTAATTATTCTCATCAAAATCCAAAAATCTTGTTTCTCATGTTTCGACTTTTGCAATGAACAAGCTCTATGAGCTATATGAAATTGCTAAATTTGGTAAAGCAAACGCCATTTGTACAGTGATTATACATATGAAATTCATATGATGTAGAACTCCTTAGACTGTTGGACTTATGCTAAACTTCTCTCCGGATTAGTTGTGTTTACGTCTGCTATTTATAAACGTTTGTAATTTAATATTTGCATTTTTTTTTATTAATGATCCAATGCATTTTTTTTTATTTAATAAAATTTGGACCATTTTGTAGCTGTTAGAAGTTTTGGTTTATACCCATTGCAATAATCAATTCGTACTTTTGATTCTTCTTGGAGTATTGATTATTAGAATAATATAATGCATGTGTGTTTATATACAGTGATTTAGTATATGTGGACGATTTGGTATGTGCCATAATAAAGTGATTTAATTGTTATTGGCAATATTATAGGCAATAAAATATTACAAAGTATATTAATGAATTAATATGTTAATTAATAAGTTTGACATATTTTGATTCTCAAATATTACGGACAGCGGGTAGATAAATTGCCTTGAAAATGGTTTTTTTTGCCTTGGCAATATCAGCACCCTTTAAATAGAAGGCTGATATCAGTTTATTTGAAGCTGTTGTACTGGGATCGGAAATATGTTTAATTCAATTTAAACAAAGTAGTTAGGTTTACTTTTGGTCCTAGCAAGGAAATTATCATTAAATAATAATATATCTTAAAATTATATTTTAAGTATTGAAAGGAAAATGATAAACATGGTCTTATGGCTCAAAAAAATACTCCATAACATCCATTCATAGTGTTTTTTTATATTGAGGTATTATATTAAGAAAGATATTTAAATGTAAGAGTAAAAATATATCATTATCATCATTATCCATATTGTAATAATTACACTTTTTTTAACTTAGCTGGTCCAATTTTTAAAATAAGTATATGGTCGGCCTAAGCTTGGTAGGATAATCTTGGATATAGTTGTGTAATCAATTATTCTAATAATACGATAAAAAGAAATTCACAAAAATTAGGAAAATAAAGTTAATATGAATATGTCCCATTTTCTACGCATACGCAAGATCGATCTTTTTTTTTCTTTTTTTTTTTAAAAAAAAAGAAAGATAGATCTTGTGTATGTGTAGAATAATGGGACATATTTATTAAAGCTTTTTTTTAAAAAAAAAATTGTAAGGAAATAAATATTTTTCTTAGAGAATAATAAAGTACTAGATTAAACCCCGTGCAATGCACAGTTGTTAAATAATTCTAGTGACAATAAATTTTACAAAAAATTATGGATATCAATATTATAAATAGACTTAGTAGTAAAAAGTATGAAATATTGTGAAAGAAATTAATTAAACATATAATAGTTATAATGAGCAATTTGATATTTAAGGACATTTATTTTAGATTTTGTACAAACTAAAAGTCATAATTTAATTACAATATAAGTTTTTTTTAGTAAGTGGTTTTGGAGGGAAAACTTTTTATAATATTTCGCCAAGTATTTTCTAAGTTTCGCTTTTAGTATAATGTAATTGATTGATTGAATATTGATTATAAGCAGTGAAGCCCGCCACCCTACCGCCACCCTACCCGACCCGGATTTGGAAAGATTTTTGGGGCTTGAACGCTAGACTTGGCCTTTTTTTTTTTTTTTTTTTTTTTTTTGAAGTTAATATTATAATTTTGGTCCGTCCAAAATTGAATAAACTCGTTATTTTTGGACAAAATAGCAAGTTATGTCACTAGTTTTTTAGCCCAACCTTGAGCATGTCCCGAGATGAGCCAACATTTTTTTTTTCAAGCCCGGCCTGGCCAGGTCTAGTTAACTTCTGCATGGAAGTAATTTTTGAAAATTGGTTGTTAAATTAAAATCTACTCCTATAGTCCTATCACAAGAAAAGGCTTAAATAAAGCATTTATAGCAACGAAAATGATCTCTTGTAGACTACATACTGTATGATTACTTGAATTAGATGATGAATTTTGTTCAAAAAGTATTGCTTAGTTCATGGACAATACTGTTGTAAACTTGTTCTATAAAGCTGATATTATTTTGAACTTGTATTAGGATATATATACTCCGTAGCAATTTGTATGAAATAGCTTATAATGCATCAAATAAAATAAAAACGATAAAATAAAATATTTCAAATGCTACTCTTAAGTTTAAGAAATTTGATTAAAATAAAGTAAAAAAAATTTACAAGTTAATGAAGACTAACCAAGTCCAAGACCGAGCTACCATCACCGGAAAACAAACTTAGGTATCCTTTTCCATACATGACAGCAATACTATCAATAGTCCTGCATGCCATTAAATGGTTTAGTTCAAATGTCTTACTACATAAAAGGAAATTAGATATGTATATATAATACGTAGTACTATATTAATAGAAAGTCATTGAGAATAAATTAAATTAATAATCACGTTGATAATTTACTTGTAGTAGAAAGCTGACGTATACCTGCAACCTTCAACCCAACCCGAGAATGGTTCTTTCAATGTACTACACACAATGGTAGGCCTCATGATAACCACGGGTAAGCTTCCTCTAAGCTGCCCGACAACCATCTCTCCCATTGCTTTTGTAAATACGTAAGCATTTGGCCATCCATACAACTTTGCCCTATTAACTAATTAATTAGTAATATATAGATATTATACTGAAGTGTGCAATCATTAAATAAACGTTAATTATTATTACTTTTTCTCAATTAGTAAATCAAAATATCATATTGAAATGCGGATATAAAAGTAACTATAAAAATGTAAAGAAATTAAATTGCATCCGTCAAAAAAAAAATAATAATTAAATTGCAAATTCTTAATTTTTCTTTAATTGTTTATATGAAAATCCAAGGAAATAACATATAATAATCCATTTTATAAAAGAGAATATGATTTTCTTTGTTACATACAAGGACTTACAACTAAATTGTTACTCATATACTACCTCTGTTTCATATTATTTGCAACGATAATACATATTTTTTCTCTATTTTATGTCAAATCGTTGCAAATAATTTGAAATGGAGATAGTATAATTATAGCTTAATCTTATCTCTAGTTTCCTATTCTAACACTCAAGCATGATATATAAAATCCATATTCAAACAATTTTTTCCATCGACAAGCTACCTAATAATGAAAATAAAATACTATGCCAAAAGTAAAGTTGTAAACAATGTTGTTCACCAAATATTAAATTATATGATAAAATGTTATAATCAAACATCTTCTTAGTCCAATCATACATGTTGATTTTGTAGGAGACAAATTATTATAAAACTACTCACTTCACTTCTCTATATGTGATTTCACAATCTCATGCGAACCTATGACCTATGACCTTAAGGTTATAATTAAAGTTTAAAATTCAAAGGAACTAAATTCAAAGAATTCTTACCTTTGACTTCCCAAGTTCTTCATAGTTTGTCTAATAACCTTCTCAGGAACATCATTGGCTTTAAGATTGCTTAAAGTTTCCGCAACGATCTTTTTCTCATTTTCAATATCCAAACCAACCACACCATTTAAAGCTTCACCCATGACATGTGCTTTTTCAGATATTATACCCGCTTTCTCTCCACACACATATGCTAAAACGAAATATAAATAAGTAATTTCATTAAAAATAAAAATCAACTATCAGCTTAAACTTTTACATAAGTTGACACATAATAGCAAAGTTAGGCCCTTTTCATTTCATCTTAAAAAAATAATATTCAGTAAAAATAATTTAAGTTTAGTAAAAATAATTTTATTTTAGTAAAAGTAATATATTTTTGGAAAATGATAAACATAACCCTTAGGGCTATGTATAAGAAGCTAAAAAAGGAAATACTAAGGTTAAATTTACATTAATCACACCGATTTGCGCGTGTTTTTGTCATGAATTCCCAACTTAATTCCATTTTAAGAATTATATTTAATGCTTATATATAGCCCTTAGCCCTAAGGGCTATATATATCATTACCCTATATTTTTAGAAAAATTAATTTCAGTTCACTAAAAATAATTTCAGTTCAGTAAAAATCAATAATTTTAAAGAAGAAATATAATAGAAGTTCTGTAAAAAATAATTTTAGTTCAGTAAAATTAATTTCAGTTCTGTAAAATTAATTTAAATTCAGCAAAAATAATTTTAGTTTATTAAAAATAATTTCTATTTAGCAAAAATAAGATAAAATGAACGGGGCCTTAGCATGACAAGTATGTCATTACATATTTAAATATTGCTCACAAGTCATAAATAGTAGTAGAATAGTAAACATTAGGTATAAAAACACATGTTTAGAGATCGAGATGGACTATAAATTCAATCCTAGGACAATTATATACAGTACAAAAATAAAAATTAATTTCTTACCAGTTGATACATGGATAAGTAACTTGATATTAGTACAATTCTTTGCAAAGTTGATAACATGCTTAGGTCCTAGGGTATTCACACCCAATGCAATGTCGTACCTACAATAATTAAAATATTTAATGAAATAATACATTATTAGCGTTGCTGATTAGACAAGCTGACCCACGAGCTCAAGATCTTTAAATATTAAGTAGGTGTTCCATAAAAAATGTAACATAAAAGAATTTTCCAAATATGTAGTAAAAGCATCTCAGCTGGCATGGCTATGACGCTTTGTCAATTGCTTGTCACACCTTCGCAAGGTTAAGGAGAAAATCTCGATCTCTAATAACTTGAGTTCACTATAACTTGAAAAATATGACTTGAAAAATATAATGTATATTGGTATTAAATGTGCTTAGATAGTATCACGGCACCTTATTACCAAAATACTTCTTTTTCATTAATATCAACAAATTATTGTTGGAATAAATTAAATATTAGTGTTAAGAATGATACTATTTAAGCATGATATAATACGAGATTTACGAGCAATATTAGAGATAAAGAATTTCTCCAAGCCTAAGGCTTAATAATTAGACTATTAGAATAGTGTTGGTTTCATTTTCCATTTTTCATTTCTTTTTAGAAACTTTGGGGCCTTCAAATATCTTAATCTTTTTGTAGATCTTGTTAAGATTTAACTAATTAAGTATTAACCTATATATGCATTATTATTGTTGGGTAATTAAATTGCTATCCCTAAAATCCTATATATTCAGACAAAAAGATATTCTCTCCCGTCCCAAAATAAGGTACCTTTTGCAGTATTCATATAAAAATATAACTTTGTTACCATATTTTTTTACTTATATAAAAAAACACAACTGCCATCATTTTAAATGCTGTAAATATGAAGAATATTTAGTTGGATACAAAATGTATTTTAATTCCATAATTGTCAAACTTGTTTATAGCCATGTATTATATTTGATAGTACGTGTTCAGATTCTTTTTTTCATTCCTTGAAATTAAACCTTTTTTAATTTCTAAATTCTACAACGACGTACTATTATACCATGAGGTGAGCTAACTTTCCATTTGCTAATGAAAAGGAATACTACTATATACTTGGTACATAAATAAGCTAAGAAAGATAACTTATAGAATAATTATATCTTTATTATTACCTTTTTTGATTTCCTTTAATGCGCCGTTTAATTTAATGTAACACGTTTTCATGAAAAGTGATTTTGCAATTAGCTCTCATTTTCTATCTAATAAAATTTAATAACTACATATTTTTGTACCATGAACATAGTATACGAATACGACCTTAGCTTTTTCACGAGCTACTCGAGCCCTACTAGTTCATCAGCAATATAACTAATGAAAATATATCAACTTTATCAGGCGCATTTTCTAACTATTGGAAATTAGCATATAAATAAATAAAAGAGCATGGTCTTAGTATTGTAGAGTGTTACCTTTCGTCAAATCTTGTGGTTGCAGCTACGTTTATAAAAATATCTATATCGTCGTACATTTCTTTCACTTGATCATCAGTAAGTCCTAAGTTCTCGTACGAAGTATCACCGGCAACTGCGCTTATTTTTTCCGACACGAAAGACTCGAAACTTGATCCCCATTTTTCTCTAAGTACTTTGAACAACTCCTTTCCTAACACCTACATCCACAACAACATTGTTATGATGATAAGCTACGTTGTTACATAACCTACTAATTATGTAACTTTGTATGTAATAGGCATACCTCATCTTGAAGCCGAGCTTCGAGTGCTTGATCACTAGCCCTTATGAGAAGGTATAGTTTGTTCACATTTGGTTGAACCCGAAGTATCTTCTCCAAAAGAACTACATAAATAGATCGATCATCGTGCAAACACGTTATAATAAAGAGAAAGAGATCAATCAATATGGGTAGCTATTAAAAGAGCGAGAGTAAGAATACATACTCTTAGCAATGAAGCCAGTAGCACCAGTAATTAAGATAGTTTTGTTTGCTAAAAACTCAGATATGCTCCCAAAATCCATGATCAAAGTAACAAATATTAGTAGTAAAGTAGAAAAACTAAAGCTAGATTTACAAATGAAGTTATAAAATTAGCTGAAATGGCTCAACCTATTTATTGGAGCAGCTGAATAGATATGTCTACATCAAATATATATATTACCCAACGACAATTACCAATAATAAGAATTATGACGTTACATGTGAATAATAGTAGTCATACTCTTCAATCATAAAATTAGGGAGTAACACGTAATACAATTATTTAGAGGGTCATTTATTTTAGTCACAATATAAAGTATAAAATAGAAAAACCAGTGACCAAACTTTTTATTAGCTGAAACCTTTGTGGTATATATTAATACGTTGATATGCCATGTTCCTAATCGTTAGGAATCGTCTCTTCTGTGTGTTTTTGATAGATTTCTCATCAAACTTGTTATAAAAGAATATTTTCTTACCCTTTCAAAAAATAAAAATAAAAAAATCTTAAATAATTTAATTTCATTTGGAATAAATAATAATACAATAATAATAACAATAATAATAATAATAATAAAAATAAAAAATAAAAATAAAATAAAAAAACCCTTAAGTAAGTTTGTCTAAACGTTCAATATGTTTTAAGCTAAGTTATGCTTCGTTCAAAGACACATGGGACAAATGTATAGACGAAATCTAATGAGAAGTCTTAAATAAGAGTATTTTTTTTAAAAGGTAAGGAATAGGGGGTTACTTATCTCACATGTCAATGCAGGTTGTTCTTGGTTAGCAAGCTAAGTCATTATGAGGTGGAGAGAAGGGTAAAATCATCCTCACGTCAAATTGCACGTACTGAATCTTGATCCCACAACCTTATGATTATAAAATGCAAATAAGTTGCGCCTGATATAAAATTGTAAGTATTGTCCTTCAAAATTTTTACCATCTAATCAAGCTGACATTCAACTAAATAAATAATTATACCAAGAATAAATTGGTCTAGTGGTAAAATTTATGATTCACAACTATGAGATTGTGGACTTGTGGGATCAAACCCTACTAGAGTCACTTTGGGGTAGGGATTCCCTCACCCTTCCCCCTCCCCCAACTCCCGAAATGCCTAGCCTACTAACTCACGTCGAGTAGACCTGTAAGAGATTTCGGCCCAATAGGGCCCTTTTTCTTTATTACCAACCAACAAAAAAAAAAAAAAAAAAAAAAAAGTAAACATTTTGATCAACATATTTATACTCACCCGGAGGCGGAGCTAATGAGGGGCAATCAACATTTTAGATGGCTCAAGTTAATAATAGATAAACTTTATAGCACGCATTAAAACAATCAACATTTTAGATGGCTCAGTGATAAATGCTATTTGTAAATCTCTCTCAATGCGGGACGCGGGATCAAACCTTTTCTATTCATTTTTTATTATCCCCTTCTGAATATGTGAAGTACAAATAGATTCTTCTTGCATGCAACATTTTACCTTTTTCCTTAACTTATTTTTAATAATTAATTCTATATATGTATAACCTTCTTTTTTTTTTTTTTTTTTTGAAATTCTCAATAATGGTAACACTAAACTTTCTAATTGTCTAAGTGGTAAGCTGCAAAAATACTTATTATCAATGGTAAACTCCAATTATTTACTTATGTTTAATGGTAACATTAATGATGGATTAGAGTAACTTTAAGCCTAACCCTAGTTAACTAATTACTAAAGGACTGATTTAACCTTTTTTTAATTGTTTTTCCTCCAAAAGTTAACCCCTCACTTACCTCCTAAACGATTTCCCTATATTTCCCTGTATAAACCATAATTTAACCAATTCCCCCAATTTTCCCCATTTCATGAACCCTAATTTTCACAAATTATCGTAAAACAGTTCTTCAACCATGAAAAATCCGCACTCATCTTCATATGCAAAACCTATCACCATGGATGATAAGATAGGATGGGTTAAGCATGTGTGTTGCTACTGTGTTCCCCCCTCCCCCCCAATTTGCTACAGTGAAGATATCAGAGACCACAAAGAACCCACGAAGATTGTTCTTCAAGTGCAGGATTGCAATTTCTTTGCTTGGTTGAAGGAAGGAGATGAAATTAGGGTTGGGGATGAACTGGAGGTTGAACAAGGTGTATGCGATGCTGCTGTTGTTGATAAGGTCGATGAATTGGTGAAATATATCAAATTAATTGTGAAGATGGTTCTAATTATGTATTTTGTTTTGATATTTGTTGTTTCTAAATGATGTTAGTTCGAATGGTGTATTAGGGAGATTGGTTTAAGGTGTTCAAGTTTTCTGCATTAAGAACTAGTTGCAAGTGATGTAATGTGTTTCTTAATGAATAAAAAAGTGCAATCTTTTGTTACTCAATCCTTTTATGCATTATTTTGTTCATTGAATACAACAAAAATTTGTCCTAATTTGGTAATTGATAATAATTAAATGATGGCAATAAAATCAAAACACTGCACAAATTTGATAATTTAACTACTCTTTGTTCAAATTGACAAGTAGACATATGCTTCAAATATTTCCCAAAAAACCAGAAAACATATGATTCAAGTTGTCCATAAAACCAACTACAAGATGCTTCAAATTAGTCTAAAAAACAAGCATACATATGTAAACTAACAGTGTTTACTAATGTTCAAAACCATATGACACAGAAGCCATGCATATATCCCAACTAAGGAGCAGGTTGTGATGCTGAGACACTTTCCTTGGCTGTCTTTCATCTGGTTGCCATTCTTGTTGGCAATGATGAGGATGCCACAGTTGTTGGGTCTGGTTGGCTCAAGGACACCCCTGTTTTTTTTTCTTTTGTGGTTGTTTCTTCTTGTTCTTGTTTGTTCCTACACCCAATGTTGTCTTTTCTTTCCCAGTCAAGCCACCTTGGCACGTTTGTGAATTATGCCCATATTGTTGGCATTTGTTGCACTTAACAATCCTTGATCTTTTGCCCTTAGCTTGCTTACCCTCTTCTCTCCTTCTGTTTCTTGCTGGTCTTCCAATCAATCTTTTCATTGTTGGAAGGCATATTTCTTCATAATGGTTGTCAGGCCACTGCTTAACATCAGGTATGGACTTTATACTGTTGGCATATGCAAGCTTGTATCTTCTGATTGAGTACCATTCACTTATATATTTCTGTAGGTCATCATGTTCATGTAAAATTGCTCTCATAGGATGTTTACAAGGCAACCCACTTAGTTACCAAGCATTGCACACACAAGTCTTCTCCCTGAGGTTAACAGGAAGAATTGACTTCCCATCCAAAATCTCATACTCCTCATCATTAGATTTCAGGTTTTTGCAGCTCCTAGACTCTTGAGTTATTACTTTCAGCCTTTTTAGTATATTAGGACAGATATCATCCATCCAACCCTCAGCATTCTCGCTTCTGGTAGCCATTCTCACCATAGTACATCTCCTGATTCCTATGTACACAAATTACACAACTATAAGCATTATATCTTGTAAAAACTATTGTTAATACCTTTGATTAGGTTTAAGTTAAGTCTCATAACTTCCAATAAAGTCAATACTGGTCTGCATCTATCAATACCTAAAGTGGCATTGAAGCTTTCAACAAAATTAAACTTGTTGACATCATATTTGATTGCTAGGTTAAATGCATGTTTTGACCAAGTTGACTGGGGTCCAACCTTTGACAACCATTCCAAAGCTAAGGGGTTGTCCTTTTGCACTGCTTTCATAGCCTTCTTGAATGTGAATGGGTTGTATGCCCCACAAGCCTTCCCAAACAAAGAGAACATCAGTAAGTCAGGGAAGTTAGGCTTGAAATTCTTCACCAAGTGTTTACAACAGTATCTTCTCCCCACTTTTGGCCAAAATTCTGTCAATGCCACATCAATTCCGTACTTAAGCATATACAAATGTTAAGTGTGAGTAACATAGACACTAATAAACAAATTTATACGGGGAAAGGAAATGGAAAAGAAACAAAATTTTCACCTTTTTCTTGTTCAACATTATGCACCATTCATCACCCCTGCCATTTTCCTGCAATGCATTCTTTAAATGTCATACAAAGAATTTAGAACTCTCAGCATCTTCAGCTCCCACAATTGCCCATGCAACAGGAAAAATCTCATTGTTTGCATTAATAGTAATTACTGAAAGCAACACTCCACCATAATGTCCCTTAAGATGGGCTCCATCCACCCCAATCAGATTTCTGCATCTAGCAATTAAGCCATTCAAAGCAGCCTTGAATGTTATGAACATGCTACTAAACACCAGAGGTCTCTGAGGGCATGGTTTAGTCCAAGCTTAAAAGGCCTTAGACTCTAGGTTGAGTTGTCTAATAACATCACAGTACATGGGCAAAGAATTGTAAGAAACATCATGGCGTAGGTGAATATATCAAGCATCCCACACTTGAGCCCCACTGTGATCATACACTTAAGCATGGTGGCGTCCAAAGGAAAGGAAGCTAGAGCAAAAGAGTTGCCAACAAGTTTTAGGAACTTGTAAACCGTTCACAGGGTGAAGGTTACACCCCTTCACGATCTATGAGACCGCTAACTCCATAGTGGTCCTGAACCATGATGACTGGATATTCAGGGATGAAGGTACAAATCCAACCTAAAAGAGATTGAACCTGCCCTAAAAGTAGGCCTCTGCTTTATTCTTCTCATATTCATGTGCGCTTTTCGACTAACATACAATCAATATATTAATCCTAAACGTGTTTAATCAACGTTGATTGAATATTAATGCACAAACAAATCTATTATTGGTGATCACTTGAATTAAAATCACATTAGCCTAAAATAAAATTATTAATTATCTTATTAAACGTGATTTCAAGTACAAATTCCCTTTAAACCTGCAAGAGAGGGCGTGATCAAGCAATAACAATAATATCAAGCAACAATAATAATATATTGACACAACGAATCATCATCATCATAACAATCGCAAAGCATAACATTAGCAAGATCCTAGGCATGATACTAACAAGATTAATAACAAATCCTAGCAGTTCACTAAACAATTAAAATCAAAGCTTTAGCCCTAACATGATACTAACATGATAGAAGAAAATAGGAAACAACCTAAGCATGATACCGGAAACATACATGATATTAGAAATATTAGTTAACACCCTAAACATGGTACTAGGAATCATAAAGATATCCTAACATGATACTAGGAATAAAAATAATCTAAGAATGCTTTCTAAAGAAGTAGAGAAATGAAATTACTCACTTTGTATCTCTAAGAATGCTCGTATCTCTTTCTATCAAAACAATACACACGTTAGTAATTTCAATAAAATATTAAACTAAATAATTCATTTAAATAATTGAAATAAGATTTAGGACCAAACCCTCAGAAATTATTAACCTTTCATGTCTAGGGCGAAGGCAACTTCGAGCTTGGTTCATTGCGTCTATGACTCGTGAATGCGGTATTGTGTTTAGAAAAAGGTTAGGCTAGAAAGCATAAGAGAGAAAGAATAAGCTTCGTTTAAGAGAGAGAAGAATGATGAGAGTTGTTGGTGAATTGAAAACGGGGAAATACGACCCTATTTATAGAGAAAACTGTCCAGAAACGATAGAAAAGAATCTGAAATCGACTTAGAGTAAAACTGCTCCCATCACGATGCGACTGAGCTATCGCGATGTGATGGACTCCTAGCAGCGGGATGGCTCGGATATGATAATAATGTTGTACGGAGTCCTTTTCCCAATATAATTAGGTAATTAGACTCCATAATTATCACAATTAAAATCAATTTTATCATTAAAACACTTGTTTTATTCTAAATTAAATTCATTATCCTTTCTAAATAACATAAAAGTATAATTATTAATCCTAATTCCACTAGAACTTAAAAGAACCTTCTAGATTATTCTAGAAAATTAAAGTCAATCCAAATGACTTTAGGTTACAATTAATGGGCCCTCCACTTGATCATTGGGCCGTATATAAAATTCATTTTGGGCCCATTTTAGTATTTTGGCCATAACTTCCTCATTATTCATCAGAATTGGGCTTATAATATATTGTTGGAAAGCTCTTTTTGAGCCCCATCCAACTATATTATTATTAGACCCATATCATGGACCAAACTAAATCGTACTGGACATTTTCATAAACAGGGTACGAAAAGAAATATTTTAGAAAACAGAAAAAAGTATTTTTATTAAAAACAAGTGCATCACGAGACTCTTTCACATTTCACCTCGTTCGATAATCAATGACGTGAAAGATATTCATCACTTGGTTTAGTTTTGGGGAGACACAATCAGGTGTCTACACATGGCCACCATGAATTTCTTCCAAGGCCTTAGTTCCCACTCTATATAAATTGCTTAGGGCCATTTCCACTCCATATCTCTGCCACAAAAACTCATTAAGAGTCTTAGTAGGGATGTCATTATTAGCCCTGATGTCATCTTGTAACACTCTCTGAGCCCATTTCACATTCACCATATTGTTTCTATTAGACATGTGTGTTCTAAGTTCTGTATGCTTCTAATTGCCCAGGTTGTACCATCTGGTAGTATAGATGCATACAATCTCCACCTATAGTGAACATCTGAGCACCTAAAATCATACCTCAAGTTGCTAGCATAATCTACCACTATTGCAAACCCACATTGTATGCAATAGTCTCTTACAACATCCCTTAGATGTTGGTTGTCAATAAACAATTGCCTTCAACACAATTTTCCCAAACCTTTCATCTTTGTACACTTCTCCGTTATTATACAGCTTAGTTAGGTAGTTGTCTTTTTCATTCTCATACTCAAACTGAGGTTCCTCAAATAGGTCATATGAATCTTCAATCATGGGCCCATATTCATCCTTTTCAATCTCATCTTCTGGTTCAAGACTCTCTTCTTCTGTATCTTCACTCATCTCTTCACCATCATTCTCACCTGGAATGTATCCATCATCCTCTTCATCACCATCCACTCCATCATCATACACAACCATAGTAGTGAAAACAAAATCATCCCTAAACTAATCTCATCCCTAACTTGAGCATTATTCACATGACTCTCACCTCCTTCACTTATACTAGAACTAATCACAATTAGTTTAAAATAGATAAAAGTGTTGGAAATGCGTATCTAACACCGTCAAGTACACGTCTCCGGGGTAAACGATTTTACTGCGGTATTTGTAGTTGTGACGACCTTCCTCAAGCCAGGGGATTTCTCCTAAGACCGCTCCCCTTGTAGCTGTCTTCAGTTTTTTTGTTGTGATAGTCCTCCGCAAGCTAGGGAACACCATAGAAGATTGCTCCACTTGTAGCGATCTTCTGCTGTTTTATGACCATCTTCTGCAAGCTAGGGAACATCGTCGAAGATAACTCTTCTTGTAGCCATCTCCCGTTTTTTTTTGTGAAAATCCTCCACATCCTAGGGAACATCGTCGAAGATAACTCTGCTTGTAGTCATCTTCAGTTGTTTGTGACAAACCTCCACATCCTAGGGAACGTCGTCGTAGACCATTCTTCTTGTAACGATCCTCAGTTTTGTTGTTGTGACAATCTTCCACATCCTAAGGAACATTGTCGAAGATCAGTTGCTACATCACGAGCTATTTTCTTGAATCATGGCGACAAACTTCACAATCATAGCGAATGTCGTGGAAGACTGCCTCATCACGAACTGTTCTTCTCAAATCTGGGTGACAATTTCCACAATTATAGTGAACGTCATCGAAAATCGCTCATCTCGTGCCATCTTCTCAATTCTTGGTGATAACTTCCACAATTACAGCGAACGTCGTCGAAGACTACTCATCTCGGCCATCTTCTCAATTATTGGTGACAACTTCCACAATCTTAGCGAAAATCGAAGATCGCCCATCTCGTGCTATCTTCTCAAATCAAGTGTTAACCTCCTCAATGATAGGGAAAGCTATCGAAGATCGCTTCATCTCAAACTGTCTTTCTCTCAAGTCAAATGATAGCTAGCCTTCTCAATCTTAGCGAAAGCTATCGAAGACCGCTTCATTTCGAACCGTCCTTCTCAAATCAAAGTAAGAGCCCTTTTTAATCTTAGAGCCTCCGGTCGAAGGCTCTTCATCTTGAGTCTTCAAATCTTCTTATCTTTACTCCTAGAAGTAATTGACCTTTCCATCTTTGGAAAACTCATTTTAAGAACCATATTTAAGATTCTTAAAGTCTCCAAATTGGTTTGTATAAATCTTCCATCTTAGGAATTCTTTGTGATTATAATCAATCACTACTCAAATGTTCTTAATCAATTTTCAAATCTCCTTCATTTCATCGTCATCAGGCCGATCATCAATCAAGTTGTACGAGCTGACTACTAATCAAAAGTGTTCATTCAGTATGTAATCAAAGTATGATCGTCATCAGGCCAATCAATCAAAACTGTAATCGAGCCGATTACCAATCAAATATCTATCAATTGTTCAAAAAGATCAAATGCTCATCAAGAGACTCAAATGGATTAGTCACGGACCAACCAATCCAAGTTATGAGACCATCGAACGCTGACGCGGGCAAATCATAGCCATCGCGCAGCGAAAGGTCTATTGCGCTGCGTCATAGTGTATCGCACTGCATCAGGGAGCCTCGTGCTGCGCCAAGGTGCATTGTCCTGCGTTCGGGTACATCGTGCTGTGAGGTTTATATTGCAAAACGCTTGAACCTAAGTTAGAGCTTTTTCTGCTTGTTCAGCTTTGGACTTAGCATACATGCATCTATATTTTGGACTATAGGACTTTGCTCATGTTTTTCTTAGGGTTGACCTAAGGCTTGGTGCTATTCAATTCATTGTGTGAACTCGACTTAATGTGTTTTGAGTTTTTAACACATACGACTCAACATGACTTAAGGTGCAAGACTCCACACGATGTGATATGACACCACATGACTTAATGTACATGACTCGTGTGTACATTGTATTGTGATGTGCTTATCTCAAATTGCAGAAAAGAAAAAACATTTCCGTCATTTTTGTGGAGGGTACCGACTTTCTCCCGAAAAAGAAAGATGCGAAAAGGATGAAGTGAAGTATTTGAGCGTTTGTGGATCATGATGAATGAGCTTAGTTAAGTGTATTCATTGATGTTGTATCTCATGGTTCAAGGATTATAGCATCCTAGGATATCCTAGTTGATGACTCGATGGTGAAAGTGTTTGGATAACTTAGGCACGGAGGCTAAGTACTTCATACTTTGTGATGCAATCATGATTATTATACCGAGTGATCTTGATATGACAAGGTGTGCTTCATCGTGGTGTTAAGATTTCATGACAAAAGGTTCCTAAAGGAAGGATTATTTGGTCATGTATCCGTGATGTGTGTGAAAGTGACACTAAAGTTAGGTCACAAAGGCTAAGTGTATGGAAAAAATATTTTGAAAAGAATCAAATAGTGGTGACTCTTAGGCCAGGTAAGCTAATGATATAGGGATCAAGCCCCCAAGTCTAGCTCTAAGTGGATAGGGATGAGCTTTGGAGACCCCTTGATATGATTGTGCGTGAATATGTATATGAATGAATGAATGCATGATTATTACGGCCGCACCCCAATGTAAGGTTGCCTACGTATTTGTTAGGAATCAGGTCGAACGTAGCTCTAGCCGAATCTCGCATAAGTATGTGTATACCTCAAAGAGGTCTTTAAAGGGTTGTAACATGGTTAGGCTAAAGGTTGAAGAAGAAAGGGATAAAGGCTCAAAACCCTAGATAAGTCCCCAAGGTGTGCAACCTTGCTTTTGAACCTTTGTATTTGTATGCTTGAGGTTTCTCACTTTTGAACTCTCTTTTGTTTATATTTTTTATCTCTTTTTTTTTTTTTTTTTGCTTTTGCATTTTTTTTATGTTGATAAGTGTGGGCAATCCCGATCCTTGTCATTCTTATTTCTCAGGCACGATACCGAGCACTCGATAAGAGACGCAATGTAAGACGTGTTCATATCAAAGACATTGGAATACTTGCCCTTTTTGCACACTTTTACATTGTTATTGAATTTCTTATAAAATCACTCAAGCTTTTAATCTTTGAAAATTGCATAAATTGCACACCATCCAATCCCAAGGTTAAGTAGATGTGGGTTGAAAAAAGAAAGGTTTATCGTTAGACAAGGCTCAAAGTGGTTTATCAAGAAGGATTGTATTTTTGAAGGGTGAAAGGTGATATGATGTGGCTACAAGGGGTGCCTCAAATCATTGGTTTTCCTTGTGCTTAGTCCAGGACGGATTTTTTTTTATTATTATTTATGCAATGATCATATGCAAGGAAATAAATGCTCATTTTATTAAAAGGCAAAAGAAAAAACCTACAAAATAAGTCTAAGGAAAATAAAGGGTGCCTATGCGAAACTTATTGGGGAAAGGAAGAATAAAAAAGATAGAAAAAGAGGTCACAAAATCTTGTCGTTGATGCTCGCCTAATGCCTTGTGCTCTATCATCATTCGGTCTTCTTGTCAGCTGGAGGTATGAGAAGCTTGTTATTATCAATCAAATATTTGATGGCCTCCTTTAGCTTCCAACAACTCTCGGTAGTATGACCCGTACCTTGATGGTACTTGCAGTATTCATTTGGGTTCCAACTGGGCAACCTCTTTTCAGGTGCGGGATCTTGAATAGGTCTAATGGGAGTAATTAGTCTCTTGGCATGGAGTTGATCAAAGGCAGTATCATAGCTCATCCCAATAGGGTTGAACTCTTTCCTCAGTTGCTTTTTAGGTCCTTGATTATCCATGGCTAAGAATTCATTAAGGTCAAAGGTACTAACATTGTTACTAGAGTAGGTGTGTTCGGAAGAAGAAGGATTGTCGTTCTTCTTTCCTTTCTAGCCACTGTTGTTATTATTGTTAGTAGCTTGTTGTTTTGCAAGGTCATCTTCAATGTCAATGCCTAGGTTTTAGACGGCCTTGAAAGTATTTAGGTTGTGTTGGTATTTTAAATGCTTTGAATACTTCTCTTGGAGGTTCTTGATGAACATTCTTACGGACTCCTTTTCGGTAGGAACCTCTACCATCCTAGAGGAAGTTTTTCTCCATTTGTTGAAAAAGGAAGTGAATCCTTCGTTTTCCTTTTGTTTTAGCATCTCAAGTTCCCTATGGTCTGTTTCAACTTGAATGTTGCACTTGTATCTATCAATGAAAGCGTTTGTTATAGAGTCCCAAGAAGAGATTTTCTCTTTGTCAAGGGAGAAGAACCATTATTGACAAACGATTTCTAAAGATAGTAAAAATAGCGAATGGAAAGCTTTCCTATAAATTCCCTTAATAATCATTATAGTTTCGAAGGATCTTAAATGAATATAAGGGTTGTCAGTCGGTTTGAACTTAGGGATGTCATTAGCGTTGGACTTCTGCAAAAGAAGTTCTTTGTCCACTAAGACCCCTTGTGAGCTAATTCCCTAAAATTTATAGTAATTGGAAATTTTTCTCAAGTTTTCTTCCATACGCTCAAGCTGTTGTTGCTTACTAGGGTCGTTGACTTGAAGAGCGAGAGTTTTTAACATCTTGGTCAAGTTACTCATGTTTTGTTTCAGCTCATCAACTTCCTGTTGGGTAGCCATTAGTACGAACTTTTTCCTGTGTCTGATTGGCATATCGAAGAGTAGAACTTAAACGAAGGTGTTGTCCTTGATTAAGCACCATTCTCTCCTTGACCAAGTGCTGTGGAAAGGGAAGTCATGGATGTTTATTAGTAATTATTTTGACTTAAAGTCAATTTAACATGCATATATGGGAAGAGATCATGGAAGAATGAGGAGGAATGATATGTATGTGGAAAGCATGTAAGATGAAAGTAGAAGAAAGATGTGAGGTACGTAATGCACGGAAAGTGATGTGAAAGAATGTGAAAAGCTATAGAAATTTTCGGAATAGGACGGACCCCCAACTCGAATGACGGAAAGGACGACTCATGCATGGACCTAAGACATGGTCATGGTGTGAAGGATGTTTGGTTTTGATGAGTCCAACTCACCGTGGAAAAAAACTCGACCCCAAGACCCGCTCACAATTAATATAACAAAAAAGACATAAATAACAGAAGAGAGAGAAAAGACTATCTTACCCTTGCCGCGTGCTTCGCTCTCACTCGAAGCTATTACTTCAAATCTAAGTCTTGCAAGCGCAGAGACCTCCTACGGTATCCACCCGCAACTGGACCCCGACCGGTCTCTTACTTGAAGTTTAGCCAAGTCGGACCAAAACACTACTCAAGTATTATATGAACTTAAAGGTTTTCACTCAAGTGGAGATGCCTTATTGAGTTCCTACTCAAGTGAATTTCTCCAAATCCCAAGGTGGGTATTTATAGAGAATTTCATGAGAGAATTCCACTCTCCCATCAATGTGGGAGAGTTGGTAAAATAAATTTTCTCCTTTTATTTTTAAATCAAAAATAAAATAAAATAACAAACAACTAATTAATCAAAAAGTTTCATTCTTAGAGGAGAGGTTAGGTAAGGACCACAAAGGGAAAGGGGGACCAAACCTTGATCCCCAAGACTCCCAAAAACCGCCCCCTCATTTCTCTTGGCTCCAATATGTGGCTGCAACATGGCAGGCCATGCCTTGGGCGCCAAGCTACCTTCCTGGCGCTTGTTGCGCTCGGCTAGGCCTACTGCTGGGTGCACGCATGTGCGGCAATGCTGCTGCCTCGGCCTAGAACGCCTCGCATGCTTGCGGGTTGCTGGCCTAGGACATTGCGCGCCAACTACTAGCAGTGATATCACGCTACCGTGCTGGTAGCTTGTTGCTACTGCTGCTCGCAAATGCTAGCACGGCTTGCTAGCCATGTGCTAGCAGTGGTGCGCTAGCATGCCGCAACACCTACCAGCCAGCCTAGGCTCGGTGTGGTGCGCATGCTATCCACCATGCTATACCAAGTGCCCCTAGCACTCGGTTTGCTCGGGGCATTCCGATGCTAGGGGTATTTTGGTAAATTGTTGATTAATTATTGATTATACCGTCTCGTCCTTTATAAATTCAACTCGACTTGTGACGCTCGGTTTCGAAGCTCCTAGCTCGATTTTCGACGTCTAAATATTTAATACTTGAGTGAATCATTAATTCCTTCCAAATTAATTCGGCGTGTCAGATTGTTAGTTGCTTGGGTGTGACCCGGAGGGTTCAGTCAAGATTAAGCTGTAATATTAATTATACATTAATATTATTGATCGGAAGCGACCCTCAACTAGGCATTCCGATCATTTGACCTCACTGAATAATTAGATTTCTAATAATTTCGAATATACTTGTTCGAAGGACACCATTCCTATCAATCTCCCACTTGTCCTTCCGGACAAGTGCGGTTTTTTGTTTGTAGCCTATTTCCTATGTCACTTAATGTCTCTTCATGAACTATAAGGTAAGATTATTCGTTATTTGATAGGAATGGTGTCCTTCGAACAAGTGTATTATTCCGATAGAGGGTTCAGAGCTATTGGAAAGCTATTTATTCAATAAGTTCAAGTGATCGGAATGTCTAGGTGGAGGCCGCTTCTGATAAGTAATATTAATGTATAATTAGTATTATAGCTTAATCTTGACTGAACCCTTCGGGTAACACCTAAACAACTAACGATCCGACACGACGAATTAATTCGGCAGGAATTAATGAGTAGCTCGAGTAACAAATATTTAGACGTCGGAAATCAAGCTAGGAGCGTCGAAATCGAGCGTCGCAAGTCGATTTGAATTAATTAAAGACGAGACGGTAAAATCACTAATTAATCAACAATTTACCGAAACACCCCGGTTTCGGATGCATCGAGCAAACCGAGTGCTAGGAGCATTTGGTATAGTCAAGGTGGCTAGCATGCGCGCCAAGTCGAGCCATGGCTGGCTGATGCGTGCTAGCACACCAACGCTAGCATGGCACGCGTATAGTAGCAGCTGCTATGGGGCGCCAGAAAGCTAGCAAGGCACGCACGTAGCAGCAGCAACTATGGCGCGCCATTGTGCTAGCTGTGCTTGCGGGCAAGTACGGGGAAAGCAGGCAACAGCGCACAGCAGCCCACAGCAATGCGCGGCGTGCTAGCGCTGCTACTGGGCAGTGCGCGTAGCTGGCGTGCCAAGCCAAGGGGCCAGGCAGCCAGCTGGGCAGCCTTGGCGCCCAAAGTTGGCAGTGCCAGCTGGCGCACGTTGATTGGGCTAAGTGGAGGTGCTAGCCGGTTCTCTTGGGAGCCTTGCGGATCAAGTTTTGGTCCCCCCTTTCCCTTGTGGTCCTGACCTAACCCCTCCTCTTAGTATGACACGTGTTGATTAATTAGTTGTTGGCTATTTTCTTTTGTTTTTGGTTTAATAATAAAAGGAGAAAATTAATTTTTCCAACTCTCCCACATTGATGGGAGAGTGGATTTCTCACTTGAGTTTCCCTATAAATATCCCACTTGGGAAATGGGAAAACTCACTTGAGTAAGAGCTCAATTAGGCATCTCCAATTGAGAGAAAACCTATAAGCTCATTAATTACTCGAGTAGTCTTTTTGGTCGGAGTTGGCTAACCTCCAAGTAGTAGACCGGTCGAGTCGAGTTGTGGGTGGACTTTGTTGGAGGTCCTTGCCATTTGTGAGGCTCGGCTTTTCTCAAGTAAGAGCTCCATTCGGTTGAACGAAGCATGCTACAAGGGTAATTTAGTCTTTTCTCTATTCTTGTTATTTATGCATTTTGTTATATTAATTGTGAGTTTTTTCTTGGGCTCGGGTTTTATTTCCGCGGTGGGTCGGACTCATCGAAACCCAACAACGGTATTGGAGCCTTGCTCATTTATTTTTATAACAAATAATTTTCAAGGTGTTTTTTATGATTTATTTTTCTGGTTTATGTTACTAATTACATGAGTAGCTCGGTTTTATTAATTTTAAACCCGTTTTAAAGCTGATTTTTGGCCCGAACCCAGATGTTCGCCCAAAAATGTGAATTTTTGGTGGAAACAACGTTCTGGAAACGTTTTAATCCTTATAGGACTGTAAAAATAGGCTAAAATCCGACCAAAACATCCTTTTTTCGAGGGTTTTTCGTTTTTGACGAAATTTTTTAAATCTTTTAACCTTGAATCTTAATGGCATATTTATGGTGATTATTTATATGGTTCTTTCCTTAATATTTCTGCAATTTTTTTACCTCTTTAAGCATGGCTACTTTGAAGTAATTAGTGCTTGAAAGATTGGTTAAATTTTCAAATAATTGCAAATCCATTGCATTAAGTGTGAAAAACATTTATTCTTTGAGGCTTCTAAGTACTAAAGATCCAATCTTTAATTGTTTTAAGTAGTTGGAACTTTGAGTTACTAAATTCCATGAATTTTTGGGTGAATATTTGATTTAATCATGTATTAAGTTGATTAGAATCATAAAGTTTTAATCTTGTGATAGAAATTTCATTTATCTTCATATTGGAAGATATAATTTTTCAAGGATTCACAAGTTAAAGTTGGAATCTTTATTTGAATTTTTATGTTCACAATTCCAACTCCCCTTTATTTTTGTCATATCTCATGATTAATTTAAATTAATTAAATTAATAGTGAGAATAGCCTTATTTATTTTATTGCATCAAGTTGAACCAATTTTATTAAAGAATAGTTCTTGGGAATAATTTTGGTTTTCTGCACTTGGATGAATTTATTTAAGTTGGACTTGTTATAATTTTCATTTTGCTCATTAAATTAATTCAAAATTAATTTGGAATTAATTAATAAAGTCACGCAAATATTCGAATTTAATCCAAGAGTGTGGCACGCAAACCAAGGGTACACCACCCTCGGCTAGCCGGGATGCTAAGCAGCCCACATGTGGCTGCCAAGGGTTGGTGCGCTTGGTGCGCGCCATACACCAATATGTGTGGCTGCTGCCTGCTGACCAGCAACATGGCACGCCATGGCCAGCTAGCAAACAGCAGCACAGCGCAGCAGCAGCAGCTAGCAATGCGCGCTACTATGCGTGTGTAGCTGTGCAAGGCATGGCTGGGCATGCGTGCATGCTGTTGCCTTGGTGCGGGCAGTAGGTGCGTGCAGTGCTTGGTGCTGTTGTGGGGTGTGCGTGTGGGGTGCTGCGTGCTTGCGGCACGATGTGCACAACCCCACACTAAGCACGTAAACCCCGATTTTAAGGCTATGCTAATTTTACGGTCTTGGCCGTTTTATTTATTTCAATTATGGTTATTAATTTTAATTAATTTTGGAGGCTAGGCCTTAGTTTTTTTAGCGGCATTTGCAAAATTAATTTTGGCAAAATTTTGGGTTTACCGGCTTAATTAATTGGATTAATTAAGATGGGTACAGAATTTAGTGGGAGCTTCAATTTTAATTGCGCTAAATTACATAATCGATTAAACAACTTTGACTAGTTTTAATTAGGTGCGTTAATCGAATTAACAACCTAAATTAGTTACTAGTTTACGCGTGTTTGTGCATTGTTACTTGTTTATCGTTGTAAAATGCATGTGCCATTCACAAATAGTGAATGGATGAATGGAATGTATATTCTCCCGCAGGTTTTATAAAAATGGCAACTAGTGGGGCCCGATTAGGATAGAAAATACAGACTGCGTTCCGTCTTGTATTTTTGTAAATCTAAATACAGTCTGCTAGCCGCTGAGTATTTTTGTACCTTAATATTTAGATTAGTCCTAATCGTAGATACTAGTACTTGCATTATTTTCGTTACGTCTTGAAGACGGAGGTTCTTGGAAGATGAAGCCATGAAGTTGCAAAAGATGACCCTTGAAGACTTGAATATTTAAGGGGTCATGCTAGTTGCCAAATGCATCATTTATTTATGTTTTCGATATATATTTATGATTATATACATGAATTATATGTTAGATGCATGTTTAGGATTTCGTATATTGTGATGATTAATTAAGTTCACTAAAATCAACCAACATAGAAACCCTAGGTCCCTAAAATATTGAGTAAAATTTGCATTCTAAGACAACACTTACCGACCTATTGAGAGTAGTGATGGCTACGCCAAAGCGAGGAATCACTATTTCTCCCTATGATACGTAAGGCATACCGGGTATGCAAGTTGGTTTTGGTTATACTCAATGATATGAGTGATGGAGTCTTAACATGTTTTGGAAAAATGGATAAGTTGTTGAGAGAGTATTAGATGCGACGATTTAATTAACCAAGAGTGGCTTGGACCCATTAGTAAAGAGTTGCTTACCTTAGAATATTGAGTGTTAAGACAAGCTAAAGCATGCTTAACTACTCATTGATTCTTTGGATCTTGGAATCGACTTATTCTCACCAAATGGGGACAATTTAATGTGTGAATAAGACGTTTAAATAAGTTTGATTAATATGCATGATTTTAATCTTATTTAAATATTATGAATGGTTTTTCATTTCAAATTATTTCAATTATAGAACCATGTCTTTAACTAACAACAACAACAACCTAATGTGTCCGGAACTTCCCGAAAAGTTACCATTTTGCTTGAACTTGGTGAACTTTAAGGAATGGGAAGAAGAAATCCGAAAGACCCTTCGAAATTGCTACCTAGACCACATTCTTGACATACCCATCCCGAGTTTCTACTCAAAAGGGGTTATGAGCAATGAGTGAGGAGTGGAGTTATGATTGCAAAAGAGTCTCACGACTTATGGCAAAATCCATCCCGGGACAATGGAAGGGGAAGTTCTCTAACTATTTTCCGGACATGCTCCTCAAAGCTCTAAAGGATATAGTCAATTTGAGGGTCACTAAAAGCATCAATGGAAAATATGATGGTCTCGTGGAGGAAGTGACTAGGTCACTCTCCAACATGAAGATCAAGCCACCGTAAGAGGGGTGCCTAGCCAAGGAGAGGCAAGAGGTATAAGGACAAGTCTACAACGCTAGACTAAGACCCGGAATGTCACTTCGAGCCCACGTGCTTCGAACGACAAGGCTATTCATTCACTTGGTGCTCATTGACAAACCAATGGAGGATTAACAAGCTGCTCTCATGTTATTGAGTTCTCTCCAC
This sequence comes from Chenopodium album, assembly GCF_948465745.1. Taxonomy (NCBI): domain Eukaryota; kingdom Viridiplantae; phylum Streptophyta; class Magnoliopsida; order Caryophyllales; family Amaranthaceae; genus Chenopodium; species Chenopodium album. The sequence goes on along the minus strand of NC_137847.1, from coordinate 16,450,380 downwards.
CCGGGCTATATCGCATTGTAGATGCGGCTAACTGCCAATCGTGACAAACTCACTTTGATGGGGGTTGTCAATGAGCTTCAAATGTCCGACCCTTGCAGAAGTGATAAACTCAAGCTTGCCCTAAAGGCAAAGAAGAAGGAGTTCGATAACAAGGCAAGGATGCGATGCTTCTGCTGCAGTAGGCGGGGCCACTAAAAGAGAGAATGCAACATGTACTTGGAAGATGAGGCAAAGAGAAGAGAAATCTCCACCTCAGGTATCTTCTTTATAAACTACACGTGAATATAAACAATTCATAAGGTATTAGATATCGTTATTGACTCACTATATGTTCCTATTTCAAGAACCAAGTGAGAAGGGCTTACCAAGTGGATGTGGATATACAAGCGAAAGAAGAAGTTAATCTTTCCGGAAGGCTTGCAATCACATAGTTTGTCTTGACATAGAACTTGTTTTAAGTTTTTGTTAACAACTATACATTGATCTTTTGACGTTGGACGTCATGTTTTGTTTTGATCACGAGACTATTGTTTTAAAGGTCTTGTTTATATGTTTATGCTATGACATGTTTATCTAAAATGTGTGCTTTCATTAGACAAACAAGTTTATAATGGCCCAAAAAATCTAAGACCATTGAGTCAAATCAAACGTACTTGTGGCGTTGTCATCTTGGTCGTATTAACATCAATCGCATCGAGAAACTAGTACAGGAAGGTGTTCTTGACTCATTCTATTTACAATCTTTTGAGAATTGCGAAGGATGTTTATTAGGCAAGATGATTAAGCAGCTATTCTCCAAATTGGGAGAAAGGGCAGGTGACTTGTTGGGCCTAATACACACTGATGTATGTGGACCAATGAGCTCCACCAAAAGAAACGGCCATCGATATTTTATCACCTTCACAGACGACTATAGTAGATATGGCTATGTCTACCTTATGTCGCATAAATCTGAATCGTTTGAAAAGTTCAAAGAATTTCAAAGTGAAGTTGAAAATCAACTTGGCAAGAAAATCAAAGCCCTTCGATCAAATCGAGGTGGTGAATACTTGAGCCAAGAATTCGATGACCATTTGAAAGAAAAGGGGTTATACATTCAGAATTGACACCTCTAGGAACTCCACAATGGAATGAAGTATCCGTAAGGAGAAATAGAACCTTGCTGGACATGGTACGATCAACAATGGGTCTTAGTGATCTTCTTATCTCTTTCTGGGGACACGCACTTCTAATCGCGGCAGTAACACTGAACCGTGCTCCATCAAAAGCTATGGAAAAGACTCCATACGAGGTATGGACGAAGAAACCTCCAAGGTTGTCTTTTCTGAAGATATGGGGATGCGAAGCATATGTCAAGAAATTAATTTCTGACAAACTTCACCCCAAATCTGACAAGGTTTTTTTTGTAGGCTACCCAAAAGAAACCAAAGGGTATTACTTCTACAACAAATCCGAGAACAAAGTGTTTGTTGCTGGCGATGGTATCTTTTTGGAGAAGGAACACCTTTCCAAAATAACAAGTGGGAGGAAAATCGAACTCGATGAAGTTCGAGAGGACGAGCAACAAAATCAGATTGACAGTCAAAGTGCTCAACCAGCATCTGTTGACACTGGTTGAAATGTGCAAAGTCAAACCGACAATGCAAATGCTCAGTCCGTTTCCCTGCATAGGTCGCAAAGGCCGAGGTCTCAACCTGATAGGTACCTTGGTATTGTATTAACTGAGAATCAAGACATCACGGTAATGGATGGAGACGAACCGGAAACCTACAAGCAAGCGATGGCGAGCACCGACTCTGCTAAATGGCAAGAGGCCATGAAATCTGAAATGGATTCCATGTTTGAAAATCAAGTCTGGGACTTGGTTGACTTACCCGAGGGTTACACACCAATCGGATGTAAGTGGATTTTCAAATTGAAAACCAACAAAGATGGAAATGTATTCATTTACAAAGCTAGATTGGTAGCAAAAGGTTACACGCAAATTCATGGTATTGATTACGATGAAACCTTTTCTCTGGTCGCAATGCTTAAATCCGTTCTGATCCTCCTAGCGATTGGTGCATATTACAACTACGAAATATGGAAGATGGACGTCAAAACCGCCTTCCTCAATGGAATTTTCGAAGAAACTGTGTCTATGACACAGCTTGAAGTTTTTGTCGATCGAAACAATGCTGGGAAAGTGTGTAAGCTTAAAAAGTCCACCTACGGGCCAAAGCAAGCTAGCAGAAGTTGGAATCTGCAATTCGATGAAGCCATCAGTAAGTTTGGTGTTATCAAGAATGCAAATGAATCTTGTGTTTACAATAAGGTCAGTGGGAGTGACATCGCCTACCTAGTCTTATATGTCGATGACATATTGCTCATTAAAAACAACATTCTGATGCTAAAGTCTGTAAAGGCTTGGCTTGGAAAATGTTTTTCAATGAAAGACTTGGGAGAGGCTCGGTACATATTGGGCATCAAGATCTATAGGGTTAGATCTAAGAGGATGATTGGATTGAGCCAGAGTACTTATATTGATAAGGTACTGGCACGATTTAGGATGGAAGAGGCCAAGAGAGGTGTCTTGCCCATGTCACATGGAATAACCTTGAGCAAGAAGCAGTGTCCAAAGACACCTGATGAGCGAGAAAGGATGAATGAGATCCCATATGGTTCGCTAATTGGATCAATCATGTATGCCATGATATGTAATAGGCCAGATGTATCGTATGTCTTGAGTGCTACGAGCCAATACCAATCAGACCCAAGAGAGGTGCATTGGACTGCGGCTAAGAATATCCTAAAGTACCTGAAAAGGAAAAAGGATAAATTCCTAGTATATGGTGGCTAAGAAGAATTAGTTGTTTAAGGTTATACCGACGCAAGCTTCCAAACAGACAGAGACGATTTCAAATCACAGTCTGTATATGTATTCTGTCTAAATGGAGGAGCGTTTAGTTGGAAGAGTTCTAAACAGAGCACAACTGCAGTAACTACAACTGAGGCCGAATACTTGGCAGCTGCTGAAGTGGCTAAGGAGGCAGTTTGGATTCGCAAGTTCGTTAGTGAACTAAATGTTGTACCATGTATCAAGGGTCCAATAACCCTCTATTGTGACAACAATGGAGCTATTGCTCTGGCCAGAGAGCTAAGGGAACATCAGAAGGTCAAACATGTCAAACGGCAATTTCACATGATAAGAGAATGGAAATCAGATGGTGAAATCAGAATTTGTAAAGTTGGAACGGAAGACAATGTAACCGATCCCCTTACTAAATCACTGCCTCAAGTGAAGCACAACAAGCACATTGAGGCAATGGGAATCAGGCACGTTGGAGATTAGCTTTGATTTCCCTGTTAAGTGTTTTAATTAATTTTTGAACATTTTAATGTAAGACACTAAGATGAACCATTCAGGCTTTTGAGTAATTTAATTTCATGCAATTTTATTATTCCGTTTCTATTTAATTGTGGCTTAGGATTAAATATTGAATCCATTCGATTATGAGAATATTCAAAATAGGGTATCAAGACCAGTCTTGGATAAAGAAACACCTATTAAATGAACATTGAATATTATAATTGAAAATTATCCCTAATCGAGGTCATTTAAATGATGGATGATTAATGACCGTTTGAGATTAGTGTGTAGTTTGATTTATAGCACTGTTTCTTGTGCTACAAGGACATGATTGTCATAAATCATTTGCATAGGTATTTGTTTAGAACCATACTGGAAGGACCTATGAGAATACTTTAATAGATTTAAAAATCGTCATAAGTATACTTCTCATTATAGCTATCGGAACCTCTTTCCTCAACCATGAGTATTGTGAGTTCTCTTGTTTGATTACTAGTCTATTTTGATGTTAGTCAAACGTCTGCCGTACATGGAGATTATAACGGCAACACTCGGACGACTAGGTCCTCTTAGTAAGAGAATCTTACTTTACAAGACTGGGAATGTCCCCTACTAATAGTAGAGAACATGTCTTTGTTTTTTTATAAGGCCTTTCAAAGAGCGAGACTGTGAAAATGCATGGCCGTGCTCGAATGGATTTTAGAAATCATCTGTTTATTAACAGTCAAACTCGGATTTTGAGAAACACTTCTGGACGTAATGGGGATGACGAATAATCTTACCTTATAGTTCATGAAGAGACATTAAGTGACATAAGAAAAAGGCTATACACTAAAAGCGCACTTGTCCGGAAGGACAAGTGGAAGATTGATAGGAATGGTGTCCTTCGAACAAGTGTATTATTCCGATAGAGGGTTCGGAGCTATTGGAAAGCTATTTATTCAGTAAGTTCAAGTGATCGGAATGCCTAGGTGGAGGCTGCTTACGATTAGTAATATTAATGTATAATTAGTAAAACAGCTTAATCTTGACTGAACCCTTCGGGTCAAACCAAAGAAACTCACGATTTGACACGACGAATTAATTCGGAAGGAATTAATGAGTCGCTCGAGTAATAAATATTTAGACGTCGGAAATCAAGGTAGGAGCGTCGAAATCGAGCGTCGCAAGTCGAGTCGAATTAAGACGAGACGGTAAAATCACTAATTAATCAACAATTTACCAAAATATCCCTAGCATCAGAATGCCTCGAGCAAACCAAGCCAAGGTGGCTAGCATGTGCACCAAGCCAAGCCATGGCTAGCTAATGCGTGCTAGCACACCAAGGCTAGCACGGCATGAGCATAGCAGTAGTTGTTATGGCTCGCCATTGTGCTAGCTGTGCTTGCGGGTAAGTGCGGGGAAAGTAGGCAGCAGCGCACAGCAGCCCGCAGAAATGCGTGGCGTGCTGGCGCATGCTGCTGGGCAGTGCGTGCAGCAGGCGTGCTTAGCCAAGGTGCCAGGCAGTCAACTGGGTAGCCTAGGCGCCTAAGGCTAGCAGCGACAGCTGGCGCGCGTGGATTGGGCCAAGTGGGGGTACTGGCCGATTCTCTTGGGAGCCTTGGGGATCAAGTTTTGATCCCCTCCTTTCCCTTGTGGTCCTTACCTAACCCCTCCTCTTAGGATGCCACTTGTTGATTAATTAGTTGTTGGTTATTTTCTTTCTTTTTTTATTTAGAAATAAAAGGAGAAAATTGATTTTTACCAACTCTCCCACATTGATGGGAGAGGGGATTTCTCACTTGAGTTTCCCTATAAATATCCCACTTGGGAAATGGGAAAACTCACTTGAGTAAGAGCTCAATTAGGCATCTCCAATTGAGAGAAAACCTATAAGCTCATTAATTATTCGAGTAATCTTTTTGGTCGGACTTGGCTAACCTCCTAGTAGTAGACCGATCGGGTCGAGTTGTAGGTGGACTTTGTTGGAGGTCCTTGCCATTTTTTAGGCTCGACTTTTATCAAGTAAGAGCTCGATCCGGTTGAGCGAAGTACACTACAAGGGTAATTTAGTCTTTTCACTATTCTTGTTATTTATGCCTTTTGTTATATTAATTGTGAGTTTGTTCTTGGGCTCGTGTTTTATTTCCACGCTGAGTCGGACTCATCGAAACCCAACATCATCCTTATTACGTGCAGAAGTGTTTCTCAAAATCCGAGTTTGACTGTCAATAAACAGATGATTTCTAAAATCCATCTGAGCACGGCCATGCATTTTATATGTCTCGCTCTTTGAGAGACCTTGTAAATAACAAAGACATGTTCCCTATCGATGATAGGGGGACATTCCCAGTCTTGTACTGTCAGCTTCTCTTACTAAGAGGACCTAGACGCCCGAGTGTTGTCGTTATAATCTCCATGCATGGCTGACGTTTGACTAACATCAAAACAAACTAGTACTCAAACAAGAGAACTCACAATACTCGAGGTCAAGGAAAGAGGTTCCGATGGCTATAATGATAAGTATACTTATGATGATTTTTAAATCTCTTAAAGTATTCTCATAGGTCGATCCAGTATGGTTCTAAACCAATACCTGTGCAAATGATTTATGACAATTATGTCCTTGTAGCACAAGAAACGATGCTATAAATCAAACTACACACTAATCTCAAGTGGTCATTAATCGTCCATCATTTAAATGACCTCGATTAGGGATAATTTTCAATTATAATATTCAATGTTCACTTAATAAGTATTTCTTTATCCAAGACTGGTCTTGATACTCTATTTTAAATATTCTCAAAATTGAATGGACTCAATATTTAATTCTAAACCACAATTAAATATAAACGGAGTGATAAAATTGCATGAAATTAAATTACTCAAAAACTTGAATGGTTCATCTGACTGACTTACATTAAAATGTTCAAAATTAATTAAAACACTAAACATGGAAATCAAAGCCAATCTCCAACATGCCTGATTCCCATTGCCTTAACGTGTTTATTGTGCTTCACTTGAGGTAGAGCTTTAGTAAGTGGATCGGTTACATTGTCGTCCGTTCCAACTTTACAAATTCTTATTTCACCCTCTGATTTCCATTACCTTATCATGTGAAATCGCCACTTGACATGTTTGACCTTTTGATGTTCCCTTGGCTCTCTGGCCTGAGCAATAGCTTCATTGTTGTCATAATAGAGGGATATTGGACCCTTGATGCAGGGTAAAATATCAAGTTCACCAACAAACTTATGAATCTAAACTGCCTCTTTATCCGCTTCAAAAGCTGCCAAGTATTCGGCTTCAGTTGTAGAATCTGCAGTTATGCTCTGTTTAACACTCTTCCAACTAAACGCTCCTCCATTTAGACAGAATACATATACAGACTATGATTTGAAATCGTCTCTGTCTGTTTGGAAGCTTGCGTCGGTATAACCTTAAACAACTAATTCTTCTTAGCCACCATATACCAGGAATTTATCCTTTTTCCTTTTCAGGTACTTTAGGATATTCTTAGCCGCAGTCTAATGCACCTCTCCTGGGTCTGATTGGTATCAGCTCGTAGCACTCAAGGCATACGATACATCTGGCCTAGTACATATCATGGCATACATGATCGATCCAATAAGCAAAGCATATGGAATCTGATTCATCCTTTCCCGCTCATTAGGTGTCCTCGGACACTGCTTCTTGCTTAGGGTTATGCCATGTGACATGGGTAGGTGACCTCTCTTGGCCTCCTGCATATTGAATCGAGCCAGTACCTTATCAATGTAAGGACGACTCTGGTTCAATCCAATCATCCTCTTAGATTTATCCCTATAGATTTTGATACCCAATATGTACTGAGCCTCTCCCAAGTCTTTCATTGAAAAAAAAATTCCAAGCTAGGCCTTTACAGACTCTAGCATCGGATTACTGTTTCCAATGAGCAATATGTCATCGACGTATAAGACTAGGAAGGTGATGTCACTCCCACTGACCTTCTTGTAAACACAAGATTCATTTGGATTCTTCATAAAACCAAACTTACTGATGGCTTCATCGAATCGCAGATTCCAAATTCTACTAGCTTGCTTCAGCCCATAAATGGACTTTTAAAGCTTGCACACTTTCCCAGCATTGTTTTGGTCGACAAAACCTTCAGGCTGTGTCATGTACATAGTTTCTTCCAAAATTCGATTGAGGAAGGCGGTTTTGACGTCCATCAGCCATATTTCATAAGTGTAATATGCAGCAATCGCTAGGATGATCCGAACGGATTTAAGCATTGCGACTGGAGAAAAGTTTTCATCGTAATCAATACCATGAATTTTCCTGTAACCTTTTGCTACCAGTCTAGCTTTGTAAATGAATACATTTCCATCTTTATCAGTTTTCAATTTAAAAATCCACTTACATCCGATAGGTGTGTAACCTTCGAGTAAGTCAACCAAGTCCTAAACTTAATTTTCAAACATGGAATCCATTTGATCTCATGGCCTCTTGCCATTTAGCAGAATCTGTGCTTGCCATCGCTTTCTTGTAGGTTGTCGGTTCGTCTCCATCCACTACCAGGATGTCCTGATTCTCAGTTAATACAACACCAAGATACCTATCAGGTTGAGACCTTGGCCTCTGCGACCTACGTAGGGTAACGAACTGAGCATTTGCATTATCGGTTTGACTTTGCACATTTTGACCAGCATTAACAGATGCTGTTTGAGCACTTTGACTGTCAATTTTATTTTGTTGCTCATCCTCTCGAACTTCATCGAGTTCGATTTTTCTCCCACTTGTCATTTTGGAAAGGTGTTCCTTCTCCAAAAAGACACCATCGCGAGCAACAAACACTTTGTTCTTGGATTCGTTGTAGAAGTAATACCCTTTGGTTTCTTTTGGGTAGCCCAGAAAGAAAACCTTGTCAGATTTGGGGTGAAGTTTGTCTGAAATTAATTTCTTGACATATGCTTCACATCTCCATATCTTGAGAAAAGACAACCTTGGAGGTTTCTTTTTCCATAGCTCGTATGGAGTCTTTTCCACAGCTTTTGATGGAGCACGGTTCGGTGTTAGTGCCGCGATTAGAAGTGTGTGTACCCAGAAAGAGATAAGAAGATCACTAAGACCCATTGTTGATCGTACCATGTCCAGCAAGGTTCAATTTCTCCTTACGGATACTCTGTTCCATTGTGGAGTTCTTAGAGGTGTCAATTCTGAAAGTATACCCTTTTCTATTACAAGGTCATCGAATTCTTGGCTCAAGTATTCACCACCTCGATCCGATCTAAGGGCTTTGATTTTCTTGCTAAGCTAATTTTCAACTTCACTATGAAATTCTTTAAACTTTTCAAACGATTCATCTTTGTGCTACGTAAGGTAGACATATCCATATCTACTATAGTCGTCTATGATGGTGATAAAATATCGATGGTCTTTTTTTGTGGTTGTGCTCATTGGTCCACATACATCGGTGTGTATTCGGCCCAACAAGTCACCTGTCCTTTGTCCCAACTTGGAGAATGGCTGCTTTATCATCTTGCCTAATAAACATCCTTCGCAATTCTCAAATGATTGTAAATCGAATGAGTCAAGAATACCTTCTTGTACAAGTTTCTTGATGCGTTTGATATTAATGTGGCCAAGATGACAATGCCACAAGTACGTCTTATTTGACTTAATGGTCTTAGTTTTCTTGGTGGTATTATTAACATTATAAACTTGTTTGTCTAATGAAAGAACATAAAGACCATTTTCAGAATGTGCAATACCATATAAAACATTATCGAGATAAAACGAACATTCATTGTCCTTTACTCGAAATTCAAAACCTTTGGTGTCCAACGCCGAAATTGAAATGTTGTTTTTGGTAATATTAGGAATATAACAACAGTTTTAAAGTTCCAAAACTAGCCTGGTGGGAAAAGACAAACTGAGAGTTCCTACGGATACGACCACAATTCTAGCTCGATTGCCGACCCGGAGTTCAACCTTTCCCTTCGCTAGCCTCCTAGTGTTCCTTAGTCACTGAGAATTGGAACAAAGGTGTGAGCCACATCCGGTATCTAATACCCATGATGTTGAGCTAGTGAAGTTTAAGTCTATAACGAATATACCTGATCCAGAAGCAACGGTTTTGTTCTTCTTATTGTCCTTGTTATCTTTGGTAGCTTTTGTCTTAGGAAATCTCTCTTCCAATGTCCCTTCTTCTTGCAATAGAAGCATTTGGAATCAGATTTAAAAGATGCTAACTTCTTGTCCTTGTTATCTTTGGTAGCTTTTTTCTTAGGCGGAAAGGTCTTCTTACCCTTCCTCTTGAAGCCTTTCTTCTTCTTGCCTGAGCGCTTGAATGACTTTCCCTTTTTTATCATGATCGAGCATATCATGCTTCCCCTCATCCTTGAGCATTTGCTCGTCTTGCTTCAACATACCATGAAGCTCGGTGAGGGTTTTCTCTATGTTATGCATGTTATATTTTATCTTGAACTGATCATAGCCTTTGTGCAGCGAGTGGAGAATGATGTCAATTGTTATCTCGGTTAAATACCCTGCGTCAAGCCTTTCCATGTTCTCAAATAATCCTATCATTTTGAGTACATGTGGGCAGACCGGCTCTCCTTTCTTGAGCTTACTCTCAAGGATCTGCCTGTGGGTTTCAAACTTTCAATTTGGGCCTGCTCTTGGAACATGTTCTGCAGCTCAGAAATGATCTCAAAAGTTGTCTCCTTTTCAAAGAAAATCTTTTGAAGGACGGGAGACATAGTGGCCAACATGATGTATTTGACATCCCAATTTGCAGTTTGCCATCGGTTTAGAGTAGCCTGAGTCACTTCCTCATTGGGAGTCTCAGGCATTTCCTCTTCAAGGACATATTACTTTTTCTCTTGCATGAGAACTATGCGCAAGTTCCTCTGCCAATCGAGAAAATTTGGCCTATTTAACTTCTCTTTGTCGAGAATTGAGCACAATGAGAATTGGTTGTTTGAGTTATTTGCAGACATGGTTCTACAATTGAAAGAATTTGAAATGAAAAACCATTCATAATACTTAAATAAGATTGAATTCGTGCATATTTATCAAACTTATTTAAACGTCTTATTCACACATTAAATTTGTCCCCATTTAGTGAAAATAAGTCGATTCCAAGATCCAAAGAATCAATGAGTAGTTAAGCATGCTTTGGCTTGTCTTAACACTAAATATTCTAAGGTAAGCAACTCTTTGCTAATGGCTCCAAGCCACTCTTGGTTAAATAAACCGTCGCATCTAATGCTCTCTCAACAACTTATCCACTTTGCCACGATATGTTAGGACTCCATCACTCATATCGTTGAGTATAACCAAAACCAACATGCATGCCCGGTATGCCTTACGTTTCCTAGGAGTAATAGTGATACCTCGCTTTGGCGTAGCCCATCACTACTCTCAATAGGTCGGTAAGTGTTGTTTTGGAATGACAAATTTTACTCAATATTTTAGGAACCTAGGGTTTCGATGTCGATTGATTTAAGTGAACTTAATTAATCATCGCGACATTCAAAATCCTAAACATGCATCTAACATATTATTCGTACATATAAGTGATAAGTGACATTGATTTCACTTCTAGGGGTATTTTTAGAGTCGCTTTTTCGGTTTATTTTCCAATATTTCTCCTCGTTTTAATCTTTATTTCTATTATTTTCTTATTTTCGTCTTTTATCTCTTATTTGAGTGTTTTGGTAATTTTTAGTATTTTTAGTTTAATTTCATAGTTTTTTATCATAATTTCTCTTTTATCTTGTTTTCTTATTTATTTTAGTTTTGTATTTTATTTTAATTTACTTTGTTTTATTTTATTATTTTAGTTTTTGTCCCATTTTCTCTCGGTTTTCTTGGTTTGTACAAGTATGTGTTCGGGTCAAGGTTTGGTCCCCTAGTTCATGTCAAATGAGCTTCACAATTCAAGATCTTCCAAGCCCCTCTTGCTAGCCCCTTAACCTTCACCACAAAAATTCTAAAACTCCACCACACACTCTCCCCATCACTTCCCATACTCCCTCACTTGCTATCACCAACCTCCATCTCCACCTCACAATACCACCATCACCCACCTTCAGAAGTCACCACCGCAACAACCAATAAAAGCAGCGACATTACCACCGTTTCACCATTCATGACCCACGCCTGCCACCATCTCCTCCACACAAAGAAGCTCCTAATCGCAACTCACAGCCACCCATCAACTCCATCACACGCACCCAACATCACAGCCTCAAGTTCACCACCAAACCACCTCCAACCAGACTCACAACTACCAGCCACGCATTCTCAGCTCACCAATTCGCACCTCCCACCACTTCGCATAACCGCCCAAACCACCAATTGAACTCGGCAGCCCTACCAATCGCAACAGTAGCAACAAAACAACAGCAAGGACTTACCCTGGCCGCCTTGGGCGCGGCCTTGGGTCCTTCCACCCCTTGCAAATTTTTGGGAGATGGCTGGGAGAGCCCATAGCCGCGGCCGTTCCAATTCAACGGGGTTATTTGTACGGAATTAATGAATTTCGACGGTCGTGATTGTTTCAATTAATCTAACGACTATGATTTGATGATGCTGTTGATGATGTTGGTGATTGAAGGTGATCGACGGTGATGATTGATGATGGTGGATGGTGGTTGTGATTGAGGTGATGATTAGAGCAGCCAAGCAAATCAAAGAGAAGGGAATTCGTGGGTCTGATTTGGATTTTGGGGGCTTTTGGTTTATTTTCCTTTTTTATTTTCTTTTAATTTTAATTTATTTCTTTTTCTATTTCCTTTTCTTTTCTTTATTTTCTTTTCTTTTATTGTTCTTTTCTTATTTATTTATCTTGTATTATTTATACCCATTTTGGGGGTTAATACTCTAAAGAAAACAATTATTCACCCTAGATTAGGATTAGTTTTTCTCTCTCTTATTTTCTTTCTCTTAGAGTTAGATTGTGATTTTCTCCATTGTAGAACTTGGATCTTCTTCAACCTTTGTCAATTCAAGTCTTCTATTAGTAATCTCTTCTTCCCTATCTCTTTACTTTAATTTATTGGTTTCATTTGGTTTGCTTATTGTTTTGTTGATTCATTACTTGCTTAATTGTTCTTGCTAGTTTGATTTTCATGTCCAACCTTTTTAATTGTGTTTTCTTACTTTGTTTAGTTTTCATGGTTTCCTTCACTTGCCTAGGCTAAGTTTTTAGCTAGCGGAAGGGGGTGAAAGGCATGGATTAATATTGATGATTGATGATGATTGATTGAGCTCATGCTATAAATTGATGAATGTATGATTTTTGATGGTTTGAGATTATTAGTAGCTCATTGTTTGATGTTCCCTAATTTAGATGCACAAGAGTGATTTGAATTAGGATAAGATTACCTTTACTTTAATGATTGCATGAAAGTGAATTGTTTAAGTAGAGTTTTATGTATTGTGCACTCTTAATCTCTTGAATTGATTAGTGTCTAATTGGATGCATAAAAGTGATCTCGATTAGGCCAAGACCTCATACATTGATTTTCTTAGGCAATTGCATGAGAGTGAGTTGTTTAGGTAGAATTTTGTATTCTATGGCATGATCTTCGTGATAATCATCATTGTTTATCTTTGTTAATTGTGTTTGACACCCCCGTACCCTCTAGCGTTGTTTTCCTTTGGTTTAATCCTTCTTTATCTTTCTTTCTTAATTGTTTTAGTGTTTTTAATCAAAGAAACCCAACAAAAATATACTCTCATTGACTCTTGCATTAGTGAATTTGGTATTTTACTTGTGTGCTTCCTTTTAGGTTTGACCCTTTTCTTACCCCTATACTTGTATTAGGGTAGTAAAGTGTTTATAAATTAATAACTTAATTAGGGTAGTAGATCAACGACCTACTTTCCCTCGATCAATAAGCATAAATATATATCAAAATATAAGTAAATGATGCATTTGGCAACTACCATGACCCCTTGAGTCTTTAAGTCTTCAAGGGTCTTTTCTTGCAACTTCATGGCTTCGTCTTCCAAGAACCTCCGTCTTCAAGACATAACCAAAATAATGCAAATACTAGTATTTACGATTAGGACTAATCTAAATATTAAGGTACAAAAATACTCAACGGTTTGTAGACCGTATTTAGATTAACAAAAATACATGGCGGAACGCAGTCCTTATTTTCTATCCTAATCGGACCCCACTAGTTGCCATCTTACAAAGCCTGTGAGAGAATATACATTCCATTCATCCATTCACTATATGTGAATGGCCCATGCATTTTATAACGATAAACAAGTAACAATGCATAAACACGCGTAAACTAGTAACTAATTTAGGTGGTTTATCCGATTAACGCGCCTAATTAAAACTAGTCAAAGTTGTTTAACCAATTATGTGATTAAGCGCAATTAAAATTGAAGCTCCCACTAAATTTCGTATCCATATTTATTAATCCAATAATTAAACCGGTAAACGTAAAATTTTGCCAAAATAAAATTTTTGCAACTGTGGCTCAAAACCGAGGCCTAGCCTCCAAAATTTAATTAAAATCATTTAAATATAATTAAAATTGGCAAAACGCAAAAATTAGCATAGCCCTAAAACCCCAAAGTCCTTAACATCAAGCCTTTTGGCTTGGTGTGCTAGACAACGGGGCATGGATGCCTAGTGAGGGGTCGCGCGCACAGCTGTGGCCCGAGCCAAGTGTCACACCCGTTGCCTAAAGCATCGCATACGCGTTGTTCTCCCTACGGGGCGTGCTTGCGACTCGTAGCCACGAAGGCCACCCAAGCTTGCTGCTGTGCGCACACCATGCCACAAGCAAGCACCACACCTGCACACACAGCCACCCACATGCACCAAGCAGTGCACACACACGCACAGCCGCAGCAAGCAACACACGCACACACGCACAACCACAGCACGCAAGGTGTACACAGCCACGCATGTTGCTGCCGCGTTGCTGCGCATCAGCTATGCGCCTGAGTGACGCACGCACCAAGCCCAACCAACCCTTGGCAGCCACATGCGGACTGCTGTGCAGTTCGGCTGGCCGAGGGTGGTTTTGCCTTGGTTTGGTGCTATACTCTCGGGATTAATTCCAAATTTTTGTGTGACTTATATTATTAATTCTAAATTAATTTTAGAACTAATTTAATGAGCAAAATGAAAAATGTAGCAAGTCCAAATTAATAAAATCATTCAAGTGCACAAAACCAAAATTATTTCCAAGAACTATTCTTTAATAAAATTGGTTCAACTTGATGCAACAAAATGAATGGGGCTATTCTCAACATTAATTTAACCAACATAAATTAATTACGAGATTTGACAAAATTAAAGAGAGAATTGGAATTATGAACACAAATATTCAAATAAAGATTCCAACTTTAACTTGTGAATCCCTGAAAATTATATCTTCCAATATGAAGATAAATTAAAATTCTATCACAAGATTGAAACTTTATGAATCCAATCAACTAAATAAATGATTAAATCAAAAATTTAAATTAACATACATGGAATTTAGTAACACAAATTTCCAATCACTTAAAATAATTAAAGATTAAATCTTTATTACTTATGAGCCTCAAGAAACAAACTTTTCACACTTAAAGCAATTTATTTGCAATTATGTGAAAATTTGAGCCAACTATTAAGCACCAATTAATACCAAGTAATTATGCTCAAAAGTGGTCTTAAATTGTAGAAGCGTAAAGGAAAGAACCAAAAGCATACTCACAATTAATATGCCATTAAGATTCAAGGTTTAAAAGATTTAAAAAATTTCGTCAAAACGAAAAATCCCTCGAAAAAGGCATTTCTGGGCAGAATTTGGCTTTTTCGCAATTCCTAATGGGCGATGTAGGGAATATTTCAAGCATCCCACACTTGAGCCCCACTGTGATCATACACTTAAGCATTATGGCGTCCAAAGGGAAGAAAGCTAGACCAAAAGAGTCGCCAACAAGTTTTGGGAACTTGTAAACCGTTCACAAGGTGAAGGTTACACCCCTTCACGATCCATGAGATCGCTAACTACATAGTGGTCCTGAACCATGACTGGATATTCATGGATGAAGGTACAAATCCAACCTATAAGAGATTGAACCTGCCCTAAAAATAGGTCTCTACTTTATTTTACTCATTTTCTTGTGCGATTTTCGACTAACATACAATCAATATATTAATCCTAAACGTGTTTAATCTATGTTGATTGAATATTAATGCACAAACAAATCTATTATTGGCATTCATTTGAATTAAAATCACATTAGCCTAAAATCAAATTATTAATTATCTTATCAAGCGTGATTTCAAGTACAAATTTCCTTTAAACCTGCAAGAGAGGGCGTGATCAAGCAATAAAAATAATATCAAGCAACAATAATAATATATTGACACAACAAATCATCATCATCATAGCAATCTCAAAGCATAATATTAGCAAGATCTTAGGCATGATACTAACAAGATTAATAACAAATCCTAGCATGTCATTAAACAATTAAAATCGAAGCTTTAGCCCTAACATGATAGAAGAAAATAGGAAACAACCTAAGCATGATACCAGAAACATACATGATATTAGAAATATTAGTTAACACCCTAAACATGGTACTAGGAATCATAAAGATATCCTAACATGATACTAGGAATAAAAATAATCTAAGAATGATTTCTAAAGAAGTAGAGCAATGAAATTACTCACTTTGTTGCCTCGTATCTCTTTCTATCAAAACAATACACACGTTAGTAACTTCAATAAAATATTAAACTAAACAATTAATTTAACTAATTGAAATAAGATTTGGGACCAAACCCTCAGAAATTATTAACCTTTCACGTCTAGGGCGAAGGCAACTTCGAGCTGGGTCAGTGCGTCTAAGACTCGTGAATGCGGTATTGTGTTTAGAAAAAGGTTAGGCTAGAAAGCATGAGAGAGAGAAAATAATCTTCGCTTAAGAGAAAGAAGAGAGATGAAAGTTGTTGGTGAATTGAAAATGGGGAAATAGGACCCTATTTATAGAGAAAACCGTCCAGAAACGATAGAAAAGAGTCTAAAATCGACTCGGAGTAAAACTGCTCCCATTGCGATGCGAAAGAGCTATCGCGACGCGATAGGCTCCTCGCAGCGATGGCGCGAATATGATAAAAATGTTGTACGAAATCCTTTTCCCAATATAATTAGGTAATTAGACTCCGTAATTATCACAATTAAAATCAGTTTTATCATTAAAACACTAGTTTTATTCCAAAATTAAATTCATTATGCTTTCTAAATAAAGTAAAAGTATAATTATTAATCCTAATTCCACTAGAACTTAAAAGAACCTTCTAGATTATTCTAGAAGACTAAAGTCAATCCTAATGACTTTAGGAATAACAATTAATGGGCCCTCCACTTGATCATTGGGCCATATATAAAATTCATTTTGGGCCCAGTTTAGTATTTTGGCCATAACTTCCTCATTATTCATCGGAATTGGGCTTATAATATATTGTTGGAAAGCTCTTTTTGAGCCCCATCCAACTATATTGTTATTAGACCCATATCATGGACCAAACTAAACCAGACTGGAAATTTACATAAACAGGGTACGAAAAAAAATATTTTGAAAAATAGATGGAAGTATTTTTATTAAAAACAAGTGCATCACGAGACTCTTTCACATTGCACCTCGTTCGATAATCAATGACGTGAAATATATACATCACTGGGTTTGGTTTTGGGGAGACACAATCAGGTGTCTACACATGGCCACCATGAATTTCTTCCAAGGCCTTAGTTCTCACTCTCTATAAATTCCTTGGGGCCATTTCCAATCCATATCTCTGCCACAAAAACTCATTAAGAGTCTTAGAAGGGATGTCATTATTAGCCCTGATGTTATCTAGTAACACTCTCTGAGCCCATTTCAAATTCACCATATTGTTTCTAGTATCAACTCCTTAACATGTGTGTTCTGAGTTCTGTATGCTTTTAATTGTCCAGGTTGTACCATTTGGTAGTACAAATGCATACAATCTCCACCTACAGTGAACATCTGAGCACCTAACACCATACCTCAGGTTGCTAGCATAATCTGCCACTATTGCAAACCCACATTGTATGCAATAGTGTCTTACAACATCCCTTAGATGTTGCTTGTCAGTAAACAGTTGCCACTCCTTCAACACAATTTTCCCAAACCTTTCACCTTTGTACACTTCTCTGTTATTATACATCTTAATTAGGTAGTTGTCTTCTTCATTCTCACACTCAAACTGAGGTTCGTCAAATAGGTCATATGAATCTTCAATCATGGGCCCATATTCATCCTTTTCAATCTCATCTTCTGGTTCAAGACTCTCTTCTTCTGTATCTTCACTCATCTCTTCACCATCACTCTCACCTAGAATGTATCCATCATCTTCTCCATCACCATCCACTCCATCATCATACATAACCATAGTAGTGAAAACAGAATCATCCCTAAACTAATCTCATCCCCAACTTGAGCATTATTCACATCACTCTCAACCACTTATACTAGAACTAATCACAATGCCTTTCCTTTTAGAAATTATCTTAGGAATTCTTATTTGAAAATAAGCTTAAACCTTAGAAGACTTAGATGATTCATTCTGCCCTAAACTAGCTCCTGCACCAAACTCTCCAATGTTCTTCAAGGGTGGTATGATTGACTTGGTAGATGATTGGTTCTGTGTGTTCTAGGCAATAGTTTCAGGCACTTGGTATTCACTGACAGGGGAAAGACTTGTTTGAGGTTGCTTAGATTACATTGGTTGCCAAGGAGTGGGGAAAATGGTGAACCAACACTCCAGTGCATTCCCTCTTCTTCTCCCTGTCCCCCTACCTCTCCCAAAACCTCTCTCACCTCTTCCTCTACCAGCACCTCTCCCTCTCCCATTCCTTCTCCCTCTCCCTCTCCCAGTACCTCCATCTCTACAAGCACCTCTCCCTCTCCCTCTCACTATCCCTCTTTCAAGTTCCTCAAATTTGTCCTGTTCAATGTCAGCCCAAGTGGCATCTAGGTCATAATAATTTACCACCTCAGGTTCCACAGCAGATCTTTTATTCTTCATAGGAGTGAGTTTTTTCCTGGCAATAGGTTGAACTGGTTCAATAATGGGATTCGTTAGTTATGAAATGGGATTAACTGGTTCCACAATGGGGTTTTATGGTTCAATACCTTGGATGTTTTCCCTTAATAAGTGACCTAGAAGCTACTACAACCCTAGTGTCCTCAAGACCATCCCCAACCCATATAGATCTCTTTTTTCTAAGGAAAATTTGCAAACATTTTCATAAGATCACTATCACTTTCAAGACTGACATGCTTCATCTTAAACACATACTCGAATGTGGGATTTTGGGTTGTTTCAACTCTTTCCTTCTTTACCTTTTCCCAATACTCCACAATAAGGTCAATCATATTGACCTTATCAATATCATCAACAATAAGAGATACATCTTTACAACTATATAAGAACTGTAACACTACATTATCAATCATTCTCCATCAATCACACAAATAACAACAAATCATAACTTAGAATTAAATCCTAACACATAAACTTATAAAATTCCAACAAAGACAGCAACTTTAACCACAATCAACAACCAATTCAAACACCCAAACCAAAAAACATACCAACTTCATCATTAAACAAAAAAAAAAATCAGACATAAAAACATCATAATCCCAATATGAAAGCGAAACAGAGCACAACATAATAAAAAGCACAAATAAATACATAATTGACTTCAATTCGCACTACTAGGGGTATATATCTTCACAAGATCGATCTTTGATACCGAATCAACAATCCCCGAGCAAATTTCAACACAAAAACTAGCAAAAATTGTCGCAAAATATACTCAGAATTTTAACAAAAACTTGCCTAAAATTACTTCGAACGAACAATTGTAATTGAAATCGAAAAATACCCAGACCTGAGAATTTCGTAGCCCCGAATAACCTAGCCTTAATTTTTTCACACACAAATTCGCAAACCCTATAAACCCTTCATCAAATTCTCTCAATATCTCTTTGAAATATGAATGTAGAAGATGAAGAAGGTGAGTGGGTTTTAAACCCTTCATCAATTTATTATGAATAGACATAGTTGGTTAAGGAAATATGTGAGGGTAGTTTTGTAATTCCGTAAGATTATGTTTTGTTTTTTAGTAAAAATACGTTAACCATGGTTAACCATTAACTCTAATTCATCATTAATGTTACCATTAAGCATAAGAAATAATTAGAGTTTACCATTGATAATAAATATTTTTGCACTTTATAACTTAAAAAATTAGAAACTTTAGTGTTGCCATTGAGAATTTCCCTTTTTTTTTTTTGTTATTCTATACATATGTGTATAAGACAATTTGTCATCCAATTTTTCTTGACAATAAATTATAATTGTAGGGAATCATAATATAAAGTGCATTTAATTACCTATATTAACTTATATTCAAATTTGTCAAAAAATTCAAATCTATTAGTAAATATTTCAAGATCCGTCACGATTCAAGTACTATTAATTTATCATCTGAAGGTAAAAAGTTTTGTTTTTATTTACTTTATTTTTTGGAGTAGTAAGTATTTTGGATGTTTGAGTTATAAATTAAAACTTTAATTATTAAACTAGCTACGTGTTCAAGTAAGTATTGTTCCAACACTTTTGTCAAACTAAGTACGTATGTTCATTTGTTCCCCGGATTTGAAATTTCTAGCTCCGTCACTGTACTCATCCATAGTACAAATTGTGTAGTATGTATCTAATAGAACTATACTCCGTCCACATTTGAGAAACAAAGTTGTACGTTCTATATATAGTTTTATTTGTATGATAATATCTTTGTAAATTATTCAATCAAGGTCTCATATTGAATTAATGATCTTAATATTTATTCTCTCCGTATTTTATTACTTGCTCCATATTTTTTTGAGCATGTATGTCGATGCAATTTTTTTATCAGTAATATTTTTAATTATCAATAGTAAGTATAAATTATAACAATTGAAAATTAATAATCTATAGATTAAGACGATTACAACGAGTAGTTACAAGATTATTATTATTATTTTTTTTTTGCTTAACTATATATCACAAACATTATTAATCAAAATAGGTCATATGATCAATAGTGCAAAAATTGCAAATGAAGCAAGTAATAAAATACGGTGGGAGATTAGTAAAATTAAAAATATATATATCATTGTCATATAATTATATTAGGTTTATAATCTAGGATTAAAAAAAAAAAAAAAAAAAATAATAATAATAATAATAATAATAATAATAATAATAATAATAATAATAATAATAATAATGGAAGGAGTACTATATTACTTCGATTTGAATTAATGTGTTTTATAGACAAAAATAGTAAAAATCATGAAATTTTTTTTATAAGTTATAATCTATTAGTTGTCTTACCACCAATCACTGGTATAGTACACATGGGAGGGGGAGTGTTGAACAATAGACCTCCCAAAAAAACACATGATGTGTCTCACATTGGATGAAGAAAAGAAAGTTAATCACTTTATAAGGCTAAGAGCTACACCTATTATTGCCATATGGTTTTGTGATGGAACCTCCTTTGGACTTATAAAGTGGACTCTCTCTCTTGATTTGAGAGTGTGGTCTAGACCCGTATTTAACATGTTTTCAAAGCCAGGCCTACAAATGAGACCCTAAATGGCTTAGAGTTCACACAACCAAGAGTAGGTCCATGTGAGGGGGAGTAAAGAAGCACTCTAGCCCAAAAAATTACATGAGACAAAAATAAAAGGGATCTTACGTGTGAGGGAAAGTGTTGAAGAATAGACCTCCCAAGTATCACCACATGTAAGCGTCGCACATTGGTTGAAGAATAGAGAGTTAATCACTTTGTAAAGATAATTAAGGGGCAACTCCTATTGCCATATGATTTTGGGATTAACCCTTCTTTGGACTTTTGAAGTGGACTCTCTCTTGATTTGCGGGTGCGGCCCGCACTCGTATTTAACATATCTTTTGATGATATTAGTAAATATTAATAAATACAAATCAAATATCATATCACTAAAATATAAAGCCAATCTCGCAGCCAGGGAATGAGACATCGACACTTGACATTCCAATTTTTCGCCAAGTGTCGAGCCACATAGGCAATAGATAGGTATTATTATGACAGATAGGATTCTAAGTAAGCGAATTTTGAATAGATTTTTTAATATAAAAATGTTGTATAGTGTTTTATTATTGATATACTTCTAATATTTCATATATACAAAATTAATTATAACTTTTAATAAATCTAATATATCATATTATTAATATATAAAGCCAGAAAGGCCACGTGATAGCGACACTTCGCATTCTAGTTTTTTGCCAAGTATCGCACCACGTAAGCGAAAAATAGATATTATTGTGACGTATATGATACTAAGTAAGTAAATTTTGGATAGTTTTTTTAAGATAAAAATGTTGTATACAGTTTTATTATCAATATAATTCTAATATTTCACAGGTACAAAACTAATCATAACTTTTAATAAATATCCTATAACTCATTTCTATTTCTGTCATAAAATTCTTTTTTAAAAGTTATTTCAAGTAAGATCTATTTATAATATATTTACAAAAATAATTAGAGAATTAGTTAAAAAAAAAATAAAAAAAAATAAAAAATAAAAAACAATTAAAGTTCTATAAAAATAAATTCAAGTCAACAATAACATAGATACCTATTCACAAACAAAACTACAAAAAGTACACTATTATTAGTTAAATAAGCGATATGATATCGTATGTTTGGAATTTTAAGACCGTATCTAACATTCAATCAAAAAAAGTTTATACTGGAACTTTATCAACAATCTGGACATTGTCCGGGCACAAAAACTAGTTATATACATAAAGGGGAGTTTTTTTTTTAGATTTTATAGCGCCACATAGGATATAATTTTTTTAATGCGCCACGTAAGAATATAAATTTTAGTTATCGCTAATTAAAAAAGAGTATTGTAATGTTTTTTTCGAATTAAATAATTCAAGTGCCATATAAGCAAAATTGACAAATGGGATTTTAGATTTTAAATTAATAAAATGTAAAATATTATCTTTTGACATTAGGAATATTATTTATATAAATAACGAATGAGAGAACATTGACAATTTATTTTAAAATAAAAAATTAAATGATATACAACGAATAAAATACAAATTTTATTACATAAATACGTAAATTATTTATTTTAAAATCCCATTTGGATAGATTAACTAATTTTATGAGTTTCTAATCAACAAAAAAATAAATAAAAAATATTTATTTTGGAAAATACAAACAAAGTGTGCATTGCACGGGTTTCATCTAGTATTAATTAATATTAGTGAAGTTTATAATATTACTGATATTGACCCAAGTCTCAACGTTGACTTTTGTTCAAAGATAAAAATGGAGAATTTTCAAATCCAAATATTTTCTATCTATGGTTTTTTCTATATCCAAAATATTTTTTTCTTCCTAAAAAAAAAGTGATCGGGATATTCCATGCCATGTCAATAAATTTTTCTTTAGTTTTGTTGTAATTAGAAGTATAAGAAAATTCTTGATTTTTATTTCCTTGGAATGGTATTCCATAACTATATCTATGTGAATCATTCTTATCTTTATAATAAAAATATTAAACGATAAAACATCATATTTATAAGTATTTTTAGAATTAGATTTTGATCTGGCAATAACAATAAACAGGTTTCATAATAATAATAATAATTGCTATGCTATATAATTTAATAATAAAAATAATAAAGGTGATAATCAAATTAGTTACCTTGACAGATAAGGGGTTACCGCAATAGAAAATGATTTTATTCTTATAAACAATTAGAGTTATCAATTTCTTTTTTTTAAATGTAATTCAAAATTATGATATTTTTAAGCATAAAATCATCAAAGTATTCATTAAATATGTAGTTAAAAAAAGAGTTAAAAAAAATATCTAAAATGGAGTAGATAAGTTGCATGTAGAGAGGTGTGCGTTCTCCTACTAAGTGTGTTAGTGTTTTAACTTTGTATTACGGGAAAAAAAACAAGTAAAGTAAGATTGTCACTCTCATCTTCTTTTCTCTTGCGTTCAGGTCCGTCACCGTAAAATAAAATTCAGGGTCTTTTGGATTCAAATGGAAACTAGGTTCACGATCAAGTTAGGATATCATTCTTGATTATTTCTTGCATCTAATCTGTTATTAGCGTGATCATGTTAACCCACCTGGTTTTGACTGGATTGATCTGGATCTTCCTCAACTCTCTTATTGTGATAAAGTTGGTCTTATGGTTCCCTTTTCAGCTGCCGAAATTAAGCAAGCCATGTTCAGCATTGATGACTCTAAAACTCCTGGTCCGAATGGCTTCACTTCAGCGTTTTTTAAATCTCATTGGTCAGTTGTCGGTCCTTCGATTATCTCTATAGTGCAATATTTCTTTCTTGATGGCCACATGCTTCGAGAGTGGAATCATACTTTTATTGTTCTCCTCCCCAAGGTGGACCAGCCACAACAACCTTCTTAAATCCGACCAATCGGTTTATGTAACATCCTTTACAAATGCATTGCTAAAATGTATTTCTTATAGAATTCGAAAAGTTTTGCATTCCATGGTCTCGGATTTCCAAAATCCATTTGTACTGGGTAGACTTATGTCAACAGCCTTATAGCTCATGAAGTGCTTTCTTATATGAATCAATCTCGAGGTTGCACTATGTATGTTGCTCCAAAATTGGGTATGAATAAGGCCTATGAAAGGGTCAATTGGCAGTTTCTTTGGCAGGTTTTACAGGCATTTGGCTTTCTGCCATAGTGGATTCGTATCATTCAGCAATGCTTTTCTACAGTCTCCTATCAAATCTTAGTGATTGGAAATCCTACAAAGATCTTCAAATCTGCTTGTGGGCTTCTATAGGGGGATCCTTTATCATCATATTTATTTTGCCTTCGTATGGAGATATTTTCGGCTATGATTAGCAGAGCGGAAAGAGATAATCTTTTTCGAGGCATTAAAATCTCTAGACATGCTCCTTCGATCTCCCATTTATTTTTTGAAGACAATTCCCTACTTTTCTTTCAACCTTCTCCCATGGGTTGTACTGAAGTTCTACAGGTGGTTCACATGTGTTGTGACATCTCGGGATTGATGGTTAATTTACAGAAATCCTTTGTCCGATTTAGCCCTAATGTTCTTGATAACTACCGAGAATTTTTGGCTTCTACTCTACAGCTGAAAGGGCAACAATACCTGGGCTCCTACTTATCTTCTAGTGGATATTGGAAGAAGTAAATTTCAAGCTTTCCAACCCCTCATTGTTCAGATTGGTAATCGTTTGAGTGGCTTTGCCTCCCTCCATCTTTCTACTACATCTAAGTTAAAGATCATTAACTCAGTTCTAGTTGCTTCCCTTAACCATGCTTTATAAGTTTTCAAATTTCCTCCACGGTCACTAACAAAATTAACAATCTTTTGCTCCGGTTTTGGTGGAAGACTAACCCCCATTCTAAAGGTCTTGCTATGGTCCCTTCTTCCCTTCTCTTTACGCGGAAAGGTTTAAGCAGTCTAGGCCTTCGACACCTGGGTATGTTTAATTCAGCCCTATTAGCTAAGCAATCTTGGCGTATTATGGAGAATCCCAACCGTTGGTTTCTCGGGTCATCCATGCCAAGTACCCCTTCACTCCTGATTCATCGCTTTCAGGGCCGTATTTTCAGGTCTTCTTGGGGCAGTAGAAGTTTGATGGAGGGTTTTAAGACTCTGCAGCTAGGACTTAGTTGGAAGATAGGAAATGGTTCTCAGGTTCGTATTGTTCAGGATTCTTGGGTGCCGAGGACGTCTGTGCAATTCAAGGATTCGCTAGCTTGATCAGTTCACCTGACTCTGGTGTCTTCTCTTCTAGATCCATGCACAAATGCATGGGATCCTTCTCTGATTCATGGTTTATTTCCTTCTTCCACTGCAGTCAAAATTTTATGTCTTGAACAACCTCTTCAGCTTACGGATGATTTTTCATACTGGAAATTTACTCGGGATAGTGCTTTCTCTTCAAAATCTGCATATGCGAGTCTGATTCAGCATTCGAACTTGTTCTCACAAGATGGATCCTCAGTCTTTCCGTCAAGGTGGAACAAGCTGTGGGCTTTACTTGTTCTCCCCAAATGGAAACTCTTTGTTTGGAAGCTACTCCACGATGCCCTTCCTTTTGCATATAAATTAAGGAGCAAGGGTGTCCTATAGACCCTAATTGTTCCTTTTGTCACCTCAGTCCTGAGTCGAATGATCATCTCGTTTACTTGTCGTCTCTAGGTTTGTGGTCCCTTGGGTATTTGGGTTCCTGTGGCTGATCTTACTTTCCCATAGTGGTTCACTTCCTTACTTTTGTCTGTCATCAAACTTGGGGATTGGTCGGCTTTAGATTCCATTTTCTCTTTCACTTGCGCCATTTGGGCCCTCAGAAACAACATTCCGTTCCAGGGCACTCTCTGCTCCCCTGAAGCTGTCTTTCAAATTGCTCAAGATTGGTTCCTTTTTAGTTCATCAGCTAGAAGCGTTCCTCTGAAGGTTATTGCCCCTCCCTTGGCTTTGGTCCTCAACTGTTCTCTCTTTCCCTTCGTCGTTGTGGGAATGCTCAGCCGATAGTTGATCTCATTGTGGATGGAGCCTTGGACTCCAAGGATTGCAGGATGGGTACCGGTTGGTGCTTTTATTCTTTGAAAGATGATATCTGTTTAGGAGGTGGAGCTCACGCATGCTTTTCCATGTCGGCTTCCCAAGCAGAGTTACTTCTTGTCTATTTGCTTTAAGGATGGCTTAGCAACGCGATTTAACCCATTTGCAAGTTCGTACGGACTATATGGCCATCCTGTCCAGTCTACAGGATGATGGACCTAAGGACATTTCCAATGTTTGGATTTAGTAACAACTTAAGGATCTTCCAATTTTTACAGTTTGTCTTCTTCTGAAAGTTTCTCAGGATGTTGTTTCGCCTGCTCATCTACTTTCTACCTCAGCTAGGAAACGCCGGCTATTCGTGGAAATTCGGGTCAGCAGGTTGGGTTCGGGTTGGATTTCGGATTATGCTCATAAACTATCAAAAATAGTGTAAAACTTAATATTATTACGAAATATGAAATTTGGGTCAAATCAGGTCAAATTCGGGTTGTTTGAGTTCGGTTCGGGTCGGGTTCAGGTTTCTCTCTATGAATTCGGGTCAGGTCCAGGTCATGTTATCGGGTCTAGTCAGGGATTGCTAGCCATAACGCCAGTTGCTTCGTTACTTTTACTAGGGTTTGAAATCGTTTTTTTTTTTCCTCTTTGTGAGCCTTTGTCAAAATAATAATAAGAATAAGTAAACAAAAGTATGGTTTAAAGAAAAAAGTGTGGTTTAAAAAAAAAAAAAAGTATACTAAACAGATCGGAACATGCGGAAGTCGGCGAGGTGCGTCGTAGGTATTCAAATCTAAAAATCGCTGGAAATTGGCACCAACCCTAAATATCTTTTGCATGCTGACAAAATAGGTTTGTTAAGTTATATTATATCATGTGTCAAATAGTTAGCTAGTTAGGCCACCTACAAGTAGGGATGTCAGTGGGGCGGGTCAAGTAGGAGACCCGCCCCATCCCCGCCCCAATGGGGCGGGGATGGGTCTTGGTTTGGCGGGTGGTGGGGCGGGGATGGGGATGAAAACGATACCCGCCATGGGTGATGGGGCGGGGGTGGATTTTAAGTTGTACCCACCCCATCCCCGCCCGCCCCACCCGCCCCACTTCGTACCCGCCCCATCCCCACCTCATACCCACATCTATATACTTTTATATTATTTTATAAAATAATTACGTGAAATAAATATTAATTATAATATTTTGTACTACACTTATATTATAAACAAAAATGTGTGTAATATTAAGAATTTTTTTTTTAATATTATAATCCGTATTAATTATGTAGGATTGTGTATTTAAGACACGGAAATTTGGTGGGTCTTAGGTGGGGATTAGGCGGGTATTTGGTGGGGATTAGGCGGGGATGGATATCCAAGTGGGGGGTGGGGCGGGGATGGTTTTGGAGTTGTACCCGCCGAGGTGGGGATGGGGATGAATATTAGACCCGCCGCGGGGATGGGGATGGGGATGGGGATAAAAATGTTAGGTGGGGATGGGGATGGGAAGGCCAACATCCGCCCCGCCCCGCCCCATTGACATCCCTACCTACAAGATTAATTAGTAGATCATCCTTCCATTTAATCTACGGTGGAAAAGATCTTGAGATGCCAAACGTATTAGGTAGTAAAACGAAAATCCTTAGAACATGGTAAATATTTTTAATAATTATGTCCCTTTATATTTTATTTCTCACCTTATCGTCTCATGAACTGTTACAAATATCAAGTAATTCTTTTACTGGTTCAAATTCAAATTTTATTCATATCTAAAACAAAATCTATAATTCAAGACTTATTTGACATTATTTTTTGTGATATTTTGGATGGACAATGGAGGTTTTGGAGAGAGGGGTGGAGGGGTTGCCAGGTGCCAACCTTCACTAAAGTGTGTCACAATTCACAAGCATACCTTTATATATAACTTAAGTCACACCATATTGTGAATTGACAATAATTCAAAATTCATATATGATAATATGCATATTTAATTTGTTAATTTGTCTATAAAATTATAATTTTATTTATTTTATTTTATTTTATTTTTTGTGTTAATAACAAATAATTGAATGTATTTTTTTTTTTTGACAAGAATAATTGAATGTATTTAAACTACTATATATATTAAGACAAATCAAATAAAATCCAACATAATAACTATATTAATTAAATTTTATACATTGAGAGTAATTGAAATTTTTTTCTCATCTTAGAAATAGGGATTAGTGTCGAGATTCCAAAAAAGAGTTTTGATATATAGGGGGGGTTGTAAATAAGCTACTATGTTCATAATTTATTTATTTATTTTTGGAGGAAACTATGTTCACAAATTATTCATGAGTATTAAACTTAGAATTTGTTATATACACCCAGGTGTAATATACATCTTTAAGCATTTTGTTCTTATCTATATGATTTTTTTTCATTCAATCGTCAAATGAAGAACAAAAACTAACATTGGATTAGTTGGATGTACGGTGCTCTCTATTAAACTAGTTTGTTAAATTATGAATAAGGTTATTAATATAAGCAAAAATCTTTAGCTAGCTCGAAAAGTTGAGGAGCCAATGAACTCGATTAATGCTCCGTTCACTTCACCTTATTTTTACTGAACTAGAATTATTTTTGCTGAAATTAAATTATTTTTGCTAAACTGAAATTAATTTTACTGAACTGAAATTATTATTGCTGAACTGAAATTATGTTTACTGATTTTCTATTATATTTCTTCTTTTATGTTTACTGGTTTTTACTAAACTGAAATTATTTTTGCTGAACTGAAATTATTTTTACTGATCTTTAATTAATTTTACTGAACTAAAATTATTTTTATTGAATATTAATTTTTTAAGGTGAAATGAACAAGCCTAACTTATTGTTCAACTCTTATATGTTCGTGAACAACTATTTCAACTATATGCATGAATGCACGATAAACTTATTTATATCAACTTATTGCTCATTTATAGCCCTTTTGTATTTTTTTTTTTTTACATTATTAATGAACTATTTTCTGACCAACCTTTGCGTTTCTTTTACAAAAAAATTAATAAAAGGATTTTGCCAATGAAGCGTCCCGGATTTTTGAATAATTAATTATTATATAATAAATCTAGAATAATATTAAATTTTAAATACATATCAATGCAAAATCACACATTATTGGTGTAACCATTTCCATCATAAAAATTATATCAACTCTCACAATAGAATTTTGGCCAAAACTTTCAATAGATAGGTAAATACTGTAATTATTAAACGGATGCATAAACAAATAGATAATCTTTAGCAATTTTTTTAAAGGTTGGTCACATCAAGTCAGGGCTCATTTATCTAATTGAGCTTAGCTTGATTTAAAGTTCATTGTAGCTTGATTGTTAAGCCCTAATTAGGGCTGTTTAGAATGCGGTTTGGACCGCACCAAACTGAAACCAAACCGCAATTTAGCGGTTAGGTGCGGTTTAAAAATTACGGTGCGATTTTCGAAAATGACCAAACTGTACTTATGCGATTTAGTGCAGTTTTCAAAACATTTTAGACCAAACCGCACCGCAAACCACACTTTGATGCGGTTTGTGGTTTAAACCGTCAAACCGCAAACTGTTATACCAATTTTATACTATTTCTATTAAAAAGTATATAAAATAGCTAAAATTATGATGTAATTTTTTACTTTTAGCTAATTATTAGTTAAAACATAGTTTAATATTTATATCATATATTAATAATCACAAAACAAAAAATAAAATCTTTTTTTAAGAAAATATTTATAATTTTTAAAAATATGTGGCCAAACAGCAAACCGTACCGCACCAAACCGCATTTTACAGTGCGGTTTAGTTATAAATGCGCTTTGGTACGGTTTGAAAAAAGTGTAAACCGCAATTTTGCAGTTTGGTGCGATTTGGAAACCAAACTACACCATGAACACCCCTAGCCCTAATATTGTATATATTAGCATTGTATTTAGCTAATGGGCCAATTTATGAGACCTAATCTTGATTGAGCTTAAATTCAAAATGCAAACGAGCTAGCACAATCGATTGTGATCGAACTAACTCAATTAATAAATTCCTAACGAGCTAACCTTGAAGAAAAAATTTTAAAATCTTGTTCTTGAGCTAGCTCGAACATTAACATAAAAAACCCATACTCGTATGTACTTAATTACAATTTATATTGACAGTTTTCATATAATCATAAACCACTTTTTAATTGTAAACAATTATCTATGATTACTCTACTATTAATGGTGTAAAAGTGTTAGGCCCCGTTCTTTAGAGCTGCTCTTCTCCGCTATGCTATACTGAGTCCTACTCTTCTCTGCTCTGCTCATATCAAATTTGCTCTGCTCTATTTTCAAATAATAATTAATAATAACAATAATAATAATTAATATTCAATAATAATAATTAATATTTTATTGGCGATAATAATTTATTATTTTAAATAATTATAATAGTTATATATTAATAATAAAAATAATTATAATAATTATTAATATTACTAATAATTGATGTTTATTAATCATAATAGTTAATAATAATAATAATCAATAATAAAAATTAATAATAAAAATTAATAATTCAAACTATTAAGAATTAATATTTAATAATATTATTAATTAATCATTTCTAATAATTATAACAATTCTTTCAAATAAATAAATAAATAATAATAATAACAATTTCTTTTTTTTTTTGAAAGAAAAATAATAACAATTTGCAGTATTTGCCGAGAATAATAATAACAAATAGTTAATATTTTTTTTGGGGAATAGTAATACTTAATATTTTTTTTTTGAAAAGCAATACTTAATATTTATACATAGGTTGTTAACAGAAACTTCGACGGAATGTCAAATTCAATTAAGACTTGATCAAACATGTTTGTTCAACTGTTGAACTTGATGATTGAAAGAGATCTACTACGTGACGGTAAATAGGTGAAAGTAGCGGAACAAGTAGGTATATGTCTATATATTTTAGCAAAAGGACTTTTCATATTGTGATGTTTCCAACAAATTTAAGCATTCTATTTCTACAATATGCAAGTATTATAACGAAGTGTTGAAAGCGTTGGTTAATTTGTTCTTTGATATCATTATACCATATCGTGACTTATCCGAGGTAATAATTTGTCTTTTATCTTTCTATTATTAACATATGTTAAATATGGTACACATTTATTTATGTTTTCACTCACCTAAATTAATGGTATATGCACTTAATAATAATAACAACATTAATAATAATAACATTAATAATAGTAATAATAATAATGTTGAAATCTGATTTGCTCTGCTCGGCTCTACTCTGCTATCCTGAAATTTGCTATGCTAGTCTCTACTGAAATTTAATCTGCTATGCTCTGCTGACCCTTGCTCTACTCTGCCCAGAAGCTCAAAAGAACAAGACTTTTAGTATGTCATTGTTCAATGATAAAATCAATAAAGAGTCAACCACTCTTAGGCCCTGTTCTTTTGAGTTTGGGCAGAGCAGAGTAGGGGTCAGTAGAGCATAGCAGATTAAATTTCAGCAAAGCAGAGCAGAACAGATTTCAGGGTAACAGAGCATAGCCGAGCCGAGCATAGCATATTTTAACATTATTATTAATACTATTATTAATGTTATTATTATTAATGTTGTTATTATTAAAGTTATTATTATTATTATTAATTATTATTATTATTATTATTATTATTATTATTATTAAGTGCACATACCATTGATTTAGGTGAGTAAAAACATAAATAAATGTGTACTATATTTAATATATGTTAATAGTAGAAAGATAAAAGACAACAGTTTACTTATATTCTTTTCACAAAAATTTTAAAATAAAATGATTTAATGAGTAATAATGATTTTACTTATAAATATGTCTGAATCATATATTTTTAACCCTTAAAATAATAATGATATACAAAGTACTACTTGAAAATAACCTCTTTTTTTAATTCTTAAATTGTATGGAAAGATTTGAAAAATAATTTAACTCAATGAACTAACAATCAATACCCACATTAAATGTTTCTATACATTGTGATTCTAATATCAAATGTTTATTAAAAGAAATTGTTATTAATTGTTATTATTATTATTTATTTATTTTGAAAGAATTGTTATAATTATTAGAAATTATAATTAATAATATTATTAAATTTTAATTCATAATATTTTGAATTACTAAATAGTATTATTGATAATTATTATTATTATTATTATTTATTATTATGACTAATAAATATTAATTATTATTAATATTAATAATTATTATAATTATTTTTAATATTAATAATTATTATAATTATTTAAAATAATAAATTATTATCATCAATACAATATTAATTATTATTGTTATCACTAATTATTATTTGAAAATAGAGCAGAGCAGCTCTAAAGAACGGGGCCTAACTAATTTAATTTTATGAATTGTGTGTTTTTCATAACATTAAATCGTGAAAAAAGAACATGACTTATACTTTAGTACTTCCTTAATAATGCTTTACTTGTACCATTGACTCATTGAGAGCGTTACACTTATTTAATCATAATTTTACTCGTGAATACTTTTAAATAACTTTAATTTAGTACAAGTATACAAATTACTTCATCCTATAGCAAGATCCCGCTAACTTCATAGAAATTATTTTTTACTAAACTTAATTTTTTTTTGCTGAACTTAAATTACTTTTTACTGAAATGAAATTAATTTTACTGAAATGAAATTATTTTTATCGATTCTTTGTTATATTTTTTCTTTAAAATTACTGATTTTTACTTAACTGAAATTATTTTTACTAAAATGTAACTATTTTTGCTGAACTGAAATTATTTTTACTTAATATTATTTTTTTAAGGTGAAGTGAATAGGGCCTAATAGTAATAAAATAAAGCTGATACTTTAAATAAAATTGAAGGCAAATCTGATCATATTTTTTTTTCTTTGTATGTAAATAATTAAATACATTGAAATAAGAGTGTATAAGTAGTCATGAAAATTTTTCCTCAAAAAAAAAAAAATTAAATAAAATGTAGTCATGAAAATTTGCCATCAAATGGTGCAATATTTTTACGTATGAAAGTATTCTTAATGACAACTGTTATCGCAAGTAACCGCAAACCCAATAGAAGGTTTCGGATGATGTTTGTGTATCAAGAAAAAAGACATGTCAAAGAAACGAAAATGGATTTTAGTGGCTAACATGCTTGTTTAGTCACGGTTAGTATGGGTTAATTAGAGATTACAAACGAAAGGTCGTAATCTTTAGCTTCTTTTACGACAAATATGTCAGTTTGCAAGAATTTTAGAGCAAATTTAGATTTTTATCAATAATAAGGGAGAAAAAAAGAGAAGAAAACTTTAGTTTTAATGAGGTCCACATTCATCCCTTTCTTGTCTTAGAAATAGACTTAAGTGGATTTGTACCAATTCCTTATTTTTTGGGGGGTTCCAAAGTTTTAAATTTCATACTTATATCAATTAGCAACCAATTAGTTTTATAACTATCATAAAATGACAAATTAATTATGAGAGAATAGCTTAGCTTGTCAGCTTGATTATTATTCATCAATAGGTAGAGTATTTATACAAAACCTACGAACATAAGATAGGAAACAATATTCCTAAAAGATATACTACCATAATCATAAACCCTAAAGATATATTCTCTAGATAATATCTTAACATAAATATCCTAAATATATTATTCTCCTAATAAGATCAATACGGAAAATATATCACACATATATTTTCCGATTTTATCTCTAACACCCTCCCGCAATCGTAACGGCTGTAACACGAACGTTGCGATTGAAAATTCTTCAAATTGTTGAAGTCGAGATGCACACTCTTGTGATGTCGCCTTCAAATTTTATTATTATTTTTTAAAAAAAAAAAAAAAGAAAACAAGCTTTTGTAGCCACGGCCCTTTGCTGGTGTCCGTAGTCTTCTGCCACGGCCCTTTGCTGGTGTCCGTGATCTTTTGCCACGGCCCTTTGCTGGTGTCCATGGTTTTTTTTTGGCACGGCCCTTTGCTGGTGTCCGTAGTCTTCTGCTACGGCCCTTTGCTGGTGTCCGTGATCTTCTTCCATGGCCCTTTGCTGGTGTCCGTAGTCTTCTGTCACGGCCCTTTGCTGGTGTCCGTAGTCTTCTACACGCTACGACCCTTTGCTGGTGTCCGTGGTTTTCCTACAAACCTTTTTTTTAAAAAAAAAAAATAAAAAAAAATAAAAAATACGCCAAACGTGGCTTTTCTTCATCTCCATGGAGATGTATTACGGAGAAAACAACTCACATACTCCATTAACCAAAAAAAAAATCAAATTAAAGAACAGAAATTTCAAAGACTATTAATATAGCGGAAGAAAATTATATGAATCCCACCGGTGGGTTTAACTTTCTAACCCACCGGCAGGGGGGAAATTTTTGTGAACGGTCCCAAGATTTAACCTGCTCTTGATACCATGAAAAATTAATTATGAGAGAATAGCTTAGCTTGTCAGCTTGATTATTATTCATCAATAGGTAGAGTATTTATACAAAACCTACGAACATAAGATAGGAAACAATATTCCTAAAAGATATACTACCATAATCATAAACCCTAAAGATATATTCTCTAGATAATATCTTAACATAAATATCCTAAATATATTATTCTCCTAATAAGATCAATACGGAAAATATATCACACATATATTTTCCGATTTTATCTCTAACATAAGAGTACAAATACAATACTTAAAAATAAATTTTGCCATATCTTTAAGAGTTATCTTATAAACACTATATGTCTACATTACATGTGGCATAAATATATGTATATTAAAATCCTGGACTTTTGGGGTAGGAAGTGTAGGCACGAACGAACCTATATCCACGTAATTACATCGCATTCAAATAAGTTTGATTTTCACCTTTACTCATTAATTTTAACTTAATTAAAACAGACGCTAGATGAATCTTCACTTTATACCTCCATCTCATTGACATATCACCAGATTTGATTTTATTGTGTTAGTATACTCCATGATTTTTAACACTGTTGCAACAATAAAGGTTTTTAGCAATGAATCAAGTCATCAAGTTTCACTCTCTTCATGGCATTCGTTTATCATAGAATGTTAACAACTAATCTTTTTTTTTTTTTTTGAACAAAATGTTAACAACCAATCTAGTGCAATATGAATGTGTATGATAATGTAAATGTCATTTCCATAAGATTTATATCTTTTAAAGGGTTAAACAAGACAAAATCTTAATTTTTCTTGGTGTTTTAAATATAAATATTTCTTGGAACTTTGAACAATGGATGATTGAACTATATAAATGCATTTTTCTATGTGATTGTGAGACCTAAATTATACACAAAGCAAAGAAGAAAAAAACCCTTTCAAGTTTGAAGCAACAAAGTCAATTTTCACAAAGTTTACCTAACTAAAGAAGACAAAACCCTTTTCACTGACTTGTACGTCAACTGAATTTTAGCAATCTACAACAAAATATCATTGCTTGTTTTATTTTCAATTCAACCCAAATTTTCCTTGCATAACAATAGCTTTATGTGATAAAATAAAGTATGATTACAAATATTGTCCCCAATTTGTGCATTGGTCCAAGCAAAGAAAGATGAAGGTTGGCGTAATGCTCATATCATCAAAATTTTATTAATATTGAATTGTGTTAAATTTTGAAACAATATGAAATGGATCTGGGCAACCCGAACAAGAAGGAGGAGAGTTTGGTCCACAAACAAGGGTTAGAAACTTCCATACTAAAACTAATTGACAATAGTAGGAGTTATTCCTCTACCTTATAAAGTGGAACCACCTCTCCTTTTCCTCCAATGTGGGACACTCACAAGTGGGCAACAATAGGTTTCAATACTCCCCCTCACTTGTGAATGTCCTTAGAAATTCAGAGCTAACTAGATAAGGCCAGATTAATAATCCTCTTAGGGGCTGGACATCCTGTCGAGGTAAATCCTTATCCAGTAGTGATTAAATACCCAGTTTAGAAGAGACCCGCAACCTGGGCTCTGATATCATGTTTAATTTTGAAACAATATGAAATGCGCCTGGGCAAGCCGAACAAGGAGGAGGAGAGTTTGGTCCACAAACAAGGCTTAGGAACTTCCATACTAAAACCAATTGGCAATAGTAGGAGTTACTCCTCTACCTTATAAAGTGGAATCACCTCTCCTCTTTCTCCAATGTGGGATAATCACAAGTGGGCAACAATGGGTTTCAACAAATTAGCCTAAAAATTTAAAATCATACTCGTACATATTAATATTAAAGGATTAGAAAAACCCGTGCGATGCATGGTTTGTTTGAATTTTTTAAAATTTTTAAATTTTTTAAATTTTTTTTATTTTTTATTTTTTTTATTTTTTGTGTAAAAATTTATTGTATATATAGATAAATTTCCTAATATCAAAAGATAATATTTTACATTTAATTAATTCAAACATAAAAATCTCATTTGCCAATTTTGCTTACGTGGCATTTGAATTATTTAATTCTAAAAGAAATTGACAATATCTTATTTAATTGGTTACAACTAAAATTTAAAATCCTACATGTCGAGCTAAGAAAATTAAATCCTACTTAGCTTTCTAAAAACTTAAGAAAAAATTCCCCTTTATATATATACTAGTTTTGTGCCCGAACAATGCCTAGATGGTTGACAAAAGTTTAGGACAAACTTTTTAGATTGAATGTAAATACAAATATATAATCCTTTTTGATAATGCAAGATATTTAGAGATACTGAACTGAAATATATTTTATTGAACTGGAATTATTTTTACTGAACTAAAAGTATTTTTACCAAAACAAAAATATTTTTCATGATTAAAACTTATTTTAACTAATTCTCTATTATTTTTGTAAATAAATTAAATACATTATAATTGGATCTCATTTTAATGAATTTTTTAAAATGAATTTTATGATGGAAATAGTACCTAATTACAAAATATTTATTAAAAGTTATGATTAGTTTTGTAAATATATTAAATATTAGAAGTATATCGATAATAAAACTCTATACAACATTTTATCTTTAAAAATCTTTCAAAAATTCGCTTACTTAGTATCATATGTGTCACAATAATACATATTTGTAGCATATGTAGTGTGACACCTGGCGAAAAACTGGAATGTTAAGTGTCGCTGGCTCTTGGCCTTGCTGCTAGATCGGCCTTATTTGTTAGTGATATGATATTAGATTAATCAAGGTTTAAAGATTTAAAAAAAAATTTCAAAAAAAACCCCTCGAAAAACATGTTTCTGGGTGGATTTTGGCCTCTAGATTACGTTTTTTTTACCACCCTCGGATAGAGAACGATTTAGAACATCGATCCCACCCAAAATTCACCAATTTCGGGTCCAAATCGGGGTTCTTTAGCAAAAATTAGCATAAATACGAGATTGAACTAATTAAAACGAGCTTCTAATCGAATTAGAAAGCAAAACCAGAAATTTAAATCCATTTAAATCACCTTAATTAATTATTAGTCACAATAATTAAATGCATGCGGCTCCGATACCACTGTTGGGTTTTGTGATGTCAAACACCACGCGGAAGGAAACCCGCCCAAAATCCGTACATGAATTTAAGCAACTAAGCATGCATTAAAACAACAGTCATGTAATTAACAAGAAGAGAGAGAAAGATTCCTCACCCTAGAAGCGTGCTTCGCTCAACCGTTGAGCTCGGACTTGGAATCTTTGAGTTCCGCATGCGCGTGAACCTCCAATGGTTTACACCCTCGCTACCGAACCGTACCGGCCCCTACCCCGAAGATTAGTCGGAGCTAGACCAAAAATAACTTAGAGTTTACAAATTAAAGTATTCTCGCTTTTGGAGATCCCTATGAGTTCACCAACTCAAGTGAAAATCCCAATACCCATGATAGGTATTTATAGGGAAATCACCCCAAGAATTCCCTTCATCTTTTAATGTGGGATAGTTGGTAAAATGCCAAAAGAAAGAATTAATCTAATTCTAAATTAAATTAATAAAGGCTTGCCTGAAGAACGAGATTGATAAGGGACGACAATTGATGTGCCAGAGTCAATGTTTTTAGTGATAACGGTATTTGTAACATAGTGACGATGCCACGAAGGAGGTTGTTTTTCAGGATGACCACGACCCAAATTATCCGACGAACTCCCCCTCAAATTCAACAGTGATATCACAATATTCTAGTTGTTTATTTCCTGCTCAATAATATTTCCTGCTCAATAATATTACTAGGACAACCCCTGACTAAGGTGTCGGCTGGCCAGCACCAGTGGCTGGCTTGGACAGACAAGCCTTCCTAGTAGTTGCGGGCTGGATGTCGAGGCTATGCTGCTGTGGCTGGCCAGCACTATTGGAATGCTACTGCCCAAACCTGCGAGCGCAGGATTTCCTACGGGCTGGGCAGTGACAGCGTTCTAAGTGCTCAATTAAACCCGCGGGTGTAGGTCATCCCCGCGTGCTGGCAAAATCTACGAGAGGAGGCCATCAACCGCGGGACAAACACGCGGGCTGGGCTGCGACTGCTCCTTTGTGGAACCCCTCTTTTGCACACCAAGCCTCACCAAATCTTCTCCACCATCATCCTCCCATGGAGGATTTGCAAAATATCTATCCCACAATATACGTCGCTCACCTGAAAGAGACTCAAGATATAAGAATTTGTCCTCGAAAAATTGCATATCCCGACTAGCCAAAAATTCATTAGTATCTGTAGGGAATTATTTCAAGCATCCCACACTTGAGCCCCACTGTGATCATACACTTAAGCATAGTGGCGTCTAAAGGGAAGGAAGCTAGAGGAAAAGAGTCGCCAACAAGTTTTAGGAACTTGTAAACCGTTCACATGATGAAGGTTACACCCCTTCACGATCCATGAGGTCGCTAACTCCATAGTGGTCCTGAACCATGACTGAATGTTCAGGGATGAAGGTACAAATCCAACCCAAAAGAGGTTGAACCCGCCTTAAATAGGCCTCTACTTTATTCTTCTCATATTCATGTGCGCTTTCCAATTAAAATACAATCAATATATTAATCCTAAACCTGTTTAATCTATGTTGGTTGAATATTAATGCACAAATAAATCTGTTATTGTTGATCACTCGAATTAAAATCATATTAGCATGATTCAAATTCTTTATTATCTTATTAAGCGTGATTTCAAGTACAAATTCCCTTTAAACCTGCAAGAGAGGGCGTGATCAAGCAATAACAATAATATTAAGCAGCATAATAATATTGACACAACAAATCATCATCATCATCATAATAATCTCAATCTCATCAAAAAGAATAATATTAATATCAGCAAGATCCTAGGCATGATACTAATATGATTAATAACAACTCCCATCATGTCACTAAATATTAAAGATTAAAGCTTTAGCCCTAACATAAAAATTATTGATATAACAAATCATCATCAGCATAATAATCTCAATAAAGCATAATAATATTATTAGCAAGATCCTAGGCATGATACTAACATGATTAATAAAAAATCCTAGCATGTCACTAAACAATAAAGATCAAAACTTTAGCCCTAAACATGATACTAACATGATAGAAGAAAATAGAAAGCAACCTAAGCATGATACTAGAAACATACATGATATTAGAAATATTAGTTAATACCCTAAACATGATACTAGGAATTAAAATAATATAAGCATGCTTTCTAAAGATATGTAACCGTAAAACTACTTATTTTGTTGCCTCGTATCTCTTTCTATCAAAACAATACACACGTGAGGAACTTCAATGAAAATATTAAATCAAACAATTAATTTAAATAATTGAAATAGGGATTTGGGACCAAACCCTCAGAAATTATCAACCTTTCACGTCTAGGGCAAAGGCAACTTCGAGCTTGGCTAGGTATGTCTAAGTCTCGTGATGGACATATGGTGTTTTTTGAAAAAGCTTTAGCTTAAAGAGAGAGAGACGATGATTGTTGGTGATTTGAAAACGGGGGATAAAGACCCTATTTATAGAGAAAAATCGTCCGTAAACGATAAAAAAGAGTCAGAATTTGAATCGGAGTAAAACTAGTTCTGTCGCAACGTGACAAAGCTATCGCAGCGCCATAAGACAGTTTTTTGCGTATTTTGTTTTTATCATATCTTTTGATCCAAAAGTTAAAATAAGGCATATAATATGTCGTTGGAAACCTCTTGAAGTCTAATTTCTACCCCAATTAGAATCCGATTAAAATATTTTGTATAGTTAAAGATATGTCCGAAATAGTGGAAGGGTGTTAGTTTTGGATAGAGTTTCGTATTTCTTTCATATCTTTTTTGTTATAGCTCGGAATTAATATTATAATATATCATTGGAAAGATAATTTCAAGGTCTATCCAAACATCTAATATTTGGATAAAAGTTACAAGGTACGAAGATAATATATGGCTGTCTTTGAACGTCTTTCATTTCGAATAGAAATAGGACTTTCAAAAAGAGAAGTTTTTTTCAATTTCAAATTCTTTAATCTTATTTTTTCAAAAAGGATAATTAAGATCTTTTAGAAACTTATAGAAGATCCTAATTAATACTAATTGGTTTAGGAATATAATTAATATTAGTAGACCCTCCACATGATCATTGGGTCGCACATAAAACTCGTTTTAGGCCCAGCTTAGTATTTTGACCATAACTTCCTCGTTATAACTCGGAATTGGGCTTATAATATATCGTTGGAAAGGTATTTTCAAGCCCTATCCAACTTCACAATTATTGGACCCATATAATAGACCAAAGTAAAGTGGATTGGACATTTTTCATAAATAGGATATGAAATGAATGATTTTTGAAAATTGAAATGAATTATTTTTATTAAAACATTTTAGAAAACAGAAGAATTCATGAGACTCTTCAACATTTCACCTCGTTCAATAATTAATGACGTGAAATGTACTCATCACCGGGTTTGGTTTTTGGGGAGACACAATCTTGTGTTTACAGTATCCAAATCATGAAGACGCCAACCCTTCTTTCCGTGAGGATACCCAACAAAAATACATTTTTAGGAATGAGAATCAAACTTGTCTTTGACCCGAGGACGATTCGCAGAATAAGCAAGGCAACCAAAGACCCGCAAATTATCATATGAAGGAGCTTGATCGAAAAAACACTCATGTGGAGTTTTCCCATCAAGAACCAAAGTAGGGATGCGATTGATGGGATGAACCACAGTCATGTCACACTCCCCCCTAAAATACTTAGGTAACTTAGCTTGAAACCTAAGAGCATGAGCCACATTCAAAATATGACGATGTTTGCGTTCAACTCGACCATTTTTGTTAGCCATGTCCACACACGATGTCTGATGCAAAATACCTTTTCTAGCAAAGAAAGACCCTAAACTGAGAAACTCTTGGCCATTATCACTACTATTCACCTTCACTTTCCGACCAAACTGAGTCTATCATAGCAAAAAACTCACAAATCAACTAGGAAGCTTCATATTTACCAACCATTAAAAACACCCCAAGTAGCTCAAGAAAAATCATCAAAAATACTAGAAGCACTACTATGACCACGATGACTACTAGAAACTTCCGGAAGGGAATTAACCACTTTGATTGACGGATGCCCGAGATGCTTGTGCCATAACAAACTCGCATCTAAGACCACAACCTTGTTTGCCTGTAGAGTCCGAGCATGCATTGGACGAAAAATATAGGCCCTGTCACATTGCTTCCCTGCTCCAATCAAGTTCTTTAAACCACGGTCTTGAATAATTCATAACTTGTCAGTGAACATATATTTATCGATTTGGGTGAGCGGTATTTAATTAAGATGAGTGGATGAGACTTGAAAGATTCTTGAAAGTATTCTTGTGATTAAATTGGAATTTTTGCATATGCATAGACATTTTAACGTCGCATTCAGGTCTGTCCCGTAGGAAAAATTGAATAACCTGATTGCGAATGAAGGAAAAAAGGCACCGGTCAGATTTTCGCGCCACGGCAAATCCTGCCGTGTCATGGCGCTGGGCACCGCTACGCGGTGTTAAGCACCGTGACACGGTACATTCTGCTGTGGCACGGCAGTCTTGAAATTTTTCTAGTGGCTTTATTTCTCTTCTCACAGTCAGCTTCCTTTAATTATTCTGAAAAAAACGTTGTGTGTTCTACATACGTCTTAGCCCCGGGGGATTTAAGATCTATCAACCCAAAAAAGCTCATGGCAATAAGGGTTCGTCCGAGTTATTAAATCCACCAAAACCATAGAGTCGAGTTCGATTTCATCACGAACTCGCGGAGCCGCCCGTTGACATACACCCTCAAGGGAGGTTGCCTTGCTAACGCGTCCAAATTCTTAACCATGGTATGCTTTGACACCAAAAACCTTGACCATAGTTGAACATAGATCTTGGCCTTAGGTTGCGAACTTTTTTTTTGTATCATCGTGACTAAGTGCTACGTGATTTATTTGGTGTTAACCCCACATGTGTTTGTTCATTTTGCTCTAACCTATGACCGAGGGTTTTTATTTCCACATAGTAATTAGTACGGATTTAAAATTGAATACAACTTGGAAAATTCACAAAACCGAACCTGAAACTGTGCACCGTGTCAAGGCAGCTCTGCCGCGCCACGGTGTACAGTGCCGTGACACGACGCTTTGTACCATCTGACTATGCATTGCACCGTGTCACGACATTTAGAACCGTGACACATTGCCCAGGAAAAGTGTCCTGTTGGTTTATTTTTGGTTTTTTGTGCGTACTTATGTGGTTCGTATGTCCGGTTTGATGTCATGTCTAGCTGTACGGTCATAACACGCGTCCATAACCTCACTTAATCACTCACAAGTCATGTCGAGTTCACACACTTTTCCTTGAGTCGTGCACCATTTTATTTATAAACGTACTTTAGGATGGTCTTGTGTCTTTTTTTTTTTTTCCTTTTTTTAGGAGTAAGTCGGATGGTATCCTCCCATACATACTTTTATTCTTCTAAAAAAGTATTTCAAAAGAATTTCTTGCCTTTTCTTTTCCGGATGGGTTAAGGTTAAGTCTGGTCATTAAAGGTGTGTTTGTTTTAATGTCACAGCACTTGGTCAAGAAGCAGGGGTAGATTGTTACGGTTCGAGTTACTACCTCAACAACTTCTTAAACCTAAGAGGCATACAAGAAAACAATCGCAATCATCTCCACAGAATCCACCTTCATCTCCAGTTCATTTTGAATTTGTTCCACTGGCCACTTAGGAAGAAGTTGAGAGTCTCAACAAGACCATCGAGACACTTGCTGCTATGGTGCAAACACTCACCACTAAGGACCACACGATGGAGCAAACTAATGTCACTACGGCTGCGATGGACAAGATCAAGAAACAAGTGAGCAAAATTTCTGAGGACTTCACCTACGTGGAGCAACCTGCCACTTCTTTGGCTGTCAAGGACAAGCTTCCTGAGCAGTTTTCCACTGTTGACATCCCAAAATTTAAGCCTACTAGTAACCCTATGTTTCATTTAAAGGATTTTTCTGCAACTATGGCTCTCAAGAGAGTAGATGTAGCACTCTTCCCTACAGTGTTCCCTCTCTCCTTGGAGCATGCTTGTCAAAGTGGTTTTACTCTTTGGATTCCAAGCATACTGCGAATTGGGAGGATGTTACTGAAAGTTTCATGAGCCGTTACAAATGTAACATCCAGGCTAAGACATCTGAACGTGAACTCTCCATTCTCAAACAGAAGGAGAATGAAGGCTTCACTACCTATCTGAGCAGGTGGAGAGAAACAGCTGGACTCTTGGTGGATCCTCCTAAAGAGAGGGAGATGGTTCGCCTCTTTATTTCAAATCTGACTCACAAGTACAAGCAACATTTGAAGTTTCTGCCTTTGAATACCTTTGAAGCTGTGTACGATATTGGGATCAATATTGAGGATGAGTTGATGAAGACTGCTGGTAGCAGCAATAACAAGAACAACAACGCTTGGAAAAACAAGAAGAACGACAGTCCTTCTTCGTCTTCCAAGCCCAACAATGCTACCAACAACGTTAACCTCAATGATGTGTTAGCTCTTAATGCTTCTACTCAGAGATTCCAAAGGCAAAAGAGAGTTTACACGCCTTTGGGAATGAGCTATGATGCTGCTTTTGATCGCTTGCACAGTCAAGAATTGATCATGCCTATTGAGCCCTTTCTAGAACCTCGACCAGAGAACAGAACTGCTAGCTATGACCTCAATGCTCATTGCAAGTTTCATCAAGGCAAAGGTCATACTACTAAGAAATGTTGGAGGTTGAAGGATGCGATTCAAGACCTGATCGATGCTAATCAGCTTCCTGTCCCTCCAGGGGGCAAGAAGCCCAATATTCAAACAAGTCCTCTTTCTGATGCTTTGGCTATCACGGGAGATGAAGTCTCCTTTTATCCTTCACTACTCATTCAACCTGTGAATGAACCTCTACCAAAAGTTATCTTTGTTTCAAGCTACGAAGAAGTGAAATGAATTTGGGATAGTGACGATGAAGACGTCTATCTTAAAGATATAGCCTGTTCATTTCTTGGCACTAGCGAAGATGTTTGGGGAGACCTTGAGGTCAAAGTTCTCACCAGGAATGGAAGGTTGCAACAACCTAGTCCACCTCCACCTCCACCGCAAGCACAACTAATAGTTGATCCCATCGACC
This sequence comes from Chenopodium album, assembly GCF_948465745.1. Taxonomy (NCBI): domain Eukaryota; kingdom Viridiplantae; phylum Streptophyta; class Magnoliopsida; order Caryophyllales; family Amaranthaceae; genus Chenopodium; species Chenopodium album. Next base: position 16,405,696 of record NC_137847.1, on the reverse strand, counting down.
TTGTAAGCAACGATGTGATTAAGCAACTACAAAAGACTAAGGTGGAAATGAATGTATGGAAGCTTTTGGCTACCTCCCACGAGCATTGAAAGGCTGTGATGAATGCTGTGGTGAAGATAGGAGTTGATAGTGACATGACTCTTTAAGGGCTAGTTAGCTTTCTTACTACTGAATTACCAAGTACCAATATTCTGATTCCTTTTCTGATAAGGATCTGCCCCCGGATGGGGATCAACATAACAAGTCCTTACACCTTACTATGGTGTGTAGGCATATGAATGTTCCCATGATCCTAGTTGATAATGGCTAAGCAATCAATGTATGCCCACTGCGCACTGCAAAGAAGTTGGGCATAAAAAATGAAGAATTTATCCCCTCCACTCAGGGGATTCGTGCTTATGATAATACTCGCCGTCATGCCATGGGTACTATCATGTTAAACATAACTACTGGAGCCATTGAACGTCGCACCAAGTTTCAAGTGGTGGACATTAAGACTTCTTTTAATCTGTTGTAAGGTCGTCCTTGGCTTCATGAGCTAAAGTCGATCTCATCATCGCTGTACCAAAAAGTAAAATCCATAGTTGGAGGGGTTCCAATCACCATTGATGCCTCTCCTATGCATATTCAAGTTATTGACACTCCCATTGTCCATGTCGAGCATGATGAAGAAGACGAGGATCTCTGGGGTTTTCGCTAGACGATGTTCTCATGATTGAAGAAGAGGAGAAGTGTCACCTTGACTTTGATCCCTATTCAGTTACTAGTTTTGTGGTCGGGCGATGTCCAAATAGTTGAAAAAGTTTTTAGGATAAATTTTTAGGGTTGAATGTTAAATAAGACCATATCACTTATCTATATAACATGTACTTTTTGTAACTTTGTTTGTAAAGATATCTATGTTAATACTAGCTTGAAATTATTTTTATTGAATTTAAATTACTTTTAGTGAACTTTTTTTTTTTTTTTTTACCAAACTAAAATTATTTACTGATTAAAACTTTTTTTTTCTTACGAATTTACTATTTTTTTTAAAAAAGTAAATTAAAAATATTATAAGTGGATCTTATTTTAAAGAACTTTTTAAAACGAATTTTATGATGTAAATAGATAGGATATTATATAAAAGTTACGATTAATTTTGTATATATGAAATATTAGAAGTATAACGATAATAAAACTATATACAATTTTTTTATCTTTACAAAATCTATTCAATCTAATCTAACGTGGCATCAAATCTAATCATAATAATGCCTATTTGTCACCTACGTGGCTCGACACTTGGTGAAAAACTAGAATGCCAAGTGTCGTCATCTTGTGGCCCTAGCTATGAATGTTAAGAGAAGGTTTTGCGTAGAACGGACTCACGTGAGACCCGGCTCAGCAATAAAAAAGCGCGGGTGAGAAACTCGATCAAAGCCTGCGTACCATCATTATATAAAATCGATAATATTTTCTTATTCCTGATAAAAATTATCTTATTCTTGACTAAAATAGTCTTATTCCTGATAAAAATTATCTTATTCCTAACTAAAATTCTCTTATTCCTGACTAAAATTTTCTAATACCTGACAATACTAATCTAATACATGACAATACTAATCTAATACCTGACAATAAACATTTAATGAAACTGACAATGTAATGAAATTGATAATCGACTATTAAAAAAAATCATTACCTCAAAGTCGCTTCAATAATGGAGGAAACCAATTTGGCATTTTTTTTCATTCTCCATTAATATAAAATCGAAAAATTATATTGCCCAAACATAATATGAAATTCATGAGAAGTGAGTGGAAGGGAGGAAATTAGATTCCTTCATACATTAAGGTTTCGGAAGAGGCTTGTTCTTTGTCCAAACTTCGACAGAATACCACTCTTCGTTTCACTGCTATCGAATGAACTCATCTATTGTAGGGTTTTGGATTGAGGTTCGATAGGAGAGAGAGTACATTTGGGGGGGGGGAGTTGGAGGAGATTCTTCATCGCCGACAAGATGGGAGGTGCAGGAGAGGAGGCGTAGAGTGGTGGAGGATCTGACCGCCATTGATGGGCGGGAGGAGAGAGAAAGGGGAAGAAGGAGAATGAAGATGGTGGAGTTACATGAGTCCATCTCACCCAAAACTTTACCGAATGTTAAATACGATCATATAATCCTTTTTTATTATGTAAAATATTTAGACATGTGATATCACATCTCTTATATATATATATATATATATATATATATATATATATATATATATATATATATATATATATATATATATATATAATAGTGTACTTTATTTAGTTTTATTTGTATATAGATATCAATATTTATAAGATATTTTCTTAAAGTTACAATCTCTTTTATTCGGATCACATGGTGGATATTAGAAGTTCTATTAGAAATAAAACACTAAGTAACTTTTTTTATCCTAAAAAATCTATCTTAAATTTCTTTATCTAGCGATAGAGGTGTCGTATTAAATCTTATATGTTGCCTACGTTGCACGACACTTGGCAAAAATTTGAAACGTCAAGTGTCGCTGTCTCGTGGCCTGGATAATCATGTTTTGTTGTTTTGTGCCCGAATGATGCCCAGATTGTCCTAAACTTTTTAGTTTGAATGTTAAATACGATCATATAACCTTTTTTGATAATGTAAAATATTTAGACATACAATATCAAATCGCATATATTTATATAGTAGTATACTTTTTGTAGTTTTATTTGTAAATGAATATCTATGTATCATAAACTTGATTTTTTTTTATTGCACTTAAATTATTTCTAATGAATTAAAAGTATTTTTACCATATTTAAATTATTTTTTTATAATTGACACTTATTTTTACTGATTTTCTATTTTTTATTAAAATATATTATAAACGGATCACATTTTAAAGAACTTTTTAAAACGAATTTTATGATGAAAATAGTACTTAGTTATAAGATATTTATTAAATTTATAATTAATTTTGTATATATGAAATATTAGAAATAGATCGATAATAAAACAATATACAACATTTTTTATTTAAAAAAATCCATCCAAAATTTGCTTTACTTAGCATCCTATATGTGACAATAATACCTATTTATCACCTACGTGGCTCAGTACTTGGCGAAAAACTGAAAAAATAAGTGTGGATGTTTCGTGGCCTGGCTGCGAGACCGGTATTATATATTAGTTATATAATATGATATAATATGATTGTTTGCCTTCACTTTTGAAAAATGCAGTAAGAGGAGTAATAATCCTCGTCAACATCAATTAGTTGATGTACATAAATATGAAGCACATGTATACTTTATTACATTGAGCTTTCAAGAAAACATAGCTACATACATCCTTGGAACAATTTAATAGTTGAAATAATAAACTTATTTAAGGCTATTTAAACCAAAGTAGAAAATATAGCTGGCTAGATTATTGTTGTGACAATTATTGACGTACTCACTATATTATTTGTATCGTCCATTCAAATTTAATCAAGTTGGCGAGACAAAAGGTATGAATAGCTGACATGGATCTTCCCCTCAGACATACCCAGGCCCGTCTTAGAGGCGGTTTTTTCTGCAAATTTCAGGGGCCCATTTTTTTTCCACCTTGTTAACGTCTTCAACCCAAAAATTAAGGAAAGCCTTCTTCCTCTATCTCTTTCCATTCCCCAGAAATATAAAGCTAATTAAAGTTCATCATCAAAACATTTAAACCCCTTGATTGTCGTCTCTCCAATTTACCATGTCTTGATTTCCAAAAATACATTGTATTTAATACACCTAATTACTTCGTATCATTCGTCTAATTAAAGCACATTGACTAATTGATTTTCTCTTACCAACCTTTAATTCATCTTCCCAAACAATTTACATAAACTTTTGCCCAACATTCAACGGAATACAATTTTGTTTTACTTCATTACAAAGGGGAAAATCACTGCATTTAAGCTCTTAAATTTTCCCAGGATGATATTCAATTATATTTTCATGGTTTATCTACTTTGATTAAATTTCGATCTGCTTAAATTTTAATATAATTTGTTAATTTTTTTAAAGATATATTGTAATTGTCTTTTAATCATCTCTCATTAGATTAGGAAATATATTATAACAGTGGTGGTGAAAACAAAGATAAATTTACAGGGCCTCATTATTGTACCTAGCACAGGGCCTCCAAATTCTCAAAGACGACGCTTGACATACCTTACCAATTTACCATGAAACTATACGTACAACAAGTCAGCAACGTATTAACAAGAGTTGGCTCAAGTGGTAAGCAACTTGATTTCGCTTAAAGCAGGTTTCGGGTTCGAGTCTCACCGTATTTAGAAATTCTTGTTGGAAGACTCACCCACTATAAGTCAGATGTGATATCAGAGTTGGATCCGGATATAGTCAGAGCTAAGATCCGGAACCGGGCGGGCATCCTTGAAAAAAAAAAAAAAAAAAAAGTCAGCAACGTAGCAATCACATTTAATTGATTTATTTAAAAAACAGATCTTTAACTATGAAATTCCATCAATGTGACAATAATGGCTAAAGGCCACAATGAGGTTACAACTTACAAGTTGTCTTGTCAAAAATCTATCTATACATTTTTTTTTTTCAATTAAACCTCATAAATTTTTTAGAAAAAATTGTCAAAAATAATACAAAATTTGAGCGGTTCGCAAAAAACAACTCAATATTTTGATTATTTATGAATAATACAAACTTTATACAGTATCCGCTTTAAACAAGTTATGACCAGTTGATAATTTGATTAATAGCTATATGAGACACGTGTCATTATTTGATTGGTTAAACAATTTAATTTGATTTTTGTTTTTTTTAATATTTTAATATTAAAAGAAATAGAATAATATTAATTATTTATTATAATTTAAAAATAAATAAATAAACCCCTCCCCCACCAATCAACCTTTTCCCTCCCTGCTAACATTGTTCTCGGCACCCCAGCCACTCCCCCGCACCACCACCACTCACTACACCACCAACAACAATTGCAAGCAACAACCACTACCACCATACCATTACCGAAACAACCATACCAACTACATGGTAGTGTCGACGCCGACGTGATCCCAAACCCCACTTAAGCCCCATTCTTTAGAGCTACTCTGCTCTGCTCTGCTGAGTTTCTCTTTGCTCTGCTCTACTCTACTCTACTATGCTATATCCTACTCTGCTTAAAAATAATAATTAATATTCAATTATAAATAATTATAACAATAATCAATATTTAATAATAATAATAATAATAATAGTATTAGTAGTAGGAATAATAATAATAATAATAAATGAGTTTTTTTAATAAAAACTAATATTTAAAGATGATAATAATGATAATAATAATAGTAAGTAATTAATATTTAATAATAATAAGTAATTAATATTTAATAATAATAAATAATTAATATTTTAAACTAATAATAATAAATATTTAATATTTTATAATAATGATAATAAATAATTAATATTTAATAATAATTAATATGTAATAATATTATTTAATTATTATAATAATGCAATAGTAATAATAGTGATAATAATAATAGTAGTAATAATAATAGTAGTAGTAGTAGTAGTAGTAGTAGTACTAATAATAATAATAATAATAATAATAATAATAATAAAATCTGCTCTGCTCGACTCGGCTCTACTCTGCTCGGCTTAGCTTTGCTCTGCTGAGATCTGCTTTGGTGACTCCTGCTCTGCTTTGCCCAGAAACTCAAAAGAAGAGGGCCTTAATTGATTTGTCCAATTTAAACCAAAAGGAGGCAGAAAAAATAATGCCACAATCAAAATCACAGGTAAGAGAAAGAGAAAGAAAAGAAAAACAATGGAAAAGAAGAAGGGTAGTGGTTTTTGTTTGCTCATCTTCTTCTTCTCTAGGATCTCTCTTTTTTGAGTAGTAGTAAAATTTCCTAGGAATCGCAAAATAAAGAGAAGATTAATTAATTTCCAAGGCTTTGGTTTGATGAGTTGGTCTGTCCATTGGGGGTGGGGCTGCCGGAGGTGTAATGGCGGTGTCGATGGTGGATCAGCAATGTCAGTGGTCTGGTTTCAGTGGTGTTGGCGGTAGAATTGATCTTTGGTTGGTGGTGTTTACAGTGGTAGTTGATGATGGTGGTGAAACTGGTAGAAGGTAGAAGAGAAAAGAGGTGGGCAGGAGAGAGAGAGGGCGGGTGAATGGGTTATATTAACAAACCTAATTAATGTTAGGTTAGTAAGTTAAGTAATGTTATTAACTTCCTTGTGTCTGAATTTTAAAACTTCTGAATTTGATGTAGCTCGGTGTCCGAGCATACTTTTCCTTTTATGAATGAATTGCTTCATTTCTTCCTTGCATTGTTTTTTCTTACTTAGCTTTTCTTTGCTTTTTTTTTTTTCTCTTGAGCCTTTGAAATTTTTGCAAAATTTTCCTACGTATAAACTTCGGCTTGGGAGTTTTACTCGCAGTTGGGTATCTCTTGCCCCCTTAAAAATCTGAAGTTGTTGACTTCGGGTTTCTAAGGTGTTTGGCTAAAATTTCTCTGCAGAGGAAGGTTTGTCTTAGCCCAGATTTGGGGTTAAATGGAAATTTTGGAGTTTCAACTCTTTCTTTTCTCTTCTTTTGTTTTAAGAATCTATGAGTTCGCTGCTCAGAATTCTTTGACTTCAAGAGTAGTATCTCTCGATTCTTGAAAATTTTCTGAGGGAATGACTATCTGAAACACAAGGCCTTTACTTCGGCAATGTCTCAGATATAACTCCTCTAAAGTACAATTCCAATTTTAGGCTATACTTCATTTTCATCCACGACCTCTTTGCCCCCAGAAACTGACTTATCCAAAGCATAGTACCAGCAATTGGCTATGCTCCGGGGGTGAAGCCATTATCCCTTTTTTGGCTGGCTCCTCAATAATCCGAAGCGCAATGCCACATTTGGGATATGCTTCGGACAGTGCCGAGATAGAACCTTTAAGAAATTTAAAGAAGACAGATAATGGAAACTAAAAAATTTGATAAAAATGGTTGCTCGAAGGCCTCTTCATTAATTCTGAATATGCACTTACATAGATTGTTCTGCTCCGAAGGGGTTACACATAATACTTCTTAAGTACATCAACATTCCAAGGATTCTTCAGCTCAGTTCCATCCAACTGTCGAAGTCGGTATGTTCCAGGCTGAATTTCATTATAAATTTCATAGGGTCCCTCCCAATTGGCTGAGAGTTTCCTGTGGATGCGACTCTTTTGCACAACTGCAGCCTTCCGAAGAACAAGATCTACAATTTTGAGAGGTATCGCATGGACTCTTCGATTGTAGAACTGGCTGATTCTTTGCTTGTATGCAGTCATTCTGTCTCGGGCCGAGTCTCTAACCTCGTTTAAGAAATCGAGGGATTCTTTCATGAGTTGCTCGTTCTCGGCCGAGAACAGATTCACTCGTGGGCTCTCCGAGCCTATTTCCACTAGAAGAACGGCTGAAGATCCATACACCAACTCAAAAGGTGAATGTACTGTAACCTCTTTTTCGGTTGTCCGAAGTGACTAGAGGGTTCTAGGGAGTTTCTCTATCAACTTAGACTTTTGATCTTCAACCCTCTTCTTGAGAGCATTGAGGATTTGCTTGTTTACAGCTTTGTCTTGACCATTACTCTACGGATGGCACACTGCCGTGTATACCAACTTGATGTCGAACTAGTCTGTTTACCGCCTCAGAGACAAATTATCAAATTTCCTTCAATGATCAAAGACAAAAACCTTTGGAATCCCGAAGCGAGTAATAATATTCTGCCAGATGAATTTACTGATAGTTTGCTCTGTTTTTTTCGAGGTTGCCTCAGCCTCGATCCATTTGCTGAAATAGTCAATACCGACTACCAGCCATCTTTTTTAGTTCGTAGCATCAGGAAAGGGCCGCAAAATATCCAGCCCCCATTGGGCGAATGGAAGCGGATTTAGGATCGACTGAAGATCTCGGGCAGGCTGATGGATGACTGGTGCGAATTTCTGACATTTCTCGCATTTTCTAACCAGCTCCTTCGCATCTGAGATCATGGTGGGCTACTAATACCCTGCCCTCAATGCTTTGTGGGCTAAAGTTCTCCCCCTGATGTGGTTTCCACAGATGCCGAGGTGAATCTCCCGAAGGATATAATCAGGATCTGTTGTTCCCATGCATTTCAGAAGTGGGGCTAAGAAGGATTTTTTCAGCAGCTCTCTTTTGAAGACGATGAATCTTGAGCTGATTCGATTCAGTTTGGACGCTAGGACTCTATTTTTGAGAATTTCTCCCCGAAGTTTGTAAGCTATGATGAGGTCCATCCAGCTCGGTTCGTGGTCCACACAACAGACTTCAGGCGCTTCGTCAACACTTTTCTCTCAGCGCACCTCCACATAGAGAGATTGGTTCAGCTCGGTTAGAGTTCAACTGACAAGTTTGGAGAGTGCATCGGCTAGCGCGTTCCGACCCTTTAGGATTAGCTCGATGTCAAAAGTACTAAGCTTCGTAATAACTATTTTGATCTTTGCAAGATAGGCTATCATTGAGAGCTCTTTGGCCTCGTATTCACCTTGGATTTGATTTACAACGAGCTGAGAGTCTATTTTTAGCCAAACATGTTTGGCTTCCAATGAAATGCAAAGTTCTATGCCAGCAATCGCTGCTTCATATTTAGCTTCATTGTTCAAAGCTCTAAATGAAAGTTTGAGTGAATATTCAAAGGACTTGCCTTCGGGTGAGGTTATGACTACCCTTGCCCCCGAACCATTCACGATGGAGGATCCATCCGTAAAAATGGTCCAAAATTTCTTTTCCTCATCTAACGTTTCCTAGTACAAGCATTCGGCCAGGAAGTCCGCTAGAACTTGAGCCTTGATGGTCGTTCTTGGCTGGTAGCTAATGCTGAACTTAAGTGAGCTCGAAGGCCCTCTTCGTTAGCCTACCAGATTTTTTAACTTTGCCGAGGACTTTTTCCAGTGGCTGATCCGTTAAGATCGATATTTGATGACAATAAAAGTATGGTCTTTTTAGGGAATATTTCAAGCACTACGATAACCCCAAACTTGAACCCCACTGTGATCATACACTAAAGTACGGTGGCGTTCCAAAGGGAAAGACAAAGAGCAAAAAGAGTCGCCAACAAGTTTTAGGAACTTGTAAACCCAAAAGACAATCCAAAGGACCATCAACTACTCCATAAGGTCTTGAACCAAACAGGGTCCGGGGATGAAGGTACGAATCCAATCTACAAAAGAAAGGACCCGCCCTATAAAATAGGCCTCTACTTTGTTTTGCTCGTATTCATGTGCGCTTTTCGAATAACATACAAACATTATATTAAACCTACCCTGTTTATCTATGTTGGTTGAATATTAATTCACAAATAATACTATTATTGGCGATCACTTGACTTAAAATCACATTAGCCTAAACCAAATTAATAATTATCTTATTAAGCGTGATTTCAAGTACAAATTCCCTTTAAACCTGCATAAAAGGCGTGATCAAGCAATAACAAAATATAAAATATATCAAGCAACATAATAATAAATCAATAATAAACGTGATAATAGCATGATAAGGCATAATAAAGCTCAATAATATAGCAAGATCCTAGGCATGATACTAACAAGATTAATAACGAACCCTAGCATGTCACTAAACAATAAAGATCAAAGCTTTAAACCTAACATGGTACTAACATGATATTAGAAAGGGTAAAGGCATCCTAAACATGATACTAGAAAGCATTAAACATTAATAAACATGCAATCTACATTGAAAGAGAGTAATAAGATTACATACTTTGAAGCCTCGTACCTCTTTCTAATAACAAAATACACAAGTTAGTAACTTCAATGAAAATAAATAAAGAATAATTAAAGAATTAAAGAATTAAATTGAAATCAAATTAAATAAAGTTTTGACTAGATTTGGACCAAACCCTCAGAAAATATCAACCTTGCACATCTAGGGCGAAGGCAACTTCGAACTTGGCTAAGAGACTCTAAGTCTTGTGAATGCGGAATATTGTATGTAAAAAGGTAGTTTAGAAAAAGAGAGAAAAGAAAAGAAAGAAGGATGAGAGTTGATAGAGAGAATTGATGAAAGAGTTGATGATTGTGAATGATTTCTGAAAATAGGAATTCGGACCCTATTTATAAGAAAAATAGTCCGGAAAATCATAGAATTTGATAAAGAATAAAACTCCACGCTGTCGCCAGGAATTAACCCTGTCGCGACGCGACAATGTCTGTCGCGAGGCGATAGGGTCTGTCGCGCGGCGACAGACTTGTCGTTTGGCGACAGCCTGTATTAGCGCGTTTTTCTTCACGCGGAATCCGATCGTTAATCAACTTGATATACGGAATCCGTACAGAAGATAAAATATGTATTTTTAAGATAACAAAACAATATTTTATTCCAAATAAAAATCTTTTAAAGATAATTAATTATTAAATCTAACAATATTAGAATTAAAAGGAACTTTCTAGAAACTTCTAGAAAACTATAATTAATCCTAATAATTTTAGGAATAATAATTAATATTGGGCCCTCCTCTAGATCATTGGGCCGCATTTAAAATAAATAACCTGGCCAAGTTTAGTATTTCGGCCATAACTTCCTCAATATTCATCGGAATCGGGCTTATAATATATCGTTGGAAAGATCTTTTCAAGCCCCATCCAACTACACTATTATTGGACCCTTATCATGGACCAAAATAAACTGAAATGGACGTTTTCAAATAAATAAGGTCGTTTTCAAAAACAGAGAGAAAAGAATTTAATTAAAACTAAACCACAACACTCGACTTTCGAATCACTTTCACCTAATTCGATAATAACACAACGTGCAAGGCATTCATCACTGGGTTTGGTTTTGGGGAGACACAAATGGGTGTCTACAGAAGCCCCCACTTTGACTGAGTTGGAAGAAACTTATGTTTCGAAAAACGAGAGTCAAAGTATCGATAGGGACGGAGAATGATTCAAAATGTTCTGCAATCCCAAATCATTCTTATAACGCCGATACCTGCAAACCAATCATTAGTTAAAACATATAAAAGAGTTAAGAAACGCGTATCTTGCACCGTCGAGCACACGTCTCTGAACGTAATCATTTTGCTGTTGCTTCATTTGTTGTTTGTGACAACCTCCACTGTGCCTCGTGAACGCCATCGTTGAAGATAACCATATGTCGTCGCCTTCAATATTCTTGGTAACAATCCTCCACAGTATTTCGGGAACATCGTCGAAAATAACTGTATGTCGTCATCTTCTGGGTTGTGGCCGTACGTCGCCACAGCAGTATGTCGCCGCTATATACAATCTCTTCTTTACCTTGAGGGACCGCCGAAGGTGGCCTTGCATCGCCATCCCCACCATTTGTGACACTACCTCGTCACGACCGTACTTCGCCGCTAAACAATTTCCCCTTATGTTGAGACATTGCCAAAGAATCACTTTACCTATTGACCCTTAATATCATTATTTATCATTGTTTTTTATATTTGTGCCAGTACTTTGGTGCTTTTTGCCTTTGTAAACCATTACTTCGGCGCATTTACTGAACCAATACTTCGGTGCCTTGAACCATTATTTCGGTGTCTCGAACCATTATTTCGGTGCCTTATTACGAGCCAATACGTAGGCGCTTTAAGCTAAAGTGAGACGATCCTTCATCAAATCGATCACTCAGTGCATTCTGATCAAGCTGACTAAATCATGTCAATTGCTAAAAGGGGCTAACTGGCGTACCAAGGAACCCAAAATTACTGAGCCAGGTCTATATGACCACATCATGAAGCCACGTGACCTGTCGCCGCACCAGCGCATGCCAAAACTTCTGTCGCCGCGATATCGTTCTGAACTTTCAATTTGGTCGTTTCCTTACAACCAAATCTGCTCAAATCTTTTGCAAACTAAGGCTCTTCATCTCCATATAATTTGCTCAAACTTCTCTCATCTTGGAAAAGTTTCATACATCTATATTCGCAGTTTTTTTCGAAAAAATCCGGAAACATTCTTGCTTGCTGGAATGTACCTGCATCTATATTTTAGACTATAGGACTTTGCTCATCTTTTATTATCTTAGGGTTGACCTAAGGCTTAGTGTTGCTTGACTCATTGATTTGTCATGACTCGACTCAAAGCTTTTGACACATGTGTTAGACTCCACTCGATGTGATATGACACAACATGACTCAATGTACATGACTCGTGTATATATATGCATTTTATTATTTATTGAACATTTTATTTACTTAGTTTGTTACTTTATAATGAATGCATTGTGTAATATAAAGCAAGTGTGAGAAAGTGTAATTTTTGCGTAAAATTTTTCCGTCATTTTTAATATTAATGGAGGGTACCGACTCTCTCCCCCAAAAAAAGAAAAAAGAAAATGAAGGCAAGCTTAAAATTAATTAAGCTTTAATATAATAATAATAATAATAATAATAATAATAATAATAATAATAATAGTAAAAATCATAATATTGAGGGTATGAGAAGAGGAATAGGACAGTAAGTCAAGTCAAAGTCGAAATCAAATACGTAAAAACACGGTTTCCTACGCGCAATAGGTGACGCTGCTAAGGAATAAACTGGCGCCGCATAATCCATCCTGTCGCCACGCGACAATTTTGTCGCCTGGCGACAGACGCGCTTTCCTGTTTCCTACAGGAATTGAAGTTTGTCGTGCAAAAAAAATTATAAATAGCCCCCGAATCATCCGTTTACTGCATAATTTAACCAGCTTATTAAATAGTTAATTAACTAGTAATCATGCCTTTAGCTAAAAGAACCTTTTGTGGGTACATGGATGAATGGTGTCGTCACTTAACTGCTAAAGATAAAAAAGCATTAGATCTTTCTCATATGGGGGGTATGTTTGGAGTCAAGGGGATGAGTCTTGATATTGACTTTATTTATTCTGCCATAGACTATTGGAATATTGATACTCATTGTTTTAGATTTTGTCATGATGAAATATGTCCTTTACCGGAAGAATTTGGGGCCATCATAGGTTATTATTCCACAGACCTTGCGGTAATTCCTAGAATCAATGAATATTACTATAAAGATTTCGAACACGTTTTTGATTTGAGGGGGACGGCTTTGAAACACATAGTGCATGGTAACATAGTTAATTTGACAGAATTTACACATTATTTTTATGATAATCCCAATCCCGATTTCCGTGTCTATAAGAGAAGGGCTTTTCTTTATTGCTTATTTAACCAATTGCTGTTAGTGAGTGGTAAAGATAATGAAGGGCAATCGATAATTATATCTGTTATAGAACAAGTTGAATCTGGGAGAAATCCAATGCCATTAATTGTTGGAGAGACTATGCTGTGGTTAGATGCACTAAGAAAGAATTCAAGAGCACCTTTAAGAGGTTCTCCAATTTTATTACAGGTATAAAATAATGTTATTATTAATTTATCAAGAATTAAAGAATATTATTTTACACTGTAATATTAATTTTAATATATATTTGCAGATATGGCTCATGGAGAGGTTGAAGCTTATTAATCCTCCTGATGATATTCACACATATGTTCCAAATTGCATAGTCCGCCGAAAGAAACGATATTTGAAAATCGGTCGCCGTGAGTGGAGCAAGGTGTTCGCTGCCGGTGACTTTACCATAAACTGGATTGTTCCTTGGTGGAGGATTGAGGCAATGATTGGTTGTAGTAACCAAGCATATTGTCGCCTCCCGAGCTTGTCGAGACTAACCTTTTACTTTCCTTGTAGAGTCATGAGACAATATGGTCTCGCACAAACCATCCCTACAGGAGATCTTCGCCGTCCTTATGAATTTCCTGTGTCACAAGAGATTGAGCGCTTTGATGGATACTGGAGTGGTAGGCCCTTATGGGAGGTGATTACCCATAAGGAACCACCTTGCTTGTCAAATAAAGTGAAGCAATGGCTTGATGGAAGATTCCAAAAGTCTCAAATTACAATTGAAAAGACCAATGTGAAGGATCGTCTAGGTGACAAGAAGGTCCCTGCTAAAGAACGCCTAGGGGAAAGAATTGAATTCAAGACTCCTATTATGCCTAGAAAGAATAGTGTCAAGAAGAATCAAGGAAAAAGAAAAGTCGACTCCACTAAGAAGGAAGCTTGGGTAGAGAAGAAACATGGAGTCCTAGCGGAAGGAGAAACTATCTATACTAAAATAGAGTGTAGATCTTCTAACGGTTGTCTCCTAGAGAAGGTTATGGATCGAGAGGAAGAGAATGAAGACAATTTTAATTTCAGCTTTTATTTTAATTAACTTTCAATTAGAGCAATGAAAACAATTACAACATTTATTTTTCGGAGAATTAATTCGAGTACGAGAATCGAATAAATTTCCAGAATATGTGAAACTAGTCTAGACACTTGCAGAAGACTGGCGCTGCTATCTGATGCACTGTCGCTGACGATTTAGCTCTGTCGCCTGGCGACAAAATTGTCGTCTGGCGACAGAATCCACTTTCTGGCGCCAGTCTTGAAATTTTGCGGATGTGCATTTTTTACTTCGGGGATGCAGAATTTGAAGGAATTACAGTAGCCGCACCCTGTACGGGTTGCCTACGTATCCTTTATTTAAGGAATCAGGTCGAACGTAGCTCTCTTGAGCGTTTCACTCAAGTACTTATGGGTAATATTTCTTAAGTTGGTCAAGGTTTGTCATGTTTGAAAATTCATTGCCATCCATATCAGTTAATTTAGCCGCGCCTCCTGACAGGACTGTTTTGACAATATATGGTCCAGACCAATTAGGCCGGAATTTGCCTCTTGGATCTAAGACATTTTTCCTTAATGCTTTTAATACCAAGTCCCCAACCTTGATATTTCTAGTCTTGACCTTTTTGCTGAAATGTCTAGCCATGCGGGTTTGATAACATTGGGTATGATGTAGAGCTTCTAGTCGTTTTTCATCGAGTAGGATTAGCTCTTCATATCGTGCTCTAGTCCACTCAACTTCATCGAGTTTGCTTTCTAACGCAATGCGTAAAGAAGGTATTTCTAACTCTACAGGTTGTACGACATCCATTCCATATACTAAATTGAATGGCGTATTTCATGTTGATGTTCGGATTGACGTGCGATAACCCCACAGTGCGAAGTGAAGTTTGTCAGGCCAATCTTTATAATTTTCAGTCATTTTCTCAATGATCGTTTTCAAATTCTTATTAGCGGCCTCAACTGCTCCATTTGCTTGAGGTCTGTACGGGGAAGAATGGTGATGTTGAATACCATACTTTTGTAGCAATTCTTCACATTCTGCTTGAAAGTGAGTTCCATTGTCACTTATCATTTCATGTGGGACTCCGTATCGACAAATTATGTTTCTTTCGATAAAGAGTGCTACATGCTTGGCGATGAGTTTAGCATATGATTGTGCTTCCACCCACTTTGTGAAGTAATCTATTGCAACCAAGATGTATTCATGGCCTCCTGTTCCGGGAGGTGTAATCTTTCCAATTATGTCTATTCCCCATGTAGAGAAAGGCCATGGTGAAGTGTAGGTGTAGAGAAGAGATGGTGGGATATGTTGCAAATTTGCGTAAATTTGACATTTTTGGGCATCTTTTTACATATTGATGACAATCTTTATTCATGGTAGTCCAGTAATATCCTTCTCGCATTATCTTTTGGACTAGCATTTTGCCGTTAACATGTGTTCCGCATATACCCTCATGGATTACTCTCATAGCCCTTTGAGTATCTTTTTTGCCTACACATAATAGAGCTCGTCCCTTAGGTACCCTTTTGTGTAGTTCATTTCCTATGAGTACAAACTGGGAAGCTAAGAGTCTTAATGCTCTTTTCGCTCTTTTGTCAGCATGAGGAGGATATTCTCCTTTGGTGACATAATTCAATATATCTACGAACCATGGTTCCTCCTCTGGTTCTTCTTCTTGAATTACTTCGTCGTCTTCTATGGCCTGAATGTATGCTGGTTTATGCCTTTTTTCTATGGTTAAAGGCATTTGCTCAATTTCCTTAGGTATTCTAACCATTGAGGCTAGCCTCGCCAAGGCGTCGGCGAATTAGTTTTCCTCTCTAGGTAGGTAAGTGTATTCCACTTTTTCCAATTGATCGGTGAGAGTTTCCAAATATGTTTGGTAAGGAGCTAAACTTTCACTCCTAACCTTCCATCTTTTGGAGATTTGATTAATAATTAGGGATGAATCTCCAAATATCCGGAGTTTCTTTACGCCTAGGGCTAAAGCGGTTTCGAGGCCTACCACGCATGCTTCATATTAAGCTGCGTTGTTGGTGACGTCGAAATCTAATTTGATGGATATAGGGACATGTTCTTCCTTAGGTGATACTAATAAGACTCCTACGCCGCACCCCTTTTGGTTTGAGGCTCCATCAAAATATAGAGTCCATGTATCATCCTCTGTCATCATTAAATTTTCGTCCGGGAATTCATTCTCTTCTAAGGGTGTTGAATCTTCTATTGGGAAATCTGCTAGAAAATCCGAGACCACTGATCCTTTAATTGCTTTTTGAGGCATAAATCTTATGTCGAATTGGGCCAAATTTACTATCCATCTGGAGATTCGTCCATTAAGTGTAGATCTTTCGAATAGGTATTTTAGGGCATCCATTCGTGAGACTACGTAAACGGTATGCACGAGCATGTAATGTCTCAGTTTAGTTGTGGCCCACACCAACGCGAGGCACAGCTTTTCCAATGGTGTGTAGCGTGTTTCATACTCGAGCATTTTTTTACTTAAGTAGTAAATAGCATTTTCTTTGCTTTCTACCTCTTGTGCGAGCATAGCTCCCATTGTTTCCTTTGTGACAGTTAAGTATAGTCTTAAGGGTATTCCGGGGAGTGCTGGGGCTAATACGGGAGGATTCGAAAGATAGGCTTTGATCTTCTCAAAGGCTTTTTGACACTCATTGTCCCATATGATTGGTACATTTTTCTTAAGCTTTTTGAATATTGGTTCGCATATCGTGGTTAACTTGGATATGAACCTACTTATGTATTGCAACCGGCCAATAAATCCTCGAATTTGCTTTTCGGTTTTGGGCGGTGGCATGGACATGATTGCTTTAATTTTGGTGGGATCTATCTCTATTCCTCTAGAGCTTATGACATAACCCAAGAGTTTCCCTGAGGTAACTCCAAAAGCACATTTAGAGGGGTTTAACCTCATGTTGTATTTTCTTAATCTTTCAAAGAATTTCTTTAAGGCTATTGGGTGTCCTTGGCGGTCTTTTGATTTTACAATCATGTCATCCACATAGACCTCCACTTCTTTATGCATCATATCATGGAGTAGGGCAGTTGCTGCTCGTTAGTAAGTAGCACCCGCGTTTTTTAACCCGAATGGCATTACCGTATAGCAATAAGTACCCCAAGGCGTTATGAATGTTGTTTTCTCCATATCTTCTTCGGCCATGAGGATTTGATTGTATCCTGCGTATCCATCCATAAATGAGAGAAGTGCATGGTTTGCTGTGTTATCTACCAAAATATCGATGTGTGGCAAAGGGAAGTCGTCCTTTGGACTTGCCTTATTTAAATCTCGATAGTCGACACACATTCGAACTCTACCGTCTTTTTTCGGAACTGGGACGACATTGGCGACCCATTTGGGGTATTTGGATACCCGGATAAAACCTGCAGTTATTTGTTTTTGTACTTCTTCTTTTATTTTAAGGGCCACGTCGGGTTTCATTCGACGTAACTTTTGTTTTACAGGTTTCATTCCTGGAATTAATGGTATAGTGTGTTGAGCTATTTCTCTATTAATGCCTGGCATATCTCCGTATGACCAAGCAAATACATCGATAAATTCTTTAAGTAGATTAATTAAATCGGTTCTTTCTTCTTTGTTTAGCGTCAGTCCGATTTTAACTTCTCTTTTAATGGTTGAATCTTTTGAGATATCAACCGTTTCTGTATCCTCAATTATTGGTGTCTTATTTTCAAGTGTTTCCATTTCTTTAATTATTTCTTTGTCATTTTCATCATTAGTTAAGCAATGCTCGTCATCTTTAGATAAAGAAAAACAAGAGGAATAAGGGGAAGAAGACATATTATTAAACTCAGAAATCATTACATCAAATAAAGAGATGTCCGTCGGGACTTGATTGCTAACTATCCTAGGAGTAGAAAAAGAAGGTGAGGGTGCTACAACTAAAGACTTAGAAGACTCGATGAGGGAAGACTCTAACTCAGACGACTCTTCGAATATTGGTCCTTGCCCTGTAGTTATTGAAATCTTCTTTCCATTTTTAGTAACTATCCTCACTGTCTTGCGCCATCCACGCTCTTGATCTTCTATTGGAGTGATAAGTTCGGAGGGATCGAAATTTTCACTTTGGAGAACCGCTTGGATAAGTGAAGAATCATCTTCCGCATATCTTGATTCGTTCTTTTCCCTTCCAAAGAGGATTCCCATGACATTAAAGTCGAAACAAGGGGGTGCCTTTTCCTTATATGTTGGGGCTGGGATCTCGTCTAGGAAACAACAATCCAAAAAGATTTCGAATCCAGGCTGCCTTATACCATTCATAACAAAAGGTTCAGGAAATTCGTGACAAGGGTAATCCTCTCCTTCTCTTATAAATTGTCCGTTTAAAGTGAGAGGATATTGATCCATGGGTATTTCCTTTTTTTGTATGCGGGCATTTCTTCGTGCTTTTGATTTTTCCTGGGCTCGTTTAAGGTTTTCGCGGGTTGGTTCAAAACCAAGTCCGAAAGTATCCAATTTAGGGAGGCCAGGTAAGCCCATGTGTTTAGCTACTCCTTTCTTCTTTCCTAGAGTCATTCCAAGAAAGTGTCCTTGTTTTCTTAGGATAACATTTGTTATCATGTTTTAGTGGAGGTCATAATGAAGAGGGGTCCTTTCATCTTCCTCTATTAAGGAGACCTCTTCGCTAAAGCCCCACAAATCTTCATCGTTTTCGTCGTGTTCCACATTAATTAGTGGATTTTCTACTGTTTTAATCCTCATAAATGAAGCATCAATGGTAATTGGAATGCCTCCAACTATGGCCTTTACTTGTTGATGAAGAGATGAAGGGACGGCCTTTAAATCATGAAGCCAAGGGCGTCCTAATAGCAAGTTAAAAGATGCTTTGATATCTACTACTTGAAATGTAGTAGCATGTTCAATTGCGCCTGCCGTTACATTCATAGTGATCGTCCCTAATGCTTGACGACGTGAATTATCATAGGCTCTTATTCCTTGGGTTGACGGGGATAAATTCTCATCTCTTATTCCTAACTTTCTTGCGGTTCTAAGTGGGCACACATTAATTGCTGAACCGTTATCCACAAGAGTCATAGGGACATTCATTCTTTTGCATATGACTGTGAGGTTTAGAGCTTTATTGTGTTTGTCACCTTCCGGTGGTAGATCTTTATCCGAAAAAGTGACCAAATTAATTGGACTTGGGAGATCGCTCGTGAGGAAGTTTGCAAGTCCCTCAGGAGTGGTGTCCGAATCTACGCCTATCTTAGCCAGTGCATCCATGACTGCGACTCTATGTTCTCGAGATGTGGCTAAAAGTTCCCATACATTCATTTCTACTTTAGTCTTTTTTAGCTGTTTGACAACATCGTTGTCTTCTATAACAGGCACGGGAATTTGCTGAATAGAAGGTATGGGTTGTGTCGAAATGGGAGGTTGTATTCTCCCGGACCTAGTGAGGACATCTATGGGTGAATCCTCCTCGTCCCAAATGTCACTTACTGGGTATATTGTTGATAGAGGAGTTTCTTCAATGTCTTTAACATCCTCATCGTCACTGTCCCACACTCCATTAATCATGGCATCTTGTGGAAGTTGAACTAACTTTTTCTCATCAATCAAACGTTGAACCAAGTCTTTAAACTTGAAGCATTGCTCTATTGTATTTCCTCCTGATTGATGATATGCACAATAATATTTGTCTGTCCTTTTCAGTGATTCAAATGGTCTTGGCTCGAGAGGTTGGATTTTTCCATTCTCGAAGAGCATCTTGAATATATTTGTGTATGATGTCCCAATTGGAGTATATTTCCTATTGTTCTTTTTGGGAGTGTCAATTACTTGGAGAGAAAATGGTTTCTTTTGCTTAAGTGGAGGTTTATTTTTAAGCAACTCATTTTTCTCTTTTATGGCCTCGAAGGTTTGTGAGATTAATTCTTTCAATTCCGAAAGTATTAATGTCTATGTTGCGGGTTCCTGACCGGAGAATTCGAGAGCATCTTCGAAGATTTCTTCTTCAATGGTCTCGATAGGCTCTATGAGACTAGATGGATCCTCTTGGTTTTCTTCGTCGGAAATAGCCAAAGAATCCGATAGCGGTGCAGTATTGATACTTGGCTTCTTACTTGCAGGAGGTAATGGGAGCTTGTTACTATCAATCAAATCTTGAATGGCTTCCTTTAATCTCCAACATTTCTTCTTCAATGGTGATATTTGCAATGTTCATTTGGGTTCCAGCTAGCCGTTCTCCTTTCGACAGGTGGGTCCCCAAATGGTCCAATAGGAGTTATAAGACCTTTTGCATGTAAGCGATCAAATGCGGTGTCATAACTCATACCAATAGGAGTATAATTCTTCCTAAATGGTTTCTTTTGTCCTTGATTATTATTCATTGCCAATACTTCATTAAGAGGAAAAGTGCTAACATTATTTGAGTGAGTAGATTTGGATGAAGAAGGATTGTCGTTCTTCTTATTTTTCCAGCCACTACTTGAGTTGTTATTAGCAATTTTCTGTTTAGCAAGGTCATCTTCAATGTTAATTCCAATGTCATATACCGCTTTGAAAGTATTTAAGTTGCTTTGATATTTGAGATGCTTAGAATATTTTTCTTGGAGGTTTTTAATGAACATCCTGACGGATTCCTTTTCACTAGGCACTTCAACCATTTTTTCAGTGGTTTCCCTCCATTTATTGAAGGAGGTGAAACCCTCGTTTTCTTTTTGTTTCAGCATTTCTAATTCTCTATGATCGGTTTCAACTTGTATATTGCATTTATACCTTTCAATGAAAGCGCTCACAATAGATTCCCAACTAGAGGTCTTTTCTTTATCAAGTGAAAAGTACCACTGTTGACATACAGCTTCTAAGGATAATGAAAATACAGAATGAAATGCCTTTCTATCTATCCCCTTAATACTCATTACAGTTTCAAAAGCTCTTAAATGAAAATAGGGATTATCCATAGCCTTGAACTTAGGGATGTCATTAGGATTGAACTTTTGTGGAAGAAGGTCCTTATCCACCGAGACCCCTTGGGAGCTAATCTCTTGAAATCTGAAATCGTTGGACAGTTTGCCCAAGCTTTCCTGGATTAGGTCCATTTGTTTTTGTTTTTCGGGATTACTTATTTGCAATGACAGGTTTTGCAGCATTTCAGCCAAGTTAGCTACCTGTCCCTTGACTTCATTAAGTTCTTCTTGACTAGCCATTGCCTTCTTAGCTTTCCTTTTCCTACCGATTGGTTTTTCGAAAAGTAAAACTTGAACAAAAGTGTTATCTTTGATTAAACGCCCTTCCTTTCTTGACCACGCGCTGTAATTTAAACCATATTTGTTTTAATATTTGACTCTAATTGACTTGACTTTATGTTTAAAAGACTTAAAAGAAAAAGTGAAAAAATGGGGTATACATTTTAAGGGAATTTAAAAATTGGAGGATTAATATCCGACTTACCCCCCTAAAAAAAATTGACGGAAAACACGCATTCAAGACTCTCTAGACATGGTCATAATGTGACAAACATATTATGTGTGTGCTTTATGTGTATGTGAGTGACATGCTTTGACTACTAGTGTATGACCATGGGACTTTAAGTGCCTAAACTCAATTAAAGACTTAAACATGGTTTGAACCATTAACAAACTGACTAATCCGATTAGTAGACTGTTAATTAGACTCGTCGTGATGACTCGAGCAAAAGAACTGGACTGTCGCTAAAACAACAGGACTGTCGCTACGGTTTAGAGCCTGTCGCCAGACGACAAAATTGTCGCCAGGCGACAGACGCTAAACTGCAGCGCCACAGTCCAAATTCCTGCGCCATTGCTGGAACATTAATCTGGACTGTTTACAGTAATTTTACTCTAAATGGACATGCCTAAAGTCGTACTGAGTCGAATTGATTAAATTATTAGCCTTTAATTAATTCAAAATTAATTAATTAATTAGACAAAGTCCTTTTAGTCATTATTCAATTTATTTAGTCTTAATCACAGGTCAAACAAACGGTAAGCACATATATAATAAATACAAGCAAGGGTGCACAAGTAGTTCACATAGTCACAAGATGAGTTTGCAACCTAACCATGGCTCTAGTTCTCTAAAGTTCGAGGATATGGGTTAAGTCAAAAAGGTCCATGGTTAAGAATCCATATGCATTGCACACAAGCCTACCGGGAGGGTTGGAGCGAATGGATAGGATTCCGCGAGTGCGAGATGAAATCGGACTCGACTCCATGGTTTGGTGGATTCACAAACATTTCACGTACCCAAATCTGAACTTTGCACATGATAGTGGGATATTCCATTGGGCAGGTGAAGCAGGAACCCCCAGAGGGTTATATCCATATGTAGAACACATATGGGTTCAGAAAAGTGAGAAAATGACTCAATCAATAAGCAAAATCGAGCCAACAACACTAGAAATGGTCAAAACAAGAAGGCAGACCCCTGGCTCGGTATTGGAAGAACTTGGCGCCAGACTACAGGGATTGTCGCCGCAAAAAAGCTTCTGTCGCCAAGCGACAGAACTGTCGCCAGGCGACAGAAACTTTTTACGAGCGACAAGCCCTGTTTTCTAGACGCTAGTTCCTACATGCCTTGGCAAGTTTCTGTGTTCTTCGAATTTTCCTGATTTCGCATCATCTTTTCGATTCTAGTCATGAAAGATATTTCTCAAATTTCCTACGTGTAAAATTCCTATGGATTGACTCATGGGGTACTCCCATGAGGACCTTTTAATGCATATGACAATAATGTTAATCAAATCACGCACATGAAATACTTAGAATTTTTCGAGTCTCATCCTCTCATTCTAAATAATTGCCTCATCTAACGTTTCCTAGTACAAGCATTCGGCCAGGAAGTCCGCTAGAACTTGAGCCTTGATGGCCGTTCTTGGCTGGTAGCTAATGCTGAACTTAAGTGAGCTCGAAGGCCCTCTTCGTTAGCCTACCAGATTTTTTAACTTTGCCGAGGACTTTTTCCAGTGGCTGATCCGTTAAGATCGATATTTGATGACAATAAAAGTATGGTCTTTTTAGGGAATATTTCAAGCACTACGATAACCCCAAACTTGAACCCCACTGTGATCATACACTAAAGTACGGTGGCGTTCCAAAGGGAAAGACAAAGAGCAAAAAGAGTCGCCAACAAGTTTTAGGAACTTGTACACCCAAAAGACAATCCAAAGGACCATCAACTACTCCATAAGGTCTTAAACCAAACAGGGTCCGGGGATGAAGGTACGAATCCAATCTACAAAAGAAAGGACCCGCCCTATAAAATAGGCCTCTACTTTGTTCTGCTCGTATTCATGTGCGCTTTTCGAATAACATACAATCATTATATTAAACCTACCCTGTTTATCTATGTTGGTTGAATATTAATGCACAAATAATACTATTATTGGCGATCACTTGACTTAAAATCACATTAGCCTAAACCAAATTAATAATTATCTTATTAAACGTGATTTCAAGTACAAATTCCCTTTAAACTTGCATAAAAGGCGTGATCAAGCAATAACAAAATATAAAATATATCAAGCAACATAATAATAAATCAATAATAAACGTGATAATAGCATGATAAGGCATAATAAAGCTCAATAATAATAGCAAGATCCTAGGCATGATACTAACAAGATTAATAACGAACCCTAGCATGTCACTAAACAATAAAGATCAAAGCTTTAAACCTAACATGGTACTAACATGATATTAGAAAGGGTAAAGGCATCCTAAACATGATACTAGAAAGCATTAAACAATAATAAACATGCAATCTACATTGAAAGAGAGTAATAAGATTACATACTTTGAAGCCTCGTACCTCTTTCTAATAACAAAATACACAAGTTAGTAACTTCAATGAAAATAAATAAAGAATAATTAAAGAATTAAAGAATTAAATTGAAATCAAATTAAATAAAGTTTTGACTAGATTTGGACCAAACCCTCAGAAAATATCAACCTTGCACGTCTAGGGCGAAGGCAACTTCGAACTTGGCTAAGAGACTCTAAGTCTTGTGAATGCGGAATATTGTATGTAAAAAGGTAGTTTAGAAAAAGAGAGAAAAGAAAAGAAAGAAGGATGAGAGTTGATAGAGAGAATTGATGAAAGAGTTGATGATTGTGAATGATTTCTGAAAACAGGAATTCGAACCCTATTTATAAGAAAAATAGTCCGGAAAATCATAGAATTTGATAAAGAATAAAACTCCACGTTGTCGCCAGGAATTAACCCTGTCGCGACGCGACAATGTCTGTCGCGAGGCGACAGGGTCTGTCGCGCGCCGACAGAGTCTGTCGCGTGGCGACAGACTTGTCGTTTGGCGACAGCCTGTATTAGTACGTTTTTCTTCACGCGGAATCCGATCTTTAATCAACTTGATCTACGGAATCCGTACAGAAGATAAAATATGTATTTTTAAGATAACAAAACAATATTTTATTCCAAATAAAAATCTTTTAAAGATAATTAATTATTAAATCTAACAATATTAGAATTAAAAGGAACTTTCTAGAAACTTCTAGAAAACTATAATTAATCCTAATAATTTTAGGAATAATAATTAATATTGGGCCCTCTTCTAGATCATTGGGCCGCATTTAAAATAAATAACCTGGCCAAGTTTAGTATTTCGGCCATAACTTCCTCAATATTCTTCGGAATCGGGCTTATAATATATCGTTGGAAAGATCTTTTCAAGCCCCATCCAACTACACTATTATTGGACCCTTATCATGGACCAAAATAAACTGAAATGGACGTTTTCAAATAAATAAGGTCGTTTTCAAAAACAGAGAGAAAAGAATTTAATTAAAACTAAACCGCAACACTCGACTTTCGAATCACTTTCACCTAATTCGATAATAACACAACGTGCAAGGCATTCATCACTGGGTTTGGTTTTGGGGAGACACAAATGGGTGTCTACAGTCTTAGTTTCCGAGCGGCTACCACTACTGCGTACGCAACTTTTTCGAGTATGGAGTAGCGAGTCTTGGTATCCATCGGAGAGTGGCTAACGAAGTAGATCGGTTACTGAACTTTTTCTTCTTCGCTCGGCGAAACCGCGCTTATAGTGGCTGGGCTAACAACCACGTATAAGTATAAAGTTTCTCCTTTGGCTGGGCATGCCAGCATCGGGAGCTGAGCCAGATGCTCACGGAGCTGCTTGAAGGCTTCTTTCTGCTCATTCTCTCAAATGAGCTCTTTTATTTTTGGGAGTTTCAGCGCTTTGAAGAAGGGTAACCCTTTGTCCGAGGCTCTGGAGATGAACATGGACAAGGCCGCAATTCTTCCGGTGAGACGCTGAACATCCCTCTTTGTTTTTGGCTCAGGAAGATAGAGCGCTGCTTGCATCTTTGCAGGATTGGCATCAATGCCTCTTTTGCTGACCATGAAGCATAAGAACTTTCCTGACTTCACGCCGAAGACACACTTTTTCTGATTAAGATTCATTTGGTGTTTTCTTAAGGTGGCAAAGGTTTCGGCCAGATCCGCGACATGGTCTTTATCTTCTTTGCTTTTGACGATGGAATCGTCAACGTAGACTTCCATGTTGCGGCCTTTTTGCTCGGCGAAGACCTGATCGACTATCCTTTGATATGTTGCCCCCGCATTATTCAATCCTAAGGGAATCATTTTGTAATATTATACCCCGTCATTCGTGACAAATGTCGTTTTTGCTCAGTCATCAGGGTGCATGAAGATTTGATAATACCCCGAGAATGCAACCATGAAACTAAGCAGAGCATGCCCACTTGTCGAGTCGACTAGCTGATCGATCTTCGATAAGGGATAGATCGTACAAGCCCTATTTAGGTCCGTGAAGTCAACGCACATTCTCTAGTTGCCATTTGTCTTCTGAACCATCACCACTTTTGCCAGCCATTTCGGATATTGGCAGGGTTTGATGAAGCCTGCATCCAAAAGTTTTTCTACTTCGGCTGCAATGTCTTGGTTCTTACTTGCGAAGTAATTCTACTTCTTTTCCTTAACTGGTCAACAGGTGGGGTCGATGTTAAGCTTGAGAGTTGAGGTTTAGGTCAATCCCGGACATGTCTGCTATTGAGAAAGCGAACACATCTTTTTTGACCTGAAAGAGTTGGATAAATTCAACATGAATGTTCGAATCGAGTTCGAGTCCGATGCTGACGCATTTTTCGGGTCTCCTTTGGTCTGCTTTAATGATTTAGTTTGTTGGTCCAGCTCCATTGCTTTTGAACCAGACTCTTCTCAATCGAGCCTGCTGTTAATATTAGCAGGCTTCCCAAACTTTGGCTGGTGCTCTGAGTCTTTCGGCTTAGATTAGGAACCAGCCTTTTTCTTCCCAAAGATTTTTCTTTTGATGGAACTCCTTGGGCCGAAGCACTTAAGCCTTTTGTTTTCTTCGCGCTTCGGTTATTTTCTTTTTCTTTTTCCTCCTCATCCTCATCGTCATCAGCACGACTTGTGGATGGCTTTAGGTAGTTGCATCTTCAGGCCTCCTTCTAGCTGCCCTGGATTCATTCAAAGTAGCCAGCATCTAAAACGTAGATCATCAACAAATGATACGTGGAGACTACCCCCTGAATCTCGTGAATCATGGGTCTCCCCATAATCATATTATATACAGATAGAACGAACATGACCTGAAATTCGACCATGACGTTCCTGGCTATTTCTCGCAGCCGATGATGATAGGGAGGATAATTTTCCTGTCGAAATACGTTATAGACCCATTAAATCCAGATATCAGGTAGGGTACTGGCTTCAAGTGCTTGGTCTTCAACTTCAGCTGGTTATAGGCCTTGTGGAATAGAATGTTTGCGCCACTGTCATCGTCGACGAGGGTTTGCCAGACGTTGTGGTTAGCTACCGTTGTGATGATAACCAGCGGATCCTCATGGGAGAATGTCACCCCCCGGTAGTCTTCGGTTGTGAACGTGATGTTCGGCACCGGAGATTGAGATTCTCGGATTTCGGCATGGTTCACCTGATGGGTCAAAGCCCTCTAGTGGCGTTTTTGCTCTCTCCGACAGTTCGTTCCTCCAGAAATTATAAGGAGATCAAGGTTTTCTTTTTCCTGACCCTTGGTGTTCTTCCTGGGGAAGTCTAGCTCTTGCCGAGGATCTTTCTCGGTCTTTTTCTCCTCACGGCGCTCCGCGAGGTATTTTTTCAAGTAACCTTTCCGGACCATATCCTCAATCTAATCCATTAGCTGGATATAGTCCTCGGTGTGATGTCCAGGAGACTCGTGGAATTCACACCATTGGTCCTTGTTCTTCTGTTGATGCAACGATGGAAATGGCCTCGGCTTTTTGTATTTTTGCTCATCCTTTGTTATAATGTAGATTTTGGCACGCGAAAGGGCGAGAGGAGTGTATGATTCGTATCCACCCGCATACAGGGTAGACTTTTCTTTCTTTGGATCACCTATCGAGGATGGTTCTAAGGCTTTCTCCTTCCCTTTCCTCTGGCTCTAGCCTTCGGACTGTTGTCCCTTATTCTTCCCTGCCCCGGATTGGGACTGGGTTTTTTAATGTTTCATTCCCAGGCTCGGATGTATTTATCCAAGGCATCTAAGGCTTCCTCCAATGTTTGCGGGGGATGCATGACCATGGCATGAAGTCAAGGAACTTTCCAGCTTGCAGCCCGTTCCGCAATGAGAACACGGCTAGCCCTTAGTCTAGACATGTGATTCTTAACGACTCGTTGCTGAAGCGAGTTAGATAGTCTCGGAGGCTTTTGTCCTCCCCTTGCTGCAGACTCATCAGCTCTGCAGTTGTTTTCTCTCGGCGATTTGCCGTAGAGAACTTGCTCTTGAACTTGTTGGAAAGGTCTTTCCAACCGGTTATCGAGCCTTCCTTCACTCCTGTGGTGATCCACGCTTGTGCAACACACTTTAGAGTAGTTAGGAAATATTTGCACCAGGTTGCTTCAAACCTCGGTTTCAGATTCATGTGCCCCTTATAAGAGGCAATGTGGTCCTTTGGATCTGAAGTTCCGTCGTAAGTTATGTGTGTCGGGATTTTCACCGTCGGCACATGCTCTTCTAAAATCCAGCTTTGGAAGGGTGAACTGGTGGGAACCATTACAACCTTTCCCTTTTACCCAGCCGAAGGGACCTCGATTCTCCCTCTCAAAGAGGTTGAAGTGGTTTTTTTTCCTCGGTTGGGACGGTTCATGGTAGGGCTCGGTTCCCTCAGGGTAGGTGAGGCGGTTGTACACGCTCATCTCCCTTGATCTGAGACGTTCATGGACGTTTCGGAGGGCAGGCTAGCACCGCAAAAAGGCGGAGTTGCTACTTTTGTAGCTGTGGGTGTTATGGGCCTCAGATTCTTCGAAGAACTGCGGTTTTTTTTTCTTTCTCGCTCAGTTCTCCAAGTGTTCTCTTCCCACTGGTCACCGAGCTCTTTGAATGACGGATTTTGTCTAACCCCAAAGCATGCTAAAAACAATGATATTTTGCTTAAGTACATAAGCCCGATATGGCCCGACATGATAGCACATGGACCTGGGCCGTGCACGGCCTTACCTTTTGAAAATTTTGGCCTGGCCCAACACAACACGTAACTCGTGCGTTGGGCCAAGGGATGGGCCAAACTAACCTCAAAGCACGTGAGTCCAACACAAGGCACGGCCAAAAGCCACCTTACGCATGACTTATCCAATAATTAATAAATTATACAACATTATGTTAAACACTTAGGCCCCGTTCACTTCACATTATTTTTGTTGAACTGAAATTAATTATAATAAACTGAAATTATTTTTGCTAAACTAAAATTATTTTTACTCAACTGAACTGAAATTATTTTTGCTGAACTGAATTTTTTTTTTGATAATAAAACTATATACAGTTTTTTTATCTTACAAAGTCTATTCAATCTAATCTAAGTGGCATCAAATCTAATCATAATAATACCTATTTGTCACCTACGTGGCTCGACACTTGGCGAAAAACCGGAATGCCAAGTGTCGTTGTCTTGTGGCCTAGGTGTGAATGTTAAATACGATTGAGGAGTCGTCCTCGGTTGAGAACGAGAATGCACGCTTCGAGGTGAGCTCTTAGCGTCGTATTCGTTCGGTCGGTTTGAGCTGGTCTTCCGCCGAGAATGATTGGATGGAGATGGTGATCTCTCCGGTGTGGCCCTCTTTGACGCAACTCTTTCTAATGAGGGCGCATTTGAAGAAGGTGAGGGAGGTGGTGATAGTGAGGAGAGTGGATTCTCCCCCGTTGAAATAGGGGTCCTCCTGGAAGAGGAAGGACCATCATTTTTGGCGCTTTTACCATTCTTGCAATTTTTAGCCATGTTGCTAAGGTTGCGATAATTGGATGGTTTTTTGCTTGTTTTTTGAAAGTCTTCCCCACAGATGGCGCCAAATTGTTTTGGATGAAAACAATAGGACCTTCGGATGAGGTCCTTATTGCGGGCTGAAGAGTAATCTTGGTCCAAGTGATGACTGGGCCGAGAATTTCCTACACAACAAACACACGTAAACTGGCCTCGAGGGTTGTGCCGAGGAAAGCACCTCCGATGCCGAAGTCAGTACAGTGTTTAGAGAGAGAAAGTTATGCAAGAGTATTAATTGCTTGAGGCTTTGAGTGCATGAATATGAAATAGGAGAAGTAATGGCCTTTATACCTTTGAACAAATAGAAGAAATTGGCCTTGAGGTCAAATGGGCTTGCCATATTGACCGGGCCTTTGACTGACTTGAAATGATTTGGGAGAGACGAACCTTTGCCTTGGGCTTGATAATTGAATCATTTTGGACTGGCTCAATTGAGTAAATTGGACCCAAACACTTAATATTTTGATTATGAGTTAATTAAAGCATTAAACAAATTTATAAAAATAAAAAAATATTACCGATCGCTTAGGTTGTAGGTAAATTAAGTTGTTTAAAGTGGATGTCCTCCAAAATTTGTATTATTCAGAAATAATCATAAGATTGACTTATTGTTAGTAGATCGCACAAAGTTTGTATTATTTTTGACAATTTTTCCAATTTTATATAATACTTTCTTTTTTTAATAGATACACTAACACCTCTTACATGTGACTAATGATGGCACTAGACCGGCCCAACACAAAAAAGCTCGGCACAACACGGGCATGGTTCAGGCCTTTCACGGCGCGATACTACGTATGCCGGGTCTAGGCCGCTTTCATTTAGGATAAGCACGATAAGACATAGAAAAACACGACACATTAAGGCACGTTAAAAACAATGAATTTTTGCTTAAGCACATAAGCTCGATATAGCCCGACATGATAGCACATGGGCCTGGGCCGTCACAGCCCTACCTTTTGAAAATTTTGGCCCGGCCCAACACAACACGTAACTTGAGGGTTAAGCCAAGGGACGGGCCTGATAACCCCAAAGCACGTGAGTCCAACACAAGGCATAGCCCAGAGCCACCTTACACATGACTAATCCAATAATTTATAAATGATACAACATTATATTAAACACTTAGGCCCCGTTCACTTCACCTTATTTTTGCTGAACTTAAATTAATTATAAGAAATTGAAATTATTTTTGCTGAACTTAAATTATTTTTACTCAACTGAAATTGTTTTAACTGAACTGAAATTATTTTTGCAAACTGAAATTTTTTTTCAGATAATAAAACTATATACAATTTTTTTTTTATCTTACAAAATTTATTCAATCTAATCTAACGTGGCATCAAATCTAATCATTATAATACCTATTTGTCACCTGCGTTGCTCGACACTTGGTGAAAAACTAGAATGCCAAGTGTCGTTGTCTTGTGGCCTAGCTGTGAATATTAAATACGATCATATAACCCTTTTTTATTATGTAAAATATTTAGATATACAATATCATATCGCTTATATTTATATAATAGTGTACTCTTTGTAGTTTTATTTGTAAATAGATATCTATGTTATCATAAACTTGATATTTTTTATTACAATTAAATTATTTCTAATGAATTAAAAGTATTTTTACCATATTAAAAATATTTTTTCTATTTAAAACTTATATTTACATATTATCTATTTTTTATTAAAATATATTATAAAACAGATCTCATTTTAAAGAACTTTTTTAAATTTTTTTTTGGTGGAAATAGTACTTAGTTATAAGATATTAATTAAAAGTTATAATTAATTTTGTATATATGACATATAAGAAATAGATCGATTATAAAACAATATACTACATTCTTTACTTAAAAAAATCCATCCAAAATTCACTTACTTAGCATCCTATGTGTCATAATAATACCTATTTATCGCCTACGTAGCTCGACACTTGGCGAAAAACTAGAAAAACAAGTGTGGATGTGTAGGGAATATTTCAAACACCCATCTTTGAGCCCTAGTGTGATCATGCATTTAAGCATGGTGACGTTTAAAAGGAAGGAAGATAGAGTAAAAGAGTCGCCAACAAGTTTAAGGAACTTGTAAACCGTCCACAAGGTAAAGGTTACACTCCATTAACGATCATAGAGATCGTTAACTCCATAGATCCTTAACCATGACTGGATATTCGAGGACGATGATACGAATATAACCTAAAATAGATTGAACTCGTCCTAAATAGACCTTTACTTTGTTCTTCTCATATTCATGTGCAATTTACAATTAACATACAATCATTATATTAATCCTAAACATGTTTAATCTATGTTGGTTGATTATTAATTCACAAATAAATCTATTATTGGCGATCACTTGAATTAAAATCATATTAGCCTAAATAAATATATTAATTAAGCTATTAAGCGTGATTTCAAGTATAAATTTCCTTTAAAACTGCGAAAGATGGCGTGATCAAGCAATAACAATAATAATAAGAATAATCAAGCAACATAATAATATTAACAAATTAGATATGAATTATTCGTATATTAACAAATAATTTGAAAATATTCGTAAATTAATAAATAATAAAAACTATTCGTTTTATTAACAAATAACGTTAAACTCTATATAATTTGACATGACAAATCATCATCACTATATTCTCAAAGCATATTATTAGCAAGATCATAAGCATGATACTAACCTGATTAATAAGAAATCCTAGCATGTCACTAAACAATAAAAATCAAAGCTTTAGCCCTAACATGATATTAGAAATCAATAAGAGTATCCTAACATGATACTAAAAATTAATAAAATAGTCTAAGCATGATTTCTATATCGAAAGAACAATTAAGTAATTAAACTACTTACTTTGATACCTCGTACCTCTTTCTATCAAAACAATACACATGTTAGTAACTTCAATAAAAATATTAAATTAAACAATAAAAATAATATTAATTGAAATATAGATTTGGGACCAAACCCTCAGAACTATCAACCTTTCACGTCGAAGTCTAAAGCCATTTCGAGCTCGGCTAGGTGCGTCTAAGTCTCGTGAAAGACGTATGCTGCATTTTTGAAAAGGTGTAGAAAAAGCATAGAAAATCAAGAAATAGAAAGAAAGAAAAAGCTTTAACTTAGAGAGACAAGAGATGATGATTGTGGGTGAATTAAAAACGGGGAAAATCGTCTCTATTTATAGAGAAAAACGACTGAAAACGATAAGAAAATAGTCAGAAATTGACTTGGAGTAAAACAGGTTTCATCACCACGCGACGGGGTCATTGCGATGGATGACATTATAGCAAAGCGATGGACCTATCACGGCGCGATAGATGCTGTACGATAAAATTCGTATGAAATCTGTCCCCAATCAAATTGGGTTAGACGGAGTTCGTACTTATCTTTTATTAAATCAGATTTTAATTTTTTTTAAACACTTGTTTTATCTGATTTAGAATTTTTTATCTTTTCAAAATAAATAATAATTATGATTATCAATCCTTTAGAACTCAAAATAACCTTCTAGATGATTTTAGAAGTTTAAGATAAATCCTAATGACTTTAGAAATATAATTATAATTAATGGACCCTCCACATGATCGTTGGACCGCATATAAAATCTAATTAAGGCCCAATTTAGTATTTTGGCCATAACTTCCTCATTATAACTCGGAACCGGGCTTATAATATATCATTGGAAAACTCATTTCTAGCCCATCCAACTACACAATTATTGGACCCATATTATGAACCAAACTAAACTAGATTGGAACTTTTTCCATAAATAAGATACGAAATGAATGATTTTCAAAATAAGAAATGAAATATTTTTATTAAAATATTTTAGAAAACAGGTTAATTCACGAGAATATTCAACATTTCACCATACTCGATATTTAATGACGTAAAAAGCAATCATCACTGGGTTTGGTTTTTGGCGAGACACAATCAGGTGTCTACAGGATGTTTTGTGGATTTAATGCGAGACCGACTTTATATATTAGTTATATAATGTGATTGTTTGCCTTCACTTTTGAAATGCAGTAAAAGGAGTAATAATCCTCGTCAACATCAGTTAGTTGATGTACAAAAATATGAAGCACGTGTAATACATTATTACATTTAGCTTTCAAGAAAACTTAGCTATATACATCCTTGGAACAATTTAATAGTTGAAATAATAAACTTATTTAAGGCTATTTAAACCAAAGTACAAAATACAGCTAGCTAGATTATAGTTGTGACAATTGTTGACGTGCTCACTATATTATTTGTATCGTCCATTCAAATTTAATCAAGTTGGCGAGACTGAATCTATGAATAGCTGACATGGATCTTCCCCTCAGACATACCTTACCATGATACTATACGTACAACAAGTCAGCAATGTACCAACAAGAGTTGGCTCAAGTGGTAAGCAACTTGATGTCGCTTAAAGGAGGTTTCGAGTTCGAGCCTCACCGTATGCAGAAACTCTTGTTGGGAGACTCACCCATCATAAGCCAAATTTGTTACCCCAGTTGGATCCGGATGTAGTCGGAGCTAAGCTCAGCTCCGGTAAATCAGGTGGACAACCTTAAAAATAAAAAGTCAGCAACATAGCTATCACGTGTAAAAAAAAAAAAAAAAAAAAAAAAAAAAAAAAAAAAAAAAAAACTAATCTTTTACTATGAAATTCCATCAATTTTGACAATAATGGCTAAAGGCCAGGTTGAGGTTACTACTTACAAGTTGTCTTGTCAAAAACCTATCTATACATTTTTTTTCATTCAAACCTCATAAATTTTATAGAAAAAATTGTCGAAAATAATACAACTTTGAGCGGTCCGGCAAAAAAAAATCAATCTTTTGATTATTTCTAAATAGTACAAATTTTAAAAGGTATCCGCTTTAAACAAGTTATGACCGGTTGGTGACTTGATTAATAGGTATATGAGACACGTGTCATTGTTTGATTGATTAAACAATTTAATTTGTTTTTTTTTAATATCTTAATTTTAAAAGAAATAATATAATATTAATTATTTATTCTAACTTAAAAATAAATAAATAAGCCCCTCCCCCACCAATCCACCTTTTCCCTCCCTGCCAACATTATTCTCAGCACCCCAGCCACTCCCTTGTGCCACCACCCCATCCCACCCCCCCTCCCACTACACCACCACTCACTGCACCACCAACAACAGTTGCAAGCAACAACCACTACTACCGTACCATTACTAAAACAACCATACCAACTACTTGGAAGTGTCGACGCCGACGCCATCCCAAACCCCACTTAATTGATTTGTTCAATTTAAACAAAAAAGAAGCAGAAAAAATAAAACCACAACAAAAATCGCAGGTAAGAGAAAGTGAAAGAAAAGAAAAACAATGGAAAAGAAGAAGGGTAGGGGTTTTGGTTTGCTCATCTTCTTCTTCTCTAGGATCCTTCTTATTCTTTGAGTAGTAGTAAAATTTCCTAGGAATTGCAAAATAAAGAGAAGATTTATTAATTTCCAAGGCTTTGGTTTGATGAGTTGGTCTGTCTAGTGGGGGCGGGGCTGTCGGAGGTGGAATGACTGTGTCAATGGTGGATCGGCAATGTCGGTGGTCTGGTTTCGGTGGTCTTGGTGGTAGAATTGATCTTTGGTTGGTGGTGTTTACAGTGGTAGTTGATGATGGTGGTGGTACTGGTAGAAGGTAGAAGAGAAAAGAGGGGGGTTGGAAAGAGAGAGAAGGGGGGTGAATGAGTTGTATTAACCAATCTAATTCATGTTAGGTTAGTAAGTTAAGTAATGTTATTAATTTTAAATAATCATACTTAATGTTTCGGTTGAAAATAATGGGACCTTCGGATGAAGTCCTTACTACGGGCTGAATACTGATCTTAGTCTGTAGGCGTCGTTTGAAGTGCGCCTACGTTAAAGCATGTGTGAATATGCTTAGCACTCTTAGGAAGTGGGAATTAACATATATGATTTGGGACAACGATAGTAGGGAGCCGCCAACAAGTTTTTAAGGAACTTGTAAACCGTTCACGAATCATTTAAGGTAACCACGATAACGGGACAATGAATGGTAACAACGATTGACCCGTGAAGGTTACACCCCATTTATAATCCATGAGATTACTAACTCCATATGGTTCGGAACCACGAAAGGAGGATCGGGGATGATCGTACGAAGTGAGTCATGGAGTCACATTCGCCTGTATTGGCCTCTACTCAATTCTTATAGTGACAAGTGATTCCTGCGATCTCAAAGGCATGCAAACAAAGATTAAATTTGCTCCAAACTATAATTATGCTAAATTGGTTGAATATTAATGCAACACATATTTTTAAAATATTGTGATCATTTGATTAAATAACAAGATTAAAAAGGAACCTAAACCGGTCGTCCAAATTATCTTATAAGTCGTGATTTTCAGTTACATATTCCCTTTAAACATGCAATATGGTGATCATAAATATAATAGAATAAACATTAATATTTGAAGCAATTTAACCATAAATCCAACAATATAAAACCGTTAGAAAAATAATGGAGATAAAAGGAACATGATTCCTTGCTTTGATTTTGCTTGCTTGCAACTATAAAACAATAAACGAGTTAGTAACTTCAAGGAAATAAATAAAACAACAATTAAAATTAAATTAAATAGAGTCGATTTGGGGCCAAACCCTCAAACAGTTTTACCTTTTACGCCTTGGTTTAAGAATAGAACCACGGGTAAAGTACGGACTCCTTGGAGTGCTTAAGGAATGTATTTTGGAAGAATAAGGTAAGCTAGTGTTTAGGTTAGAGCATATAAGAGAGAAGAGAATGTTAATTGATGCCTCGAACAACAGAAATGAGGGGTATTTATAGGGAAATGAGTAGAGGGAACACAAGGAACCCTAAAAAGATAAAAACCCTAAAAAGCAATGCCGCGCCACGTTTGCAGGATGCCGCGACATTACAAAATATGCCGTGACACGGTACACTTTAGTGTGACGCAGGGTACTTTGGTCTGACGCGGGACAAAAATAGACCTACGGAGGATAAAATGCGTTTAGATTTTATGCGGAGAAAACACGGAATAATCCCGTGTCACAGCATGTGCACCGTAGCACGGGAAAATATGCCGTGGCGCGATACAAGTTGCCATGACGCGGTGGACCCTGATTCCATTTTTACGTCCAGATTCATTTTAACCCTAATTACGCTCAGCATTTTTAAGTACCGTTTCATAATTTCGGGCTATTTAGGTTTATTATTTATTAATTGGGATAAAATAATAAATAATATTGATGAATAAAAAAGGTTTGGGCCAAAATAAAAATTGGACCATGCTTTGACTAAACATTAGGACTGAGTTTGATTGAATATGAATTTCAACCACTCCCGGGATTAAATACTCAACCCGACCAATAATGGCGGTGAAAAGTTGTTCATCATCGGGTTTGGTTTCGGGGAGACATTTTTAGGTGTCTACAGAAGCCCCCACTTTGACTGAGTTTGTAGAAACGTTAGTTTCAAAAATGATAGTCAAAGTAGTTGATGTGTTCAAACGCTCGGCCGGGCGGGGCAGAGCAACACCTTGAAGGGTCCCGCGCCCGGAGCACGCGCCCGACCGGGCGCGAGAAGACATCTGAGGCAAATGAGGCGGGCCCGGTCGGGCGAGCCACTGCCCGGCCGGGCGCGAGAAAGCATTTGAAGAGAAAAAGGCGGGCCCGGTCGGGCGAGCGACTGCCCGACCGGGCGCGTGTTTTCTTTAGGGAGTTTGGTTTTCCGATTTGTTTTGTTTAGCGGAGATTGTCTTGCTTAGTATTAATGTATTATTATTAGGCAAGATTAGGACTTCTTCTTCATTATTATTACTCTAGTTTTTATTCTCTTCCTTCTCTCTACTCAACTTTCTCTCTCTAGACTTTTATTCTCTTTCTTGTTCCTCAACTCTATTGTAATTCCGCCGTCTTGGTACGATTTCTCTCTTAATTAATCTCAGTATTTTATTCATTCTATTTTTCTTTCATGTCTTGTTTAATTATTATGTTTTGCTTAGTTTTAATTATGTCTGAGTAGTCTTCCTTCTAGGGTTTATGGGGATCTAATAAATAATATGAAAGGGTAATTTTATGATTGTTGATCATTAATGTTTAATTGATTTCCTATTGATTGTTTATCTGCTATGCAATTAGATTTGGCCAGGTTTAATTGTATGAGTTTAGCAATATTGATTCGAGATTCGAGAGATGAGAATTGATATTTAGGCTTAGTTTCAATAGGCAGATTAATTTATAAATGGTTAGGTCGAGATTCGAGAGATGAGATTTAATACCGGTAAATTAATTCTGTGATTGTAATACGTAGCGAAAGCCCTTTATGATCTGATTAATTAATGCATTGATGATTGATTATTGTGTTTTACCCTGGAATATTGTTTATTAGTGAACCTATGCCCTAGGCTTTATTATTATTGATTTCTTCCTTAATTATTCTCTTTACTCATAATCTTCGTAGTATAGTTTATAATCACAACAAATATTGGTTACTTTAATAATTTGGATTATAATAATTAATTAGGAATAGAAAGACCAGTTTCCCTGTGGATTCGACCCTACTTCCTTATCTACTTTAGTTAGAGGACTTAGGTAATTACTTTTGATTAGGTGACATGACTTTAGCCTGTCAAAATTTGGCGTCGTTGCCGGGGAAACTGTTTTATTTTTATTTCTAATTGTTTTTGTAGTTTAGATTATTTTTTCCCTTTTGCCTCAAAGGACATTAGTTCCTTGAGGTAGTTCTAATATCTGTCTTTTTAGTTCTTTGTTTATGCCCAGGTGTTCCAGATCAGGTTACATTCCATTCGATCCTGAGATCGAACGCTTGTTTCATAGACAGAAGAATTTCTACAGGCAGATCTCAGCAGACTCTGGGAGTAATAATATTCCTAGAAATCCATTACCTACTTCTAGTGATTCAGAGCATTCTTCTGATTCAGAACTAGAGATGGGTACACCACCACCACCTCCACCTCGCAAGCTTAGCGATTATTCGCAACCATCGCTGACGGATTTTCCACATCTTTCTCCTACGCCCGACCTCGAGGGAGTTCAGTTCGAGATCAAGCCCCAGTTCATAACGATGATAGAAAGAAAGCAATTCAGTGGAGCAAAGGGTGAAGATCCTAATCTTCACATTGCAGATTTCTGTCAATACTGCAATACTATTAGGCAGAATGGGGTAACGCAGGATCAAATCAAGGAAATTCTTTTTCCCTTTTCTTTATGTGGAAAAGCTAAATTATGGTTTAATGGTTTGAATAGAGCTGCACTTGGTATTACTAATTGGGAGACTCTTGCGTTGGATTTTTATAATAAATATTACCCTGCAGAGAAAACAGCTTTATTGAGAAGCGCTATCCATAATTTTGCCCAAGAGGCAGATGAAGCATTATATGAAGCTTGGGAAAGATTCAAGGATCTGCAGAGGGAGTGTCCCCACCACAATTTGGCGAAGTGGCAGTTGATTCAAGCTTTTTACAATGGTTTAGGAAATGCATCTAGGACAATTTTAGATTCCGCAGCTAGCGGTAGATTTATGAATTTAAATGTTGATGATGCAGGTCAGGTTATTGAAGATATGGCAATCCATAATTCCCAATATGGGAATGCTAGAGGTTTTGCTAACAAGGGCAAGCATCATGTTGATTCAGTCACTTTATTGCAAGCCCAGCTTACTTCTATTTGTCAGAAACTAGATAATCTTACTACTAACAATCCTAATTCTGTTGCTAATGTTTCTGCTGTTTCTAATAATGCTAATGATGCTTTCTGTGAAAATTGTGGAAGTGTAGGTCATTTTGAACAAGATTGCAGGAGTTCAATGGAGCAAGTTAATGCTTTCCAAACTTACAAGCAAAATAACCCATACTCCAATTCCTACAATCCTGGCTACCGGAACCATCCCTACCTATCTTACCGTAGCACCAATGTTCAAAATCCTCCACCTCCACCTCCACAACAACCACAACAAGCACCCCCTCCACAGCAGAAATATTACCATCCTTATGCTAATCAGAAACCCCCATCACAGCCCCCTACTACATCTTCTAACCCTGCTTTATCAGAAATTAGGGCAATGCTGACCAATATGTAAAAACATATGGAGAGTAGAGACCAACAGATTGACTCTATTATAGCCCATAATAAAGTCATGGACACCCAAATAGCACAATTGTCCTCTACCCTTCAATCTCGTCAGCAGGGAGCTTTACCAGCGCAGGGAATTCAACCTACGGATCATGCAAATGCAATCACCCTAAGGAGTGGTTCACACTACGATGGGCCCCAGATGCCCAAAGAGGATGAACCTGAATTATCTAATATTGCTAATCCTGATTCCGTTGTACCAATTTCCCCTGCAGGGCTGCAGGGTAAAATTCCTGATGCTAATATTTTTGATGATTCATTGCAGGGTACAACCCCAGGGAAGGATGCACCCCAGGGGAAGAGTAGGGAAGCACCACCAGTTATCAAATTACCATTCCCTAATCGCCAACTAAAGACTAAGTTGGACAAGCAGTTTGGTAAGTTTCTGGAGGTTGTTAAAAATTTGCAGGTAACGGTTCCTTTTACTGAACTTATTACACAGGTTCCTGCATATGCTAAATTTATGAAAGATATTTTGACTAGGAAGAGGGCCTTTAATGAGGTAGAAACTGTAGCTTTTACTGAGGAGTGTAGTGCATTGTTACAAAATAAATCTCCTCCTAAATTAAAGGAACCTGGTAGTTTTTCTATCCCTTGTCATATTGGTAATGTCTTCATAGATAAAGCATTATGTGATTTGGGTGCTTCTGTTAGTGTAATGCCATCGTCTGTTTGTGCTAAATTAAATATGGGTGATTTAAAAATTACTAATATCACTTTGCAAATGGCAGACCGTTCTATTAAATATCCCCTAGGTATTTTAGAGGACGTCCCTGTTAGAGTTGGTAAATTTTTCATCCCTGTTGATTTTGTTGTATTAGACATGGCTGAGGACAGACAAATACCCATTATATTAGGTAGGCCTTTTCTCTATACTGCAGGAGCCATTATAGATGTTAAAAATGGTAAACTAACCCTATCTGTTGGTGATGATAATATTACTTTTAATTTAGGGAAGGTTTTAAAAGGTCCTATGCTTGAGGAAAATTGTTGTTTGATCGATGTTATCGATATAATGGATGATATTTGTGATGATAGCTTGACACAGATTCTTGCAAGGGATCCCTTGGAAGAAATATTTTGTGGTAATTTGTCTGCAGATGATGCGAGTATCTGGAGCAAGGAGGTGGATATTATTGTGAGAGCACTTGCCATAGAAGAACTCGATGACAAAGAAAATAAGAAGGTAGTAAAATTAGTTCAGGAATCGAAACCTGCAGAGGTAAAGAAACCTGAACTAAAACCTCTCCCTTCTCATTTAAAATATGTTTTTCTTGATAAGCAGGAAATGCACCCTGTGATCATTAGTACTGCACTTGATGACCCACAAACTTCCCAACTTCTAGAGGTTCTCCGAACCCACAAAAGGGCAATAGGGTACAGTATTGATGATCTCAAGGGTATAAGCCCAGATTTTTGTATGCACAGGATACACCTAGAGGACAACTACAAGCCCTGCATTCAACCCCAAAGGAGGTTGAATCCTAATATGCAAGAGGTGGTCAAGAAAGAGGTTATGAAATTACTTGATGCAAGTATTATCTATCCTATTTCTGACTCCAAATGAGTAAGTCCTGTACAAGTGGTTCCTAAGAAGGGTGGGATGACCGTTATTAAAAATGATAAAAATGAATTAATTCCCACTAGAACTGTTACAGGGTGGCGTATGTGCATTGATTATCGTAGATTAAATGTCGCCACTAAAAAGGACTATTTCCCTCTCCTCTTTATTGACCAAACGCTTGAGAGGTTAGCTAACCATAAGTTCTTTTGCTATCTGGATGGGTATTCAGCATTTTTCCAAATTCCGATCCACCCTGAAGATCAGGAAAAGACAACATTTACATGCCCTTATGGCACTTTTGCATATCGTAGAATGCCTTTTGGTTTGTGTAATGCACCTGCTACTTTTCAACGTTGCATGATGAGCATTTTTTCTGATTTCATAGAGTGTATCATGGAAGTCTTTATGGATGATTTTAGTGTCTATGGTTCTTCATTTGATTCATGTCTAATAAATTTAGCTAAAATCCTTAAAAGATGTGAAGAATGCAACTTGGTTTTAAATTGGGAGAAGTGTCACTTTATGGTGACGGAGGGAGTAGTCCTAGGTCATATTGTATCTGATAAGGGCATACAGGTAGATAAAGCTAAAATTTCAGTGATTGAGCAATTACCTCCCCCAGTTAATGTTAAGGGAGTTAGGAGTTTCTTGGGTCATGCGGGGTTTTATCGCCGTTTTATCAAAGATTTTTCTAAAATTGCCAAACCACTGACTCAGCTTTTACTTAAGGATGCCCCTTTTATTTTTACTGATGAGTGTCTTGAGTCTTTCAACAGGATTAAGCAGGCTTTGATATCGGCACCCATCATATGTGCTCCCGATTGGAATCTTCCTTTCGAGATCATGTGTGATGCAAGCGATTTTGCTCTAGGAGCCGTGCTTGGACAGAGGAAGGACAAAGTTTTACATGCTATCTACTATGCTAGTAAAACTTTGGATGAGGCTCAAGTCAACTATGCCACTACGGAGAAGGAGTTTTTAGCTGTCATTTATGCTTTAGAAAAATTTAGATCATATCTAGTTGGTTCTAAAGTTATTGTTTTTACTGACCATGCAGCTTTAAAGTACCTGATAGCCAAAGCTGAATCAAAGCCTAGGCTACTCCGGTGGGTTCTCTTGCTCCAGGACTTCAACATTGAAATAAGGGATAAAAAGGGTGCAGAGAACGTTGTGGCAGATCACTTGTCACGAATCAGGTATGATGAGGGTAAGGATTTTCTCCCTATAGATGATTCATTCCATGATGACAACCTGTATGCAGTTGTAGAGCAACACCCCTGGTACGTCGATTTTGCAAATTATTTAGTGGGTGGTACTCTACCTCTTGACTTGTCCTACCAACAAAAAAAGAAATTCCTGTATGATGTTAAACATTATTTTTAGGATGATCCTTTTTTGTTTCGTGAGTGTGCAGATGGATTATTTCGCAGGTGTGTCCCCGAATGGGAGGTACATGGTAATCTCACTAGCTGCCACACTTCACCTTATGGAGGACATCATGGTCCCTCTAAAACAGTGGCCAAGATAAACGAGTCAGGATTCTATTGGCCCACCATGTTCAAGGATGCTAACATTTTTGTGCAGGCTTGTGACTCTTGCCAGAGGACCGGCAACATTTCGCGGCGGCACGAGATGCCTCAAACTAGGATTTTGGAAGTAGAAATTTTTGATGTTTGGGGTGTTGATTACATGGGACCGTTCCCTTCCTCTAGAGGGAACCGTTATATACTAGTCGCCGTAGATTATGTATCCAAGTGGGTAGAAGCCATTGCCACTCCTACCAATGATGCCAAGGTGGTCCATAGGCTTTTCAAGAAAACTATTTTTCCTAGATTTGGAGTGCCTAGAGCCATAATCAGTGACGGAGGATCCCACTTTCATGAGCGGAAGTTAGATACCCTCCTAAAAAAGTATGGTGTTTACCATAGGACAGGGCTAGCTTACCATCCCCAAACTAGTGGCCAAGTCGAAGTGTCTAATCGCGAGATTAAGGTCATCTTAGAGAAGGTGGTAGCAAAATCTAGGAAAGATTGGAGCGATAAGTTGGATGACACCCTTTGGGCATATAGAACCGCATTTAAGACCCCTATAGGTACCACTCCCTATATACTTGTGTATGGTAAAACATGTCATCTTCCGGTGGAGTTAGAGTACAAGGCATATTGGGCTATTAAAGAGCTCAATTTGGACGCTAAGCTAGCGGGAGAAAAGAGGCTTCTACAACTTAACCAGCTTGATGAGTTTAGGTTGATGGCCTATGATAGTGCGCGAGTCTACAAGTAGAAGACTAGGAGATGGCACGACAAGATGATCTTTCCGAGAGAATTCAAAGAGGGTGACAACGTGTTGTTGTTCAACTCCAGGCTTAAACTTTTCCCAGGAAAGTTGAAGTCAAGGTGGTCAGGTCCTTTCACAGTGAAAAGGGCCAACAAGTTCGGTTTTGTAGAGTTGTTTGACGAGCATGGTAATGAGTTCAAGGTAAATGGTCAGAGGCTTAAGATATATCACGAAGGGGCTACAATTGGTGCAGTTGAACTACTACACCTAACTAGTTCCAGTTCACCTTGAGAAAACTATGGTAAGTAGGTCGTGCGGGACCTAGATAAACCAGCGCTTTGCGGGAGGCAACCCGTATTTTATTTGTTTTTATTTTTGTTTTTCTTCTTTTTCTTATGAGAGGAGAGAGGAGGGAATTTAATGAGTTTTACGAGTTTTTGGTACAGTTTACAGAAAAAGAGTTAGCCAAATTTGAAGAAAGTAGAATCGTCAAACCTTACTCTCGGGCCCGGCCGGGCGGAGCTTCGCCCGACCGGGCGCGAGAGTTGACGTATACGAACTTTAAATTGGCCCGGCCGGGCGGAGCTTCGCCCGACCGGGCGCGAGAAGAGGGCTTTGATTTAAAGAAAAATCGCCCGACCGGGCAAGGACACGCCCGACCGGGCGCGAGACGCGGGTGGGATGAACCATGAAGATCGCCCGATCGGGCGAAATGGCGCCCGACCGGGCGCGAGAACAAACAATTCCCCAGACAAGATCGCCCGACCGGGGCCCGTACCGCCCGGCCGGGCGCGCCTAATTCTTTCCCCACTCGTCTTTTCTTTTTCTTTCTCCTTCTTCTTTCTTCGTTCTTTCTTTCTCTTTTCCTTCACTTTCTCTCTCTAAAACTCTTATTGTTCTCTGACTTATCTC
Organism: Chenopodium album; assembly: GCF_948465745.1. Lineage (NCBI taxonomy): Eukaryota > Viridiplantae > Streptophyta > Magnoliopsida > Caryophyllales > Amaranthaceae > Chenopodium > Chenopodium album. Next base: position 16,361,209 of record NC_137847.1, on the reverse strand, counting down.
TAAAATTTCTCCTTCATCTCTTACCCAAATCCAAAACTTTTCACATATTTTTACTCCTCTCTTCATCCTCTACACTCCTACATCAAAAATTTTCAAACTCCACAAAATTTAATTTTTGACCACTCATAATGGCGGCTAAAAGGGCGAGGAATTTTCTCGGGGGAAGCTCAAGCGGGTCATCCCAACAATATGACGCGGCTCTTCAACTCGTTCAGTGGCCGACGATCAAGATCGCGACGGCGGAGCAACGGGAGAAATTGGAGGTGCTCTACGGACGAGAGGTAATTCCCTCACGGTGGTTACACCGTCCCACTTTAGAGGCTTTAGGTATTCATGGCTTTGTTAAGAGATTTTTGAATGATATTGGTATGCGCAAATTTATAGATATGCATTATTCGACGTACCGTGAATTAACCTGTGAATTCTTGTCATCTCTTGTTATTCAAAACCATAAAAGTGGTCCAAAATTAATTTTTAGGCTTAACAATAAAAACATCACTCTTTCTTTTGCGGAATTTTGTAAATTGTTTGAACTGGAACCGGAATTAAACAGACAATGGCATGCTGAGTTTAAAATGGAGGATGTGTATTTAGCTTTGACTGGTATTCCTCATGTTTCTGCACAACATGCTAGTGCTAGGCCTATCCACCACCCCGTCCCTAAAATGTGGCAAATATTTGCCGGTGTATGTTTCCTAGGTAGGAATGAACCCCATAACTGTCAGACCAAAGAACTAGCTGTAATTGGCCATTACATGTTTGGGTATGAGAAATTGAACATAGCCCGGTATATCATCCACCACCTAGGTAGGCATGCTACGGCCAGCAACCACCACACTACCCCCATCCGTCTTGGTGGCCTTATCACTAGGATAGCCATCAAGAAGGCCGGTTTTGTAGAGAGTGGACCCCACCGGATGACTAACATGGGACCCGACACCTACATGACCTCTAGGTACCTTGAGGAGCTTGGGTGGTTGCGGGTAGACGAGAACCAGGTCACCCATTGGTGCATTAGGACAGGGACTGAACAACCTTTGCCCATTTTTCCTTTACCCAACCCAGACCTGACCGCCTTTCCCCCGGGGCAAGAGTCCTACACTTATGCCCTGTTAGTTGCCCATGCTAGGGGTGAGGATCCACAACAGGCCCAGGCCCAACCACAGCTTGTAGTTCAACCCATTCCACAGCCACCATCACCACCCCGACAGTCCCATTCCGTCCCTCACGGTGACTCTGACCCAGTTTGGGACTTGCAGAGTATTGGCCAGGCCATAGGTCGCATAGAGCAGACCCAGACCGAGTTCAGACAGATGATTGGTTCTGTCGACCAGAGGCTAGGCTACCTAGAGAGGAACCAGGGTAGGGGACTCTACCCCATTTATGATGATTATGCTCGTCGGGGCAACATTCCCGACGATGCTGTTTACCCAGACTGGTTCCAGCCCCCACCTCAGGGATACGATAGAGATCCCACTGCCCATGGTATTTACACAGACTATTCCTCGTTCCATGGGTACGGCTAGGACATTCCTTTTGGGGGACTGCCGGGGGGGACTTTTCAAGCTAACTATTTTGGTGGTAGCTCTTTTGGTGCAGATGGTGCAGGTTCCAGTGGTGGAGCAGGTGGGTCCTCTCGGATGGACCAGGATGAGGAAGAGTAGCCAGCTGGGCTACTTTCGAGCCAATGAGGACATTGTCCGATCTTGGCTTGGGGGAGATTTTTGGATTTGGTATATATTTTTCTTCTTCCTTTTTCTTTATTTTTGTTTATTTTTGGGGTGTTTTGTTAGTTTAGATTTATTGCTTTTTAGATTAGTTTATTGCTTTCCTTATATGAAGAAAAAAAAATTGAAAAAACAAAAAAATAAAAAAAATACGAACCAATGAACTGTAAATCATGCTTCCCTGTGCCCCATACTTGAGAAAAATTGTTTTGATTCTTGGTATTTGATTTTGAGCATTGTGGATTAGTTGATCATGATTTGAAGTTTAGTTACTTGGATTCCTAAACGTGCGTCAATTTTGTCCAACTACTTGTGAATATAGTGCTTGACTAGTTGATTTGGTTAGGAATGTGTGATTAGTTCCTGGTATGTCAATGAATTTGAGTATTGGTTTGCAACTATGAGTAGTGTTTCATAACTCACTATTATGCGCATGTGGAGGACGAAGGCATTTGTTCTTTTAGGTAGCCTTCAGATTTATTTAGATACATTTGTTCCCTTCTTGCTACCCATGTTGTTGCCTTGACTTTTTATTGTTTTTAGCCACATTACAAGCCATGTCTGCCCCATTGGTTACTAGTCCCAAGCTTGGCTTGGGGGAGCTATTAGTGAGTGAGGTGAGAGAGTTTGTAGTGTGCACATTATTTGCACAATTTGGGTGGGTTTGAGAAGTTATTTGTTCTTGATCATATTTTTATTTTGATGAGTTTTATTGTGTATATATTTGAAAAATAAAAGTGTGATGAAAAGGAAAAAAAAAAAGAAGTTCAAGGAAAAAAAGTGAGAAAATAAAAAAAAAAGAAAGTGAACTTCTAATGAAAAAGAAAAAAAATGAAAAAAATGAAGAAAAGAGCAAAAGGAAAAAAGTGTTTCATGTTCAAATTATCTAAGTGAAGGTTTATCAAAAGAAAAGAAAGAAAAAGTTGAGTTTCAACGTAAATATTTGAGTTTTGAGTTCAAAGTTTGTTTATTCACTCTAGTTTATATTATCATATTTTTGGGAGTGAAATTTTGTAAGTATTGGGTTTGGTTTTTATGATTGGAGTATATTTGGTGGATTTGTGTTGGAGTTAGTTTTGTTGGAGATGTTTATGATCATTATATTTGATCATGGGTTTATTAGGATATGGCTCCCTTTTAGCAAGGCTTTTCTCTCACATATTCTCAAATTTATCCTACCCTTTCACCCTAGCCTTACATTACAAGCTTAAAAGACCTTTTGACCTTGTGCATAGAGTTGTGTAAATGTGAAAGTGTTGTTTATCAATGCAAATTATGACTTGACATATTCCGAGTCGACTAATAGGTTGAGTGTATGTCTTTTTAAACACACGAGTGTTGTGAGTTTGGGAGGGCATTGTTCACATTAAAGGGGTTGGGATGGAGAGCGATCGAGTACATCTTTTACTCGCCACATAAATGAGAGTTGAGTGTGTGAGCACTAGTCTTGAATTCTATATGCTCTTGTGGTTTGCTCTACTTGACAATTGTTGGGGAGGAAGGGTGATTAGATGGATAGGATTGGTTGGTTTTGAAGCATGCTCACTTGATTTGCCTTGAATCGTTTGTGCTTGATTTTTTATATTGGGGTGAGGCATGTTTTATTGTTCATTGAGGAGCCCTTTGCTTAGGGACAAGCAAAGGTTTGGCTTGGGGGAGTTTGATGTGTTCATTTTATATATATATTTATCCCCGTCCCTTGGTCGTAATTAGTAGTGTTTTTGGCTCCTACGAGCCACTTTTATTACTAATTTGTGTTTTCCAGTGCTTTGGTAGTTTTGCTTGAGTTTTGTAGGAATTTGCGTACTTGGAGCATTTTCCCGGGTTTTTCGAGGAGCATCTACAAGTATTGAAAGACCGCGACCACGTTCGATAGCCCAAGACCGATTGGAGGTAGCAAATCGGTGACTAAGGGCTCAGTTTTGGAGATATGAGGCGTTTGGGCCAAGTTGGAGAGCCCAAGGAAGAGCCTCGAGGCCCAAGAAGCTTCGCCCGGACCACCAGAGCACCGCCCGAAGGCGCGCCCGGCCGGGCGGGGCGGAGCAACACCTTGAAGGGTCCCGCGCCCGGAGCACGCGCCCGACCGGGCGCGAGAAGACATCTGAGGCAAATGAGGCGGGCCCGGTCGGGCGAGCCACTGCCCGGCCGGGCGCGAGAAAGCATTTGAAGAGAAAAAGGCGGGCCCGGTCGGGCGAGCGACTGCCCGACCGGGCGCGTGTTTTCTTTAGGGAGTTTGGTTTTCCGATTTGTTTTGTTTAGCGGAGATTGTCTTGCTTAGTATTAATGTATTATTATTAGGCAAGATTAGGACTTCTTCTTCATTATTATTACTCTAGTTTTTATTCTCTTCCTTCTCTCTACTCAACTTTCTCTCTCTAGACTTTTATTCTCTTTCTTGTTCCTCAACTCTATTGTAATTCCGCCGTCTTGGTACGATTTCTCTCTTAATTAATCTCAGTATTTTATTCATTCTATTTTTCTTTCATGTCTTGTTTAATTATTATGTTTTGCTTAGTTTTAATTATGTCTGAGTAGTCTTCCTTCTAGGGTTTATGGGGATCTAACAAATAATATGAAAGGGTAATTTTATGATTGTTGATCATTAATGTTTAATTGATTTCCTATTGATTGTTTATTTGCTATGCAATTAGATTTGGCCAGGTTTAATTGTATGAGTTTAGCAATATTAATTCGAGATTCGAGAGATGAGAATTGATATTTAGGCTTAGTTTCAATAGGCAGATTAATTTATAAATGGTTAGGTCGAGATTCGAGAGATGAGATTTAATACCGGTAAATTAATTCTGTGATTGTAATACGTAGCGAAAGCCCTTTATGATCTGATTAATTAATGCATTGATGATTGATTATTGTGTTTTACCCTGGAATATTGTTTATTAGTGAACCTATGCCCTAGGCTTTATTATTATTGATTTCTTCCTTAATTATTCTCTTTACTCATAATCTTCGTAGTATAGTTTATAATCACAACAAATATTGGTTACTTTAATAATTTGGATTATAATAATTAATTAGGAATAGAAAGACCAGTTTCCCTGTGGATTCGACCCTACTTCCCTATCTACTTTAGTTAGAGGACTTAGGTAATTACTTTTGATTAGGTGATACGACTTTAGCCTGTCAGTAGTCGATAGGGACGGAGAATGATTTAAGACGTTCTGCGATCCTAATTCACTCTGTATACGCCGATACCTATAGAAAAATGTTAGTTCCACAGATAAAAGAGTAAATAAATAGAATTCTTATCTGAGACTAGTGTATTGGTGACAAATGAGTTTGGTAACTTCCTATGCTTGAAGGAATCCACCGGATGTCGTTTCGTTGAGATATTATCCATGCATGAGGAAAGTCGACTGATGAGTTTGGTAGGTTTCTATGCTTGAAGAAATCTACTGATGATACTTTCCATGCTTGAGGAAAGTCGACATATGAATATGGCGTTTTCTATGCTTGAAGAAATCCACCGGATAACACTTTCCATGCTTGAGGAAAGTCGACATATGATTTTGGCGGTTTTCTATGCTTGAAGAAACCTATCGGTTGAGATATTTTCCATGCTTGAGGAAAGTCGATAGACAATATAATCGTTGACTTCTCCGCCTTGAGAGGTGGCAACGATCGACAATTTTCCATGTTTGAGGAAAAACTTGTCTAATTATGAGATTGCAAGTCACTATGTATCGAGAACCTTGCGCCGTGAAATGATGGTGGTTCGATTGTCCCCGAACGTGGGCCGCAGATGATCAGACCTTTAAGTCGGTTATCCAACCATATTAGGTGTTTTGAAATATGACTTTGATGCTTGCTAAGGGCAAAATGGTAATTTAGGTACCATTTAAATATTAGTTAGAATTTTCGGCGTATTTCTGGTGAGAAAATAACTGTCCAAAAGCTACGAAAAATTGTCCAAACCTGGTCAAAGATGCCAGGAATATTCGCTGCAAAAGGGCAGGACACGCATACACAGCGTGCCACGTGGCAATCTACCGTGACACGGCGTAATATGCCATCATACGTCATTTTTTCCTTTATTTTTTTTTATTTGTGCTGCTTAATTGGTTAAAGCTGCTGACAAATTTCAGGGTGCAGGTCACGCGTGTCACGTGCTAGAACGCCGTGACACGGCAATGCTTTCTGTCATGCAGCATAGTTTGCGTGGCACGGTAATTCTTTTTCTTCTGCTGATTTGGTAAAAAAAACACCGCGGGGATATTTGCGCTTATACCGTGTCACGCGGTAATATTTTGCGTGACGCGACGCTTTTTTTCCTCCTGAGACGGTCATGCTTCCTTGAATTTTGCGCCGTTTGACCAGTTTTGTTGCCGTGCCACGTCAGTCAGATACCGTAGCGCGGGTCATAGCGCCGTGCCACGGCGTTTTCTTCGTCTTTAAATTTAGAATTTTCGCATGACTTTCTTCCTCATTTTATTTCTGCTGCTGCTCGATATTGAGTTCACCATTTTCGCCCTTCTCGTTCTTCCTTCTTTTTTTTTTCAAAAATACCGCGTCGCGGCGGGCTTGTATCGCGGCATGAAGCTTAATTTCGTGTCGCGGCATTGTTGACTGTGCCACGGTGTATCTGAGAAGGTTTTTGGCTCCATCACTGCTGTTGTTCGAGTTTGCCGTCGCCATTTTCGCCACGTCGCGTAGGTCAAGACCGTGACATGTCAATTGTCACCGTGTCACGGCGTAGAGTACCGTGTCACGGTGGTCTCTCTACTCCCGTTGCTGCTGTTCGACTTCCTTGCTGCTGTTTTTTGAGCTCCATTCACTCGTTTCTTCACCATTTTTACTCAAAACTCTTGCAAACTTCCCCATTTTCGAATTCCTACAAGGATCCATGTAAGTTTCTTTGCTTTTTGTCTCAAATTTTGCTATAAATGAGCCATTTTTGCTTGAAACCCTTAAAAAATCAAATTGGAGGTTTTTGATTTCGAGCTTCTCTGTCGAAATTCTTGCCATTAATTAACTTGTATATGAATATTTGTTGGTTTGTGAGCAATTTAAGACCAAGTTTGCATGATTTGGTGAAGAAATGAGAAAATCACCATTTTTGGTGCTATTTTATGCGTGAAATGGTGTTCTTGTTGCTCTTGTTGTTTCTTACACTTGGAATGATAATAGAATTGTTGTAGATCTTGTAAAAATGCTATGATGTGCCGACTTATTCTTTTTGTGCAATTTCGAAACATGCTCTGTTTTTGTGTATGTATTACATTGTCACGGAGAACATAGTATCATGCGATTAGGAGAACTGTAGTATTAGTTTGTCATGGAGAAACTAAGTACTAGAAATAACTCTATTATTTTGCTAATTTCTAGCCTTGAGGTAAAAATTTAGCGCATAACAGAAAATGCAACTTGAGGAAGCTGTTTTTGAATAAATAACTAAATAACTTACGAAATGATGCTAAGTATTTAGATTTTTATTTTTTTGTTGAACATAATAGCATGCCTAGACAACGAGATCGAGATATTTCTACTCGTGGCCGGCGTCAGGCTTTTCGAGAGGACACTCTCACGGTTCCCGAGGATATAGACGATGCTTTAGAGACCGAGCCTCGCCCCTCTACGAGTAGGGTTAGGTGAACTCCACCTTCGTGGACACCAGACAAGTTGGTAGTCTGTCGTGAGAACCATATTTCTCACTGTCTGCTTTCTGGAATAGTCGATGGTGTGCTTCACCATCATGGTTCAAAAGCTGGAGATTTAATTCCCCGGCTATATAGAATCATCACAGGGGATCCTACCACCAACGCCTTGTGGAAACCTGCTGGTTTGGAAGATTTTTATTCAGCAGTTGTAGGATTTCACAGCCCCCGGGGCTATGGTTCGATAGTTGTTTGAGCGCTGTTGGAGTATTTTTGGGATACTACCAACACTTTCCACTTTGCTTGGGGGGAGATGACGGTGACTCCTCTTGAATTCAGCATGATCAGCGGCTTGCGCTTCACCGAGCGGCCTGTATGGTAGATTCCTGACCTCACTTGGGGGGCGAGTGAGGTAGCGGAGTTGTTAGGTCATGTCGTTCAGCGTATTAGGACTCGTCCGGTGCCTCGGGGTGGTTCTAGAAGTGGGTGATCAGAGTTGGCTTATATTCTTGCCCATGGTTTTGACATAGCTGAGACGACACCTAAGCAGCGAGTACGGATCTTTATCTTGATCCTTATTTCCGGGACTCTTTCTCATGATAGGAGTTCTTGTGCGCTTCTTTGCTATCTTCCGTCTCTGGTCAGAATCGGTGAGATAGGGTCTTTAAGTTGGACTAATATTGGATATGCTGATCTACTCTCGTCGTTGTGTCATGGTTGCAGGCAGCTGAACGATCAAGCCCCTGTTGCTGTCTATGGTCTGTGGAGAGTCATAGAGGTGACGATCTTTTGCTCTTCATGTTTTGTTTTTACCGGTTTAGCTCATGTGCTTAGAGATTATTCTTGTTGCAGATGTGGTTCTATGTGTACTTTCCGGGATTAGCCCCTCAACGGCGTCGCGGAGCGGTCCACGATTTTCCTGTCATTGCTAGCTAGCATGACCGAGGCGAGTCACGAGTGGAGTCCGTACCGAGTCTGCGCGGGCTGCTGCGTCGAGGCACCTATACTGTTGGTGTAAGGGCCAATTTCACAGTGTATTATTTTTTACTGTTATTCTTCGACATTTATTGCAATCCTTATGGTTTTCAGATTGCTGTCGAGATCCAGTATTGGCCTTTGGCTGGCATGACCAACCTTCCCGAGGCTTTGGAGTTTTCGGCATGTCGTACTGTCTTCTTTGGCACATCACGCTTTCTTTGGTACCATGGAGAGCGTGTTGTTCATCAGCACAACGCTGATCGCTTTGTGGTGCCATTGCCTCTGCTTGAGTCTATGTTGCACTTACGCTTGTTGGGGGAGATGTTGGACATGAGGGAGCACTACCATTTTCCTTGGCAGGAGTTGGTGCGCATGGACGGCGATTATTCCCAGGACTTGCTTCCTTACTTGGGTCCTCCGCCCCGTCTTCCTGAGGTTTGCTTTTCTTTTAGAATTTTTATTTTTCTTAATCCTTATTTAAACCGTCGAATAACCTGATTATTCGATCACGTTTTAGACGACTGTTCATCGTGGGGGGAACATCGAGGTCCCGCCTCAGTCCGTTCGTTACCCGGGGCCGATTGGCATGATTGAGGATCATTTTGCTAATGCACCGGAGGGTTTCAGACAGGCGCAAGAGTCCCTGCCTGATGAGTTCGAGCCGGTAAGCTTTCTGACATATCTTTCATTCTTCTTATTACTGCTTGTTACTAACTTTTTGGTTTCAAGTCACACATTCGGATATGATGGGCTTTATGAATTTGATTGATGCTTTGAAGTATTGTGTCATCAAGCTACGACGTGGTGCGAGTTTTTAGAGTGGCTCAGAAGATGCTCATGAGGTAAATTCATCTATTTTCTCATGTTTACCTTTTCCTGCATCACTGATATCTTTTCATTTTGTGTCTTTCAGGAGCGACAGAGGCGACGGAGGTCTCGCTCGCGCTTAAGGCATAGAGGCTCGGACAAGGAAGAGCCTAGTCACCGTAGACGATCCCCTGAGGTTCGTCTACATTCTCACACGTAGCGGCAGTAGCCTCAGACTTCTCAGCCATTTCAGGGGCTTCAGACTCGATGGCCGCAATCTCAGTTTTCTCAGCCGTTTCAGGAGACTCAGTGGTAGCAAACTCGGACTTCTCAGCCATTTCAGGAGACTCAGTGGCAGTAGTCTCGGCCCTTTCAGCCATTTCAGCCTTCACAGCCTTAGTTTAGGCAGGTCATTACTCCTATGGACCAGGGATTATTTTCAGTTCCATTGTCTGGGACGATGCCTCCACTGATGCTTCCTACATCTTGGAGTCAGCCTATGCAGTTTACTAGCTGGACAGGACCTGCTTTGAGTACGTCTTCTGCTGGAGCTGTTGGTACTAGTAGGGACGCTACTCCTCGCACTCGGATGATGCAGAGTCTTTTTGGTCCACCATTCTCTTACTCGCGGTCTCATGATGATACTGATCCCAGTTCTGGATCTGAGCAATTTTGACCGAGGGTTTTCATCATGTACTTGGTTGATGACACTTGACGCTATTTATGTACCATGACTCACTTTGTATATTTTATTCACACTTTATGTATTTGACGTTATTTACTCAATTAGTGTGCATGTTAGTGTGTGCTTGAGACTGACTGTGTTTGATTGTGTATTTATTAGAGACGCAAAAAAAAGCGTTATTTTTCGTAAGTGGAGGGTACCAACCTTCCCCAAAAGAAAAAGAAAATAAAAATGGGACTAGTTTTACAACCTCCCCAAAAAGAAAATAAAAAATAAAAAAAAATGGGACAAGTTTTACATCTTCCCCAAAAGAAAATAAAAATAAGAATCAAAATGGGACAAGTTTCACAACTTCCCCAAAAAAAAAGGAAAAGAAAATAAAAATAAAAATGGGACAAGTTTTACAACTTCCCCAAAAGAAAAAGAAATAAAAATAAAAATAAAATAAAGGGAGAATTTTATTAGGAATAAAAATCTCGAAAAACGAGATTGAATGATAAACGGTGAAGGAAAATACAACAAAAATCCAAAAAAACAGGTCAAGGATAAAAATTAAAAAGCGCGTGACCACCGTGACACGTCAGAATATACCGCATCACGGTAACATTTGTTGCGTCACGGTATTCTGTCCCGTTCCCGTGTCACAGTACGTAAATATTGAAGCGGTGCGTTTTGCGCGTGTAACTGGATAGATTTTTCGCTATAAATTATGACCAGTTAATTCGTGATATGCATAGTTACGAAACATAAAATATCTACAATTTCATATTTCAATAATAATGTCTCAGAATTTTGATAATACATTACGTGTCTGGTCATATTCTTTGACTAATGCAGACAAAAGAGAACTAGAATTGTTTCATGTCAGAGGTTTATTAGCATTAAGGGATGTAGCAATTGAATATGATTTTCTGAGAGCAGCCTTAGATTATTGGAGTCCGGAAACTCATTGTTTCAAGTTCGATTATGATGAAATCTGTCCGCTGTCGGAAGAATTTGGTGCTATCTTTGGCTTCCCTGCTAGAAATCTCGTTGAAATGCCTACCCTGCGTGAATATTATTACCAGGATTTTGAACGTCATCTAAATCTGATAAATCCAAATTTAATTGAATTCTGTGTGGTAATGAAGTAGATAGAAAAGCTTGCAAATTTATATTTTAATCGTCCTGTCTCTGAGTCATATCATGTATATCGTAGAAGGGCTTATATTTTTTGCATGTTTAGCAAGCTTTTATTTCAACAGTAGAGTAGGACATGCTAGTTTAGCATCTGTGCTTGAACATGTTGAATCTGGAAGATTCCCTATGCCCACTTGCCTTGGAGAAACTTTACGAGGTCTTGACGAAGCAAAATATGACCGGAAAGCCATTAGGAAGGGCTCTCTAGTACTGTTGCAGGTAAAAACGCGTCCTGGTTAACCACCGTGACATGTGGCAGGCACCTTGTCACGGTACTGCTTGCCGCGACACGGTGCTCTTTGCCGTGTCACGGTGCTTCTCTGCTTTTTTTTTTTTGGTCAAAACTGACCATCTGCGCTTTTTATTATTTTTTATTTTATTTGCAGATGTGGTTGATGAAGCGTTTAGAACTCTTTGAAGCCCCCGATGATATTGAAAAATATGGTTCCAATGATCTACTTCGTAGGAAGAAGAATTACTCTGCAAACATGTCATATGATGATTGGAAGGAGTTCTTTGCAAAGAGAGAATTTTCCATTCGATGGGTGATACCTTGGTGGAGACTCACTAGAATGGTTGGGACGAATGATACACCATATTGTCGTGTTCCTGTTATGTTAAAGTTAACTTTTTATTGCCCTTCCCAATTGATGCGACAATATGGGCTTGAACAAGTACTTCCACGCTATAACGATAGTCCCCGTGAAGTATCATTGCATGAAAGTAATGTTCACAAGTATGAGACCTATTGGATGAAAAGGCCTATGTGGACTGTTTCTGTGAGCAACGAAGCTCCTCCCCCCTTATCTAGTGCACACAAGGCATGGTTGAATCCTTGAAGTAGGAGGGAGCGACTCGGATCACGTAAGTTTGATGTGAAGGGACGACTTGGAAGTAAGAAGGCGCCTCCTAAAGATCGTCTAGGTCCGCGAACACAAGGGATTGAATTTAAGCCTCCTATAATGCCTAAGAAGAAGAGTTATGTGAAAGGAAAGGGTAAAGAAAAGATGGTTTATAGGGAGAGGCAACCTAAGAACTAGGAGAGGGGTGAAAGTTCAACTAAAGGTGTGACGGTTCGAGCTACAAAAGATACACTAATGGTGAAGGCCGACCTAGTTGAAAAGAAGAAGGAAGCTTCTAAAGTGAAGAAGGATTAGACCAATATTGCTTTGCTTTTATGATTTAAGTTCTTATTTTTTTAAATAAGGCGTATGATGCTAATAATGTAGTCATATTTATTCCAATAATAATAACATATTTATTTTTGCCTTAATTAAAAAATTACAATGACTTTTTTTTTTTATTTTTTTATTTTTTTACCCGAATCAAGAAGTCGGATGCAATGGAAGAATCGAACAAAACAATTTATAAAAAATCCTGGAAGTATTATCGGGCCATGGTGAATGTTGCCGTGTCATGGCAATTTTTGCCGCGTCGCGGTGTAACATGCCGTGACACGGTATTGCTGTGCGGTATTTTTGTGCCAAAACTCCATCGTGTCGTGGGAATATATGCCGTTAAGCGATGGTTCTTGAGGTGTCACAGCGTTCTACGCTGTGGCACGGTGCCTTTGCTGCTGCACATGTCTGCCGTTTCGCCTCGTTTTCTGCTGTGTCGCAGTGTTTTCTTAACGTGACACGGTGGCTATATGTATGTTGACGAAGAAAGGATTTTTATTTTTAAAGTGGTCGGGCCCCCTTAAGGGGTTGCCTACGTATTCTTAAAAGGAATCAGGCCGAACCTAGCTCTACCGGGTCTTGATCCCTTGCAACTAAGCATAAAATTTCTTGAGTTGATCCAAATTGGTTAAATTGTGGAAACTATTGCCATCCATGTCTACTAATTGTGTCGCCCCGCCAGACAAAATGGACTTGACAATGTATGGAACTGACCAGTTTGGTCTAAATTTTCCCCTTGGATCTAACAAATTTTTGCAAAGTGCCTTAAGTACTAAATCACCTTCTTTGATATTCCTAGTCTTGACATTTTTGTTGAAATGTCGTGCCATACGCTGTTGGTAGATTTGGACATGATGTAAAGCTGCTAAGCGTTTTTCGTCAAGTAAGACTAGTTCATCATATCTCGCCCTAATCCAGCCGACTTTATCCAGTTAGATTTCCAACGCAATTCGTAGAGAAGGGATTTCGAGCTCTATTGGTTGCACAGCTTCAACTCCGTAGACCAAAGAGAAAGGGGTAGCCCCCGTTGATGTACGAACAGATGTTCGATAACCCCAAAGAGCAAAATGTAGCTTGCTCGACCAATCTTTGTAATTTTCCGTCATCTTTTCGATGATAGTTTTCACATTCTTATTGGCCGATTCAACCGCACCATTTGTTTGTGGTCTATAGGGTGACGATTTGTGACGTTTGATATGATATTTTTGTAACAATTCTGTGCACTCGACTTGGAAATGCATCCTATTATCACTGATCATTTCGTGCGGTACACCATAGCGGCATATGATATTTTTCTCGATGAATTGAGTTACATGTTTTGCCGTGAGTTTAGCATATGAAGTTGCCTCGACCCATTTGGTGAAGTAGTCGATTGCTACAAGGATGAACTCGTGTCCCCCTTGTCCTAGTGGTGTTATCTTCCCAATGATGTCGATTTCCCAAGTAGAGAAAGGCCATGGAGAAGTATATGTGTAAAGAAGCGAAGGTGGAACGTGTTGCAAATTTGCGTAGACTTGACACTTCATACATTTCTTTACATATTCGTGACAGTCTCTCTCCATGGTAGTCCAATAGTAACCTTGTCGTTGAATCTTTTGGACTAACATTTTAGCTTTCATATGTGTTCCACATATTCCACCGTAAAGGTTTTCCATGGTTCTGTGTGCTTCTTTCTTAGCTATGCATAAGAGATTTCTACCTTAAGCGGTCCTTTTGTGGAGTGCTTCCCTGATGAGCACATACTGTGAGGTCAGGAGCCTCAAAGCACGGCGTGCCCTTTTATCAGTGTTAGGACGGTATTCTCCCTTCGTTACATAGTTAAGGATATCTGTATACCATGGCTCTTCATCTTCTTCTTGTGATTCTTGTTCATCATCAAGCGCATGAACATAAGCCGGTTCATATCTTTGTTCTATGGTCAATGGCATTCGAATCGTATCTCTTGGAATTCGCACCATTGATGCCAACTTAGCTAGTGCGTCGGCAAACTAATTCTCTTCTCTAGGCAAATATGTGTATTTCACTTTATCTAGTTGCTCCGTGAGAGTTTCCAGATGAGCTTGATACGTAGCAAGACTTTCACTTTTCACTTTCTATCTCTTGGAGATCTGGTTGATGATTAGTGATGAATCGCCGTAGATTCTGAGCTTCTTAATTCCAAGGGATATAGCTATTTCTAATCCTAAGATGCATGCTTCATATTTTGCAGCATTGTTGGTGACATCAAAGTTGAGCTCCATGGAAATTGGGATGTGTTCTTCGTTGGGCGATACGAGCAAACTCCTTCACCACAAACTTTTTGGTTAGAAGCTCCATCGAAATAGAGCGTCCAACTATCATCCTCAGTCATTAGTAGATCCTCATCAGGGAAATCATACTATTCTTCTTCTTTCTCAACTTCTTCCAATGGAAAATCTGCTAAGAAGTCAAAAACTGCAGAACCTTTGATGGCTTTCTGTGGTACGAATTTTAAGTCAAATTGTATCTTGATAATCTGCCATTGAGTGTTGCCTTCTTGAACAGGTACTTGAGAGGATCCATCTTTAACACAACATGAACTGTATGAGTGAGCATGTAATGCCTTAAGTTCTATGCGCCGACACGAGTGCGAGACACAACTTTTCAAGTGGTGTGTACCTGGTCTCATAACCTTGAAGCTTTTTACTCAAATAATATATTGCGTTCTCTTTGCTCTCGATTTCTTGTGCTAGCATTGCCCCCATCGTTTCTCTTGTTATTGTAAGGTAGAGTCGAAGAGGAAAGTCATGTATTGCTGGTGCTAGCACTAGTGGATTTTCCAGGGATTCTTTGATCTTGTCGAAAGCTTTTTGGCAATTGTCATCCCATGTAACTGGAACGTTCTTCTTTAGTTTCTTGAATATAGGTTCACATATCACGGTGAGTTTGGATATGAACCTACTTATATATTGCAACCTTCCGATAAAACCTCGAATTTCCTTCTCAGTCTTGGGTGGTGGCATGGCCATGATTGCCTTGACTTTTGTGGGATCTATTTTAATTCCTCAAGAACTGATCACATAGCCAAGTAGTTTGCCTGATGTAACTTCAAATGCACACTTTGCCGAATTCAATCTCATTTCATACATGCGGAGTCTTTCAAAGAATTTGCGAAGTGCAATGATGTGGCCTGGCCGATCTTTTGACTTGACGATCATATCATCAACATAGACCTCCACCTCTTCATGCATCATATCATGTAATAATGTTATGGCTGCTCTTTGGTAGGTGGCACCCGCGTTTTTCAACCCGAATGGAATTACCGCATAGCAATATGTACTCCATTGTGTGATGAATGTGGTTTTCTCCATGTCTTCCTCGTCCATCAATATTTGATTATATCCAGCATAGCCGTCCATGAATGATATGAGTGCATGGTTTGCTGTGCTGTCGACCAGAATGTCAATGTGAGGTAGAGGGAACCCATCCTTTGGGCTTGCCTTGTTGAGATCCCTATAATCAACACACATTCTTTGATTAGCTCTTTGCGTTCATCTTGACTTTGTGTTAATCTAATTTTAACTTCTTTGATAGTCGTATCATTGGAAATATTAATTGTTTCTGTATCTTCATTAATTGCCGTTTTATTTTCGTGTTCTTCCATTGCCTTTATTATTTCTTTGTCATTTTTATCATTAGCAAAGAAATATTGATCAGGATTAGGGGAATGACACGCATCGTAAGTAAAGTTACTCATTTCATTGAATTCATTGGTCATTACATCAAAGAGGGCAAGGTCAGTTGCGACCTTGCCGAAATTATTTGGGATAGAGGGAGGAGACTCGACAAGAGGCTCAACACTAGGGAGAACTACAGAAGAAGACTCAATAGCAGAAAGGGGGTCCGCCTCAGATCCCAAAGACTCATCAACAGACTCAAACTCGGACTCGAACCCAGATGATTCAGATTTATCAAACATAGGACCTTTGCCAGTGGTCACTTCCAGCTTTTCTCCACTCGGCATAGTGATTTTCACCGTCTTGTGCAATCCCTTTAGAACATCGTCAGCTGGGACAATTAACTCAGAAGGGTCAAAATCTTTGCTCGATATAAGAACTTGAATGAGCTCAGAATTGTCATTGTTAATAGGCTGGGTTCATTCTTTTCCAGCTAGAAAAGAAGATTAATATTCATATCATCAGAGCTCGGACTAACTGGTTTCTCAGCTATTGAGAACTCATCGTCTTCGTCGATGAAATCACAATCCAAGAACACCTCAAAACCTGGCTCACGCTTCCCATTGTGGATGAAAGGCTTGGGGAACTCATAGCATGGGAATTTTTCCCCCTCTTTGATGTACTGGCTATTGAGAGTAAAGGGTTAAGGATCCATGGCCATTTCTGTCTTCATAGTTCGAGCATTATTGTGAGCTTTCATCTTCGAGAGAGCTTGTTTCACATCTTCCTTTGTTGGTTTGAACCCCAAGCCATAGGTGTCTTTCTTGGGTGCACTAGAGTGACCCTAGAGTTTAGCCATCTTTTGCTTAAGTCCAAGGGTCATTCCAGGGAAATGCCCTTACTTCTTCATGATTGCATTGATGTTGGTATTTGAATAGGGATAAAAGCCGAGGTGACACCTCTCCTCTTCTTTAATCATAAGAAAATCGTCTAGCGAAAACCACCATAGATCCTCGTCTTCTTCATCATGTTCGACATGGACAATGGGTGTGTCAATAACTTGAATACGACATAGGATAGGCATCATTGGTGATTGGAACCCCTCCAACTATGGCTTTTACTTTTTGGTGCAGTGATGACGGGATCGCCTTTAGCTCATGAAGCCAAGGGATACCTAACAACAGATTAAAAGAAGCCTTAATGTCCACCACCTGAAACTTGGTGCATTGTTCAATGGCTCTAGTAGTTATGTTTAACATGATGGTACCCAAGGCTTGACGGCGAGTATTATCATAAACACGAATCTCTTAAGTGGAGGGGATTAATTCTTCATTTTTTATGCCTAACTTCTTTGTAGTGTGCAGTGGGCATACATTGATTGCTGAGGCATTATCAACTAGGCTCATGGGAACATTCATCTGCGTACACACCACAGTAAGGTGTAAAGCCTTGTTATGTTGATCCCATTCGAAGGGCAGATCCTTATCAGAAAAGGAAATCAGATTATTGGTACTTGACAATTTAGTAGTGAGAAAGCTGACTAGCCCTTGAAGAGTCATGTCACTATCAACTCCTATGTTCACCAGAGCATTCATCACTGCCTTTCGATGCTCGTGGGAGGTAGCCAAAAGCTTCCATACATTCATTTCCACCTTAGTCTTTTGTAGTTGCTTGATCACATCGTTGCTTACAGGGTCGATGGGATAAACTATTAGTTGTTCTTGCGGTGGAGGTGGACTAGGTTGTTGCAACCTTCTATTCCTGCTGAGAACTTTGACCTCAAGGTCCCCCCAAACATCTTCACTAGTGCCAAGAGATGAACAGGCTATATCTTCGAGATAAACGTCTTCATCGTCACTATCCTAAATTCCATTCACTTCTTCATAGCTTGAAACAAAAACAACTTTTGGTAGAGGTTCATTCACAGATTGAATGAGTAATGACGGATTAAAGGAGACTTCATCTCCCGTGATCACCAAAGTATCAGAAAGAGGACCTATTTGAACATTGGGCTTCTTACCCCCTGGAGGGACAGGAAGCTGATTAGCATCAACCTTTTCCTTAATGAAACTTGCAATGAGCATTGGGATCATAGCTAGCAGTTTTGTTCTCTGGTCGAGGTTCCGAAAAGGGTCTAATAGGCATGATCAATCCTTGACTGTGCAACGATCAAAAGCAGCGTTATAGCTCATTCCCAAAGGCATGTAAACCCTCTTTTGCCTTTGAAATCTCTGAGTAGAAGCATTAAGAGCTAACACATCATTGAGGTTAGCGTTGTTGGTAGCATTGTTGGGCTTGGAAGACGAAGAAGAAGGACTGTCGTTCTTCTTATTTTTCCAAGTGTTATTGTTGTTGTTATTGTTGCTACCAACAGTATTCATCAACTCATCCTCAATATTGATTCCAATATCGTACACAGCTTCAAAGGTGTATAAAGGTAGAAACATCAAATGATGATTGTACTTGTGAGTCAGATTTGAAATAAAGAGGCGAACCATCTCCTTCTCTTTAGGAGGATCCACCAAGAGTGCAGCTGTTTCTCTCCACCTGCTCAAATAGGTAGTGAAGCCTTCATTTTCCTTCTGTTTGAGAATGGAGAGTTCACGTTCAGAGGTGTTAGCCTGGATGTTACATTTGTAACGGCTCATGAAACTTTCAAAGAGTAAAACCACTGTTGACAAGCGTGGTCCAAGGAAAGAGGGAACACAGTAGGGAAGAGTGCTACATCTAATCCCTTGAGAGCCATAGTTGCAGAAAAAGCCTTTATAGCCAAAGATAGGGTTATCAGTAATCTTAAATTTTGGGATGTTAGCAGTGGAAAACTTCTCAGGAAGCTTGTCCTTGACAGCAAAGAAGTGGCAGGTTGCTCCACGTAGGCGAAGTCCTCAGAAATTTTGCACACTTGTTCCTTGATCTTCTCCATCGCAGCCATAGTGACATTAGTTTGCTCCATGGTGTGGACCTTAGTGGTGAGTGTTTGCACCATAGCAGCAAGTGTCTCGATGGTCTTGTTGAAACTCTCAACTTCTTCCTTAGTGGCTATTGGAATGAGTTCAAAATGAATTGGAGATGAAGGTGGATTCTGTGGAGATGATTGCGATTGTTTTCTTGTACGCCTCTTAGGTTTAAGAGGTTGTTGAGGTAGTAACTCGAACCGTAACAATCTACCCCTACGTCTTGACCAAGTGCTGTGACATTAAAACAAACGCACCTTTAATGACCAGACTTAACCTTGACCCATCCGGAAAAGAAAAGGCAAGAAATTTTTTCAAAATATTTTTTTTAGAAGAATAAAAGTATGTATGGGAGGATACCATCCGACTTACTCCTAAAAAAAAGGACACAAGACCATCCTAAAGTACCGTTATAAACAAAATGGTGCACGACTCAAGGAAAAGTGTGTGAACTCGACATGACTTGTGAGTGATTAAGTGAGGTTATGGATGCGTGTTATGACTGTACAGCTAGACATGACATCAAACCGGACATACGAACCACATAAGTACGCAAAAAAAAAACCAAAAAAAAACCAACATGACACTTTTCCTGGGCATCGTGTCACGGTGCTGAATGTCATGACACGGTGCAATGCACTGTCAAATGGAACAAAGCGCCGTGTCACGACACTATACACCGTGGTGCGACAGAGCTGCTGTGACACAGTGCACAGTTCCAGGTCCGGTTTTGTGAATTTTCCAAGTTGTATTCAATTTTAAATCTGTACTAATTACTATGTGGAAATAAAAACCCTCGGTCATAGGTTAGAAAAAAATGAACAAACACATGTGGGGTTAACACCAAATAAACCACGTAGCACTTAGTCACAATGATACAAAAAAAAGTTCGCAACCTAAGGTTAAGATCTATGTTCAACTATAGTCAAGCTTTTTGGTGTCAAAGGGTACCATGGTTAAACGTTTGGACGCGTTAGCAAGGCAGCCTCCCTTGAGGGTGTATGCCAACGGGCGGCTCTGCGAGTTTGTGATGAAATCGAACTCGACTCCATGGTTTGGGTGGATTTAATAACTCGGATGAACCCTTATTGCCATGAGCGTTTTTGTGTTAGTAGAGCTTAAATTCCACGAGGATAAGACGTATGTAGAACACCCATGTTTTTTCAGAAAAATCGAAGGAAGCTGACTGTGAGAAGAGAAATAAAGCCACTGGAAAGATTTCAAGATTTCCGTGACACGGCAGAATGTACCGTGTCACGGTGCTGAAAACAGCGTAACGGTGCCCAGCGCCGTGACACGGCAGGATCTGCCGTGGCGCGGAAGTCAGAAAATCTAACTGGTGCCTTTTTTCCTTCATTCGCAATCAGGTTATTCAATTTTTCCTACGGGACAGACCTGAATGCGACATTAAAACGTATATGCATATGAAAAAATGCCAATTTAATCACAAGAATATTTTCAAGAATATTTCAAGTCTCATCCACTCATCTTAATTAAATACTGATCACCCAAATCGATAAATAACTAAGAATCCTCCCCAGTGGAGTCGCCAAATTGTAGGCATTATTCGAAGTGCGCCTACGTTAAAGCATGTGTGAATATGCTTGGCACTCTTAGGAAGTGGGAATTAACATATACGATTAGGGAAAACGATAGTAGGGAGCCGCCAACAAGTTTTTAAGGAACTTGTAAACCGTTCACGGATCATTTAAGGCAACCACGATAAAGGGACAACGAAAGGCAACAACGATTGACCCGTGAAGGTTACACCCCATTCCATATGGTTCGGAACGACAAAAGGAGGATCAGGGATGATGGACGAAGTGAGTCATGGAGTCACATTCGCCCGTATTGGCCTCTACTCGATTCTTATATTGATAAGTGATTCCTACGATCTCAAAGGCATGCAAACAAAGATTTAATTTGCTCCAAACTATAATTATGCTAAATTGGTTGAATATTAATGCAACACATATTTCTTAAATATCGTGATCACTTGATTAAACAACAAGATTAAAAAAGAACCTAAATCGGTCGTTCAAATTATCTTATTAGTCGTGAATTTCAGTTACATATTCCCTTTAAACATGCTATATGGTGATCATATATATAATAGAATAAACATTAATATAGGAAGTAATTTAACTATAAATCCAACAATATAAAATTGTTAGAAAAATAATGGAGATAAAAGGAACATGATTCCTTACTTTGATTTTGCTTGCTTGCAACTATAAAACAATAAACGAGTTAGTAACTTCAAGGAAACAAATAAAAAAACAATTAAAATAAAATTAAATAGAGTTGATTTGGGGCCAAACCCTCAAACAGTTCTACCTTTCACGCCTTGGTTTAAAAATAGAACCACGGGTAAAGTACGGACTCCTTGAAGTGCTTAAGGAATGTATTTTGGAAGAATAAGGTAAGCTAGTGTTTAGGTTAGAGCATAGAAGAGAGAAGAGAATTTTAATTGATGCCCTGAACAACATAAATGAGGGGGTATTTATAGGGAAAATGAGTAGAGGGAACACACGGAACCCTAAAAAGATAAAAACCCTAAAAAACAATGTCGTGCCACGTCAGCAGCATGCCGCGACACGGCAAAATATGCTGTGACACGGTACACTTTAGTGTGGCACAGGGTACTTTGGTCTAACGCGGGACAAAAACAGACCTACGGAGGAAAAAACGCGTTTAGGTTTTATGCGAAGAAAACACGGAATAATCCCGCGTCACAACATGTGCACCGTGGCACGGGAAAATATGTCATGGCGCGACAACAGTTCCCGTGGCGCGGCACAAGTTGTCGTGACGCGGTGGACCCTGCTTCCATTTTTACGTCCAGATTTATTTTAACCCTAATTACGCTCGGCATTTTTAAGTACCGTTTCATAATTTCGGGTTATTTAGGTTTATTATTTATTAATTGGGCTAAAATAATAAATAATATGAAATGAATAAAAAAGATTTGGGCTAAAATAAAAATTGGACTATACTTTGACTAAACATTAGGACTGATTTTTTATGAACTGAGTTTGATTGAATATGAATTTGAAGCACTCCCAGATTAAATACTCAATCCGACCAATAATGGCGGTGAAAAGTTGTTTATCATTGGGTTTGGTTTCGGGGAGACATTTTTAGGTGTCTACATAGTCCAAGTGATGTCTAGGCCGAAGATTTCTTGCACAGAAAACACACGTAAACTGGCCTCGGGGTTGTGCTGAGGAAGGCTCCTCCGATGCCGAATTCAGTACAGTTTTTAGAGAGAGAAAACTATGTAAGGGTATTAATTGCTTGAGGCTTTGTGTGCATGAATGTGAAATAGGAGAAGTGATGGTTTTTATACCTTGGCACAAATAGGATAAATGGGTCTTGAGGTCAAATGGGCTTGCCATATTGATCGGGCCTTTAACTGAATTGGAATGACTAGGGAGAGTTGAACCATTTCCTTGGGCTTGATAATTGAAACATTTTGGACTGGCCCAATTGGAGTAAATTGGACCCCAAAAACTTGCCTCCCAAACCTGATTCGAAACGAGTCGGGTTTTGACTTACAAAATGGAGAGAAGTAAATGATTTAATTAATTTTTGAATTTGGGCAATTATTAATGTAATAACGCCTGATTAGAATATAATTAGGGAAGTTAGAAGGCTTAGTGGGTAGTTAATTAGGTGAAGTGTGTTTAACGGTTGCATTGAAGTGGAGTTAGTAGGGGTTTTAGTGACGCAAACTCCCAGAATTCCACTTCTGGAATGATTTTAGCCACTTGTCCCATTCTTTCTCCTCATTTCATGCAATTGCGAATTCACTTTCCGCTAAACTTCAGTGTTAAACCGATTTCCGATTTCCATTTCCCGCTCATTGTCTAAGATTTCGTCCTCGCAACAAAAATTCGTTGCTCCGAACTTGTAGATCGGCGAATTCCGATTCTGATAGAGTTAATTTCTTTCGAAATTTCTTCGATTTTCTTGAATTTCCGGCAAAGAAATGGCTCGAGATCGAGGAAAAAGACTAATGAACCCTGATGGGGAAGAAGAGGTTCCTCCGCCAGTCCTTCGGCGCAAAGACCGTTGGAAGCGATGCCGTCGTTAATTGGCCATAATCCTCGCCAGATGGAGAGGGGCGAGTCATCCTCTAGTAGGGCTGCTCCAAAATCGATTCTGACGGTTCCTTTGACATCAACATTACCCTAGGGTTCGGGGGCAGTTCGTACTTCAGGCCGAGCCAATCATCTAGCGGTGGACCTTGGGACCACCCCCCAAGAATAAGTGAACGGGGGGGATTTCGAAGCTATCAAAGGGCTGATGCGCTTCTGTCCTTACCCCTGGTGGGTGGAGAACGACGCTGCTTATCGGTTTTACAAGCAAATTAAAATTTTTTCTGGCATTCTCAAAGTGGATGGATATTGGTGCCGAATTCTCACCGGTGTTGATAGAATTCATTGCCCTCCACCTGGGTACATCGGGGTGTACACGCGTTAGTTGCAGGTTAGACTTTAATTTCCTCTGCATCCCTTCGTCATTGAGGTGTTGAATGCATACAACATCTCTTTATGCCAGCTGATCCTTGGAAGCGTCCGAAGAATGATGACCTATCTTTAGGCTTTCCTTTTTTTATGGTTAGGAGCCGAGCCTTTATGTTTTTTGGAGGCTACATAAGCTGATGCTGAACATACAATCTAATGTAGAGCATGGTCCCGGTTGGTGGCGAACTGAGACCATCTGAAAACATCTCACCTCCTAGCCGAACGAAACTTCGGACAAGGAATGGCGAGGCCAATGGATCTGGGTTCGGGCGCCCTACGAGAAGAGCCACCCAAACATTTTTGGTGGCCCGAGGTACTTGATTATGCCTAACCTAAAGATGAAGAAAATTGGTCCTAATCCCGATGAGTTCAGTGAAGTTGAGAAAAAGTTGTTGACCTTCTTCGGCAAGAAGGAAAATCCTCGGGGAATGTGCTAGACTGCTCAAGAGCCTGAAACTTGGCTGCCCTGCTACCATTACATCTTCCAAGAGAAGATGTTTGATGTTTGTTGTCATCGACCTCAGCCGAAAGTTTCAAGGGGATAAAGAGTTCGGTTGGGGCCGAAGACTTTTGTTTTCTTTCTTTCTATTTTATTATTTGTCCTTCTTCATTGACTAACCTTCTTCCATTGACTAACCCTTAGGCTCTGGTTTTTCAGTGTTGACCGAATTGAATTCCGAGATCGACTATAAAAAGCTCGGAATTAACGTTGCTAGGCAAGTGACCAACAACGCCCCTACGATCCTTGGATCATCGGAGCGGCTAATTGCCTTACGCGAAACTAGGCTTATGATAGTCAGCGCTATCGAGTACACGGCACAGAAGGCCTGATGGAAGAAGCAGGATCCGTTCTTCCGTTTGGGGCCCCTAGAACAAGCTATTGCCGATTCGGCAGCTAAGACACACGCAGTTGCTGAAGCCTTTGCCAATGCTGATTCTTCTGCTGCTGCCGCTGAACCTGAGGCAGAGGAGAAAGAGGTCGAAAAGGAAGATGGGGAAACTGAAGATGCTCGTCTGCTAAAGACTTTGGTAAGTCCTTTAGACTTCGCCTTAGCATTTTTCCCACCTTTCTTTCTTTCGCTAAAGATGCTGCTTGCACCTTGCTGATGTTGCTTTTGTTATAGTTGTTCTTTTTTTTGGTTGCTCATACCGCTCCCTGCCCCCTATTCCTTTTTCTGCAGGACGAAGAAGAAGGAAATAAGAAAGAACCATCCGAAGAAGAATCCTCTTCATCAGACGAGGAAGAAGAGGAATGGCGGGGCTGATACGGAGAAAGAGAGTTGTGATTAATCCGAGGCAGTTTGTAGATTCCCCTATTCCAGCTAAAAAACCTCGGCTTGATGAGAACAAGCCCGAGGAAATGAAAGAAGAGACTCCTCCCCCTCTTGAGGCTCCTGCCGAAGGAATTGAACTGGTGAAAACTCCTCCCCCCTCTGAGAAATTCGGGGAGGAAGTAGTGACACAAAAAAACTCCCCCTACTGAGAAGCTAGCTGAGACTCGGGAGGGTTAGTCCTCTGAGAAGATCCCTCCATCCCCTCGACATAGAGCTAAGCCGTTTGCTGAAGATATCCGGTGAGAAGCTGACAACTTGATCATCCAGCCCGAAGGTGATGATTTGGAGATCTTGAGTGAGATGCCCTAAATTTTTTCTAATGAAGGTCTGAAGGAGGGCGAAGAAGAGAAGAAAGTTGAAGAGCCAAGGATCCATGTGCCTTCTTCTTCGACTGCTAACTCCTTCAAGACTTTCCAGTCTTCTGAGATGGGGTTCGGCACTACCCCCTGGTTCTAGTGCCCGAGCGTGCAAGGAACATGCTCGAATTGTGGCGTCCTTCGGCCACAACGTACTTTGGCAATCTCTCCAACATGTCTGAGTTGGAGAGGGCCAGGCACTTGACCGTTGAAGCTTCGGCTACTGCATTGAGCCTCTAACGAGGGTACCAGACTCTTATGTCGAGAACCAGCGACTGTTGATGCAAGTAAGTCTTTCTTTACTACAGCTTTTTTACTTAAGGTTTTTTTTTTTAAACTTTGGTTGTTCGCCGTTTTTGAACTCTGTAGGTTGTTCACAACCACTTCCTAGGTGTGGAGATGAATGAACGAGTTGAGAGCTAAGGCAAACAAAGCCGAAGAGGCCGAGCAGAAGCAGCGAAAGGCTGAGAAAGAAGCTACCGAGTACAAGGCGGAATGGGAGAAGATGGTGTCTCAATTCAAAACATTCTGCTGAGAGATAGAGTGGGACGTCTTCCCCGTGATTGATGAAGGTCAGAAGCTGATCCAAGAGTACGGGGCCTAAGACATTCCCAGCTTCACGGCCTCCATTGAGTAGAGAATAAAACAAGAAGCTGAGACTCGTTGTTTAATGGCTGAGGACTTTAAGACCAAACTCCCTCAGGCTGAGGCAACTACTAATCAAAGGCAACTTGAGCTCAAAGCTAAGGTCGAAAGGCTGAAGAGAGAGTTGGTAGCCTATGATGTTGAACTAGCCAAGGCTGATGCTGAATTGAAATCCAGGGATGCTGAACTTGAAGCCTAGGATATTGAGCTCATTCAAACTCGGGACCAGCTTGAAGATGCTCAAGACCAGCTGAGGTCCCAAAGTGAAGTGGTTGCTAAGACTCAGGATGATCTTGAGACTACCCAGAAGTTGCTGCAAGTCAAAATCTACACCCAAGAGAAATACAATGAGGGTTTTGACAATAGCAGCTAGGCAGCTTATTGCCTCGCCTTCCATCTGAATCCCGACATCAATTGGGAAGTAGCTGAAGAATGGTCCATGGATGAAAATAATCCTCATCTACATTCTGCTCATCTTGCCGAGACTGCCTTTTTGGCTCGCTGGGCCAAGAATGAAGCTCGAGAGAGAGGAGGAGGATGAAGAGAGAGAGAGAACCAAGAAGCCAAGAAGAGAGAGTCTGAAAAGACTCTTGCTCAGCGTGCCTCCTCCTTAGTAGGCGCCGAGACTTCAAAGGGTCCTAGCTCTACTCAGCCAGATCCAGCTGAAGCATAGGAACGCGGGCAGTCATCATTAGAATCTTGAGGATCAACTTGTGCTTAATTTGATATGTTTGCCGCATCTGCTTTTGCCTTATGTTTTTTGCTTTAGATTGCCTTGATGTACAAACTCTATTTTATTTTTGTTTGAGTAGTTGTACGTAGTTTGGTAGCTGTGTTTTTCCGTTTATGGGCGGCTGCCGATTTATTATTTCCTTGTGTCTGAATTTGAAAACTTTCGAATTTGATGTAGCTCGGTGTCCGAGCATACTTTTTCTTTTATGAATGAACTATTTTCTTTCTTCCTTTCCTTGCTTTTTCTTACTCAGCTTTTCTTTGCTTTTTTTTTTTAGCCTTCAAAATTTTTGCAAAATATTTCTAAGTATAAACTTCGGCTTGGGAGTTTTACTCGCACCTGGGTATCTCTTGCCCCCCTAGAAATCTGAAGTTGTTGACTTCGGGTTTCTAAGGTGTTAGGCTGAACTTTCCCTGGAAGACGAAGATTTGTCTTAGCCCAGATTTGAGGTAAAATGGAATTTTTGGAGTTTCTGCTATTTCTTTTCTCTTCTTTTGTTTTAAGAATCTATGAGTTCACTGCTTAGAAGTCTTTGACTTCAAGAGCAAAGTGTCTCGATTCTTGAAAATTTTCTAAGGGAATGACTATCTGAAACATAAGGCCTTTACTTCGGCAACACCTCAGATATAACTCTTTTAAAGTGCAATGCAAATTTTTAGGTTACTTCAGATTTGTCCACGACCTCTTTGCCCCTAGGAACTAACTTATCCGAAGCACAGTGCTAGCAATTGGCTATGCTCCGGGGGTGAAGCCATTGTGCCTTTTAGGCTGGCTCCTTGGCAATCCGAAGCACAATGCCACATTTGGGCTATGCTTCGGACAGTGCCGAGACATAACCTTTAAGAAATTTAAAGAAGACAGAAAATGGAAACTCAAAAATTTGATAAAAATGGTGGCTCGAAGGCCTTTTCATTAATTCTAAATATACACTTACATAGATTGTTCTGCCCTGAAGGGGTTACACATGATACTTCTTAAGTACATCAGCATTTTAGTGATTCTTCAGCTCAGTTCCATCCAATTACCGAAGTTGGTATGTTCCAAGCTGAAGCTCATCATAAATTTCATAGGTTTCCTCCCAAGTGGCTGAGAGTTTTTTGTGGATACAGCTCTTTTGCACAGCTACAGCATTCCGAAGAACAAAATCTACAATTTTAAGAGGCCTCGCATAGACTCTTCGATTGTAGAACTTGTTGATTCTTTGCTTGTGTGCAGCCATTTTGTCTCGGGATGAGTCTCTAACCTCGTCTAAGAAATTGAGGGATTCTTTCATGAGTTTCTTATTCTCGAACGAGAACAGATTCACTCGTAGGCTCTCCCAGCCAATTTCCATTAGATGAACGACTTCGGATCCATACACCAGCTCAAAAAATGAATGTCCCGTAACCTTTTTTTCGATTGTCCGAAATGACTAGAGGGTTCTAGGGAGTTCCTCTATGCACTTGGACTTTTGATCTTCAACCCTCCTTTTGAGAGCATTGAGGATTTGCTTGTTTGCAGCTTCGACTTGATCATTGCTCTACGGATGGCACACTGCCGAGTATGCCAACTTGATGCCAAACTGGTCTGTGTACCGCCTCAGCAGCAAATTATCAAATTGACTTCCATGTTCAAATACAAAAACCTTCGGAATCCCGAAGCGGGTGATAATATTCTGCTAGATGAATTCCCTGACAGTTTGCACACTTCATCGTCAACACTTTTCTCTCGGTTCTTGGTCAACGTAGCACACTTCAGGCACTTCGTCAACACTTTTCTCTCAGTGCACCTCCACATAGACACATCAGTTCAGCTCGGTTAGAGTAAAACTGGCAAGTTTGGAGAGTGCATCGGCTTGCGCGTTCTAAACCCTAGGGATCAGCTCGACTTCAAAAGTTCTCAACTTCGCAATAACTATTTTAATCTTTGAGAGTTAGGCTATCATTTAGGGCTCTTTGGCGTCATATTCTCGTTGGATCTGATTTGCGACAAGCTAAGAATCTGTTTTTTAAACAGATATGTTCGGCTTCTAATGGAATGCAGAGTTTTATGCCAGCAATTACTGCTTCATATTCAACATGTTGTTCGAAGCTCTAAATGAAAATTTGAGTGCATATTCAAATGACTTGCCTTCGGGTAATGTTATGACTACCCCTGCCCCCGAACCATTTACGGTGGAGGATCCTATCCATTCGTAAAAATGGTCCAGTTTTTCTTTTTCTCATCTAGCGTTTCTTAGTACGAGCATTCGGCCAGGAAGTCTGCTAGAGCTTGAGCCTTGATGGTCGTTCTCGGCTAGCAGCTAATACTGAACTCAGTGAGCTCGAAGGCCCACTTCGCTAGCCTACTAGATTTTTTAACTTTGCTGAGGACTTTTTCCAGCGGCTAATTCGTTCAGACCACTATTTGATGATAATAAAAGTATGGCCTTAGCTTCCGAGCGGCTACCACTTCTGCGTACGCTAATTTTTCGAGTAGGGGGTAGCGAGTCTCGGCATCCGAAAGTGTGGCTCACGAAGTAGATCGACTGCTTATAGTGGCTGGGCTAACAACCACGTATAAGTATAGAGTTTCTCCTTTGGCTAAGCGTGCCAGCGTCGGGAGATGAGCCAGATGTTCACGGAGCTGCTTGAAGGCTTTTTTCTGCTCATTCTCCCAAATGACATCTTTTGTTTTGAGGAGTTTCAATTCTTTGAAGAAAGGTAACCCTTTTTCCGAGGCTCTGGAGATGAACCTGGACAAGGCCGCCATTCTTTTGGTTAGACGCTGAAATCCCTCTTTGTTTTTAGCTCGAGAAGATCGAGAGCTGCTTATACCTTTGCGGGATTGGCATCAATCGATCCCTCTTTTGCTGACCATGAAGCCGAGGAACTTGCCTAACTTCACGCCGAAGACACACTTCTTCGGATTCAGCTTCATTTGGTGTTTTTTTAAGGTGGCGAATGTTTCGGCCAGGTCCGCGACATGGTTTTTATCTTCTTTGCTTTTGACGATGGAATCGTTAAAGTAGACTTTCATGTTGCGGCCTGTAGGGA
This sequence comes from Chenopodium album, assembly GCF_948465745.1. Classification (NCBI taxonomy): domain Eukaryota; kingdom Viridiplantae; phylum Streptophyta; class Magnoliopsida; order Caryophyllales; family Amaranthaceae; genus Chenopodium; species Chenopodium album. The sequence goes on along the minus strand of NC_137847.1, from coordinate 16,331,843 downwards.
ATATTTCAAGCATCCCACACTTAAGCCCCACTGTGATCATACACTTAAGCATGGTGGCGTCCAAAGGGAAGGAAGCTAGAGAAAAAGAGTCGCAAACAACTTTGAGGAACTTGTAAACCGTTCACAGGGTAAAGGTTACACCCCTTAACGATCCAGGAGATCGTCAACTCCAATAGGTCTGGAAACAAGACTGGAAGTTCGGGTACAAATCCCTAATAATAGGCCTTTACTTTATTTTTCTCGTATTCATGTGCGCTTTCTGACTAACATACAATCAATAGGTTAACCCAAAACCTAATTAGTCTATGTTGGTTGAATTTAATGCACAAACAAAACTATTATTGGCAATCACTTGAATTATAATCATATTAGCCTAAACAAGATTACTAATTATCTTATTAAGCGTGATTACAAGCACAAATTCCCTTTAAACATGCATAAAAGGCGTGATCAACCAATAACAATGAATAATAAACATCAAACAACATAATAACAAATTATAATAATAATCATAATAACCCTAAAGCATAATAATAGCAAGATCCTAGGCATGATACTAACAAGATCAATAACACACCCTAGCATGTCACTAAGCAATAAAAATCAAAGCTTTAGCCCTAACATGATACATGATATTAGGAAAGAAATAGGAAGCATTCTTTTAATCATACTTGATATTAGAAATTACCCTAAACATGATACTAGGAAGCAATAAAACATCTTAACTTGATACTAGGAATCAATAAAACAATCTAAGTATGATTTCTATACCAAAAGATCAATGAAACAATTAAATTACTTACTTGGATGCCTCGTATCTCTTTCTAATAACAAAATACACGGGTTAGTAACTTCAAGGAAAATATTAAATCAAACAATTAAATTAAATAATTGAAATAGAGATTTGGGACCAAACCCTCAGAAATATCAAACCTTTCACGTCTAGGATGAAGGCAAGTTCGAACTTGGCTAAGTGTTTCTAGAACTAATGTATGAGGAATTTTGTGAGAGGGAAGGTTTAGAAAAAGAATAGAGAGAGAAGGAAAGCTTCTAGCTTTTAGAGAGAGAATAGAGAGAGATGATTGCTGATTGTAGATGATTGAAAATGGAGGTCTAGGGACCCTATTTATAAAAAAATAGTCCGGAATCGATAGGAAAGAATCAGAGTTCGAAAAGGAATAAGAAAACCTCTCTGTCGCTAACGACAGGGCTCGTCGCCAGGCGACGAACCTGTCGTTTGGCGATGCAAGACAGTTTTTGCGGATTTTGTTTTTATCATATCTTTTAATCCAGAAGTCCAAATAAGTCATATAATATGTCGTTGGAAAGCAATTGAATTCTTCTTTCTAACGCAATTAAAATCAGCTTAAAATCATTTGTAGATAAAAATATATGGCCGAAATAGTGGGACGGTGTCAGTTTTGGATAGAGTTTTGTATTTCTTTCATATCTTTTTCGTATATCTCGGAATTAATATTATAATATATCATTAGAAAGATAATTTCAAGATCTATCAAACCATATAAGATTTGGATAAACATTATGAGGCACAAAAATAATATTTGACTGTCTTTCAACATCTTTAAATTGGAATAGAATTAGGACTTAAAAAACGAAAGTTTTTATTCAATTTCAAACTTTATGATCTTATCTTTTCAAAAAGGATAATTAAGATCTCTTAGAAACATATAGAATCTTCTAATTAAATCCTAATTAGTTCAGGAATAGGATTAAACCTTTGGACCCTCCACATGATCATTGGGTCGTAGGTAATATCCGGTTTGGGCCCGGTTTAGAATTTTGGCCATAACTTCCTCATTATTCATCAGAATTGGGCTTATAATATATCGTTAGAAAGTTATTTTTAAGACCCATCCAAGTAAACTATTATTGGACCCATATCTTAGACCAAACTAAACTATACTGGACGTTTTTCACAAATAGGGTAAAAAAAAAAAAATTTTCAAAAAAAGAAAGAAGAGATATTTTAATAAAAACACATCCTCATCACTAGACTTTTCACACTTTCACTTCGTTCGATAATCAAATGACATGAAAGGTATTCATCACTGGGTTTGGTTTTGGGAAGCCACATTTGAGTGTCTACAGAAGCCCCCACTTTGACTGAGTTTGGAGAAACACAAGTTTCGAAAACAAAAGTCAAAGTAACGATAGGGACGAAGAATGATTCAGAACATTCTGCGATCCTAAATCATTCTTGTAATGCCAATACCTGCAAACTAGCGTTAATTAAAACAGATAAAAGAGTTAAGAAACGCGTATCTTGCACCATCGAGCACAGGTCTCTGTAGGTAACCGACTTGTTATTGCATTTGCTGTTGTAACAACCTTCCACAAGCTAGGGAATGCCATCTTGCTGGTTTGATGTTCGCTCGTCTTTGAACAAAGAGCTTTTTTTTTTATATGTCCACGCGTCTCTGAACAATGAGCTTCTTTTTTGTTTGACGATCTTCCTCAAGCTAGGGGATACCGCCTGAAGACTGCTACGCTTGTCACTGCCTCCAATTTTTGCTGTGATAGTCTTCAGCAAGCCAGAGAATACTATCGAAGATTGCTTCACCTGAAACGACCTTCCACCGCCTTGTGACCATCTTCCGCAAACCAGGGAACATGATCGAAGATTGCTCCGCCTGAATCCATCTTCATTTGTTGTGATAATATTCCGAAGAAAATTACCGAAGATCAACGCCTGTCGATCCTTAATGCTGCTTGAATTTTACTGTTGATGCTTTGGGTGATGAAAATCCTCTTTTCTTCAAGAACAATTGTCAACACGACTCTTGTATGATGTATGACAATCCAATTTAGGGAAAGTTGTCAATGCCACGTAACAAACCATCCTTGAAAATGTTGCTACGATGAAGCGACAATCCGTATCTCGGATAATTTGCCAAAATTCGATTTTGGGAAAAGTTGCCAATACTTCGTAACAATCTTTCATAAGAACTTTTCTACAATCGACGATCCACATCTTGGAATATAACTCTTGAAAGCAATCCACCTTGGAAATTTGCCAACGCTATGCAACAATCCTTTTAGGAAAATATTGCCACTATTGACAATCCGCGTCTTGGGACATTTGCAAAAAAGAGTCGACCGACAATCCACTTCGGGAAAATTTGCCACTTACTGAAATGAATGACAATCCAAGTTGAGGAACCTTTGCCGAAATTTATGATGAGTAGAGACCTACGACAATTCTCTGGGAAATTTTTCCATAGGGAACCATGTGTATGACAATCCAATCTTGGAAAACTTACCAAAGATGACAATCCGAACTTGGAAAAAATTGCCAAACAGAGAAGGAGCACGACAATCCACGCTTGGAAACTTGGCCAAAGATGACAATCCAATCTTGGAAAAATTGTCAATGAAGAAGATGCGCGACAATCCATATTTAGAAATATTGTCAGTTGGGGATGACAATCCAATCTTGGAAATATTGTCGTATAAGTGCTTGCTTTTGAACCGATGCCTTGGTGCTTGTAATAAGCCAATGCTTAGGCGCTTAAGCTATGTGAGACAATCGTCGTCAGGTCAACCACTTATTGCGATTGTAATCGAGCTGATTACTAATCATGTCAATTTGCTTATAGGGGCTAACTGGCGTACCAAGGAACACGAAATTGCTGTATGAGGTCCGCAAAATCCAATATGGGGCCATTTATCTCATTGCTGCTCCGGCGCACGCTGGAAACCGCTGTCGCCGCGTCCTCGCTCTGTCGCCAGGCGACAGCCTTGTCGTTTGACGCTGGAGTCAGGTTTTTATTTGCGGTTTTTCGAAAAAATCCGGGAATGTTCTTGCTCACTGGAATGTACCTGCATTTATATTTTGGACTATAGGACTTTGCTTATCTTTCTTTAGGGTTGACCTAAGGCTTAGTGTTGCTTAACTCATTAAGACTTGACACGACTCAAGGTATAAACTTGACTTAATGATGACTCACTTCGTATGAATCGTGTGTGCATAGTGTTGACTCATGAAGCTCGATATGTACATGACTCGAAATGCAGGAAAACAAAAATTTCTGTCATTTTTGTGGAGGGTACCGACTTTCTCCCGAAAAAGAAAGATGCTAAAAGGAAGAAGTTTTTGATGGTGCATATTGAACGAGCTTAGTCAAACGTTGTTTGATACTATCTCTCAAGGTGCAAGGATTAACTCATCCTAGGCTATCTCAACTGTTGACTCGATGATGAAAGTATTTGGGTAACTTAGACGCGAAGGCTAAGTGATTCATACTTTGTGATGCAATGATGATTATGATTTATGAGTGATGTTGATATGACAAGGCATGCTTCAGCGTTGTGTTAAGATTTCATGACAAAGGGTTCCTAAAGGTAGGATTATTTGGTCATGTATCTGTGATGTGTGTGAAAGTGATACTAAAGTTAGGCTGCAAAGGCCAAATGTATGGAAAGATATTATTTCAAGAAGAGTCAAATGATGGTGACTCTTAGGCTAGGTAATCTAATGATGTAGGGATCAAGCCCCCAAGTCTAGCTCTAAATGGATAGGGATGAGCATAGGAGATCCCTTAATATGATCAATTATGAACGTAAATATGAATGCATTTTTATTACGGTCGCACCCCAATGTGAGGTTGGTTACGTATCCGTTAGGAATCTAGCCGAACATAGCTCTAGCCGAACCTCACACAAGTATGTGTATACCTTAAACAGGTCTTTTAAGGGTTGTAATGTGGTTAGGCTAAAGGTTGAAGAAAAATGGGATAAAGGCTCAAGACCCTAGATAAGCCCCCAAGGTGTGCAAACTTTGCTTTTAAATCTTTGTATTTTTATGCTTGAGTTTTCTCATATCTGAATTCTCTTTTATATTTTTGCTCTTTTTTTTTTTTTTTTTTTTTTTTTTGCTTTTGAATTTTTTATTTTGAACCTTTTTGATAAGTGTGGGAAATCCCGATCATGCGGTCTATCACTCACTTGGCATTCATGTTTCTCAGGCACGGTACCGAACACTCGATAAGAGACGCAATCTGAGACGTGTTTATATCAAAGACATGTTCATATTAATGACATTGGAACACTTGCCCTTTTGTACACTTTTATCATTTTTGCTTTTTAAATTTTTAAGTCACTCAAGCTTTTGTTTTTTGTAAAAATTGCATAAGTTACACACCATCCCATCCCAAGGTTAGGTAGATGTGAGTTGAAGAAAGAAAGGTTTATCGTTAGACGAGGCTCAAAGTGGTTTATCAAGAAAGGATGTATATTTGAAAGGTGAAAGGAGATATGAGCTACAAGGGATGCTTTAAATCATTGATATACCTTGTGCTTAGTTCGACATAGAATTTTTTTTTTTTAATTTTTTTTTTAATTTTTTTAGTGCAATGCAATGATCATATGCAAGGAAATAAATGCTCATTTTGTTAAAAGAGGAAAAAGAAAAAATCTATAAAGTGAATCTAAGGGAAAATAGAAGGTGCCTATGCTAGACTTATTGGGGAAAGGAAAAATGAAAAAGAAATAGAAAAAGAGGTCATGAAATCTTGTCGTTGAAGCTCGCCTCTTGTCTTGTGCTTATCGTCACCCGGTCTTCTTGCTAGCTAGAGGTAATGGGATCTTGTTTGCTTCTATGAGGTCTTTAATGAGATTTTGAAATCTGTAACATTCATCCGTAGTATGACCATTTCCTTGATGGTACTTGCAATAAGAGTTGGGATTCCATCTTGAAGATCGTCTTTCAGGCCTTGGATCTTCAGTAGGGCCAATAGGTTTGATTAATCCTCGATCATAGAGACAATCGAAAGCAACATCATAGGTCATTCCAATGGGTGTGAACTCTCTTTTGGGTTTCTTTTTAGATCCTTGATTATCCATAGCTAAGACACCGTTATGGTCAAAGGTACTAACATTGTTACTAGAGTGGGCGTTTTCGAAAGAAGAAGGATTGTCGTTCTTCTTTCCTTTCCAGCCACTGTTGTTACTATTGTTAGTAGTTTTTTCCTTTGCGAGGTCATCTTCGATTTCAATACCAATGTCATAGATGGCCTTGAAAGTATTCAAATTATGTTGATATTTTAAATGCTTCGAATACTTCTCTTGGAGATTCTTGATAAACATCCTTACAGACTCTTTTTCGGTGGGCACCTCAATCATCTTAGCGGAAGTTTCCCTCCATTTATTAAAGAAAGAAGTAAAGCCTTCATTCTCTTTTTGTCTTAGCATATCAAGTTGTCTATAGTCGGTTTTGACTTGAATATTACACTTATATCTATGAATGAAAGCATTTTTTATTCCATCCCAAGTAGAGGTCTTCTCTTTATCAAGGGAGAAGAACCAATGTTGACAAATGGTTTCAAGAGATAGCGAGAACAAAGAGTGAAAAATATTCTTATCAATCCCTTTAATGTTCATTACAGTTTCAAAGGCCCTTAAGTGAAAGTAAGGATTGTCTGTTGGCTGGAACTTAGGGATGTCATTGGCATTGAACTTCTGTAGAAGAAGCTCCTTGTCCACTGAGACCCCTTATGAGCTAATGCCCTGGAATCTATAGTCATTGGATATTTTGCTCAAGCTTTCTTGCATGAGCTCCATTTGTTGTTGTTTCACAGGGTCATTGATTTGAAGGGTTAAAGCCTTCAACACCTCAGTCATGTTAGCCATTTTCTTCTTAAGCTCATTGACTTCTTCTTGACTTGCCATTATCTTCTTAGCTTTTTTCTTTTGACGAATCGGTTTATCAAAAAGTTGAACTTGAACGAAGGTGTTGTCCTTGATTAATCGCCCTTCTCTCCTTGACCAAGTACCGCGAAAAGGGAGATTAGGGATAAGTTTTTATTATTTATTTTGACTTAAGCTCTATTCAACATGGAAGAAAATGTGGAAGAGAATGGGAATAGATTGGACCCCCCACTCAAATGACGGAAGACGACTCATGCACAAACATAAGACATGGTCATGGTGACATATTCAAAGTGTGTGCTAAGACTAGTGAGTGTAGGTGACATGTTAAGACTCGTGTCATGACCATGTGGCTAAACTATGTGACTAGATTCAAGCAAAGACTAAGTTAAGACCTCACACATATGCATTAAACTGGACAGGCTGTGGTATTTTAGTCATAACTTTTTATCTGTGACTCTGATTGGGACGAACTAACTCCAAATTAAAGATAAAACTCGGGGCTACAGATCCATAGGTTTTACGACTCGTAACTCTTCTTAGAACTTCGGATATGACCAACACAAGTTGACATTTGTGCAGTATACGAGAATAAAAATCCGGGTTGACTCAAAGGAACTATGACTCGATTTTAGACATATTTATTAGCCAAATTAATTAATTTATTTAAGCATATTCATAATTACAAGTCAAACCAAACGGTTAGTTTAATCACATGTAAGTATGCACAAGCAAATAATGCACAAGTAGTCAAGTAGTCACAACATGATGCAATGAGTTTGCAACCTAACCATAGCTCTAGTTCTCTAAAGTTCAAGATATGGATTAGTCAAAGAGGGTCCATGGTTATGAGTCCGGATGCACCGCACGGAAGCCTTACCTTTGGAAGGGTTGCCGCGTGTCTATGGGACCCCGCGAGTTAAACTCGCTTCCACGGTTTGGTGAATTCAACATTCTCGGATGTACCCTTCGTTGCCAGGAGTGTTCGATTGGGTAGATGGAGCATGAATTCCCAGAGGGTTATGTCCATATGTAGAACACATATGGGTTTCAGAAAAGAGAGAAAAACTCAATCAGGAAGTAGAATCGAGCCAACAGTGCTAGAACAGTCAAAACAAGAAGGCAGAGTTCTGGCTCGGTATTGGAAGAACTTGGCGCCAGACAACAGAGTCTGTCGCCAGAAAATAGCTCCGTACCAGACGAGAAAATTGTCGCTAGGCGACGAGGTCATTTTTCAGGCGACGCACTCTGCTTTCTAGACGCTAGTTCCTACATGCCTCAGCTGCTTTCTGTGTTCTTAGAATTTTCCAGTTTTCGCAGTATTATTTCGATTCTAGTTGTGAAAGATATTTCTGAAATTTCCTACGTGTAAAAATCATATGTTTTTGACTCATTACGGATGGTCTTTCCAATGAGAACCTTTTTTTTACGCATATGACAATAATGTTAATTAAAATTACGCACATGAAATACTTAGAACTTTTCGAGTCTCATCCACTCATTCTAAATCATTTCCAAAATAAATTTCAGGAATTAAAATAAAAATCCTCCCTAGTGGAGTCGCCAAAAAACTGTAGGGAATATTTCAAGCATCCCACACTTGAGCCCCACTGTGATCATACACTTAAGCATGGTGGCGTCCAAAGGGAAGGAAGCTAGAGAAAAAGAGTCGCCAACAAGTTTTAGGAACTTGTAAACCGTTCACAGGGTAAAGGTTACACCCCTTAACGATCCAGGAGATCGTCTACTCCAATAGGTCTGGAACCAAGACTGGAAGTTCGGGGATGAGGGTACAAATCCAACCTAAAAGAGATTGAACCTTCCCTAATAATAGGCCTTTACTTTATTCTTCTCGTATTCATGTGAGCTTTCTGACTAACATACAATCAATAGGTTAACCCTAAACCTAATTAGTCTATGTTGGTTGAATTTAATGAACCAACAAAACTTATTGGCAATCACTTAAATTATAATCATATTAGCCTAAACAAGATTATTAATTATCTTATTAAGCGTGATTACAAGCACAAATTCCCTTTAAACATGCATAAAAGGCGTGATCAAGCAATAACAATGAATAATAAACATCAAACAACATAATAACAAATTATAATAATAATCATAATAACGCTAAAGCATAATAATAGCAAGATCCTAGGCATAATACTAACAAGATCAATAACAAACCCTAGCATGTCACTGAGCAATAAAAATCAAAGCTTTAGCCCTAACATGATACATGATATTAGGAAAGAAATAGGAAGCATTCTTTTAATCATACTTGATATTAGAAATTACCCTAAACATGATACTAGGAAGCAATAAAACATCCTAACATGATACTAGGAATCAACAAAACAATCTAAGCATGATTTCTATACCAAAAGATCAATGAAACAATTAAATTACTTACTTCGATGCTATATCTTCGAGATAAACGTCTTCATCGTCACTATCCTAAATTCCATTCACTTCTTTATAGCTTGAAACAAAAACAACTTTTGGTAGAGGTTCATTCACAGATTGAATGAGTAATGACGGATTAAAGGAGACTTCATCTCCCATGATCACCAAAGTATCAGAAAGAGGACCTATTTGAATATTGGGCTTCTTACCCCCTGGAGGGACAGGAAGCTGATTAGCATCAACCTTTTTTTCTTAATGAAACTTGCAATGAGCATTGGGGTCATAGCTAGCAGTTTTGTTCTCTGGTCGAGATTCCGAAAAGGGTCTAATAGGCATGATCAATCCTTGACTGTGCAACGATCAAAAGCAGCGTCATAGCTCATTCCCAAAGGCGTGTAAACCCTCTTTTGCCTTTGAAATCTCTGAGTAGAAGCATTAAGAGCTAACACATCATTGAGGTTAACGTTGTTGGTAGCATTGTTGGGCTTGGAAGACGAAGAAGAAGGACTGTCGTTCTTCTTATTTTTCCAAGTGTTATTGTTGTTGTTATTGTTGCTACCAACAGTATTCATCAACTCATCCTCAATATTGATCCCAATATCGTACACAGCTTCAAAGGTGTATAAAGGTAGAAACATCAAATGATGATTGTACTTGTGAGTCAGATTTGAAATAAAGAGGAGAACCATCTCCTTCTCTTTAGGAGGATCCACCAAGAGTGCAGCTGTTTCTCTCCACCTGCTCAAATAGGTAGTGAAGCCTTCATTTTCCTTCTGTTTTAGAATGGAGAGTTCACGTTCAGAGGTGTTAGCCTGGATGTTACATTTGTAACGGCTCATGAAACTTTCAAAGAGTAAAACCATTGTTGACAAGCGTGCTCCAAGGAAAGAGGGAACACAGTAAGGAAGAGTGCTACATCTACTCCCTTGAGAGCCATAGTTGCAGAAAAAGCCTTTATAGCCAAAGATAGGGTTATCAGTAAGCTTAAATTTTGGGATGTTAGCAGTGGAAAACTTCTCAGGAAGCTTGTCCTTGACAGCAAAGAAGTGGCAGGTTGCTCCACGTAGGCGAAGTCCTCAGGAATTTTGCACACTTGTTCCTTGATCTTCTCCATCGCAGCCGTAGTGACATTAGTTTGCTCCATGGTGTGGACCTTAGTGGTGAGTGTTTGCACCATAGCAGCAAGTGTCTCGATGGTCTTGTTGAAACTCTCAACTTCTTTCTTAGTGGCTATTAGAATGAATTCAAAATGAATTGGAGATGAAGGTGGATTATGTGGAGATGATTGCGATTGTTTTCTTGTACGCCTCTTAGGTTTAAGAGGTTGTTGAGGTAGTAACTCGAACCGTAACAATCTACCCCTACGTCTTGACCAAGTGCTGTGACATTAAAACAAACGCACCTTTAATGACCAGACTTAACCTTGACCCATCCGGAAAAGAAAAGGCAAGAAATTTTTTCGAAATATTTTTTTTAGAAGAATAAAAGTATGTATGGGAGGATACCATCCGACTTACTCCTAAAAAAAAGGACACAAGACCATCCTAAAGTACCGTTATAAACAAAATGGTGCACGACTCAAGGAAAAGTGTGTGAACTCGACATGACTTGTGAGTGATTAAGTGAGGTTATGGACGCGTGTTATGACTGTACAGCTAGACATGATATCAAACCGGACATACGAACCACATAAGTACGCAAAAAAAAAAACCAAAAAAAAACCAACATGACACTTTTCCTGGGCATCGTGTCACGGTGCTGAATGTCGTGACACGGTGCAATGCACTGTCAAATGGAACAAAGTGTCGTGTCACGACACTATACACCGTGGTGCGGAAGAGCTGCTGTGACACAGTGCACAGTTCTAGGTCCGGTTTTGTGAATTTTCCAAGTGTTATTCAATTTTAAATCTGTACTAATTACTATGTGGAAATAAAAACCCTCGGTCATAGGTTAGAACAAAATGAACAAACACGTGTGGGGTTAACACCAAATAAACCACGTAGCACTTAGTCACAATGATACAAAAAAAAGTTCGCAACCTAAGGTTAAGATCTATGTTCAACTATAGTCAAGCTTTTTGGTGTCAAAGGGTACCATGGTTAAAAGTTTGGACGCGTTAGCAAGGCAGCCTCCCTTGAGGGTGTATGCCAACGGGCGGCTCTGCGAGTTTGTGATGAAATCGAACTCGACTCCATGGTTTGGGTGGATTTAATAACTCGGATGAACCCTTATTGCCATGAGCGTTTTTGTGTTGGTAGAGCTTAAATTCCATGAGGATAAGACGTATGTAGAACACCCATGTTTTTTCAGAAAAATCGAAGGAAGCTGACTGTGAGAAGAGAAATAAAGCCACTGGAAAGATTTCAAGATTTCCGTGACACGGCAGAATGTACCGTGTCACGGTGCTGAACACAGCGTAACGGTGCCCAGCGCCGTGACACGGCAGGATCTGCCGTGGCGCGGAAGTCAGAAAATCTAACTGGTGCCTTTTTTCCTTCATTCGCAATCAGGTTATTCAATTTTTCCTACGGGACAGACCTGAATGCAACATTAAAACGTATATGCATATGAAAAAATGCCAATTTAATCACAAGAATATTTTCAAGAATATTTCAAGTCTCATCCACTCATCTTAATTAAATACCGATCACCCAAATCGATAAATAACTAAGAATCCTCCCCAGTGGAGTCGCCAAATTGTAGGCATTATTCGAAGTGTGCCTACGTTAAAGCATGTGTGAATATGCTTGGCACTCTTAGGAAGTGGGAATTAACATATACGATTAGGGAAAACGATAGTAGGGAGCCGCCAACAAGTTTTTAAGGAACTTGTAAACCGTTCACGGATCATTTAAGGCAACCACGATAAAGGGACAACGAAAGGCAACAACGATTGACCCGTGAAGGTTACACCCCATTCCATATGGTTCGGAACGACAAAAGGAGGATCAGGGATTATGGACGAAGTGAGTCATGGAATCACATTCGCCCGTATTGGCCTCTACTCGATTCTTATATTGATAAGTGATTCCTACGATCTCAAAGGCATGCAAACAAAGATTTAATTTGCTCCAAACTATAAGTATGCTAAATTGGTTGAATATTAATGCAACACATATTTCTTAAATATCGTGATCACTTGATTAAACAACAAGATTAAAAAAGAACCTTAATCGGTCGTTCAAATTATCTTATTAGTCGTGAATTTCAGTTACGTATTCCCTTTAAACATTCTATATGGTGATCATATATATAATAGAATAAACATTAATATAGGAAGCAATTTAACTATAAATCCAACAATATAAAATTGTTAGAAAAATAATGGAGATAAAAGGAACATGATTCCTTACTTTGATTTTGCTTGCTTGCAACTATAAAACAATAAACGAGTTAGTAACTTCAAGGAAACAAATAAAAAAACAATTAAAATAAAATTAAATAGAGTTGATTTGGGGCCAAACCCTCAAACAGTTCTACCTTTCACACCTTGGTTTAAAAATAGAACCACGGGTAAAGTACGGACTCCTTGAAGTGCTTAAGGAATGTATTTTGGAAGAATAAGGTAAGCTAGTGTTTAGGTTAGAGCATAGAAGAGAGAAGAGAATGTTAATTGATGCCCTGAACAACATAAATAAGGGGGTATTTATAGGGAAAATGAGTAGAGGGAACACAGCTATGCTCCGGGGGTGAAGCCATTGTGCCTTTTAGGCTGGCTCCTTGGCAATCCGAAGCACAATGCCACATTTGGGCTATGCTTCGGACAGTGCCGAGACATAACCTTTAAGAAATTTAAAGAAGACAGAAAATGGAAACTCAAAAATTTTATAAAAATGGTGGCTCGAAGGCCTTTTCATTAATTCTAAATATACACTTACATAGATTGTTCTGCCCTGTAGGGGTTACACATGATACTTCTTAAGTACATCAGCATTTTAGTGATTCTTCAGCTCAGTTCCATCCAACTACCGAAGTTGGTATGTTCCAAGCTGAAGCTCATCATAAATTTCATAGGGTCCCTCCCAAGTGGCTGAGAGTTTTTTGTGGATACAGCTCTTTTACACAGCTACAGCATTCCGAAGAACAAAATCTACAATTTTAAGAGGCCTCGCATAGACTCTTCGATTGTAGAACTTGTTGATTCTTTGCTTGTGTGCAGCCATTTTGTCTCGTGATGAGTCTCTAACCTCGTCTAAGAAATTGAGGGATTCTTTCATGAGTTTCTTGTTCTTGAACGAGAACAGATTCACTCGTAGGCTCTCCCAGCCAATTTCCATTAGAAGAACGGCTTCGAATCCATACACCAGCTCAAAAAATGAATGTCCCGTAACCTTTTTTTCGATTGTCCGAAATGACTAGAGGGTTCCAGGGAGTTCCTCTATGCACTTGGACTTTTGATCTTCAACCCTCCTTTTGAGAGCATTGAGGATTTGCTTGTTTGCAGCTTCGACTTGATCATTGCTCTACGGATGGTACACTGCCGAGTATGCCAACTTGATGCCAAACTGGTCTGTGTACCGCCTCAGCAGCAAATTATCAAATTGACTTCCATGTTCAAATACAAAAACCTTCGGAATCCCGAAGCGGGTGATAATATTCTGCTAGATGAATTCCCTTACAGTTTGCACACTTCATCGTCAACACTTTTCTCTCGGTTCTTGGTCAACGTAGCACACTTCAGGCACTTCGTCAACACTTTTCTCTCAGTGCACCTCCACATAGACACATCGGTTCAGCTCGGTTAGAGTAAAACTGGCAAGTTTGGAGAGTGCATCGGCTTGCGCGTTCTAACCCCTAGGGATCAGCTCGACTTCAAAAGTTCTCAACTTCGCAATAACTATTTTAATCTTTGAGAGTTAGTCTATCATTTAGGGCTCTTTGGCCTCATATTCTCGTCGGATCTGATTTGCGACAAGCTAAGAATCTGTTTTTTAAACAGACATGTTCGGCTTCTAATGGAATGCAGAGTTTTATGCCAGCAATTACTGCTTCATATTCAACATGTTGTTCGAAGCTCTAAATGAAAATTTGAGTGCATATTCAAATGACTTGCCTTCGGGTAATGTTATGACTACCCCTGCCCCCGAACCATTTACGGTGGAGGATCCTATCCATTCGTAAAAATGGTCCAGTTTTTCTTTTTCTCATCTAGCGTTTCTTAGTACGAGCATTCGGCCAGGAAGTCTGCTAGAGCTTGAGCCTTGATGGTCGTTCTCGGCTAGCAGCTAATACTAAACTCAGTGAGCTCGAAGGCCCACTTCGCTAGCCTACTAGATTTTTTAACTTTGCTGAGGACTTTTTCCAGCGGCTAATCCGTTCAGACCACTATTTGATGATAATAAAAGTATGGCCTTAGCTTCCGAGCGGCTACCACTTCTGCGTACGCTAATTTTTCGAGTAGGGGGTAGCGAGTCTCGGCATCCGAAAGTGTGGCTCACGAAGTAGATCGACTGCTTATAGTGGTTGGGCTAACAACCACGTATAAGTATAGAGTTTCTCCTTTGGCTAAGCGTGCCAGCGTCGGGAGATGAGCCAGATCTTCACGGAGCTGCTTGAAGGCTTTTTTCTGCTCATTCTCCCAAATGACATCTTTTGTTTTGAGGAGTTTTAATTCTTTGAAGAAAGGTAACCCTTTTTCCGAGGCTCTGGAGATGAACCTGGACAAGGCCGCCATTCTTTTGGTGAGACGCTGAAATCCCTCTTTGTTTTTAGCTCGAGAAGATCGAGAGCTGCTTATACCTTTGTGGGATTGGCATCAATCGATCCCTCTTTTGCTGACCATGAAGCCGAGGAACTTGCCTAACTTCACGCCGAAGACACACTTCTTCGGATTCAGCTTCATTTGGTGTTTTTTTAAGGTGGCGAATGTTTCGGCCAGGTCCGCGACATGGTTTTTATCTTCTTTGCTTTTGACGATGGAATCGTTAAAGTAGACTTTCATGTTGCGGCCTGTAGGGAATATTTCAAGCATCCCACACTTAAGCCCCCACTATGATCATACACTTAAGCATGGTGGCGTCCAAAGGGAAGGAAGCTAGAGAAAAAGAGTCGCAAACAACTTTTAGGAACTTGTAAACCGTTCACAGGGTAAAGGTTACAACCCTTAACGATCCAGGAGATCGTCAACTCCAATAGGTCTGGAAACAACACTGGAAGTTCGGGGATGAGGGTACAAATCCAACCTAAAAGAGATTGAACATGCCCTAATAATAGGCCTTTACTTTATTTTTCTCGTATTCATGTGCGCTTTCTGACTAACATACAATCAATAGGTTAACCCAAAACCTAATTAGTCTATGTTGGTTGAATTTAATGCACAAACAAAACTATTATTGGCAATCACTTGAATTATAATCATATTAGCCTAAACAAGATTATTAATTATCTTATTAAGCGTGATTACAAGCACAAATTCCCTTTAAACATGCATAAAAGGCGTGATCAAGCAATAACAATGAATAATAAACATCAAACAACATAATAACAAATTATAATAATAATCATAATAACCCTAAAGCATAATAATAGCAAGATCCTAGGCATGATACTAACAAGATCAATAACACACCCTAGCATTTCACTAAGCAATAAAAATCAAAGCTTTAGCCCTAACATGATACATGATATCAGGAAAGAAATAGGAAGCATTCTTTTAATCATACTTGATATTAGAAATTACCCTAAACATGATACTAGGAAAGCAATAAAACATCTTAACTTGATACTAGGAATCAATAAAACAATCTAAGTATGATTTCTACACCAAAAGATCAATGAAACAATTAAATTACTTACTTGGATGCCTCGTATCTCTTTCTAATAACAAAATACACGCGTTAGTAACTTCAAGGAAAATATTAAATCAAACAATTAAATTAAATAATTGAAATAGAGATTTGGGACCAAACCCTCAGAAATATCAAACCTTTCACGTCTAGGATGAAGGTAAGTTCGAACATGGCTAGGTGTTTCTAGAACTAATGTATGAGGAATTTTGTGAGAGGGAAGGTTTAGATAAAGAATAGAAAGAGAAGGAAAGCTTCTAGCTTTTAGAGAGAGAATAGAGAGAGATGATTGTTGATTGTAGATGATTGAAAATGGAGGTCCAGGGACCCTATTTATAAAAAAATAGTCCGGAATCAATAGGAAAGAATCAGAGTTCGAAAAGGAATAAGAAAACCTCTCTGTTGCCAACGACAGGGCTCGTCGCCAGGCGACAAAATCGTCGCTAGGCGACGAACCTGTCGTTTGGCGATGCAAGACAGTTTTTGCGGATTTTGTTTTTATCATATCTTTGAATCCAGAAGTCCAAATAAGTCACATAATATGTCGTTGGAAAGCTCTTGAAGTCTTCTTTCTAACGCAATTAAAATCAGCTTTAAATCATTTGTAGATAAAAATATATGGCCAAAATAGTGGGACGGTGTCAGTTTTGGATAGAGTTTTGTATTTCTTTCATATCTTTTTCGTATATCTCGGAATTAATATTATAATATATCATTAGAAAGATAATTTCAAGATCTATCAAACCATATAAGATTTGGATAAACATTATGAGGCACAAAAATAATATTTGACTGTCTTTCAACATCTTTAAATTGGAATAGAATTAGGACTTAAAAAAGGAAAGTTTTTATTCAATTTCAAACTTTATGATCTTATCTTTTCAAAAAGGATAATTAAGATCTCTTAGAAACATATAGAATCTTATAATTAAATCCTAATTAGTTCAGGAATAGGATTAAACCTTTGGACCCTCCATATGATCATTGGGTCGTAGGTAATATCCGGTTTGGGCCCGGTTTAGAATTTTGGCCATAACTTCCTCATTATTCATCAGAATTGGGCTTATAATATATCGTTAGAAAGTTATTTTCAAGCCCCATCCAAGTACACTATTATTGGACCCATATCTTAGACCAAACTAAACTAGGCTGTACGTTTTTCACAAATAGGGTAAGAAAAGAAATATTTTCAAAAAAAGAAAGAAGAGATATTTTAATAAAAACACATCCTCATCACTAGACTTTTCACACTTTCACTTCGATCGATAATAAAATGACATGAAAGGTATTCATCACTGGGTTTGGTTTTGGGAAGCCACATTTGATTGTCTACAGAAGCCCCCACTTTGACTGAGTTTGGAGAAACACAAGTTTCGAAAACAAAATTCAAAGTAACGATAGGGACGAAGAATGATTCAGAACATTCTGCGATCCTAAATCATTCTTGTAATGCCAAAACCTGCAAACTAGCGTTAATTAAAACAGATAAAAGAGTTAAGAAACGCGTATCTTGCACCATCGAGCACAGGTCTCTGTAGGTAACCGACTTGTTGTTGCATTTGCTGTTGTAACAACCTTCCACAAGCTAGGGAATGCCATCTTGCTGGTTTGATGTTCACTCGTCTTTGAACAAAGAGCTTTTCTTTTTATATGTCCACGCGTCTCTGAACAATGAGCTTCTTTTTTGTTTGACGATCTTCCTCAAGCTAGGGGATACCGCCTGAAGACTGCTACGCTTGTCACTGCCTCCAATTTCTGCTGTGATAGTCTTTAGCAAGCCAGAGAATACTATCGAAGATTGCTTCGCCTGAAACGACCTTCCACCGCCTTGTGACCATCTTCCGCAAACCAGGGAACATGATCGAAGATTTCTCCGCCTGAATCCATCTTCAGTTGTTGTGATAATATTCCGAAGAAAATTACCAAAGATCAACGCCTGTCGATCCTTAATGCTGCTTGAATTTTACTGTTGATGCTTTGGGTGATGAAAATCCTCTTTTCTTCAAGAACAGTTGTCAACACGACTCTTGTATGATGTATGACAATCCAATTTAGGGAAAGTTGTCAATGCCACGTAACAAACCATCCTTGGAAATGTTGCTACGATGAAGCGACAATCCGTATCTCGGAAAATTTGCCAAAATCCAATTTTGGGAAAAGTTGCCAATACTTCGTAACAATCTATCATAAAAACTTTGCTACAATCGACGATCCACATCTTGGAATATAACTCTTGAAAGCAATCCACCTTGGAAATTTGCCAACGCTATGCAACAATCCTTTTAGGAAAATATTGCCACTATTGACAATCCGCGTCTTGGGACATTTGCAAAAAAGAGTCGACCGACAATCCACTTCGGGAAAATTTGCCACTTACTGAAATGAATGACAATCCACGTTGAGGAACCTTTGCCGAAATTTATGATGAGTAGAGACCTACGACAATTCTCTGGGAAATTTTTCCGTAGGGAACCATGTGTATGACAATCCAATCTTGGAAAACTTACCAAAGATGACAATCCGAACTTGGAAAAAATTGCCAAACAGAGAAGGAGCATGACAATCCACGCTTGGAAACTTTGCCAGAGATGACAATCCAATCTTGGAAAAATTGTCAATGAAGAAGATGCGCGACAATCCATATTTAGAAATATTGTCAGTTGGGGATGACAATCCAATCTTGGAAATATTGTCGTATAAGTGCTTGCTTTTGAACCGATGCCTTGGTGCTTGTAATGAGCCAATGCTTAGGCGCTTAAGCTAAGTGAGACGATCGTCGTCAGGTCAACCACTTATTGCGATTGTAATCGAGCCGATTACTAATCATGTCAATTTGCTTATAGGGGCTAACTGCCGTACCAAGGAACCCGAAATTGCTGTATGAGGTCCGCATAATCCAATATGGGGCCATTTATCTCATTGCTGCTCCGGCGCACGCTGGAAACAGCTGTCGCCGCGTCCTCGCTCTGTCGCCAGGCGACAGCCTTGTCGTCTGACGCTGGAGTCAGGTTTTTATTTGCGGTTTTTCAAAAAAATCCGGGAATGTTCTTACTCACTAGAATGTACCTACATTTATATTTTGGACTATAAGACTTTGCTTATCTTTCTTTAGGGTTGACCTAAGGCTTAGTGTTGCTTAACTCATTAAGACTTGACATGACTCAAGGTATAAACTTGACTTAATGATGACTCACTTCGTATAAATCGTGTGTGCATAGTGTTGACTCATGAAGCTCGATATGTACATGACTCGAAATGCAGGAAAACAAAAATTTCTGTCATTTTTGTGGAGGGTACCGACTTTCTCCCGAAAAAGAAAGATGCAAAAAGGAAGAAGTTTTTGATGGTGCATATTGAATGAGCTTAGTCAAACGTTGTTTGATACTATCTCTCAAGGTGCAAGGATTAACTCATCCTAGGCTATCTCAACTGTTGACTCGATGATGAAAGTATTTGGGTAACATAGACGCAAAGGCTAAGTGATTCATACTTTGTGATGCAATGATGATTATGATTTATGAGTGATGTTGATATGACAAGGCATGCTTCAACGTTGTGTTAAGATTTCATGACAAAGGGTTCCTAAAGGTAGGATTATTTGGTCATGTATCTGTGATGTGTGTGAAAGTGATACTAAAGTTAGGCTGCAAAGGCTAAATGTATGGAAAGATATTATTTCAAGAAGAGTCAAATGATGGTGACTCTTAGGCTAGGTAATATAATGACGTAGGGATCAAGCCCCCAAGTCTAGCTCTAAATGAATAGGGATGAGCATAGGAGATCCCTTAATATGATCAATTATGAACGTAAATATGAATGCATTTTTATTACGGTCGCACCCCAATGTGAGGTTGGTTACGTATCCGTTAGGAATCTAGCCGAACGTAGCTCTAGCCGAACCTCACACAAGTATGTGTATACCTTAAAGAGGTCTTTTAAGGGTTGTAATGTGGTTAGGCTAAAGGTTGAAGAAAAATGGGATAAAGGCTCAAGACCCTAGATAAGCCCCCAAGGTGTGCAAACTTTGCTTTTGAATCTTTGTATTTTTATGCTTGAGTTTTCTCATTTCTGAATTCTCTTTTATATTTTTGCTCTTTTTTTTTTTTTTTTTTGCTTTTGAATTTTTTATTTTGAACCTTTTTGATAAGTGTGGGAAATCCCGATCATGCGGTCTATCACTCACTTGGCATTCATGTTTCTCAGGCACGGTACCGAACACTCGATAAGAGACGCAATCTGAGACGTGTTTATATCAAAGACATGTTCATATTAATGACATTGGAACACTTGCCCTTTTGTACACTTTTATCATTTTTGCTTTTTAAATTTTTAAGTCACTCAAGCTTTTGTTTTTTGTAAAAATTGCATAAGTTACACACCATCCCATCCCAAGGTTAGGTAGATGTGGGTTGAAGAAAGAAAGGTTTATCGTTAGACGAGGCTCAAAGTGGTTTATCAAGAAAGGATGTATATTTGAAAGGTGAAAGGAGATATGAGCTACAAGGGGTGCTTTAAATCATTGATATACCTTGTGCTTAGTTCGACATGGAATTTTTTTTTTTTTAATTTTTTTTTATTTTTTTAGTGCAATGCAATGATCATATGCAAGGAAATAAATGCTCATTTTGTTAAAAGAGGAAAAAGAAAAAATCTATAAAGTGAATCTAAGGGAAAATAGAAGGTGCCTATGCTAGACTTATTGGGGAAAGGAAAAATGAAAAAGAAATAGAAAAAGAGGTCATGAAATCTTATCGTTGAAGCTCGCCTCTTGTCTTGTGCTTATCATCACCCGGTCTTCTTGCTAGCTAGAGGTAATGGGATCTTGTTTGCTTCTATGAGGTCTTTAATGAGATTTTGAAATCTGTAACATTCATCTGTAGTATGACCATTTCCTTGATGGTACTTGCAATAAGAGTTGGAATTCCATCTTGAAGATCGTCTTTCAGGTCTTGGATCTTCAGTAGGGCCAATAGGTTTGATTAATCCTCGATCATAGAGACAATCGAAAGCAACATCATAGGTCATTCCAATGGGTGTGAACTCTCTTTTGGGTTTCTTTTTAGATCCTTGATTATCCATAGCTAAGACACCGTTATGGTCAAAGGTACTAACATTGTTTCTAGAGTGGGCGTTTTCGAAAGAAGAAGGATTGTCGTTCTTCTTTCCTTTCCAGCCACTGTTGTTACTATTGTTAGTAGCTTTTTCCTTTGCGAGGTCATCTTCGATTTCAATACCAATGTCATAGATGGCCTTGAAAGTATTCAAATTATGTTGATATTTTAAATGCTTCGAATACTTCTCTTGGAGATTCTTGATAAACATCCTTACAGACTCTTTTTCGGTGGGCACCTCAATCATCTTAGCGGAAGTTTCCCTCCATTTATTAAAGAAAGAAGTAAAGCCTTCATTCTCTTTTTGTCTTAGCATATCAAGTTGTCTATAGTCGGTTTTGACTTGAATATTACACTTATATCTATGAATGAAAGCATTTTTTATTCCATCCCAAGTAGAGGTCTTCTCTTTATCAAGGGAGAAGAACCAATGTTGACAAATGGTTTCAAGAGATAGCGAGAACAAAGAGTGAAAAATATTCTTATCAATCCCTTTAATGTTCATTACAGTTTCAAAGGCCCTTAAGTGAAAGTAAGGATTGTCCGTTGGATGGAACTTAGGGATGTCATTGGCATTGAACTTCTGCAGAAGAAGCTCCTTGTCCACTGAGACCCCTTATGAGCTAATGCCCTGGAATCTATAGTCATTGGATATTTTGCTCAAGCTTTCTTGCATGAACTCCATTTGTTGTTGTTTCACAGGGTCATTGATTTGAAGGGTTAAAGCCTTTAACACCTAAATCATGTTAGCCATTTTCTTCTTAAGCTCATTGACTTCTTCTTGACTTGCCATTATCTTCTTAGCTTTTTTCTTTTGACGAATCGGTTTATCAAAAAGTTGAACTTGAACGAAGGTGTTGTCCTTGATTAATCGCCCTTCTCTCCTTGACCAAGTACTGCGAAAAGGGAGATTAGGGATAAGTTTTTATTATTTATTTTGACTTAAGCTCTATTCAACATGGAAGAAAATGTGGAAGAGAATGGGAATAGATTGGACCCACCACTCAAATGACGGAAGACGACTCATGCACAAACATAAGACATGGTCATGGTGACATATTCAAAGTGTGTGCTAAGACTAGTGAGTGTAGGTGACATGTTAAGACTCGTGTCATGACCATGTGGCTAGACTATGTGACTAGATTCAAGCAAAGACTAAGTTAAGACCTCACATATATGCATTAAACTGGACAGGCTGTGGTATTTTAGTCATAACTTTTTATCTGTGACTCTGATTAGGACGAACTAACTCCAAATTAAAGATAAAACTCGGGGCTACAGATCCATAGGTTTTACGACTCGTAACTCTTCTTAAAACTTCAGATATGACCAAAACAAGTTGACATTTGTGCAGTATACGAGAATAAAAATCCGGGTTGACTCAAAGGAACTATGACTCGATTTTAGACATATTTATTAGCCAAATTAATTAATTTATTTAAGCATATTCATAATTACAAGTCAAACCAAACGGTTAGTTTAATCACATGTAAGTATGCACAAGCAAATAATGCACAAGTAGTCAAGTAGTCACAACATGATGCAATGAGTTTGCAACCTAACCACAGCTCTAGTTCTCTAAAGTTCAAGATATGGATTAGTCAAAGAGGGTCCATGGTTATGAGTCCGGATGCACCGCACGGAAGCCTTACCTTTGGAAGGGTTGGCGCGTGTCGATGGGACCCCGCGAGTTAAACTCGCTTCCACGGTCTGGTGAATTCAACATTCTCGGATGTACCCTTCGTTGCCAAGAGCGTTCGATTGGGTAGATGGAGCATGAATTCCCAGAGGGTTATGTCCATATGTAAAACACATATGGGTTTTAGAAAAGAGAGAAAAACTTAATCAGGAAGTAGAATCGAGCCAACAGTGCTAGAACAGTCAAAACAAGAAGGCAGAGTTCTGGCTCGGTATTAGAAGAACTTGGCGCCAGACAACAGAGTCTGTCGCCAGAAAATAGCTCCGTACCAGACGAGAAAATTGTCGCTAGGCGACGAGGTCATTTTTCAGGCGACGCACTCTGCTTTCTAGACGCTAGTTCCTACATGCCTCAGCAGCTTTCTGTGTTCTTAGAATTTTCCAGTTTTCGCAGTATTATTTCAATTCTAGTTGTGAAAGATATTTCTGAAATTTCCTACATGTAAAAATCCTATGCTTTTGACTCATTACGGATGGTCTTTCCAATGAGAACCTTTTTTTTATGCATATGACAATAATGTTAATTAAAATTACGCACATGAAATACTTAGAACTTTTCGAGTCTCATCCACTCATTCTAAATCATTTTCAAAACAAATTTCAGGGATTAAAATAGAAATCCTCCCTAGTGGAGTCGCCAAAAAACTGTAGGGAATATTTCAAGCATCCCACACTTGAGCCCCACTGTGATCATACACTTAAGCATGGTGGCGTCCAAAGGGAAGGAAGCTAGAGAAAAAGAGTCGCCAACAAGTTTTAGGAACTTGTAAACCGTTCACAGGGTAAAGGTTACACCCCTTAACGATCCAGTAGATCGTCTACTCCAATAGGTCTGGAACCAAGACTGGAAGTTCGGGGATGAGGGTACAAATCCAACCTAAAAGAGATTGAACCTGCCCTAATAATAGGCCTTTACTTTATTCTTCTCGTATTCATGTGAGCTTTCTGACTAACATACAATCAATAGGTTAACCCTAAACCTAACTAGTCTATGTTGGTTGAATTTAATGAACCAACAAAACTATTGTTGGCAATCACTTAAATTATAATCATATTAGCCTAAACAAGATTATTAATTATCTTATTAAGCGTGATTACAAGCACAAATTCCCTTTAAACATGCATAAAAGGCGTGATCAAGCAATAACAATGAATAATAAACATCAAACAACATAATAACAAATTATAATAATAATCATAATAACGCTAAAGCATAATAATAGCAAGATCCTAGGCATAATACTAACAAGATCAATAACAAACCCTAGCATGTCACTAAGCAATAAAAATCAAAGCTTTAGCCCTAACATGATACATGATATTAGGAAAGAAATAGGAAGCATTCTTTTAATCATACTTGATATTAGAAATTACCCTAAACATGATACTAGGAAGCAATAAAACATCCTAACATGATACTAGGAATCAACAAAAGAATCTAAGCATGATTTCTATACCAAAAGATCAATGAAACAATTAAATTACTTACTTGGATGCCTCGTATCTCTTTCTAATAACAAAATATACGCGTTAATAATTTCAAGGAAAATATTAAATCAAACAATTAAATTAAATAATTGAAATAGAGATTTGGGACCAAACCCTTAGAAATATCAAACCTTTCACGTCTAGGGCGAAGGCAAGTTCGAACTTGACTAGGTGTATCTAGAACTAATGTATGAGGAATTTTGTAAGAGAGAAGGTTTAGAAAAAGAATAGAGAGAGAAGGAAAGCTTCTAGCTTTTAGAGAGAGATGATTGTTCATTGTAGATGATTGAAAATGGAGGTTCAGGGACCCTATTTATAACAAAATAGTCCGGAATAGATAGGAAAGAATCAAAGTTCAAAAAGGAATAAAAAACCTCTGTGTCGCCAACGACAGGGCTCGTCGCCAGGTGACGAACCTGTCGTTTGGCGATGCAAGACAGTTTTTGCGGATATTGTTTTTATCATATCTTTTGATCTAGAAGTCTAAATTAGTCATATAATATGTCGTTGGAAAGCTCTTGAAGTCTTCTTTCCATCCCAATTAGAATAAGATTAAAATATGTTTTAGATAAAAAGATATGTCTGAAATAGTGGGACGGTGTCAGTTTTGGATAGAGTTTCGTATTTCTTTCATATCTTTTTCGTCATAGCTCAAAATTAATATTATAATATATCATTGGAAAGATAATTTCAATATCTATCCAACCATTTAAGATTTGGATAAATATTGTGAGGCACAAAAATAATATCTGACTGTCTTTGAACATCTTTAAATTCTAATAGAATTAGGACTTAAAAAAGGAAAGTTTTAAAAAAGGAAAGTTTTTATTCAATTTCAAACTTTGTGATCTTATCTTTTCAAAAAGGATAAATTAAGATCTTTTAGAAACTTATAGAAGCTTCTAATTAAATCCTAATTAGTTTTGGAATAGGATTAAACCTTTGGATCCCCCACATTATCATTGGGTCGTAAGTAAAATCCGGTATGGGCCCGGTTTAGTATTTTGGCCATAACTTCCTCATTATTCATCGGAATTGGGCTTATAATATATCGTTGGAAAAATATTTTCAAGCCCCATCCAAGTATACTATTATTG
This sequence comes from Chenopodium album, assembly GCF_948465745.1. NCBI lineage: Eukaryota > Viridiplantae > Streptophyta > Magnoliopsida > Caryophyllales > Amaranthaceae > Chenopodium > Chenopodium album. The sequence goes on along the minus strand of NC_137847.1, from coordinate 16,306,589 downwards.
GACCCATATCTTAGACCAAACTAAACTGGACTGAACGGTTTTCACAAATAGGGTAAGAAAAGAAATATTTTCAAAAACAGAAAGAAGAGATATTTTAATAAAACACATCCTCATCACTAGACTTTTCACACTTTTACTTCGTTCGATAATCAAATGACGTGAAAGGTATTCATCACTGGGTTTTGTTTTTGGGGAGACACAATTGGGTGTCTACACGACCTTTTTGCTCGGCGAAGACCTGATTGAGCAGCCTTTAATATGTTGCCCCCACATTTTTCAATCCAAAGGACATCATTTTGTAATTATATACCCTGACGTTCGTAATGAATATCGTTATTGCTCAGTCGTCGGGGTGAATGAAGATCTGATGATACCCCGAGAATGCATCCATGAAACTAAACAGAGCATGCCCACTTGTCGAGTTGATTAGCTGATCGATCCTCGGAAAAGAATAGAAGTCCTTCGGACAAGCCCTTTTTAGGTCCGTGAAGTCAACGCATATTTTCTAGGTGTCATTTGTCTTCTGAACTATCACCAAATTTGCCAGCCATTCCGGATATTAGCAGGGTTCGATGAAGCCTGCATCCAAAAGTTTTTTTTACTTCGGCTGCGATGTTTCGGTTCTTACTTGCAGAGTAATTCCGCTTCTTTTGCTTAACTGGTCGACAGGTGGGGTCGACGTTAAGCTTGTGAGGGATAAGGTTCGGGTTAATCGCAGGCATGTCTGCTGCCGAGAAAGCGAACACATCTTTGTTGTCCCGAAGGAGTTGGATAAGTTCAACACAAACGTTCGGATCGAGTCTGAGTCTGATGCTGATGCATTTTTCGAGGTCTCCTTCGATCAGCTTTATTGAGTCAGTCTGCTGGTCCAGCTCCATTGCTTTCGGATCGGACTTTTCGCAATCGGTCCTGCTGTCAATATCAATAGGCTTCCCAGACTTCACCGGTGCTCTGAGTCTTTCGGCTCAGATGAGGAACCAACCTTTTCCTTCCCTAAAGACTTTTCTTTTGATAGGGCCCCTTGGGTCGAAGCACTTAGGCCTTTTAGATTCTTTGCGTTTCAGTCATTTTCTTTTTCTTTCTCCTCCTCATCCTCATCGTCATCGGTACGACTTGTGGATAGCTTGAGGTAGTTGCATCTTCAAGCCTCCTTCTAGTTGCCTTGGATTCTTTCAGAGTAGCCAGCTTTTAAAACGTAGATCATCAGCTGATGATACGTGAAGACTACACCTTGAATCTCATGAATCATGGGTCTCCCAATAATCACGTTATATACAGATGGAATGTCCAAGACAAGAAATTCGGCCATGACCACTGCTATATTTTTTATCTACTGCAACCCCTAAATCCGTTGCATTAGGTTTCAAAAACCGTTGTGTTAGGCCTAATGCAACGGACATGTATCGTGGCATCTGTTGTCGTTGCAATAGGCCTAATGCAACGGTAAGATGATCTAACGCAACGGTAAACTTATAACCGTTGCATTAACTATACATCTACTATGACGGCACCCTTATAGTCGTTGTATTAGCTATATTTAGGTAATGCGTTGGCCATATATACCTAACACAACGGCCAAATTGCTAATGCAACGACCATAATAATTATAAACAATAAATAATTTAATTAATTAATTAGTAAATAATAATAATAATAATTAATAATAACAATAAAAATAACAATAATAATAGTAGTAGTAGTAGTAGTAATAATAATAATAATAATAATAATAATAATAATAAATCTCATTAAGACAATTAAATCGGAATTTTATTAATAAAAATTGAGAAATTATTGTATATTTTTACCCTTAGGGAAAATTACACAGTTATTTGTCAATAATTAAACTAAGAAAAAAATATCAAATTAAATCATTGAGTGTTCTGTCCCATTAAGTCTTGCTGTGATGTATGCACAGCATGCTCATATGATCAAATCAGGGCATTCTGTTTTCAAGGCTTCATTCTAATAGAGGCCTCTAAGGTCCATTCTAATAGCTTGAGCTGACCAGGCTGAAAGCCCCATGTATGCTGAGGCAATTTTCAACTTTAGATGGGTTTCCTGCAAAGGGGATAAAGAATCCATATAATACCTCACATAGAAATGAAATTAGCATGAAAGATCAATATATGTCAGAAGACCCAACGTAGATTATGATGTTCTTTACTTAACTATAGTAAAGAAGAATCTATAGTTTCTTATAACCCATGGGAAAATGAATAACTGCAGTGGTTAGGAAAGCAAAGTAACAATAACAAATTTAAAAGTCTAAAGACAAAGTCAAAATTACTCTTATAATCAACTGATGTTTCTGGAAAGTCTATAACAATGCCATCAACTCCACCTTTCATGACGTAATTTATTGATCTTGAAAATTAAATAGGAGAAGAATTCATATGCTAGGCTGAAAAATTAATTTGTGAAAGTTTGAACATATACAAGAACCTTAATTGACTTCAACTATTGCACAACATTAGAGTCCTAGCTATTATAAATCCCCCACTTTTTGGAAAGATGGGCGGCTTGTTAACAACTACATAATGAGAAAATTTCTTTATATATAGACTCATCGACTTCATAGACAAGTTCGTAATACTTGAGTAAAAATCCAACGAAGTTTTATCTAACAAGCGTGTAGGTGACACTATGACAGGAATCACCCTTAGTAAAGTTAGAAGGACAATAGAGTGTAGGGAGCTAAAGATAGTCTCTACAATTTGTAAGGTTTCCAAATGCATGCTTAAATATATACCATAGTCTAAAACTGTAAAGTGGGTTTCTCAGTCAAAAATTTGGAATACTAATCAGTTTTGTTATTTGTAGAAGAGTAAATAAGATTAAATAGTGCATGTTTACTCGAGTGAGGTCAGGAAATTGATAAGTCCCAGCCTTCCAGGGTACCTATGACCACTTAGCCACTACCAAGTTCCAAGCATTCTAGTATGTTTGCTAGAAGATGAGACCCTTATATTTAGAAATTATATGCCAATTCACTTCTTATTTTAAATGCCAATCAAATATATAATGCACAAACATATATACACAACATATCAAAATCATAATTATACATTTACAGTCACTCCAATAATGACAAAGCAAATAAATCATTACTCTCTAATCAGAAGTATACACTCAAAATTACTTCAATAGTAGTAATAATCATTTAATTGTCTTTAAAAATCAGAATTACACACAATTAAACAAAAATCAATTATTCACATTTCTAAAATCAAAATTATTAGCTGAAAGTAACTCTAAAATTGTAATAATCACAATTTCAAAATTCAAATCTTACAAAAATACCCAATATTAGAAATGTGATTATAATAATTTCTAATAAACAAGATTAAAAAGAAAGGAGCAAAGGTTCAATACCCAAAGGACAAAGTAGTTTCATCTTTAGCCCACTCTTGCCACATTTGTGGGTATTAAGGGAGAACACTCGTCGAATCTTCGCTTGAGTGTATCAATCTCCCCCATTTCCCTAAGCAATTTATGTACTACAAACCAATAGCAAATCCAATATAAATTGATCACCTTCCAAAATTACTAAAACTATAGACATATTTAAAACTAAACTATGTTGTATTATCTGTTATACCTGAACATGAGCATCGTAGTTGGACGGATTGCGAGAGCGTTCAAATTCTAGGGTTTTAAGTTGCTATTGCTGAAGTAACGATGGTATATCTCGATTTGACGTGCTCTCTTCTTTTCCCAACCACACTGTAGACACCAAATTGTGTCTCCCCAAAACCAAACCCAGTGATGAATGCCTTTCACGTTGTGTTATTATCGAATTAGGTGAAAGTGGTTTGGAAGTCGAGTGTCGCGGTTTAGTTTTAATTAAATTTTTTTCTCTCTGTTTTTGAAAATGACTTTATTTATTTGAAAATAGCCGAACCAGTTTAGTTTGGTCCATAATTAAGGACCAATAATAGTGTATATGGATGGGGCTTTACGAGACCTTTCTAACGATATATTATAAGATCAATTCCGATGAATATTGAGGAAGTTATGGCCAAAATACTAAACTGGGCCTGGTTAATACGGCCCAATGATCTAGAGGAGGGCCCAATGTTAATTATTATTCCTGAAATTATTAGGATTAATTATAGTTTTCTAGAAGTTTCTAGAAGGTTCCTTTTAATTCTAATATTATTAGATTTAATAATTAATTATTTTTAATAGATTTTTATTTGGAATAAAATATCGTTTTGTTATCTCAAATATATATTTTTTATCTTCTGTACGGATTCCGTAGATCAAGTTGATTAAAGATCGGATTCCGCGTGAATAAAAACGCGCTAATACAGGTTGTCGCCAAACGACAAGTCTGTCGCCGCGCGACAGACCCTGTCGCCTCGCGACAGACATTGTCGCGTCGCGACAGAGTCGATTCCTGGCGACAGCGTGTAGTTTTATTCCTTATCAAATTCTATGATTTTTCCGGATTATTTTTCTTCTAAATAGGGTCTGAATTCTTGTTTTCAGAAATCAATTCACAATCATTAACTCTTTCTTAATTCTCTCTATTCTCTCATCAAGAATTACTTAATTCTTAATTCTTATTCTTATTTTTTTTCTTTCTCTCTCTTTCAAAACTAGCTTTTTACAATACAATATTTCGCATTCACAAGATTTAGAGTCTCTTAGCCAAGTTCGAAGTTGCCTTCGCCCTAGACGTGAAAGGTTGATAATTTCTGAGGGTTTGGTCCAAAACTAGTCAAAACTTTGTTTAATTTGATTTTAATTTAATTCTTTAATTATTTAATTATTCTTTATTATTTTCATTGAAGTTTATTAACTTGTGTATTTTGTTATTAGAAAGAGGTATGAGGCTTCAAAGTATGTAATCTTATTACTCTCTTTCAATGTAGAAAGCATGTTTAGATTTGTTTATTATTGTTTAATATTTCTAGTATCATGTTAGGATGTTTTTATGCTTTCTAGTATCATGTTTAGGGTGCCTTTACTCTTTCTAATATCATGTTAGTACCATGTTAGGTTTAAAGCTTTGATCTTTATTGCTTAGTGACATGCTAGGGTTGGTTATTGATCTTGTTAGTATCATGCCTAGGATCTTGTTATTATTGAGCTTTATTATGCCTTATCCTGTTATTATCATCATTATTGTTATTGATTTATTATTATGTTGCTTGATATATTTTATTGTTGTTGCTTGATCACACCTTTTATGATTGTTAAAGGGAATTTGTACTTGAAATCACGCTTAATAAGATAATTATTAATTTGGTTTAGGCTAATGTGATTTTAATTCAAGTGATCGCCAATAATAGTCTTATTTGTGGATTAATATTTCAACCAACATAGATTAAACAGGGTAGGTTCAATATAATGTTTGTATGTTATTCGAAAAGCGCGCATGAATACGAGCAGAACAAAGTAGAGGCCTATTTTATAGGGCGGGTCCTTTCTTTTGTAGATTGGATTCGTACCCTCATCCCCGAACCCTATTTGGTTCAAGACCTTACGGAGTGGTTGATGGTCCTTTTGGATTGTCTTTTGGGTTTACAAGTTCCTAAAACTTGTTGGCGACTCTTTTTGCTCTTTGTCTTTCCCTTTGGAACGCCACCGTACTTTAGTGTATGATCACAGTGGGGTTCAAGTTTGGGGTTATCGTAATGCTTGAAATATTCCCTACAGTTTTTGGCGACTCCACTGGGGAGGATTTCTATTTATATTCCTGAAATTTATTTAATTTTGGCAAGTATTTAGAATGAGCGGATGAGACTCGAAAAATTCTAAGTATTTCATGTGCGTGATTTGATTAACATTATTATCATATGAACTAAAAGGTCCTCATGGGAGCACCCCATGAGTCAATCTATAGGAATTTTACATGTAGGAAATTTGAGAAATATCTTTCATGACAAGAATCGAAAAGATGATGCGAAATCTGGAAAATTCGAAGAACACAGAAACTTGCCAAGGCATGTAGGAACTAGCGCCTAGAAAACAGGGCTTGTCGCCCGTAAAAAGTTTATGTCGCCTGGCGACAGTTCTGTCGCTTGGCGACAGAAGCTTTTTTGCGGCGACAGTCCCTGTAGTCTGGCGCCAAGTTCTTCCAATACCGAGCCAGGGGTCTGCCTTCTTGCTTTGACCATTTCTAGTGTTGTTGGCTCGATTTTGCTTATTGATTGAGTCATTTTCTCACTTTTCTGAACCCATATGTGTTCTACATATGGAAATAACCCTCTGGGGGTTCCTGCTTCACCTGCCCAATGGAATATTCCACTATCATGTGCAAAGTTCAGATTTGGGTACGTGTAATGTTTGTGAATCCACCAAACCATGGAGTCGAGTTCGATTTCATCACGAACTCGCGGAATCCTGTCCATTCGCTCCAACCCTCCCGGTAGGCTTGTGTGCAATGCATATGGATTCTTAACCATGGACCTTTTTGACTTAACCCATATCCTCGAACTTTAGAGAACTAGAGCCATGGTTAGGTTGCAAACTCATCTTGTGACTATGTGAACTACTTGTGCACCCTTGCTTGTACTTATTATATATGTGTTAACCGTTTGTTTGACTTGTGTTAAAGACTAAATAAATTGACTAATGACTAAAAGGACTTTGTCTAATTAATTAATAAATTTTGAATTAATTAAAGGCTAATAAATTAATCAATTCGACTTAGTACGACTTTAGGTATGTCCATTTAGAGTAAAATTACTGAAAAAAGTCCAGATTAATGTTCCAGCAATGGCGCAGGAATTTGGACTGTGGCGCTGCAGTTTAGTGTCTGTCGCCTGGCGACAATTTTGTCGTCTGGCGACAGGCTCTAAACAGTGGCGACAGTTCTGTCGTTTTAGCGACAGTCCAGTTTTCTTGCTCGAGTCATCACGACGAGTCTAATTAACAGTCTACTAATCGGATTAATCAGTTTGTTAATGGTTCAAACCATGTTTAAGTCTTAAATTGAGTTTAGGCACTTAAAGTCCCATGGTCATACACTAGTAGTCAAAGCATGTCACTCACGTACACATAAAGCACACACATAACATGTTTGTCACGTTATGACTATGTCTAGAGAGTCTTGAATGCGTGTTTTCCGTCATTTTTTTAGGGGGGTAAGTCGGATATTAATCCTCCAATTTTTAAATTCCCTTAAAATATATACCCCATTTTTTCACTTTTTCTTTTAAATCTTTTGAACATAAAGTCAAGTCAATTAGAGTCGAGTATTAAAACAAATATGGTTTAAATTACAGCGCGTGGTCAAGAAAGGAAGGGCGTTTAATCAAGGACAACACTTTTGTTCAAGTCTTACTTTTTGACAAACCAATCGGTAGGAAAAGAAAAGCTAAGAAGACAATGGCTAGTCAAGAAGAACTTAATGAAGTCAAGGGACAGGTAGCCAACTTGGCTGAAATGTTGCAAAACCTATCGTTGCAAATAAGTAATCCTGAAAAACAAAAACAAATGGACCTAATCCAGGAAAGCTTGGGCAAACTGTTCAACGACTTTAGATTTCAAGAGATTAGCTCCCAAGGGGTCTCGGTGGATAAGGACCTTCTCCCACAAAAGTTCAATCCCAATGACATCCCTAAGTTCAAGGCTATGGACAATCCTTATTTTCATTTAAGAGCTTTTGAAACTGTAATGAGTATTAAGGGGATAGATAGAAAAGCATTTCATTCTGTATTTTCATTATCCTTAGAAGCTGTATGTCAACAGTGGTACTTTTCACTTGATAAAGAGAAGACCTCTAGTTGGGAATCCATTATGAGCGCTTTCATTGAAAGGTATAAATGCAATATACAAGTTGAAACCGATCATAGAGAATTAGAAATGCTAAAACAAAAAGAAAATGAAGGTTTCACCTCCTTCTTTAATAAATGGAGGGAAACTACTGCAAAAATGGTTGAAGTGCCTAGTGAAAAAGAATCCGTTAGGATGTTCATTAAGAACCTCCAAGAAAAATACTCTAAGCACCTTAAGTACCAAAGCAACTTAAACACTTTTAAAGCTGTATATGATATTGGAATTAATATTGAAGATGACCTTGCTAAACAAAAAGTTGCTAATAACAACTCGAGTAGTGGCTGGAAAAATAAGAAGAACGACAATCCTTCTTCATCCAAATCTATCCACTCAAATAATGTTAGCACTTTTCCTCGAAATGAAGTTTTGGCAATGAACAATAATCAAGGACAAAAGAAACCATTTAGGAAGAATTATACTCCTATTGGTATGAGTTATGACACCGCATTTGATCGCTTACATGCAAAAGGTCTTATAACTCCTATTGGACCATTTGGGGACCCACCTGTCGAAAGGAGAACGGCTAGCTGGAACCCAAATGCACATTGCAAATATCACCAAGGTAGGGGTCATCCTACAGAAAATTGTTGGAGACTAAAGGAAGCCATTCAAGACTTGATCGATAGTAACAAGCTCCCATTGCCTCCTGCAAGTAAGAAACCAAGTATCAATACCGCACCGCTGTCGGATTCCTTAGCTATTTCCGACGAAGAAAACCAAGAGGATCCATCTAGCCTCATAGAGCCTATCGAGACCATTGAAGAAGAAATCTTCGAAGATGCTCTCGAATTCCATGGCCAGGAACCTGCAACCAAGCAAGAAGTAGTGGCGTTGACATTAATATTGACATAATTGAAAATGTTGATCTCACAAACCTTTGAGGCTATAAAAGAGAAAAATGAGTTACTTAAAAGTAGACCCCCATCTAAACAAAAGAAACCTTTTTCTCTCCAAGTAATTGATACTCCCAAAAAGAATAATAGAAAATATACTCCAATTGGGACGTCATACACAAACATGTTCAAAATGCTCTTCGAGAATGGAAAAATTCAACCTCTCGAACCAAAACCATTTGAATCACTGAAAAGGATAGACAAATACTATTGTTTATATCATCAATCAGGGGGACATACAATAGAGCAATGCTTCAAGTTTAAGGACTTGTTCAACGTTTGATTGGTGAAAAGAAATTAGTTCAACTTCCACAGGATACCATGATTAATGGAGTATGGGACAGTGATGATGAGGATGTTTACCTTAAAGATATTGAAGAGACTCCTCTATCAACAATATACCCAGTAAGTGACATTTGGGACGAGGAGGATTCGCCCATAGATGTCCTGACTAGGTCCGGGAGAGTACAACCTCCTATTTCAACACAACCTATACCTTCTATCCAGCAAATTCCCGTGCCTATTATAGAAGACAACGATGTCGTCAAACAGTTAAAAAGGACTAAAGTGGAAATGAACGTATGGAAACTCTTAGTCACGTCTCGCGAGCATAGGGTTGCAGTCATGGATGCTTTGGCTAAAGTAGGCATAGATTCGGACACTACTCCTGAGGGACTTGCTAACTTCCTCACGAGTGACCTTCCAAGTCCAATCAATTTAGTCACCTTTTCGGATAAAGATCTACCACCGGAAGGTGATAAACACAATAAAGCTCTAAATCTCACAGTCATATGCAAAAGAATGAACGTCCCCATGACTCTTGTGGATAACGGTTCAACAATTAATGTGTGCCCACTTAGAACCGCAAGAATGTTGGGAATAAGAGATGAGGATTTATCCCCATCAACCCAGGGCATAAGAGCTTATGATAACTCACGTCGTCAAGCACTAGGGACAATTACCATGAACATAACTGTGGGTGCAATTGAGCATGCCACTACATTTCAAGTAGTAGATATCAAGGCATCTTTTAACTTGCTATTGGGACGCCCTTGGCTTCATGATTTAAAGGCCGTCCCTTCATCTCTTCACCAACAAGTAAAGGCCATAGTTGGAGGCATTCCAATTACCATTGATGCTTTATCTATGAGAATCAAAACAGTAGAAAATCCACTAATTAATGTGGAACATGATGAAAATGATAAAGATTTGTGGGGCTTTAGCGAAGAGGTCTCCTTAATAGAGGAAGATGAAAGGACCCCTCTTCATTACGACCTCCACTCAAACATGACAACGAATGCTATCCTAAGAAAGCAAGGACACTTTCCTGGAATGACTCTAGGAAAGAAGAAAGGAATAGCTAAACACATGGGCGTACCTGGCCTCCCTAAATTGGATACTTTCGGACTTGGTTTTGAACCAACTCGCGAAGACCTTAAGCGGGCCCAGGAAAAAAAAGAGCACGAAGAAATGCCCGCACACAAAAAAGGGAGATACCCATGGATCAATATCCTCTCACTTTAAATGGACAATTTATAAGAGAAGGAGAAGACTTCGTTGTAGATGGTATAAGGCAACCTGGGTTCGAAATCTTTTTGGATTGTTGCTTCCTAGACGAGATCCCAGCTCCAATTTATAAGGAGAAGGCACCTCCTTGTTTCAACTTTAATGTCATGGGACTCCTCTTTGGAAGAGAAAAGAATGAATCAAGATACACGGAGGATGATTCTTCACTTATCCAAGCGGTTCTCCAAAGTGAAAGTTTTGACCCCTCCGAATTTATCACTCCAATAAAAGATCAAGAGCGTGGATGGCGCAAGACGGTGAAGGTAACCACTACAAATGGAAAGAAGATTTCAATGACTACAGGACAAGGACCAACGTTCGAAGAATCGTCTGAGTCAGAGTCTGAGTTAGAGTCTTCCCCTATCGAGTCTTCTAAGTCTTTAGTTGTAGCACCCTCATCTTTTATTTCTACTCCTAGGATAGTTAGCAATCAAGTCCCGACGGACATTTCTTTATTTGATATAATGATTTCTGAATTTAATAATATGTCTTCTTCCCCGTATTCTTCTTGTTCTTCTTTATCTAAAGATGACGAGCATTGCTTAACTAATGATGAAAATGATAAAGAAATAATTAAAGCAGTGGAAACACTTGAAAATAAGACACCGATAATTGAGGATACAGAAACGGTTGATATCTCAAAAGATCCAACCATTAAAAGAGAAGTTAAAATCGGACTAACACTAAACAAAGAAGAAAGAATCGATTTAATTAATCTACTTAAAGAATTTATCGATGTATTCGCTTGGTCATACGAAGATATGCCAGGCATTAACAGAGAAATAGCTCAACACACAATACCATTAATTCCAGGAATGAAACCTGTAAAACAAAAGTTACGTCGAATGAAACCCGACGTGGCTCTTAAAATAAAAGAAGAAGTACAAAAACAAATAACTGCAGGTTTTATCAGGGTATCCAAATACCCTGAATGGGTCGCCAATGTTGTCCCGGTTCCGAAAAAAGATGGTAGAGTTCGAATGTGTGTCGACTATCGAGATTTAAATAAGGCAAGTCCAAAGGACGACTTCCCTTTACCACACATCGATATTTTGGTAGATAACACAGCAAATCATGCACTTCTCTCATTTATGGATGGGTATGCAGGATACAATCAAATCCCCATGGCTGAAGAGATATGGAAAAGACAACATTCATAACACCTTGGGGTACTTATTGCTACACGGTAATGCCATTCGGGTTAAAAAACGCGGGTGCCACTTACCAACGAGCAGCAACTTCCCTACTCCATGATATGATGCATAAAGAAGTGGAGGTCTATGTGTATGACATGATTGTAAAATCAAAAGACCGCCAAGGACACCCAATAGCCTTAAAAAAGTTCTTTGAAAGACTAAGAAAATACAACATGAGATTAAACCCCTCCAAATGTGCTTTTGGAGTTACCTCAGGGAAACTCTTGGGATATGTCATAAGCTCTAGAGGAATAGAGATAGATCCCACCAAAATTAAAGCAATCATGTCCATGCCACCGCCCAAAACCGAAAAGCAAATTCGGGGATTTATTGGCCGGTTGCAATACATAAGTAGATTCATATCCAAGTTAACCACGATATGCGAACCAATATTCAAGAAGCTTAAGAAAAATGTACCAATCATATGGGACGATGAGTGTCAAAAAGCCTTTGAAAAGATCAAAGCCTATCTCTCGAATCCTTCCGTATTAGCTCCAGCACTCCCTGGAATACCCTTAAGACTATACTTAACCGTCACAAAGGAAACAATGGGAGCTATGCTTGCACAAGAGGTAGAAAGCAAAGAAAATGCTATTTATTACCTAAGTAAGAAGATGCTCGAGTATGAAACACGCTACACACCATTGGAAAAGCTGTGCCACGCACTGGTGTGGGCCACAACTAAATTAAGACATTACATGCTCGTGCATACCGTTTACGTAGTCTCACGAATGGACCCCCTTAAATACCTATTCGAAAGATCTACACTTAACGGGCGAATCTCAAGATGGATAGTAAATTTGGCCCAGTTCGATATAAGGTTTATGCCTCAAAAGGCGATTAAAGGATCAGTGGTCTCGGATTTTCTAGCAGATTTCCCAATAGAAGATTTGACACCCTTAGAAGAGAATGAATTCCCAGATGAAAGTTTAATGATGACAGAGGATGATACATGGACTCTATATTTTGATGGGGCCTCAAACCAAAAAGGATGCGGCGTAGGAGTCCTGTTAGTATCACCTAAAGAAGAACATGTCCCTATATCCATTAAATTGGATTTCGACGTCACCAACAACGCAGCCGAATATGAAGCATGTGTGGTAGGCCTCGAAACCGCTTTAGCCTTAGGCGTAAGAAAACTCCGGATATTTGGAGATTCCTCCCTAATTATTAATCAAATCTCCAAAAGATGGAAGGTTAGGAGTGAAAGCTTAGCTCCTTACCAAACGTATTTGGAAACTTTTACCGATCAATTGGAAAAAGTGGAATACACTTACCTACCTAGAGAGGAAAACCAATTCGCCGATGCCTTGGCAAGACTAGCCTCAATGGTCAGAATACCTAAGGAAATTGAGTAAATGCCTTTAACCATAGAAAAAAGGCATAAACCAGTATATATTCAAGCTATAGAAGATGATGAAGTGATTCAAGAAGAACCTGAAGAAGAACCATGGTTCATAGATATATTAAATTATGTCACCAAAGGAGAATATCCTCCTCATGCTGACAAAAGAGCGAAAAGAGCATTAAGACTTTTAGCTTCCCAGTTTGTACTCATAGGAAATGAACTACACAAAAGGGTACCTAAGGGTCAAGCTCTATTATGTGTAGACAAAAAGGATGCCCAAAGAGCTATGAGAGTAATCCATGAAGGTACATGTGTTCTGCTAGTCCAAAAGATAATGCGAGAAGGATATTACTGGACTACCATGAATAGAGATTGTCATCAATATGTAAAAAGATGCCCAAAATGTCAAATTTACGCAAATTTGCAACATATCCCACCATCTCTTCTCTACACCTACACTTCACCATGGCCTTTCTCTACATGGGGAATAGACATAATTGGAAAGATTACACCTCCCGGAACAGGAGGTCACGAATACATCTTAGTTGCAATAGATTACTTCACAAAGTGGGTGGAAGCACAATCATATGTCAAGCTCACTGCCAAACATGTAGCACTCTTTATCGAAATAAACATAATTTGTCGATATGGAGTCCCACATGAAATGATAAGTGACAATGGAACTCACTTTCAAGCCGAATGTGAAGAATTGCTACAAAAGTATGGTATTCAACATCACCATTCTTCCCCTTATAGACCTCAAGCAAATGGAGCAGTTGAGGCCGCTAATAAAAATTTAAAAACAATCATCGAGAAAATGACTGAAAATTATAAAGATTGGCCTGACAAACTTCACTTCGCACTGTGGGGTTATCGCACGTCAATCCGAACATCAACAGGAAATACGCCATTCAACTTAGTATATGGAATGGATGCTGTACAACCTGTAGAGTTAGAAATACCATCGCTACGCATCGCGTTAGAATGTAAACTCGATGAAGTCGAATGGACTAGAGCACGGTATGAAGAGCTAATCTTACTCGATGAAAAGCGACTAGAGGCTCTACATCACACTCAATGTTATCAAACCCGCATGGCTAGACATTTCAACAAGAAGGTCAAGACTAGAAATGTCAAGGTTGGGGACTTGGTATTAAAAGCATTAAGAAAAAATGTTTTGGACCCAAGAGGCAAATTTAGACCTAATTGGTCCGGACCATATATTGTCAAAACAATCCTGTCAGGAGGCACGGCTAAATTAACTGACATGGATGGTAATGAATTTTCAAACATGACAAACCTTGACCAACTGAAGAAATACTACCCATAAGTACTTGAGTAAAATCCTCAAGAGAGCTACGTTTGGCCTGATTCCTTAAGCAAAGGATACGTAGGCAACCCATACAGGGTGCGGCCACTTTAATCTCTTCAAATTCTGTATCCCCGAAGTAAAAAACGCATGTCCGCAAAATTTCGAGACTGGCGCCAGAAAATAAACTATGTCGCCAGACGACAATTTTGTCGCCAGGCGACAGAGCCAAATGGTCAGCGACAGTGAATCAGATAGCAGCGCCGGCTTTCTGCGAGTGCCTAGACCAGTTTCGCATGTTCTGGAAATTTATTCGACTTCCGTACTCGAATTAATTCTCCGAAAAATAAATATTGTAATTGTTTTCATTGCTTTAATTAAAAGTTAATTAAAATAAAAGCTGGAATTTTATTAATTAATAAAGAAAGTACATTATTGATAAAATAAAAGCTAAATTAAAATTAACTAAAACAAATTAACTTTGTCTAATAAATCAAAGGAAAAGCAATGCTCTAATCTTTTTTCTCTTTCTTGATTCTCTTCCAATTTGTGTCTTCATTTTCTTCCTCTTGATCCATAACCTTTGCTAGGAGACAACCATTAGAAGACCTACACTCTATTTTAGTATAGATAGTTTCTCCCTCCGCTAGAACTCCATGTTTCTTCTCTACCCAGGCCTCTTTCTTTGTAGAGTCAACTTTTCTCTTTCCTTGATTTTTCTTAGAACTTTTCTTTCCTGGCATAATAGGAGTTTTGGAATTCAATCCTTTCCCCTAGACGTTCTTTAGCAGGGACCTTTTTGTCACCTAGGCGATCCTTCACATTGGTCTTCTCAATTTTGACTTGAGATTTTTGGAATCTTCCATCAAGCCATTGTTTCACTTTATTTGACAAACAAGGTGGTTCCTTGTGGGTAATCACTTCCCATAAGGGCCTACCACTCCAATATCTGTCAAAACGCTCAATCTCTTGTGACACAGGAAATTCATAAGGACGGCGGAGATCTCCTATAGGGATGGTTTGTGCGAGACCATATTGTCTCATAACTCTACAAGGAAAATAAAAAGTTAATCTCGACAACCTCGGAAGACGACGATATGCTTGGTTACTACAACCAACCATCGCCTCAATCTTCCACCAAGGAACAATCCAGTTTATGGTGAAGTCACCGGCAGCAAACACCTTGCTCCACTCACGGCGACCTATTTTCAAAAATCGTTTCTTTCGCCGGACTATGCAATTTGGAACATATGTGTGTATATCGTCAGGAGGATTAATAAGCTTTAACCTCTCCATGAGCCATATCTGTAAAATATGTATTTAATTAGTATTACAGTGAAAAATAATATTCTTTAATTCTTGGTAAATTAAAAATAGCATTATTTTATACCTGTAATAAAATTGGAGAACCTCGAAAAGGTGCTCTTGGATTCTTTCTTAATGCATCCAACCATAGCATAGTCTCTCCAACAATTAGCGGCATTGATTGGCCTTCATTATCCTTACCACTAACTAAGAGTAATTGGTTAAACAAGCAATAAAGAAAAGCCCTTCTCTTATAGACACGGAAATCAGGATTAGGATTATCATAAAAATAATGTGCAAATTCTGTCAAATCAACTATATTCCCATGCACTATATGTTTTAAAGCTGTACCCCTCAAATCATAAAAGCATTCAAATCCTTATAATAATATTCATTGATTCTAGGCATTACCGCAAGACCTGTGGAATAATACCCTATAATGGCTCCAAATTCTTCCGGTAAAGGACATATTTCATCAAGGAAAAATCTAAAACAGTGAGTATCAATATCCCAATAGTCTATGGCAGAATAAATAAAAATCAATTTCAAGACTCATCCCCTTGATTCCAAACATACCCCCCATATGACAAATATCTAATGCTTTTTTATCTTTAGCAGTTAAATGACGACACCATTCATCCATGTATCCACAAAAAGTTCTTTTAGCTAAAGGCATGATTTCTAGTTAATTAGCTAAACTGGTTAAATTATGCAGTAAACGGATAATTCGGGGGCTATTTATAACTTTTTTTTCATGACAGACTTCAAATCCTGTAGGAAACAGGTTAGCGCGTCTGTCGCCAGGCGACAAAATTGTCGCATCGCGACAAAGGCTGTCGCGTGGCGACAGGATGAATTACGCGGCACCGGTTTATCTCTTTGCAGCGACACCTATTACCCGTCGGAAACCGTGTTTTTACGTACTTGATTTCGACTTTGACTTGACTTACTGTTCTATTCCTATTCATACACCCTTATTATCATTATTATTATTATTATCACTATTATTATTATTATTATTATTATTATTATTATTATTATTATTATTATTATTATTATTATTATTATTATTATTATTATATCATATTAAGCTTAATTAATTTTAGTCTTATCATATTTTCTTCCTTCATTTTTCTTTTTTTCATTTCTTTTTTGGGGGAGAGAGTCGGTACCCTCCACTAATATTAAAAATGACGGAAATTTCGCGCAAACATTACACTTTCTCACACACTCATATGCACAACACATTTGTTATAAAATAATAATAAATCAGGCAAATAAAATGTTGATAAATAATAAAGTGCATATATATACAAGTGTCTAATACATGAGTCATATGAATAAGATAGACAAAGTCCTACAAAAGTCAAAAATAAATAAACACAGGTACAACTTGTGTATTTTATGAAGAAGAAGACGGGTTTAAAACCCCGATTCTGTCGCCAAACGACAGAATTGTCGCGAGGCGACAGACTCTGTCGCGCGGCGACAGATGCAAAAGCTCGCGACAGGCATTGCTGGCCAGCGCTGGAGCGGCGACAGAGTGTTGGGCCCCTCCTTATGGTTTTGTGGGTCTAGTTCAGTAATTTGGGTTCCTTGGTACGCCAGTTAGCCCCTTTAAGCAAATTGACATGATTTAGTCAGCTTGATCGAAATACATTGAGTGATCGACTTGATGAAAGATCGTCTCACTTAGCTTAAAGCGCCTAAGTATTGGCTCATAATAAAGCGCCTAAATATTGGCTCATAATAAAGCACCGAAATATTGGTTCAACAGAGGCACCGAAGTATTGGTTCAATAGATGCACCAAAGTAATGGTTTACAAAGGCAAAAACACCGAAGTACTGGCACAAATATACAAAAGCGATGATAACAACGGTATATTAGGGGTCAATAGGTAAAATGATTCTTTGGCAATGTCTCAACATAGAGAGGAGTTGTCTAGTGGCAAAGCACGGCCGTGGCGTGGTAGTGTCACAAATAGTGGAGATGGCGAAGCAAGGTCAACTTCGATGGTCCCTCAAGGTAAAGAAGAGATTGTCTATAGCGGCGACGTACTGCCGTGGCGACATACGGCCACACCCTGAAGATGACGACATACAATTATTTTCGAAGATGTTCCCGAAATACTGTGGAGGATTGTCAACAAGAATATTGAAGACGACGACATATGGTTATCTTCAACGATGGAGTTCACGAGGCACTGTGGAGGTTAACAAAAGCAACAGCGAAACGGTTACGCTCGGAGACGTGTGCTCGACGGTGCAAGATACGCGTTTCTTAACTCTTTTATCTGTTTAACTGATGATTAGTTTGCAGGTATCGGTGTTATAAGAATGATTTGGAATTGCAGAACGTTTTGAATCATTCTCCGTCCCTATCGATACTTTAACTCTCGTTTTTCGAAACTTAAGTTTCTTCAAACTCAGTCAAAGTGGGGGCTTCTGTAGACACCAAATTGTGTCTCCCCAAAACCAAACCCAGTGATGAATGCCTTTCACGTTGTGTTATTATCGAATTAGGTGAAAGTGGTTTGGAAGTCGAGTGTTGCGGTTTAGTTTTAATTAAATTTTTTTCTCTCTGTTTTTGAAAATGACTTTATTTATTTGAAAATAGCCAAACCAGTTTAGTTTGGTCCATAATTAAGGACCAATAATAGTGTAGATGGATGGGGCTTTACGAGACCTTTCTAACGATATATTATAAGATCAATTCCGGTGAATATTGAAGAAGTTATGGCCAAAATACTAAACTGGGCCTGGTTAATACGGCCCAATGATCTAGAGGAGGGCTCAATGTTAATTATTATTCCTGAAATTATTAGGATTAATTATAGTTTTCTAGAAGTTTCTAGAAGGTTCCTTTTAATTATAATATTATTAGATTTAATAATTAATTATTTTTATAGATTTTTATTTGGAATAAAATATCGTTTTGTTATCTTAAATATATATTTTTTATCTTCCGTAGATCAAGTTGATTAAAGATCGGATTCCGCGTGAAGAAAAACGCGCTAATACAGGTTGTCTCCAAACGACAAGTCTGTCGCCGCGCGACAGACCCTGTCGCCTCGCGACAGAGTCGATTCCTGGCGACAGCGTGTAGTTTTATTCCTTATCAAATTCTATGATTTTTCCGGATTATTTTTCTTATAAATAGGGTCCGAATTCTTGTTTTTAGAAATCAATTCACAATCATTAACTCTTTCTTAATTCTCTCTATTCTCTCATCAAGAATTACTTAATTCTTAATTCTTATTCTTATTTTTTTCTTTCTCTCTCTTTCAAAACTAGCTTTTTACAATACAATATTCCGCATTCACAAGATTTAGAGTCTCTTAGCCAAGTTCGAAGTTGCCTTCGCCCTAGACGTGAAAGGTTGATAATTTCTGAGGGTTTGGTCCAAAACTAGTCAAAACTTTGTTTAATTTGATTTTAATTTAATTCTTTAATTATTTAATTATTCTTTATTATTTTCATTGAAGTTTACTAACTTGTGTATTTTGTTATTAGAAAGAGGTACGAGGCTTCAAAGTATGTAATCTTATTACTCTCTTTCAATGTAGAAAGCATGTTTAGATTTGTTTATTATTGTTTAATATTTCTAGTATCATATTAGGATGTTTTTATGCTTTCTAGTATCATGTTTAGGGTGCCTTTACTCTTTCTGATATCATGTTAGTACCATGTTAGGTTTAAAGCTTTGATCTTTATTGCTTAGTGACATGCTAGGGTTGGTTATTGATCTTGTTAGTATCATGCCTAGGATCTTGTTATTATTGAGCTTTATTATGCCTTATCCTGTTATTATCATCATTATTGTTATTGATTTATTATTATGTTGCTTGATATATTTTATTGTTGTTGCTTGATCACACCTTTTATGATTGTTAAAGGGAATTTGTACTTGAAATCACGCTTAATAAGATAATTATTAATTTGGTTTAGGCTAATGTGATTTTAATTCAAGTGATCGCCAATAATAGTCTTATTTGTGCATTAATATTTCAACCAACATAGATTAAACAGGGTAGGTTCAATATAATGTTTGTATGTTATTCGAAAAGCGCGCATGAATACGAGCAGAACAAAGTAGAGGCCTATTTTATAGGGCGTGTCCTTTCTTTTGTAGATTGGATTCGTACCCTCATCCCCGAACCCTATTTGGTTCAAGACCTTATGGAGTAGTTGATGGTCCTTTTGGATTGTCTTTTGGGTTTACAAGTTTCTAAAACTTGTTGGCGACTCTTTTTGCTCTGTCTTTCCCTTTGGAACGCCACCGTAATTTAGTGTATGATCACAGTGGGGTTCAAGTTTGGGGTTATCGTAATGCTTGAAATATTCCCTACACACACGCTTCTCTATCCTCTTTTGGCTGGGCGATTTTTGGAGGAAGACAGTCGGTTTGTTGGCGATCAGAAGTGTCGCACTAGATCTAACGAAATACGAACCAGTATAACTCAAACACATAATTTATAATAAACCCTAACCCTTTGAACTGAAAAACGATCAAGAAAAATAAAATTAAAAAAAAAAACATGACTTTCTACTTCTCCAATCTGATTTTTGGAATAAAAGCTGGGAAGTTTATTTGGATATTCTCTCAAAATCTACATTTTCTAGAAGATGGGTAATTTGGAGATCTATTTCATATTTTAATTTTAACTTTAATAATGGAGATGTGAGAAAGGGGGTGCTTCAATATACTGGTCACTCTTTTCAAATTTCGAAAATTTGGGTAAATACGTAGTAATACGGAGAGTAAAGTTTTTTTTTTAGCCGTTGTATTAGCTTTTTAGGCCATTGCATCAGCCAATGCCGTTGCGATAGCTTTTGGTGTCGTTGTATTAGGCTAATCTAATGCAACGACATATAATGAACCAAGGCATTAGATATGACATAAATAGAATTGTCATATTAGCCTACCTATTGCAACGGTTTTTAGGAGAGGCATTGCATTAGCTCTTTTTTGATGTTGCATTAGATAAAAAATGTAGTAGTGGACGTTCCTGGCTGCTTCATCACGGCCAATGGTAACGGGGAGGGTAATTTTCTCGCCGGGATACATTGTAGACCCGTTAAATTAAAATATCGGGTAAGGTACTAGCGTCAAGTGCTTGCTCTTCAACTTCAGCTGGTTATGGGCCTTACGGAACAGAATATTCGCGCCAATGCCACCGTCGATGAGGGTTCGCCAAACGTTGTGGTTAGCTACCATTTTGATGATAACCAGCAGATCCTCATAGGGGAATGTCACCCTCCTAGTAGTCTCCGGCTGTGAACGTGATGTTCGACATCGAAGATTGGGGTTTTCGGATTTCGGCATGGTTCACCTAATGGGTCAGAGCCCTCAATTGGCGTTTTCGCTTTCTCCGAGAGTTTGTTCCTCTAGAAATAACAAGGATATCAAGGTTTTGTTTTTCCTGACCCTTGGTGTTCTTCCTGGGGAAGTCTAGCTCTTGCTGAGGATCTTTCTCGGTCTTTTTCTCCTCGCGGCACTCCGCGAGGTATTTTTTCAAGTAACCTTTCCGAACCAATCCTCAATCTGATCCTTCAGCTGGATATAGCCCTCGGTGTGATGTCCAGTTGACTCGTGGAATTCACATTATCGGTCCTTGTTCTTTTGTTGATGCTACAATGGAAGTGGCCTCGGCTTTTTGTATTTTTGCTCGTCCTTCGTTATGCTGTAGATTTTGGCACGCGGAAGGGAGAGAGGAGTGTATGATTCGTAACTACCCGCATACAGGGTAGACTTTTCTTTCTTCGGCTCAGCTGCCGAGGATGGTTTTGAGGCTTTCGCCTCCCTTTCCTGTGGCTCTAGCCTTCGGACTGTTGTCCCTTGTTCTTCCCTACCTTAGATTGGGACTGGGTTTTTGCTATGTTTCATTCCTCGGCTTAGATGTATTTGTCCGAGGCATCCAAGGCTTCCTCCAAGGTCTGCGGGGGATGCACGACCATGAAGTCAAGGAACTTTCCAGCTTGCAGCCCGTTCCGCAACGCGAAACAGCTAGCCCTTAGTCCACACTTGTGATTTTAGACGAATCATTGCTGAAGTGAGTCCGATAGTCTCGGTGGCTTTTGTCCTCCCCTTGCTGCAGACTAGTCAGCTCTGCAGTTGTTTTCTCTTGGCGATTTGCCGTAGAGAACTTGCTCTTGAACTTGTTGGAAAGGTCTTTCCAACCGGTTATCGAGCCTTCCTTCACTCCTGTGGTGATCCATGCTTGTGCAACACACTTTAGAGTAGTCAGGAAATATTTGCACTAGGTCGCTTCGAACCTGGGGTTCGGATACATGTGCCCCCGGAAGAGGCAATGTGGTCCTTTAGATCTGAAGTTCCGTTGTAAGTTATGTGGTGAGATTTTCACTGTCGGCACATGCTCTTCTAAAATCCTGCTTTGGAAGGGTGAACTGGTAAGAACCATTACTACCTTTCCCCTATTCCCAACCGAAGGAACCTCGCTTCTCCCTCTTAGAGAGGTTGAAGTGGTTTTTGCCCTCGGCTGGGACGGTTCAGGGTTGGTGAGGCGGATGTGCACACTCATCTCCCTTAAGCCGAGGCGTTCATGGATGTTTCGGCAAGTAGGCTCGCACCGCGCAAAGGCAGAGTTGTTGCTTTTGTATATGCGGGTGTTATAGGGCTCATATACTTCGAAGAACTGCGGGTTTCTTTTTCTTTTCCGCTCAGTTCTCTAAGTGTTCTCTTCCCACTAATCACCGAGCTCTTTGAATGACGGAGTTTGTCCGTCCTTTTCTTGGCCGGTCCTCCTTCTCAGGGGTCTTGGCTAAACAGGTGAATGGTCACGGGTAGGTGGTGGAAAGTTTCCCACTTGGGACTTCATGAAATCCATGAAGACCGCCACGGCTCTCGCTAGTTCCTTCATAGAGGGTCCTGATTGAGGAGTCGTCGTCGGCTGAGAACGAGAATGCACGTTTTGAGGTGGGCTCTTAGCGTCTGAATTCATTCGGTTGGTATAAACTGGTCTTCTGCTAAGAATGATTGAATGGAGATGGTGATCTCTCCAGTGTGGCCCTCTCCGACGCGGCTCTCTTCGATGAGGGCGCATTTGAAGAAGGTGAGGGAGGTAATGACGGTGAGGAGAGTGGATTCTCCCCCGTCGAAATAGGGGTCCTCCTTGAAGAGGAAGGACCACCGTTTTTGGCGTTTTTACCATTCTTGCGATTATTAGCCATGTTGCTAAGGTTGAAAAAATTGGTTGATTTTTGGCTTGTTTTTTTAAAGTCTTCCCCCCCCCCCCCCACACAGCATCAAATTGTTTCGAATGAAAACAATGGGACCTTCGGATGAGGTCCTTACTGCGAGCTGAAGACTAATCTCGGTCCAAGTGATGATCAAGACGAGGATTTCGTACACAACAAACAAACGTAAACTGACCTCGGGGGTTATGCGGAGGAAGACCCTCCGATGCCGAAGTCAGTAAAGTGTTTAGAGAGAGAAAGCTATGCAAGAGTATTTATTGCTTGAGGCTTTGTGTGCATGAATGTGAAATAGGAGAAGTGATGGTTTTTCTACCTTTACACAAATAGGATAAATGGGCCTTGAGGTCAAATTGGCTTGCCATATTGACCTGGCCTTTAACTGACTTGGCGTGATTTGGGAGAGTTGAAACTTTGCCTTGGGCTTGATAATTGAATCATTTTGGACCGGCCCAATTTGAGTAAATTAGACCCAAACACTTAATATTTTGATTATGAGTTAATTAAAGTATTAAACAAATTTATAAAAATAAACAAAAAAAGAATTACCGATCCCTTAGGTTGTAGGTAAATTAACTTGTTAAAAGCAGATGTCCCCCAAAATTTGTATTATTTAGAAATAATCAAAAGATTGACTTATTTTTATTGGATCGCTCAAAGTTTGTATTATTTTTGACAATTTTTCCAATTTTATGTAATACTTTCTTTTTTTTGAAAGGATACACTAACACCTCGTACACGTGACTAAAGATGGCACTGGGCTAGCCCAACACGAAAAAGCTCGGCACAACACGGGCATGGTTTAGGCCTTGCACGGCGCGATACTGCGTATGCCCGGTCTAGGCCGCCTTTATTTAAGACAAGCACGATAAGATACAGCAAAACACGACACAATAAAGCACACTAAAAAAAATGAAATTTTGGTTAAGCAAATAAGCCTGATATGGCTAGACATGATAGCACATGGACCTAGGCCGTGCACGGCTCTACCTTTTGAAAATTTTGGGCCAGCCCAACACAACACGTAACTCGTGGGTTGGCCCAAGGGACGGGCCTGACTAATCCCAAAGCACGTGAGTCCAACACAAGGCACGGCCCAGAGCCACCTTACGCATGACTAATCCAATAATTAATAAATTATACAACATTATGTTAAACACTTAGGCCCCGTTCACTTCACCTTATTTTTGCTGAACTGAAATTAAATATAATAAAATGAAATTATTTTTGCTGAACTTAAGTTATTTTTACTCAAATGAAATTATTTTAACTTAATAGAAATTAATTTTGTTGAACTGAATTGTTTTTTTCAATAATAAAACTATATACAATTTTTTAATCTTACAAAATCTATTCAATCTAATCTAACTTGGCATCAAATCTAATCATAATAATAATACCTATTTGTCACCTACGTGGCTCGACACTTGGCAAAAAACTGGAATGCCATGTGTCGTTGTCTTGTGGTCTAGTTGTGAATGTTAAATACGATCATATAACCCTTTTTGACAATGTAAAATATTTAGACACACAATACCACATCGCTTATATTTATATAATAGTGTACTTTTTGTAGTTTTATTTGTAAATAGATATCTATGTCATCATAAACTTGATATTTTTTTATTGCACTTAAATTATTTCTAATGAATTAAAAGTATTTTTACCATATTAAATATAATTTTTCTAATTAAAACTTATTTTTACTGGTTTTCTATTTTTTATTAAAATAAATTATAAATGGATCTCATTTTAAATAACGTTTTAAAATGAATTTTATGATGGAAATAGTACTTAGTTATAAGATATTTATTAAAAGTTATAATTAATTTTTTTTTTATATGAAATATTAGAAATAGATTGATAATAAAACAATATACAACATTTTTTACTTAAAAAAAATCCATCCAAAATTTATTTACTTAGCATCCTATGTGTCACAATAATTTCTATTTATCGTCTACTGGCTCGACACTTTGGCGAAATACTAGAAAAATAAGTGTGAATGTGTAGGGAATATTTCAAGCACCCAACTTTGAGCCCCACTGTGATCATGCATTTAAGCATGGTGGCGTTCAAACAGAAAAAAGCTAGAGTAAAAGAGTCGCCAACAAGTTTTAGGAACTTGTAAACCGTCCACGAGGTGAATGTTACACCCCATTCACGATCACAGAGATTGCTAACTCAATAGTGGTCTTGAACCATTATTAGATATTCGGAGATGATGGTACGAATCCAACCTAAAAGAGATTGAACTCCAACTAAATAGACCTTTACTTTGTTCTTCTCATATTCATGTGCACTTTCCAATTAACATATAATCATTATATTAATCCTAAACTTATTTAATCTATATTGGTTGATTATTAATGCACAAATAAATCAATTATTGGCGATCACTTGAATTAAAATCATATTAGGCTAAATAAAATTATTAATTATCTTAATAAGTGTGAATTCAAGTACAAATTACCTTTAAACCTGTAAGAGAGTGCGTGATCAAGCAATAACAATAATAATAAGAATAATCAAGCAACATAATAATATCAACAAATTAATTATGAATATTTTCATAAATTAACAAATGACATGAAAAATTCGTATATTAATAAATAATGTCAAAATATTCGTAAATTAACAAATAACATGAAACTATTCGTTGATTAACAAATAATGTTACACTCTATATAACTTGACACAACAAATCATCATCACTACATTCTCAAAGTATATTATTAGTAACATCATAGGCAGATACTAGCATGATTAATAACAAATTCTAGCATATCACTAAACAATAAAAATCAAAGATTTAGCCCTAACATGAAATTAGAAATCAATAAAAGCATCCTAACATGATACTAGAAATTAATAAAATATTCTAAACACGATTTCTATTTCGAAAAAACAATTAAGTAATTAAATTATTTATTTTGATGCCTCGTACCTCTTTCTATCAAAACAATACACACGTTATTAACTTAAATAAAAAGATTAAATCAAACAATAAAAATAATATTAATTGAAATATAGATTTGATAGAGAACCCTCATAACTATCAACCTTTCACGTCGAAGTCTAAGGTAACTTTGAGCTTGACTAGGTGTGTCTAAATCTCATGAAGGACGTATGATGCATTTTTGAAAAGGTGGAGAAAAGACTTTGACAATCACGAAAGAGATAGAAAGAATAAGCTTTAGCTTAGAGAGAGAAGAGATGATGATTGTGTGTGCATTGAAAATGGGGAAAATCGTCCCTATTTATAGAGAAAAACGACCAAAAACGATCATAATAGAGTCAGAATTTGACTCGGAGTAAAACAAGTTCCATCGCCACGCGACATAGTCATCGTGACACGATAGCGCTATCGCACAACGATAAACCTATCGCGGCGTGACATATGATGTACGATAAACTTCGTACGGAATCCATATCCCAATCAAATTGGGTTAGCCGGAGGTCGTACTTATCTTTTACGGTTTTTTCACCATATACCATTGAGTTTTAACTTAATTCACCATATACCACCAAAAACTTTCTAATTCACCATATACCATTAAGTTCCTGTGCAATACCACAAAATACCGTTTTTAGTAACTACCGTTAGCCTGTCGTTAGCTTGCCGTTTCGGGTATTTTACTAATTCACCATATACCAATGTTTATAAAGTTATTTCACCATATACCATTAAATTAAAAGATATTTCATTATATACCCAGAAATTACAACGGTTATTTTTTAAAAAAAAAAATTAGTCGTTGACTGTTATAACGGATAGTTTATGTATATAAACATAATACTTGAGGGATTGAAGCAGCACTTCACCCTTCTAAAAGCATTTGCAAAGATGTGAACACACTTGAAATCATCATCGTCATCTTACGAATATGCATACATAAAAATGCCAAACAAAGCTTGTACATGTGAGAAAAAATTTGCAATAAGGAGTTGTGATTCGGCAAAATATCCATAAAAGTTGTACTATAAGTGTGATATATAAGAGAAATTTCGATAGTGAAAGGGTAATGCCAAACAAAATGTCCTTTCGATTTATGAATTTCAAAGTAGGGGAAGCATAGACACACAATGTCATGGAAATGAGAGCATTTTGAAGGAGCTCAAGAGAAAAGTAGTGAAGCAGCAAAAAATAGTAGATGCAAATTCTAGGTATATGGTGAAATATCTTTTAATTTAATGGTTTGGTGAAATAACTTTATAAACATGGGTATATAGTGAATTAGTAAATACCCCAAACGGCAGATTAACGGCAGTTATCAAAAAATGTGTTTTGTGGTATTGCACAGGAACTCAATGGTACATGGTGAATTAGAAAGTTTTTGGTGGTATATGGTGAATTAAGTTAAAACTCAGTGGTATATGGTGAAAATTTCGTATCTTTTATTAAATCAGATTTTAATCAAGTTATTAACCTTAAATAATCAAAATCAAGCAACAATTTATACTGTAGATTCACAATCATCAAATCAGGGCAATATTTTTGTATTTAAAAATAATCAATTTTAAGCATCAATTAAGTATAATTATATAAAATTGAGACTAGTTTTGGTTAAGAAAAAAACCTGAAATTAGAAAATTGAAAATTAGGATTCCACCAAATCAGAAGAAGATATGACGATCAAAGAAGAAACAACGAAGAAGCTTTACTGACCAAATAGAATCGTCAGGCAAAGAGAGGCGCCGGTCAGACAGCCGCCAGCTCATCAACATATGTGCAGTAGAGATCGAGAGAGTTTAAGAGAAGAAGTGAGGGTGGGTGCGGCTGAGTGAATGAAAAATAGGGTTTGGATAAGTTTAATTCTTTTTCCTACCCATTTTAAGTGAGTTGGCGAAATTTCGAATGAGTGTTTAAAAAATTTTGGAAAATAGAGGAGGGAAACTAAGCGCGCACACATTAAGACACCTGATGCAACGGGCATATGTAACCAATGCAATATCCTGTAATCATGTGGCATTTGACAGTCTAATGCGACGGTTATACATAACCGTTGTGTTGGTGTGTTGCATTATCCATCACCATTGCATTAGAGTGTTGCACTAGCCTTAACCGTTGCATTAGAGTGTTGCATTATCCTTAACCGTTGCATTTAACCGTTGCCTTTGCTCGTTTATGTTGTAGTGTTTAAAACACTTGTTTTATCCAATGTAGAATTCATTATCTTTTCAAAATAAATAATAATTATAATTATCAATGCTAATACCTTTAGAATTCAAAATAATCTTCTAGATAATTCTAGAAGATTAAGATAAATCCTAATGACTTAAAAATATAATTAATGGACCCTCTACATGATCATTGGGTTCGCATATAAAATCCGATTTAGGCCCATTTTAGTATTTTGGCCATAACATCCTCTTTATAACTCGATACTAGGCTTATAATATATCGTTTGAAAGCTCTTTTCAAGCCCATCCAACTACACAATTATTGAACCCAAACTAAACTAGATTGGACGTTTTTCCATAAATAGGATACGAAATGAATGATTTTCGAAATAAAAAATGAAATATTTTTATTAAAAAATTTTAGAAAACAGGGCAATTTACGAGACTCTTCAACATTTCACCTTACTCGATATTCAATGACTTGAAAAGCACTCATCATTGGGTTTGGTTTTTGGGGAGTGTAGGGAATATTTCAAGCCATCCCACACTTGAGGCCCATTGTGATCATACACTAAAGCATGGTGGCGTCCAAAGGGAAGGAAGGTAGAGCAAAAGAGTCGCCAACAAGTTTTAGGAACTTGTAAACCGTTCACAAGGTGAAGGTTACACCCCTTAACGATCCATGAGATCGTCAACTCCAATAGGTCTGGAACCATGACTGGTGTTCGGGGATGAGAGTACGAATCCAATATAAAAGAGAAAGAACTCGCCCTAAAAAATAGGCCTCTACTTTATTCTACTCGTATTCATGTGCACTTTCTGACTAACATGCAATCATTAGGTTAACCCTAAACCTGTTTAATCTATGTTGGTTGAATATTAATGCACAAATAAAACTATTATTGGAGATCACTTGAATTAAAATCATATTAGCCCTAAATTAATTATCTTATTAAGCGTGATTACAAGTACAAATTCCTTTTAAACATGCATAAAAGGTGTGATCAAGCAACAACAATGACAATATATATCAAGCAACGATAATAATAACGATAATCATAACAATCACCATAATCATAATCATAATAATAATCATAATAATAATAAATAACCATAATAATAATCATATCAACGCTAAAGCATAATAATAGCAAGATCCTAGGCATGATACTAACAAGATTAATAACAAATCCTAGCATGTCACTAAGCAATAAAGATCAAAGCTTTAGCTCTAACATCATACTAACATGATATTGATATGATATTAGAAAGCATAGGAAGCACCCTAAGCATGATACTATAAAGCAATAATAACATCCTAAAATGATGCTAGGAATTAATAAATAATAAAAATACTTTCTACAAGAATAGAGCAATGAGACTACATACTTTGATGCCTCGTGCCTCTTTCTAATAAAAAAATACACGCGTTTGTAAACTTCAATAAAATAATAAATCAAAGAATTAAATAAAAAGAAAGAGTTAAAAAGTTTACACTAGAATTGGGACCAAACCCCCAGAAATTATCAACCTTTCATGTCTAGGGCGAAGGCAACCTCAAACTTGGCTAGGTGTGTCTAGTGCTAATGTATGAGGAATTGTGTTTGCAAAAGGCTAGGCTAGAAAGAGGGAGAGAGAGAATAAGCTTTAGCTTAGAGAGAGAGAAGAATTAGAGAATTCTAGTTATTGAAAAATGGAGGTCCGGAGACCCTATTTATAAGAAAATAGTTCGGAATCGATAAAAATGAATCAAAGTTTGAAAAGGAATAAAACACCTCCCTGTCACCAGCGACAGGTCTCGTCGCCAGGCGACGAACCTATCGTTTGGAAATGCAGGAGGTTTCCAACGCCTTTTCAACGCGGAATCCACTTCTTGATAAATTCAAGTCGTAAAATCCGTGTTAGAGGTAAAATTGTATTTTCATATAAAACACTTCTTTTATTCCAAATAAAACTCATAAAACATAATTATCAACCCTAATCCTATTAGGATTTAAAAGAACCTTCTAGAAGATTCTAGAAGACTATAATCAATCCTAATTGCTTTAGGAATGATAATTAATAATAGGCCCTCCTCTAGATCATTGGGCCGCATATAAGAACCAAATCGGGCCCAGTTTAGTATTTTGGCCATAACTTCCTCTTTACTCATCGGAATTGGGCTTATAATATATCATTGGAAATCTCTTCTTGAGCCCCATCTAACTACACCGTTATTGGGCCCTTTTCGTGGAACAAACTAAATTAGATTGGCTATTTTAATAAAATAAAATAGGTTTTCGAAAACAGAAAGAAAGGATTTTATAAAAACTAACCACAACATTAGACTTTCCACACTATCACTTCATTCGATTATGGTTCGACGCGAAAGGTATTCATCACTGGGTTTGGTTTGTGGGAGACACAAATGGGTGTCTACAGAAGCCCCCACTTTGACTGAGTTTGGAGAAACTTATGTTTCGAAAACGAAAGTCAAAGTAGCGATAGGGACGGAGAATGATTCAGAACGTTCTGCGATCCTAAATCATTCTTGTAACGCCGATACCTACAAACTAGAGTTAGTTAAAAAGATAAAAGAGTTAAGAAATGCGTATCTTGCACCGTCGAGCACACATCTCTAGGAGTAATCGATTTATTTTGACGATCTTCCTCATGCTAGGGTATATTGTCTGAAGACTGCCACGCTTGTAACCGCCTCCAATTTTCGCTGTGATAATCTTCTGCAAGCTAGGGAACATTATCGAAGATTGCTTCGCTTGAAACGACCTTCTACCGCCTTGTGACCATCCTCCGCAAGCTAGGGAACACAATCAAAGATAACTTCACTTGAAATCACCTTCTTCTTTTGACAACCTTTCACATCCTAGGGAACGCCGTCAAAGATCACTTCGCTTGAAGCCACCCTCTATTTTTGACAACCCTCCACATTCTAGGGAACACCGTCTATCAATGCTGCTACATCTCGAGCTTTTTTCTTGAATCATGGTGACAACCTTCCCAATCATAAAGAATGTCGTTGAAGACCGCCTCATCACGAACCGTTCTTCTCAAATCTTGGTGACAACCTCCACAATCTTAGTGAATGTTGTCGAAGACCGCCCATCTCGTGCTATCTTCTCAAGTCTGGGTGACAACCTCCTCAATCTTAGCGAACGTCGTCGAAGATCGCCCATCTCATGCCATTTTCAGTTGTTGCGATAATATTCCGAAGAAAATTACCGAAGACCAACGCTTGTCGATCCTTAAAGCTCGCTTGAACTTTGCTGCCGTGATATTTGCTGAAATTTCCGCGGTGCCAGTGCGTCGGCGCATTTTGCTGCTTGTGAACCAGTACGTCGGTGCCTTCTGCTGCTTATGAACCATTACGTCGGTGCCTTTGCAATGAGCCAATGTTTAGGCACTTTAAGCTAAGTGAGACGATCTTTTATCAGGTCGATCACCTACTATGATTGTAACATAGCCGATTACTTAATCATGTCAAATTGCTTATAGGGGCTAACCGGCGTACCAAGGAACCCGAAATTGCTGTATAAGGTCCACATAGTCTAATATGGGGACTACGCATTGTGTCGTCGTACCAGCACACGCTGGAAAGCACTGTCGCCAGGCGACGAAGGCCAGCGCCTGGCGACGAACTCGTCGTTTGGCGCTGGTGTCGAGTTTTCGAAATAAAACCCCTTTCTTCTCCATTACTATTGTTCGTTCCTCGATTTCGCTCTAAATCTTCAACTTGGTCGTTTCCTTACAACCAAATCTGCTTAAATCTTTTGCAAATTCTTGCTCAAACTCCTCTTATCTCGAAAGAATTTCATGTGTTTATATTCGCGGTTTTTTGAAAAAATCCGGGAATGTCTTATTTGCTTGCTCTTTGGAAGTGATAGCTCCATATGCCTTGAAACTCTGTTGAAAACCCTATCCTTCAGGATCTGAGGTGCTTGATCAAAATCTAAATGTGCTCGATCAATTAGGTCGATCGTCAATCTAACTGCGATCAAGCCGACTCTATTTATTAAGCCATTTGCGTCCTTTTGCTTCAAATCTTTTGCACCTGCATTTATATTTTGGACTATAGAAGTTTGCTCATCTTTTCTTTAGGGGTTAACCTAAGGCTCAGTGTTGCTTAACTCATTGCATAATACTTAATGTGTTTTTAACACATATGACTTGTCATGACTCGACTGAAAGTTGTTTTGACATACATGGCTGACTCAAAAACGCAGAAAAACAAAAATTAACAAAAATTTCCGTCATTTTGGTGGAGGGTATCGACTTTCTCCCGAAAAAGAAAGACGCAAAAAGGAATCGAAATGTTGTGTTTGATGATGCATGTTGAACGAGTTTAGTCGAATGTATGCATTGATGTTGTATCTCATAGTGCAAAGATTAGTTCATCCTAAGCTATCTCAATAGTTAACTCGATGATGAAAGTATTTGGGTAACTTAGGCACGGAGGCTAAGTACTTCATACTTTGTGATGCAATAAGAATTATGATAATGAGTGATCTTGATATGACAAGGCGTGCTTCAACGTCATGTAAAGATTTCATGATAAAAGGTTCCTAAAGGGAGGATTATTTGTCTATGTATCCGTGATGTGTGTGAAAGTGACACTAAAGCTAGGCTGCAAAGGCTAAGTGTATGGAGAAAGTATCTTGAGAAAAGTCAAATGATGGTGACTCTTAGGCTAGGTAAGCTAGTAATGTAGGGATCAAGCCCCCAAGTCTAGCTCTAAATGGAAAGGGATGAGCATTGGAAATTCCTTAATATGATTAATTATGAATGCATTTTTATTATGGCCGTACCTCGATGTGAGGTTGCCTACGTATCCGTTAGGAATCAGGCCGAACGTAGCTCTAGCCAAACCTTGCACAAGTATGTGTGTACCTCAAAGAGGTCTTTTAAGGGCTGTAACGTGGTTAGGCTAAAGGTTGAAGAAGAAGGGGATAAAAGGCTCAAGACCCTATATAAGCCCCCCAAGGTGTGCAGCCTTGCTTTTAAATCTTTGTATTATTATGCTTGAGGTTTCTCACTTTTGAGCTCTTTCTTTTTTATTTTTGCTCTTTTTTATTTTGTTTTTGCATTTTTTTTTTATTTTGAACTCTTTTTTTTAATAAGTGTGGGCAATCGCGATCATGCGGTCTATCACTCACTTGACATTCATGTTTCTCAGGCACGGTACCGAGCACTCGATAAGAAACGCAATCCGAGACGTGTTCTTATCAAAGATATTTTCATATCAAAGATATTGGAACACTTGCCCTTTTGCACGATTTTATTATTTTTTGCTATTTTAATTTTTTTGAAATCACTCAAGCTTTTGAAATTGCATAAGTTACACACCATCCCATCCCAAATTTAGGTAGATATGGGTTGAAGAAAGAAAGGTCTATCATTAGACGAGGCTTAAAGTGGTTTATAAAGAAAGGATTGTATATTTGAAAGGGTGAAAGGTATAACATGGCTACAAGAGGTGCCTCTACTCATGGGTATACCTTGTGCTTAGTTCGAAATGGATTATTTTTTTATGCAATGCAATGCAATGATCATATGAAAGGAAACAAATGCTCATTTTATTAAAGGGAGAGAAAGAATGATCCTACAAAATAAATCTAAGGGAAAATAAAAGGTGTATATGCTAGACTTATTGGGGAAGGGATAAATAAAAGAAAATAGAAAGAAATGAAAAAAAAAAGAGGTCATGAAATCTTGTCATTGAAGCTCGCTTCGTGTCTTGTGTTTTATCATCACTTGGTCTTCTTTCCAATTGGAGGTATAGGAAGCTTGTTATTGTCGATCAAATATTGGATGGCCTCCTTTAGCTTCCAACAGCTCTCAGTAGTATGACCCCTACCTTGATGGTACTTGCAATGTGCATCTGGATTCCAACTAGGCAATCTCTTTTCAGGTGCGGGATCTTGAATGGGTCCAATGGGAGTAATGAGTCCCTTAGTATGGAGTCGATCGAAGGCAGCATCATAGCTCATCCCAATGGGGGTGAAGTCTTTCCTTAGTTGCTTCTTAGATCCTTGGTTATCCATGGCTAAGACTTCACTAAGATCAAAGGTACTAACATTGTTACTAGAGTGGGTGTTTTCGGAAGAAGAAGGATTGTCATTCTTCTTTCCTTTCTAGCCACTTTGGTTAATATTGTTAGTAGTATTTTGCTTTGCGAGGTCATCTTCTATCTCGATGCCTATGTCATAGACGGCCTTGAAAGTATTCAAGTTGTGTTGATATTTTAAGTGCTTTGAATACTTTTCTCGTAAATTTTTGATGAACATCCTCACGGATTCTTTTTCAATAGGAACTTCTATCATATTA
Source organism: Chenopodium album (assembly GCF_948465745.1). Classification (NCBI taxonomy): domain Eukaryota; kingdom Viridiplantae; phylum Streptophyta; class Magnoliopsida; order Caryophyllales; family Amaranthaceae; genus Chenopodium; species Chenopodium album. The sequence continues at coordinate 16,272,521 of NC_137847.1, read as the reverse complement.
GCGGAAGTTTCCTTCCACTTGTTAAAGAAAGAAGTAAAGCCTTCATTCTCTTTTTCTCTTAAGATCTCAAGTTGTCTATAGTCAGTTTCGACTTGAATATTACACTTATATGTATCAATGAAAGCATTTACAATGGCATCCCAAGTTGAGGTTTTCTCTTTGTCAAGGGAAAAGAACCATTATTGACACACAGTTTCAAGTGATAAAGAAAACAATGTATGAAAATTTTTCTTATCTATCCCCTTAATGTTCATTATTGTCTCAAACGCTCTTAAGTGGAAATAAGGGTTATTTGTTGCCTTGAACTTAGGGATGTCACTGGCATTGAACTTCTGCAGAAGAAGTTCCTTGTCCACCGAGACCCCTTGCAAGCTAATTCCCTGGAATCTGTAGTCATTGGATATTTTACTCAAGCTTTCTTGCATGAGCTCCATTTGTTATTGCTTCACAGGGTCATTGATTTGAAGGGTAAAGGCCTTCAACACCTCAGTCACGCTGGCCATTTGCTTCTTAAGCTCATTGACTTCTTCTTGACTTGCCATTAACTTCTTAGCTTTTCTTTTCCAACTGACTGGTTTATCAAAAATTTGAAATTGAACGAAGAGGTTGTCCTTGATTAAACGCCCTTCCTTTCTTGACCAAGTGCTGTGGGAAGGGAAATTTTGGATAAGTTTTCCATTTTTGACTCAAGCTCTATTCAACATGCAATAGATGGGAAGAGATCATGGAAGAAAGGTATGAAGGAGTATGTAGAGAGTGAAAAAATGATGTATATGGGAATATATAGAATAATTTAGGAATAAAGTGGAACCCCAACTCAAATGATGGAAAGGACACGCATACGAGACTCTCTAGACATGGTCAAAATGTGACATATTAGGGTGTGCTTTATTGGTGAGTGCAAGTGACATTCTATGACTCTTGTGTATGACCATGGAACTAAGTGCTTAAACTCAATTAAGGACTAAATATGGCTACTGCCATTAACAAACTGATCAAACTGATTAATAAACTATTCAATTAGACTCGTCATGATGACTTGAGCAACAAACTGAACTGTCGCCAAAGCAACAGGATTGTCGCCGCACACTGCAGTGCAGCGCCAGACAACAGGGTTGTCGCTCGGCGTTGCATAGAAGCGTTTGGCGCCACAGCCCAAATTTTTGCGCCATTGCTGGAACATCGATCTGGGACTGTTTTCAGTATTTTTACTCTCAAAGGACAGGCCTAAAGTCGTACTGAGTCAAGTTTGATCAATTTATTAGACTCATTCACAAGTTAAACAAACGGTTAGGGGAAAAACACATATAAGATATGCACAACAAATAATGCACAAGTAGTCATATAGTAACAATATGATGCAATGAGTTTGCAACCTAACCATGGCTCTAGTTCTCTAAAGTTCAGGATATGGGTTAGTCAAAGAGGGTCCATGGTTATGATTCCGGATGCACCGCACGGAAGCCTTACCTTTGGAAGGGTTGGCGCGTGTGGATGGGACCCCGCGAGTTAGACTCGGTTCCATGGTTTGGTGATTCAACAATCTCGGATGTACCCTTCGTTGCCAGGAGCGTTCGATTGGGTAGATGGAGCATGAATTCCCAGAGGGTTATGTCCATATGTAGAACACATATGAGTTTCAGAAAAGAGAGAAAAACTCAATCAGGAAGTAGAATCGAGCCAACAGTGCTTGAACCAGTCAAAACAAGAAGGCAGAGTTCTGGCTCGGTATTGGAAGAACATGGCGCCAGACAACATAGTCTGTCGCCAGAAAATGACTCCGTCGCCAGACGACAAAATTGTCGTCAGGCGACGAGGCCATTTTTCAGGAGACGCACTCTATTTTCTAGACGTTAGTTCCTACATGCCTCAGCATCTTTCTGTGTTCTTAGAATTTTCCAGTTTTCAGGAACTTGTAAACCGTTCACAGGGTGAAGGTTACACCCCTTAACGATTCATGAGATCGTCAACTCCAATAGGTCTGGAACCATGACTGGTGTTCGGGGATGAGAGTACGAATCCAATCTAAAAGAGAAAAAACTCGCCCTATAAAATAGGCCTCTACTTTATTCTACTCGTATTCATGTGCGCTTTCTGACTAACATGCAATCATTAGGTTAACCCTAAACCTGTTTAATCTATGTTGGTTGAATATTAATGCACAAATAAAACTATTATTTGCGATCACTTGAAATTAAATCATATTAGCCCTAACAAGATTATCAATTATCTTATTTAGCGTGATTACAAGTACAAATTTCCTTTAAACATGCATAAAAGGTGTGATCAAGCAACAATAATAATAACGATAATCATAACAATCACCATAATCATAATCATAATAATAATAATCAATAATTATAATAATAATCATATCAACGCTAAATCATAATAATAGCAAGATCCTAGGCATGATACTAACAAGATTAATAACAAATCCTAGCATGTCACTAAGCAATAAAGATCAACGCTTTAACTCTAACATGATACTAACATGTTATTGATATGATATTAGAAAGCATAGGAAGCACAATAAACATGATACTAGAAAGCAATAATAACATCCTAACATGATGCTAGGAATTAATAAATAATAAACATGCTTTCTACAAGAATAGAGCAATGAGACTATATACTTTGATGCCTCGTGCCTCTTTCTAATAAAAAAATACACGCGTTAGTAAACTTCAATAAAATAATAAATCAAAGAATTAAATAAAAAGAAAGAGTTAAAAAGTTTAGACTGAATTTGGGACCAAACCCTCAGAAATTATCAACCTTTCACGTCTAGGGCGAAGGCAACCTTGAACTTGGCTAGGTGTGTCTAGTGTTAATGTATGAGGAATTGTGTTTGCAAAAGGCTAGGCTAGAAAGAAGGAGAGAGAGAATAAGCTTTAGCTTAGAGAGAGAAGAAGAATTAGAGAATTCTGGTTATTGAAAAACGGAGGTCCAGAGACCCTATTTATAAGAAAATAGTCTGGAATCGATAGAAACGAATCAAAGTTCGAAAAGGAATAAAACACCTCCCTGTCACCAGCGACAGGTCTCGTCGCCAGGCGACGAACCTGTCGTTTGGCGATGCAGGAGGTTTCCAACGCGTTTTCAACGCGGAATCCACTTCTTGATAAATTCGAGTCATAAAATCCGTGTTAGGGGTAAAATCATATTTTCATATAAAACACTTCTTTTATTCCAAATAAAACTCATAAAACATAATTATCAACCCTAATCCCATTAGGATTTAAAAGACCCTTCTAGAAGTTTCTAGAAGACTATAATCAATCCTAATTGCTTTAGGAATGATAATTAATAATAGGCCCTCCTCTAGATCATTGGGCCGCATATAAGAACCAAACCGGACCCAGTTTTGTATTTTGACCATAACTTCCTCTTTATTCATCGGAATTGGGCTTATAATATATTGTTGGAAACCTCTTCTCGAGCCCCATCCAACTACACCGTTATTGGACCCTTGTCATGGACAAAACTAAATTGGATTGACTATTTTCATAAAATAAAACTGGTTTTCGAAAACAGAAAGAAAGATTTTAATAAAAACTAACCACAACATTAGACTTTCCACACTTTCACTTCATTCGATTATGGCTTGACGCAAAAGGTATTCATCACTGGGTTTGGTTTTGGGGAGGCACAAATGAGTGTGTACAGGGAGACACAATTAGATGTCTACAGGATGTTTCGTGGCCTGACTGTGAGACCGGCTTAATATATTAGTTTTATAATATGATTGTTTGCCTTCACTTTCGGAATGCAGTAAAAGGAGTAATAATCCTCGTCAACATCAATTAGTTGATTTACAAAAATATGAAGCACGTGTAATAGTTTATTACATCTAGCTTTCAAGAAAACTTAGCTACATACAACTTTGGATCAATTTAATAGTTGAAATAATAAACTTATTTAAGGCTATTTAAACCGAAGTAGAAAATATAGCTAGCTAGATTATAGTTGTGACAATTATTGACGTACTCACTATATTATTTGTATCTTCCATTCAAATTTAGGGCGTGTTCGGCGCTAGCTTTTGAGTAACTTTTAGTGGTTTGACCAAGTCAAACCATTACTTGACAAAAAATATGAGTGTTTAGCAAAGTAGTGATTCAAGTAGCTTTTAGTGGTGGAGGTAGCTTTTATGAAAAGTTAGGATTACTAGCTTTTGAAATTAGAGGTAGCTGTTGAAAATTCAACGTATAGTTTTAAAAATAAAATATTGATTCTTATACGTAACAGCTAGTCAACCACTACTTTACCGAACACTCATACCTAAATTATCTATTTTCACAGCTAACAGCTTGTTGGCAGCTAATATCTACACAGCTAACCGCTACCTTCATAGCTAATAGCTACCTACGCAGCTATATTTTGCCAAACATGCCCTTAATCAAGTTGGCGAGACAGAAGCTATGAATAGATGACATGGATCTTCCCCTCAGACATACCTTACCATGATACTATACATACAGCAAGTTAGCAATGTACCAATAAAAGTTGGCTTAAATAGTAAGCAACTTGATGTCGCTTAAGAGAGGTTTTGGATTCAAGCCTCACCATATGCAGAAACTCTTGTTGGGAAACTCACCCTCCATAAGCCAAGTGTGCTGCCCGAGTCGGATTCAGATGTAATCGAATCTAAGCTCCGGTGAACCGGATGAGCAACCTTTTAAAAAAATAAATAAATAAATAAAAAATAAATAAAAAAATAAATAAATAAAGTCAGCAACATAGCTATCACCTTTAATTAATTTATTTTAAAAAAACTAATCTTTAATTATGAAATTCCATCAATTTGACAATAATAGCTAAAGGCCAGTTTTCTTGTCAAAAACCTATCTATACATTTTTTTATTCAATCAAGCCTCATAAATTTTATAGAAAAAATTGTCAAAAATAATACAAAGTTTGAGCAATCCGTCAAAAACAAATCAATCTTTTGATTATTTCTGAATAATACAAACTTTAGGGGGTATCCGCTTTAAACAAGTTATGACCAGCTGGTGACTTGATTAATAGGTATATGAGACACGTGTCATTGTTTGATTGGTTAAACAATTTAATTTAATTTTTGTTTTTTTAATATTTTAATTTTAAAAGAAATAGAATAGAATAATATTAATTACTACCTTCGGTTCACATTACTCTCAACAAAGGAATATTTTATGTTTCACAAATAATACCCTTTTGTTGCGAGTAATATGAACCGAAGGTTAATATTTATTATAATTTAAAAATAAATAAATAAACCCCTCCCCCACCAATCCACCTTTTCCCTCCCTGCCAACATTGTTCTCGGCACCCCAGCCACTCCCCTTTGCCACCACCACCCCCCCCCCCCCCCCCACTACACCACCACCACCACTCACTTCACGACCAACAACAATTGCGAGCAACAACCACTACCACCATACCATTACCGAAACAACCATACCAACTACTTGGTAGTGTCGACGCCGACGCCATCCCAAACCCCACTTAATTAATTTGTCCAATTTAAACCAAAAAGAGGCAGAAAAAATGTAGCCACAATCAAAATCGTAGGTAAGATAAAGTGAAAGAAAAGAAAAACAACGAAAAAGAAGAAGGGTAATGGTTTTGGTTTGCTCATCTTCTTCTTCTCTAGGATCCTTCTTCTTCTTTGAGTAGTAGTAAAATTTCCTAGGAATTGCAAAATAAAGAGTAGATTAATTAATTTCCAAGGCTTTGGTTTGATGAGTTGGTCTGTCCAGTGGGGGCGGGGTTGTAGGAGGTGGAATGGCGGTGTCGATGGTGGATCAGCGATGTCGGTGGTCTGGTTTCGGTGGTCTTGGTGGTAGAATTGATCTTTGGTTGGTGGTGTTTACGGTGGTAGTTGATGATGGTGGTGGTACTGATAGAAGGTAGAAGAGAAAAGAGAGAGAAGGGGGGTGAATGGGTTATATTAGAGTTAAAGTATAATACAAGGATATTACTTTTGTATTTTTTCACCTTTAAGGACCTTCTACTTTTTTTTTCACCTTTAAGGACCTTAAATCACTTTTTCAATCAAAATTAACCAGCTTAAACCCAAGTATAGTTAAAAGTGGGTCTTGGTGCCTGGTTTGCATAAATAATGATGACGTGTACAATATTTTTTTGGGAAACCAGTAAACTTAATTACTTTTCTCTCCTCTCTCCTCTGCACCTTTCCCTTTCTCCTTTAACAACTCTTTTTTCTAATCTACCATTCTCAATTTATCATGCTTCATACGTCGTATTATTAGCCATAATCTGAGAATCTGAGAAATCAAAAGAGAAAATAAGGTAGGAAATTCCCGTACTCTGTTTTATTTGCTGCGAGTCTGCGACTTTCTGACAGAAACAAAAGGAGTTTGTTGTGACTGAAGCAGAAGTAGTGGTATATAGATATTTCAATTGATATAATTTAAAAAAAAAAAAAAACAATTATTCCAATTATTTGTTCTTGTTTTGGAATTTATACAAAAAAAAAAAAAATCAATTATTTCATTTATGAAAGAGAAGATATTAAGGTGGTGTTGGGACTGTTGGCTCCATCAGCTCATGGAGGAAATAGAAGATGGTGGAGTGGGGACATTAGAGGAGAGAGAATTAGGGGATGTTTAACGTTTTTGTTGATATTTTCACTTGCATGTTTATTGGTGGGAGTTGGGGTGATGTTTTGGGTGGCAGACTGGCAGTGGGTATTTTCCGGCTAAAAATATACGAAGTACTTGTAAGTTGTATTAGACAAGAGGATAGTGAATATTAGGCCAAAAAAAATTAGAGTTCATGGGTTTCTTTCATGGATGGAGTTGGGTGGAGTTGAAAAGGTGTTTTACACTTTTACTTGCTGGATAACGGCAGCAGCAAAGTCCACCGGCAACAGACGAGGGGTTAGGGATGAAACATGGTACGGACTATGGAGTAGTAGTTATCCTTTTAAATTTATTTTAGAAAAAATGTTACAACTCTAAAAAGGGACTGAGTTTTTTTTTTAATGAATGGTAAAAGGACCTAACATTTGTTGATTGAAAGACTTAAGTTTTTGGCCGGAGCTCAGGTGAGTTAAGTGGCATGAAAATTAACCATAGGTTTTTAAAGGTGAAAAAAAAGTGGGAGGTCCTTAAAGGTTGAAAAATAGAAAAGTGAGGTCCTTGTATTATACTTAACTCGTTATATTAACAAATCTAATTAATGTTAGGTTAGTAAGTTAATCATACTTACACCCCACGGCCCTGCACCCCCCACCCTCCGCACGTGCCCCGTCCCCTCCCTTTTCATTTATAAATTTCCTGCAAATTTTATAACATGTTCATTTTTGTATTGGTAAATTTTCATTTAGGTATCATTAGATGTTCATTTTTATAATAAGGAGTTATTTGTTCAAATTAATGTATTATTTGAATTGAATTTCAAGAATTTTCTATAAATAAAAATGAGAGCAGATTTATTTATAAGATTTATTTATAAAAATGAGAGCAGATTTATTTATAAGATTTATTTATAAAAATGAGAGCATATTTACTTCTTATAATTATTTATACTATAAGAAGTATTGCATCATCCAATTTTCATTTTTTTTTTATTCCTGTTTCAATAAATGTTCATTTTTATATCTTCACATGTTCATTTCAAGAGTTGTGTGTAAGTTTCCTAGTAAGATGTATGCAAACACACATGTATTAGAATTCTATTTATTTAAATAAAACATTGTTAAAAAATAATTTCCACTATATAATGAATTTAATTTGATTACAATAATAATGCATTTTTATACAATTATAGTATTACATGTAATTGTTTTATAAACATGAAAGTGTACCAAATGTACATATGTGTCTCGTTAATTAAATGAATATTATTTGTTATATTTGGTATAATAAAGTGTATATCTATCCTCCTAGTTGAACTTCTAATCATATATTTGTGTGTTTTCCATGAAAATATAATTTGAGCACAATATATATGTCGCCTTTAACTTCCTCACTTGATTATCCTATACAATAAGAGATCTATAAAGTTTTTCAAAAAAACAAAATTAATAATAACAACACATTCCAAATAAAAGTACGTGACATTTAAGGATTCAAAATTGAACATTTACACATGAATAACAATTAAGAATACAGAATTGACACACTATAAAGATATAAAAAATCTTTCAATGTGAGAATGAAAACGTTTAAAATCTAAATGAACATGTATTAAATTCTAAATAAACATTTATTAATATAAAAAAGAATATATGTCAAAATCTAAATGCATATCTATTAATAGTAAATGACAATTAATAATGATTCAATATATCAAAATACAACTTAATATGGGTTGATATTATATATGGATGAATACCATAAGAATATATTATATTTTAGAATGGAATTATCAAAGGTCTATAATGAATGCACAATATATGATTTATTTTTGAACATATTTTAACTTGTGAATCAACAATTGAATATACATTAATATATGTGTGAATGTACACATATCCAAATGAACATCTATCTAAATGAAAATTAACATTTACCAAAAAGTCATTTTCAATATAAACTACTTTAAATCTTAGTAATTCTACGAAAACTCAAATAATCCAGAAAATTAGCACAATTATACTCTATAGTCAATTTTCAAGGGCAACAATTTCATATTACCTTACTCCCTCCGTCTCATAACAATTGATAATATGTTTTCAAAAATAGTAATTACAATTTGAATATTAGTCCTTCTACAAATGAACATGAAATTCATCAAAAATGAACATTTACGACAAATTAAATTTACTTGTTGAAAATTAACCGAATAACAAGCTAATTCACAATAAATAAGTTCTTGCTAATTGATTTTACAGTTCCTGCTATCCAATATTCAAACTTACCGTAATTAAGACTCTAGATGTTAGTTTGAATATAAAAAATGTTTTTTGTACAAAAAGCACACAAATTACCTCCAAATAACTAATCAATTAATTACTGTAGCAACAATAACAGAATTTCTATATTAAAAAAATAAAATCAATCATATAACCTCAAAATATCTAAATCATAAAAGCACCAATTTGTAATAAATTGCATCGAATTCATCACAATAATCAAAGAATAATAAACCAAATGCAGATAAAAAATTCAATCGCAAAAACTTTGTACTTTTTTCTTTCAAAAAGGGAACAAATCAACTTATAATTTGATTTTACGTTGTTCTTTTGGAGAAATTTCTTGCAATTGTGCGATTTCATCTCTTATATTAGAAAATTGTGCTTGATTTTTGTAGAGAATTTCAAGCTTTTTGTGAATGTTTTTAAAGATTTTGGAGGTTTTGATGAGAGAGTAATATGGTTTAGGAAAGAGAAAATAATTCTAATTTTATTTTTTGGGTAGCTTAGGATGTTACTGTTGTTCTTTAGTGGGAAAGTGAGTAGTGGGGGCGTAGGTAGTACTACATGCACTAGGGTGTAGGTATATACAACTACCTCTTACACGTGACTAAAGATGGCACCGGGCCGGCCCAACACGAAAAAAGCTCGGCTTGACATGGGCATGGTTTAGGCTTTGCACGGCGCAATACTACGTATGCCGGGTGTGGGCCACCTTTATTTAGGAGAAGCACGATAAGACACAACAAAACATGGCACAATAAAGCACGCTAAAAACAATGAAATTTTGCTTAAGCAAATAAGCCCGATATGGCCCGACATGATAGCACATGGACCTGGGTCGTGCACGACCCAACCTTTTGAAAATTTTGGCCCGACCCAACACAACACGTAACTTGTGGGCTAGGTCAAGGGACGGGCCTGACTAACCCCAAAGCACATGAGTCCAACACAAGGCACGACCCAAAGCCACCTTACGCATGACTAATGGAATAATTAATAACTTATACAACATTATGTTAAACACTTAGGCCCCGTTCATTTCACCTTATTTTTTCTAAACTGAACTTAATAATAATAAATTGAAATTATTTTTGTTGAACTTAAATTATTTTACTCAACTGAAATTATTTTAACTGAACTAAAATTATTTTTGCTGAACTGAATTTTTTTTTTTTTTTTCTGGTTCTTTACTTATTTATATTTACTGATTTTTACTGAGTTGAAATTATTTTTGCTGAATTGAAATTATTTTTACAGAACATTTTTTTTTAAGGTAAACTGAACAAGGCCTTAGATTGTATAAAATCAAGTAAAAAATTTAAGTCAAATCTAATGTGTGTATATGTAGTGGAAATATTTATATATTAGTACTTCCTCTATTTTTTATTATTTAATCCACTTTGACTTTTACACTCTTTACTAACCTTTCTTTGACCGTCTTTTGTAAATCATGAAAGGAAAAACATATTCATGTGAGATCTTATTAGAATAATTTCAATAATAAGTATTATCTTTATAGAGAATTAGATATTTGATGGTCAAAGTTTTGTGTTGGCAAGCGTCATAGATAAAGCAGGTTAAGTAAAAAAGAATGGAAGAGTATGTCAATAAAAAAAAGTAAGAAATGAGTGTCAGGGCTGTCTATTAGGGGGAGCACCTTGAGTGACGACTTAGAGTCTCCCAATTTATTTCAAACCCTTCTAAATCTTTTAATACCTCAGAACTCGAGAATCTAGTAGGAGGAGGAGACCTTGTCTCTACATTACCATCAAAAGCTCTTTTATTACGACGCCACAAATGATTTTCTTTCAAAGAGCTACAATGTCCCATGTAACATATTTTCCTGCTATACTTAAGGTATTTGTACCAAGTCTTATGATTGCCATTCGGGCAGGCAAATTCTCCTTTGGTGCTCCATCCGGACAACATTGCATAAGTAGGGAAGTCAATAATTGTCCATAACAAGGCTGCCTTTAAAGAAAATGTTTCATCTTTCACAACATTATATGTTTCTACTCCAACTTCCCATAACTCCTTCAATTCCTCGATTAATGGTTACAAGTAAGCATCAATGTCATAACCTGGAGAAGAAAGACCAGGTATAATCAAAGACATGATATTGTACTCGGACTTATTATATAACCAAGGAGGCAAATTATAAATATAATGGATAAAACAACATGCCAAATACTATATGACACATTCATGGTTCTGAATGAGTTGAAACCACCAGTAGTAAGACCTAGCCTCACATTTCGAAAGTCACTTGCAAATTGAGGATGTGCAACATCAAAATCTTTCCAAGCTTGTCCATCAGCAGGGTGCCTTAATTTGTCATCTTTCTTGCGATCAGTTTTATGCCATGTCATGAGTTCAGCCGTCTTAGAGCACATGAACAACCTTTGTAGACGAGGTCTAAGAGGAAAGTAACGCACAACTTTTGCAGGAACTCCTTCATCAGGCAATGCACCTTTCTCTTTTTGCTTCTCATTTAACTTCCACCGAGAAGCTTTACAAACATGGTAAGATTTGTCATTTGCACGTTCTTTCCAATACAACATACAATCATTAGGACACGCATAAATTCGTTTGTATTTAAGTCCAAGGTTCTTCACCATTTTTTTAGCACGATGAAAAGAAGTGGGAAGCTTTGCAACTGGAAAGGAATCACATTGAAGATTCATCAACTTATCGAAAGAAGAATTGCTCCACCCGTTAAGGCATTTAAGTATATAGAGTTGCACTGTGTATGAAAGAACAGAAAAATCCTTACAGTGTGGATATAATTCCTCCCGTACATTCTCTAACAATTTATAAAAAATTTTAGCACTCTCATCTAGACCCTTTCGAAGTTCTTCTGCTTCGGAGCTTGAACCTCCTATAACATCTATGTAAATATCATTAATCATCTCGTCCATATTGTCTAATGTGTTTTGATTATCACACTGATGCCCATCTCTCCTTAAAGAAGACCCTGTTATAAATCCTTCGCCATGAAAGTTCCACACTTTATACCTCTTGTACTATTAAATCTGTTAGCAATTAGGTGATTGAAAACTCTCCCTTGGGAACCAAAATCTGTTAACACACTTCATACATGGGAATAGAATTTCCGGTTCATCATCTTCCTCTGAGTCCATGGTTGAATTTAGAAATACAAAATCTAGAAAATTCTCAACTCCTTTGATATATTCTTCGCCACTTTAGGGTGCATCAATCCAATATTTGTTGATGTTTGCCATTATAATACTCTATAACATAAGAAATTATGTGGAGGATCAACAACAAAGGTAATAAACTAAGAGACAAATATTGACATGAATTCTTGGACTGGCTAAAACAAAATAAGAAGACAAACTTTCAGGAATAAAAATGCATATTCAATTTTTATAACAACAGCAATTCATGTAGTACTAGGGACAAAGCAAGGGTTACTGATGAGAAAAGAAAAAGTATTAACTTTATAAATTAGATAAATTAAAGGTCACAAATGTCACAATACGACAATTGAGTCACACCCTAAAAGAGATACAGTCAAAGAGAATTGTAACAAGTGCCTAACAATATATATATATATATATATATATATATATATATATATATATATATATATATATATATATATAGTCATTAAACATCATATTCTATTATACAACCAAACAGAATTGCAACAAGCACCTAATGAATAATAGAATGAACAAATTATATTATCCATACATCACATTATAAATCAAGTACGCAATATTATATAGAGCCATTACCTAGAGGTTGTCAACATTTAAGGATCATCTACCTATGTTATCCCACTATAAGATTGTTTGTCTTCTTTATTAATTTAGATTATCAAACCAATTAAACCATAAACATACTTATCTGATTTGTTTCTAACTTTTCAAACCTACTAAGACTTAGCCTGACATACTATGAAATTAAAAAAGCTAGTTGAGTCGAGTTGCCAAACTTACTTATCTTTGTTGCTTCCTCAATCTACAAGCTTCTATCTTCAATCTACTCCCCACAAGATGATACCAGACAATTTATATCGATTCTTCACTATATAGAATATACTCCAATAAATTGCTATTTGATACCAGAAAACAATAATAAAAATTGAATTTTAGCACAGAGACTATCTTCTGGTTTTGTATTTGGTGTTTGTTCGATTTTTTTTGGGAAATATGATTAACAATTTTTTTTTATTATTTTTAATGAAAAAATAGAATGGTGATTTATTTGTGGGAAGTTTGTTATGGGTTTGTTTGATTTTGTGTGCCTGCCACCTACTAACGAATTAATAGGGGTTTGTTTTGTTTTTTCTTTTTTTTTTTTATTTATGAAATTTATTTTCTTTCTTTTTAAACAAGAACACTGCTACATTTTACTGAGTAATTAATCAAGAGATGCTAAATCCATAAATTTCCTACTAAGCATTACCTTCAAGCCAATCTTTAATAATAATAATATAAAAATAATAATGTCAAAAAAAATTACTACTACTACTATTACTCTAATAATAATAATAATAATAATAATAATAATAATAATAATAATAATAATAATAATAATAATAATAATAATAATAATAATAATAATAATAATAATAATAGTAATAAGGATAAAGATATACTAAAAATGGAAAGAAAAGACAATAAATCAACATTTATTACATCGATTTACTCGTGAATTGTCGATAAATTCTCAACTTAATACTAAAAAAGGAAGTATATTAAATGCTTATATGCAGCCCTAAGGACTGCATATAGCATTACCCTAATAATATACTATAGTAATATGAATTATTTTGTGAGTAGAACATACATTTATTAAATCATGATTAGATTTATTGAAAGAGATAATCATGAGCTTAAACTTTATACGTTATTATCAATTATAATCTATGTTGTGTCAAAAAAAAAAAAAAAAAAAAAAAAAAAAAAAAAAAATCTATAAGATTCTGTATGTTAACTATGGAGTGTAATTTTTAAATAAAGTATGATTAGTGATGGTTAGATGAATAAGGGCCTGTTCATATTTACTGAAATGAGCTGAACTGAACTGAACTGAACTGAATAGAGTTGAAATGAATATTTTATGAGAGAAGGAAATTATGAGCTGAACTAAACTGAATTGAACTAAAATTAAGCTAAAGTGAACAGGCCCTAAGTGTGTAATAATGAATGTGTAATTGACTATTAGTTAAATCTAGAGTTGTCAGCTTGAAATATTGTATCAATTATGGGCTAACCATTTAGTGATTAAATAAGAACATGATTAGTGTCAACTAGTTATATCGTGTCAATACAATTACGGGTTGACCATTTAGTGATTGAATCATTATGAGTCAAAGTTACCATTTTAATCCACCTCATCCATTTAGATTAGATTAGTCGTGTCAATAATTCAACTTGTTATGTTCGAAAACAAGTTGGACTAACATCAAATCAGCTCAAAATAGTTTGGATTACATCAGATATCTATATAGGTCGATGTTGCATCGGGTTAAGTTCATGATTGTCAAACTAGAATCATTTGAGATTAAATTTGGTCAAATTGGCATAACACTTATTAACATAATAAAACAAATTGACTTTAACATTTTTATAAAACTTATTAACATAATAAACAATTTGACTTTCACATTTGTATAAAACTTAATGGTAAAACTCGCTATATGATTCTTTTTACTCTATATAATTACTTGACTTTCACATTGTATAATTAAAAATAGATTGCCATAATGGTCAAGGTTACCCTTTTAAACCACCTCGGTTTGGATTAGATCAATTTTGAGTCAGGCCAATAACTATCGCGTCCATGTTAGGTTTGAGCAAAGCCATTAACTTCGTATTGGTTGATTCTCAAATTGGAGTATTAGGTTCAACACGGGTTTGGGTGGGTCTATTTCATATCTGTTGACTTTAGGTCTCCTTAATATATTACAATTTTGCTGATTTTGATTCAGTATTACATTTGTATAAAACTTTGTCAAAGATTATTATAAACAAGACTTTATTGTGTTCACCTTTAAATAATGTTATGTAAGATTAGATAAAATTAAATATGCTTTAGAGAAACTTGAAATAGTTCAGTAAGATAACTTTTTTGCCATCTTTTGGATAACTTTTAATTTCTTGGGTAACTTGAATCGGATAAGATTTTAATGTAAATTGCCATTTGAATAAGTTTTATAAGAATATTATAGTTACTTTTACTTACAAGCCTTTAATTTTTATCTGTTTATAGAGTAAATTTATCATGAACATAAACAACATTTTATTTATATTGGGGGGTAACATTTGTTCATAACGGACTAACTAATAATTATTTTAGGCAAAAATTAATACGAATATACAATATTTATTTTACATCCAATTTTTTATTTTATTTATATTTTTTCCTAAAAGAAAAATAGTTTGGATTTATAGTAAATGTTTTTTTTTTTATAAAAAAATAAAAAAAAATTCTAATAATAGATTACCATCCACAAACTAGCAAGTTGCAACCGACTTTTAACCATTTTAATTTTTTTTTTTGAAACCTTCAACCATTTAATTTGTTTGTCATATAACATTACAACTTTGTTTCATTAACATTGCAACCCACCCAAGTAAGATCCACTACTTTATTCCCAATTAAAAAAAAAAGAACAGAAAAAGAAAAGAAAAGAAAGTGGAGAACAAAGTCGGTCATATCTTCTCATTAGGGATTATATTACTCCACATTTATTTCCCAAAAAAAAAGTATAAAAAAAACCCATCATCCTCAACAACTCAACTCCTTAACTCCGGTTTCTTCTCCAAACCCGCGAAATAATGAATTACTTTTGGCTCCAAAATTTTTTCATTATGAATCAGTAGTTACTCCACTTTTCAGTTGTTAATCTCATTATACAACACACTCATCACCTTAAAATCATCATATCCATCAATCGGTTACTCACCTCCTTTCTTTCTACTTAGGTGAGAGTTAATTAAGTGTATAAAGTATCTGTTTTGTAATTAACTAGTTGTTTTGCTCTCTACTCACACTGCTTCTTTTGTTTTTATGATTGGCTAGTTGGGTTTGATACCGGCAAAGTTGTCGTTCTTTTCTGAATTTCATTTGTAAGTTACCATTGCCCCTTTATCTCCCAAGTGAATTTAATCTTCTAGTTGATTTGATGCTGGATCTGATTTTTAGATACATATCTTTGGGTTGTCTTAATTCTGTCGCATTTTTTTATAATTTTTTATTTTTTTAATTTTCTTGGTTATGTTTCTAGGTTAGCTTTATGATTGATTGAATTACTAAAAATTATCTAACTTCAATTCTGGTTGTTGGTTGCGGTGATTATGCATTTGTTAAGGAGTGGGTATATATATTTTTGATAGGAAATACTTTTGAGTCTTTCACTTGTTTTCATATTAAAAGGAATGCAAATGTAGTAGCTCACTTTCTTGCTAAAGTCTTGCCTATGGAAGGGGATGAACAATTGTTCTTGAATGATTTCACCCCAAGCGTGCAGGCTTTGGTAGAGCTAGATATGATGTAATTGTTTCTTCATTAATAAATCTCCCTGCACCCTTTTGCTTTAAAAAAAAAGGAGTGGGTATATATATATATAATTGATGATACAAATAATTGTGGTGGTTTTTTCTTTTTGGAAAGATTTTGGATTTGGGTTTCAATCAGTTTATACAGAATACTCTATATATGACTTCTTGTTATCAGTTTAAAATAGGAGTTACTGAGTTAGGGTGTGTTGAATGGTAGGCGATTTGCTATTAGTAAATGGGATGATACCAGTATATCAAATTTGATATTAAAAAACCTAGATAATTGAATTTAGAGTGAAAATTTAATGGAGAGTTTGCTTTATGAGTGCTTATGTGTGTGTGTATATATATAATTTTTTTTTCTTCTGTATAATTGGATTAATTTTCAAAATTAATTAGCTCCCAAGTATGACAAAGAAAAAATCCACTAAGCTTGGAGCTATAAGAGGTTTAGGTGATGAGCATCAAACTCATGAACGAAGAATGTCAGAATATGAGAGGCTGAGAATGGAAACAACTAAAAAAATTTGACAAGAATGGAAGAATTAGGTTTAAAGGAATAGGCTAAGTCATTGATCTGATGGCACGAGTTCAAAATAATAGAGGCAATCAAAGTAAGAATAAAAAGAAAAAGGTTTCGGGAGACGATGAGCTCTATAGGCTTAACCAAGATATGGAGCATGAGCTTGATTCCACCGATGAAAAGTTACCCATTCCACAGTCTAACAGTAAAGACAAGTCCAATTCTATTCAATGGAAGGTAGTTGTTTCTATGCTGTACATTTATAATTAAGCATGTCTTTGTTCTTTACACATGTAATTCTGTATGCATCAAAATGTGTTGTGCTTCTATATGTATGTGGGTTTTAAATTGAAAATATGGGTTTTAAATTGACAATGGAACTCTATTATCTCATGCGATTATATATGCAACTAGGAATTGATGTTTGAATGTTCTGATTTGCCATCAACTATGAACACGTAATGACTGAAAATTTGTCCAATTCTCTACAGATTTAGAAAGTAGTAAGAAAATTGTGTTTCCTTTTTTATATTCCTTCTTGATGGCCAGACCTTATTGCCAATTCTTTCAATGTGAATTATGTTTGTTGTACATAGGATGATGATTACCCCTGCTGCCCTGACCTCTAGCTCTCTTTATTGATGTCTTGGTGTGCTGCTGCTGTTTTATAATGTTGTTCTTGCCTATTGCTTTGTGGCTGTTGCAACTTTAATTCTACTTCTCTATTGTCATGAGTTGCTGCCTCCCTGCCTTGCTGACTGTACACTTGCTGCCAACGTGGCACCACCATGGGGTTACTGCTGTTGAGATGGCAGCTCATGTGGTGATGCGGGGTGGCACTAATGGTATGATTTTGTGTGTGTGTGATTATCTATGCTATTATTAGATCAATCTATAAGTAATAAATTAAGTTTCATGTTTCTAAGACAATAATTCTCATAGCAAGGGGCATTTAATCATTTTTCAATCAATTTCGGTTATATTTTACATTCCTAAAGCATTTTCGATCCCAACTTTGCAAAAATCAACTAATATCACTATTGTTCATGCTATTACTGTGTAAAAACCTTTGTTTCATATTTCTACGACATAAACACACTTAATCAGGGGCATTAAGTTACAATTTGATCATTTTAGGTCTAGTTTTTGTGTAAATGAAGCATTTTCGTTTCCAAATTTACAAGCATGTATGAGCGAGCGTATAATCTCCCCTTGTTCTGCAATCTACTACCAAATACTTCTCTAGAACTTTGAACACAAATTCTGCTCTGCGTTGTAAGCTGTTAAACTACAAGTTTCAATTTAGATTGGATGATTTATGATAGAGTTGTACTGTAATGTATGTCTTTTATTGTGATGTTCTGGTTTTGATTACATTCAATAGTGATTACCTTAATCCCAATTAAAATTGGATGGTTTGTCGTGTCATTTGCAAAAGTGTGAAATTGCGTAAGCATTGTGCTAATAGCCTAGTGTTTGTCTATCTTGATGCACATATACCTTTTTTGTGAGACTCAACGCGCACTCTCAAACTCACTCAATAGAAAGCACATACAAAACAAGAAAAATAAGCAAGAACAAAGATTCGACAGCTAATGGATTAAAATATATTGATAGTTTAGTAACTTTAGGTTACTACAGTCCAAAGTATCTTTAGGATACAAAGCTCCAATACAAGAGTCTTCTCACAGAATTCTTAACAATGTAAAAACATTCTTATATATACAAGGCTTTTGTCCAACACAAAAGAGGTCGCCTTAATTCATTTTGTCTTATCTCCATCTACTGTGGTCTATGATCAATTAATTGCTTATAAATTTTACAAGAGTTATGAAGTGTGAATTATTTTTCGTATAACGTTTGTACAGATGTATATTAGAGTATTGTATGTCTTTTTTGTTTCCAATATCAGGTTCGCAAAATGAAGGCTCTGACTCGAAAAGCAGTGAAAACTACTTTGGCGAAACGTCGGCGGAATGTTGATTTGGCTTCTTCACATGGTGGCTCATCTACCCCTAATCATAAATCGCAGCAGCATTATTTAACCACAAGAGAACCAGTTAAATTGCTTGGATTAGAAGTTAAACACTTAAATCATGACAAGAATGATAAAGAAAATGGCAAGCTATCATTTGTTTTTGTATTTAAAATTCTTTACCTACATGATTGATAAGTCATTTTTTTTAACATTTGAATTTCTTTGCTCATGTTAGCTAAAAAGGATAAGCCTAGAAGAGGACCCACTATGTGCAACAAAGTCCATGGATGCAGCAAAGAAGAACGCTTGGAAATTACCTTGAATGAGCATGGACAACCTGTTGGTCCGGATGACTATACATGCAATGAGTTCATTAGCTTCTTAGGAACAATAGCTCAAAAAGAAAATATCCTACCACTGACTGTCAAGAATTGGCCCATACTAAGGAACGAGAAGAAAGAACTTTGGGATTATGTCTTGGTGAGTTACTTATTCAATTGAATAAATATGGTAGAAATGTTTAATAATTGCTTAACTTGTCCTATATGGTTTCTGCTATCATGTCAGAGTGTCATGTTAAACTTTCTAGATTGGCATATGTTATGTAAAAAGAAATTGAACCCCCAACTGTCATTTTTGTTGCCGATCTGCCTACCTAGTGTTCTGCCTAGCTTCCTGCTACGTTTTATGATCAGTGACTTGTTTTCTAAGTGCCAGAATAGGTTACAGACTTTTTCTTGATTTGTGATAAAGATTAATTAATTGGAATATGATCACTTTGGTATAACTTTTTATTTATTGCTGTAGAAACATTATATTGTCCCAACTGAGGCAAAAAATGGATTTTGCAAACCATTGGCGCTGCTTGGAGAAGGTACAAATGTTATTTAAAAATAGTACAATTTCATAAATATGACATTAATAAAACAAGGATGATCAAATGACCAAAACGAGTCCCAAAAAAAATGTTCTAGGACTTGTTAAAGATTTGGAATGATGACAAATATGAGGTATTACATTTATACAAGTTTCTTATATTTCCCTGCCTTTATAGCAAATGTATATTTCTTGTCTTAAGAAAAATGTATTCATTTAGTTCACCATCTTAATCTGTCAGGAACGATGTATGCAAATAAAGCAAATCGGTTAGTTGGAAAGGAAAAGAACATTATGCATACTTCATGACCAAAGAGTTTTGCTAGGTTCGATATAAGTGGGTGAGTTTGTTTGTTTGTTTGTTTAATTTTCTCATCACTTTTATTATTGGTTTTATTTCTGCATTAAAATGATTGACACTCATTACTCTTGTATAGAAAAAGGATAATAAAACAACACAAAATCCTAGTTTAGCTCAAATGTTCATAGCAACACGTAAGGAGAAGCTAACAAAGCGAAAGCCTGGTGACCTAAGGGACAAATTGATGGTAAGATTCATTCTCATTTCATGTTAATTTTTTGGCATTTACTTTTTTCAATATTAAATTTTTCCTTCATCTTTAAAAATGTAGACTGAACTTGAGAAATTAGATTCAGAGGAGGAGGTTGAAAGTGTGATTTTGACTATTCTGATAACAAGAAAAAGTCTCAATTAAATTTTCATGGAAGGGGTGTTTCATCAACTCAATTAAAGCAGAAGGCCTTGATGAAGGAAGTGGAAGAGAAGCATGCTCAGGAGGTTCAAGCTCTACAAAAAGATTATGAGGACAAAAGGCAACAAGATAGAAGGGGGATAGCACATGGTCTTAGCTCCATCCTTTCTCAAATTCAACAACAAAATCCTCAAATGTCTTTTGATTTAAGTATGCTTGGCTCTTTATTTCTTGATAGTCAATTTGAGAAGGATGGTAGTACGATAGAAATGCTTCGACTTCATTCTTCGGCTTCTACATCCAAGGTAAAAACCTTTTGATTTCTATACTACGCCAAAGTATAGATAGAAAAGTGGCTAATGAAAGGAATGGTGTCCTTCGAACAAGTGTACTATTCCGTTAGCGGGTTCAGAATTATTAGAAAGCTAATATATTCAGTAAGGTCAAGTGATCGGAATGCCTGGGTGGAGGCCGCTTCCGATCAGTAACATTAATGGATAATTAATGTTACAGCTTAATCTTGACTGAACCCTTCGGGTCACACCCAAGCATTCAACAAACCGAAACGACGAATTAATTCGGAAGGAATTAATGAGTCGACCGAGTAATATTTATTTAGACGTCGGAAATTCGAGCTTAGAGCGTCGAAACCGAGCGTCGGAAGTCGAGTCGAAAAATAGTGAAAGACGAGACGAGAAATAGTAATAAATCAACAAAAGACCAAAATACCCCTAGCATCGGAATGCCCTAGCAAACCGAGTGCTAAGGGCGTATGGCCTAGCATGGTGGCTAGCATGCGCACCAAGCCGAGCCTAGGCTGGCTGGTGCGTGCTAGCGCACTCATGCTAGCATCGCAAGGCTAGGCGCTGCCTAGTGCGTGCTAGCATGCTAGGCGCAGCCTTGTGCGCGCAATGGCTAGCAAGCCATGCCGCAACAAGCTGCTGGAGCTAGCACGCTAGGCGCGCCAGCCCGCAACAGCTAGCAGCAGCATGGCTAGGCCATTGCTTGCTGCCTAGCAGCGCTGGCCAAGGCACAAGGCCAGCAGCAGCAGCCCGCACAAGCATGTTGGGCGTGCTGGCCAGCAGCAGCAGCAGCCCGCATGCAAGTGCTGGGCTTGCTGGGCTTGCGGGGCGTGGCTGCCACGGATAGCAGCACATGGCAGCCCACCTTGGATGCCTTGGTGCCCAAGGGTGGGTGCCATGTGGCTTGTGGTCCTTGAGTGTGTGGGGAGTGAGGTGGCCGGTTATGGGAGAGGGAGTGGGGAGCAAGTTTGGTCCCCCCCTTCTCCAAATGGTCCTCACCTAACCACTCACATGAGCTTGCCACTTGTTGATTTATTACTAGCTTGATTATTGATTTTATTTTAGCTTTAAAATAAAATGGAAAAATCATACTATCCCACATTGATGGGAGAGTAAATGATACTCCCATCATTTCCTATAAATACCCAAGTATGGGCATTGGGAAGGATGCTTGAGTAAGAGTTGGAAAAGGCATCACAATTAGTGAAAACCTTTGAACTCAATATTATTACTCGGGTTTTATTGGTCGGGTCTTGCTAACTCCAAGACATTGGACCTAGTCGGTTTTGTTGGTGCGGGTGGACTTCGTTGGAGGTCTCCGTGCGAGCGGGACTTGAAGCTTTCAAGTAAGAGCTCATTTGGAGCGAAGCACGCGTCAAGGGTAATTAGCTTATCTTAATCTTGAGATTAATTTAATTATGTTTATGGTTTTATTTATTGCGAGTGCGATCTTGGTTTTGGGTTTGTTTTCCGCGGTGAGTCGGACTCACCAAACCCCAACAGCTAAGGCTTTTATTTATTTTTTTTTCTCTTTTTTTTTTGTTCATTTGAGCGATACTAAGTTGAAAATATTTATTTATTTTTTATTTTTTTTACAGGGGGATGAACAACAAGAAGTTGAAGAAAGCTGCGAGTAAGAAGAAGAAGAAGAATATGACTTTATAGCTCAATTTGAAGTTGCTTTAACCTTTTATTATTTCTTGCTCGGATATAATTTTTTTCTTCTATTTTTTAGTTAGACTAATATTATAGCCTACAACATTCTATTAAAACAATAGGTTATTTAGATATATTTGATGTTGAAAACAAGTTGATATTGTTTTTGTTGTACTGTTTTACTAATTAATTTTATAAGTTTGGGATTCTCTAGTTAAATGCTTATTACATGTTTTAATGTTCAACATTTTTCTAATATAACAAATTCGAAAGAGTACGACACATTCCCACTCCTTTAATATAATCTAGTAATATATTGCAATAGAAAAAAAAATAGCCGATTTATTGTAGTCATTCAATTTATATTTAACAGTTTTCTAAATGTTGTATCTAAAATATTTGGCAACACTTTTGTATTATTACTAGCAAATATAACAAGTGAAAAGATTGTTTTATATTATGACAAAAGGTAGGGCTGAGCAAAACTATCTGAAAATCCGACGATCCGAACCGAATCCGATCCGAAGATTATAGATGTCCGATCCGAAATCAATTTCGGATCGGATATCCGATCCGAAAAAATCGGATATCGGATCGGATATTGGATATCCAATTTTCGGATTTCGGATATCCGATATTCGAAAATATGACACTCTTTATAATATTTTATTTTTTACTTCTAACAAGTTACTACGGCTATTTTCAAAACCCCCCCAAAACCCAAAGTCCCAAACCCTATTTTCACTCCCCTCAAACAACCGCCCACCTCTCTCTCTCTCCTCTTTCCTCCACCAACTACGGTTTTCGGTTGTAGCTTCCTTCTCCTCACAATTGCGACTTCCCTCCTCATGGCTGCTAAACCATTGACTCTTCTTGGTTCTCACGACTTCTCGGCGGCAGCCCATTATCCTCTACTCTCTTATTCACCATTTCTTCTCTATTAATGGCCGCCATTGCTAAGCTCAACACGGAGAAAAGAGGAAAGTATGTCTAAAACAGAAACTACATAACCAGAAGAAAAATAAGGGGTCCTACTATACTACAATTCTACGAGTATACCTCTTTTCTTTATTTAAGCTCATAATTGTCCAAAATTTGAGTTGGACAAAGAGTTTACATTTTGGAGTTGGTGTTGAATTCGAGGGGGGATGGTTGTTTGTGTTTAATTTGGATTTTTGATTTCTAATTTTTTTTTGTCAAATTGTACATAACCCTTTACATCTGGTTCAATTATATTTTTTATTTTTTTATGAGAAATTAAAACCAATTATTTATTGATAAAATCAGAATTTTTCTGCAATTTTATTTAAAAATTTTCGAATATAGGATATCCAAAGTATCCGATCCGATATCGGATATCCGAAATTTTTGGACCGGTTATCAAATATTCTAATTTTCGAATATCCGATTCGTGTTCACTCCTAACAAAAGGTAATAATTTCGAATTGTCTCCTACAGTGGCAACAATTTTCATTTATTGCCTTTGTAAAATTGTTGCCTTAGGTATTATTTTACCTTGGCTTTTAAAATTGTTGCCTTTGTACGAAAATGTGTTGGCCTTATGAATACAATGGGGGCATAAATTACGCCTCATATATGTTACCTTAGGTACAAGGCAATACTTTTTTAATATTAGGGAATGGTTTTTCATTGTTACCTCGTTTCAAATTTTGTGATGCCCGTCAAAATTTTAATTAATACACGTACGCGGTGGTAAAAAATTAATAATTAAATGATTTAAATTATTAATCCAATAATAAGAGGTAAAATATTTTGTTGCTAAATTACGTATTAATTACACTTTGTAGTTTAGGGTCGGGGTCTCGATTTAAATTTTTGCTTCAGACCCCAAAAATGTGTGAGATGACACTGATTAGTACTTAATAGTTTGAAAGCAAATACTGAGCTAAACACAATTTAAAGGTTTAAGTTTATAAAGTTTTTACCAATCAAAACCCTTTTTTTATTTTTTATTTTTTTTATTACAACCAATCGAAACCTTAAAGTCCTTTTTGTCATCAATTGGGATCCAAAGTTTTTGGTGAGATTAAAACTAAAGTCAAATATATATGTTAATTATTTTGGAATGGAGCAAATACATATAAGTATCTAAATTCCACCTTGTACTTTGCTTATTCATTAACTCATAAAAGAGATAATTAATTAGATGATGATATGTGTATTTATAATCTTTGATAATATTTGAATTCAATCATAAACATCTTATTATTAACGGAAAATGGAAATAAATAATCCTACCTTTACGTGGTCTGACAATAACAATCCCACTTTTTCATTATTACAAGGCAAACCAACCTTGGTATGTCATCTTCTTTTAATGAAGCTTGGTTTGATGGTGACCAATTTTTGTAGGTCATATGCCATGTGCCACATTTTAATAGGTTCATTAAATATTTTTTTAAATAATAAATAAAAAAACAAAAACGAAGAAAAAAAAACAGCCACCAACCTCCCCACCTTGAAACCCTAGCCCATACCCCAGCCACCACCAAAAACTGGCCAACCACACTTCTTAACCTCCGAAAGCGCCCGCTGGCATCCACCTACCGAGGAAACGATGGAGTTTTTGCGGCTGGGGTCTAGTTTTTATGTTGTTTAAGGGGGGTTTTCGGGCCGATCGAGATGGGGTTTTCGGTTAGAGTGGTTGGGTGGGGTTTTTCGGGGCTGGGATGGAGGTTTCGGGGATATTCAGCGGTTATAGAAGGTTTTTGGTGCTTGGGTAGCATTTTCGGGGTTGATTACCGTGGTAGTTGAAGTGGTTTCGGGGGTGGGATTTGGGTAAGGGGGTGATTTCAGGGGTGGCTTTTGGTCGGCGAAGTGGTTTTCGGTATTCGGGGAGTTTCGATCGGCCAATTTCAGGGGTTTAGGGTGGCGGTCGGCCGATTTTTGCTGGGGTAAGGGTAAAGGTTAGGGTTTTAAGGTGGAGAGTGGGTTCTTTATTTTTTTTTACCTCTTTTTGTTTTTGTTTTGGAATTTTTTTATTTTGACCAATTATTGAGCGACACGTGGCTTTAAAACAATAAAAAAAGAACATTTTAACCTGTTTAATAGGTTTTAGGTAAAAAGGTCTGTTAAAAGAATATGACATACAAAGGTGGGTTTGCCTCGTATAATCAAAAGGTGGGACTGATATTATCAGATCACGCAAAGGTGGGATTATTTATTTCCATTTGTCCTATTATTATTAATAAGTGAAGATTATAATAAGTCAATCTTGTAAGTACACATTGAGAGAATATGATAAGATCCCTCTCACATAATTAGGGTATTTTATTCCTTGATCATTGATTTATATAAATCACAAATGTTATTGGTTAAAGAAGTGTTTGTCAATAGTGTCAAAAGTCGAAATGAATTAATTGATGTTATTTTAAGATACATGTTCCTTTATTTAATCCCTTATATTCCTTAACTATTTAATTATGTGTTCTTTGGGGTTCATGTAATTTGAATTTAACCCTCACCATCTTTTAAGGGCCTGCATGTTATGTTTTAAGTTATGTTATTTTCATAGCAGGTGCACGATGAGCATTAAGGTGTATATATTAGGTGTTGTTTCAAGATAATTTTGTTTGGATATCAAAATGGCTTGCATTTTGGACTTGGTCATTAAATGGGCCAAATCAACGTATAACATCAATCTAGTGTCCAAGGCTAGCCTAAGAGCTTCAATGGGTCCACACTATTAAGGGCCTGTTCTGCTCAGCTTAATTTCAGTTCATCTCCATTCAATTTAGTTTAGCTCTAATTAGTTCAATTCAGTTTCTTATTTCCTTCTCTCATAAACAATTCATTTCATCTCTATTTAGTTCATTTCAATTCATTTTAGTTTAGCCTCAATCAGTTCAATTCAGTTCAGTTCAGTTATTTTCAGTAAATCGGAACAAGCCCTAAATAGCCAAATTTTACACCATCTCAAGGTATTCATGAAATACTTGCATATATTGTACTTGATAGCATTCAATAGGCTCTCTTTAATATTTGCTACATGTGCTAACTTAGACATCGGATGGACAAATAAGTCTATTGTGCACCCTTGTCCATCTAGAATAGCTGGACCATAGACAATTGTTCAGATTTTTTACTAAATGTTCAAAAGTATAGGTGTGGTGCAGTGTTTGGATTTTTTTTACTAAATGTTCAAAATTTGCAATTGTACAGATTTTTTTTACTATATGCTAAAAACTATAGGCGTGGCACATTACGATTGTTTATATATTTTTACTAAATGTTCAAAATTTGCGACATTCAAATTTTTTTTACTAAATGTTCAAAAGTTGCAATCGTCCAGATTTTTTCACTAAATATTCAAAAGTATAGGCATGGTACATTGGATTGTTCATATATTTTTACTAAATGTTCAAAATTTGCAATGTTCGGATTTTTTTACTAATGTTCGGTTTTTTTACTAATGTTCAAAATTCGCAATTGTTCAGATCTTTTTACTGAATGTTCAAAAGTATAGGCGTGGTACATTGCGATTGTTCAAATATTTTTACTAAATGTTCAAAATTTTCAATGTTCAAACTGTTTTACTAAATGTTCAATTGTTCAGATTTTGTTTACTAAACGTTCAAAAGTATAGGCATGGTTCATTGCGAATTTACGATTTCTCAGGTATTTTTATTAAATGTTCAAAATTTCCAATATTCGGATTTTACAAAAAAAATAATCGATCGAATTAATGAGAACAATAAAAAAAAAATATCAATTAATTGATCGTAATGGATTACGAATTGAAATCCATTGGATTAGCTTCAGCAAATTCAATTGATATTAAAACAATGATTTCATCCACAAATTCATCTCAAAATAAAAAAATAAAAAAAAATAAAAATTACCAATATTTATACATCCACCTGACGATCACATAAATCGCCTCTCTAACGGAAGCTCAACAATATTTATACAACAAACATGTGAGAAATAATTCAATTGTATAAAATTTAGTTCATTTATACACTAGTTCAATATATGAAAACCCTATGATATGAACAACAAAATTCAACAAAATTACCAATATTACAAACAGAAACATTGAACTTTACCCCAATTGAGCTGTTAATCTAATATCACTGTTCATCCAAACCCTAGAAATGAGTTCATTCATAATCCCACCAAATCAAAACAAAACAAAGGGAAGTCGAAATCCAAATGGACGAAAACAACCTAAATTAAAAACTTTCATCTAAATTACTTGACAATTACACCGAATTAAACCAGTTAAATCAAAATCATATATCAATGTACAATAATGAAACCAAATTTTCGAAAAAGTTAAGCAATTGTGACAATTACCTTGTAGTGTTTCACTTCCGAGACTAAATTCACAATGAAATCGTATTAAGAAATCTCTTTCTCTTTGGTTCAGCTTTGCTCTTTCTCTCTCCTTCACTTTTTCTATTTCTCTCTCCTTCTGAATGAACTCAAAATTTTGGGCAAAATAAGGAAAACCGTGCGCTTTCTTTTCCTGAGCAAAACGGAGTCCGTTTTAGTGATTGAGCCGGCAAATCTTCATTAATGCGAAAAAATACCTTTTTACCCCTACTTGCTACCAATTGGACCCTCTCCAGTCTCACGTTTGATTTAGTCTCCCTCGTGCTAGGTGGGGACTGGGGAGTGCTAAAATTTGGTATGGAGAAAGGAGGGGTGGTTGGGATCCGAAATTGGGGGCAAGGAAGGGATGGGGCCGGAAACTGGGACAGTGGCCGGACGCTGGTGGTTTTCGGTGGGAGGGCGATCTGGTGGGGGAGGGGGCTGGGTATAGGCGTTTATTTAAGGATTTTATTTATTATTTTAAAGTTTTTTTAAGGGTTTTTTTTTAATTGTAAGGTTTTTTTTATAAAAAAATTGTAAATAAACTTGACTAATAATATTGTTACACGTGTCACAGGTAACCTTTTAAACAGGTTGCCAACATGTCACGTTCCATTTACAGAATGTTAGTGTAAAAGGTCGTGTTATTTTGAGATAAATCAAAGGTTGTTCCATTATTAGAAGATCACTCAAAAGTGGTATTAGTTTTGGCAAATTTTCCTTGTTTATTTTGCGGATAAATATGACTTGTTGATCGATGTCGTGGAAAATGTTAAAAATTAGTTATTTGTTTATATTAGTTATGTAAGTTTGTTCAATTTAAAGACTTACATCAGTTAAAAATTATGTGAAAAAGGTATTCGTCTATCTTTACCATATTCCACTCATAACGATTGCAATTTTGACAAATTAAATTAGACTACAACTCGATCAAAATTATTTCGCGTTTGTTAGTATAGGTTTATTGTTTAGTTCATGATTTTTCCAAATTGGCATTTTTTGGCAATGGACATTGATAAACCAAATGTAGTTTCAACTATTAAGGTAAGAAATGTTACATCGATGGTATGTAGGTGCGCCAATTTCGACGGCTTAGAATTTTGGTTAAAGATGAAAACATAACATCAACAATATCAATTGTTCTATGTTGAGTAATTAGGTTTTGATGATTAAAAATTAATGATGATTATCTATCTAAAATGTTTGTTTTGTTGTGCATAGAAAGAACAAGTTTTTCTTGCAACAGGGTACAAGGAACCCGAGTAATGACAGGTATATATCAAGAACTTAAGCAATATAGGATAAGCAATAAAGGAACAAGAACAATGATGAGTGTTATGGTTGATAAGTATGATGATGGCTAAGGAACCATGAAGGTAACTATGTAAATAGATATTTGCATATGTTATCTTCACGAGGTAAGTATCCTATACATATATAGGTTATGTATGTGTAGGAGTCTTTTAATTTAGTTTAGTTTTCCAGTTTGCAAGCTCTAGCTTAGTCTTTTAACAGAGGAACCTTAGAAGACTAAGGATGACAAGTAAAGCAGAAGAAGAGTTCCAGAAATGGAACTTCAAGGTGTTCCCTGACAGGATCATATCAAGGGTTATAATGACCTGTATCTGGTGTAATGCTGGGGCAAAGGTGTGTCCTGACAGGACCAATAACGGGTTGTAATGACCTGGTTCCGGTGTAATGATGGGGCAAAACCTGAGATCCAGAATACATCAAGACTACAGAATTCCAGAACAAGAATCTCAGAGAAGCAACATAAAGACGGAGAAATAGAAGTATATTGCTCTAGGATTCATGTAAGTATGTTGGACATAAAAGTCGGTCTGCAACAAGTTTATATAGAACCAAGGTGAACTCCAAATAGTCAATGAAATTAGAGTTACTGACTTGTCAGGAACTCAGAGACAGTCAGAAGTTCCGAACCTAATAGGAACTTAAGTATCCACGTCTTTAAAAGTTGGTTTTAAAGATATATATTTATATAATACGTGCATATCTTTTAGGGATTTGGTTTTACTGAATAAAGGTATTTATTTTCTAATAAATCTCTTTTGGAAATAGATAAGATTGTTTAAAAAGTATTTTTAAAAAAAAGATAATTTTGAATAAAATCTGATTTTATATTAATTATATCTTTTTATTATTCACAGATTTTATTCTTAACAAAAAGATATATTTTCGGAACACTTGTTTTAGAAAATATCTTTTAAACTTATCTTTTCATAAAACCTATCTTTTTCAAGGTGAAATGAATAATTCGAGTGTCCTATAAATATGCTCATATGTATTCATTCAAAGGAGAGGCTGACGAGGTGTAGTGGGCGTGCTTAATGGTTTCATCCTTCACCACGAAGCTAAGTCAGTCCTCCTGGTCAAAGTTCCTATCAGGTTTTAGTTACAGTACGTCTAGTGAGTTCCAGACAGATCTCAAGTGTCCAACATATTAGTTTTATCTCTTTATTCATATATATGTATTTAGTGTTATTCCTTGAAGATCTTGTAATGGGAAAAAGGGTTTGAGTGTTTTGGGTATTGGAGTGAGATTGTGAATTCTCTACAAATTCACGTTTGAGTGTATGAGTTTGAAATCTCTAAAATTCAAGTAGCTGTGAGTGCACAGCAAGTGAAAGGAACCTGAGAGGTGTCTTGGGTCAAGTGAAAGGAACCTGAGAGGTGTCTTGGGCCAAGTGAAAAGAACCTGAGAGGTGTCTTAGGTCACCTAGGAAGTGTCCTGGGTTAAAGGGAAAAAGGTACCTAGGAAGTGTCTTAGGTCTGGTAGGAGGTGTCCTATCAAGTGGCAAGTGTCGTTAGTGGAACTTGCAAAGCAAAGGTCTGTGTAATAGGTTGTACTAGGAGAGTTGCCTATTATAGTGGAATTTATTTATAAGTCCCAATAGGGCCGAGGTTTTACTTCCAGTTAGGCCCTGGAAGGTTTCCTCGTAAAATCTGCTTTGCACTCTTTAAGTTCCTAACTATAACTGTTTTATATTCCATAAAAATTAGGCATTAGGAACTTACTACAATTCACCCCCCTCTTGTAGTATACCATCTGAAATAACAATTGGTATCAGAGCCAGTTCTCTTGATAAATCGGGCAACACCGAGAAGCAAGTTCCAGGCTAGGATGGATATCTACAAGGAATGCATCGAATGGAACTCAACCCTAGAACGTTCCCAATACCATGTGAATACCAAAGTCTGCTTGTGAAGTAGAAGTGATTCAAAGATGAACGTCTTTGAGGTAAGTGTCTCGTCTTTGAAGTCTTGATTATATGCATTTTATTATGTGGACAAATTCCTTGCAGTATTTCTAGTTAAATTTTTGATTTTGTTTTGGAAAGTTTTTAAGTCAATTTTGTTTAACCTCAAATCTTGTTTATAGTGTGAAAAGTATTTTTTAGATTTATAAATTGATTTATTTTTAAAGAATCAGTTTGCTAGAAATAGTTCAAGGAACATATTGTTTAGAATTATGCATATTTGGTCTCTTGGAACCTGGATTACCCCTGAATGGAAACTTAATTCTTTGGGCAAGGTAATGAACGTATATTTTGAATATTTTCCAAAGAATGACCTTATCATGTGTCTGTATTATTCTGAATATTTATTATGTAAACACATGATGATTATTGTTAGATAGTTAGTTTAACTGTAGTTGGTTTAATTATGGATTATTGACAACTATTACTAACAAGAAGGTACCCAATATATATTGGGTAACCAAATCCAAAAGGTGACTGATTTTGCAGGCTGTGTGAGTGGAGACAACCTATTAATAACGATGACTTTGGTTATTTTTATACGAGAAATTATGTGCAAGTTCCTCTCACTAGAGAGCCTTTATAAGAGGTTTGTAGTAGGCGAAGCAATAATATGGATTAGTGTGTAAGTCGCCTATACATCTCTCTGTAAATATTGGTCATTTTCTTTTGGTAAGTATTAATCCTTCACGAATTCCTATTGAACTTCAATTCCCCATATTTCCAAGGTGGTATTTGTGAATGGATGTAAAAGAGAAGTTGTTTTGAAGCTTATAACGTATATCATGACAAACCAACTTCTCTTCTAGTTTTGTGCTGGTTATTAATGATTATTTTGTAGGTTTTCTCATAGAGATAAATCGGAGCATAAAAGTTTGTTCCATTAGGAACTCGGTGCTCAAATTAGTTGGAACTTGGTGAACTTGGAATGATAAAACGACTTAGGGAAATAGGAATAACAAAGCTTCTACATCAAGGTGCTATAGGAGTTAACGTGCAAGTTCCT
Source organism: Chenopodium album (assembly GCF_948465745.1). NCBI lineage: Eukaryota > Viridiplantae > Streptophyta > Magnoliopsida > Caryophyllales > Amaranthaceae > Chenopodium > Chenopodium album. The sequence goes on along the minus strand of NC_137847.1, from coordinate 16,240,448 downwards.
GTTCAGCTTCTTGTTCAAGTTCCAGTCAAGTTCCTATTGTTCAAAGTTTCTTGGAACAAAGCATAAATTCCTGTAGCAGACCCTTATGAAGGATGATGAAATAAGATGAATATCTTTGACTACATGTTAGAGATTAATAATTTCGTTTATGGAACAACATCCAAAAGGGAGTATTTCTTATAGGAACTCTATGCTCAAACACTTTTTATGCTTAGGTTGTATTTATCTCTTTTGACTAACCTACTAACCTATTGAAAGCACAAAAGAATTCTCTTGGGTTTTGATATTTCAGGTTATATCTTTTGAATGATAATATGAGGGACATTAACAAGGTGTTGAAGAATTTGAGATTAAATCAACACGTTCCTCTACCCAAGAAACAATGGTCTAAAGGACCAGAAGGACATGTTCCAACCTTATGACAAAAGGAACATGGAGAGTTGAAGGTTTACAGTAGAAGGGAACTCGAAGTATCTCGACAACGAGGTTCCAAAGAGATGATGATAGCCAAATCAAGTTATCTCCTGCTATAAACCTACAATGGAAGAACTTTGACTTATAAGACTAACACAAAAGTTAAAATTGCCACATAACAGGAAGTTAGTAAGTCAAGTTCCTATCTCATTGTGAATATTTTTCTTGTCAAGTTTTTAATGCACACTTTAGTTTTTAAATTTTTGTAACTCTATATGTTTTATGGATTTAAGTCGGCATCATCAATAAAAAGTGGAAATGTCAAAAACAAAGGGAACCAAATAAGGAACTCAATATTTGTGGATCTCAAGTTGGTTCCTAACAACAACCTGACATTTCTAGGTTTTATTGAAGATGAAATTCTTCTATGCTTCAAACTTGAAACATGTTAATCTTTTCGTGCTTGATAAACCTAGTAGGAACTCGATAATAGGTATATGTACATGTAAGTTCCAAATAGGTTAAGATTAAGAAGCATGAAAATCAAAACAAGCTATATTCTCTTTCAACATCAGGGAGATGGTAAGTAACACTAATCCATTAGATCTAAGTGATATATATGGATCTGTTTACCATGTGATATTTAGAGATTAATTGAAAGAGATATCTTGTTTATAAGTGTTGAATGAAAATGGGCACTTGATTACTTTTCTTAATAGAAGAGATGATGAACTATTTGTTGAAAGTCTTTTCTATAAACAGGATATGTGGCTAAGTGTTCAACAATTATGAAAGTAAAGATCTAACAACGGAACCTAGTTCCAGTCATGTTTGATGATTCTTGCAGGAACACAAGATTGACAAACAAGTTTCAAACCTTGAATCTAGGAAGACACGAGGAAAACAAAGTTATATTCTAATGGTCTTTACAGGTTCTTTGGAATAGTCTTCAATGCCTCTTGCCACATCATCAACATGGAAACAATAGATCTTTGATTAACAAGACACCCTATGTTCCACTTCGGGATGTTTGGTGATAGAAGTGCCAATGCGATTTACCCATAAACGCCTAGAATAGTAAAACATAAAGAGTTTACTCTCTACCTTGTTTAATGTGCAATAAGTGAACATATTTTGAGACTAACAGGTTTGTTCCCATCAAACAGGTTATAAAAGATGAACTCACAAGTTCCTGTAGAACTAACAAAGTTCCTAGTAAAGAAATATGTCACTAAGAATAATAGCAAGGGCTAGCTACACATGTTGAGGAACTTTTAGATGTTAAGTTCCAACTCTTGCAGCAAAGTTCAATGAACTCAATACAAGAAAGTAAGTTCCGTCGATGTTCCAGAGTTGAGATAATATTTGTTCCGACCAGCAAAATCTCAACAAACTATGGAACTCAGTGTCTTTCATGCATATGTAACCAAGGGGCAAACCTCAAAAACCAAGGATCAGAGTAGAGCTCGAGATATCAACCGAAAAAGATGGACTTCATAACTCATAGGTGTATAAAAGATAAGTCTGTTTTGTAGGTTGATGTAAACATATAATTGGTTGTTATTAGGTTAAATCTGCAGTAGGAACTTAATAAGCTTAAAAGGAAGAAGGTGCATCTCACATCCTGAACCTATTCTAGAACACCTAAAAACGGTCGGAGATTAAAAAGGGTGTTCTGGAAAAATCTTGTTGAGTAAGGCACGTGAATGGAACAAGGCCAGGTTGGTTCTTAAAAGAAACAACCAATACAAAGGTATGTATTGTCTTTAAGGAACTTGTTGCGTGAGTAGCTAGAGTTGAAGCAAATTGAATAATACTTGTTCTTTCTATTTATATGGGATTAGAATTGTACCACATGGATGTCTTGTGTGTCTTGATATAAATTTTTATATAGACGTCTATGTGGAACATAATCTAAGATAGAATGCTATCTAAGTTCCTTCTTGAAAATTGAGCTTTAAAATTGTTAATTTTTGTTTTCAAGATGGAATAGTTATTAGTTGTACTTATTTACATTACTTATATTTCTAGTACAACTAATGAGCCATTGTGCATTGGTTTTTGTTAATTCTTTGATGAGAAAATGCATTTGTAAGCATTAACCACTGACAATGGAACTTGAGTCAGAAGTGAAAGTTCATATTAGATTTGAGATCGTCAAGGGACAGAACAATCACTTCGAGAACTCTCAGGTAAGCCATCATAATCAACCTAGGCTTTAAAGTTATATTCTTTCTGGTAAAAGATTACATAAGGTACAAGTTCCTTTTCACATTATGTCATTATATGAATTAAATTGATAAAATTTTTGTAGGAATAATGAAATATGTGAATTTGTGAACTGATTCTCTTATGGTTCTGTCTTGACTTGTCACATTCTTGTATATTGCTTAATGGAACAAGACTTGATGAAACACAACATGAGTATAAAGTATTTTTCCCTTAAGTTATGTCAAGTTGGGGTTCCTATGCATGTTAAACTTAAACTAAAGAATGTGCGCTTATTGTTTATGTGTCACACTTAGTTTTTGTGTTGTAAAAGACATACTCACTTCCCTTAGAGTATTAGAGGTCTCATAATAGAACTATGGGTGTTGTCAAACACGAAGTTCCTAAGTTGCCAAAAGAACAATGGAAGAAACTTTGATGGAACAAGACAGGTAAGTTCCCAGACCGTTTGTAACTCACTTGTTTATATTTCAGAGGGAACTAATCTATCTTTTTGCCAACTTTCAAGCATCCACACCATAAATCTTCGATAGCAACATTATCCTACAACTCTAAGTTGTGTTGCTTATACTTTAACTGTCTCATATTAATAAATTCGAAGATTCTTATTCACCATATATTTCCTCTTTCCATTCATACAATTTTACTTCTTATTCTTAATTTCCATGTGCTCTAAGTTCATTCATCATATATTTATCTTTCGTTGAAACGTGAAGAATGATGATCACATGTTGAGGGGGAAGTTGAAGAAAAAGTAGAAGTAAGCACTTAAAAAGGAAGAAGAATGGCAAGGGACTCAGGGGGAATAAGGTAGGAACCAAGAAATCAAAATGGTTCATATCTGGTTGTGGAACTTCAGTGTATGAGTAAGTATTATCTTCATTGACTTCAAATGTGTTATTCTAGGAAAGCATGCAAAATTCGTGAAATGACACCCTATGAAAAAAAATAATAATAAATAAATAAATGATAAAAAGAAGAAAAAAGAAAAAGAAAAAGGGTGATCAAATATTTAATTTCCTGGATATCTAAATATGAAGAATATTGACTATGTTGATGTCATGTACTCGTATGCTTGGTGAGCTAGTGAAGGAACAGTAAGAAACAATGAAGGAACTTGACTATGATGAATCTGAAATTTATTTAAGTTTCAATGAGCAGAATGTTCCTCAAAATTTAGTGGTTGAAGTAAGGGAACTTGGTTATCAATTAGAAAGATGAATATGTGTTGTGTTTAGCAGGAGGTTCAAGAGTTTAAGGTGAAGAACAATGTGGCAAACCTCATCTCAAAAGGTCTAAAAGAAGAGCACAAATTCCACTTCATGTTCCCTCTACTTATTCTGTTCCATATGCTTCTTTATATATCCTTTGAGCTTGTGCTTTCATTTGCCTATTCATGCAATCCATTTTTAGCTTTTTAACTCTGATTTTTACTTGATTTTTAACCTCTTATTTGTCAAGTTCAATTAAGGGTTTTGAAGTTGGGCCTTTGGATTGTGAGTTGGAAAATAGTGTGGAAATGGTATCCTTGTTTGAAAAGTGAGTACCTTGAGGCTTTTAGGAGCAACAAGTGTTTAACCATTATATTTACTTATTATATGGTGGTAGGTGTGACATATGAATTTACGCGTGTGTAATTTACGAAAAACAAACGTGTGGAACAATACCCTTTTTGATAATGACAAAAGGGGGAAGAATATGTAAATATGCTTATGGCATGCAGTAGTTAAGTCTAAAGTTCATACATCATGATCATTGAAAGTATATACATATTGATAAGTGATGTGTATTGCTAAGTTCCTAACTATATGAAGTTCCTGTGTATGTTCCTAACTTGTTCTAATGTTATCTCCTTGAAAAACTAAGGAGGAATAGATGTACAACAATTGATCTTATAATGTGTGATAAGCATCATTAGTTTGTCATCATGAAAAAGGGGGAAATTGTTGAGTAATTAGGTTTTGATGATTATAAACTGATGATGATTATCTATCTAACATGTTTGTTTAGTTGTGCATAGAAAGAACAAGTTATGCTTGGAACAGGGTACAAGGAACTCAAGTAATGACAGGTATATATCAGGAACTTAAGCAATATAGGATAAGCAATAAAGGAACAAGAACAATGATGAGTGTTATGGTTGATAAGTATGATGATGGCTAAGGAACCATGAAGGTAACTATGCAAATAGATGTTTGCATATGTTATCTTCACGAGGTAAGTATCATATGCATATATAGGTTATGTATGTGTAGGAGTCTTTTAATTTAGTTTAGTTTTCTAATTTGCTAGCTTTAGCTTAGTTTGGTTTTGTTTTAGTTTTCTTTATTGTTTTTATAAATAAAAATAACCTTCTGTTTTATTCTGTTATCCTCATAAGTTTGCTCAGTTTGTCATCATCAAAAAGGGGTCTTGATGATGATGTTATGATTGAGCAAACTTCTATCTAATAAGAGTCTTTTAGTGTTTTGATGTTTGCAGGATAAGTAAAATCTGAGAGTTAAAGTGAGGACTGAAACAGAGGAACCTTAGAAGACTAAGGATGACAAGTAAAGCAGAAGAAGAGTTCCAGAAATGGAACTTCAAGGTTTTCCCTGACAGGATCATATCAAGGGTTGTAATGACCTGTATCCGGTGTAATGCTGGGGCAAAGGTGTGTCCTGACAGGAACATATCAACGGGTTGTAATGACCTGGTTCCGGTGTAATGCTGGGGCAAAACCTGAGATCCAAAATACATCAAGACTACAGAATTCCAGAACAAGAATCTCAGAGAAGCAACATGAAGACGGAGAAATAGAAGTATATTGCTCTATGATTCATGTAAGTATGTTGGACATAAAATTCGGTCTGGAACAAGTTTATATAGAACCAAGGTGAATTCCAGATAGTCAATGAAATTAGAGTTACTGACTTGTCAGGAACTCAGAGACTGTCAGAAGTTCCGAACCTAATAGGAACTTAAGTATGCACGTCTTTAAAAGTTGGTTTTAATGATATATATTTATATAATACGTGCATATTTTTTAGGGATTTGGTTTTACTGAATAAAGATATTTATTTTCTAATAAATCTCTTTTGGAAATAGATAAGTTTGTTTAAAAAGTATTTTTAAACAAAAAGATAAGTTTTGAATAAAATCTGATTTTATATTAATTATATCTTTTTATTATTCACAGATTTTATTCTTAACAAAAAGATATATTTTCGGAACACTTGTTTTAGAAAATATCTTTTAAACTTATCTTTTCATAAAACCTATCTTTTTCAAGGTGAAATGAATAATTCGAGTGTCCTATAAATATGCTCATATGTATTCATTCAAAAGAGAGGCCGACGAGGTGTAGTGGCCGTGCTTAATGGTTTCATCCTTCACCACGAAACTAAGTCAGTCCTCCTGGTCAAAGTTCCTATCAGGTTTTAGTTACAGTACGTCTAGTGAGTTCCAGACAGATCTCGAGTGTCCAACATATTAGTTTTATCTCTTTATTCATATATATGTATTTAGTGTTATTCCTTGAAGATCTTGTAATGGGAAAAAGGGTTTGAGTGTTTTGGGTTTTGGGGTGAGATTGTGAATTCTCTACAAATTCACGTTTGAGTGTATGAGTTTGAAATCTCTAAAATTCAAGTAGATGTGAGTGCACATCAAGTGAAAGGAACCTGAGAGGTGTCTTGGGTCAAGTGAAAGGAACCTGAGAGGTGTCTTGGGTCACCTAGGAAGTGTCCAGGGTAAAGGGAAAAAGGTACCTAGGAAGTGTCTTAGGTCTGGTAGGAAGTGTCCTATCAAGTGGCAAGTGTACGTGGTGGAACTTGCAAAGCAAAGGGCTGTGTAATAGGTTGTACTAAGAGAGTTGCCTATTATAGTGGAATTTGTTTATAAGTCCCAATAGGGCTGAGGTTTTACTTCCGGTTAGGCCTTGGAAGGTTTCCTCGTAAAATCTGCTTTGCACTATTTAAGTTCCTAACTATAACTGTTTTATATTCTGCGAAAATTAGGCATTAGGAACTTACTACAATTCATCCCCCCCTCTTGTAGTATACCATCTGAAATAACAATCTACATTATACAAGGTACGATTAAATACGTAATAGTAATACCACAATTGCAACAATGTTACGAAAAGCCCCAAACTTTTAAGGCGTTATCACTTATAAATATTCCATACAAGGTGCTTACACATTTAAAATTAAAACATTTGAAGAAAAAAAAGAGATATAAATTATGATGACATTATTATATGATAAATAATATTATATGCTAAGGCTACAAAATATTCATTTGCAATATGAAATAAAATAATAACAATTCAAAACGAGTTAGTAGATCTTGATCCGAGTTAAGTTGGAAAGTGCATCTTGCAAATTTGTTCAAATTTGAAAGAGAACAAGATGAAGATCTTGAAAACATATTAGAACAAGTATTTAACAATTGAAGGAAGATGAACATTGATGAAATAGTCTTTCCAGTTGATGCCAATTGGATCGAAGTTGAAGACATCTTCATTTAATCCATTTTCGCGGGCAGTGATGAACAATTTTTCAGTATTTGCATCGGCAAAACTGTTAATTAAAGCGAAAATTAGTCATAAATTAGATGCATAACGACTTTTTATTAAAATTAAAGCAACCGTTTTACTTACATGCCCTTGAAGAACAAGTAGGGTTTGTACAAGTCCACCAATTTCATTGCGATTTTCAGCTTTTTGTCAAAGTTAAACAAGGTACGTTGCAAGTCACTACGACCCATCCTAGTAGCAATAATTAATATCTGTAAAAAAAATTAAATACAATTTAGCTAGTGTTAAAATAGAAAAAAAAAAATGTATATGATATTTAATTTAATTTAATTTAATTCGTTGCTAATATATATATATATATATATACCATTTGTACGACGAATTGCCACATGAAGAGGATCATTTCAAATATGAGTATGTTGCTCAACACTAGACCTTTGCCAATTTTTACCAAATTGCCTTCACGGTTGGTCCATGGATTTTTAGTGAAGTAATGGTAGTGAAATTCATGCAGCTCCTTAAAGGATACTGGATTTCTGTAAGAACTTCCCACTTGGTATACTGTCAAAGAAGGTTGATTTACATGGGCCTTCATTGCCACAATCATCGAGTTCACAAACATATCAGCCGGTATCTGTATGTGAACATAAAGGACACGACTTAATTAAAATTCATCCTCATACATCTAATATTACATTTGTATGTGAATTTAATTTTATTTGCAGCTATTGTCACAAAAAAAAAAAAAAAAAAAAAACAAAAAACAAAAAACTAAACTTGTGTTTGTAACAAAGTGTTATTGCAGTACGATTTAGTAACTAGTGTAGAGATTAAAGAAGACGGACCAAGTCTAAGACAGAGCTTTTGTCCGCGAGGAACAAACTTAAGCTTCCTTTTCCATATGTTACAGCAACACTATCAATAGTCCTGCCATCAAATAGTTAAATTGAAACGAAATCTATTAAAATTATTGATGTCCAAAAATAAAAGCTCTTAGCTTAAATTACTCTAGATTTTAAGACTGATTATAATGTTTGATCATGGTATCGATTAGAAGATAATATATACCTGCAACCTTCAACCCAACCAGGAAAGGGTTCTTGCAAAGTGCTACAAACAATTGTAGGCCTCATTATAATCACTGGTAAATCGCCTCTCAGTTGCCCTACAAGCATCTCTCCCATTGCCTTTGTAAATACATATGTATTTGGCCATCCATAAAATTTTGCCCTATTTGATCAATTGTTTTAATTAATTAGAAAATTGGAATATTTCTTTAATTTGATTTTACACCAAGAAGTAATTCATGATAGTATTTATATTCGAGTATAATTTAATTTGGTTTTACGCCAAGAAGTAATTCATCATACCTTTGAACTCCTAAGTTTTTCATCTTTTGTCTAATAACCTTCTCAGGAAGATCACTAGATTTAAGATTGCTTAAAGTTTGTTCAGCAAGTTTTTTCTCAGATTCGATGTCCAAGCCAGTTACACCATTCAAAGTCTCACCCATCGTGTATGGGCTTTCAGATATTATTCCCGCCTTCTCTCCACACACGTACGCTAAGAAAATACAAAAATTAAATATTGTTAAGAGATATCGACAAATTAAGTACTCTCTCCGTCCCTGAAACAAAAACAGGCGTGATTTGAACTTACCGGTTGAAACATGGATGAGCAATTGTATTTTAGCACAACTCTTTGCAAAGTTGACAACATGTTTAGGTCCTAGAGTATTCACACCCAATGCAACATCGTACCTACACCCATTTAATGCAATAAATGCAATTAGTATTACTGTACGTACGTTTTTTTTAAATGCCCTTTTTAGAAACATAAATTCATGGACATATATATAGTCATTTTCATTTGCATATTTTTGTTCATGACCATACCTATCTGATACTAATGGTTCAGTTATTAGAGATAGTCCCCTTGACATGAGATCGGATTCATCTACATTAATTATCATTTTTGACTCTCTAAATCAAATTTATTTCTATTTTATTTAACCGGTGGTACGAAATTACCAACTTTGCTGACATTTCAGCTAAATCACACACTATATAACGTACATATTGCTAAGAAATAACTTGTTTCATTAATTATCGAGAGTAATTTATTCAACGATAGATTAGCTTTAAAGGTCAAGACTACACTCATTAAATAGTTTTACACATTATTTCAAAAAGAAAATAGTTTTACACATTAGGCACCTTCAAAAGCACATTACTTAGTTAATAAATCTATACTTAAGAGTATTTTATACAAAAATACTAGTATTAGTTAAAAAAAATAATAATAATAACATACCTTTCCTCAAACTTTGTGGTTGCTGCTACGTTAATAACAATATCTATATCTTCATACATTTCTTTCATTTGCTCAGCCATAAGTCCCAAATTCTCGTACGATGTATCACCAGCAACAACAGTTATCTTCTCCGTCACAAAAGACTCAAAATTTAATCCCATTTTCTCTCTTAGAACTTTGAACAACTCCTTTCCTAAGATCTATATGTCCATGAAAACGAACAACAATAAAATTAGTTTATAATAAGGTAACGCGAATATTATTAAAAAAAACCGGTAACTCTAGCTATGTGAGCAACGTTACACACTTACAACTTCCAATTTAGTAAAATTGTACGTAAATTAGTTCACTAATGTTAGAAATAATATATATACCTCATCTTGCAGCCGAGCATCGGCTGCTTGAGCATCTCTAGCCCTTACAAGAAGGTACAACTTTTTCACATCTGGTTGAATCCGAAGTATCTTCTCCACGAGAACTACATCATTAAATTAATCATTATTACAAACGTGTTAATATGAAATCAACGAGAGTGTATGAAAATGTGTAATTATTCATAGATCGATGTATAGAAGGAAGAAATTTTACGTACTCTTAGCAATGAAGCCAGTAGCACCGGTAACTAAGATAGTTTTGTTGCCTAGAAACTCAATTATGTTACCAAAATCCATGGTAATATTCGGAAATTAAATACGCTAAAATTGTTTAAATTTTTAAGTAGCTTGAATTTTTTTAGATGAATAAAATGAAAGTAACTGAAATATATGAACGTTTATATAGGAATAACTCAAGTCAATATCAAGGCAGTATACAACGATGACCAAATTAAGCAACTTGTGGTCCTACGTCACTATATTATTATTAGCAAGTCACCAAAACTGAATTAACTGACTTTGCTTTTACTATATTTTTATGTTAATAGTAACAATTATTACATGCAATTATAAAACGACACGTTATCAAATAATTGTTTAGTTTACTTAAAAGGTTGATTTACAGAAATTCATCTATAATTTCATTAAAAATGGCAGCAAAATGTGTGCCAACTATATTGTTGGCCAAAATTATGGGTAAACGTGGTAGTTCTTGACATTTCAACAAGATCTATTTTATGTGAGAAAATAGTTTTTTAATTAATAAAATAAAAGAAATATTAACATGTCAAATAGTTAGCTGTTTATGGTCACCTAGAAGGGTGGATTGGTGCTTTAGTAGATCAAATTCTTCATAGTATTGAGCTGAGATTGCTGACTAGTGTTGGGATAATGCCAAATTGCATAATCACAAGTTGTTTGTTTGCTTAGGCAATTTGTTTCTTATATATGCCCAATTTATCTAAGTTTAAATAATCGAAATGATGATATGTTTGAACTTGGTGCAACGTATGTACACACGTTTGGATCTTTTCACATTAAAAAAAATAAAAAAAAATAAAAAAATAAAAAAAAATAAAATTGATCTTATCGAATTTGTTCCATTTTAGTTTAAATTAGCCAACCAATCAGCTGCGTAGTTCATTTTTTGGGTACTATGGTTTTCTTGCATTACTTGTCGAGGAAGATACACTCTCCCTTGTATCTTCCTTGTATACATAAGCTAATCTAATTGCACTATTATCTTCTTTTAATTTGTATCCAATGCCAAGTCCAAATCCTCAGTCAGTAACATAAATTCCGTCTTTATGGAAGAAAAAACCTAATTATATATATCAAGATGAATTTAAATACGATCGGATTATAAGATGTACAATAATAGCTAAAATTCTCCTATACTTTCCCGGGGGGAGGGAGGTTATGGAGAATAAGGGGTAAGTTTCCTGATAAATGCATTGCTCTTATAAAAAAGATAATCACATGTAGACATAAACAAATTTTGAACTTTAAAATTGTCATTATCTTGAAGAAATTATAGATAACACCAAATATTATTGTAATTTTCAAATGCACAAATACAACAAAAAAGAGAATTATTTTTATTAGGGTAAGGAGAAAGATCCTAACCGTACCTTAACCCTCACGGTTTTTTTGATCCGGGGGTTATGGAGAATAAGGGGTAAGTTTCCTGATAAATGCACTGCTCTTATAAAAAAGATGATCACATGTAGACATAAACAAATTTTGAACTTTAAAATTGTCATTATCTTGAAGAAATTATACATAACACCAAATATTATAGTAATTTCTAATGCACAAATACAACAAAAAAGAGAATTATTTTTATAAGGGTAAGGAGAAATACCCTAGCCGTACCTCAACCCTCACAGTTTTTTTGGTCCGATATTTGTTGGTCAGACACTTTGAAAGTGAGGGAAAAGGGTAAGGGATCCCCACCCTCAAAAGTGTCCCTAGTGGGGATTGATCCCCCAATCTCAAAGGTGACAATCTTACCACTAGCTAGACCAAGCTTAGCTTGGTTCTTTTTTTAACAACAAAAAAGAGAATGAGTAATGGATTTTTAATATAATTTTTTATCAAATATTTTGCCTTGTACACATCCAACTAACTTTATACGAGTATTATTAAATTTTATTCATAACGTATATCATAACTTTTTGAACAAAAATGCGATAGATCCTAGATTTATATGAAAGAGTGTAGCACTTTCTAAATTCTAATACATTTATGTAGACATACCATCTATAAGTTGTCTCGCAGGTATGGTGGTTTACTAGTTTTTGTCTTTTTTTTATTAATTTATACAGCAACTTGACCTGAAATATGTCCTTCATTCACATAAACAGTTGACCTATCTAGGCATACTATATAAGAAATTATTATACGATAATTCTTAATTATTTTTTGTTGAATACAATATTTGAATAAATTCATTTAATAGATTGACTAAAATTCTACGTGTATCGTGTAGTTGATAAGCTGGGAGTAATAATTTCGGGAGTAATAATTCTTCAATTCAAGGATTGTCGGTCATGTAGTTCCACACTTCCACTTGATACACACTTCTTCTCTACAAATTTGGTGTGCTCAATTAGAGTACGTTATCGGTTCTCGAATAAAAAGTCTCATTTATTTTTATTTTCTACATACGTAGATTATGATAGTGGAATTTGATTGAGTGAATGTGAATATTATTAAAAGAAGGTAATACGGTTTGGATGATTAAAGTTGAATAAAAAGAATAAGATTATATGATGAGGATTGGTGAATTATTAAGAATATGAAAAACAAAATAGTGAATTAATTTGGTTGATTAAAATGTTAAAAAAAAAAAAACAAGATATCAGAGTTTGATCACTTAAAACTAAATATAGAATTAAAAAAAGTAAATTAAAAAACCACCACCTTCCCGTCGGCGAGAGAAGGTGGTGGGTCGTCAGTTAGGGTGATGGTGGTGGTAGTTGTCGGTCGGGGTGATGATGCGTGGTTGTTGCTAGTTAGTGCGGTGGCGACAGTCATTGCCGGTCAAGGTGGCAGTGTCAAGGTGTTATTGATTGGTGGCAAGAGGGAAGATAATGGTGAAATACTAAAGGCATGGTTGTACATTCACACTAAATGTTGATTGTTATGATCACTTTTGATGGAGGTATTTAACACTTCCCTAACCATAAATGTATTTTTTTTTTTTAGATTGATATGAGTATTTCTAGATATGCATGACAAAATTATATGTATGGAATATGTTAACCAATTTTCCTAAAATTAAATGAAGTTAGCTACTCCCTCCGTTTTTTTTAAGTGACACAGTTTGACCGGCACGTAGTTTTAGGAGATTTTATTGACTTTAATAAAATAAGATGTTAGTGGGGTAGGTTGGAGGAGTGAGAAATGATAAAGTAAAAAAATGTGAGAGGAAGTGGGGATCATGAAAGGAGTGAGAAATGATAAAGTAAGAGATAGTGGGGCGAAGATATATTATTAAAATGTAAGGAATTTCTAAAAGAGGAAGTATGTCACTTAAAAAAACGGTCGTTTAAGGAAAGTGTGTCACTTAAAAAAAAACGGAGGGAGTATATAATTTCGTTTTACTTTTGTTTTAAAATACTAGTGGTTAAACTTTTATGTTTGACACTACGTATACTAATATTTTTTCGGTTGATATTTTTTATGTCAAAACTAATTATAAATGTTATTTATTCTTATTTTTAAATTTTTTTTATATTGTGTCATAATTATTTAAGAATTATTTTTTAGTTTAAGTAATAACAAAACTAAATTTTGTAAATTAATTATATATTATAAAATTATAAAAAAATTCAAAAATTATTTCAAAATTAATAAATGAATTTGAAAATTATATACTGGAATAATATTTATTTTTTAACATTAAAAATAAATAAAAATTAGGTAACAAAAAATTAGTATAATGGTAGTCATTTTAAAGATGACTACCATAGAATCCTTTACTTTCGACTATCATTTGTGGTTCATACATATAAGAAGGTAGAATATAATTATTTAATATTTTTTTTAACATTGTCTCAATATATATTATCAAATACTTCATATAATGTATTCAAAGTTGGACCCAGGATAGCACATGCTACCCCTGAAATTAATATATATATAATAAAAAAAAAAAAGGTTGTTCAATAAAGGTAATCTGTCTCTTTAGAGGCTCGCTTTCCATGTTAAAATAAAAGAGGCATGTTATATATAAAACATGTTTATCTCTTAGGTTTGAGTTTTTTTTTTCTTCTTTTAATTAGAACAAATTACTTTTACTTATATTTGTACATAATTTATATTTTTTGAATAACCCTCATCATTTAAGTCGTTACAAATTATATAGTAGAATCTATGATTTTTAAATTATAAATTGTATGTACTTATACTTTAATTACTTTAGTCACCCTACATGATACCGAACATAACAATAACAAAATAAAATGAGTAACTTATGATTCTTAAAAACTCCTTCGTTGATGAAATTATTCCCATTTTTTATTGCATTTTTTAATGCACATATCTATTTGGTATGTAATATATTTACTATATAGTTTCATATGATTAAATCAATCATTTATACGAAATATTAAATAAAATAATTTTATAGTTTTATATTTTCTTTTTATTTATATTATACTAATATAAATTACCATATTGTTTTTAACCTTATGAATAGTAAATACAAAATACATATAAAAGTATACTATTAAACATATATATGGATTACTTTTAAATTTGATCATATTGATAAGTAGGATATAATTTATTCCATATTGGTGAAATGAAAATTTATCTACCAAAATGAATTTTTCAAATTTAAAGGCTAATCATTAAACGATAATACTAGTTTATAATTTAGAACTTTTTTCTACTTTTTGTGTTTTTTTTTTTTCCTCTTATTATTCTATGCTACCCCTAATTACAATTCCTGAATCCGTCACTAAATGTTTACAAAATTAGAAATATTGCTCTTGGCTTCAAAAATAAGTATTCATGCTTGGCTCCAATGTTTACACTGACAGGAAGAGTGGAAGACGACAACCAAAAAAAAAAAAAAAAAAAAAAAAAAAAAAAAAAATTGGAATTTTTAAGTTGTGAATTTTCAAATAGTAAGCATACAAATGATGAAGATGTGCTATTTTTTTTTTCTCTTTCCTTTTATTTTGCTTACATCTCTATGCAAAGAATTTAGTCAAGTTACAAAATCTTTACTCATGCAAAGGACTCCTTCAATAAAAGAGAATATTAACACACATCTTCAAGAAGCACGCGCTAAAATTTGATTGAATCCAGCATTTATTGATCAACTTGGACCAAATAAATTTACTTTAACCAACTTGTTTAACCCAATTGGTACTCTCCTAAAATTACAAGCAAACGAAAATGCTACAACATTTGTTTCTTAAGTTTTTTTTTTTCCCCTCTCTCTCTCTCTCTCTCTTTTACACCTTAAATTGACTACTTTAATACTCCCTCTGTTTCAATTTGTTAGTTCTATATATTATTTTGGGCGTTTAAAAAAGATTTACCTATACAATTTTAACTTCGTTTTTATTTTTTTATTTTATACATATTAAATTCTAATTGGTAAAATTAATTGATTGTGAACTGATAGCATGACTTTAAGTAAGGAAATTTCTCCCTTATATTATGCAACTAAGTTAATTCACGTGCCATACACGGTAATTTTCAATAACCATTAAAAAAAATCATAATTAGTTTTTTTTTTTTAAAAAAAAAATACAAATTTCTAAAAATATACTCCCTCGGTTTTTAAATACTTGCTCCATTTCTTCATGTCATAGAGTTTTAGGAGAAACTAAATAAAGTAATAAAATATAGAGATAGTGGGGTTAGTGGAAGGTAAATTGGAGGAGAGAAAATCTAGAAGTAATAAAATTGGGTCCCACTAGTTGAGAGAAATGAATTAAATATTATAAAATCTTTCCAAATAAGGAAATGGATCAAGTATTTAAAAACGGCCGCAAAAGAAAAGTGGAGCAAGTATTTAAAAACAGAGGGAGTAGTTGATAATATTTTCATCAAAATAAAGGATATAACAGATATTTAGATATAAAATGATGTACAAAATGATCAAAATTATGTAAATAGTTTTTTTTATAGCTATATAAATATTTGTGTTAAAGATATGTTAATTTTTTTTTTAGTAATTATATTATATATGGTTAGGGAATTATTTTTGTATATAAGATTTGTTTTTTTTATAAAATTTTATCAAAAAAAAAAAAATTAAGAAACACCAGGAGGTGACAAGTGTCATTGCTGGTGTGTCTTTTAGTACATAGCTATTGAGTTATTGATTGATTGATTATGGCTAGTGCTTTCCCAAAAAAATCAACAAATTTAAATAAGGCAAACTATTTATGAATTGTTTTTTACTTTAATATTAGATTCCAAATATTCTTCTTTTCTTATGAGACTATTATATAAAAACAGAGGGAGTATGAAATAATAATAATTCAGAAGACTTCCTTTGTTCTACTAATATTGCAACAATTACAATTTTATTATATATTTTACAATTATTACAACATTTTCTTTTTATTGCATATGTTTACACTCTATCTCTCTCTTCATCAAATAGGTTTACTTGCCTCATATGTGCGTGGTGCGGGCGATAATTTTAAAAATTAATTACTCCATACTTTATTATTATTTATTCAATTCGATCTTCAACCAAATGAGTTCTTTATATCTATTTTTTTAATATTTTTATTATATTTTGTTAAGTAAGCGTTGTAGCATTGGGTTTAGGTTTGACAATACTTCTCCTTGTTTTAATAAGTGTTACACTTAATTATCAAATCCGGCATTGTTTTAATAAGTGTTACACTTCCCCTTTTAGTAAAAAACTACATTTAAATATTATATATATCTCTTACCTCTCATGATCCTCACCTAAACTCACTACTACTTTTTTATTAGGAAAAATGGAAAAGAAAAATCCAACCTTTGCACTTTCTTCTCCTAAAAATCCAACCTTTATTTTATTCCTAAAAAATCCAACCTTTATACCCCACCTTCTCCAACAGATCCATTACCTGTTGATGACCGATTTTTGTAAGTTACATGCCACGTATCAGCTATTAATGGGTCAATTATTTTTTAAAATTATTAAAAAAAAAAAAATTAAAAAAAATTCAGGAAACCCAGCTTGTCCCCCAACTCCTTCCCTGACCACTCTATCCCCATCGCCCACCGGCCACCGGAACCCAGCAACACCATTCCCCTCCCCACCAAAAAAACCCACACCACTCCTCTCACCGGAACACACGCTACCTACAATCACCAATTCGCCACCCACAATCACAATCCACAAACACCGGTCGACCACCCCTATCCCCTTTCCCCCTTATCTTGTACGAATTCATCGACGTTATCTGGCCAAATTCAACGGTTAGATACATAATCGACATGGAGTTTTCCGGCGAAATCAAAATCGTTAGAGAAACGGGGTTGTTGCGGTTGGGTGGAATTATTCCAGCGAAGATTGATGAAGATCAACGGCCTTACTTTGCCCCTACGGTGGTTGGGAAGGGGTGGAAACGAGGCTTCAAAATGGTTGGGTGGAATAGGGACGGTTGGTGCCTTGGCCAGGAAGGGAGGGGGCGGTTCTGGCGGTGGGGATGGGACTGGAGTGATGTAGTGGTGGTGGGAATAGGTGGAGCACTTGTGGTGTTTGGGGGAAGGAGAGAGAAAAGAAAAAAAAAATTTATTGTGGGGTGAATTAAATTGTGTGGTGGCGGAATTGGTGTTGTGTGGGTTGTTGGAGGCGCGGTGCTGGAGGGCTGTCGGAGGTGTGGTGCGGTGCGTTCATGAGGTTATTGTGTGGTGGTGGAATTGGTGGCGAGGCAGCTGATGGTTGTTTTTGATTTTTAGGAGAAAGGAAAGAGAAAGAGGAGGAGCGAGAAAGGAAAGTGAGAGAATTAAAAAAAAAAAAAAACTTTTTAACCTGCTTAACAGGTTAAAGGTCAAATGGATATGTTGGAGAATGTGGAGTGTAAAGATTGGATTTTTGAGCAATAAAATGAAGGCTTAATTTTTAGTAGAAGAAAGTGCAAAGGTTGGATTTTTAATTTTCATTTTTCCCTTTTATTATATCTTTCCTCTCAAATTCATTACTTTTCAATAAAGTATTAACTCCACTATCTTTCTTTTATAATTTTTTAATACTTTAACTATTTATCGGTCAAAGTATAACATTTATTAAAACACGGAAGGAGTATTATAGTAAGAATTATTCCCTCCATTTCAGTATGTTAGTCTCATATATTATTTTGGGCCTTTTAAAAAGATCTACGACCCAGGCCATATTCAATGTATTCCACTTTTAACTTAGTTTTATTTCCTGTTTTATACATATGAAATTCTGATTGGTTAAATTAATTGATTGTGAATTGATGACGTAACTCTAAGTAAAGAAATTATTCTTTTGAATTAAGCAATTATGGTTAACGGTTTCCTAAAAAAATCAAAAAAAATTTAAATAAGGCAAAACTATTTATGAATTATTTTTTACTTTAATGTTAGATTCCAAATATTCTTCTTTTCTTATTTTATGTGATTGATTCCATGTGAAACTATCATACTGAAACGGAGGAAGTATTTTTTTATTGTCTATTTTTTTCCTAAATCTTTCAAATAGTTAAATTTCCTTATTTAGATCATAATTTATCAATCATTGACTATTTTAAATGCACATACTATTTAAGTACTTGTTTAATTTAAATAAAATATAAAGTGAAGGAGCACATGAGTATTTTTCACTCAAACAACTATACTTTACTGAATTTCATACCAAATTAATGCTAACTCAGATATTGTATTGTTTCAGATGAAGTTTATTATTATTAAAGCGATTTTCGGCCGAATTTGTGATATATTTAGTTCTAAGGTATTATGTACGTGTGTTAGCATTTTAGATTTTTTAAGAATTTTTTGTAAATGATGCTTGGTTATCTTTTATTGATTTTATTTGTTTCTGGGTTTTTTCAAGATTCCCTTAGGATACAAATTTTTCAACGTATTTGGACGACTGCAGGCACTTGCAAAACAACGAATATTTCGGTATCGAAATATTCGCCTCCAACGGTCAAGTTTGTAACCGGAAAACGAAGGATTTTAGAAAGAGAAAGTAGAGAGAAGTTAGAGTAATTTAATATGCGTTGAATGATATGTCTCTATCCAACACTCCCATCATTAATGATTGAGATATTTATAGGGGAGGGAATGTGTGCCCTCCTAGGTTTTGGTGATCTAAAATGGGGGTCATTGATTGGCTGCGCAACCAAGTGAGGACACATGTTCTTTAGGGCGTTATCATGACACGTCTGTCGAGAATTGGGCTTTGTGATGTAAGGAAGACCCTTTCATCATTCAGTTGCTCTTATGTTGTCACGTCTTCTTTCCTTATTGGGACACATGTCGCCCATTTATTGAACCACATGTCACCATAGAATTGGACCACGTGGTGTGATATTTTTACCTTAAACATTATTAATTTAAAAAAAAAAACACTAAAAAATTTGTTTTTTTAATCCCTCCCATCCACCCTTCCCCGTTTGACAACCCCATTAGCCCCTCCCCCTTCTTGTTCGATCACCGCATTAGCCCTCCCCTTCCCCTTCCCCATTCTATCACCTTATTAGCCCCTACCACATCCCATACATGCACATAGCGCACTGGCCACTGTTGATGGTATTCAAGGGGATTTTGGAGCTGGTGGTTTAGGGATTAGAATAAGGGTTTTGGGGTTAGTAAGGGTGGGGATTTCAGGGTTGATGGAGAGTGAGGGTGGCTATAGGGATTTTAGGGTTGGTGGAGGGTGGGAGTACGTAGGGGTTTCGGGGGTTGGAGGGCTGTGTTACGGTGTATTTTGGGTTGATGAAGGGTGGGGGAGCAGGTTGCGATTGATGGTGGGGGCTAGGGTGGGGATAGGGGTAGGTGTTTGGGCATAGGGTGGGTTTTTTGGTGACGGTTAGGGTAGGGTTGGGGTTTCGTGGCTGGTGGGGGGTTATAACAGTTAGGCCGGGTTTCAGTGATGATGGAAACTACCTTAGGGGGTTGGGGTTTTTGGCAATAGTAGAGGGGTTGGGTAAGGGTTCGTGGATGGTAAGGGGAGAGGATTGGGGATGAGGTGTTACATTGGTGGTGGTTGGATGGGCAGCACATGGCTGGTGATGGGGAGGGTGTATAGGTGTTTGGTGTTCGGTTTTTTATTTAAAAGAAATTGTAAGTATTATTAAATACATAACAATCACAATTCAATATGTGTTACAATTAGCTTATCAACAGGTCAAGTTCTATTTGAACTAATTTATATACCTCCCATAGGTCATATCATTTTAAGATAATAAAAAGAGCAAATCATTTTATTTTGGAATAGTAAGCAAATTAAATGTCATATTATGCTATACATACAATTTTTAATTTCATAATTCTTGTTAGATGATTTGTTAAAATAACAATGTGACAAATACATATAAAAATGATGCACCTAGTGACCTTAACTAGAGGTGTCAAAATCTGGTCTAATCGACCTGACGTGAAAAATACTCAATTCATGAGGTTTGACTCATATTAACATAATAATTTAATATGACTCGGTTTCAAATAGATCTGGCCTGATCTTATCAAACCCGACCCGAACACTCAAAGAATGACACCTCCAACCTCAACAAATGTCACAAAAACTAACAGTACAACACTGCAAGTATAATATTAAGGGCATTTTTTTAAAATGCAACAAACAATAGTACGACATGGACATAATTTGAGCTACGTTAATGAATTTGTCTCCAACACATTAACCAACTATTCTCTGATTCATTTTATTTTCTACATTTTATAATTTCTTGGATTAAATGGGAGCATTGGAAGATGCAAGAAAATATTTGATCAAACATTAAATTTCTTTTCTTAATTGGCAGGAATGCATAATAAAATCACGCGCAAATCAGTATAATTAATGAATTAATTTCATTGTCATTTTTCTCTTTTATCTTCTAATACATATCCCTAAGGGTTATATATATATATATATATATATATATATATATATATATATATATATATATATATCATTTTTCATTAATAAATAAAATAAATGTAATCATGTGAGATAGTATTAAGTTCGTTATAATGAATGAGTAGTTATATGACGACATTAACTTTTTTATAATTTTAAAAACTTCATAATCAAATATATTTATTGTCTAACGTAAGATTAAAAGATGGTTCAAAATAGAAATGAACCCTTTATTTTTATACGGTTTGCTCATGGGCTTAACACTCCCCTCACATGTAATGAGTTGTCCATAATATTGACCCACATCACAACACAACCCAACCTGGGATCTAATCTCCAGTAGATTCGCCATTAAGCTCATGAGCAAACACACATATATGAGTGAAAGTGTTGTCGTACATTAAAGAGTGTAAAAGAGTGAGAAAGTGTATCCCATGTTGAAGTAACGAGAAAGTTGTGTCCACTCTAAAAGGTTAAAGGGTTACTCCCCTTATTGTCATATGCCTTTGAGATGAAGTCTCCTTGGTCGCATCAAGTGAACAATCGTGACAGGTGTGGCTCAAGCCCGTTTAACATGGTATCAAATCCAAGCGCACGGTTTAGGACCTTCTATGGCTTGAGTAATGAGTATATTAGGCCAAATTAAGTGGGTCCATGTGAGGGGATTGAAAAAATGTGATCTAGCCCATGAACGAAATTCTAGGAACCTTACATGTGAGGGGGAGTGTTGAAGTATAAACTTCTCAAACATCACATGTAAGTATCCCACATTAAGAAAAAAAGAGAAAGTTAAACACTTAATAAGGTAAAAAGGCTTATATAGCCATATGATTTTGAGATAAAATTTCGTTTAGTCTTATAAAGTGGTCTCTCTTTTTTGGTCACGGATATGGACCAGACTTGTATATAACGGTAAGGGTCATATTATGGCTGCTTTTGAACTTTAATAAACATATGAAAACTTATTAAATTGTTAGTAAGCTCATGGATATTTAGCGTTATTCCAGGGACTCGTTATAAAAAATCTAACAAATAAAAATATCTAGATCTAAAGTTCATACAAAGTAAATATCTCCAATGATATCAGCTACCTTAGTAAATATTGAGCATGTGTTTTCTGTTTTCTAACAGAAGAATGGTAGGGCTAAAATATTATATGGTCTTGTTTGATGATAATCACTTAATGGATGTTGTCGAAATGGCTAAATTGCTTGGTAATTTTTTACGAGGGTATTCTGTTTACTTCAGTTGTTTGTATTTCTTATTAATCTCAATAGTTATTGCTCATAAAAATGTTGGGTAAAAGATTGTTAGTTGTGTAAATTTTAGATAACGTTAGGGCAAAAAATCCAAAACTAATCACGGGAAAAATATTGTGGTCTTGTGAGATGATAATCAAATAATCAATGAATGATTGTTGCCCAAATGGCTAAATTATTGCTTGGTTTGTTTGAAGATGTGGTACGGTATGATACTCGTTAATGTAGTTATTTGTATTCCTTATTAATTTTGAAAGTTAATACTGATACTCGTTAATTTAGTTGTTTGTATTCCTTATTAATTTTGAAAGTTAATACTCACAATAAAGTTCGGTAAAAGATTGTTGCTTGTATGAAAATTAGACAACTTTAGGGAAAAACGGCCAAATAATAATCACGAGAAAACGATTGTGGTCTTGCTCGATGATAATCTGATCTCTTAATGGAGCTTAATGGCTTAATTATTTACATGGTTTGTTTGAAGGGGTGGTACTTTGTTTGTATACCTTATTGGTCTCGACAGTTATTGCTCCCAAAAATATTGGGTAAATAATCTTTGTTTATTTGTAAATTTGAGAGCTTTAAGGAAAAACAGCCAAAAACTAATCACGAGAAAAAAAAATTATGGTTTGTTCGATGATAATTAATCACTTAATGGCTAAATTGCTTGGTTGGTTTGAAGAGGCGGTACTCAATAATTTAGTTTGTTTGTATGTGGAGCTCAATGTGCTCTCAAAAAAAAAAAAAATATACTATTGCTACCCACCTTATACTAGAGTAGGGTGAATATTAAATTCTAAAGTTAATTTATAAGACTTGTTCTTATGGTCAAAATTAAGGTGATTTAATCTGATTTTAATAAATAAGTAAACGGGGATTAAAAGTTAAGATCTGGCTTGATTTGAGTTTGATAAAAATTAATTAAAAAGCACTTAATAAAAGTTAAAGAGAATAAGTCCTTAATCAAATGAAATAATTAAATATCATCATATCAGGTCATTAGACCAGACCATGCATATCATGTAAGATTTAGATCAATTAAGATCATATGACATGAATATATATAGTATAATAGTGAGTATATTACGTGACTTTTTTTAATTTACTTCATAACTTATTTGTTCTGAACTTAATATTTAAGAAGAAGCCCTACCTTGAATTTAAAATGTCTTATTATGAGTTACATGAATAAAATATCGGTACAATGGATAGAGCCAAGCACAATAGGGTAAGAAACTAAGAATGCAAGATGGTTGTTTGGTGGAGTATTGTATGTTTTTGTTCACCAGCTAATTTTAACTGATAAATTAAAAGTAGTATTCAAATCATATCTTCCTCTAAAATGTAAATATGGTGGGGGAGATAATATACAAATTTTACTAGAATGTTTCCTCTACCTAAAGAATAATGTGTACCTTATATGTAGCATTAAAAGTGGTTAGATGGTGGTTAAATTTGCTGCAAAATGTCCAAAAAATAAATTGGCATGTCAGGATTAAACTTACCAAAACATATATTTGCAGTGCTAGTGAATTCAGGTTCCATATAAGGCACTATTTGCTTGTCTCGTGACAATGAGCTCGAGTTTGAGCCAAGCTTATTACGAGTACGTGTTAGTTTTTAATACTATATACTTCTACCTTAAAATTTCATAAAATCAAAATTTAAAATTTTAACATAGTTTTCACCCATTCAATTTAATTAATTAATATAATGAAAATAAATAATTCGTTCTACATTAAAGGTTCTAGTTTTTCACCGATTAAATTATCCTCAAAGCCTAACAACTTTGGCGAAAATTAATCTTATTTAATTAATGAAATTCACGGTTTGATTTCAAAGAAAAAAAAAAAGGGATTCTTGTTATAATTTCCTTTCTATAAAGTAGAACTCCTATATAATAGAATTATTATATAGTATATGAATTACTTTTATACAAGTGTTATAGTGCAAATTTGTGGTACAGATTTTATATTTTGATCAATAAATATAAAGTGTAACCAAGATTCAGGGGACATCTTCAGATTTCAGAATATAATTATCTTTTATGCTCTTACATGTTTTGATAATTTGACTTTAATGAGTTTTATCTTATCTTAGGCTTTGTTACTTGCAACTTATACTTACTTCACCGTTCACTATTTTTCTAGAACTTAACTTATTTATGTTAAAAATCTGGCATAATTAATACAATCTTATGGAGCTTTATTTAATCTAAATTGCTAAACTTTACTTGATTTTTTAGGTGATTATATATAGTGTGAGTAGAACATATATAATTTAACTCATAGGAATTTATCAACTTATCTTGGCCTACTGACCCTTATTAAAATAAAATTTAGAGATTGAAAAAAAAAAAAAAAAATACTTTTTCACTGCAACTTATTTTAGAAAATTGTTACTTAGGGCCTGTTCACTTCACCTTAATTTCAGTTCAGTTCAGTTCAGCTCAGTTCAATTCAGCAAATGTAAATAGGCTCTTAGTTGATATAATTTTTTTTGTTTAATATATATCATATATTATACCACATCATATTTCAAAATTGAAAACAAACCAAATAAACACAACTTTATTTCAATTGAAGAGAACACATTTAAAAATATCAAAGCGGAATTATAGTAAGGTTTATGTGTCTCCAATCACCAAACTCGTTTCATGTTTGATGCTTCATGCCATGGTGTTATTTGCAACCTCCACATTTAGTTCTTGGTTTGACTAATACAATTTGGCTTACAATTCCATGCATTGATGCACCGTCATGTCTTAGCTTCTTTTTTTGAACACAAGGTTTCTCACATGCATGGGCCACAGCTGTTTGAAATTATGAAATTTAATGTATAGTTCAGCAAATGGGCCGGCGATTATGGGTCATGGCCATCCTAAGGATTTGTAATTATTAGTCGATAATATCATCAAACGTGGAGTATTATTTGAGCATTGAAGTACCCAGGATTTCTCCTTAGCAACTAATAAATCTCATCCTTGAGATGGTGGTTATTCTATGTTGTTTAATTTATTTGTTTGTTCATTTTTTGAGGATTACGATCTAGATCGAATGAAGACATCTGATTGTGTCTCCCCAAAAACCAAACCCAATAATGAATATCTTTCACGTTATTGATTATCGAACGAGGTGAAATGTGAAAGAGTCTCGTGAATTCCTCTGTTTTTAATAAAAATACTTCTTTCTGTTTTCGAAAATCTTTCTTTTCGTACCCTATTTATGAAAAACGTCTAGTCTAATTTAGTTTGATCCATAATATGGGTTCAATAATAGTGTAGTTGGATAGGGCTTAAAAAGAGCTTTCCAACGATATATTATAAGCCCAATTCCAATGAATAATGAGAAAGTTATGGCCAAAATATTAAATTAGACCCAAAATGATTTTATATGGCCCAATGATCAAGTGGAGGGCCCATTAATTGTTATTTCTAAAGTTATTAGGATTGACTTTAATCTTCTAGAATAATCTACAAGGTTATTTTTAAGTTCTAATGGAATTGAGATTAATAATTATAATTATACTATTTTATCTTATTTAGAAAAGATAATGAATTTTATTTGGGATAAAACAAATATTTTAATGATAAACTAATCTTAAATAAATGATAAACACGGAGTCTAATCGTCTAATTATATTAGGAGAAGGACTCCGTACAGTTGTTTTATCGTAGCCGCACTATCGCGCTGCGAGGAGTCTATCGCATCGCGATAAGGGCTGTTTTATTTCGAGTCAAATTCTGACTCTTTTCTAAGCGTTCCGGATATTTTCTCTATAAATAGGGGCGTTATTTCCCCGTTTTAATCATCAACAATCATCTACTTCTTTCTCTCTTTAAGCTAAAGCTTATTCTTTCCTTCACTCTCTTGATTTCTAAGCCTTCCCTTTTCAGAAAACAATACCGCATTCACGAGTCTTAGACGCACCTAACCAAGCTCGAGGTTGCCTTCGCCCTATACGTGAAAGGTTGATAATTTCTGAGGGTTTGGTCCCAAATCTCTATTTCAATTATTTAAATTAATTGTTTGATTTAATGTTTTCATTGAAGTTACTAACATGTGTATTGTTTTGATAGAAAGAGGTACGAGGCAACAAAGTAAGTAGTTTTATTGCTATATATCTTTGGAGAGCATGCTTAAATTATTTTAATTCCTAGTATCATATTAAAATGTTATTTATTGCTTTCTAGTATCATGCTTAAGTTGCTTCCTATTTCTTCTATCATGTTAGGGTTACAGATTTGATCTTTATTGTTTAGTGACATTCTAGGATTTTGTATTAATCTTGTTAGTATCATGCATAGGATCTTGCTAATGTTATTATGCTTTGTTGAGATTGAGATTATGATGATGATGATTTGTTGTGTCAATATATTATTATTGTTGCTTGGTATATGTAGACACCTACTTTTGGCCTCATGTCCCGACAGGAAGTGCAACGACGATAAATAAAACCATCTTCGTGTTGGATCGAAGTGAAGAATGCTTATGGATAACTGGTTAAACCACAAAACACAAAAGACTAGCCCAAAGCAAGAAACAAAGCCAAATAAAGTCCAATCAATTAAATCCGATCATAATTAGGCTTAAGCCCGTACTTAAAACCCAATAACGACGGATTTAGGAGCGCGTAGGTCAAAATAAGCGCTGCCGCAGAAAATAACGCGCGCATCTCAAGGACTTGCGCTGGGTGGTCGCGCGCAATAATCCAGTTGCGCGCGATACCTGCTGTGGCAGAATGTTCAAAACCCTAAACCTACTCATTCCCTATAAATAGAGGCTTAATCCGAGGCTTAAACAGACAGAAATTAACCCTAAACTCTGGCGAAAAACTTGTGAACTTGTGCTACCTAACCCTTCTTGTCCTAAACACTCACCCCTTTGATATTTTGTTACTATGGTGGAGGTCCTCAACAAGAAGGAGTCCATAAGTGTTCTAAACGGAGATCTAGCAAAGAGAAGTGGTAAATTCCCGAGCACTTAGATAAATCATTTTTATTTTCTTGTTTAAAAGAACTTTAATTAATTAATTAGTGTTGCTTGATCACTTTAAAAGGTTTAATTAATCAATTCCACGTAGTATCTTGCGTTAAATAAGATTAGAATTGAATAATTAATTGTGGGTTGATCACTTAAGCCAAGGCGAATATTGTTTATTTCTTGTCATATTCACGAATTTGATTAAATAAAGAATAACGACGTTGCAATGTAATTCCTACGTGAATTAATATGTGTTAAATAAAATCAACTAACTTAGTTTTAGGTATCGCGTTGCATATATTGTTTGGTGATGAAATTGTAGAAAAGGAAGAGCTAGTAGAGGTCGTACTAGGGCTAGAATAGCGATTCCCCTATGGAACGTTATTTTAGTACCCTCGCTCCCGAACTCATTTCTGGTTTATGTAGACCAAATTGGGCATGGGTAAACTTACGATTCGTGCTAATTATTCCATGAATTCCACATGGAAGAAAGGCATGAACGAGGTTTATGAGTTTTCCCGAAACTCATTGGCGACTCATACTTGTTTCTTATAAAAAAACGTAATGATAGAATCAATTCTAATTCAAGGTCCCCCAAATAGTCAGGAATTCAAATCCTACTATACCTTAACAAGTGTAAAGTCCTAGGCTTTTTAATGGCCATGGGCATCTAACGAAGGACCCCCTTATGATGGAATCACCCTCCTTACAGTGGCGACTCCACTGGGGACTTAGAGGTTACATGATTAGTTCTTAGTTATGGTCCAAGGTTTCCAACACTAGGTTGCCTATGAGTTGTAACAGGAATTAACTTGGATAATCTCTAGTTAGAGAGCGAGACTTGAATGCATAATATCTTCCTTTTGCACAAAAGTAAAAACCAAACAAGCAACATTGCATAATGCATAATCATAGCACACTTCAACCTTTGGGGATTGGCTCATTGATTAGGGGTCACTAACACTAGGCTTCTATCCCGAAATCAATAACAATCATCCCACCCATATCACCAACAAAATGTTGGGAGAGCGATGTCATGAGTCAACACGTTGAGTGATTGATTTGTGCGTCGTTTCTTAAGATATGGTACCTTTGGGCACCCAAGCCTTTTGACCTTAGAATGGCATTGCGTGAATCTTGGCTTATGACATGCTTTATATGATTATGTGACTATGTGCAACGTGTTAGGATAGTCTTCTTTTTTTTCTTTTTTAGTTTGGTCTAGGTTCCCAATTACGAAGTTGTCCCTTCGTAATTTTGAGTCATATACGAAGGGTAACATAAAAAAAAATAAAAAAAAACGATGACAAAAAAAAAGCGGTCAAATTAAAAAAAAAAATCTTACGAGCCCAGTGCAAGTGATTCTGATGCGCGCGCCCACTGATACGAGTCAATTTGATTTCTCAAAAAATAAATTGACACGTTCAAACAATATCTTCATTGGAGAATTGTTTAAGGGTGATGTTATCCGTTCGAATATATCTTGCATCATTTTGTTTTTTTTCCTTTCTTCTAAACAAGCGTATCGATTTACTTATCCTTTCGTACTTCCTTTAGGGCCGGTTTTCAAGCTTGGGAACGAAGACTCCCAGGTGCTCGTATTCTACGTTTACCATCAAGCAATCCACCCCTTTCAAACCACCTTCCCTCGACAACTAGTCCTAGTCCAACAACAATGTCAACCATCGAGCAACTCCAAGAAGAGATTGCTTGCTTGAGAGAAGAAAAGGCTCAAGAGGCCGAGGAAATAAGGATTAAGAAACTTGAAAAGGCTGAAAAGAAAACTGCCGAGGCTCTAGCCTTGCAACAAAAGATGGAACAATTATCCATCAAAGAAAAATCGTTGGAGAAGCTCGTTCTTCGTTCCACCACGGGGAACAAGTACTTCGACGCAGAAAAGTTTGCTCCTCCCCCAGGACTTGCTTTACCGGAAAAGTTTGTAACTACGGACTTGCCAATATTTAAGGTGACCAATAATCCACAAAACCACTTAATGTGTTTTACTGGCACCATGGCATTAAAGGGAGTTGATCCTAAGCTTTATGCTTTGACTTTCCCTTTATCTCTAGACCTAACCGCGAGAGAATGGTACTATGGGTTAGATCCGAAATTCAAAACAACATGGGAAGATGTAGTTTCAGCTTTCATTACCCAATATGAGAGTAACGTAGAGTTCAAATCGACTCTACGTGAACTTGAAATGCTTAAGCAAGGCGACGATGAAGGTTTCCTTGCTTTCTATGGTAGATGGCGAGAAAAGGCGGCTCACCTTGCCCAAAGGCCACCTGAACTCGAGTTAGTACAAAAGTTCATTGACAATTGTCATGAAAAGTACAACAAGCATCTACGTTATCTTGGTTTAGACACTTTTCAAAAGGTCTATTCTGTGGCTAATAGGGTTAAAGATGATCTTGCTAAAGGAAAAGCAAACAAATCTTATCATCATCAACCTAGGAATAACTACAAAAAGGGGAATGATAATACTTCATCCTCTATTGATGTATTTGCAACTTCTACGCAATATAATAATAGTAATGATCCACGGAAAAGATGGACAAAGGAAAGAAAATTTACACCATTTCCTGTAAGCTATAAAGAATTATTAGAAAAATTGAGCGAAAAAGGGTTACTTGCACCAACAGGGCTAACACCACCCACTCCACCAGAAAAGAGATTTTCTAATTGGGATGGTAATGCTTATTGTGCTTATCATAGAGGCGTTGGGCACGATACTGAGCGTTGCTACGTCTTAAAACACAAGATACAAGATTTAGTAGACGATGGGAGAATTCCCACGCCTAAACCTAATAATAATGCATCTCCATTAGGGGTGTTTTATATTGATGAGGACCATATAGGAAGTGATAAGTTCAATCCTTTGGACTATATCACACCTATAGGAGAACCTCTAGCCACAATACTCATAGGGGAAACTAATGAAGTATGTGGACTATGGGGTGACGACTTTCAAGACTTATATGTCTCTAAGTATGCCACCGTCCCACCTCCATCTTGTTTACAAAATGAGACAAATGGAGCGCTTGATTGAGATCATTTCTTAGGGAAGTCACAAAACTTATCAAATCTCTCCTTGGATGAACAATGGCATCAAGCACAACTCATGGAACATCTTGAAATGGAGGCACCTTCAAAGCCTCTAGAAGAAAGTCGGTTCATGAGTCCTACAACTAACCCAAATGAGATAGATCATCTAACTCGTTCTGGGCGAGTTTACCAAGCACCACCAAATGGACCTTCGACCACACAAAATCAAACTCAAGGTCAAGCACAAAATCCAATACCACCTCCACTTGAGGTGTAAGATCCATTGGTTAAACAACTTCGCCAATCCAAGGCGAATGTTAGCATTTGGGAACTCCTAAGTACTTCTAAAGAACATAGGAATTCTCTTATGAACGCTCTAACGGCTTTGTCTGTAAGCACAGACACAACCCCTCAGGATCTCGTTAGCTTGCTTACTAACGAGAAATCCGACAAATCAATCATTTTCACTGATGATGATTTGCCTTCAAAAGACACTACCCACAACAATGCATTATACCTAACTGTGGGGTGCAAGGGATACAATATCCGTCTTACTTTAGTAGACAATGGGTCGGCTGTAAATGTGTGCCCATTACGAACAGCAAAATATCTATGCCTTAATCCAGAAAAAGATTTTCATTCAACAACACAAAGCATTAGGGCCTATGACAACTCGAGAAGATCGGTGTGTGGAACTGTTAAGCTACCAGTCACCACAGGCCCAATTCAAAAGACAGTTGAATTCCACGTTGTGGACATTAAACCTACATTCAACCTTTTACTTGGACGTCCTTGGATACATGAGCTTGGTGCAATACCATCCTCACTTCATCAAATGATTAGGTTGAACTATCAAGGGCTTCCTATAACTATACATGCTTCTCCACTCAAAATAGCCATAAATGACCAATCACTTTTGGAAATAAACCATGATAATGATGAAGAGGACATGTGGGGATTTGCCGCCGAACCAATCTACACAATCGAAATGGAAGAGAGCCTTGAAGAATCATTCAAGCTTGATCCATGCTCCACCCGAATAGTAAACAACATCTTGTTTAAGAGTAGTTACTTTCCTGGGATGCATTTGGGAATAGGAATGAAGAAATCTCTTTTACTCCCTATCCCAAAGAAAAGTCTCTCCTTTGGATTGGGATACAAACCAACTAAGGAAGAACTAGAGTCTCACGATGCTAAAAACAAAGCACGTAGAGATAACAATAAAAAGGGGATAATCACTTTGCTCCCATCTTACCAACAAACCCTTAATGGACAATTCATTAGGGAGGGAGAAGATTACCCTTGCTATGACTTTCCAGAACCACTAGTTCTGGAAGGAATCAAGAAGCCTGGATTCGAAATATTTCACGATTGCTATTTCTTGTATGACGACCTTAAAATCGTTGAATCAAAACACCCAACTATAGGGTACTATGATGGGCAAGCATTCAACTTGCTATTTGGACTAGAGCAAAATCATGTCGCTACAATGACTAATCAAAATGTCATTCAAGATGAAGCTTTCGACCCAACCTCGTTGATCACCCCTTCTAATGAAACCTTTAAGCATGGATGGAAGAAGTCTTTCAAATGGACCAATCACAAAGGTGATAAGCTGGAAATCGTCACAGGCGAAGGGGAGATGTTTGAAGAATCGGACGACGAATCTAGTATAGACTCTAAGGAAGCTGAAAATTTAGGCCTTGTGGCCATTATTGAATCTTTATTTTCTAGTTCTAAGGTTAAAGGTCCCAAAAAGGATTCTTCTCTTGATGTACTCTCTTTTGAATTTAATAATATGAGCTCTATTTCCGAGTATATGCCTTCTCTTGAGTCTTTTGAATGTTATAACAATCAATCTAATGAAGATGATAATATTATTAAATTGATTGAACTAATGAATGAACGAGAACAAAAGAACCCTATAATTGAAGAAATCGAAACAGTCAATATAGGGAACGAATGAAAACAAAAGAGAAGTCAAAATTGGCTTATCTTTCCGAAAGAGCGATCGACCCTCATATCGACACTCAAAGAATTCGAAGACGTGTTCGCTTGGTCATACAAGGACATGCCTGGAATAGATAGGGAAATTGCGGAACATACCATTCCCTTGAACCCTACCTCTAAACCAGTAAAACAAAAACTTCGACGAATGAAACCTGATGTCGCTCTGAAAATAAAAGAAGAAGTACAAAAGCAATTAGACGCAGGTTTCATTCGCGTATGTAATTATCCAGAATGGGTAGCGAACATCGTCCCAGTCCCTAAAAAGGATGGACGAGTTCGCATGTGTTTCAACTTTAGGGACCTTAATAAGGCTAGCCCTAAAGACGATTTTCCTCTACCACATATTGATATATTGGTAGATAACACGGTTGAACATGCAATGTTATCCTTTATGGATGGATACGCAGGTTACAACAAAATTTTAATGGCAAAAGAAGACAAAGAAAAGACATGCTTTATCACCCCTTGGGGTACATATTGCTACACAGTCATGCCATTTGGTTTAAAAAATGCAGGAGCTACGTACCAAAGAACGGCTACGATTCTCTTGCATGATATGATGCATAAAGAAATAGAAGTGTATGTGGATGATATGATCGTAAAGTCCAAAGATAGAATGGGACATATAAAAGCTTTACACAATTTTTTCACTCCCATAAAAGAATACAAATGCGATTGAATCCACAAAATTGCGCCTTCGGAGTAACTTCCGGCAAGTTACTCGGATACGTAGTAAGCACACGTGGTATTGAGATCGATCCCTCCAAAATAAAGGCAATCGTTGATATGCCTCCCCCTCAAATAGAAAAAGAAATTAGGGGGTTCCTTGGCAAACTACAATACATTAGTCGGTTTATCAACAAATTGACCATGACTTGTGAGCTAATATTTAAAAAATTGAAAAAAGAAGAAAAACATGAATGAGACAATCAATGCCAAAAGGCCTTTGAGAAAATCAAAGATTATCTCAAAATTCCACCAATTTTAGCACCACCAGTACCCAAACTACCTCTTAGGCTATACATCACAGTTATAGACACGGCCACAGGCGCCATGTTAGCACAAGAGGTAGAAAAACTTGAGCGTGCAATATATTACATAAGTAAAAAATTCATTCAATATGAAACAAAATATAGCACCTTGGAAAAAACAAGTTTAGCATTAGTGTGGGCAACTAAAAAACTACGACATTATATGCTACCACACACTACTCATGTGATTTCTCAACAAAATCCGATAAAGTATTTGTTTGAACAACTACCTATACAAGGAAGAATATCCAAGTGGTTGGTAATGTTGGTCGAACTTGAGCTAAAATATATTCATGAAAAATTAATAAAAGGGAAAGTAATTTCCGACTTTCTGGCACAACATCCAATTCAACACAAGTCATGCAGAAACTACTCATCTTCCGGATGAAGAGATTCTCATGACACAAGATGACAAATGGGTAATGTACATCGATGGTGCGTCCAATCAAAAAGGATTTGGCGTAGGAGTGTTACTCATAAGTCAAGAGGGAGCACATACTCCAATCTCTGTCAAACTAGACTTTGAGGTTACTAATAATGCCGCGGAATGTGAAGCGTGCATTATTGGATTGGAAGCAGCAGCTAGCATAGGTGTGCAAAAATTAGAGGTATATGGAGATTCAAGTTTGATTATAAATCATATACTGAAAAAATGGAAAATAAAGAGCTCCATAATGATATTATACCAAGCACACCTAGAGCAACTCATCGAGCATTTTGAACATATTGATTTTAAATATCTCCCAAGGGATGATAATCAATTTGCCGATGCGCTAGAAAAATTAGCCTCAATGATCAACATTCCAGATCACTAAAATATGATGCCATTATGCGTTGATAGAAAAGAAGAACCAGCATATTGCAACGCAATAGAGGAAATAAATGACATTAAAGGAGACAATCCTTGGTATGATCATATCCTCCAATATATTACCCATGGCACATATCCTGAAAATACTTCATCGAAAGACCAACGAGCCTTGAGGACACTTGCAAACCAATACGGTCTATTAAATGGTCAATTATGCAAAAAAGGACCTAATGGTCAAAGTTTATTGTGTATAGACCAACCTGAAACCACACGCCTTATGGAGAATACTCACAAAGGTGTTTGTGAACCTCAAATGAATGGTAAAATGCTTGCAAAAATAATTTCACGACAAGGGTACTATTGGTCCACTATGGAACATGATTGTATACAATATGTTAAAAAATGTCCAGAGTGCCAAATGTTTGCTAATTTACAACACCTTCCACCATCCGAACTATACAATCTCACTTCCCCTTGGCCTTTTTCAACTTGGGGAATTGACATAATTGGTAAAATTTCTCCAACAGGAGCAGGAGGACACGAGTACGTATTAGTAGCCATCGATTACTTTACCAATGAGGCTGCTTCTTACGTGAATATCACTTCTAAACATGTCGCAAAGTTTCTCGAACGAAACATATTTTGTAGATATGGAGTTCCACATGAACTAATTAGTGATCAGGGATCTCAATTCAAAGTTGAAGTCGAGACCCTCTTAACTCGTTATAAAGTAAAACATCATCACTCATCTCCATATAGACCTCAAATGAATGGAGTGGTAGAATCGGAAAATAAAAACATAACAGTCATCATTAAGAAATGGCAGAAAATTATAAAGACTGGCCGAATAAACTACACTTCGCACTCTGGGGTTACAGAACGTCCATACGAACATCAATAGGAGTAACTCCATATTCCTTAGTTTTTGGAATGGACGCAGTTCAACCAGTCGAACTGGAAATACCATCCCTACGCATCGTACTCGAAAGTAAGCTACCGGAAGCTGAATGGGTAAGAGCGAGGTATGAAGAGATTTTATTCCTCGATGAACGACGATTAAGAGCTTTGCATCATGTACAAGTTTACCAACGACGCATTGCGCGTCATTTTAACAAAAGGGTACGACCCAGAAATATCAAAGAAGGTGACTTTGTACTAAAGGAAGTTAGGGGTCCACCAACCGATCTAAGAGGGAAATTCAAGCCTAATTGGATAGGTCCCTATCGCGTAATTGAAATCCTATCAGGAGGAGCCGTCAGATTAATGGATATTGGAGGTGATGAAATTCGCCAATTAATACACATTGATCGACTTAAAAAATATTACATATGAAATCCGGATATACTCGTTCATTTATTAAATAAATCATTTTAGCATTCAATTGAAAAGATTCTAATTGTTATGCACTTTACCGAATAACACGGTAAAATACATAACACTTGGGGGTAATTTAAAAATAATAGACCATTCTAAGTGTTCAGATTTTTTCGAACATCACGAAAAACTCTTCACACTTGGGGGGGGGGGGGGGGTAATAATGCAGAAAATAAAAAAAAAATTTAACACTCGTAGTACAGGTGTCGCACGCAACTAGAATGGTTGCGCGTGGATGCCACGCGCAACAAATCTAGTTGCGCGCGGCAAGCTCGCGCAACCTCTGATGTTGCGCGCGCCACCTGATGACAAACTGCGAACCCAGAATTTTTACGCTCGATTAAAGTTACGACTTTTACTTGCAATAAAAAGAAGGTGTTTCTCGAAAATAACATATACTCGGAAAATAAAAAATAAACTTTGATTGAAGCTTTGTCTAAACAAAGTTTGATAAGTCTTTTTTTTTCATTTAATTTCTACATAAGATATTAAAGGGAAAAAAAACAAAAAAAAAAACATATATATATAATAATTGCAAAGAACTACGCAAAGACCTGATTTCGTAATACGAACACGTAGACAATCTTTATGATTCGGTCATATCAAAATAAAAAATATAAAGCTCATTTTATTTCATTCAAAATTCCAAATAAGAGACATTATTGAACTAGATGATAAATAAAATTAAAAAAAAAAACATAGTAATGATTACACTTTATTCAAATTAAACTAATGATAAAATTGTGTAACACTCTAAGGTTTTACTATATCCTCGATTGTCACCGATGATGGAGGAGTAGTTTCCATCGCAGTATTTTCAGAAACCTTAGAGCTTTTCCCTACATTCTTCTTTTTCACCCAAACATTATTCTTCAATTTAGGGATTGGGGCCTTTGCAACCTGTTTTCCTTTTCCTTTAACAATTGGAGCCTTCTTACGAGTATTTGGTGAAGGTTCTTTAATTTTCACCCCTTGTTGCGCATGTTTAGGAGGAGCCTTTCTCTTTGGTTCCTTCGAACGAGCCTTAGGAGATGAGAAGTCCAATTTTCTTCTCACTCCTTTGTTTTGACTGCTAGGAGGAGTAGTGGTGGCCGAATGCATCAAAGGCTTAGGTGGATTGCGAGCCGTGGCCGCTTGATGTTGTGATCGAGCCTTGTTCAATTCGCCCTTATCCGCCGCATTCATCCAAGCCTTGTAAAAGGAAGATAATACAATACTCGCAGTAGGATTTTGTACTACCCATCTAGGGAGACTTGACCAATATTCCATCCAACGAGAAATTCGTTCGGGTTTAAAGATCACATCTTTAGGGGCATCACAATCTTGCGGGGGAATAATTTTTTTAATCCCGTACTGTCTCATCACCCTGCAAGGAAAGGTAAAGGTAGTACTAGATAGGCCTAGAAGCCTAATATAAGGGCAATTAAAACTATTACCAACTATACTACTTATGTTCCACCAAGGAATCACAAAGCGTATGTTAGGAACCCCGTGACAGAAAAACGACGTCTATTCTTCTTCATTCTTGTGCTTGTAGAGAATTCGACGTCCAGGGAATGTCCTTACTCTATTAGCCTCAAGGTTTTGTGGCTGATCAACAATTCGCAAACGCTCCATGAGCCAAATCTGAAAAAAAAGAGAGAACAATTAATTGCGATTTTTCACTGGCGCGCGCATTAAAATCAGTTGCGCGCGCCATCCGCGCGCATTTCAGAAGATTACGCTGGTCAAGCCAGCGCAACTTCAGAGCTTGCGCTGCTATACGATGAAAAAAAATTAAAAATAAAAAAATAAAAAAAATAAAAAAAAACGTACGTGTAATAGGAGTGGACTTCCCGCGAAACCGTTTTCGTTAGGGTCTCCTCTAAGGCGATTCAAGCATAGAATGGTTTCTGCCAAAGCCAACGGAGCGGGTGAATGACATCCCTCTATTTGCTCTACTATGGACACCATGGAATAATCTCCATACTCTTTACCTGTCCTAAGTAAACAATTAGCAACAAGACAATAACATAAAACATGAATTTTAAAGCGTTGTTTAGTCATATTATCACTAGGGGCGACGAAGTGTTCAATAAATTGGATCAAATTCACGCCTTCTTCAGTTCCAATGTTAGTCATATCAATTGTCAGATAAACCAAAAAATCTTTGGAATATAGGTTTGGGATCCGACAAGGTAGGCACATAGGTCACAGGGAGAGTATTTGCATGGAAGCCTAGCAAGGCCTCAAACTCACCAGGTAGTGGGACAATTTCGTCCCCTTTAAACAAGAAAAGATGGTGGTTGGAGTCCCAATGATTGACGGCGGCATGAAGAAAATCAAAATTAATCACGAGTTGCATGTAATTCAATAGAGGGTCTAGGTGGTAAATTTTGAAAGCTAGTTTGTCCTTGGTTGAGAGGGAAGTGACCCATTGCTTCAAACGTTGTTCAAAGGTTTTCACCATTGTTCAAATTCAAAAAAAAAAAAAAGAAAAAAAAAAGAAGAGAGAATTTAGAGAGATTAATTCTTTTTAGTTTCTTATGATATCACTAAGCGAATGAATGCGAGATGATCAAAAGCCTACACAAAAACTACGTTTAAATAGACCCAAGAAGGGAAAAATTTCGGCAATTTTCGCTCAAAGGAAAGCTCACCAGCAGGTGGCGCGCGCAACTCATGTGTTGCGCGCGCCATCCGCGTGCAACCAATTTACATGCGCGCGACAACAGTGCGCAACTCATCCAGTTGTGTGCGTCTGGTCTGTCGCGGCATGAAAATTAGATTTATTTCCGTATTTTGGACTACATAATGACGAAATCTTAAGACTAATTATACACTTGCCTTTTGCTAACTCTTGTGTCTCTTTTTTTTCTCTTTATTATTTGTTTCTTTCTTATTTTCCTTTTTTATTTTATTTTTATTTTTATTTTTTCTCTTCTTTCCCTTTTTTTTCTTTCCTCTTCGCTTTCTTTTTTTTTTTTGTCTCTTTTTGTTATTTTTCGAGGGGGGTAAGTCGGGAACCCTTCCCTCCCTCGGAAAATTTTTTTTTATAAAAAAAGAAAAAAAAATGTACCCATGGAAACAAAAGAAAATAATAATGACATATATATATACAAAAAAATGTGTCATATGTACAACAAAAATAATAAAAATGTACATCGGTTTCCTAATCAAAAAAATGTGTGTACAAAGGAGGTTAGGATGCTCAGCGACTCCCAGACGGCTGCTGCACATCCTGCAAAATCCAAACGAAGATTAATACATAAAATGTGTGATAACTTCGTTAAAAGAAAAAAAATATAAATAAAAACTTATCGCGACCATCTGATGATCACGACATGACAAAGTGAAGAGAGCTCTCCGATAAGCAGCTCGGAAAGCGCGCAAAGTCCTCACCATGCCGTTCACGGTCTCTCGTGGAACCTGTTCCAAAATACAAGGGCAGTTAGCAAACAAATGTATATGAAAAAAAATATATATAAATACATATGAATAAGGAACACACCGACTCAACCATCTCAGGAACAAACGGTATCCCCTCCTCATCCTCCGCTGCTGGAAGGATCTCACGAATTACCGACCCGGCAGCATCGGTATACGTGATCTCCGCCGTAGGAGGCACCCAACCACCTAGCTCGACCCGCTAAAAATACAATAAAAGGGTTAAGGTTCCGAAAAAATAAATATAAATAACAAGAGAGAGAGAGTTAAAGTACTAACCGGAACAAAAGCTGGGAAAGAAGTCAGCCTGGATGCAATGAAAGTCGGATAAGATGCATCCGGCAGCACCAGCTGCTCCGCTGGATAACCTAGGATTGCATGAGCTCGATCCTTAGTAGACAGCAAATCCGGACGTAACATCCGGATTGGAGGATCCACAGGAACCCTGGGCTCCTCGAATGCAGACTGCCAAAGAACACGCTCGCTTAAAAACCAAGCGTCTGTGCTCTGGAAGGCTGGAAGCCCCTAATAAAGGGCTCGAAAACGGCAACGAATCATGCCAGATCGGACAGCCTCAGGGACTCCGACGATCAAACTCCAAGGACGGAGGTCGATCTATAAACGCAGCCACATGAAAAATCATCAGAAAATAAACAAAAAAATCAAAAGACGCACATGTGGTCGAAATACTCACCGACGCACGAGTCGCCGAAAGGATCCTCTGGCGAAAGTCGCTAGCTGAAGTGGCTCGTCTTTTCTTAATCATTACCAGTCGATGGCCGATAGGAAAACGAGCAGCCCCAAGCATCCTGGGGGCTAAGAAAGGCAGGTACGAGTATCCCCAAGCCTAAAAGAAAACCGAAAAATGATAAGCTTAAAGGGGAAAAGCAAAAATAATGATTGAAAGAAACTTAAAGTACGTACCTCAAGGATACGACCGTGCCACATAAGGGAGATCC
This sequence comes from Chenopodium album, assembly GCF_948465745.1. Classification (NCBI taxonomy): domain Eukaryota; kingdom Viridiplantae; phylum Streptophyta; class Magnoliopsida; order Caryophyllales; family Amaranthaceae; genus Chenopodium; species Chenopodium album. Next base: position 16,200,625 of record NC_137847.1, on the reverse strand, counting down.
GAGGCACCTCAGTAGCTGCCGCGGAATCCATCACCTGGGTCGCCTTGCCCATAGCTGTAAGCATACGGGCATACGACACCTCCACCTAACTCAGGTTACCTACCTGCCCCAAATCACTGAGGCAAATAAGTAACCCGATAGCAAAAAGTTCTCCCCGATCACTCAAGATAGTGACGGGAAGAACGTGAGCAATGTATATCCGAGCCAGCTGCTCAGGTGTACACTGCTGATCAAGCTCGTCGGCCGACAACTCATCGGCAAGAACCGAGTATGGACAAGATACGCGTACACGTGAAGGGCCGCCGCGAGACGGTCCCCCACAAGGTCACGCAGTCTCTCGTCTAACCCCTTAACGATATCTATGGCTACGGGCTCGCCTCTATAGACACCCAAATGTGTCTCCCCAAAACCAAACCCAGTGATGAATATCTTTTGCGTCGAATGATTATCGAATAAGGTGAAAGTGTGAAAGGTCAAGTGTTGAGGATGTTTTTATTAAAATATCTCTTCTTTCTGTTTTCGAAAACAACTCTATTTTATGAAAACAGACAATCCAGTTTAGTTTGGTCCACGACAAGGGTCCAATAATAGTGTAGTTGGAATGGGCTTGCAAAGAGATTTCCAACGATATATTATAAGCCCAATTCCGATGAATAATGAGGAAGTTATGGCCAAAATACTAAACTGGGCCCGATTTGATCTTTACATGTGGCCCAATGATCTAGGGAAGGGCCCAATGTTAATTATTATTCCTAAAGTTATTGGAATTGATTATAGTATTCTAGAATTCTCTAGAAGGTTCTTTTTAGTCCTAATAAGATTAGAATTAATAATTATATTTTGCTAAAGTTTATTTGGAATAAAATATTATTTTATGAAAGATACGATTTCAGTTTCATACGGACTTTACAAATCGATTTTGATTCATATGTGGACTCCGTGTTGAAAGCGCGTAGAAATCTAGGCTGTCGCCACGCGACAGACCTTGTCGCTATGCAACAGACCCTGTCGCCTGGCCACAAGGTCGGTTTTGCAGCGACAGCGTGGAGTTTTATTCCTTATCAAATTCTACCTATTTCCGGACTGTTTTCTTATAAATAGGGTCCTGAACCTCCGTTTTTAATCATCAATCATCTACAGTTAACAATCATCTTTCACTCTCTAAAGCTAGAAGTTTTCTTTCTCTCTCTCTTTCTAAGCCTAACCTTTTCACAAACACAACTCCTCATACATTAGCACTAGACACACCTAGCCAAGTTCGAAGTTGCCTTCGCCCTAGAGGTGAAAGGTTATAATTTCTGAGGGTTTGGTCCCAAATCTCTATTTCAATTATTTAATTTAATTGTTTGATTTTATATTTTCCTTGAAGTTACTAACGCGTGTATTTTGTTATTAGAAAAAGGTACGAGGCATCAAAGTATGTAATCTTATTGCTCTATTCTTGTGGAAAGCATGTTTAAATTTGTTTAATTCCTAGTATCATATTAGGATGTCTTTATTTCTTTTTGGTATCATGTTTAGGGTGCTTCCTATGCTTTCTAATATCATATTAATATCATGTTAGTATCACGTTAGGGCTAAAGCGCACATGAATACGAGAAGAATAAAGTAGAGGCATATTATTAGGGCAGGTTCAATCTCTTTTAGGTTGGATTTGTACCTTCATCCCCGAACCCTATTTGGTTCAAGACCTTTTGGAGTTGACAATCTCCTGGATCGTTAAGGGGTGTAATCTTCACCTTGTGAACGGTTTACAAGTTCCTAAAACTTGTTGGCGACTCTTTTGCTCTAGCTTCCTTCCCTTTGGACGCCACCATACTTAAGTGTATGATCACAGTGGGGTTTAAGTTTGGGATAATGCTTGAAATATTCCCTACAGTTTTTGGCGACTCCGCTTGGGAGGATTTCTATTTTAATTCCTGAAATTTATTTCGGCAATGATTTAGAATGAGTGGATGAGACTCGAAAAGTTCTAGGTATTTCATGTGCGTAATTTTGATTAGCATTATTGTCATATGCATAAAAAAGGTCCTCATTGGATAGACCATCCGAAATGAGTCAAAAACATAGGATTTTTTCACGTAGGAAATTTGAGAAATATCTTTCACAACTAGAATTGAAATAACACTGCGAAATCTGGAAAATTCTAAGAACGTAGATACCTGCTGAGGCATGTAGGAACTAGCGCTAAGAAAACAGGATTGTCGCCTGTAAAGTGTTTCTGTCGCCTGGCGACAGGGGCACTTTTGCGGCGACAGTCCCTGTAGTCTGGCGCCATGTTCTTCCAATGCCGAGCCAGAACTCTGCCTTCTTGTTTTGACCATTTCTAGCACTGTTGGCTCGATTCTACTTCCTGATTGAGTTTTTCTCACTTTTCTGAAACCCATATGTGTTCTACATATGGACATAACCCTCTGGGGGTTCACGCTCCATCTACCCAATCAAACGCTCCTGGAAACGACGGGTACATCCGAGTTTGTGAATTTACCAAACCATGGAAGCGAGTTTTTAACTTGCGGGGTCCCATCCACTCGCGCCAACCCTTCCAAAGGCAAGGCTTCCGCGCAGTGCATCCGGACTCATAACCATGGACCCTCTTTGACTAACCCATATCCCGAACATTAGAGAACTAGAGCCATGGTTTGGTTGCAAACTCATTGCATCATGTTCTGACTACTTGACTATTTGTGCATTCTTTGCTTGTGCATACTTTATATGTGCTAACCGTTTGTTTGACTTGTGTTTAAGTCTAATAAACCAATTAAAGACTAAAAAGGACTTTGTCTAATTAATAAATTAATTAATTTGACTAATTAAATAATTTATCTGACTTAGTACGACTTTAGCCATGTCCCCTTAGAGTACAATCACTGGAAACAGTCCCAGATTAATGTTCCAGAAATGGCGCAGGAGTTTGGGCTGTGGCGCAGCAGCAAACTGTTTGTCTCCTGGCGACAGGTTTGTCGTCCGGCGACAAGCTTTAAATTGTGGCGACAGTTCTGTTGTTCCGGCGACAGTCCAGATTTTTACTCGAGTCATCACGACGAGTCTATTTAACAGTCTGCTAATCAGTTTAATCAATTTGTTAAGTCCTTAATTGAGTCTAGGCACCTAGGCCCATGGTCATACACAAGAGTCAAAACATGTCACTTGGACTCACTTATAAAACACACACTTAACATGTATGTCACACCTTGATCATGTCTAGAGACTCTTGAATGCGTGTTTTCCGTCATTTTTTTAGGGGGGGTAAGTCGGATATTAATCCTCCAATTAAACCACTTGTTTGAACCCATTCCCAAAAATATTCACCCTATTTTTGTTTTTTTTAACCATAAAGTCAAAATCAATTTGAGTCAAGTCATTAAAACAAATATGGTTTAATCTACAACGCGCGGTTAAGAAAGGAAGGGCGTTTAATCAAGGACAACACTTTTGTTCAAGTCTCACTTTTTGATAAGCCAATCAATCGAAGAAGGAAAGCTAAGAAGACAATGGCAAGTCAGGAAGAAGTCAACGAACTCAGGGGACAGGTAGGTAACATGGCTGAAATGTTGAAGAGTCTGACTCTTCAAATCAATGACCCTGGAAGACAACAATAGATGGAGCTCATCTAGGAAAGTTTGAGCAGATTATCTAATGACTATAGATTGCAAGGCATCAGCTCACAAGGGGTCTTGATGGACAAGGATCTTCTTCCGCAGAAGTTCAATGCCAACGACATCCCGAAATTCAAAGCAATGGATAACCCTTATTTTCATTTAAGAGCTTTTGAAACTGTAATGAATATTAAGGGAATAAACAAAAAAGCTTTTCATTCTGTATTTTCTCTATCTTTAGAAACCGTTTGTCAGCAATGGTATTTCTCCCTCGATCAGGAGAAAACCTCCAGTTGGGAGTCAATTGTAAACGCTTTCATCGATAGATATAAATGCAATATTCAAGTTGAAACTGATCATAGGGAACTTGAAATACTCAAGCAGGAAGAGAATGAAGGCTTTACATCCTTATTTAATAAATGGAGGGAAACTTCTGCAAAGATGGTTGAGGTGCCTAGTGAGAAAGAATCTGTGAGGATGTTTATCAAGAACCTCTAAGAAAAGTATTCCAAGCATCTCAAATACCAAAATAACTTGCACACCTTTAAGGCCGTCTATGACATTGGTATCAATATTGAAGACGACCTAGCTAAACAGAAAGCTGCTAACAGTACCTCTAGTAGTGGCTGGAAAGGCAAAAAGAACGACAATCCTTCTTCTTCCAAAACCACCCATTCAAATAATATTAGCACCTTTAATTTGAGTGAAGTCCTCACCATGAATAATCAAGGACAAAAGAAACCACTTAGGAGGAACTTTACTCCTATTGGTATGAGTTATGACACCGCATTCGATTTCTTACATGCAAAAGGTTTTATAACTCCCATAGGACCGTTTGGGGACCCACCTGTCGAGAAGAGGATGGCTAGCTGGAACCCCAATGCACATTGCAAATATCATCGGGGTAGGGGCCATCTCACAGAAAATTGTTGGAAGCTAAAGGAAGCAATCCAGGATTTAATTGATAACAACAAACTTCCCTTGCCCCCTGCAAGCAAGAAGCCAAGTATCAATAGCGCACCACTGTCAGATTCCTTGGCTATTTTCGATGAGGAAAATTAGGTTGACCCCTCAAACCTCATCAAACCGGTCAAAGCTATTGAAGAAGAGGAGGAAATCTTCGAAGATGCCGAGGATCATTTTCCTTGTGGATAAGAACCTGCGACAAAATAAGAAGTGTGTATCCTTATTCAGGTTGTGTTGGAAGCAAGAGAATTATTACGCGAGGCCATGGAAGTGGTAAAAGAACGAAATGAACTACTCAAAAGTAGACCTTTTCCTAAAGGAAAGAAATCATTCTCCCTCCAAGTAATTGACACACCCAAAAGGAGCAATAGGCCATACACTCCAATTGGAACTTCTTATGCAAACATGTTCAAAATGCTCTCCGAGAATGGTAAAATTCAACCTCTCGAACCGAGACCATTTGAATCACTAAAAAGGACAGATAGGTACTACTGTCCATATCATCAATCGGGAGGACATACTATAGAAAATTGTTTCAAGTTCAAAGACTTGGTCCAAATATTGATTGATAACAAGAAGCTAGTTCAAATCCCACAAGAACGAGATGCTACCATTAATGGGGTTTGGGATAGTGATGATGAGGATGTCTACCTTAAGGACGTCGAAGAAACTCCACTCTCGACAATATACCCAGTAGGTGACATTTGGAATGAAGAGGATTCACCAATAGATGTCCTCACGAGATCCGGGAGAATGCAACCTCCCATTACTACACAACCTATTCCCACTACTCAACAAGTTCCCATACCAATCATAGAAGACAACGATGTTGTCAAACAATTAAAAAAGACTAAAGTCGAAATGAACGTATGGAAACTTCTAGCTACATCCCGAGAACATAGAATCGCGGTCATGGATACCTTAGCTAAAGTAGGGATAGAATCGGACACTACTCTTGAGGGGTTGGCTAATTTCCTCACAAGTGACCTCCCAAGTCCTACTAATTTGATCACTTTTTCCGACAAAGATCTACCACCAGAAGGTGACAAACACAACAAAGCTCTCAACCTCACAGTAATTTGCAAGAGAATGAACGTCCCCATGACTCTTGTAGATAATGGATCGGCAATTAACGTTTGCCCACTTAGAACTGCAAGGATGTTAGGGATAAGGGATGAAGATTTATCTCCATAAACACAAGGGATAAGAGCTTACGATAACTCACGTCGCCAAGCATTGGGCACAATTACCATGAACATAACGACGGGAGTAATTGAGCATGCCACCACATTCCAAGTGGTAGTTATTAAGGCTTCGTTCAACTTACTGTTGGGACGCCCTTGGCTTTATGACCTCAAGGCCATCCCTTCATCTCTTCACCAACAAGTGAAAGCCATAGTTGGAGGAGTACCAATTACAATCGATGCTTCACCGATGAGGATCAAAACAGTAGAAAACCCACTAATCAATGTGGAGCACGATGAGAATGACGAAGATCTGTGGGGCTTTAATAAAGAGGTCTCTTTGATCGAGGAAGATGAAAGGACCCCTCTTCACTACGACCTCCACTCAAACATGATAACCAATGCTATCCTGAGAAAACAAGGACACTTCCCTGGAATGACCCTAGGAAACGAGAAAGGGATAGCAAAACAGATGGGACTACCTGGCCTCCCTAAATTAGATACTTTCGGACTTGGTTTCGAACTGACTCTCGAAGATCTAAAGCGAGCCCAAGAAAAATCAAAAGCACGTAGAAATGCTCGCGCACAAAAGAAAGCAATCCCCATGGATCAATACCCTCTTACCTTAAATGGACAGTTCATAAGAGAGGGAGAAAATTATCCATGTTACGAATTTCCAGAACCATTCGTTGTAAACGGCATAAGACAACCTGGGTTCGAAATAGTTCTGGATTGTTGCTTTATAGATGAGATTCCAACTCCCATGCATAAAGAAAAAGCACCCCCATGCTTTGACTTTAATGTCATGGGACTTCTCTTTGGGCAAGAAAAGAATGAGCCAAGATACATAGAGGATAACTCTTCACTCATTCAAACAGTCCTACAAAGCGAGGACTTTAATCCCTCCAAGCTCATCACTCCGGCAGAGGATTTAGTGCGAGGATGGCGCAAGACAGTGAAAGTGACTACCGCAAACGGAAAGAAGATCTCAATAACTGCAGGACAAGGGCCAATGCTCGAAGAATTGTCTGAGTCTGAGTCTTCCCCTATCGAGTCCTCAAGTCTCTAGTTGTAGCACCTCCCTCTAATTCTTCTATTTTATCATCTACTCCTAGGATAGTTAGTAATCAAGTCCCAACGGACATTTCTTTATTCGATGTAATGATTTCTGAGTTTAATAATATGTCTTCTTCCCCTTATTCCTCGTGTTTCTCTTTAGCTCCAGATGACGAGTATTACATAACTAACGATGAAAATGACAAAGAAATCATTAAAGCAATGGAAACACTTGAAAATAAAACACCAATAATTGAGGACACTGAAACGGTTGATATCTCAAAAGATCCAACCATCAAAAGAGAAGTTAAAATCGGACTCACGTTAAAAAAAGATGAAAGAACCAATTTAATTAACCTACTTAAAGAATTCATCGATGTATTCGCATGGTCATATAAAGATATGCCAGACATTAATAGAGAAATAGCTCAACACACTATACCACTAATCCCAGGAATGAAACCTGTAAAACAAAAGTTGCGTCGAATGAAACCCGACGTAGCTCTTAAAATAAAAGAAGAAGTACAAAAGCAAATAACTGCAGGTTTTATCACGGTATCCAAATACCCCGAATGGGTAGCAAATGTAGTCCCAGTTCCAAAAAAGGATGGTAGGGTTCGAATGTGTGTCGACTATCGAGATCTAAATAAGGCAAGTCCAAAGGACGACTTCCCTTTACCACACATCGATATTTTGGTAGATAATACAGCGAATCACGCACTTCTCTCATTTATGGATGGATACGCAGGGTACAACCAGATCCTCATGACCGAGGAAGACATGGAGAAAACAACATTTATAACACCTTGGGGTACTTACTGTTACACGGTAATGCCATTCGGGTTGAAAAACGCGGGTGCCACTTACCAACGAGCAGCAATTGCCCTACTCCATGACATGATGCACAAAGAAGTTGAAGTATACGTGGACGACATGATTGTGAAATCTAGAGATCATCTAGGACATCAAGAGGCCTTAAGAAAATTCTTCGAGAGGCTAAGAAAATACAACATGAGGTTTAATCCATCCAAGTGTACTTTTGGAGTAACCTCAGGCAAACTCTTGGGATACGTCATAAGCTCTAGAGGAATAGAGATAGACCCAACCAAGATCAAAGCAATCATATCAATGCCACCGCCCAAAACCAAGAAGCAAATTCGAGGATTTATTAGCCGGTTGCAATACATAAGTAGGTTCATTTCTAAGCTAACAACAATATGCGAACCAATATTCAAGAAGCTTAAGAAAAATGCGCCAGTAATATGGGACGACGAGTGTCAAAAAGCCTTTGAGAAGATCAAAGCCTATCTCGCCAATCCTCCCGTATTAGCCCCAGCGCTTCTAGGAATTCCTCTAAGGCTGTACTTAACAGTCACCAAAGAAACAATGGGAGCTATGCTCGCACAAGAAGTAGAAGGAAAAGAAAACGTCATCTACTACCTAAGCAAAAAGATGCTCGAATATGAAGCACGCTATACACCACTCGAGAAATTGTGCCTCGCATTGGTGTGGGCCACAACCAAGTTAAGACATTACATGCTTGTTCACACAGTCTTTGTAGTGTCACGAATGGATCCTCTCAGGTACTTATTCGAGAAATCCACGCTTAACGGACGCATCTCAAGGTGGATAGTCAACCTAGCCCAGTTTGATGTGAGGTTCGTGCCTCAAAAGGCTATTAAAGGATCTGTAGTCTCGGACTTCTTAGCGGACTTTCCAATAGAAGATCCGACACCAATACACGACAATGAATTTCTAGATGAAGACTTAATGGTCACGGAAGATGATACTTGGACTTTATACTTCGATGGAGCCTCAAACCAAAAGGGATGTGGCGTAGGAGTCCTATTAGTATCACCTAAAGAGGAGCATGTTCCAATCTCAATAAAGTTAGATTTCGACGTTACCAACAATGCTGCGGAGTACGAAGCATGCGTGGTAGGCCTCGAAACAGCTTTAGCATTAGGTGTAAAGAAACTCCGAATATTCGGAGATTCTTCCTTGATCATCAACCAAATATCCAAAAGATGGAAAGTAAGGAGCGAAAGCTTAGCCCCTTACCAAACCTATCTGGAAACTCTCACTGACCAATTGGAAAAGGTGGAATACACATATCTACCTAGAGAAGAAAATCAATTTGCTGATGCCTTGGCAAGACTAGCCTTAATGGTTAGGATTCCTAAGGAAATTGAGAAAATGCCTCTAACAATATAGAAAAGACACAAACCAGCATATATTCAAGCTATAGAGGATGATGAAACAATCCAAGAAGAAGAAGAAGAAGAAGAAGAAGAACCATGGTATGCCGACATACTCAATTATGTCACCAAAGGAGAATACCCTCCTCATGCTGACAAAAGAGCAAAACAAGCTTTGAGACTTTTGGCTTCCCAATACGTACTCATAAATGATGAGCTACACAAAAGGGTACCTAAAGGTCGAGCCCTATTATGTGTAGGCAAGAAGGACGCTCAAAGGACTATGAGAATAGTCCACGAAGGAGTATGTGGAACACATGTTAATGGTAAAATGCTAGTCCAAAAGATAATGCGAGAAGGATATTATTGGACTACCATGAATAGAGATTGTCATCAATATGTAAAAAGATGCCCTAAGTGCCAAATTTATGCAAACTTGCAACATATTCCTCCATCCCTTCTCTACACTTACACCTCACCATGGCCATTCTCAACATGGGGAATCGATATAATTGGAAAAATCACATCTCCTGGAACAGGAGGTCACGAATACATCTTGGTAGCAATCGATTACTTCACAAAGTGGGTAGAAGCACAATCATATGCTAAACTCACTGCAAAACATGTAGCACTCTTTATCGAAAGGAACATAATTTGTCGATATGGAGTCCCACATGAGATGATAACCGACAATGGAACTCACTTTCAAGCCGAATGTGAAGAATTGTTACAAAAGTATGGTATTCAACATCACCATTCTTCCCCTTATAGACCTCAAGCAAATGGATCAGTTGAAGCAGCTAACAAAAATTTAAAAACTATCATCGAGAAAATGACATAAAATTACAAGGATTGGCCTGACAAACTCCATTTTGCACTTTGGGGTTATCGCACGTCAATTCGAACGTCAACAGGAAACACGTCATTCGCTTTAGTCTATGGAATGGATGCCGTACACCCTGTGGAACTAGAAATACCTTCTCTACGCATTGCGTTAGAAAGTAAACTCGATGAAGTTGAATGGACTAGACACGGTATGAAGAGTTAATTCTACTTGATGAAAAACGACTAGAAGCTCTACATCATACCCAATGCTACCAAACTCGTATGGCTAGACATTTCAACAAGAAGGTCAAGACAAGAAACATCAAGGTTGGAGACTTGGTACTAAAAGCACTAAAGAAGAATGTGTTGGATCCAAGAGGCAAATTCAGGCCCAATTGGTCCGGGCCATACATTGTCAAAACAATCCTGTCAGGAGGCGCAGCTCAGTTAACCGACATGGACGGCAATGAATTCTCAAACATGACCAATCGTGACCAACTTAAGAAGTACTACCCATAATTACTTGAGTAGGACACTCAAGAGAGCTACGTTTGGCCTGATTCCTTAAGAAAGGATACGTAGGCAACCCTTTAAAAAGGGTGCGGCCACTTTAATTCTCAAGCATTTCGCGTCCCAGCAAAAAAAAATAAAAAATAAAAAATAAAAAAATAATTGTCGCCAGACGACAAACGCGTCGCCAGGCGACAAGGCAAAAGTTTGGCGACAGACTCGTATGAGCGACGCCAATTTTCTGCGTATATCTGGACAACTTCGGTGCATTCTGGAAATTTTTTCGACTTCCGTACTTGAAGAAATTTTTCGGAAAAAAATATTTTAAGTTGTTTTCATTAATTTAAATGAACAAATGTAAAGTTAATTAAAAAGCTAAAATTGCATTAATAAGTAAAAGAATTACATCATTGATGGAATTTAAATAAAGCTTAAAAAATCAAAATTAACTTAACATGTCTAATAAATCGAAGGAAAAGCAATACTCTAATCTTTCTTTTCTTTCTTCGTCCTTTTCCAATTTTTGTTAGAGGCTTCTTCTTCATCCATCACTTTTGCCAAGAGACATCCATTAGAGGCTCTACATTCGATTTTAGTATGGATAGTATCTCCCACAACTAAAACTCCATGCTTCTTCTCTACCCAAACCTTATTTTTTGAAGAGTCCACCTTTCTCTTCCCTTTGTCTTTCTTAGCACTTTTCTTTTTAGGCGTCTCAAACTCAACTCTTTCACCTAGGCGTTCCTTAACAGGCATTTTCTTGTCACCAAGGCGAGTCTTCACATTGGACTTCTCTATTTTGGTTCGGTCATTTTGAGATCTACCAGTCAACCATTGCTTCACATCATCGGACAAAGAAGGTGGAGCCTTGTGGGAAATCACTTTCCATAAAGGCCTAGCACACCAATACCCGTCAAAACGTTCAACTTCTTGTGAAACCGGGAATTCATAAGGACGACGAAGATCTCCCGTAGGAATGGTTTGAGCAATCCCATATTGTCTCTTTACTCTGCAGGGATAATAAAAGGTCAATTTTGACAAACTAGGAAGACGGCAAAAGGGTTGAGTATTACAACTAATCATCTTTTAAGCTTCCACCAGGGAATGACCCATTTAATGGAGAAGTCACAACAGGCAAACACTTTGCCCCACTCATGGCAACCCATCTTCAAGGAGAAACGCTTCTTTCGCCGAACAAAGCAATTGGGGGTATATTTGTCAATATTATCAGGAGGACTAATCAATTCTAGTCTTTCCATGAGCCACATCTGTAAAAACCAATGCACATAATCAGTATTACTATACAAAAATATATTTTTAATTTCTGTAAATATTATTTTTCTACCTGTAATAAAATTGGAGAGCCTCGAAGAGGTGCTTCTAGATTCTTTTTCAACTCATCAAGACTAAGCATAGTCTCTCCAACAATTAATGGCATTGGATTTCTCCCAGATTCAATTTGTTCTAGCACAGATATTATAATTGCTTGACCATCATAATTTTTACCATTAGAAAGAAAATATTGGCTAAGCATGCAAAAGAGGAAAGCTCTCCTCCTATAGCCATGAAAAGATTCGGAGCGTGGTCTATCGAAATAAAAACGTGCAAATTCTTTTAAATCAACATTATTACCATGCACTATGTTTTTTAGATCTTTCCCCCTAAGGTGAAGAAAACGCTCATAATCTTTGTAATAATACTCACTCACCGAAGGCATTACCACAAGATTTAATGGAGGAAAGCCTAGAATGGCACCAAACTCTTCTGGTAAACGGCAAATTTCATCATATCCTAATCTAAAACAATGAGTATTAGGATCCCAATATCCTAAGGCAGTATGAATGAAGTCTATATCAAGATCTACCCCTTTATACCATAAATACCCCCCATATGAAAAAAGTCGAGTTCTTTTCTCTCCTTAGCAGTTAAAGAACGACACCACTCATGAGTGAAATCACAAAAACTCTTTTTAATTAAAGCCTGATTAATTTTTTTGAGTTAATCTGTTCGAATTATACTGAAATCGGCAGATTCAAGGGCTATTTATAAACAATTTTTTTGGCAGATTTCGAATTCTGTAAGGATTCGGAAAACAAAGTCTGTCGCCTGACGACAACGTCTGTCGCTTGGCGACAAAGCCTGTCTCCTGGCGACAAAAGGACACGCGTGGCGACAACACATCTGAGCAAGCGACAATTACGCGCTATGCAACCCGCGTTCTTCTGACTTCGATTCGACTTTGATTTTGCATATTACACCCTGTTATTCAATACCCTTATACAAATCCATTCCATATTACCTTTCTTCCTTTTTGATTAAATTGAGCTTAGGCTTATTTTTGGTCGACATCATTTTTTTCATTTTTTTTTCTTTTAGGGGAGAAAGTCGGATACCCTCCATTGATAATAAAAATGACGAAAACTTTTGCGCAAAAATTAAAGTCACAGATGCACACACTCACACTCACATGCACATAAAATGAAAAATAAAATAAAACAGGCTTAATATAAAAATTTTGTATATGAGACAAAGTCTTATGAAGTCAAAAATAAGTACAGGTACAAACTATGGCGCCGGAGGCCGTAAATGATGAGGTACGCCCATCATATCAAAGAGCGCTGTAGTCCGGGGAGTATGCTCCTCACCATCTCCTGATCCGTCAGTCGGCGGAAATCTTAGCTCAGGGCCAGTCCACCCAGGCTCACCAATCGACAATGGATGAGGCTGCAAGGGTTGCTGCGACGATGAGCCGACCTCGTACGTCCCACCACCCATCAAAGGAGCCGATGTCGCACCTCCTTGGCCCGCCGGCCCAGCAAAGACATCCTCAGGTGAAGAAGCCGAGCCCTTGGTCGGATCAGCCTCAGACCGACCACCTCGACCGCTATTAGAAGTGCGGCGACGCCTTGAGCCAGATCTACTCGACTCTCTCCTAGCCTCGGGTCTCGACCGAGTGCGGGGTGAAGGAATAGGCTGTCCCTGCAAAGGTAAATCAAGTCAGACACTAAGGAAAGCATATAATGAAAAAGAAAGATAAGAGAGATACCTCCTCAACGTCGTTCCTCAGACAGGAAGCTCGGTCTCGTAACCTCACGAGCTGGCTACGAAAGGCGTCTATACACCTCGCCACAGCAGTCACCACCTCGCGAGAAAACTGTCAAGGGAATAATGTCAGTAATAATGCAGAACAAATACAAAAGCAAGAAAATAAGATAAGCTCACCCGAGTCTGGTGACGAAGAATGGAGCGCTCCACAAAACGCTGATCCTCGGGGGCTAGAGGAATCATCTCCTCGATCGGTCCGAACGTGCCCTGGTAATAGATAGACATCCTCGGAGGGACGAACTCCATAGGCCCAGCCTGATAAAATAAAATTCAAAAGATAAGAATTCACTTGGGGGCTACCTAAAGAGAAATAAAAGCCAAAGCATACCGCTGCCTCCTCAGACAAAACAAGGGTCGGCGCTAGCAAGGGAAGCAAGTCATCCTCGTAACTCTGCCCTGAATGGACATGAGACCGCCAGGGAGTGCCAGGAGACGACCGACTCGCACAGTCACGCATCAACACTTCATGAAATATATGTTGACGCGGCCAAGCGAGGACGACGAAAACATCCGAGGAGTGCTGGATGGCTACCCTCTCGCCAAGATACACTGTAGCGTCATACGTCCCCTGAAAGTAACGACCCTCGGCAGTATATCGCGCAGCCAGCGTAGGTATAGCTAAATCAGCCCACGGTCGGTATACCACGTCAGGCTCCTACAAAACAGCTATGTAAGATCAATGCACTGAAAAAGTAATACCAAAAAACAAATGTTCACGAGAACCTACCGAGAGGATCAAATCTCGAATGCGTGCAGTCTCGACCTGGCCCGCACGACCTCCCCAACCAGCGCCAACGGGAAGCTCGCGAGGTGAAGGTCTCACCAGTGCAAGCGAGGGGAAGTACTCGTAGAACCAAATCTACATAGATAAGGAAAAGTCAGCAAATGCTTGTACAAGTCTAGAGCTAATTTCAAAAGGATGGAAATATACCTCTACGACCCTCCAGAAACTGGAAAGTGCGACCTCTCCAAACAAGGCCCTATGACGTCAGGAACGTCGCAGGCCCAGAAGAAAGTCAGCATAGGCCAAGCTGGCCCAGTCATACGTCCCGACCAGAGAAAGGTCGCGAACAGCTCTTAGGTAGTAGAGAAGCACTCAACTACCTTTGTCAGGAGAAAAGGTCCCTGACAGCAAAATAAGAACAAAGATGCGCACCCGTTGCTCACGAGTGGTTGCATCATCTTCAAAAGCCGCTACTAGGGTAGAATGGCGGATGCACCGGGAACTAAGCTGTCCCGGCTGAGCCTCGACACGGGCCCGAACAGCAATCGGACCCAATAACTCTGAAACCATCGGTGAGTAGACAGTAATATCACTGTCAAATGGCAGTGGAGAAGAACGAAACTCCAAACCTGTGATGAGACTGAAGTCAGCAGGAGTAACCGTCATCTCACCCTAGGGAAAGTGAAAGGTGTTGGTGGTGTCCCAAAAGAACTCCACCAAAGCTCGGACAACGAGGTTACCCCCATCATAAGAATACATGGCCTGAGTGGCCCGAAAGAGGGGAGTCAACCCACAAGACTTCCAGAGTTGTCGCAACACCTCGTCTCTGCTGAAATACACTTTATATAGCGTACCGATGACGTTGTTTCCTGAACCATGACTACGAGTCCTCCCGCTGATGAGCCCACGTCGCACCCGCTCGGAAATATGGTGCTCGGGAGAAAAGAAAAGAGTGTGCTCATCCCACTCTGGAAGAGGTCCAAGTCTAGTATAGAGGTCCTCACCCTCGCCGACGGGCTCGTCCTCCTGGCGTGCATCCCTCGACTAAGAACAAGAGTCGCGTTGCCTAACCATGCTATATTATGCAAATAATAAAGAATAAGGCTTTATGGTATCTAAGGTTCGTCTAGCCGCATGATACTATGTTCGCAAAAAAATGGAGTACGTAGTACAAAAACAGAGCACAATTTCAACATGAGCATAATTAGCATTTTCAAGTAATCAAACAATTTCTGGCAATACTATGACAAATATTGTGACAAATTGTACAAGAAGAACTAGTAAAAACATCAAGAACGGATCACATTGTTCTTCACGACCTCAAGAGGTCCAACAATGGTGAATCGCTCATTTCTTCACCAAATTGAGTCAAACAAGTCTCAAAACACTCCCAAGGCAATGCATAAACATAATCAAGCAATTTCAAGGCATAAAATTCAGTAAAAGAAGCGAATTAAGCAAAAACATGTTCGAATTTCCGGAAAATTCGTGAACAAAGAACGTGCAATTCAGCAAAAACCGAGTTGAGTTTGAATAAAACTTACATGGATCGGGAAAATGGATGGAATAAGCTTTGATTTGCAACAAGTTTGAGCGAATTCCGTTGAGAATTAAGCGAGAGCGAGAAGATCGAAGTTCTTGAGCGAATGCGAAAAACAGAACAGCAGCGACGGAAAATGAAGAAGAAAGGGAGGGTATTTAAAAAACCCGACTCTGTCGCCAAACGACAAGTTTGTCGCCTGGCGACAAAAAGAAAAAGCGGCGACAAGAAGTTCTGGCTAGCGCTGGAGCGGCGCCAGAATACTAGGCTCCATAATATGGTTATGTGAACCTCGTGCAGCAATTTCGGGTTCCTTGGTACGCTATTTAGCCCCTCTAAGAAACTTGACATGATTTAAATGATCGGCTCGATTACGATTAAATCAAGTGATCGACCTGATAAAAGATCGTCTCACTTAGCTTAAAGCGCCTAAACATTGGCTCATTACAAGGCACCGACATAATGGTTCATAAGCAGCAGAGGCACCTACATAATGGTTCATAAACAGCAAAGGCACCGACGTAATGGTTCACAAGCAGCGGAAGCACCGACGTACTGGCATAGCGGAAGCAAAGTTCAAGCGAGCTTTGAAAGATCAACAGGCATTGGTCTTCGGTGATATTCTTCGGAGTATTGTCGCAAAAAATGAAGATGGCTACAAGCAGAGTTATCTTCGATCGTGTTCCCTAGGATGTGGAAGATGGTCACAAACAACTGAAGATGGCTTCAGGCAGAGTTATCTTCGATCGTGTTCCCTAGGATGTGGAAGATGGTCAAAAAAAACTAAAGATGGCTAAAGGCAGAGTTATCTTCGATCGTGTTCCCTAGGATGTGGAAGATGGTCATAAGCGGCGGAGAATGACTACAAGCAGAGTCATCTTCGATGAAATAGGAGGCAGCTACAAGCAGAGCGGTCTTCAACACAATGCAACAAATCGGTTATCTTCAGAGACGTGTGCTCGACGATGCAAGATACGCGTTTCTTAACCCTTTTATCTTTTTAACTAACGCTAGTTTGCAGGTATCGACGTTACAAGAGTGATTTAGAATCGCAGAACGTTCTGAATCATTCTCCGTCCCTATCGCTACTTTGACTTTCGTTTTCGAAACTTGCGTTTCTCCAAACTTAGTCAAAATGGGGGCTTCTGTAGACACCCAAATGTGTCTCCCCAAAACCAAACCCAGTGATGAATACCTTTTGCGTCGAATGATTATCGAATAAGGTGAAAGTGTGAAAGGTCAAGTGTTGAGGATGTTTTTATTAAAATATCTCTTCTTTCTGTTTTCGAAAACAACTCTATTTTATGAAAACAGCCAATCCAGTTTAGTTTGGTCCACAACAAGGGTCCAATAATAGTGTAGTTGGAAGGGGCTTGCAAAGAGCTTTCCAACGATATATTATAAGCCCAATTCCGATGAATAATGAGGAAGTTATGGCCAAAATACTAAACTGGGCCCGGTTTGATCTTTACATGTGGCTCAATGATCTAGGGGAGGGCCCAATGTTAATTACTATTCCTAAAGTTATTGGAATTGATTATAGTCTTCTAGAATTCTCTAGAAGGTTCTTTTTAGTCCTAATAAGATTAGAATTAATAATTATATTTTGACAAAGTTTATTTGAAATAAAATATTATTTTATGAAAGATACGATTTCAGTTTCATACGGACTTTACAAATAGATTTTGATTCATATGTGGACTTCGTGTTGAAAGCGCGTAGAAATCCAGGCTGTCGCCACGCGACAGACCCTGTCACCTGGCGACAAGGTCGGTTTTGCAGCGACGGCGTGGAGTTTTATTCCTTATCAAATTCCACCTATTTCCGGACTGTTTTCTTATAAATAGGGTCATGAACCTCCGTTTTTAATCATCAATCATCTACAATCAACAATCATCTTTCTCTCTCTAAAGCTAAAAGCTTTCTTTCTCTCTCTCTTTCTAACCCTAACCTTTTCACAAACACAATTCCTCACACATTAGCACTAGACACACCTAGCCAAGTTCGAAGTTGCCTTCACCCTAGACGTGAAAGGTTATAATTTCTGAGGGTTTGGTCCCAAATCTCTATTTCAATTATTTAATTTAATTGTTTGATTTTATAATTTCCTTGAAGTTACTAACGCGTGTATTTTGTTATTAGAAAGAGGTACGAGGCATCAAAGTATGTAATCTTATTGCTCTATTCTTGTGGAAAGCATGTTTAAATTTGTTTAATTCCTAGTATCATGTTAGGATGTCTTTATTGCTTTCTGGTATCATGTTTAGGGTGCTTCCTATGCTTTCTAATATCATATTAATATCATGTTGGTATCATGTTAGGGCTAAAGCTTTGATCTTTATTGTTTAGAGACATGCTAGGGTTTGTTATTAATCTTGTTAGTATCATGCCTAGGATCTTGCTATTAATATTGTGCTTTAACATGATTATGATTGTTATGATTATTTTAATTGATTATAATGATGATTATGATGATTGTTATTATGTTGCTTGATGTTATATTCATTGTTATTGCTTGATCACGCCTTTTATGCATGTTTAAAGGGAATTTGTACTTGTAATCACACTTAACAAGATAATTAATAATCTTGTTTAGGGTTAATATGATTATAATTCAAGTGATCACCAATAATATTTTTATTTGTGCATTAAGTTCAACCAACATAGATAAACAGGTTTAGGGTTAATCTGTTGATTGCATGTTAGTTAGAAAGCGCACATGAATACGAGAAAAATAAAGTAGAGGCCTATTATTAGGGCAGGTTCAATCTCTTTTAGGTTGGATTTGTACCTTCATCCTCGAACCCTATTTGGTTCAAGACCTTTTGGAGTTGACGATCTCCTGGATCGTTAAGGGGTGTAATCTTCACCTTGTGAACGGTTTACAAGTTCCTAAAACTTGTTGTCGACTCTTTTGCTCTAGCTTGCTTCTCTTTGGACGCCACCATACTTAAGTGTATGATCACAGTGGGGTTCAAGTTTGGGATAATGCTTGAAATATTCCCTACAACCTCCAAAAGGAAAACCCGTAATCATAGAGAAATCGAAAGGGGTAACCGTCATCTCTCCCCATGGAAAGTGGAAAGTGTTGGTGGAATCCCACCAAAACTCCAGCAATCCACGGAGGAAAGCTGACGACGCAGGCTGACTCGATAAATCCCGAAGAGCCACCAGATGGGGGCTGATCCCCGAAAGCTCCACAATCTCCTTTGCCACCTCGGGCAAACTCGCAAAACGGGCTCGCAGGTCACCAGAACCGTATAGACGCATGCTAGGCTCACT
Source organism: Chenopodium album (assembly GCF_948465745.1). NCBI lineage: Eukaryota > Viridiplantae > Streptophyta > Magnoliopsida > Caryophyllales > Amaranthaceae > Chenopodium > Chenopodium album. The sequence continues at coordinate 16,181,636 of NC_137847.1, read as the reverse complement.
CTAAGGAAAATTAAAAAATAAAATTAAAAAAAACGGTTATAGTTTGAAAAGGAGAAAAAACAAAAAAAAAAAAAAGAAAAACGAAGGCGCAAAGAACTCACGATGCCGCAACACCCTTTGATCGAGACATGATGGTCTTGGTCCCACTTAAGGACCCTAGGGTCCCAGTTGGGAGGAGCCTCCCAAACCACATCCTCCTGGCGACGTCGATCGGCTGCGACGCATCGCTCCCGAACATCCTCACGAGGACGGGTCACCTTCTTTCGAGGGCGGAGCACCTCGTCAGGACCCTCTAGAATCTCCTCAGCATCAACGAATGGAGGCGAGTCCATGCTATGATTGGATAAGGTTTCTTTATTAGTTTATTTCTAAGCTAATATATGTGTTCTAGACCCATTTCGGGAGCATAACGACTGTCGATAGGGCAAAACACGAAAATCGAATGCCACCCATACTAGGGGGCTACGATACCTGTAGTTAAATTCAATAAATGGGGGCTTCTAACACCCACAAAAGCCATCCTATACCAGTTTCAACTAAGCATTCAAGGGATTGTATTTCAAAATCTCAAAGAATCAACTACTCCTAGACGAATAACAGTAATACAAACTTGATTATCATCTACCAAACAATTTTGAGGTTTAAACATGGCAAAAAACGAGCTAAGAGTATACTTCGCGCCATTTTTCAATTTCAAAATTTACAAAATGTGAATTATGAAAGTAATACTAGTTCCACTACTATAATCTACTTCATAATCAGCAAATGTAATGAGCAAGGAAAAGCAATAGATTCGAGCAAAATTCGAAGGAAAAGAGCAAGAACGAACTTAAACAAAGAAATGCTCATAAAAGGTTCAATACTTAACCATTTTTCATGAAATTTGTTGCAAAACACTCCTTAAACATGGCATAACAACATGGAACAAACAATTTCAGGAATAATGGACCGAATCAAAAACCCCCAAATTTGAAATTTGGGGTTTAACGATTCGAAAATCGGCCAAATTCAGCCAAGAACGAACGAAATTTAGTAAAAAACTTACATTGGATTATGGCAAAAATGAATAAGGGACGGGATCCACTTCCTTTGGCTTCAAAAATCGCAAAAAACCGAGCTTTACAGAGAAAGAAAGGGTCGAAAATGGTAAAAGAAGAAGAAAGAGAACGCAAACTGAAAATCGCGCTCAGCGATTTCTTTTTGCTGATTTAAATGTCGCGCGCAACTGAATCAGTTGTGCATGACAGACCAGTGCAACTCAGAATGATGCGCGCACCTGGCCAGCACCACCTACTGAGTTGCGCGCATATACTGGTCATTAAAATAACCGATATCCAGATTTTGATCCGTTTGATCATTTTTCAACGGTTTTTGCTCGTTATTAGACGTAATGACACGCAAATTATCAAAATCTTTTAATTGCTTTGCATTTTGTAGCTTATTTTCTTCTTTGTTAGTTTTTTGCATCATTCTGCATGCACACCGTGCTTTGTGCCTTCCCTAAGTATACGTTTTGAACGTTTTTTGTAAATGTGTCTTAAGACGTTCCGTAGTGGTTTGTCATTTTACTGTACTGACGTTATAAATGTCCGGCTTTTCTTCTTTTTTCACGTCCAAAGCAAAAAGGAAGGCGTCATCATGCAGCGTAAAAATGCAAGGTGTATCGTACAGCGTAAAATTGTATGGCGTAGGTGTTGCGCAAAATTTCACTTCAGCCCAAGCTTTGCGAGATCTACCTCTCGGAACTAAAAGGTAGAGAATTACTTTACTTTAGGCATTAGCTCACGAGTCGACAGGCGCGCCGAACCATCAGGAACAGACACTTCTTGATTGGAAGCAAATACGGTAGTTAGTGAGCTTACTAGCTTACCAGATAGTTAGGGTGTCCGTCCACCCCCTGTATAAAGAATGACGAGACGATGTCGCACCCATGTAGTCACGTGCCCCCAGTCCTGAGACACGTGTAATCATCTTGTGGACAAAACTGCTGAGAGAGTTGCTGACTTTCTTCTCTCTCACTGGATTTGGATATGTGCCTCCAATCTTGAGACATGTATTTTTATCTTGTGGACATCCAGTTCGAATACCGATGAGGCTCAAATGCCGAAACATTTAGGCTCGAATGCCGAAAACGTCTAGGCTCGAATGCCGAAAACGCCTTTTTTCATCTTTTTACTTTGTTAAAGTCAGGCTAAAGTTTCAATGACATATCGAGGGACTTTAGACCAACGATGACATAATTGAGAGGAAATCACCCCCTTTTACTCTTTTTAAACCGATCTCTTCTCATGATTTGACATCACCCAGAACACCTTTACTTATAAAAGCGTTCTACAAAAGCAAAGGATCAATATAGATTCTTTAGTGAGTTAAGACTAGAAATAACTTTTTCTGGCCTTAATAACTACTTGTTTCATACACTTAGCGAATCAAGGATCGTTTCTACATCCTTAGCATTTCTGAAAGATTCTCTACTCTTTGAGAACTTCGCAGAATGAGTCTCGGATTTATTTCCTTGACTACTTTGATCATCGTCTATTCTAGACTCGATCAAAGTGGGGGCTAACGGTAGACACCTACTTTTAGCCTCCTGTCCCGACAGGAAGTGCAATGACGATAAATAAAACCATCTTCGTGTTGGATCGAAGTGAAGAATGTTTATGGATAACTGGTTAAACCGCAAAGACACAAAAAGACTAGCCCAAACTAAAAACAAAAACAAACAAGGTCCAAGTAACTAAACCGGATCATAATTAAGCTTAAGCCCGCGCTTAAAACCGAATAATGACGGTTTTAGAAGCGCCTAGGTTAAATTTAATGCTGCCGCAGAAAAAGCCGCGCACATCTCACTGAGTCGCGCTGAGCAGGCACGCGCAACTAATTCAGTTGCGCGCGACACCCAGCGCAACAGCTAGAGATGCGCTCGCGGAAGATTCAGAATTTAATAAAAATATAAAATCGAATCTTACCATAATGTCGTACGCAAGACATTCAGTTGCGCTGCCCATAGCAGCGCAACTAAATTACTTGCGCTAGGATGCCGCGCGCAACTCATCTAGTTGCACGCGACACCTGCTGCGGCAAAATGTTCAAAACCCTAAACCTACTCATTCCCTATAAATAGAGGCTTAATCTGAGGCTTAAACAGACAGAAATTAACCCTAAACTCTGGCGAAAAACTTGTGAACTTGTGCTACCTAACCCCTCTTGTCCTAAACACTCCCCCCTTTGATATTTTGTTACTACGGTGGAGGTTCCTCAACAAGAAGGAGTCCATAAGTGTTCTAAACGGAGATCTAGCAAAGAGAAGTGATAAATTCCCGAGCACTTAGATAAATCATTTTTATTTTCTTATTTAAAAGAACTTTAATTAATTAATTAGTGTTGCTTGATCACTTTAAAAGGTTTAATTAATCAATTCCACGTAGTATCTTGCGTTAAATAAGATTAGAATTGAATAATTAATTGTGGGTTGATCACTTAAGCCAAGGCAAATATTGTTTATTTCTTGTCATATTCACGAATTTGATTAAATAAAGAATAACGACGTTGCAATGTAATTCCTACGTGAATTAATATGTGTTAAATAAAATTAACTAACTTAGTTTTAGGTATCACGTTGCACATATTGTTTGGTGATGAAATTGTAGAAAAGGAAGAGCTAGTAGAGGTCGTACTAGGGCTAGAATAGCAATTCCCCTCTAAAGGGAACGTTATTCTAGTACCCTCGCTCCCGAACTCATTTCTGGTTTATGTAGACCAATTTGGGCATGGGTAAACTTACATTCGTGCTAATTATTCCATGACCTCCACATGGAAAAAAGGCATGAACGAGGTTTATGAGTTTTCCCAAAACTCATTGGCGACTCCTACTTGTTTCTTATAAAAAAAAGCATAATGATAGAATCAATTCTAATTCAAGGTCCCCCAAACAGTCAGGAATTCAAATCCTACTATACCTTAACAAGTGTAAAGTCATAGGCTTTTAAATGGCCATGGGCATCTAAGGAAGGACCCCCTTTACGATGGGATCACCCTCCTTACAATGCCAATGTCGTATACAGCTTCGAAAGTGTTTAGTGGAAGAAATTTGAGATGTTCCCTATACTTGTGAGTTAGATTTTGGATAAAGAGGCGAACCATCTCTCTTTCTTTAGGAGGATCTACCAAGAGTGCAGTCGTTTCCCTCCACCTGTTCAGATAAGTGGTGAAGCCTTCATTCTCTTTCTGTTTGAGAATGGAGAGTTCACATTCAGAAGTTCTGGTTTAAATGTTACACTTGTAACGATTCATGAAACGGTTGGTGACATCTTGCCAAGTTTTAGTAAGCTTGACATGTAGGGAATAAAACCATTGTTGGCAAGCATGCTCTAAGGAGAGAGGGAACGCCGTAGGGAAGAGTATTACGTCCAATCCCTTGAGAGCCATGGTTGCAGAGAACACCTTCAAATGGAATATTGGATTGCCAGTAGGCTTAAACTTTGGAATATCGGCAGTGGAGAACTTTTCAGGGAGCCTTTTCTTTATATCCAAAGGAGTAGGAGGCTGTTCCACATAGGTGAAATCCTTAGAAATCTTGCTCATTTGTTCTTTTAATTTGTCAAGGGTAGCAATAGTGACCTTGTTTTGTTCCATGATAGTGACCTTAGTGGTAAGGGTTTGCATCATGGAAGACAGTGCCTCGATGGATTTGTTGATGTTCTCAATATCTTCCTTAGTGGTCATTAGAACGAACTGAAAGTAGTTTGAAGGTGATGAGTAATGTGGAGATGGCGAAGTTTTCTTTGAACGCCTCTTAGATCTAAGAGATTGTTGCAGTAATGACTCGAACCGTGTTAATCTACCCCTGCTCCTTGATCAAGTACTGTGAAATAAAATAATTCACTTAATTGTTTGACTCATTGCTCAAGATAGGAAATGAAGGGGAAAAATAGACATTGAAAACAGGTGAGAAAAACTCTACTCATTTTTTTATTATGACGAAAAAAGGGGGTGCATAAACCGAGTATACGATCATAAACGACATGGTGCACGATTCGAGTCGGAAAATAAAGAAAGTGTGGACTATACTAGACTCGTGAGTGATTAAGTGATGTTAAGACTCGTGGTATGATCGTATGGCTAGACATGCCAACAATACCCAAAATGACTGATGCGAGGACCAAATTAGCACGGGGGACTAAAAAAAGCTAACTAGACTTATTCCTTAGGCACCGTAACACGGCGAACTGTACTGTGTCACAGTACAAGCTGTCGTGACACGGCACTGATTGCCGTGACGCGGCATTTCTGCCATGGCGCGGTGATCAGTTCTAGGTGTTTTTGTGTTTTTTCCATTTTTTTTTTTATAGTGTTTGAGCTAATTACTAAGTGAGTACGGTCCATTGTGATAGGAATAGTGTCCTTCGAACAAGTGTATTATTCCGATAGAGGGTTCAGAATTATTAAAAAGCTAATTATTCAGTGAGGTCAAGTGATCAGAATGCCTAGGTGGAGGCCGCTTCCGATCAGTAATATTAATGAGTAATAATATTACAGCTGTTGCTCGAATAATTAATATTTAGACGTCGGAAATTCGAGCTTGGGGCGTCGAAACCGAGCGTCGGAAGTCGAGTCGAAATAATAAAAGACGAGACGGTAAAATCACTAATTAATCAACAATTTACCGAAATACCCCTAGGATCGGAATGCCTTGAGAAAACCGAAGCCTAGGAGCATTTGGTATAGCCAAAATGGCTAGCAAGCGCACCAAGCCGAGCCTAGGCTACCTGGTGCATGCTAGCACACCAAGGCTAACATGGTGCTAATTGCGTGTGCTGGCAGTGGGCACAGCAGCACGCCAAGGCCAGCAGCCTGCACTTGTGTGCGTGGCTTGCTGGGCCAAGGCAGCAGCCGCGCCAAGGCTAGCAGCTAGCTGGGCCAAGGCAGCAGCTGCGTGCCACGCTAAGGCCAGTAGTTAGCTGGGCCGAGGTAGCATCCCACCCCGGCTGCTTTGGTGCCCAATTCAGGGTGCCACGTGGAAGCACCTGATTGAAGGGTTGGTTGGTGTAGGTGGCCGGCTATAAGGGGGTGCTTGGGGATCAAGTTTGGTCCCTTCCCTTCCTTGTGGTCCTTACCTAACCCTTCTCCTAATTGTGACACTTGTTAATTAATTAGTTGTTGGATATTTAATTTTATTTTGATTTAAAAATAAAGAAAGAATATTGATTTTGCCAACTCTCCCACATTGATGGGAGAGAGGATTTCACTGATGATTGTCCCTATAAATACTAAAGTTAGGGTATGGGAAAAATCACTTGAATAAGGTGTTAGAAAAGGCATCTCCATTGAGAAAACCTTTAAACACATATAATTACTCGAGTATTTGGTCGGGCTTAGCTAACCTCTAAGCAATAGACCTAGTCGGGGTCGTGTTGTGGGTGGATACCGTAGGAGGTTTTCGCCCGTGCGAGACTTAAAACTTTCTCAAGTAAGAGCTCGGGGTACGAGCGAAGCACGCGTTAAAGGTAATTAAGTCTTTCCTTAATTCTTGTTAATTTTGTTAATTATGTCTTTTGATTATATTAATTGTGAGTGTGATCTTGGCTCGGGTTTTATTCCGTGATAAGTCGGACTCATCAAAACCCAACACATTGGCATTAGTTAGTCATAAAATAAACCACCATAGACAAAGAAAACTCGTTAAGGTTAAGATCAAAACGATCACACATAGGGAACGTAGGCATAATAATGCAAAGAAAAAGTTCGCAACCTAAGGTCAAGATCTATGTTTGACTAGGGTCAAGCTTTTCTGTGTCAAAGGGTACCATGGTTAAGAGTTTAGATGCGTTAGCAAGGCAGCCTCCCTTGAGGGTGTATGCCAACGGGCGGCTCCGCAAGTTCGTGATGAAATCAAACTCGACTCCATGGTTTAGGTGAATTTAATGAATCGGATGAACCCTTATTGCCATGAGCGTTTTTGGGTTGATAGAGTTTAAATTTCCGGGTCTAAAACGCATGTAGAACACATACAGTTTTTCAGAAAAATTGAAGGAAGCCGACTGTGATAAAGAAAATAAAGTACTAGAAAGATTTCAGCACCTGCCGCGACACGGCAGGAAGCACCGTGTCATGGGTACAGACTGCCGTGTGCACCGTGACACGGCAGTCATGCCGTGGCGCGACAGTCAGGAAATCTGACTGGTGCCTCTGTTTTTTTTTCATCCGCAATCAGGTTATTCAATTTTTCCAACGAGCGAACCTAAAATACAACGTTAAAACATCTATGTATATGCAAAAAAAATGCCAATTTAATCACAGGAATACGATTCAAGAATCTTTCAAGTCTCATCCACTCAATTTAATTAAATACCGATCACTCAAATCGATAAATAACCAAGAATCCTCCCGAGTAGAGTCGCCAAATTATAGGCGTCGTTCGAAGCGCGCCTACGTAAGCATGTTGTGAATATGCTTGGCACTCATAGGAAGTGGGAATTGACATAATACGATTAGGGACAAGGAAAAGAGAGAGCCGCCAACAAGTTTTTAAGGAACTTGTAAACCGTTCACGGATCATAAAAGGCAACCACGAATAAAGGGACAACGATAGGCAACAACGATTGACCTGTGAAGGTTACACCCCATTCATAATCCATGAGATTACTAACTCCACATGGTTCGGAACCACGAAAGGAGGATCAGGGATGATGGTACGAAGTGAGTCATGGAGTCACATTCGCCCGTATTGGCCTCTACTCAATTCTTATTAAGAAAAGTGATTCATGCGATCTCAAAGGCATACAAACAAAGATTCAATTCACTCCATACTATTATTATGCCAAATTGGTTGAATATTAATGCAACATATAATTCTAAAATATTGTGATTACTTCAATTAAATAACAAGACTAAAATGGAATCTAAACCGGTCGTCCAAATTATCTTATTAGGCATGATATTCAATTACATATTCCCTTTAAACATGCAATATAGTGATCAATAAATATAATAAAAGCAACATTAATATTGGAAGCAAATTAATAATAAATCGTTAGTCAAATCAAATAATAATAAACCTAATCATGATACTAGCAACAAGAATAAAAATAAGAGTAATTAAGTGAATTAATTACTCACTTTTCGCGTTTTCTTGAATTTCTACGTCATGAATAAACTGTTAGTAATTTCAATAAAAATATAAATTAAACTGAAATTAAATTAAATTAAAAGTAGAGTTGATTTGAACCAAACCCTCAGTTAATTCTACCTTTCACGCCTTGGTTTAAGGGCAGAACCTCGGGTGTTGTATGGACTCCTTGGAGTGCTTAGGGAAAGTATTATGGAAGAATAAGGTGGCTAGTATTTAGGCTAAAGCAAGAGAGAAAGAGAGAAGAGAATGATTTTTGATGTAAGGAGAGAGAAAATGAATTTTTGGTGTAAGGAGAGAGAATGAATTTTTTGGTCCCCGAAATGCAGAAATGAGGTTTGTATTTATTGAGGAAACAAACAGGGGGACTTCCACGGAACCCTAGAAGAGATAAATCTACGGAAAAAACCCTAATTAAGCGCCGTGACACGGTGTGTGTACTGTGACGCGGCACTGCACACCGTGTCACGGTACTGTTTGCCGTGACACGGTTTAAAGAACCGTGTCGCGGCAGATAATTTTACCCAAAATGCGGCTAAGTTGAGAAAACGCGTGAGGTTTTGTACGCGGAAGCACACAGGAATTTCTCGTGGCACGGTATGTATGTCGTGACATGGCACAGGATATCGCGACATGGCGTAGCGTGTCGTGGTGCACAGTTTTCCTATATTGCGTCCAAATTCATAAGAGCGTGAGAAAACGCGGAAAAGACACGAAAAAAGCACCGTGACACGTTGAAGAATACCGTGTCACGGTACAAAGCACCGTGCCACGTCAGCTTATACCGTGGCATGGTGTTTTAAACTGTTGCGCGGTAATTCCAGTTTTTTACGCGTTTTTAAAACTATGATAACTTTTAATCCGTAACTCGGAATAAGGCATATAATATATCGTTGGAAATCTTATCAAGTATACTTTCCAACCCAATTAGAATCACGTCAAAATCTATTTAGTGAAAGGGTGTCGATTTTGGGTCGAGTTTAGTGCTTTGCTCATATCTTCTTCGTTTTAAATTAGAATTGGGATTATGATGTACCGTTGGAAAGCTTATTGAAAGGACTATCCAACCAAATAATAATTGGATCAAAGTTATAGGGCCACGAAATTAGTTCAGCTCAGTTTTGTGATGTGGATACAAAAAGTGGAAAGTAAGTTATGGTGTGGGGAAATGGGCTAAGAATTAAGTTGGTTTATGAAATGTATTGAATGGAAATATAGATTAAGCACTCCAAAGATTAAATACTCAACCCGACCAATAATGGCAGTGAAAGGTTGTTCATCATCGAGTTTGGTTTTGGGGAGACATCTTTAGGTGTCTACCGGTTGATAGTGATTTTTTGGATGATTTGGAGTATGTGTTAGAAATTGGTGAGGAGTCTCTTGCGCCAGACACTATGGCCACCCCTGACCACAGCCCATCCGTGGCTACTGCCACTGCCCACGGCCCTCCTGTGGTACCTGCTGCCCCTGCACCCGCTCACGGCAGCCTAGACTGCAGCTCCCCTGTGGCACCCAACGCTGACCGCAACTCCCACGCAGAGTTTTATGCTGCTGCCCCTTCTACATTTTCAGAAAGCCTTGATATGTCTGCTCTGAACTCCACTACTTCTTCTTCTACTGTGTTGGAACGTGGTCAACGCCCGAGACAAGCTCCGGGGTAGCACCATGATTATGTGGCACACACTATTTCTTTACCGAGTTCATCTATCTCCCAATGTTCATCGTCTACTCCAAGCTCCTCAGGTACTCCCTACCCTTTAGCACATTTTGTGAATTATGATGAATTTTTTGTGCGACACCGTGTATATATTGCAGCTATAGGTACAGCGATTGAGCCGCGTAATTTCAAGGAGGCCATGCAACATGAGGGGTGGAAAGAGGCGATGCAAAAAGAAATATCCGCATTGGAAAACAATGAAACATGGGTGATGGAAAAATTACCTCCGAGTAAGAAAGCTCTTAGGTGTAGATGGGTTTACAAGGTCAAGCTCAATTCGGATGGAACACTTGAGCGATTGAAGGCTCGTCTTGTTATATTTGGTAATCATCAGGTTGAGGGTATTGATTATAACGAGATTTTTTCTCCCATTTCTAAAATGGTAATTGTTCGTGCCTTTCTTGTTGTTGCTGCTGCAAAGAATTAGGAATTGCATCAAATGGATGTCCACAATGCATTCCTTCACGGTGATCTTGATGAGGAGGTATATATGAAGCCTCCCCCTAGGTTTCATGGCACTCAACCTGGTATGGTGTGTCGTCTTCGAAAGTCTTTGTATGATCTTCGACAAGCACCACGCTGTTGATTTTTGAAATTAGCCACATCTCTAAAAAGGTACGGGTTTTTGCAATCGTACTCAGACTACTCTCTATTTACTATGCAAACCGGGTCTATTCAACTTAGTGTTCTGGTGTATGTTGATGATTTTTTCTGGTAATGATTCATCTGCAATTTCAACGTTCAAATCATATTTGAGTGACTGTTTTCATATGAAAGATTTGGGTGTGTTGAAATACTTTCTTGGTATTGAGGTTGCGCGGAGTCCGGAAGGCATATTTTTATGTCAACGAAAATATACACTTGATATTATTGCAAAGTCTGGTTTGCTAGGGGAACGTCCTGCAGGTACTCCAATTGAGCAGAATCATACTCTGGCTAAATCAGAGTCCCCTCTTATTTCTGATCATGAAATGTATCGGCGGCTTGTGGGTCGATTGATTTATTTGTCTTTTACTAGACCTGATTTAGCCAATGCGGTTCATATTTTGTCTCAATTTATGCAACAACCGCGTCAGGGTCATTGGGAGGCCGCCCTTCATACGGTGCGCTACTTGAAAGGATGTCCGGGTCAGGGAATCCTTTTGAGTTTAGATTGTGATTTACATATTACAGGTTGGTGTGACTCAAATTGGGCTAGTTGTCCTTTGATGAGACGATCGATTTTTGGTTGGTTGGTGTTTCTTGGTGGTTCCCCTGTTTCTTGGAAGACTAAGAAGCAAGACACTATGGCCAAATCTTCTGCAAAGGCAGAGTATTGTTCGATGTCTAAAATCACTGATGAGTTAAAATGGTTGAAGGCTCTACTTCTTAGTTTGGGAGTCTCGCATCCCCGTGCGATGAGCTTGTTTTGTGATAGTCAGTCAGCATTATATATTGCGCAGAATACGATCTTCCACGAACGTACTAAACATATTAAGGTCGATTGTCATTATGTTCGAGATGCAATTCAGGACGGTGTTATTAGTCCATCTTATGTGAAGACCACTCATCAACTCGTAGATATATACACCAAGGCCTTAAGTAAAAACCAATTTTTGTATCTACTTGGCAAGTTGGACATTTGTGATTTGCATGCTCCAACTTGAGGGGGGGTGTTAGGGCCTATATATATTGTTTATATTGTATAGTTAACGGGCCTATCTCATGAGCCCTAATTTCTTGTTAGGTTGTATAAATATGCTACTCTTACTGTAATAGAAACCACGGAAAATTAATTCGTGACAATTTCAAATTCTAATTCTTTGAAATAATTTTGAGGATGATCAAGTGCTTTACTTCCCCCTTTCTCCAAATCAAAATCAGAATTTTAACTACATCCACTTAATATAAAGACCTAATTAAAATCACTCTTGACTAGTCACCGGGAGTATCGATCTTTCTTTATTGCCCATCAAATATTGCAAACAACCCCAGGCCAGCTCCTTGTCATATTTGTTTAAAATGAGAAATCAAAGCCCTTTCACAAGATGAAAACCATGAGTTATATGCTTTAATTTGACACTTTGAGAAGGAGAAGAACAAGGGAGATGGAAATATTGGGGGAAAGAAGGTGAACAATCATTCAAGCCTTTAATTTTAGGCTAGTTAATGAGTGGGAGGGAAAAACTAGTCTAACCATAGTAAGTCAAATTAATCAAAATTTCAATTACTTAACGTTTGATTAATGTTTTGCTTACAGCAGTTAATGGTAGAATAGTTTGGGTGTACTATTGATAATGAAAGTTTAATGAAGTAAAGATAAAAGTCAAAACCAAGAGTGTATTATTGATAAATTCTCTTCTAGTTTTTTATCCCTCTTTCAATTGAAATTGGAGAATGCAGAAAAGGACAAACAAGCAAATTTTGGGTTATTTGGGTCGGGTCGGGTCTAGATCGGGTCACTTTCGAGTCATTCGGGTCGGGTCTGGGTCAGGTCACTTTCAAGTCGGGTCATTTTGTGTCAGCTAACATCCAGGTCGGGTCTGGTCGATTCGGGTTTCGGTTATGACTCGGGTTAGGTATCAGGTTAAGTTCGGGTCTGGCCAATTTCGGGTCGGGTATGTTTGGGTCGAGTCAATTTCGGATCAAGTATGTTTGGGTCATATTCGAGTCAGGTCAAAATCTGGTCGGGTCATGTTCGGGTTGTTTTATTTGTGGATCAAGCTCAAATCAATATCTAATTTTATACGGAGTATATATTTTGTTATTGTTATACTCCGTAATAAAAACTATCAATTCAGTTTATGAGCTTAGCTACGGTTGAAAATGAACAATTTGAGTTATTTTTGGCACAAGACATTTTTAGTTTAGTTATAAGGTAATTTTAGTTCAGAACATCTCGGGTATTAGGTCTGTTTTGGTCAATTTTGGATATCGGATCTGTTCGGGTCAATTTCAGGTATCGGGTCTGTTCGGGTTAATTTCGGGTCGGGTAAGTTTGGGTCAACTCCATTTTCGGGTCGGGTATGGGTCGTGTCGGGTCAATTTGGATTTCAGGTCATTTTCGAGCCAATGTTTTTGGGTCAATTTCGAGTCAAGGGTCGGGTCATTCGGGTCAAGTCATCGAGTCTGACTTGGGTCAGGATTGTCAGGTCTAGCTTACATACATATTAACAAGTTAAAAAAAAGTCACAAAGTATCTATAACATTAAATAAATGGAGTAGAAAAATAAAGTGATTAAGGCGTGACAACACAAACTAGGTCACACATTCAAGTGACGTGGCAACCTTAACTATAGGGAACTTTGACCCTTTCTCCAAGGAAGAGACCATTAACATACTATTATCCCCCAAAAGGCCAAAATTGTCTATGGAAGTCCCCAAAATATTTCATTTTAGGGAGCAATGTTAAGATAGGCATTTATCAAAGGAATAGAAATTGAAAATCCATTACTAGGCTAAAATGAAGGATACTAATTATGGATAATCTTGTCAAACTCAGACAAGCGAAAAAGTCAAATGAAAAAACAATAACCAAACTACAAGCCCAACCAACCTTATGAACCAAACAAAACCACAAGAAGGACAAACCCCCAAAAGTATCCAAACTCGAAAATCCAAAATTCTAAATGAGAGCTTAACACACCATTTTAAATCCCAAAAACTCGTCAAACCCCAATAAGAACAAACAAAAATGATGCAAATGAAAAGCCAATAATGCAAGGAAAACCAAGAACAAACTAAAATCCATTTAAAAAGCAAGAAGATACAAATCCATCGACCCCTAACATCCACTTTGACGGAAATTGATTTAATTAATGAAAATCGCAGTTTGATTTCTAAAAAAAAAATAAAAATAAATAGATAAATAAATAAAAAAGGATTAGTACTTAGTAGGAAACAATCATGCCTTCTATTTTCATTTTTTTAGCAAGGCCTTTTTTTTAGAAATACGTTTATTACTAGTTAGACTTTTTTTTTTTTTTTTGAACGGGATATTACTAGTTAGATAAACTGTAGATTTAGCAAAACTTTTAGCAAATAGTAACTTGATATATTTATATCATAAGAAGATAACCTGATTTTTTTTTTTTTTTTTTTTTTTTTTTTTTGAAGAAACAACTTGAATTGTTTTATTAGCAAATCAAATAATACTCCGTAACATTTAGTAATTGAAATTATTTACAAATAACAAATTAACAATATAATAATAATGCATTTCCTCAAAAAAAAAATAATATTACATAACAAACATTAACAATAATAGTATACAAATAGCACTATTAAGCAAATTTATTTAAGATATTATGAAAAAAAAAAAATTAAAAAAAAAAAATGAACCGCATGTAATACGCGACTCTACCGTGGAAAAGGCGCCTGTAATACGCGCCCCTGCCGTGGAAGGGACGCATACAACAGGCGACTGTACCAACGGTGAAGTTGCATACTACACCGCCTATACGGTTGTAGATGGACGTAATACAGCCATTACAGGCGCCGCTGCATGTCGGAATTTTATATTATTAATAATAAGAAGACTTACATCACGTTTAGCAGGCGTTTTCCGGTGATTCTCCCGTGGAAAAAGTTCCTTCTCCTTCTCCTTCCCCTGCCGCGACATCGATATTGATTGAGTGGTGCAGTTGTGTGTGCGAGGTGGTGCAGTGGGTGGCTGGTGCGTTTGTGTGGGTGTGGAAGGTGTTGATGACTGATGAGAGGTGGGTTGTGTCGTGAAAGTTGAAGTGAATGGTATGTGGGTCAAGAGAGAGAGTAAGAGAGTGAAAATTTATAAGGGTATATCGGTCATTAAAAACCATGATTTGAGTAATTCTATTGTGGCACGGTTGCTTTTGTTTAATTATAATTAAATCATTATTAATAAATAATTAAATAATTATCAAAATAAAATAAATAATTAAGGGTTCGTTTGGCATTGTTGTGGTTTTCCGTTTTTTGGTTTTTTGTTGTATAAAAGTGTATGATATATGTCACATAATGAATCAAAAACTATTTAAACTTATTAAAATCATAATAATTTTGAAAACTGACAACAAAAAAGTGGAAACACCTTTTTCTTGTTTCCTGTTTTTGGTTTTTAGTTTTCAAAAAAACAGAAAACTGAAAACAAAAAATGATTCCAAACAAGCCCTAAACTAATAAATTTTAAATAACTGTTTTAGAAATTAAAAAAAAAAATAGAAAAAAGTATAGACATCTGCATAAGATGTCCTTACTACGGTTTGGACATTTATAGGAGATGTTCATATCATGTTATGGACATCTGTGGGAGATGTCTATACCGTTTGTGGGAGATGTCCATACCATGGTATGTATGGACGTCTCATACATATGTCCATTCCGTGGTGTATATGTTTGTAACAGAAGTCTACACCATGGTATAGACATTTGTAGAAGACGTCCTTACCGTTGTGTAGACGTCTTTGACAAACGTTTATAAATGGTTTCGGTGATTTTCCGTACTATTTCGAGGCATGTATTTAACTAACCTCCGACGTTTCTTCTTCCCCACCCAATGCCTCTAAGATAAATGCATTTTGTGGTCGCATTGATTAGAATCGAAAGATAGAGCTAGTGGTAGTGGTGGCGGCGGCGATCGTGGTCACTCGTGGTGGCAGTCTAGGTGATGGTGTGAGCTAAGTGGTCTGGCGGAGGTGGCTGAGTAGTTTTAGGGTTTTATTTTAAATTTTTCTTTTTTTTTTTGTTATTTAAAATATTTTTTTTCTTTTTTTGGCCAATAACAAAATGACATGTGGCACTATGGCCTCATTTAACGGATTCTTGGACGAAATCAATAAGTGGTGGAAATTTCCAATTTTTAAAATTTTGATAATGTTAAAAATCAATTTCAGCCTTTTTTTAGTGTTAAAAATCAAAATTCCCTAATTTATGTTACATTATAAATAAATGCAAGTATTTTGGAATATCTACTCTTTTTTGTTCCAACATTATTGTCAAATTATATGATGTCCATTTGTCCTCCCTATTTGAAATTCGTGACTCTACCAATCAAACAAATCTAACAAGATCTCATATAATTAAACTATATTATGTACACAATGAAAACATTGCAAGCAATAATAAACAAACGAAGTAATAAACAAAGGGTTAAAAAGAGCACATCTGAGTGTGAAAGATAGCTTAAGTGATTAGAGCTTTCCTCCCGATTACAGGAGATCTTAAGTTAGATATTCATCATCTGCCCTTGTGGTTCTAGATACTCTTTTACATCACGAACTCTGCACTTGGGCATGTAAGATGAGTTTATTTTGTGTGCATAAGCTTTGTTTCAATTGTGCAACTCACAAGTTGAATATCTAAGGCAGTCAGGGTTAGTGGTTTAGTGTTCATTTGAGTTATTGTATCAATGCAGAGATTTAGGCATGATCTTCTATCAGCAATGGCACAAATATGAAAACTAGGAACTAACTCAAGTGACTCAGAAATTACACTATTTACATACACCATCTTTCACCCATCCACAAATGTAAAAGATAAGAAAAGCAACCGTGGATACAACTGATTACATGAAGGATGATATCGCTACTGGAGATACTGCTTCTAAAAGACATGAAACACGACTAAGCAGATCAAAAAAATATGCCAATCATGATAGCCAATCTAAAGTTATCCGTCCCTTCTTATCTCCAGTTGCTGCTTCTGACTACCATCAAAGAAGCTGTCCGTGTGTGTGTTAGCGGGTTGTTTTTAAAATCAATTGTCAATCCAGGATTAGTACTACAGATGTGGTCACTTGTCAGGCTAAATGTGAGCGGTTAAGCTGCAATGTATGCGTCCTCAAGCTACAATCTTTGACCTGATTTCCAACAGTAGGTTTGTCTGTCAGATTATAAATTTAAACTTTGTATATATCTAGAGAAGGAACACCGAGTTTCAGGATCTAACCTGCATGGCGGCTAACATGGACAATACTTCCTTGCTTTTTTCAAGCAAGACCCTTTCTTTTGTAGCAATATTTGACAGTTCAGCCACCAATGAATTCACTTCCTCCACCTACAAATATACACAACAGATTAGGTTTATTCATATAAGGATCAAAATAACACTACAGTAAACTCTGCAAAGGGGCATTACAAACTTTTCACAAGCCTTATCAAATACGAATATCTGTTTACTTGGCTTCTGAGCTTAAAAAATTAGCATTCATATCAACAACATAACAACAAAGCCTTAGTCCCAATGATTAGCACTCATATCACAGTACTAAATTTCTTCCCACTACTTTCTATTCAGTTTACCATTAATATACTATATACATAAGTTTTTGCTCCAAGATCTTATCAGCACTCTTGAGACATTAATCCATTAAGATGCCAGCTACAGATGGTCTTTCGCTTTTTCCAAATCTAGAGAGATACTACGTTCTTCTAGGTTGTATTGCAAAATAGCTCTACATAATTAATTAATTTTAGTCGTTTTTATCATCACCATAATCTTTTCCACACATTGTAGGCCTGACTAGGTTTACTAATAGGTATTATCTTCAGGGAGGAAACAAGAGGTAACATTTGGTGCTAGGATATTACATTAACACTAGACAACTACACCTTTCATAAAACATAAACCTTTTGTGACGATTTTACCTGAAAATCATTTCCTTTTTGCTAAATTATCACCTACTTCAATATTAAGCTTTATATGACTCGTTTAAATTGTTTTTAAGAAAATAATTATGGAAATTTGGCAAACTATGATCCCATCAGCCTACCAATAGTTTGCAGGAAGCAATCTTAACACAATAATTAGTACTACAAAACTGAACTCAAAAGCTATATTTTATGTAGTATGATACCTTTGGTTAAACATTAATTCAGAATTAATCAGTTTTGTTCAATTCTCAGTGGTTAAACATTAATTCATAATTAATCAGTTTTGTTCAATTCTCAGTATTTTAATTTACTTAATAATTTTATTATGAAGTCAAGTTACTTCACTGCCACCATGTGTTAGAAAAAGAATAAAGTAGACCTATTGCCATGTATTAACCAATGAAAAACAGAAAAGTTCTGTTTTCATCAATGAAGTGAAGGGGCCAGCTTTCATCAATGAAGTAAAGAAAAAGATGGAGATGTGCAACAAATTTAATAAATGCCCTTACTGCACTCCATTCTTCTGATTAACGGAACAATTTTCTTGTCATCCTCATGTCTTACCCCTCCCTCTTATATACCAAACCTCCCTAGATATAAAAATAGAAATAGAAATGGAGGAATTTTGGGGGGGGGGGTGTCAGGGGGTGTTATTCCCATTTATATCTCTCATTCTATCCCGCTAGCCCCTACACACAAATGCATCGGATAAGGGTGAATTGAGATAGTAAATCCTTATTCCTTATATCAAACTTTCTTTTGTAGTTTCCAAGCCTATATAAATTTGATATGGAGCAAACAAATGGAATCAAGTGGAACATATAATAAGCAGAAACTCTACCTTAGTCAAAAGAGAGCAAGTTGAAGAAGCCATGGACTGCATTACATCGACAGCTGAACCAACAGCTTCCTTTACACTCTGAATATCAGCCTGTTAAGGACAGAAAGATCATTAAAAACTCTACATATCCATTATTTCTGCATTTGCATATTAATATAATGTACAACATACAGTTGCTCCCCCAACTACTGGAAGACGAAGGGTGCTAGCCTTTAATGCCTCAATAGCTCCTAGCAAGGAATTGATGTGATCTTTATCCAGAAAAGACCACTCTTCCAAATACGCCATCTACAAATGGAATGATGCAAGTAAATCAGTTCCTCACAACTGACCAAAAAGATAGCCATACAAACATCAAGTAGACTTAGAAACTTACAACATGTTGAAGGAAAAAAAAAAAAAAAAAAAAAAAAAAAAAGAGCAGACCTATACCAAGTTGCAGAAGTGGCTTTCTAAAAATTTATAATACTTAATGTAGAAATTGATTCTTACAAGCATGTGTTAGTATATTATACAATGGAATCAGTTGTAGGTTTATAGTTACTTCCATTTTGGAAAGGAAGGAAATGACAATTTATCAGGAGCAGGCTGCAAGATAATGATTGAGAACCTCATCTTTTCAGCCTCTGATTGCTTGAACAATCTTTGCTACACTTCATAGAATAGTTCAGACTAAACAGTCATCAATGGAAAGTAAAAATATTTTAACTTGTGTTTATGACATCTGGTCCATAAGTGCACTAGTGCAGTTGGTGAATACAAAGTATTGTTTTACAGTGAAAAAGCTATCAAAAAATCTATATTGTACCTATGCCAAGTTTCTTAGGCAGTGGAGGGCAATGGGGCATTAGACTATTTCTCAACTAATACACAGAACAATACTAGATTTCGGACAAGTATTTCCTTAATCACCACCAGTAACAGCAGTGAAACTCTCAAGCCCTCCAAAAGTTGAAAAAATTAACAATAAGTCACTCCCTTCTCAAGCTGCCTAAGAGTTAAGAATCTTAAGATCCTAAAATCTTAACAAACAATTCCACGAGAAAAGGATAGAATCTCAATCAGCATACGAAATAGTAAAAATACTAGAAAACAGCAACGGATTAATAGCAAATAAAATGGT
This sequence comes from Chenopodium album, assembly GCF_948465745.1. Lineage (NCBI taxonomy): Eukaryota > Viridiplantae > Streptophyta > Magnoliopsida > Caryophyllales > Amaranthaceae > Chenopodium > Chenopodium album. The sequence goes on along the minus strand of NC_137847.1, from coordinate 16,162,220 downwards.
GCAAACAAGGAAATAAACAAAAAGAAGAATGAACGAGAATTTATACTTGTCCCCGAAGGATGGAGCTGAGCTTCAATTTTTGCCTCAGTAGTTGTACTTGTGTTCTTTTATGTCTGACAGAGTCACGTAAAGCAGTTATTGCTATCCACGCATTCCACAAATTTTTCTGCAAGACCCAAAAATATCTTATAACACACATATGGCAAAAACATTAAACATACAAATACTAATAAATCACATGAACAAACAAACTTTCAACAAATTCTAAGCAAAACTTTCAATTCGATTTACTAGAAATATATTGAAAAGACCTGAGCAGTCAAGTTAAAATTTTCAATGTAATAGTAAAGTCATATAGATGAAGTTCTTCACAAGTCAGATCAAGTGATCAGCCACTTTGCTCACATTTGTGTTTGAAATACCAGTGCAAGGTTAACACTTGACGGGACAGGACAGGACAAGCATATAACCTTCTGCAGCAATGCCAAATTAATCAAAGAGGGGAGTCCAATTCCACCTGGATCTTCAAATACAAATTGTGTAATAAAATTAATTGTTTCTTACAGTCTACACACCTGATAGTTACAAGTAATACATTATAGGTATGTGCAGGTGTCAGCACTTATCTTTAGCTAGGTTTTCTGACTTATTTTTAATACATTACTCATCTGATGCAAATTATTCACAAATTTTACCTGCTGTAATTGAGCTTCAGGTATGAGACAGACTAGTATGAACTGAGTACTAAATACTAATTTAACCTTCCCGGTCCACCAGCATTATTATAATTTCAACCCTTCCTTCCAAGTATTAAGTGCTCAGTACCCAAGGGAGCAGGATGAGCCATAATGTAAACTATAAGAAACTCTCTCTCCAATAATAGCAAGATTGACCCAGAGAGCATATGTACATAGAGCCTTTGAAAGTCTTCCAACTAGAAATTGTTCAACTCTTGTACAATTCTTTTTACTATTAGTAAGCTACAGTGCTCAAGCATGTAAATACAAGATTTGCTTTAGCTTTCTAAGATAGACAACACTCACAACAGCTTAATTAGATAGGTAAGACAGAGCACGGAATTTCTCTAAATAGATCTAAGCTGGATGAGATGATGAATCTCAACAAGTCACATGAAAATTGAGGCTTCTGCTTCAAAGCAGGCGATGTTTGCTAAGCGCAAAGCTGCAAAATCAATTGACATCCCCTAAATAAAAACATACCTTACTATTACAGTCAATTAAATATCCAAGATCTACTGACTCCTCAGTCCTCACAAATGAAAATCGAAGGTTATAATCTTGAAGCTTGTAGATCCAAGATCCCCCCCCCCCCCCAGCCCATATCTATTAAGTCATAAATTAAGTATGACAACACTGACATACTTTGGATAAAGTCATTAATGACAAAATCCAAAAAACCTGATAATTATATTTATTTCTATCTTTGTTCTTAAATTGGTGTCAGGAAATTGGACAAAAGTAAATGTTTTACCAAAAGCCTTTCCACCCGACCCCTATGTGTTTCACAAAATTATCTAAGCATTAATATCATATAACAAAAAATGATATGCACATTGGTGTAAACAAGACAATATGGAAAAAGGAAGAAAAACAAAAGGAACTTATTTTAAAGCCTATGCTCACCAATCAGTGCAACAGGTACATCAAGGTTGTATTAATAGTCGATTATTTATTTAAAAAGGAAGAATATTACTTCCCTTTTCATCTCCATGTCAATGAGCTCTCTTGAGATGGGATTAAGATTAACATATAGTTCTGCCCTTCTCAATGAGGGGAAAAGGGCAGAAAAAATAAATACATTAATTAGTAAAAATATCCATAAAAAACTCCCTTGTTGCCTAATTCTGATAATCAAATCAAGTATGTTTCCTGGTTACGAATGTATCATTTTAAAGATAATTCAAAAGAAAAGTGCACAAATAATGGTAGTGTACCTCGGCATTCTGTCTTTGCACTGACAAGGCAGCATCTGCTCTAGCATTTACAAACCTCCATTGTAATTGTCTGTTATAAAGAAGTCTCAACTGATGGGCATCAACAATTCGATTCTCCCCAACCTTGCCTCTTCGAACATCAACTGCAAAGCTTAGAACAGATGGTGTATCCCACGGACTACAACCGACAGAGCTACCAATAGAACTTCTCACCCGAGATGGACTAACTCCCCTCATTGGTGAAGATATTGGTGTGTTCATAAGCTTACTAGGAGAAGCTGCTCTGACAGCACCTCGAATAGGTGATGACATTGCCCTGGGAGATGACATAGGCCCATCACTGAACTTTCTTGACTGGCTTAATTTCGGAGGGGCAGAAAACTTTGATGTAGGACTTGGTGACAACCCCAACCCAGGATCCTGTAGTCTCCTTAACCGCATATTAGTCTCCTGCCAGAACCTCGCCGAGACTACAATACCACGAGGCACACTACGCCCATGAGACCCATTATTAACATCCTGCGCTCCAGAAGTGCTACCAGAAGAAACACTGTCAGTATCCGAAGCTGTAAGATCAGACGGAACAGAAGAATCATTCACAGAATTCTCATCCATAGCACCCCTAATCCTATTCAAAACATCACCGTTACTCGAGTCAAGGTTCAATATCCCATCAAACGACGCCCTTCTACTCTCATCAAGAAAAGAATCCTTCAATGCCCTAGCCACAACACTAGATCCAAGATACTCCTTACTCTCGTTATTAGAACAGTCTAAACTCCTGGACAACATATTCAATTCCCGGTTTCGAGCAGGCCATCGTTGCTGATCACCAGGCTTAGAATTCGAGTTCGAGTTATCAACTTGATCTCCACCTCCATCAACCTTCCCCTTTACAGGAGTCCCTCTCCTCCTCTCAGGTGTAGCCTTCCTAGCACTATTACTATTCCCATTACCCTGATTCACAGCCTTAGTCTTACTAATCGGAAGCGAAAACGATTCCCCTTGAAAAGAGACAGATAAACTCCTAGTTGAAGTGACTAAAAGCTTAGTGGCAGCTGAAATTTCACCAGCATTGGCAACAGGAGTAGGTTTAACAGTCCCAGATCGCCTCCGGTCCACAGATTGCGACCGCTTCGGCGTCACAGGAGTTCTATTGTTTCTAGCTATTACAGGTGAAGGAAATCTTCTAGAAATTGAAGAAGAAGTTGAAGTACTTGAAGTTGAATTAGTGGTAGTTGTACTAGTTGTTGTGCTACTATTTGCAGAAGAAGAAGAAATTGACATATACCTAGAAGGAACTTCTCTGGGTCTGAGTCTTCTGGGTTGTTGTTGTTGCTGTTGCTGTTGTTGTTGCTGTTGATGAACACCATTTTCTCTCTCCTGCTGCAACAATGGCGGCCGAGAATTTGCTGGGTTTCTATGAGTACCAAATTCAGAAATGGCAGCCACCATTATCATCTAAAACAATTTAACAAAAACCCCAACTCACATTGTAAAATTGAAGACCCAAAACCACGAATTCAGCAAAAATTGTTGAAATTTCACGAAAATTTAAGATACCCAGATGAAAATTGAAGCAGATTTAGCATTTCCAATCCAGAAATCAGCTTTTTTTCCGCCAACAAATTGTGGGAAATTATCCTAAACTCTGCTGTAATCTTAAATTCAGAGGGAAAACCCAGAAAAATTCGACACTTGTTGAGTAAATTTCCGGCAAAGAAACTCCAAGAACAGGAAGAAAAAAGGGAGAGTGTAACAGTGAAGAGTGGGGTCGGTGAAGGAATTGGGGCAAAGAAGACATAAAAAGGTAGAACAGTGGATTAGAGTTTTATTTAGTTTGGGGTTTTGTGAACCTTTGGAGAGACGTTACGTTAATGATAGTTTTGTTTAATTTGTTAGTAAGTGTTAAAAAAAATGAATGATTTTGGTAAAAAGATCCAAATGTTTTGGGAGTTTATTATTATTATTAGTAGTATAAAGTTTTCATTTGTTTTCATAAGTTTATTGAAAATGACTACAATACTTGTGGTGGATCCATGTATACAGTGTATTTGAGTATATGGTTTGAGAGTTTGGATACATAAATGTCTTTTCAAAAAAATAAAATTGTTTTTTTGTTGAACTTTTTGAATTTAGAAAATTATTGAATTAACTATTTGAATAATTTTCTTTTGAAAAAAAGACTATCATGTTTCGTATTTTCCATACAACAGTTTGCAAATACGACAAATTTACTTCAAATATAGTACTCCGTATATTGTTTGAGCTTCTGGCATATTTCGCTTAATTACAAGTGAAATGACGACTAAATTATTAGATGATATTTTAAATAGTAATTAATAAAGTATACATAGTATTTGTTAGATATAAGCAAAAGAAAATTTATTAATGTATGTCAATCAATCAAATCTAAAGGGGAAGGGTAATCAAATTGTAACTTTTACTTTTAAATATACCGATAGATATTGAATTTCAACACAATTTATTTTGGAATTATAACCATATAAGCATCTAACTCTTAAAATTTAGATTACCAAATTTTGCTTATAGATTCTACTATTCTAGTATGGATTCAGCTCATGCATCTCTCCAAACTTTCTTTCCATGTATGGTATAGACGTCTAGTAGTATGATAACCGTAATTTTTCAACATAAATAGTGAGCAGTTGTGGTAACTTATTTATAAAATGTGGTAGACGATTGCCATTGATACATCATCAAATTCATGGTTATTGTTTAAAACCCTAGCTCCCATAATGATCACATAACTAAATAGGGATAATCTGATTCCATGAATATATTACCACACTCAAGAAGTTTAGTGATCATGGTAATGGAAAGAATAATTGTTTCAAATTACTTACTAATGCAAACTGGAACACCTAGCTACTAGCCATATTAATGATAAGTAGGAATTTTAAGTCTCATTATCATGTCCTAAAAGCTCTTCTCCTCCTAAGTGAAATAAGAGATTGTTTGTTGACCTCGAAATTGAGCCTCCTTAGACCTTAGCCATATATGTAAATAAAGATAAAGAATGATTTGTGAGTTGGCCTTTATTAACATAATCATATTGTGTAGTTCCATGTCTTGAAAGTTGGGGGAAGTATAGATGTACACGTATGGTTAATTTAAATTGAATCTCCCCCATTCTAAAAAAAATCATACTTGGTAAAAGTTAAACCTGAAATAAGGTTCAGCGATTACATCTACACCATAATCAATAGATATACAAACAAAAATTAAATGTAGTAACATAACAAAATAAAATCATTGAAATACGAAAGTGAAAAAGAAGAACACGTTCAAAGAAACCAAACCAAAAAATCATGAATAACTTTGGTAAGAAGGAAAGGAATAATAGAAGTATAAGGTTAAGAAAAGAAAAGAAGAGAAAGAAAGGGAGCAAGAAAAAGAGAGATCGAGAAAAGAAAAGAATAAGACAGTGCATCTTAAACAACTAAACTTATCAAATCAAATTGGTTAAAGCTTGGCTTGCAAATGTCATTAAAAAGGCTACACCACCTTATTTTTATTAATCTAATTTTTAATTAACCTTTACAAAACCGTGCAATTTTTATGTGACATCATTTACTTCACCCGCATTTCATGAACCTTGACTATTATTATGCTAATAATTAACTTTAATTATTCCATCTCTTTATATAAAAATTATTTTGCTAATGCTAATGATGGGTGTTATTACACTATTACATGCTTTAATTAGCCTAGTAATAATAGTAATTAGATTGTTTTATTGGTAGTTACTCTTGTTGTAATGTTGTTATATTATTGTCTAATCATACTAACTCATCACTAATGACATGATGATAGTCAATTATAAATCAATCTTTAGTAATCTAGTTAAGATTAAGAATAATAACAAACTTAATATATATTGAAACCAATGGCTCACCATGCATGTATAATGTTTCTTTCAAGTCGTTGTGAGCTTTAAAAAAAGTAGTTAATGAGGACTATTAAGGACATTAATCTTGTCTCAAAAAAAAAAAAAAAAAAAAAAAAAAAAAAAAAGGACATTAATCTATGGTTTTATGCATTTGAGACATAAAAGGTTGGTATAATAATATAATTAAGATGGGTAATTTATATATATCCGTACTAAAGAGTTGACCTATATCAAGGACTTTGATCCAATGTTAATTTTATGGAATTACTCATAAACTACGTAATTAATATCTTGTCAGCATGAATTTAATGTATCAGCTAACAGTAGAGGCCAAAACTACCAAATGAGTACTTGAGTATATAAATAACTTATTTAATTTTTTCATATGTGTATTTTAAGAAATTCCAAAGATAAGAGATTATCCATAATAAAAAATCTTGTGACACTAGATTTTGATTTTAGTATTGTATCTATTATGTCACTCATTTGGAAAAGTTAAAGAATAAAACTTTAACATCTGTCGAGAATAGGTAAGGAGTAATAATTTACGTATGCTAGCTATATAATGTCATATGAATAATCTTTGAATCACGAATTAATTATTTATGTTACGCTAATAATCTTTGAATGAGAGGATTAGAGCAATTCTTTTATTACGACATAAGTAGTTGTGCAACTTGGAGTCATGGATTAAATAGTTCTTTTTTGATGCCACGACTTCAAAGTGTTTAGCAAGCTAGGCCAAACCAGACCAAGTTTTATTGGGATTTTTTTACAAAGATGAAATTAGCCTAAAATTTCAAGTTTTTTGGCAAAATGGGAGATTTTTCAAGTTCAAATTCGAGCAGGCGTCTAGGGTCGGAATTTTCTTATCACCTCTATTTAAGGAGAAGTACTATGTTGTATTTAAATTAGTTGCAATTGATTACGTAGTTAACAAGGGAAAAAAACACAAAAAGAAAAGGCCCCAAATTTTTTTAATACTAACAAATAAAGATAAGTTTGTTATGTTATGAGGATCAATTAATCAATATATATCAATAAATTAATCAATATATATAAATAAATTATAGCACCAATATATCCATTGAACTAAAACGAAAGCCATAATAGCAAGTGTATAAATTAATGAGCACGTGTAACATTGATGACTTAAAATCAAAGTACTGTTAACTGAAGCAATTGCAAAAGATAATGGAGTAACCACCAATAGTCGTACATATAATTAAATTAATTAGTAGTTTAGTACATGTCTCATGTGTTTAATAAAGTACAAGGAGTAGCAATACCTCATGATCACGGACGCATTCAATCATCTAAATTAATTTATTCATTTGCATTATTTATTAAATAATTGCAAGTTCAAGTGCATCAATGAATCTTTAACATATGATAATTTTGATGTTTAGCTAGTTTATCAAATCCGTTGCAATGCACAAAACTTTAATTATTATAAATTATGACTCACAGAGTATGACATTATGTTACAATAATAACGTACTTGAACGTTTTAGAGCATTATTGACTTGTTGGGTCTGGGTCATCAATCTTTGACGGGTCGCACGCACACTTCATTTCACATTACTATGATATTGTCCGCTTTGGGCTTAGCTTGCACGGATTTGTTTTTGGGCACCTTTTTACAAGATCTCATCCTAATAGAGTGTGCACTCACTTATAAGGAGCTCTTCATCTCCTTACTCCTTCTATGTGGAACTTGGGATGAACAACCCTAACCGTTTGGTATGAATATTGAAAATAGAGTGGAATGAAAACAAATAAGGAGGAGGAAAATCATTTAACGCTTAATTTTTCATTTGTTTGGTTTAACCATGGAAAAGAATCACTTAAGGGGGCATTTGGTTCGGATTATGAAAATGGAATGGGAAGGAAACAAATAAGAGTGGGTGATAGGCGTGTCGCGTACCTAACAAAAATAACCTAACAAGACCACTACTATGTAGACGGGCAAGTAAGGGTCGGATCCCAAGAGACTATGGTTCAACTAATTAAATAGACTCAAATAAATACTAAGCGAGTAACCAATCAATATCGATAGATCAAAACTAGAACAATATTAACTAATAAGCAATAAATAATAATAATATGAAATTAATAAAGAACTAAAAACATCTAAGATTAAGTATCCCCACTAATATGAATCAATGCAATAGAACAATCAATCCCTTTCCCTCAATTAAATCAATAAATATTCCACAGGACAGATGCTCCCTAAAACAATACTAAGAGTTTCTTTCGATCAACTAATAGCTTCCCTAACATGCAATCATACCTATTTTCATGGAATCATGCATATTAAAGACATTGAGAACGGCATCCTATAAGTCCTAGCAAGAACAATTAACTATTTTCATGCATAAAAGCTCCAACTTTTAATTAGGGTTCTAATATCAATTAAGAATCAACTTTCGTTGTAAACCTAATCACATTCAATAATACTATTTCTAGTTAATCATTGATAATAAAAACCAACCCTAACAAAGAGGAATTATAAATTAATTAAATTGGGAATTGGGAAATTAAATAACACATCAATCCATATTAGGGTTCAACCTAACCCTAGATTATGAAACTACTCACACATGATAATAGAAATAACAAGACAAGTAATTAAAGAAAACATAATAACAATAATAAAATAAGAGAATTGAGAAAAGAAATCAATACTTGGAATTAATTATGAAATCTTGAATCTTGAAAGTAGAACCCTAGAAAATAATCCTCAAGAATGTAATACTAAAAAGCTCTAAAATAATGTACGTAAAAGTGTTAGATAAAAGACTATCTAAAACCTATTTATATGCTAGGAAAGTAGTAGCAGTCTTTACATAAAATTAGGACTCCTAATATCCCAAAAATTGGGCTAAATTCGTTGGTAAATAAGTGGCCGCAACTGAGCTGCGGTACAAGGCTGCGAGCCGCAGTAAGGCTGCGGAGTAGGCTGCCAGCCTTGTGTTTCTTGCTCCCTTGAAGTGCGCCGCAGGCAAGCTGCGGTAAATCGTGGTGAGCCGCAATCAAGCTGCGGATTAGGCTGCCGTGAAGCTTCGTGGATGCTAGAAACGCTCCATATGAAGATTATCTCGCGTCCAAGTTAAATTCCACACAAATCGAGCCCTATTCCTATAAAAACAAAAACAAACAAACCGAGAAGAGCAATATAGAAATAGGAAGAATAATAACTCTTAAGATTAGGAAAATGAAGAAAACACAATAAAATATGACCAAATATCACATATAAATCATGTTTAATATCGTGTTATCAAATTCCCCCAAGCTAAACCTTTGCTCGTCCTCGAGTAAAGCAATGAATATATGAATCAATACTTCACCCCAAAAATAATCAAAATCAAGAACAACCAATTCAAGGTAAATCTAACAAATATGCTTCAAAATCAACCAATCTCATCCATCCAATCACTCATCCTCCCTAACAATTGTCAAATAGAGCAAACCACAAGAGCATATAGAATTCAAGACTAGTGCTCACACACTCGACTCTCATTTATGTGGCGAGTAAAAGATGTACTCGATCGCTCTCCATCCCAACCCCATCATGTGAACGATGCCCTCCCAACTCACGCACTCGTGTGTTTAAAAAGACATACACTCAACCTAATAGTCGACTCGGAATATGTCATGTCATTCCTTGCATTGATAAGTAACTACTTTCACATTCACACAACTCTATGCACACAGGTCGGAAGGTCTTTAAAGCTTGTAATGTAAGGTCAGGGTAATGGATAGGAAATATTTGGGAAAATGTGAGAGAAAAGCTATGCTAAAAGGGAGCCAAATCCTAACAAAATAAAAGTCAAAAATAAATAATGACCAATCATCTCCAACATACTCAACTCCACCAAAAATCCATCGAATATAACTCCAAACATATCAAACAATCCCAACACTTACAAATTTCACTCATAAAAATATAACAATGTAACACTTGAGCGAATAACAAACTTTAACTCTCAAATTTGAAATTTTCATTGAAACTCAAATTTTTTCTTACTTTCTTTTGATCAACCTTCACTTAGAACATTTGAACATATGACAATTTTTTCTCTTTTTTTTTTCTTTTCTTTTGAAGTTCACTCTTTTTCTCATTTTTTTCACTTTTTTTCCTTGAACTTCATTTTTTTTTATTTACATCATGCTTTATTTTTCTTCTCAAAAGATTTAATTTCCATAATCATCAAAAATAAACCACAATCAAGAATAAACAACTTCTCATAACCACCCAAATTGTGCAAATAATAAGCACACTACAAACTCCCTCACCTCACTCACTAATAGCTCCCCCAAGCTAAGCTTGGGACTAGTAACCAATGGGGCAAAATCGGCTTGTAATGTGGCTAAATAAACAATAAAAGGGCACAAGCAACAACATGGGTAGCAAGAAAGGAACAAATGTATCTAATATCGTCTGAAGGCCACCTAATAGAATGAACGCCTTCATTCTCCTCAAAGTGCATAATAATGAGTCGTAAAACACTACTTATAGTCACAAACCAATACTCAAATTCATTGACATACTAGGAACTAACATACATTCCTCACCAAATCAACTAGTCAAGCACTATATTCACAAGCAGTTGGGCAAAATTGACGCATGTTAAGGCATCCAAGTAACCAAATATCAAATCAAGGCTAACTTATGCACAATACTCATCATCATATACCAAGAATCAAAACAATTTTAAGTATGGGGCACAGGGAAGCATTATTTATAATTCATTGGGATAATAAAACCCTCCTCTACGCTAAACTTCACATTGTCCTCAATGTGAACATATATCGAATAAGAACAAGCAAGGGAAAAAAAAAAAGAAAACTAGGCCCTACTGGCAGAGGCGGGATCATACCTAAGGGCGGAGCTGGGACCACCCTCAAAATAACGTCGCATCATAACCCCAAACTAAAAAGAAAATAAATAAATAAATAAAAGGGAAAATAAAATAAATAAATAAAACGGAATGGGTTGCCTCCCATTTAGCGCTTGTTTAAGGTCTTTAGCTCGACATCCTCTAGTAGCTCAACCCGGATCACCACCACGCAGAGAGGATACTCTACGGTCTTTTCTGTAAATATGTCCACCTATATAGGACTCCTTCACACAAGAATTGATATGAATTGTATCTGAACTCATTTTGATGTAGCTAAAGACATCATGTGTTGAAATGTCGTCCTCCTTTCTCCCAAGATTTCTATTAGATACACACTTATCAACCAAAGGGTTAGTAGCATCAATTCTCAAACAAGTACCACCATCAAAAGTAAAATTATGGTCATTGAAAAGTTTAAACACAACTTGTTTATCCTGAGCTCTAATGGTCACTTGTCCTTTAGGGACATCTATTAAAGCCTGACTTGTAGCAAGAAAGGGGCGACCAAAGATAAGTAGGATCTTATGGTCTTCTTTCATATCCACTACCACAAAGTCAACAGGAAAAACAAGTTCACCAATCCCAATTAATACATCTTCAACTACACCCTTAGGAAGTCTAACAGTTCTATCAGCCATCTGAAGAGATATAGGGGAGGGTTTAAGGTTTTTCAAACCTAATTTGTCATACACGGAAGAAGGCATTAAGTTAACACTAGCACTTAAATCACACAAGACCCTATCGAAAGTTGTTTCGTTTATCTTGCAAGGAATAGTAAAACTACCAGGATCATGCAATTTAGTTGGGAGGTTCTCAAGTAATATATTAGAGCCATGCTTCTTCACTACCAAACTTTCTAATTCCTTATAATTATGATTATGATGTATAATTCCTTTCACAAATTTTGCAAATTGAGGCATTTGAATTATAAGATCAGAAAAAGGAATGGTAGCATATACCTTCTTAAGAGTCTCAGAATACTTCCCAAAATGCTTATCGAGCACGGCTTTTGATAACCTTTGTGGGAAAGGCATCGGTTCCTCATAGGCTTGTGGAGCAACATATTTGGGACCTTCATTCTCACGCATTTCAATTTTCGACTCCAGATTGCACACTTTCTCCTCTAATCCCCCCATAGTTAACTCATCTCTCTTCACAAAAATTGCATTGCATTGTTTTGTTTGGACTTTTGCTTGATCTTGAAGAGTTGATAGATGACTCACTTGTTGTGATAGTTGAGAAAGGTGAGTTTCTATCCTCTTATTTTGAGCAACGAGCAATTGGATCGAGTTTTCAAAATATTCATTCTGCTTTGCTTGTAACTCAAATTGCTTTGAAATAAGCTCTTGTTGTTGTTGTTGGGAAGTAGCAAAAGTCTCCATTATGGATTCAAGATTTGAAGATTGAGGTGGTGGTTGGTGTATGGGATGATGATTGAAAGGTGCCCTTGCTTGAAAAGCGGGTGGTGGTAGAGGATTTGCTATAGCTTGAGTGTTCTTGTATGAGAACCCTTGATGATTTCTCCACCCTTCATCAAATGGCCTTGTGGAGGTCGTGGTATAAATAGCATTAGCTTGCTCAATCGTCATTCCATCATAATTGGGTTGACACTCCCGTGCAGTATGGCCTTGCAATCCACACATCTGACAAGTTTCCATCGCGGGTCGAGGGGACTCAACTTGGAGTTGATTGACTTTATGAGTTAGTGCCTGCACAGAACTAGTCAACATGGTTAGAGCATCAACATCATGTTTATTACCTATGTTGATAGCGTTTCGTCCCCTTGGATGGTAATTATCATTAGCCGCCATCTTCTCAATCAAATCCTTTGCATCGGTTGGGTTCTTAGTCATGATGGAACCTCCAGACGCAGCATCAATGTATATGCGAAACTCATGGGTCAAACCATTATAGAACGTTTGGATCAACATCCACTCTGGAATACCATGGTGAGGGCATTGTCTTTGCAATCGTTTAAATCTTCTCCATGCCTCATATAGAGATTCATCATTGGATTGATGGAAAGTAGATAGCTCGTTCCTTAATTTTGCGGTTTTCTCTTGCCCCAAGAATTTGACTAGAAAGGCCTTGGCAAGCTTGTCCCACGTATCAAAAGAACCAATACCTTCATCTCGTAACCACTCCCTTGCCCTATCCCTTAGTGAAAAAGGGAAGAGGCGTAGTCTAATAGCATCATCAGTGACACCATTGAGCTTCATAGTGTCACACTTCTCCAAGAAACTGTCAATGTGAGTCACAGGAAAATCATTTGGTAAGCCCGCAAAAGAGTCATTGGAAATGAACTGTATGAATTGGGGTTTCAACTCAAAACTCTGAGCGGTGACAGGTGGTCTAACAATACTAGAGAGGAATCCGGTTGTTGTATCCGGAATACCATACTCCAAAAGAGATTTTGTTCCTGGATCAACCATGTCTCTTGTATTTCGATTTTTCCTCCTTTTTCCTCTTCGTCTTCTTGCAGTAGCTTCGATCTCAGAATCAAAAGGTGTTAAATCATCTGAACCTAAACTTCAAGTTTGCATGCAACAAAGAAACTAAAACGGAAGATTAAAGAAACAAGGAACAATAGCCGAAGCAACAAAATAAATGCTTAGTAAAAACGAATCACAAATAACTAGAATGAAACCGTTAGTCCCCGGCAACGGCGTCAAAATTTGATAGGCGTGTCGCGTACCTAACAAAAATAACCTAACAAGACCACTACTATGTAGACGGGCAAGTAAGGGTCGGATCCCAAGAGACTATGGTTCAACTAATTAAATAGACTCGAATAAATACTAAGCGAGTAACCAATCAATATCGATAGATCAAAACTAGAACAATATTAACTAATAAGCAATAAATAATAATAATATGAAATTAATAAAGAACTAAAAACATCTAAGATTAAGTATCCCCACTAATATGAATCAATGCAATAGAACAATCAATCCCTTTCCCTCAATTAAATCAATAAATATTCCACAGGACAGATGCTCCCTAAAACAATACTAAGAGTTTCTTTCGATCAACTAATAGCTTCCCTAACATGCAATCATACCTATTTTCATGGAATCATGCATATTAAAGACATTGAGAACGGCATCCTATAAGTCCTAGCAAGAACAATTAACTATTTTCATGCATAAAAGCTCCAACTTTTAATTAGGGTTCTAATATCAATTAAGAATCAACTTTCGTTGTAAACCTAATCACATTCAATAATACTATTTCTAGTTAATCATTGATAATAAAAACCAACCCTAACAAAGAGGAATTATAAATTAATTAAATTGGGAATTGGGAAATTAAATAACACATCAATCCATATTAGGGTTCAACCTAACCCTAGATTATGAAACTACTCACACATGATAATAGAAATAACAAGACAAGTAATTAAAGAAAACATAATAACAATAATAAAATAAGAGAATTGAGAAAAGAAATCAATACTTGGAATTAATTATGAAATCTTGAATCTTGAAAGTAGAACCCTAGAAAATAATCCTCAAGAATGTAATACTAAAAAGCTCTAAAATAATGTACGTAAAAGTGTTAGATAAAAGACTATCTAAAACCTATTTATATGCTAGGAAAGTAGTAGCAGTCTTTACATAAAATTAGGACTCCTAATATCCCAAAAATTGGGCTAAATTCGTTGGTAAATAAGTGGCCGCAACTGAGCTGCGGTACAAGGCTGCGAGCCGCAGTAAGGCTGCGGAGTAGGCTGCCAGCCTTGTGTTTCTTGCTCCCTTGAAGTGCGCCGCAGGCAAGCTGCGGTAAATCGTGGTGAGCCGCAATCAAGCTGCGGATTAGGCTGCCGTGAAGCTTCGTGGATGCTAGAAACGCTCCATATGAAGATTATCTCGCGTCCAAGTTAAATTCCACACAAATCGAGCCCTATTCCTATAAAAACAAAAACAAACAAACCGAGAAGAGCAATATAGAAATAGGAAGAATAATAACTCTTAAGATTAGGAAAATGAAGAAAACACAATAAAATATGACCAAATATCACATATAAATCATGTTTAATATCGTGTTATCAGTGGGGGGAGGGGGGAGGGAAGGAATCATTTAACTATTACCTTTAAATTTGCTTGGTTTGACCATAGAAAGAAATCGGTTAAACTTTACTCCCTTTGTTTATGTTTGAGGAGGGTAAGGGTTGTTAGAGTAGTCTTCATAATAGGTGTTTTGTGAATGATGGGAAATTAGTCCCACATTGGTAGAATAAAAGTTGGTTGTATAGGTTAATCTATATAGCTTAATGTTCGGATGGAAGTCCCACATTGGTAGAATAGAAGAAGTTGCCTTGTTTAATTCTATTTAACATGTTGTTGAGAAGAAAGTCCCACATTGGTTGAATAGAGGATGATAGCTTACTCTATTCTATTTAACTTGAAGTTGGGAAGAAACTCCCACATTGGTTAAATAGAAAAGTATAGCATGGAGCTAGCCTATAAGTTACTCTATTCTATTTAACTTGATGTTGGGAAGAAAACTCCCACATTGGTTAAATAGAAAGTTTTAGCTTGGAGCTAGTCTATAAGTTTAATATTTGGAGCAAAACAAAATTTTAACGTGAGTCATGGTTATGACCACGGGCCCGGTCGGGCGAGCTTTGCCCAATCGAGCGCGAGTATAAACTTAGGAAAATAATATTTGCTTGCCCGATAGGGCTAAGATAGCCAGATCGGGCGCGAGAGCAAATTTATTTTCCTAAGTGTAGAAGGCCCGATCGGGCGGGCATTGCCCGGTCGGGCGCGATCCTAGTTAAAAGATTCGTCCATTTATTTGCCCGACCGGGCGGGCTTGGCCCGATGTTAGAGTGTCAACAGTCACTTTCTTACGGTTAAATTGATTATGATAATAATGACTTTTCATTAAAAGTCAGATTATCTTAATTAATTATATTTAGGAAATAGTGACTCTTGGTTTAAAAGGCTATTCATTATATATAGTTAATTGCTCCAAAATTATAACTAACCTTTTTACTTTATCTTCTTCTTCCTTATCTTTTCTTATTGTTCTTAAAGTGTTCTTAGAGAGTTCAATTACATTGCTTTAATTGTTCTCGAACTTAGGGAAATCCTGGGAGCATATTAACCGGTAACCCATAGCAATCATAGTGGGGGTTAAAATTGCTTTAAGGATAGTGTAAACACGTCCCTAATTCTTCTTCCCCCTAATTATTTTCTAACAAGGGTATTTGTTACCCTAAGTTTTTGTGAGGTAACAAGTGAAAGGTAACCATTACCCTTAGGTAATGATAATTGTTACCAAACCTTCTAACCAAACACTCAGTAACGGTATTGGTTTTGTAGAATCCGTTTCTAATCCAAAAAATACAGTAACCAAACATGCTTTACATCTAACTCCCTTTATTTTTGTTTGAGGGGAATAAGAGTAATTATTATTTTAGGTTTTAGAGAGGTAATAAATAGGGAAACTATAACCCCTAGGTAATGATAATTCTTATCCAAATCCTCTATCCAAATTAAACACATCTTAACTGATAATAGTTAAAATGAATATGTTTTCAACCAAAAAGTCACTTACCAAATATGTCCTAAATTAAATTTGATAATTTTTTTAGAAAAATTGATTTTAATAATCCTAACTTTACCTTATTTTCTTTTAATAATCCCAACTTTGGATTATTTAATAATCCAAACTTTGGGTGTTATTTTCTTTCTTCAATGCCAGTGACAGGCGACTTGTAGAATTGGCTTTTTTTTATGGCACGTGTCACAACCTAATTGGTTAAAACATTATATAAAATAAATAATTTATTAAATTAAAAAAAAACAAAATTAAGAAAAAATAGCCACCGAACCCCACCCCTTTCACGGTTTCTCACACCGAACCAACCCCCAAAAGATCCGGCCACCTAGCCCTTGACGTCGGCCGGCCAACCGCCCCCACCCCTTTCTTCCCCACCTCCCACGCCAGTAAACTACAGTCCCCCTCCCATTCCCCATCCCCCGAAATAGCAGCCCCCTCTTGGCCATTATTCCCCCATACCTCGAAATTTTGAAACAAAACGGAATCTTCCCTCACTCACCCTCACTCTAACCCCCACCTAGGAGCAATTGGTGGCGAGTATTTGTTATTACGAGTTGATTGGGCGGTGGTGAGTTGGCTAGGGTTTTGGGGTGGGGGAGGTGGCAGTTTGGGGATTTTGGGAATGGGGGAGGGGTTTCTTTGGTGGTTGCATGGGGGAATGGGAAGGGTTGGGGGGGAGGGGGTAATTGGCAACATCAGGGGTGGGGAAGGGGCAGCGTGTTAGGCATTGGGGTTGGGGGTTAGGTGATCGATAGGGGAAGGGGAAGGGTTGGATTTTTTTTTTTTTTGGATCAATCAAGACTTGACACATGTCAAGTAACCTAAAATAATAGGTCATTGGCTTTTGTTAACCTGTTTGGGATTGAAGAATTAAAACTACCCCTGAAATTCGAATTATTCCAGAATAATCTAAAGTTGGGATTAAAAAAAAATCAAGCAAAGTTGGGATTAGCAAAACCAATTTTTCCTAATTTTTATGGGATGTGTTGGTGAAATTACGGGGCATATACTTATGTTGAATCCGAAGAATAGGCACCAACAAGCTAGGCAACAAGTGTTTGGATCAAATGGCAAAGGGATGTTGTTCTAACTTAATCCAAATCCTAAGTTTGAGACTTAGGAAGAGCTTTTTCCTCATTCAGGGCCTGAAATCTGACTTATATTTAGATTAGTAGATTCTAGTTGGTTTTGAATTAAGCTAGTTATTTATTTTTTATTTTCTATTAGAATGAGCCACAAGGGTAATACAGATTACAAATGAAGGTAGGAAAGTTTGAACTTGTGACCTATCATACACAAACCATCAATTATTACTATAAGTCTAAGTCTTCATTGGTTGTGTTTTTACTTATTCCACGTTAGATTGATTATTGCATCAATTATATATATTTGGCAACTCATTCCAAGTAACTTAAATGATAAGGTGTTGCAAATTTAAGGCATTTAAATTATGACTATAAGGCCAATTTAAGTCTTCATTGGTTATGTTTGTATGTATTATAAGATTCGTTGCATCAGTTATATATATTCGGCTAAATATTTCAAGCAACATAAATGATAAGGTGATACAAATTTAAGGCACTTTATTAGAGATTTGTGTGAAGAAAATGAGAAGTTAATTGTAAACTGAGAAAATGCTCATGGTAATTTTCTTGACAATAGCTATCTCTGTTATCCTCCTTACTTCGAAAGATGTTTTTTTAAAAGCTAATTCAAGCTTAAGATGTTTACTTTTTATGTACACTTTTCAATGTATGGTAATACTGACTTAGAGACTTTTAATAAATTACAGGAGTAATTATGTAATGAGATCAAATTTTATCTACATCACTTACCTTTATCCGCAATGACCTAACCTCCCTAGTCCCTGCCAAGACCAAACATAAAGGTGATAATCGTGGTATTGCTACAAATTAATAAAATAACATGTTCTATTGGCACTTGGCAGCGTAGGTATATTAGTAAACTGCTAACTAATTAGTCGTTGTATTGGAAAAGCAAAAAACATTATATTAGTGCTTAATCTATTCTGCAACCTTAAAGTTGAACAAACAATAACAATAGATAGTGGCATTAATTAACTACTTAAAAATGCAAGCCACACATGGCTTGGAATATACTCCAAGATAATTTGGTTAAGTGTTATAATTTGCTGGTAACACATCCACTATTACAAATTAAAGTGATTTTTTGTCAATTAAAGTATTAGTTTACCCACTTTGAAAGTGATCACAAAGAATCTTCTGCTTATTATTTTGTCTAGTGAATTTTTGTGGAATGTTTTTTTTTTTTTTTTTTTTTCCATTCCCATCAATGGAATAGTATATCACCACAACATATAAACTTGGGGATTAATTGATAAATACCGGCTAAATTGATTAAGATTAAACCAATATTATTAAAAAAATAAATTAGGTATTTTTCGAGCCATGCTCGAATTTTAAATTAATACATATAATAATCAAAATTTAATAAAGCTTTGATATAGCCTTTTCAAAAAAAAAAAAAAAAAAAGATTTTAAGAAAAATAATTCAGTGTATTCAACAATTGATATATATTTTTTTTTTGACAAGAGCTTAAACAACAATAAAAATAGAACAAACTAGAAGACAAAATTAAAAGACGACAAACTACTGTTCGTCGTCGTAGCTAGAACGTGAGCTTTCTCCACTACTGCTCAATCCACCTTGAGAGTGCTACACCAATCAAAACTGTTGCTAAGGGCACGAATACGAGCAACTGTCCACCGAATTGAAATTTCCGAATGTAGTGCACCCCGAAGGCACCGGACGACCGTAGTAGAATCTGTATAATATAAATAGTAACCGCACTAACTGACTTAGCGAGCACCCATTGTAACCCTACCAAACATGCATTCATTTCTGCATGTAGAGCTGATTGAGCAAGCCCACAAGAAGCCCCTCCTAGCTACCCCTGTTCCCTGTACTCCCCAACCTCCGGACCCATCCCTGATCTGCTAGTGTGCTTATTCCACGAGCCATCAACTAGAACAATCGTTGGCCCCATCAAGTTCCTAGTTCCCGAGTCCTGTAACACAACGGATAAAACACCCGGTGGGTAATCGTTAACCAACTCCGGGGGGTGCAATGCTTGAAGTTCCCCAGCCTTCTTAGCGGCAAAAAGACCAATTCTAACACACCAAAGGTGTAAAGTCCTAGGTTTTTAAAGGGCCATGGGCATAGAAGAAATGGGATCCCCAAAGACGAGCTATCCTCCTCACAATATGACATATATCACATGATTTTGAAGAGAAAAACCAAAAAACAAAAAAGCGCAGTGATACCAAACCGGCCCTTAGTTTTTAATTTTTTTGGTTTTTTGTATTTCAAAATCATATGATATATAATGAATTAAAAATTGGTCAAATTTATTAAATTCATAATGATTTTAAAAGCTGTCAATAGAAAAGTGGAAACAATTTTTCTAAAGAAAACAGAATAACAAAAACAAAAAACTGGCACGAACAAGCCCTAAATTATTTTTAAAAATATTACTTGAACATGGTAAGATAACAAAGCCAAATTTCTAACCCAAACTTTTATAGAGTTATTATATAAAAAGGTCTTTTCTTCTTCATTTTTTCACCGTTTGGGTACTCACTTCGTTTTTTCACCCTTTAATTGGGTACCCACTACGTTTATTCACCCTTTGGGGTACTCAATCTAAAAATCCGACCAATTAACTCATGTCTAACTCACCGTTAACCTTAGGCAAATTTAAAAAAATTATTTAAAGCAAATAAATGTAAAATCATTAAATTCTACCTGTATCATCCTTATGCCGAGTGTCATCTATATTCAATTAATTATTACTATTAATTTAACCAACACAAGAGATAAGGTAATTAACAAATCTCTTCATTACAAATTAGGTAAAAAAAATTTAACTCCATACTTCATTATTTTTTTTTTTTTTTAAATTAAACAACCATAGACAAGCTAGATTAGAAAAGAAAAATTAAAAAATTAAAAAATAAAAAGGCAAGATGACAAGCATTAAGCCATCCACAAACTATTGAGTGCGGCAGTTCGCACCCAATAGTTTCGTGCGGCATTCCTCCTTTCTCCATTTTTACGTCTTTTCCATTTTGCTCCTCTTTGAAAAGCAAAAAAAGTTGCAGAACCTATCTCTCTCCTCTTTCTTCTTTCTTCCAACTTAAAAACGCCATCTTCATTGCGATTTGCAATTAAGGCTGCTATTTGGTGGAGTCCAAACTTTTATGTTCGATTGGTGGTGCGATTTGGTGGTGCATTTAGGTGGAGAAATTTGGGTGCAATTTGGTGGGGATTTGGTGCAATTTGGTGGCTACTTGGTGCGATGTGGTGGTGGCGATTTGGGTGCGATTTGGTGGCTACTTGGTGCTATTTTGTGTGGCGATTTGGTGG
Source organism: Chenopodium album (assembly GCF_948465745.1). Lineage (NCBI taxonomy): Eukaryota > Viridiplantae > Streptophyta > Magnoliopsida > Caryophyllales > Amaranthaceae > Chenopodium > Chenopodium album. Next base: position 16,141,471 of record NC_137847.1, on the reverse strand, counting down.
TGATTTTGTAGCATTTAAAGGTAACAGATCTGGTGTTTAGGGGAGGGTTGGTGGCTGGACGGTGCAAATGTTGCACATTCTAGCTGCTGCCCTGTAGGCTGCGTGGCTGAGCTTACGACATGGCTGTGCAGCCTGAGCCAGCCGGCGCTGCAGTGGCTGGGCTTCGGCCTGGCTGCGGTGGCAGACTGTTGTGGTGGCTGGGCAGTGAGTCTGGCAGCGGCAGTGACGTGGTTAAGCAGCAACTCAATCACGGTTTCCCAATTTGTTATAAAAAGTTTTTTATTTTATAACATATTAGTCAACATTAGTAACATATTAGGCATTAATAAAAACGTATCAGCCAATAAAAAGAACATATCATCCAACACAGAAAAGAAAAAAAAAACAAAAAGAATATATTAGGGTTCGTTTGGCATTGCTGTGGTTTTCTGTTTTTTGGTTTTTTGATTTTTAAGAGTATATGATATATGTCCTATAATGAATCAAAAATTATATAAACTTATTAAAATCACGATAATTTTGAAAGCTGACAACAGAATAGTGAAAACACCTTTTCTTGTTTTCTGTTTTTGGTTTTCAAAAAACAGAAAACTGAAAATAAAAAATGATGTCAAACAAGCCCTTAGCTAACAAATGAAATATATAAGCTAACCAAATAAACATATCATCTAACAAAAGATACATATCAGCCAACATAAGAAACATATCAACTAACAAAAGAAACATATCAGCCACTAAAACGATGAAATTTGCAAACAAAAGCAACAGGTAGGCCAACAAAATAAACATATCAGTCAACAAAATAAAACATATAAGCCAACAATTAAAATATACATATCAGCCAATTGATGTCTGATAGCAGCAAACAATAAGAACATATCAAAAAAAAATTTTAAAAAAAAACATATCAACCAACAAAAAGAATATATCAGCCAACACAAAAACCATATCAGCCAACAAATGAATCACATCAACCAACGCATGAAATATATTAACCAACAAGTAAAATATACCAACTAAGTCTGCCGCATTCCGCACCCAATACCTTTTTTTTAAGCAACCACGGATATAATCCATTTATTTCTCTCCTTGTTTTGATTAGCAACTCTTTCAGCTCCAAATTTATGGAATCGATGAAGGTACTATAAAGGATCAGCATACTCATCGAACAAAGCCCAACATATATCATCATCATTGACAATTTTTTGCGTTTTTCTTTGAGACATTTATCGGAGGCTTCACGCCTTTACGGATCTTTTACCAAAATGGCTAATTAAATAAAATTATATACTAAAATAACTATTTATAAATTTTAATTCCAAAATTAGCTAAATTATTAACTTGGAAGATAAATTATTTCTTTCTTTCTTTTCCTTTAAAGCGGTTTGGCCTGGTTTAACTGCTTGGATTTATCTTTTAATTTTTTTATTTTATTTTATTTTATTTTTTTTTTTTTTTTTTTTGTATTTTTAAATAAGTTGGAAAATTTTAAAGCCATTTACTGGTATATGTATAGTAAACAACCGCTAATAAGCAACCCTAACTTCAAAATCACAAAAAATTCTAAACTTTTGTCTTGATCATATCACAAAAAGTTGTAAGTTCAAGTAGTATTTTCTATAAGTACAACCGCAAATTCATAAATGGTAAGGGATTTTAAGATATTCTTTGTCTTTTTCATGTTATCATGTATATGCTAATTATATGGTCTTTGCTAACTTATGCTAGTTTTGAATTTTGAGGAGTTTAATGTGTATAATAAATAAATGAATAAATAAAAGAATTTTCATAAAAAAAAATAAAAATAAAAAAATAAAAATTCAAACCCAAATATACTTTTTTTTTTTTAAACTTTTTTTTTTATTTTTTTTATTTTTTTTTTAAATAAAACCCAAAAAACTAACCAAATGAGTTCAAAGGAAAATAAAGAAATCGGTAATTTTTCTTCCAAGTCAATGATTTAGGTAGTTTTGAAATTAAAATTATAAACATCTATTTTGGTAAATACTTCTGTAAATTAGCCATATTGGTAAAAGATCCAGGCTTAATTAGTAACGAAGCTAATAAACTAGAATAATAAAAAAAATGTTAACCATTGTTGAAGTAAATGTGTTTATCCAATATAATCAAGATACAACTAGAATGATGAACTGTAAACCGATGATATTGGTTGCATTGGATAATTAGTCTAATTTATACTACAACAATGGAGTTACACCGATTATGTGTCAGAAATGTTAACCAAGGGCCTTATCTGTTTAACCCAATACCCTATCTTCTTTAGGAGAATTAATTAATTTTGGCTGGAATTCTCTCTTAAGTACCTGAATGGTGAAAGAAAAGAAGAGAGTACTCAGACGGTGAAAAAATTAAGAAGTTATGACCCTTTTGCATGCCTAGCTCAACTTTTATACGAGTATGTGGCTGACCACATGATGTAGCTAGCCACTCATGTAAGTTAATTTTGTTAGTGATATAGGAGTTACTTGGTTGGTATCATAGGGGTTACTCAGTCCATAATAGTTACACTATCAGTATTTACATGGATTACTCAGTTATTGTTAATTTAATGTTTGATTCGTGGAGTATAGGTATGAGATATGAGTTTGGAATGACTAAAATTCATACTATTTGTTTGGTTGTAAAAAATATGAATTTTAAACTTATACCTCAAACCCATGAGGTAGGGGTTTAGAAACCTTAGAGGAGTTGGATTTGACCCATTCCACTCCTTTGGGTATTAAATAAAAGAAAGAAATAGTGAGAGATTTCATTCTAAAAATTGAACCAAACACATTTTTTTTAAGTATCAATTTCCAACGATATCACCTTAACCTCATTCGTGATTCCAAACCCATATCACTCTATAAATCAAACGCCCTCTTAAGAATAACTCCGTCACTATTACATGGGTTACTCGACTGTGCACCTGAAAAACGAGTTGAATTTCAAATCAATTAAATATTTTAATTTCAGATAACATAATTCAATTCAAACAAAAAATTTAATTTTAGTGAAAATCAAGGCTTAATTTTTATCCAATCAACTTTTTTATTGATAAACAGTAATCAAATAGTGTAGGCCTATTCCTCAAAAAAAAAAAAAAAAAAAAAAAAATAGTATAGGCCTAATTTTTTTTTTTTTTTTTTTTTTGGAAACAAATATAGGCCTAATTTAATTTCATAATTATTGATTGAATTGTTTACGGAGTACGCTTTTATTTGGCAGTAAAATCTGAAATTAAATTCCTAGAGAGAGAGCGTTGGAGACGACATCAACATGGCTGGGGAAGCTAGTTCTTCATCATCAGCTGCCATTCCAGAGGTATAATTTCACTCTTGAACAATTAATCATGCTTAATTTCTTGATTTATTTTCTGGGTTTTGAAATTTTGATGCTTTTTGGGTATAAAACAATCAGCAATTCGAAGATGAAGAAGATTTGCTGTTAGTGGGTCTGGTTGGGTGGAGCCAAGAACATGGTGTGAGCATCTTCCTTCTTTGACTTCCGATCTTTCTCACATTCCCACCCCTGATACTTCCTGCTTCAGGTCTTTTTCTCTCTCTTTCGATGAGTTATTACTTTTTACTTTTAATTTTTTATTATTTTGGAAATTGCCCATCAATAAATTATTGGTGTTGTTATTGGTACTGGTTTAGGAATTTAGGACAAAATCACGCGTAATTTGTGTTATGTACTGTATGTTTGGTTACTGTTTAATGTTTTTATTTATTTGAAATATCATTATACTCCGTATTTAGCTCTTAGGACTGCGTATATCATTAATTACGATGAGACCTTAGGGATGGACAAGGATGGACAAGACGATACGATAGTAAAATTGGTAATTGAAAGTGGTTGAGTTGATGGGTGATGTTTGTTATGTTAAATTGGGATTGACAAGTTAATGAAGATTGTTTTGAATAGCCAATAGTACCCAATGAGCTAGGAGCTACTAATGCTCTGATAGGTGTTAGATTCGAATCAAAACAGTTTTACTGTTGTAAAAGACTAATATTAGAAGAGATGGGTAACCATTTTACATCCAAACTGTTTGACTTTTACTAAGGTAAGGTGTTGTTTGGTTGCACACAAAAAATGGAGGAATTAAAAATTCCCATGAATTTGGAAATAGGAGGCTTGTTTGGCAGACCATAAAAAGTGATAATGTGGGAAGTGCAAAATCATGGGAATTTCCAATTCCCACAAAATATGGGAATTTAATTACCAAGGTCCCCCTGCTAATTCAAAATTCCCATGATTTGTAAATACCCATATAACAACCAAACAAGTTTTGTAAATTCTTAGGAAATTAGATGTGGGATTTTAATTCCCATGAAATACAAATGCCTATAGGAAATAAATTCCTTTGTCAACCAAACAAGCCCTAAGAGTAATTTGTCTATCTTACTCTTTAATAATGTGATGTTGAACAGATGTATAATTATTTCACTGTTATGTGGACTGTGTTTGACTAATTGTGGTGCATTCATATGGTTCTTATATGCACCGGATACGTTTATTGCCAGAAAGAATATGTGTTTACATGTTATTTACAAAGATGAACACTAGATTAACTAGTAATAATGTCGGATGAATGCAGAGAAAATATTAAGAAGCTCATTTAGATTATGGCGGAGGGTTACGGTAGGCCAGTGACAGCTAGTGTGAAACTTTGTCACATCACATGTCATGAGCCACAATGATTGGGAGTAAAGCTAGGATGGGTGATCTCTTGGAAAGTCCTCGTGTTGGTTCATGTAGCCGATTCTACTTATGGGATTAAGGTGTTTAATCAAGCAAACAATCATTTAGAAAGATCATATACCATTCCTTACTGAACTTGCCTTTCAAGTACCAATTTTGCCTTCATGATAGGATCATTTTAGAGGCACTGCACTGCTGTATTTCAAAATTAAATGTTGTTCAAATAAGTTTATAAGGTCAATTTTTTGACTTAGAATAACATTTTGTATTTGTTATGATGAGACTCCCCAAACATAATGACCATTCACTATAGATAATTGTGCAACAATATAAGTATGTTTAAATGAGAAAGTTAGTAGGGTAGGGAGAGTTAAAGATCAATATTCCTTGTTTGTATATGAAGTTGGGTAAGGGTGAGAAGAGAATGATTAAATACACTGTTAGGGTAATTATCTGTAATCTTACAAAGTATGATGTGGCAGTGAGCAAACACTTTTTTGTCACTTGTTAGTAAAGATAAATTTCAGTCCTTTTGTGTTGTTTTTTTAATTTTATTTTCTATTATCTTCAATTCTTCATGATTCTTTCATTTGATCATGAGAGTTGGGGTGGCTGTTCCACCTTCCTTGATTAGGTCCCTCTACCTCTTATTTCCCTCCCTGAAAGTGTGTAACTGCCTTAGCCAATGTTGTCTCCTAATTGGCAGGTATCAATGCAATGTGAAACTATTTGTGATTGATATTTTTTGTTTGCTTTCCATTCTAAGTACATTGGGATTTTTAATGCTGTTACTACACTTTAGGGCTACTCTCTGCAGTGTCAGGACTTTATAGGGGTGTTCGTTGCAGACTGCTCTTGTAATCCATTGCTAGGTTATATATCTATAATCTATCAACCAGAGGCTTGTCCTTACCTTAAAGTCTTTAACTATACTCAGCTATTGACATTCTTATTCTGTTTTCCACATTTCTTTACTGATACTTGTGGCGCATGCCATCTGCCCTTCTGCTGTGCACAAATAAACTTTTAACTCTATTTGCCTTGGTATTTAGCAGACTCACCTAATGTGTCATGCTGCTTAGTAATTTGATTGGTCTCAACATAAGTAACACCTCTGTAGGATAATTGATTGATATCTGCAAGTTTTTTAAAGCGAACTTAGTATTACTTAATCTTTAAAAATGTTTGTTTGTAGCAAATTTTTCCTTAGTATTTGTCTTTAGTGTGTTTGTGAGTTAATCTTAGAAAGCAGACCATGAGAAAGAGCTGTAAGTACAGAAAGGCCTTAAACTATTTTTTTTAAGAAAGCTTTGAGTAGTATACCTGTATAAAAATTAGATGTCAATGATGGAAGCTATTCTTTATTTGCTTGGTTCTCTATTTTGCTTTCTTTTCTAACTCCTTGCATCAACGTCTTCCATCCATTGGAATTTTGGAAACTTGCTGTTTGAGTTCAATCCTATTCAGTCTGGCCTATGGTACTTCTGGCTAGCCTGATACCCCATAAGAAGTCCAATCAACAAGAAATTGATGCAACAATAGAGCCTAGATGTAGGAGTTTATAGGTACTATTAAGCGGGAAAACATGAATCATATTCATAAAGCACCTAATCCCAAGATTGCATGCATAACACACAAGACACATAATCATACCTTTGAAGTGTGAACACGTAGCAATTTGACAGGCAAATCAGGGAGAGAATAGAGCCCCAAGCGTTGCTCCTCTACTTAGTTCACGAGATTCGAACGAGCCGTCCACCAATACTAGATTGGTCGAGTGAAAGAGGAAAACCGCGATCACCACCTTTAATGGACTAACCGACCACCACGAACCACCACACTGGCGCCGAGGGAGGAGAGAGAGCCGTGAGAGAGAGAGGAGTATGAGAGGGGTTTGGTCTCGTGTTTGCTAATTAGGATTTGATCAAACTGATCACTCAATTGCATAACTGAAAACCCTAGGCACTTAGTCTATTTATAATCATATTATAATTAGACTAAGTCACGAGGCCCAGTAGCCTCCATACTACTCCATGTAGCCGACCATACTAGGGGATGAGGCCCATCATGGGCCTCGTCCTCTCGTGCTCGATCTAGGCCCTTTGTGTGACCTTATAGGATCCGTCCAATTGAGCTTTGGCCTATTTTACTAGCCTAAAGATCGTTAGTACCTCTAGCTATGATAAAATGACGACCCAAATGTCCGAACTTAATTATCTCCATAATTTGATTCATTTATATATCTAGTAATTGCACACGACGAAGACATAAATCCTTCACTAGAGGCATTCATTTACTTGAATCAAACCTAATTTAAGCATTTGTCTGCTGTATTGTTTTACCTTTAGCCCTTTCTAGCTAAGTTTCTGTTAAGTTTACATTAATTTGATAAGAGAAATTAATCTTACCCGTGCCTCTTCTATTGTTCTCTAGTTTGGTCTTGAGTCTATTCAATAGAGACATTTTGGTATTGAAGTGTATATATCAAGCTTTGTGCTGAAGTACAAATTTTCAGTTTTATGTTGAACCTTGTCCTAAAAATTCTTAGCTGCTGTTGACAGTTGTCGTTTCTGTTTTTAAGGTGTCATCACCCTGCTGAAAACTGGGTATGCTTGTTCTGTAAGGATGTCCTTTGTAGCCGATTCATAAATAAGCACATGCTTGAGCATTACGAGCAGAAAGGCCACTGTCTAGCCCTTAGCTACAGGTACTTCTTAGCATTTTCTCTATTCTTTAAGTCACCAAATTACAACATGTCAAATCATATGCATCAATGTCAACAAAATCTGCATAAACAAATATTTAAATTAAAACTGTAATTAAGATAACTTAAGTCTCACATTATTGCTTCTTGGAAGGCATTAATTCCTTTTCTTTTCCGTGTAAAACAATGTGATAATCTGGGCAGGCTGGGGATCAAGAGACAAAACATGGTTGAACTATTGGCAGCTAATTTTTCTGATTGTGTTTTATTTTTTTGTCCGACAGTGACTTGTCAGTTTGGTGTTTCACTTGTGATGCATACTTGGATGCTCAAGTCATTCAACAGCTGCACATTGCATATGAAACTGCTTACTTACTGAAATTTGGAGAATCTCCACCAGTTCGTACGATGGAATGCATGCAGTTGGAAGACACTGGGGCTGGCAGTTCATCCTAGGGTTCGGTCATATGTAATAATCAATAACATGGTAGAGTACTTTAAGCTAACAGAACACAGCAAGATTAGGGAGCTTCGTAGCTAGGTTGCGCTTAAATTGACCAGATGCTGAAACTTACTAACTTATAAATATTTAGGGATAGCTTGTTGTCACTGTTATATTAACTTTGATATTCTCTATTTCTCATTGTTGAAACTTTCTAGCTTATAAATTGTCATTGTTCATTTTTGTTTATTTCATTTTAGCAGACTTACATAAACCTAAAAAAAAGATGGAAATTTCGTTTATTTTATTTTAACAGACTTATCTAAAGCCTAATTATTAAACATGGAATAATTTTGTTTTCCTTTTGAATGACGGATAAATGGGGACCGCCATGATTTGTTTTTAGCATTTAGTTGTTTTATAAGTTGAACAGTTTGTTAGGCAGTCATATATGACAGTTCGATATTTATTCATTGTGTTGTTCAATCAAATGCCAAACTGCCCCATGAATAACAACATTGTGAAATTGTGCCAAAACTTATGAATTACGATTAATCCTTTTCAGTAACAGTATACAAAAGTGTATGTAATAGACTTCCAGAATCAGGTTCACAAAACTTTACCTAACATGAAAATAGCGGGTTTGCGTTGAGCTTTTTTTAACCGATAATGTGCTAACCCAAATTCGAGCCCAAGCGAGTCTCAAGTGTGATAGTCTAACTAAACAAGTTCACATCTTAAGCATATCTGCATATGTTATTACCCTCAAAGTCAAGTATCAAAAATTAATTGATCAACCCAAAACAACCTAAATATTCTACTCTTGGTTTAAAAAAAACCCATGTAAACCAAAATAATAAATGAATCGCAATCAAGTCAAGTCAACCCAAACCCAAACTTATAACTATGCCGGCTAGGTGTGTTAAGGCCGAGCTAGATGGTTCATGGGTTGAGTAGGTGTGACACAAGATCTGCACAAGTAAGGGTTGGGGTGGGCCAAGTCCCACGGCTGGGTCAAAAGAGGTGAATTCGATTTGAACCTTCACATTTGGACTTCTAAATGCCCCCCCTCTCAAAATAAAAGTAACCACTTGTACCCTTGATCTTGATTTATGAGAAATGGACGTTTGGTTTACCGTTTCTCCCTCCTCCCCTACCATGATCTACACCCTCAAAACACCATCGCCACCTCCTTACCTCTCGCCCGCACATGAAAGCCAGCCCCACCGATTTCAAAACCAACCCACCATCCAACAACCCTCAAAAACCACCCACAAACAAAAAAAAAACCCACCTCCCTAAAAACCTAGCCCCACACAAAAACCCAGCTGTTTTGGAGGTGGTTTTCGTGATTAAGGAAGTTTTAGAGGTGGTTGTGTGATTTAGGGATGGTGTTTATGACGGTTTAGCAATAGTGGTTGTGATTTTGTCGTTTAGTGGTGGTTTAAGAATGTGATAGAACTGATAATGATGGTTTCATGAGGTGATGGTGGTTTTAAAGTTCAGATGTGGTTTAGGGAGGTGGTAGTAGTGGTTTAGATCTGGTGGTTGTGGCAATTTTTGGTTTTGGAGATGGTAGTGGCAGTTAGCCAGTAAGGGCAGCTTTACACAAAAACTAACGGATTCATTAACATCTAAATAACAGCAAGGGTGCCACATGGTTCCTATATGGACCTGAGGGTACCACATGGAACCAAGTTTGAAGGAATACAACATATTGAAGTAAAGACCTCAAGGATACCATGTGGAAAAACCCTGCGTTTTTTCCGGTTATTTCCAAAACGAATAAGTTATAGGCACTTGTTTGCAAAATTTCCTTAGAATATAAAGTAACCCAATAAGTTGCGTTTTTATGCAACTCAGAGGGACCAAATTGTTGTGTAGGGCAGAACTAGTGTTTTATCCCTTGTAACCTCAGAAATCCAAATAGTATATAAGAACCAGTCATACAAGATAATCTTGATATTAACAAAAGAAGATTGAATAGTCTCATATGTCATCCCCAAAGGTTGTAGTTCCCTGTAAATCACATAGACGTTGCTCGCAGTCCAGCTTGCCCCATCTAGCATCAACTCGCTCGCAAGGGAATATGGGCTTGCTTAGGCTGTTGAACAAAATAAGATTGAAAAGAATAGAATTAAAAGCACTTCTGCAAAGTAATATGTCTTCTATTCCAAACGGATAATGATTACCGTCACAAAATTCTAAAATTAGACTTTGACTTTTATATTAAATTGGTCTTGAATAGTAGTTTCACATACTCCGTAATAAAGATTATTTAGTCATAGGCTTATAAGCTAGTCAGTAATTAGAATTGCAATCGATACATAAGATTCAGCAATCAAGAAAAATAGTTTTTTGTATGTCATATTCAAGATCAGATTATCAATCACCCTAATAGTATCAGAACCTGTAATCCTTTTAACAGCATCCATCAGATGCTTAAAATTAGAAGTTTAGAACTACTCATAAGTTTACCAGCCTGCAATAGAATATTTTGCCAAATTATACAAACACGCTTCTTACCTTCTGTTAACAACATTATGAACATGACATAGCCATTGAGAGAACTCAGCTTGAGATCCAGCTTGAACAGGATTTGCTCTGTTTCATAAAAATTTAAATCACTCTGATAAAAAGAGAGAGAGATAAAAATTGTTATACTTAGTTTGCTAGCAGAAGATGCAAATTGTAACCAGAATTTTACCACATATGATGTAATTGACAACAGATAAATAAATAAAATTGTCTGCATAAATGATAGTGAACGAGATTCTGTAACCACACAATGTCTTAAGCAAGTAGGCAACCTTAAAACACAGTTGTAATTCAACACAAGGGGGTGGATATAACGGCAACAATAGCTGAAAATCATGTTGATGTTAAATGTCTGAAGGGGACACAGTTCTCTAAAGCTATAAACGAAACAGGTCACTAAAAGGTCAGTTTGCAAACTCCCACAATGAATTTTCAATTTAAAAGACATATACTATGAAATTATGATTTATAGCCTATAGGCCAATATTTAAATAAGAATCCTTGCAACAAATATAGCCTGCGGCTCACTGATATTCACATAGTCCGGCCTTTTGTCATTACTAGTGCCAATTTCTCTTTGCAATAACAATATGAACTCCTATTAAGCTCAAAGCTTTAATACTCCCTTCATTCCCAAATAAAAGTACTGTTTTATCCAAAAAAATTATCCTTAAATAAGTCTCATTTTACCTTATCCATTCTTTATCCACTTTTAATCATGCAAACCCTACAATCTCAATTTTTTTTTTTTTTTTTTTATTCACTTTTAATCAACCAAAATTCACCAACATTTATTCATCTTCAAAAAAACAAGTACAAAAGACATATTTAAGCACGGAGGGAGTAATTGATTTTACACTATACACCTCTAAGATCTTTAGAACTCTAGACAATATTTATAAAATAAAAATAAAAATAAAAAATAAAATTCCATCCTTACCTTTGCATTAAGGGATGGAACTATAGCTACCCTTCCAACGAAACATATTTCTGCAATTCAAATTGCAATACTACAGTACTACGGTAGACACCTAAAAACGTCTCCCCAAATTTAAACCCGATGAGGAACCTTTCATCGCCGTTACTAGATAGGTTGCGTATTAAATGTGCAGAGTTCTTAAAACCATAGCCTTAACCACCACATTTCATTTATTACGCCTAAACCAACCCAATATTAGCCCAAATATCCATTTACTAGCCCAAACCTTTTTAATCTTTTTTTCTTAATTTTTAATTAAGCCAAAACCATAAAACCATAAACCCTAAAAGCAGTATTCAAAATAACGGAAATGGCGCCTAAATATTCTGCATTTTGTGAAAATTAGATTTATTTTAATCAAACGGTATTTTTCAAAACTGGAAATGTACCGCATCACGTAATAGTGTACCGTGCCACAGTACATTATTTTCCGGATTTCTTTTAAAACGCGTTTTCTGGATATAATTTGTACCGTGGCACGTCACAGGTACCGTGACACAGTAATCATACAGTACAATGTGCCGTGTCGCGGTACATTTCTTTTTTTAGCGGTGCTATTTTTTATCCTTTCATGCTTTTACCTCATTTTGAGGACCAACAGACACAATCTTCTCTTCTCATTTTCTCCCTAATGCTTATGCATTAAGCACGATTCTCATAACGTCGTCATACTTCCCCTAAGCACTCCAAAGAGTCCATACTATACCCGAATTTCTCTTCTTAAACCAAGGCGTGAAAGGTAGAGCCGAATGAGGGTTTGGATCAAATCAACTCTACTTTTATTATTGTTTTTATTTAATTTAAATGCAATTTTAATTATTATTTTCCTTGAATTTACTAAGGTGTTTATTATTTTATAGTTACAAGCAAACACAATCAAAGTAAGACATTATATTCCTATTATTTTTATTATATTACTAATGATTTTATCATGATTTTCATATATTAATCGTTATGCTTTATGGTTAAATTGCTTCCATTATTAATGTTTAATCCATTGTACTTTTAAATCACCTTTTGCATGTTTAAAAGGAATGTGTAATTGAAAATCACTACAAATAAGAGAATTTGGACAACCAGGTTAAATACCTTTTATTTTATTTGTTAATTAAAGTGATCACTAATATTTAGAATTATGTGTGCATTAATATTTAACTTATTTAGCTTAATCTAGTTTGGAGCAAAATAAATCTTTGTTTGGATGCTTTTAAGATTACAGGAAATATTTTTTATTATAAGAATCGAGTAGAGGCCAACTTCATGCCAATACGGGTGAAATTGACTTTCATGACTCAACTTCATACCATCATCCCGATCCTTCATTCGTGGTTCGTAACCAAATGGAATTAGTAATCTCATGGATTATAAATTGGGTGTAATCTTCATGGATGAAATCGTTGTTGCATTTCGTTTGGTCACTTTTCGTGATTCCCTATAATGATCCGTGAAAGATTTACAAGTTCTTTTACAAACTTGTTAGCGACTCCCTTCTTTTTTGTCTTTTATCTTATAATGTCAAATCTCATTTCCTATGATTGTCAAGCATTTCACAACATGCTTACGTAGGTGCGCTTCGATTGACACCTACATCTACCGCAGATTAACTTTCACTTTGTTTTATCACCATGTAATTATGAAGCTTTAGACCTCAGCACCAAACGCATAAGACTACACACGACATTCTTAAACATCTCCATTGATGCACATACATGACCAAACAATTATTAGCATTGGAAAGCCCCAACACCAAAATACATTACTAGGATCAATTCAAACATAATACAAGTTCATTTCCTTACTGTATCATGCAATCAAACCTAAGTAATCAGCTTTGGGAACAAAGATACAAATGCCACATGTAATAAAGTATTCTTTACAGCCCACCAGGTATTGGAGCAACTATTAGCGCAAGATATCGTTCTTTATCCTCCACAAAAAAATTTGACAAAAGGGGAAAAAGACAAATTTTCTCAAAAAGTTATCAGGTGATACACACAAGTCTAGCCAATCCATAGAAAGATTTCTTATTTTCCATCATATGTTATGATACGCATGTTCCATATGGTACATCCATCATTTAAGATTTACACAAATGAGCTTTCTATATAATTCTGCAGACTCCCAAGGTTATTTTATAAAAAAAATCATTATGATTCCACTATCTCAAGCCCAGAAGAGTTTAGACAATTGTTTTGAGCATGTAAACTGGCCTATGAATGAGCAGTTTCTTAAATCCACACTCTAAGGATTTCCACGTTGATGATTCAAATACAACTGAACCAACCCACAACAATTTAGCGAAAACATGAACCACCATCACTTTATGGGCCTAGAAAGGAAATGAATGTGTACCTTAAAACTTCTTTAAAGTGATCTGCACATTCCTTACATGGATACATCCGTGATAAAATTGCCATCTGCAAGCAGCATAGATTTTTATATTCTTATGCCAATTAGTCAGTAGGAGAACAAAAAATTACAAAGGACAAGAAATAAAATATAATTCATGCATAAATAACAGCCCAAAATTTATTTATTTTTGAATTGTTAATAAAAGTGGTCACAAAACATTAAGTAGTAATATTTATTACTATGCCTAAGATATCCATCTAGAATGAGTCATGGATGAGAGAAATTGGGAGGTAAAAGAACTACCACCTATGATAATCTAGTGATATCATATTATAAATTTATATTATATTGAAGAAGGATTTTCCGAACAAAGGTAGTTAGAAACAATAACATAATAAAGACCACGGATACCGGATTAACTAATCTCCCCAGAACTACAATTTAAAATGTTGTATAGTTGAATACTTTTGGACAATTTCAACAAGTGACAATGGTATTGTTGTACCTAGAGTTGGCAATTCTTAACCTAATATGATCTCGACTTGAAATTACTAAATAGATCCTGAACCCTGCCTCGATTTAACCCAACAAGCTAAGAAACACACGCAATGCACGCGTGTGCAATATAAGAAATCTCTCTCTCTCTCTCAGGGGTGGGAGGGGGAGAGTGGTTTATTCGTCAAAAGAACCTCAACAAGTAATCATGGAATCAAATCAGTCATAATTTTCCCTCATGCACTGTATTTAACATTACACTGCCTTTTTGTTTGTTCACCTACTGCGCTCAGAAACACCATATAGAAGCCACAGAAGCAACATAATAAAGACATGAAAGTACATTGTGGGTGTGATGGGGTCCAAAAACCAATAATTCAACCTCCTCCAAATTCCCTTGAGTGATTCATTCATTAACATTCGAACAAATTCCAAATAGAACATGTGGAAGGCAATGCAACTTACCAGTTCTTTCACATCCTTCTTTTGCTGCCTAGTTGGGTGCTCAGGATACTAGAAAAAACAAATCGGAATTCATGTCACTCTACCGTGAAAGTAATAAATTCAAAAAAGTGTATTACCTATTAACAGTTGATTACAATTCTTTTATTTGCTTAAGGGAAAAGATAAAGATAAAATGTCAACTTCCTTAATCCTTAGAACCTGTGAATCACGAAGAGAAAGTGCAAGTGCACAGATAAAGAATTAAAGATGCTTGTCATGACAAGAAGAGTACCTGAGCCGCAAGAGTGTGAAGAAATGTCCAGGTGGACCTTCCAAGATCCTCCTTCGTCACTGGCTGAGAGGCTTTACCCTATATTAAAGGAGTCAAACCAAACCTAAGAGGAAAGCAATGGGCTTCAGCATTAAAAATAAGCAAACATTGCTTAACATGACCAATGCAATCCACCAAGTCTTAAGCCTGCATATGCCTTAAGGTGTTCAAAGGATAAGCAACCACAAAGAAAGTGACTGATAAAAATACATATAATGGCTTTTTATTTTTTTTGTTCTCCGTTTTGAAAATGCAAGGAAATAAGAAGTCTAGGATTGCCTTCTCTTAAGGCAGAAAGCTAGCTAATGTAAAAGTACATAATGATATGTTCATTCCCAAATGATATAGACCTTGATGGGCAAGAAAATGGGACAAAAGATGAATCCACTTGGTTTCAGACTTGGTACAACACAAAGAAACTATTCCCTTTTGTTTTCACAACCAAAAAAACTGTTCAGAAGGCCTACAAGAAGATCAAAAAATAAGGGATTGTATAAAAATTATGTACAAAAAAAACAAGAGCATCCTTGAGTGCCGAAGGCATCCTAGGGGTGATCTCATAGTTCCTACGGGATGGAGAAGATGGGGTCGGTCCATGGATTTTCCTTCCTTTTGCCGCATTTACTCAAAGGGTTGAAAGGGAGATAGTGAAAATATTTGGAAGTGAATGAGCAAGATATTGAGGAATTGACTAAATACCTATCAACGAATTCCTAGAATTTCAAAGGATGCAGCAACCCTATCAGCTTCTTTACACACACGATGTATGCTGATTACATTAAAAGGAGTCTGTGAGATGACACAGTTTCTTCACATTGAATTAAAGATAGACAATTCAACCCTTTCTAAAATCTCACTAACCAAAACAATAGGCAATGCAACAGACCAAATGAACTTCGGCCTTATGCAACTTTTTTGATGCCACTAACAATGTGGCCATGTGGGTTCATCCAGACTCCAGAGCATCTTCAAACACTGAAATCAATCAGCTCATCGCTTCCAAGATGGCACAACACATCCATACCTTCCTCATGTAACACATATAGCATAATTCATAATTAGACTATCTCCATGTCTTCTTAAAACTAAACAAGGTAAGGATAATTCTATAGCTCTAATTCTAACATTCAAAGAAAATTGGCTGCAAAATATTTAGAATCATCAAGTGGAAGAATTGTAAGAAGTCCAGCCGAAATCGTAGGGCAAAATCTAAGGAGAGTGAGATACATGCACCCTAGCTATTAATGTTGGATAATTTTGTTTCTTAAAAATCCCTCCAAACTGCATATTCCAATTGATTTTCAGAATTCAGCTTCCTCAAACCCTTAATTACCAAACAAAACCCAATACCAAAATTCACAATGCACACAATAACCCCAGCTACTATATTCTCGATATATCAATAGTAGATGAAGTTTAACACACAAAATTCGAAGTTAGGAGAGCATTTAACAAATGGGTAATCGAATTTAACAAAAGGGTATAACATAATCATAAAAATCAAATCATAAACAAAGTTTCAAATTGAAATAATAATCTAATAAAATAAAGGGAAAAATACCTTAGCTGAAATGTCAGTAGGGTGTGATGAATTTGGCTTATTGGAAGGGGATAGAGAAAGAAGAGGCTTTTCATTGGAAGGTGAAGGGTGAATAGCTAAGCCAGTGAAGGAGAAAAGTTGGATTTGAATAGAATTTGAAATTCTTTGGAAGGTTTTGAAGATGGGTTCTAATGGATTCTCAGACATGGGTGGAAGACAGAGGAAGTGAGAGTGTGTAGACTGCAGAGGGTGAACCAAAATCAGAACTCTTCTAGTCTTCTGTGGTTTAAGACCGAAACCGCGTTTAATTATTTTGATAAACAAAATTTGTATGTTAAATGGCAAAATGGTAAGTGAACCAACCTAAACTAGTATTTAGCTCATACAATGTACGGGTTAAATTTGTTGGTAAAATGTTTGTTTTATAGGGAAATTGTTCTGTGTAGCCTTAAGGTTTTAAAAAATGCACCGTTTATCCCTAAAAACTTTCAAATGCACAGTGTACCCCTGAGGTTTGTAAGAACTTACACCAAATACCCCTAGACTCATATAACAAATGATAATTTTGTTAAATTGAGACCCCATATAGGCTATAAGCATCAAATTCTATTAAATTGTTACAGTGTAATGCTAGTATAATGCTAAACTATTTAATTATCAAGCAAACTTAATTGATAAATCAAATTCTAACACTTTAAAGTTTAGGATTTAGAATTATCGATGGAGTTCAAATTTTGATGTAATTTATGCTTTTAGGCAATTTTACTCCATAAATATAAAGTACTAAAAATGAGTCAGTGTGTGGGCATAATTATAATTTGATAAGTCAATGATATGTGCATTTGTAAGACAATCAGGGTATGTGGTGCATTTTTTTACAAACCCCAAGGGTAAATGGTGCATTTGAAAGTTTTCAAGGGTACACGGTACATTTTTCAAAACTTCAAGGGTACAAGGAACAATTTCCCTTTTTTATATAGACAAAACATATATTTAATTTCATCAAAAAAAAAATTTAAAAAAAAAATCGATACATACATTTAATCTCATGAAATCTAGCCAGAAAAAAAATATTTATTATTTGTATTAATAGGTGTACATATCATCACGAACTGCATTAAGTAATTACAACATAATTTAAACAAAAAATAAATCAATAAATTCATCAAAATTAAATTTATAAAGTATTAATTTTGTCATTTTGTGATAGATTTCATGAAATTAAAGGTATGATCTCTGTAATTTTTTTTTTGACAGATGTTTCTCTGTAATTTATTTGGCAATGTATGTCCAAAAAGATATATTTGATAAATTAATGAAAGCTATCACACAAAATTACAAAATTAATATTTTGAATAGACTATTACATAAAAATGAAAATCGACTCATCCATCAACCCCATTTTCATTTAGAACTTAAAAAATACATAAAGGAACGGAAAAGTTTAGAGAAATTAAAATGTAAAAATTGACTTAAAAAACACATAAAATATGTGAAATTAATATAAGGGGAAGAACACTTGTAACTGACCTTTAAAAATGCATAGAGATTACAGGTAGGATCGAGAAAGAAAGATGATTGATCAAGTAACATTGAATAATTGAAAATTAATTTATTTGTAAATATTAAATAGAGAAACTTTAGAGGAATAGTGTCATTTGGAAAATGATAATGATCGAAACCATTGTTAGTGTCATTTGGGAAATGATATGAAAGCAGTATTGGAAGAAGTAGAAAAACTACCAAACAAAAACCAAAAAAAAAAAAAAATAGAAAAAAGAAAAATCCTACGTGGCACTCTATATGGCCTTTAAATTTTCCTGTTATTAAATATTAGTATAGATGTCTGGTCAACTTGGAATTTTTGTAAATTTATTAAAGACAATGCGATCCATACTTAATAAAGGGTTGTTAGTTTATTTAAAATTTTGTCATTTGATAAACAAATTCTGTTTATCATAATGATAAACTTGTATTTTCTCAACACTTCATGTATGAATACATGACCCAACATCGCCCGATTCAAAGATTTTTTATTTTTTATTTTTTTTATATCTATAAATAAAATATAAAAGTTCGAAATTGAATCCAAATTCCATAATTTTGTCAAACATATCACTATAAATATAAGAGAGCGTATTGCGTGCAGATGCCTGCACACAAATTTCCGTGCGGCTGGCTTGGCTAATATGTTTTACTTGTTGGCTGGTATGTTTCATGTGTTAGCTGATATGTTTCATTTGTTAGCTAGTATGTTTCATTTGTTGGCTGATATGATTTTTGTGTTGGCTAATACATTGTTTTTGTTGGCTGATATATTTTTTTAATTTTTGATAGGTTCTTTTGTTAGCTGATATTAGACATCATTTGGCTTATATTTTTCTTTAGTTGGCTTATATATATTTTTCCTTGGTTGATATGTATATCTTAATTGTTGGTTTATATATTTTATTTTGTTGGTGTACCTGTTGCTTTAGTTGGCTGATACGCTTCATTTGTTGGCTGATTTGTTCCTTTTGGTTGGTTGATAAGCACCTTTTATTGGCTGATATACTCTTCTTGTTGGCTTATATGTATCTTTTGTTGGCTGATAGATTTCTTTTGTTGGTTGATACATTTTTATTAATGTCTTTAATGTTGAGTTGTTAACTGATACGAAATATCAATTAGCTAATATATATACTTGTATTGGCTGGTGTACAAAATATATACAAGTACAAAATTTTTTATTACATTCTCTCTCATCTTTCCCGCTGATCTTCCTTTCTTTCTCACAAAACATATCAACCAACTCCAAGAGCCCAAGATTTATTTCTCTCTCTTCTAATCCCATCACCACCAACACTACCACTACGGCACCACCACACTCTCTCTCCTTCCTGCTGCAGCACCCACCCAGCACCAACACAACCACACACCACCACATTCTCTCTCCTTCCTGTTGCAGCCCCTACCCACCACCAACACAACCACACACCAGCGACACCACCACTCTCTGTTCTTCCTGCTGCAGCCACGCCGGAGCCCAGCCCAACCACGCAAACCAGAAGCACCACTAGCGAAAGCCTCCACCGCCAGCGAACGGCTCCTCCGATCCACCAACGAACACCCCCATATTCCCATATCGCAAATATAAATTGTCAATCGCAAATCGTAGCAATGGTGGTGCGAAATCGCAAATCATCAATTTGATTCAATAGCCAATTCGAAACAATACCCCTTTGGATTAATTATAATTGTTTATGCAATTGATGTGAATTTCTGATTTTAATTTAGATCTAGAAACAAGGAAAAGCATAAGAGAGAGGAAGAGAAAGGAAGAGAAGAAAGGGAGAGAAAGAGAAGACAAAATGGTACGAGACGTCGGGACGCACAAGCACTTGGGTGCGGGTGCCCGCACCCAATAGTTTGTGTAAATATAATTCACAACACATTGATATAAAACCAAAGGTGTAGCAACCTATTTAAGGTGTTTCATTCACTTATTTTTCACTTATCTAAACTTACATGAACTTATATAAACATAATAACTTTCTTAAAACTTACTCCCACCGTCCCCAATTGTTTTCCCAATAGAAATATCAAATATGTCACCTTATTAAGTTTTGGTTGAGTAGAATTAACGAGAGAGAAAAGTGGTGGGACCTAAAAAAAATTGTGAGAGTAAAGTGGTAATCCTCCCTATGTACATTGTATAGAGCAATCTTTAAGAGCATTCTCAACAATGAGGAAAAAATTCTCTCTCTACCCATTTTCTCTCTCTAAAATCCTCATTTTCCTCATGAGGAAATTTGGTGAGGAAATTTTATCCCACCAATGATAAAAAAAAAAATTCCTCGCCACTTTCTCTCTTACTATTTTAAATATCCTACTTACATTTTCTCTCTCCTATAAATCACTATATTTTATTAACTTATGTTTTTATTACAATATAATTTTTTATAAAATAACGATTATGAAACAACTACATCTAATTATAATTAATTTGTTAATTAATAATATTTAATTAATTATTTGACAGTATTTATAATTTTAATTAAGAATTTACAAGCACCAATCAATCATTTGATTAAAAACTCATTTATTTTTAGAAGTTCGATAACATTACAAAGATAAATATTTTACGACTACTTTAAATTTTAACGACTACATTAAATTAAAGAGGTACGACTTCGATTAATTATTTTACAAACTAAAATAATTAACGACATCTTAATTGTTTACTCATCGCTAGAACTATAGTTTTGTCAAATGTGTTCAACCTTTAACCAAATCTGTTT
This sequence comes from Chenopodium album, assembly GCF_948465745.1. Taxonomy (NCBI): domain Eukaryota; kingdom Viridiplantae; phylum Streptophyta; class Magnoliopsida; order Caryophyllales; family Amaranthaceae; genus Chenopodium; species Chenopodium album. Next base: position 16,120,659 of record NC_137847.1, on the reverse strand, counting down.
TTAGAGAAAAATGTGTTTCTCTATCACATAGGGAAATTCTTCTATGAATATACGTGTCGAAATCAAGGTTAGGCGGTCGGCCAACGTTATATTCAAAAGGCTCGTTGTTGTTCACTGTGGCACTTGTACTTGGTCTTGTTAATTGTGGTTGATCTTCTTCATAGTACCTTCTCAAAACTTCAGCCCGAATGTAGTTGTGGCGTTCATCCTCGACAATCATGTTGTGCATAATGATACAAGTTTTCATTATGTCACACAAAATGTATTCGTCAAACGCAAGTGAGGGTTGTCGTAATATTGTAAACCTAGCTTGTAAAACACCAAAAGCTCGTTCAACGTCCTTCCATGTCGCAGCTTGTTTTTTAGTAAATAATTTGTCCTTCTGAATTTGAGGATGTGTTATTCCTTGAATGAAAGTAGCCCATTTTAGGTAAATGCCGACCGTCCGCCAAATAATATCCAATATTTTACTCATGGTCATTCACTGAAAAATTTATTGGAGGTGCTCGGCCATGCAAGACATCCCCAAATACCGGGGAACGGTATAGGACATTAAGATCATTACAAGTTCCGAGGATTCCAAAGAATGCATGCCAAATCCATAAATCTTGATCTGCTACAGCTTCTAGAATTAGGGCCATTCTTACTCCGGCCTGCGTATTGTGCTTTCCATGCCGTAGGACAATTCTTCCATTCCCAATGCATGCAGTCAATGCTACCTATCATGCCACACATTTCATTTTGATGCAAGATTCGCATTCGCCTTAAATCTTCATCTGTGGGACTTCTTAGGTACTCAGCTTCAAAATAAGTATAGGTAATAACCCCTTGACAAAAACGTTGCAATGCATTCCAAGAGGTTGTTTGACCAATGTGTATATACTCATCCATCCACCGCATCTGGGGCTAACCCGTATGCCAACATTCTTATCGCGGCAGTGCATTTTTACAATGGTGATAACCCAAGCCTTCCAGCTGCATTCCTACGCTGCTAGAAGAATTGATCAACGTCAACTACTTTGTTCATGATACGACAGAATAAAGGCATTTGCATTCGAAATCTACTCCGAAATTGATTGTTGTTATACACTGGATTATCATCGAAGTAATCATTAAACAATCTTTCATGACCCTATTTCCTATCTCTAGCTCCTACTTGTATCCCCTCTAAGAGGTTTTGGTCACATTCATTTTCAATTACATGTTGGGCTTGTTGTTGGAAAAGCAACGTAGTTGGTAAGTGATTTGTGAAGAGTTCATCAACTAGTTCATCAAATTGTGCATATGTATCTGAATCAGATGAGATAAAAGTTAAGCTAATGGAAGACGTTGTATTTGTTTGAAATCTTGAATTTTTTGGTGTGGGTTGTGGATAAATTGTGTATTAAGTATATATAGCAATGAATATGAAATATGAATGACAATTCAATGCATTAAAACAAATTAAACTACCGAAATGGAGCATGCATGGCTACTGAATGACCTTTCAATGCATTAACACTATACTATGAATATTCAATACATTAAAACAAAATACTGACTACTTTATTTTGAATGACTAGTCATTGAAAAAAAAAAATACTGAATTGGTAGTACATGCATGACTACTATTATGATTATCACTAGTGAATGCATTATAAGACAAGTACTTGATATGGTTACAAGTATGACTATTCAAATGACAATTATATTCATGATAAAACAATGTATGAAAAATTCAATAAATAAAATAAAATAAAATTAAAGACACATAAATTACTTAACATGACAATAAAACAAATTTTAATACAAACTCTTTTATTTTGACGCATACTTTAATACAAACTTAATACAAACATTACAATATCAAAATACATTATTAAAAGTAAACTTAACACACCATTGAAATACAACAACATTAATTTAACTTAAACATAAAATACAACCATACCCAAAGCTAAAACATTACACTTAAAATTATAGTTAATTAACTTAAACCCCTCGACCATACACTTGTTGGATTAATTCTTCCTTGCACGCCACTTCAGCAAGGGTCAGCGGTGTAGTCTTTGCCAAAAGAGATTGCAGCAAATCAAAATTCATCTTCCTCTCTTGTAATTCAACTTGCTTCTGTTATCTCTTTTCCTTGTGAAGTTCCTACCTCTGTTGTTTCAGAATTGCCTCCCTTTCTCTAACTTCGCCTTCATTTGTTCACCAATGGTGAAAAATGAATTCTCGAAAGCCACCGCTTTGCCCCTAAGCTTAGCCTTTGCTTTTTTTACACCGTCGGGACGTGGTAGACCTCCTGACGAGAAACTGTCATTAGGGACTTCATCCCCAACTTTAGCCCTAAACCTCTTTCCACTACCACTACTATCTTCTTCGTCACCAGCACCACAAGCCTTTCTTTCTTCATTCCTTTGACAAAGCCCATCTTAGCTTTGTCCTCCACTTTGGATCATCCTTAACCATTTCAACTCCGTGAGGAAAAGTAAAATTGTGACCAGTAGAGATATGAAACAACTTGGATGCATTTTTAATTCGGTTAGCTTCGTTATAACTACTTCCACTTTCTGGAAGTTTACCCGCTTCCTCATAGCAAGATTGCCACTGTAGTGTATCTGCTGCCATTCTTCTCCAGTGCGACTCCAAACTCTTCAAAGCTCTTGGAGGGAGTATATGCGGCTTCTCCCTTTGAGCTTTGTTATATGCTTCATGTATTTTTCACCAAAGATCGGATGCTCTTTAATTTGTACTAGCAATCGCATATTCACTTATTTCTAAATACAACCCAATTAGAAAATCATCCTCTACAACTGACCAAATTTGACTTGCTTTAGCGGCTAGAAGGTTTGTCTGCATTCTTGGTGCCGTTAGAGGGTATTGAGGTGTCTTCAGGACATTTTCTTCTTAGTTGTCAGAATATTAAGAGTTGCTTCCTTGATAAACCGGAGGTGTTTGTTGTTCCTAGTAACTGTTTTCAGGTTGATTTTCTACTGGTGTTTGTTGTGGTAAAGATGTGTTTCCTAATCTTTGTAGGAAAAGTTGAAATTGGGGAGTGGTAAGGAAGTCGTCACCTAAATCAACTAAGTGTTGAGAAATTTGTGAAAAATTAGGATTGTTGGGATCCATTAGATTGTACTAAATTAAAAATTAAAACAATAATAAGTACTAAAAATGATTAGAACGTAACAACAACAAAATGTATAATTAATAAATAGTAAAAGAGTAACTAAAAAAAATAGACTTAACAAAAATACAACAACTTTAATATAAAATAGATTTAAATATCTTTAATAATAATTTAGATGATAATAAAAAATAAATTAATTTTGTGATAGAATTGGGATATTATTAAATATAGAGGATTTTTATGATTTTTGTAAGTATACTAAAATATATGAAAATGTATGTCAATTTATAGAGGAAAATTTTTTTATAACTGTTGGTAATTTTTTTTTTAAAAAAAAAAAAAAATTAAGCATGAAAATCGGTTTTAAAGGAGAGATAACCGTTGCAAAAACAGTGTCGAATTTTAATTGGCCCTCAGCGCTAACAGGGACATGTGTCAGCGCCTCATTGGGCATGCTGACGCGCCTTGTCAGCGCATCATTTATAATTTTTTTTGCCTCATAGCACCATCAAAACGACGAGTTTTGAGCTATTGAAGCCCAAAACTCGGTGTTTTGGAGAACAGGAAGCCAAAAAAAATAAATGAGTAGCAAGTCGTGGTGGGGCCCACTTGCTACTATTCATCCAGTAGAGTTCCTCACGAGGAAAAATGGACTTCCTCATTATTTTTCCTCATGAGGAAAAATTTCCTCACCGTCATCAATGGTCTAAGGGATGACTTTAAAAGGAAATTGGGGCAAACAAAAAGGATAAAATGGAGTATTTTAGTTATAATTTGAAGTTAACTACTCCCTCGAGTATAGTAATTGTGAGATAAAAAGTTTGATCCCTACAACCAAAAGTAGTATGAGGTAAACTTAAAGGGATTGACTAAAAAGAAAAATGAGACAAATATAAAAGGATAGAGAGTAACCCCTATTAAAACTTATTTTTCATGAATTTATCTTATTTGAACTCTTTTTCTTTTTTTTTTTTCCTTTTTTTTTTTATAATTTCCTAAAATAAGGTGAAGGACTTATACATTCTCATTGCTAGATTTGCTACCCACCCATTGTAGATGGGTAGGGCTTATACATGATAAATGATCTTAGATACCTAAATGCATTTATTTATGAGATAATTTGCCAATGCAATTTATTAAGTGTGTGTTATCCATCATATGTGGTTTAGCAATGAAATGTATCCATGCGTTTATGTGATAATTTGTCTCTATGATTTTAAGTTGTGATAAGTTGATTATCTTTATACCAATAAAAAGTTAGTGATGAAATGTGTGCATACATGGTTGCCTTAATCAACATGCCTACAACAAGCATGAGATATTTGTCATCCTCAAGTCTCAACTGATCATATGAAATCTTGTTAGATTCATCTCACTTTATACTTTCATAACATTAATTTTTAATAAATTTGATATTATTAAATGTGTTTATATCAAAATAATACATAGGCCCTGTTCTCTTCACCTTAAAAAAATAATATTAAGTAAAAATAATTTCAGTTCAGTAAAAATTAGTTCAGTTCAGTAAAATTAATTTCAGTTCAGTAAAAAAAAGTTCAGTTCAGTAAAATTCAGTTTTCTTAAAAAAGAATTATAATAGAAAATCAGTAAAAATAATTTCAGTTCAACATTTAGTAAAATTAATTTAAGTTCAGTAAAAATAATTTAAGTTCAGCAAATATAATTTTGTTTTAGTAAAAATAATTTCATTTCAGCAAAAATAAGGTGAAGAGAACAGGGCCATAGCATATTGAATTTTTACAATCATGATATAGAAGTGCTGCAAGTAAAGAAATATAAGGGAACATATGACATAATAAGGAAAAGAGGAATATAGGCCCAAACAAAATTAACATTATTTACAAAATGCCATGTTATACAATTCCCTATTGCATGACTGTAACGCAATAAAGCTTCCCTGATTTTGACCCCCATTCAACCATTATGCATAATATAAGTGGACATACCATCCCAAAAAAAATACAGCAAATTAACATACTACATAAGATAGCAAAGACTTAAAAAAGTAGTAACAAAATTTTCTAATATATAAATACTGAAATATATTACAAAAATTAACCAGCCAACTGCGGTCAACTGAATAGGCAAGGAAGCTGGTTTAGTTACTATAAGAGATGAAGGTAATGGAAAGACTTGTAATCCATTATCAAATAGTTGATAAATTTGTTCCAGAAAGCCATCTAGCTCCTGAATGAAAATTGCATCATCAAGCCACACTTGGTTTTTCCAAACTCGCCATGTATGTCATATAAATAGTCCACAAATAAGAAAAATGAATTGCTTGCTAGTGGCTGCAAAAACAAAACTAAATTAGAAACAGATAAAAACACAGCCTTAGTGGTCATGAGCTTGCTTAATGAATTGCTTGAATTACCCTCCCCTACTGCCCCTTAGCCCCCGTTGATATTCTAGATAATAAAAGATAAAGCACTGATTAAAGAACACTTTAACATCCATCACGAACAAGCTAATGACTGTTACCTGTAAGTGAACAGGAACAAATCTGAATGTGATGAAATCACATATTGGCCAATACATGACACCATTTAGCATTGTTGGAAGTAAATCCCGCTTCAATCTCGCAAAAATTTCCATGGCATCTTCACCTGAAATAATAGCGAGGAAGAATGTAAAGATAGTGAAGAGAGTCGTTCATATTCATCCCCAACACACTCAAAGAATCTGAGAGGAAATTTGTAATACAATAAAAACCAGCCAATCAATGCATATTTCCATTGAATTCTCAGATAATTTCATCAAAGCAAAACTGTACAAGCATTAATTACTATGGAGCATACCCATTAAACACCAAAGACAAATACGGCAAGGATCACAACAAAGCACCAAACAAAAAGATAGAGAATTGGAAATTTGTGCTTTAAATGATTTACTAGCTCCACTATCCAAATCTCTCCCTTTCACTATTAGTTCAATTTTTTAATGCAGCAGAGTAAAATTTCCATAGTAAAAATGGCAAACTAAATTTGCAGAAAGGAAATGACTTGAAAAGATAACCCTTCTCCAACAGTCCGACCTTTCCTCCAAATAGATAAGCTAGACACACAGTTGAAGCTGAAAAAGATTTTCCCCAGTCCATATATGCATTCAGCAGCTACCCAGGTAATAGTCCCTCCAACATGACCAACAACATTTGTCCAAGGGCCTTTATTTAGCAACATTTTTAGGCTTCACATAGATGAATATTACCTCCATAACCACTATAATGACAACAGTGGCTTCACGAGAATCAAAAATTAGCTTTCTAATAATAATCAACAGCCCAGACAACTTGAGATATGCATTTCCTCAAATTACAACTAAGTGTTTGTTTTGCAAACAACAAACATGGAGAAAGTGAAATTCATAGGAATTAACACAGATTGGGTACTTATATATTGACCAAAATGAGTAAATTGGAGGATGTGGAAATTTATGGCAATTAGAACTTCCAACAAAACATGAGAATTAGTCAACAAAGCCCCCACCGCAATCAATCAAAATTGATGAGAATTTCAAATTCTCATGTTGTCAACCAAACAAAATAAGGAAACTCCTAGAAATTTAATAAGAGAAATAATTATTCATGAAATCCATCCCATAAGAAATTGCATTTCATGGGAAGTTATTCCCTTACTAAATTACAAATAACTTCTTTAACTTATTTGGTTAACAACATGAGAACTTCAAAATTCCCATGTTGTCAACCAAACAAGTTGAGGAAACTCCTAGAAATTTAATAAGAGAAATAACTACCCATGAAATCCATCCCATAAGAAATGCATTTCATGGGAAGTTATTCCCTAACTAAATTACTAAGAACTTCTTTAACTTATATGGTTAACAACATGAGAATTTGAAATTCCCATGAATTTTGATGGACGAGGAAGGGTTAAGTAATTTATTTCCCATGTTATGTAGGAAATTTTCGATAAAATTCCCACTTGCTTCATTTTACTTTTTCTGTCAAGTGTCAACCACGCAGCTACCCAATCTATCAATTCCCATAAATTTTCATTGCTTCCATTTGTTGTTGTCAACCAAACAAGAACTATTTCATAGGTTAGTATCATATTGTGGTCCTTTCTTAGACACAATGTTACTTGGACAAGAGTACAAATATCGGATACAGGTGTCTGAAACAAATAATTTAGATAATTGGGATACGAACACTGCCCTAAATTCAGACACATGATTGGAGATACAAGAATACAACCAGTCAACCATTTTTGAAAAATTTATACAAAGTATTTAACATTTATATTCATGTATTTCATTTACATACTAATTCATACACAAGTTTGTGTTTCAGTGTCTGCAAAGTAACTTAGTAAGAACTAAGAAGCAGAAAAAAGAGTTTGTTAGTCAAAAATATAGCTCAATAGGAAACCCAAAATAATGGTGACTGACCTCAAACCCAAGCAGTAAATGAGCTGCAGTCAACCCAAAAAAACAGAGATAATCTATGCAAAGAATGATCCATCAAAATAAATTAAAAAGAAAAAGAAAATAATCGAGCACATGCAACAAGGAAGACAACAAAAATTCCAGCCATCACAATCGGTTCCTCTCCCTGTCAGCCCCTCCAATATCTTTCTTCTTACAGTAACTTTCATCTTCAATTGTCAGCCTAGGGACATTTCCACCAATTCTAGATCTGAAAACTTTCAACCTTATCGTGTTATTGAAGTCTTGAAGACCAATTTTCACCCAGATATTCCCCCTTAGTCCTTTCCTTTGATTCATGGTTAGAACAGAAAGCCATTTCTGAGTACAAAAGCCGCACCCAACCTGTGTTTTGTGCTTGGATCTGTGTTGGGTTGTATCAAAACCAATACTCTGGCAAATATCCCTTGTCCGAGTAACATAGCCTAGACTTCATTTCTGTGACTAATTTCATAGGGGATGTTTGGCTAGACATTTGGAATGGAGTAGAACCCATTTCAATGGTTGGTTAAACATATTTTGCCACGGTACCTCATATCATAAGTATCTAACTTCATTACAACCCCCTTCAATAGAGTTCAATCTCATACCCACCTTATCCCCTAAGTTTATAAATCCATTCCACTTTAGATACAAACCCTAACTAAATACATATCTTTTAGTTTAAACCAAAAAATTTTGGCATGGTGTTGGGTTCCCCATCTATACCACTTTGGTATGGGTTTCTAATCCATTCATTCTAGTTTGCTGAACCAAACGACCCTAATTTAAAAGGGTAGTGATTGAGTTCTAACAAGTTATGCAAAACAGCTGAAAATATGTAGACAACTTAATTATTAAAGAGGATATCATGCAGCAGCCTGCACAATTTGAAATTAATGCTTTGATTGTGTGCAGTAATGAGAAGGCCACATTAATTACTTTGACATGGGAAACAAATGAAGTATGTCAGTTAATGAACTTTCAAACTTAAAACTCATAGAATGCTCCAGCCACTGGCATGTCTTATCAACGTGGCAGAAGCATGAGTTGAAACTCACTTGAAAGACCTAAAATATAGTTTATAACTAAGTAAACAACGAATTGCATACACAAAAGCTAAACAAAAAAGTCTCAACTCTTTCATGCACCAATACTGCTATTCAAATTGACACTATTTGTTTATCTCCTTCAGCTGTTGCTACAGCAAAATGCCATCAGAACTATGTTTTAATCTTAATATATATACCCTAATTAAGCATGTAGCTCCAGCCCATACTAATCATGCTGCCTCTACTGCAAGTTTCAAGCAACTATTGAGTAATAAGATTGGCAATTAAGCTAGTACTCTCCCCTATCGCTTGACCTACATTGCTTGCATGAAAGTGCAAAACATTTGACAGCATCACAGTTATATATTATAAAATAGTGGGATTTAAAAATTTCCTACCTTGCAGAGCAGCATTCATCGAGAAGAAAGTAACAGTCATAGTTGGTCCATAAACTGTCTGCCCCAATACCATTTTCTTCACTGTTGTCAGTAAACCCGTTCCTGGAAGAATTCTTGACATAAAATTGAACCAAGAATGCAATGTTGGACCTAAAATCACCCCTCCATATCCAGCCATGCGTAGCGTCCTAATCAAGTCATACGACTCAGAAGATTGCAATGCAATAGTCTGTCATAAACCAGTCACACCATATTAATATATATATATATATATATATATATATATATATATATATATATATATATATATATATATATATATATATATATATATGCCATGATATGGAGTGCAATTCAATAAGAAAAGAATTAAGGAAATCAAGGATAGATTAACTTTCTAATTGACTCACGAAATACATAAGAATAGGATATCAAAAGGTAATAGACTGACGTGGGGTATTTGTAATGAGATTCAAGTCATGATGATCGTAACATTTTCTTTTCATATAGTATAAATCTTTTATTCATGATAAATGTATGTTTTCTTCCTTTTTCTTTATTTACAACACTTTATTCGTAGATTCTAGAGACAAAAGATGTCAAGTGAGATATATTTCAGATATATCCTATAATTGTCCACAAAAATAAGATAAAGATATACTCCACCTGACATATCCAAGATGTATCAGGCAGATGTGTGTTGGTGGCCAATAAGTGCCAGATGCGAGACATGCCACTTACATGGTTTGTAATTGCAAACTAAGCCCGTAATCTACATAAACCCAACGAATCATCTAAGAAATTGCAAGCCATATGGAATTTCCAAACAAAATAGCATTCCGTACAGTGTTCGCATTTCCTAACCTTAGTCACGTTCATGAGTATAGTCTAAAGCGCCTTGGTGCGCTTTGAGCCTTTACAATGGTTCCATACTTGTATTTCCTTTTAATCCACCCAAGACCCAACCCAGTCCACCAACTATCTTCACACCTTTCTTCGGCAAAGAAATTAGCACAGAATAAATCTTGACAAGCCATGTTCATACCATTTTTTCTTAATGGTACACACATGAACATGAATAAGGTTATAATTTCCCATCCTAACCCGAAACAATTGTATATGACTTCATAAGATAACTGATAACCACCATTAGTTTGACAAAAACCTAAGATGTTCTACAAGTTAATGCGCATAGATATCGTCCAAATTTATAAGCTCAATTGCATCAATATTCCTTTCTCCGTGTCCAAGTATGCATATTCTAAAAAACAAAGCAAAGGTAACCTATTTCTCCCAAGCAACTTAACTCTTTAACCCATGTTAGCTAAAATATTGTATGTCAACTAACTTTAGTTAGGTGAATTCTTGGAGGTTGGTCGTCAAAACCGGGGATAGAAATCCCGTCTACATTATTGTCCATTACGACACTTAATACTCCAAATTCTCACAATTTCCTATAACAAGCTTCTAACTTCATAAAACCACTCATTTCCTAAAGTTATAATAATAGAATATAAATCCCACTTTTTCAACAAACAATAGTCAAAATCTTTCATAGATTCTTTACTCTATAAAATAAAAACAATACCCAAAACTTCCCTAATTTATTTCAAACCCCCATTAATTTTCTTTAGGAGTTGACATTTTTCCAATACAATAACAATCAAATTCATACCATTTTCTTCCCAGCATAATCCCAAATCAGGCATGTCACAATTCAAAAACTCAATCAACCAAAAAATTATTAAAATTAAAGAAAATGAAAGTAATACCTGAGAAGTCAAATCAGCAGCAATGTAAATAAGAGAAGAAGTAACACTTTTAGTAAGAACAGGGCGAGACTTAATCAACCCTAAATACCACCCAACAAACCCAAACTTCGATAAAACCGACGATTTTGTCGACGTTGACGAAGATACCGACGGCCTAAACAAAAATGGCGGCGCCGGAACCTCGACTTCTTTGACTGATTTTCTGAAAAAATTAGAGAATCTGGAATAATACTTTACGTTCTGCTGTTGTTGCAACAACTGTTTTAATTGATTATGATTGTAATTATGACAAATTTGAGAACCAATTTGTTTGGAATTATTGTAGAAATTATGATGTTTGATTTGATTAGAGTAACAATGGCGGAAATTAGCACTACTTTGACTGCGTAATAAAGCAATCGCCATTTTTCTGGGAAAAAAAGGAGGTTTGGTTGGTTAAGAAGGGTGTGAAATGAACTAATGAAGAGGAGAGAAGAGAAAAGGAGGGTTTTGGAAGGGTTTGGAGTTAGAAGGAATAATGAAGGTTTTTATTTTGGGTGGTTTTGATTCTTTTATTGTGAAATGAATGAAGAGCAGGAAAGAAGGAAGGTGGGGCTAGTTTGTGGCAGAAAGGTGTGAATTTATGTGGTGACGAAGGTGGTTGATTGAGTTCCAAGTGTGATTTGGGAAAAACGTAAGGGTTTTGTTTAGGGGTTTGTCATCAATTCCGGATTATTTGGAGTTGGACCGACCTTCATGTTATTTCTGATGGAAGTCTTCATACCAGCCACTTAGAACTAGTTCTTTTCGGTTTCATTTCAGTTTAATTTCTAATTTCCTTCTCACATACACAATTTAGTTTAGTTCACTTCCTAATTTCCTTCACTTATAAACAATTTATTTCAGCTCAGCTCAGCTCAGCTCAGCTCAGTAAATCAGAACAGGCCCTTAAGATGACTGAGGGCCTGTTCTATTCAGCTTAATTTCATTTCAGTTCAATTCCTAATTTCTTTCTCTCATAAATAACTCATTTCACCTCTATTCAGTTCAGTACAGCCTTAATCAGTTCAGTTCAATTTAGTTGTTTTCAATAAATCGAAACAGGCCCTAAATCTCATATACAACGGGTGTACGTTACTTTATTATATAAAGGGTTAAACTTATGTTAAAAATACTTAAAGTTACCCTTTATATTACAAAAGTTATTATTTTTTATTAAAAAATTTTAGAAAATTTTGAATTTTAACACCACAAAATAACCAAAAAATGGTTTTTAACACTACTACTACTACTAAAAAAAAAAAAAAAAAAAAAAAAAACCCTTATATTTTAACACCACAAAAAAGACCAAAAAATGGCTTTTACTACCACTTAATCGATTCATGGATGAAATCCGTTTGTGGGACCTACAATGCCACATGTCAGCATATAATTGGTCCAAAACAATTAAAAAAAAAACAAAAAACAAAAACCTTAAAACTACCCCAAGCCACCCAACCCCCACCATCAGCCCCACCGCCGGCAGCCCGCCACCACCATCCTCTCACCTTGACAGCCTCGTTCCCAGCCCAAGCCACCGGAAAATCCGCTTACTCCCTTTCCCCGTCCCCAAAACCAGCAGCCCTCTCCAACGACCACCAAAAACAGCTGTTGTTGCTGTCGTATTTCATAACCCTTAAAAACGGCCACAATAAACGCCACTAGTGGTCGAAATCGGCCGGATTAGGGTCAAAATGGTCGATTTCGACCATAAACCGGTCAATTTCGACCGTAAGTAGTGGTTGTGGCCGTTCGTTTTTGGGTTACTTGAAAAACAAACGGGCGTTTTTTGTGGTCGTTGGGAACTGACGGTCGGATCTAGGGAGTGGGAAAGGAAGGGCGGCACTTTTTCCGGTAGCTGGAGCTGGAAACATGAGGGTTAGGGTGAGGATATGGTAGTGGTGGTGCGCTGCCGGCGGTGGGTCTGGGGTGGTTGGGTTAGGTTTAGGGATTTTTTTTTTCTTTTTTTCTAAACTAATAATATAGCGACACGTGGCACAATGGACCCCACTTAACGGAAATTTGGACGGCAACTGTTAAGTGGTGGTAAAAGCCAATTTTTTAAAAAATTTTGTGGTGTTAAAATAAAAGTTTGCTCTTTTTTTTTTTTTTTTTGTAGTGTTAAAAACCATTTTTTCGTTTTTTTGTGGTGTTAAAATTCAAAATTTTATTTTTATAAAAAACTAATAGTGTATTAGATTAATCATATTAGTCTTTATACTATGTAGGGATGGCACTAGGTCGGGTAACATAGGAGACCCGCTCCATACCCTCCCAAGTGGGGCGGGTATGGAAAGAGGTTTGGCGGGTGGTGGGGCGGGGGTGGGTATAAAAAATGTACCCGCCATGAGTGATGGGTAGGGTATGGATTTTAGAATAGATCCGCTCCATACCCGCCCCGCCCCATACCCGCAATACCCACCTTATAAGGTAAGTAGGATGATTCTAAAATCTTGGCCTTTCTAGAAACTACTATATATAATATAGTAATACACAAGTAATAAAAATAAAAATATTTAATATTACTATAAAACATATGAATGAAACACTAAATCCCTAAGACCATATTCTCGCTGCTCACCTCTCTACATCTCTCACCAATGATCAATTCATCCTCTTCCCCAATCACCATTTTCTGTCAGTTCTTCTTTATCCCCAGTTATGTATCATTCCATCCCCTCCCTATAATTATCCAATTTAATTGTTGCTCATGTTTTTTTTAATGAGCTGATTTTATTTTCTTCTGGAATAAACCCATTTTAATTTCTCTATCTATCTCGTTTTATTATTTTAATTCGAATACGGTGATGTTAAAGTTTCATATATTGTGAGATGTCAAGGTGTTAAGGCCATTAACCATGATTTGGTGAGCGTTTGTGCAATTATTGTGAATTTCTCATAGCAATGGCAACAGGTTTTGGGCGAATTTTGAGGCGGATTTGGGGCGGGTGTGAGGCGGATATGGATATCCAAGTGGGTAGTGGGGCGGGGATGGATAGTATCTTGTACCCGGCGGGGCGGGTATGGATGTGGGTATTATACCCGCCATGGGTGGTGGAGCGGGGATGGGTATAAGATTTTTTAGGCGGGTACGGGTATGGAGGTACCATCCTCCGCATCTGATCTGCCCCGTTGCTATCCCTAATAGTATGTAATTATGTATCTATAAGAAATTACACATTATTAAAAGCTACCCTTTAAGTTTGGGAACCGTGGACACCTGATTGTGTCTCCCCAAAAACCAAACCCAGTGATGAGTACCTTTCACATCATTGATTATCAAACGAGGTGAAATGTGAAAGAGTCTCGTGATTTCTCTGTTTTTAATAAAAATAGTTCTTTCTATTTTCGAAAATCTTTCTTTTCATATCCTGTTTATGAAACACGTCCAGTCCAGTTTAGTTTGGTCCATGATATGGGTCCAATAATTGTGTAGTTGGATGGGGCTTGAAAAGACTTTCCAACGATATATTATAAGCCCAATTCCGAGTTATAACGAGGAAGTTATGGCCAAAATACTAAACTGGGCCCAAACCGGATTTTATGTACGGCCCGATGATCAAGTGGAGGGTCCATTAATGATTATTCCTAAAGTCATTAGGATTAACTTTAATCTTCTAGAATAATCTAGAAGGTTCTTTTAAATTCTAAAGAGATTAAGATCAATATATTTTTATTTGATTTTGAAAAGATATTTGAATTTTATTTGGTATAAAACAAGTGTTTTAAGGATTAAATTTGATTTAGTAAAAGATAAGTACGGACTCCTCTTAACCCAGTTTAATTGGAAAAAGGAAATTCGTACGCGTCATGTCGTACAACCGCTGTCGCGCCGCGATGAAGTCCGTCGCGTCGCGACAGAACCAGTTTTACTCAGATTCGAATTCTGAATCTATTCTAATCGTTTTTGATCTATTTTTCTCTATAAATAGGGTCAATATTCCCCGTTTTCAATCACCAACAATCATCTATTCTTTCTCTCTCTAAGCTAAAGCATTCTCTCTTTCTTGATTTCAAAGCCTAGCCTTTCAAAATACATCATACGTCCTTCACGAGACTTAGACACACCTAGCCAAGCTCGAAGTTGTCTTTGCCCTAGACGTGAAAGGTTGATAATTTCTGAGGGTTTGGTCCCAAATCCCTATTTCAATTACGTACATTAATTGTTTGATTTAATACTTTTATTGAAGTTACTAAGGTGTGTATTGTTTTGATAGAAAGAGATACGAGGAAGCAAAGTGAATAATTCAATTGCTCTATTTCTTTAGAAAGCATGCTTAGATTATTTTAATTTCTAGTATCATGTTAGGATGTCTTTATTGCTTTATAGTATCATGTCAGGGCTTAAAGGTGGGCATCGTGCCTGGGTGGGGCTCGTGCCGGCTTCGGGTGCCGTGCCGGGCTGCGGGCCAGCCTGTAATTTTTTTTTAAAAAAATATATATGTATATAAAAAAAATCGATTTATTGTGTTATAAATAATTAAATAAGTTTATATAAATTAATAGATTTATATAAACTTATTTAATTAAGTTTATTTATATAAACTTAATTAAATAAGTTAATATAAATAAACTTAATTAAATAAGATAATATATAAATAAACTTATTTATTTATTAATTAAATAAGTTTATATAAATAAACTTAATTAATTAAGTTTTATTTGGGCATGGGTCGTGCCGGCGTGCCGACGATCGTGCCGCCCGCCGTGCCCGTGTGGATTTCAATATTTTGTTCACGGCACGGCCCACAAGTGGGCCGCCGTGCCGGGCCCGTGCCCATCTTTATCAGGGCTAAAGCTTTGATCTTTAATGTTTAGTGACATGCTAGGAGTTGTTATTAATCATGTTTGTATCATGCCTAGGATCTTGCTGATATTAATATTATGCTTTGATGAGATTGAGATTATTATGATGATGATGATTTGTTGTGTCAATATAATTATGTTGCTTGATATTATTGTTATTGCTTGATTACGCCCTCTTTTGCAGGTTTAAAGGGAATTTGTACTTGATATCACGCTTAATAAGATAATTAATAATTTGAATTAGGCTAATATGATTTTAATTCGAGTGATCGCCAATAATAGATTTATTTGTGCATTAATATTCAACCAACATAGATTAAACAGGTTTAGGGTTAATATATTGATTGTTGTTAATTGGAAAGCGCACATGAATATGAGAAGAATAAAGTAGAGGCCTATTTAGGGCAGGTTCAATCTCTTTTAGGTTGGATTTGTACCTTCATTCCCGAATATCCAGTCATGGTTCAGGACCACTATATGGAGTTAGCTATCTCTAGGATCGTGAAGGAGTGTAACCTTCACCCTATGAACGGCTTACAAGTTCCTAAAATTTGTTGGCGACTCTTTTGCTCTAAATTCCTTCCCTTTGGACGCCACCATGCTTAAATGTATGATCACAGCGAGGCTCAAGTTTAGGATGTTTGAAATATTGTCTACAGTTACTGTTACCATAATAATAGTTAAAGTTATGCTCAAACTGACCATTATAAAATTAAGGAAAAATTGCCCTTATTAATCCCAACTTTGTTCCGTCCGCCAATATTAATCCCAACTTTCGTTTATTCACTATCACTCCCAACTTTATACCCTATTAATTTCTATTGCACCCAACTGGTCATCTAACTTGATGTAGCAAGTCATCTAGACACGTGTCAGCGTATGATTCGCTTAAAAAATAAAAATAAAAATAAATAAATAAAGTTAAAAAAATAAAATAAAATAAAATAAATAAAATTAAAAAAACACCTTCTCTCTCCTCCTTCCTCCCCCTTCCCTCTCTGCCTTCTATGGATCTCCACCAGGCCACCAGCAACTAGACGCCGGCAGCCTCCTTTCCCACCTCCCCTTCCCCCACCTCCGTATCGCCGCCTCCCTTCCTACCTCCTCGCTTCCCCTTCTCTGCGCACTTCACGCACTCCACCAACATCCCCGCTTCCCTTTCCCTGCAACTCCACCAACAACAGCCCGCTGCCACCACGACCAGCCCAACCCCTTCCCCCCGAGCGCCAGTGCCGGTGCTTCCCTGATCACCTCCCATTTCCTCTTCGATCACCCCTCAAACTAGCCAAAATCCCCCAAATCCTAACATTCGAAACACGAGGTAAACCGGTAACGAAATCAGCCACTAACGGCCGGGTTGAAATCAACCATTCAGCCCCAACATCGACTGATTTCGGCCATTTATAGACAATTTTGGTGGTCGATTTTGGGGAGGGGGGTTGTTTTTTTGGTGGGGAAACAGCCGTGTAGTGGGTGTGGTGGCTGGCCTTTTTCGGCCATTTGTGGTGGTCGATTTTGGGGAGGGGGGCTGTGATGGGTTTTCTAGTAGTGGTGGGCTAGGAAGGGAGTGCGTGTGGTGGCTAACTGCGCTGGGCTGCGTGTGGGGAGGGTGTGCGTCGGTGGTGGTAGTGTGCTGGTGGAGGTGGGGCAGGTGTTGGGGGGTTAGTTTTAGGAAATTTAATATATTTTTTTTTACATTTTTTTTTATTTTCTCTTTTTTTTAACCAATTACATATTTACACGTGTGCAAAAAAATTTAATTCTCAAATGTTAACCTGATTAACCGGTTTCAATTCATTTGGGTGCAATAGAAATTAATCCGATACAAAGTTGGGAGTGATAGTGAATAATCGAAAGTAGGGATTATTATTGGCGGACGAGGCAAATTTGGGATTAATGGGGGAAATTTTTCCTAAAATTAATGCACACCCATTGTGCACAAGACTTAGTCGAATCAAGATACATCTATACAAAAGGAGCAAATAGGGTATTCGGTCAAAATTTTAGGAACCGGACATAAAATTAGTTGGGATCAGGTCTTAAAATTCAGAATTGGAATTGGAACCACTTCAACCGAAACCTAAAATTTAGGAATTGGAATTGAAACCGCCAGGTACTGGTTTCCCGTTCCGGGTACCCACTTATGTACATAATTGTTAAAATTTAATAAGAACTATAATACTTATTTTAATCCATTTTTTTTGTTTAGCGTTTAATATATATATTTGTATATATGCATGAAGCTATTTTATTAGAGTTAGATATTAATAAAATATTTTTGGGAATTTCTTATTGGTAGCCATAAAGAATTGCACATTCTCAATGGTAACAAATTTTTTTTACAAATTCTCCAAAATAGCATTATTTTTGTTAAGTTTCCCGAACATGACAATATTTTTGTATTTAACAACTAATTAATGTTATTAAACAATAATTAACCTAATAATTAAAAAAAAAACAGTCACCCAAACCAAGTCCCTAGCCACCCTGCCCTCACCTTGACCACCCTGCTTCCCACCTTGGCCACTCCCCGCCGGCGCATATTACCCTTGAAATCGAGTGCCGGTACTAGTGCCACCTCACGCAGACTCGCCTCTCCTGCTCTCTCAATACACCAACAACACACAGCGGCCCACGCGCAACCTCTCCTCACACCGACCGGCGCCAAAACCCCCCCTCGGCTCCGAGGAACATGATTCGCACCACCCCCTACTATCTCTATTTCGTTCCTCCCCTTAAACCCCCAAATAAAAAATATAGGGTTTGATTTGCTGCCGAATGACGACTATGAAAGGAATGGTGTCCTTCGAATAAGTGTATTATTTCGATAGAGGGTTCGGAGCTATTGGAAAGCTATTTATTCAGTAAGTTCAACTGGTCGGAATGCCTAGGTGGAGGCCGCTTCCGATCAGTAATATTAATGCGTAATTAATATTACAGCTTAATCTTGACTGAACCCTTCGGGTCACACCCAAGCAACTAACGATCCGACACGACGAATTAATCCAAAAGGAATTAATGAGTCACCCGAGTATTATGAACAAAGACGTCGGATTTCGAGCTTAGAGCGTCGGAACCGAATCTCAAAAGTCAAGCCAAAATTTAGGAATTGGTGAGACAGGAAAATGCTTCAAGTAATAAGTAAAAACCCTAGCCACGCGAAGGCTAGGGAAGCGCGCCACGTGGCAGCCACCAAGTGGCACCGCACCACGTTGGCAGCCACTAAGTGGCAGCGCGCTAAGGTGGGAGCGTGCCACGTGGCAATGCGCCAAGGTGGCAGCATGCCATGTAGCAGCACGCCACGTTGGCAGCCACCAAGTGGCAGTGCGCCACGTTGACAGTGTGCAACGTGTCAGCGCGCCAAGGTTGCAGCGTGCCACGTTGGCAGCCACCAAGTGGCAGCGTGCCATGTGGAAATGGGTCGCGGACCCGGGTGACGGGTCATGGACGCGGGCTGAAGGGTGGCGGCCTAATCGAACCCAACTTGGGGCTCAAGGTTGGGTGCCACATGGTTAGCTCACAATGCATGTGAGTTGCCTTGGGGAGCAAGTGAGGAAATAGTCCTCACCTAACCATGTGACACTTATTACTTTTTTATTCCTTGGTTTATTTAACATAGAATTGAATTCAACATTCTTTCCATGTGGGATCTTTTTGTGAAAAAGTCCCACATTAAAAGATGAGTGAAATTCACAAGGAAGCACTCCTTATAAATAGTCAAGGCATACCTTGGGCTTGTTCACTTGAGTAAGAGCTCAATTAGGCATCTCCATTTGAGAGAAAACCTATAAGCTCATTAATTACTCGGGTAGTCTTTTTGGTCGGACTTGGCTAACCTCCACGTAGTAGACCGGTCGAGTCGAGCTTTGGGTGAACTTCGTTGGAGGTCCTTGCCATTTGTGAGGCTCGTCTTTCTCAAGTAAGAGCTCCATCCGGTTGAGCGAAGCACACTACAAGGGTAATTTAGTCTTTTCTCTATTCTTGTTATTTATGCATTTTGTTATATTAATTGTGAGTTTGTTCTTAGGCTCGGGTTTTGTTTTCGCGGTGAGTCGAACTCATCGAAACCCAACAGCGGTATTGGAGCCTTGCTCATTTATTTTTATAACAAATATTTTCAAGGTGTTTTAATGATTTATTTTTTTGGTTTATGTTACTAATTAGATTAGTAGCTCAGTTTTATTAATTTTAAACCCGTTTTATAGCTGATTGTGGCCCCAAACCCAGATTTTTGCCCAAAATAGTGAATTTTGGGTGGAAACAACGTTCTGGAAACAGGTTAACCCTCTTAGGCTTGTGAAAAAGCCAAAATCTGACCAAAAATGCCTTTTTCGAGGGTTTTTCGTTTTAGACGAAAAATTTAAATCTTTTAACCTTGAATTTAATGGCATATTTATGGTGATTACGTATATGGTTCTTTCCTTAATGTTTCTGCATTTTTTGACCTCTTTAAGCATGGTTACTTTGTAGTAATTAGTGCTTGAAAGATTGGGTTAATTTTCACATAATTGCAAATCTATTGCATCAAGTGTGAAAAATTTATTCTTTGAGGCTTTTAAGTACTAAAGATCCAATCTGTAATTGTTGTAAGTGGTTGGAACTTTGAGTTACTAAATTCCATGAATTTTTGGTGGAACTTTTGATTTAATCATATATTAAGTTGATTGGAATCATAAAGTTTCAATCTTGTGATAAAAATTTCATTTATCTTCATATTGGAAGATATAATTTTTCAAGGATTCACAAGTTAAAGTTGGAATCTTTATTTGAATTTTTATGTTCATAATTCCAACTCCCCTTTAATTTTGTCAAATCTCATGATTAATTTAAGTTAATTAAATTAATAGTGAGAATAGCCCTATTCATTTTATTACATCAAGTTGAACCAATTTTATTAAAGAATAGTTCTTGGAAATAATTTTGGTTTTGTGCACTTGGATGAATTTATTAAGTTGGACTTGTTTTAATTTCATTTTGCTTAAAATATTGATTCTAAAATTAATTTGGAATTGATTAGAAACATCACACAAAATAGGGAAATAATCCCGAGACACTAGCACGCAAACCGAGGCACAATAGCCACGAATTTCCCTTGGCCAGCTGGGCTGCTCACGCAGCTCGTATGTGGCTGCTGAGGGATAAGGGCTGTGCGCTTACTTGGTGCGTGCGAGACTGGTGTGCATGTGCGAGTGTGTGTGATGCGAGCAAGTGTAGTGCATTGGTGCGTGGTAGAGTGCGTGTGTGCCGCTCAAGCAGGGCTGTCCAGCCAGCCAGCCAGCTAGCGCATTGGCACCAGCCAGCCCAACAGCACGCAAGCATCCCAAGCATGCTGTGCGACTGCCGAGGCCAGCAGGTGCTACGCTGCTGGGCACCATGTGGGGAGCACTTGCCAGCAGTGAGCTGGGCTACTAGGCAGCACCAAACTCGATCACCAGCAAGGCTGCTCGACTAGGCAGCCTAGCAGCACACTCCCCCCTTTAATGTTTTGGGCTTACTCTCCTCAATGATTGGGCATTTATTTTGCGTTTTGCCGGTTTTAATTATTATGTTTATTTATTTTAATTAAAATTTTGGAGGCTAGGCCTCGGTTTTGAGCGGCATTTGCAAAATTTTATTTTGGCAAAATTTTGGGTTTACCTGCTTAATTAATTGGATTAATTAAGATGGATGCGGAATTTAGTGGGAGCTTCAATTTCAATTGCGCTAAATTACATAATCGGTTAAATAACTTTGACTAGTTTTAATTAGGCGCGTTAATCGGATTAACAACCTAAATTAGTTACTAGTTTACGCGTGTTTATGCATTGTTACTTGTTTATCGTAGTAAAATGCATGGGCCATTTACAAATAGTGAATGGATGATTGGAATGTATATTCTCTCACAAGTTTTATAAAATTGGCAACAAGTGGGGCCCGATTAGGATAAAAAATACGGACTGCGTTCCGTCATGTATTTTTGTAAATCTAAATATGGTCTGCGAACCATTGAGTATTTTTGTACCTTAATAGTTAGATTAGTTTTAATCGTAGATACTAGAATTTGCATTATTTTGGTCATGTCTTGAAGACGGAGGTTCTTGGAAGACGAAGCCATGAAGTTGCAAAAGAAGACCCTTGAAGACTTGAAGACTCAAGGGGTCATGCTAGTTGCCAAATGCATCATTTACTTATGTTTTCGATATATATATTTATGCCTATATATATGAATAATATGTTAGATGCATGTCTAGGATTTCAAATGTTGTGATGATAAATTAGGTTCACTAAAATCAACCAACATAGAAACCCTAGGTCCCTAAAATATTGAGTAAAACTTGTCATTCCAAAACAACACTTACCGACCTATTGAGAGTAGTGATGGGCTACACCAAAGCAAGGCATCACTATTTTTTCCTGGATACGTAAGGTATGTTGATGGGTTTGCCAAAGCAAGACATCGCATACATGTTGGTTTTGGTTATACTCAACGATATGAGTGATGGAGTCCTAACATGTCGTGGCAAAGGGGATAAATTGTTGAGAGAGCATTAGATGCGACGATTTATCTAACCAAGAGTGGCTTGGAGCCATTACCAAAGAGTTGCTTACCTTAGAGTAATAAGTGTTAAGACAAGCTAAAGCATGCTTAATCACTCATTGATTCTTTGGATCTTGGAATCGCCTTATTCTCGCCAAATGGGGATAAATATAATGCGTGGATAAGACGCTTAATAAGGTTGAAAATTTGCATGAATGTTTTTAAATTTCAAACTTATTATGTTATTTTCTTGATAAATGGTTATACTTTGCACTTATATTTGTAGAATTCCAAATCAAAATATATTGTTTTCAATGATTGGTAAAGGAAATCCTTGAGAATAGTTTTCAAAGAAAGGAGAGGCATTTCTAAAATATAATTCTCATAAATGATTTTTAAAACTAAGTCCGAAAGGATGGTTGGACATCATGTATTCAAAATACTAGGTAGTTTGATAAACATGAAGTATTGAGTTGCAAACTCAAATTGTCAATTTTGACAACCAACACATCTTTTCGCTTCATACATAGATGAGTAGGACTCATTAATGTAGTAATTCAAGCATGAATTAAAGGAAAAGATGGAACTTTGTTTTACGGCGCACTAGATGCTTAATTATGCCTAACAAAGTATAAAAGTCAAAACACTTAAAGAAACGATTCTTAAAGATTATAGGATGAAGTATGATAAGAAATATAGGAAACAAGGAACAAAGAAAAGGAATAAGATTCCATTTCTACTAAAGAGTTCATGTTATTAGAGTTAACTTAGCAACTCGTTATCTTCACAAGTATCGGATACTGCTTGAGGGTTCCACTTTAAAAGTGACCTCAAACTATTGAAGTAAAGCTAAGTTATTGACTTACAAGCTTAGAATGAAGCAAGAAGAGCTACATCATTGTAAGGTCGTATGCTTTGTTTAAAGACCTTTTAAGCTAAGGCTGAAACAAATAAATGGTTATTATGTTCCATAATCAGCAAATAATCCGTTAACACACGGAAAGACTCACATTCAAAGTAAAGAGCAATAGTTGCGAATTTATTTGGATGTCATGGTTTTCTAAACCATGAGTCAAGAATGCTTGATTATAAACAACCATTTCTCTAACATGATAAACTCACAAAGTTCAAATCATAGGCATGATTTGTGTTCCGAACAACTTTAGCAGTGTCACATTAACAAGAACTTACTCAAGGCTATATAGGCTCTTGACAGTTGATCGATTCAGAATCGTTCTAAGACAAGCAAGTCTTACTTGTTAAAAACCGACAAAGTAAAGAGCTATTGTTCTTGGCATAGATAATTGACTCTAAACGCTAAAGAAGATTTAGTTACTTCAAAGTTTCACAAAGAATTTGAAAGAATGTGGCTATATTCATCAAATGTGAACAAACTTGACTTAAGCAGCTCAAGAGTTCTGTGAAGTACAGAATCCACTTGGCAAAATATCAAAACGTCTAGATTAGATCGAGCGATGTTTGCTTGAGCCAAGCGTGACCGTCACAAAGTTATGAATTGAAATTTTCATAAATAACTCCACAAAGAACATAGTGTGTCTCCACGGAGACCTCGATGCCATTTGAAAATGACTCGAACAATGATGGATCACATCCCTTCTTATAAAACTCTTAAAGATTTGCACAAATGACTAATGTTACACTAAACAAAATGTCGAAGCTAAGAAAAGACACCATATTCAATTATGGATAGAAATAACTTCTAAACGTCTTTTCAAGTGTATGTCTAAAGCTCTTAGCCTCAGTGGGAGCTCATTGGCTCAGTGGGAGCTAAGTGACTAAGTGGGAGCTCACTTGCTCAGTGGGAGCTAGGTGACTCAGTGGGAGCTTAATGGTTCATTAAAGGCTTAGATAGCTCAAGTGGGAGCTAACTATTTGTTCCACAACAAACTTTTCCCAAAGACAATATACATGTCTCTTTATAAACATTCAAATGAGACTACGAGCATTACCTCCACACCCAATTGTAAACATAATGTTTGTTGCTCTAAGTGGTGTCTTTCTGGAAAGTAACACATTTCCAAAATGACAAGTGGGAGGAAAATGAACTCGATGACCATCGAGATTAGCAACAAACTAGAACTAAGAATCTCGGAAGACCTTAAAAGGGCTACGTGAGAATACTTGATCAAGAATACTCAAAAGGACTTTACAAGTGCCTTAAAAGATAATTCATTACTCACAAAACTTCTGAAAAGTTGGAGTGAGGTCAGCATAATCAAAGGGCTTTGAAAGCACCTTGAAACTCAGTGTTTGATGCAATTACCCCGTATAGGCATAGAATTCACCAAAGACTTGGATTGATCCTATAAATTTCTATTAAGTTAGAAATAAACCTAAGACTTACAACCATGCTATTTACTATTAGATAGTAAGGGAATAATGTCTTGTAAGATAGCTACGACAAATCCAAATTACGAATAATGGTTAGAGGCCATAAAATCCGAAATAGACTCCATGTTTGAAAATCATGTTTAAAACTTGATTAATTTGCATGAAGGGTGAAAGACCCATCGATCGCAAATAAGTTTTCAAGGAGAAAACTAACAAATGTGGAAATGTATATGCATACATAGCTAGATTGGTTGAAAAGGATATAATTAAATTCACGGAGTTGATTTTAATAAAAACCTATACACCAATCGGAATGCTCAAGTATTTTCGTGATTTTTC
Organism: Chenopodium album; assembly: GCF_948465745.1. Taxonomy (NCBI): domain Eukaryota; kingdom Viridiplantae; phylum Streptophyta; class Magnoliopsida; order Caryophyllales; family Amaranthaceae; genus Chenopodium; species Chenopodium album. Next base: position 16,095,850 of record NC_137847.1, on the reverse strand, counting down.
TAGCAAAATCGCACATATGAAATATGGCAAAATAGATACCAAAACCGCCTTCCTAAAATAGGATTTTGGAAGTGACTATGAAAATAGTTTAAGGGTTTTGAAAATCTAAATAATGCTAGATTTGAAAGCAAGCTCAAGAAATCCATTATGGGATTGAAGGTAGCATTGCATAAAGGAATTGGAACGTGTTTTCTCATTGGCTTATGAAGAAACATAGAAATTCTTATGGACAAGAAGTTTAGTGGGAAAAAAGACAATCTTGTAAGGTCCAACAAGAAGTTTACGAACTCTGTTTTAAATTAACTATCAAATGCTAAATGCTTAGATTTGAAAGTATTTTCGACAATGGACCAAGCAAAAGACGATACTTAGTACATATTGGGAATTAAGATCTGTTGTATAGACTTAATAAAATGTTTGAACGAGTAAAGGAATTTACCGTGTTAAACATGAATTGAAGGACTTAAAAGGCTTTCGACCCGTATGTATAAAACTAAGTAACTGTTTGAACTAAGTATAAGCTAGGCTAAATACTAAGTCAAACAAGAAAGATCTAGTAGAGACTTTCAACCATATCACATAGCAAACAATTTAGCAAGACTCGGTGAAACTGGATGAGCTAAAAGGTCACATGAATGGAATAAAATTAAGAATAATTCTGCAATTGAAACCATCGTGTATGCTATGGAGTCGTCACACAATTTACATGTTTTAGAGCATGAGAAGAATAAAGTACCAATCAAAATAAATCTAAGTCATGGACCGTTAGATTATGATCAAGAACCTCCAAAGTACTTGAATAAGTAAAAGGGATGGGTTCTTGACGCATGGAAACAAATGTAATTTGAGAATTGATGTTGCAAGCACAAACCTTAACAAGGATCAGATCCTTAACAAGGAAGCCGATTATAAGCACGTGCTAAAAATGAGTCGTGGCTTGAGAATGGTAACATGGACGTACATCCATGTGTAATGTGCGGAAATTTAAGGTAAATTTCCATGATCACAAGTGATTATGGTATCCCAAATCATTGTGAGCCGTTTGGTGTGAAACCCAAGCAAAGCATCATCTGGAAGTCTACTTAAATTTATGTTGAGAATATGGTTGTCTTAAAGACAATAATAAGTAAGATGTTAAAAGGAAAGTTTGTTGTTGAACGTTGATGATTGTAGGTTGTCAAGTTGAAGATATCAGATCATGAAGATGAGTGGGATCCATCACTTGGACAGTAAATCCTAAATCACATATAATCCATGACACTCTCAAATTTTATCATCCTATTATGAAAGTGATCAATAATGAAGATGCTAAGATTTGCAAAGTAATTATAACTAAACCTATGCAATAAGTGAACGACAACATTCACAATTGCACGAAAGAAATCAAGCATATTAAATATGGGTGAGTTTTCTATAAATGTTTTATAAAGTGTGTTACTCTTGAAACATTTGTAAAAACCATTTATCATAAGGTGAACCATTTAGGTTTTGGAGTAATTTAATTTCATGCAATTTTATCACTCCGTTTCTATTTAATTGTGGTTTAGAATTAAATTATGAGTCCATTCGATTTTGAGAATACTCAAAATAGGGTATCAAGACCAGTCTTGGATAAAGAAACACCTATTAAGTGAACATTGAATATTATAATCGAAAATTATCCCTGATCGAGGTCATTTAAATGATGGACGATTAATGACGGCTTGAGATTAGTGTGTAGTTTGATTTATAGAACCGTTTCTTGTGCTACAAGAACATGATTGTCATAAATCAGTTGCACAGGTATTGGTTTAGAACCATACTGGATCGACCTATGAGAATACTTTAAGAGATTTAAAAATCGTCATAAGTATACTTCTCATTATGACTATCGGAACCTCTTTCCTCGACCATGAGTATTGTGAGTTTTTTTGTTTGAGTACTAGTCCGTTTTGATGTTAGTCAAACGTCTGCCGTACTAGGAGATTATAACAGTAACACTCGGACGGCTAGGTCCTCTTAGTAAGAGAATCTTACATTACAAGACTGGGAATGTCCCCCTACTAATAATAGGGAACATGTCTTTGTTGTTTATAAGGCCTCTCGAAGAGCGAGACTGTGAAAATGCATGGCCGTGCTCGGATGGATTTTTGAAACCATCTGTTTATTAACAGTCAAACTCGGATTTTGAGAATCACTTCTGGATGTAATAAGGATGACGAATAATCTTACCTTATAGTTCATGAAGAGACATTAAAATACATAGGAAAAAGGCTATACACTAAAAGCGCACTTGTCCGGAAGGACAAGTGGGAGAGTGAAAGGAATGGTGTCCTTCGAACAAGTGTATTATTCCGATAGAGGGTTCAGAGCTATTGGAAAGCTATTTATTTAGTAAGTTAAAGTGATTGGAATGCCTAGGTGGAGGCCGCTTCCGATCAGTAATATTAATGCATAATTAATATTAGAGCTAAATCTTAACTGAACCCTTCGGGTCACACCCAAGAAACTAACGATCCAACACGATGAATTAATCCGAAAGGAATTAATGAGTCACCCGAGTATTATGAACAAAGACGTCGAATTCCGAGCTTAGAGCGTCAGAACTGAATCTCAAAAGTCGAGCCAAAATTTAGGAATTGGCGAAACGGGAAAATGCTTCAAGTGGCCACGCGAAGGCTAAGGAAGCGCGCCAAATAGAAGCGCGCCACGTGGCAGCACACGTGGCAGCCACCAAGTGGCACCACGCCACGTTGGCAGCCACTAAGTGGCAGTGCGCCAAGGTGGGAGCGCACCACGCTGGCAGCGTGCCACGTTGGCAGTGCCATGTGGCAACGGGCCGCGGACCCGGGTTACGAGTCATGGACGCGGGCCGAAGGGTGGCAGCCCAACCGAACCCAACTTGGGGCTCAAGGTTGGGTGCCACATGGTTAGCTCACAATGCATGTGAGTTGCCTTGGGGAGCAAGTGAGGAAGTGGTCCTCACCTAACCATGTGACACTTATTACTTAGTTATTCCTAGGTTTATTTAACGAAGAATTGAATTTAATATTCTTTCCATGTGGGATCTTTTTGTGAAAAAGTCCCACATTGAAAGATGAGTGGAATTCACAAGGAAGTACTCCTTATAAATAGTCAAGGCATACCTTGGAATTTTTCACTTGAGTATGAGCTCAATTAGGCATCTCCACTTGAGAGAAAACCTATAAGCTCATTAATTACTCGGGTAGTCTTTTTGGTCGGACTTGGCTAACCTCCAAGTAGTAGACCGGTCGGGTCGAGTTGTGGGTGGACTTCGTTGGAGGTCCTTGCCATTTGTGAGGCTCGGCTTTCTCAAGTAAGAGCTCCATCCGATTGAGCGAAGCACGCTACAAGGGTAATTTAGTTTTTTCTCTATTTTTGTTATTTATGCATTTTGTTATATTAATTGTGAGTTTGTTCTTGGGCTCGGGTTTTGTTTCAGCGGTGAGTCGGACTCATCGAAACCCAACAGCAGTATCGAAGTCTTGCTCATTTATTTTTATAACAAATATTTTCAAGGTGTTTTAATGATTTATTTTTTTGGTTTATGTTACTAATTAGATTAGTAGCTCAGTTTTATTAATTTAGATGCCGGCAATTTCTCCATCTTTCACCAAAAATTAAATTAAATTAAAATTAATTTTTTAATTTTAATTGAAGAAGAAGAATCTAAAAGCTCTTCTCGCTTTATCCTTTACTTTAATTTTAAATTTTTTTTAGTGTGAAGAAAAAAGGGGGGAGAGTGGAAAGAGTGTAATGTGGGTTATTTATGTAGGAGAGAGAAAGAGGAGGAGAGAGAAAGTTGCACCAACCATTTTTGGAACAAACTAGTTTTTGGCCCAGGCGATGCCCTGCGTCATTATATATATTGATAATGAAGTTTTATACATAGTTATAAAAAATAATTATGTGATGATGATATATATATATATATATATATATATATATATATATATATATATATATATATATATATATATATATATAATTATTTAAAATATATTTTTTCAGTCACTATTGAACATCAATACATATTTAAGGATACATAAATAAAAAAATAATAGCTATAAGGTTTCTTTTATGTATGAGAAAATAAAAGAAATTAGATTATTTTATGAAGTTATAGATTGTTGTTGAATATTTATGTATAAAACTTATCTTCAAGTTTATGAATATGGTTAAGTCTTTTTAACAAAATATTGTAGACATAAGATATATTATTAGAGTAGTGGTTAAAGTTAGATCATATTTATCAATTAATCATTAGGTCATGGGTTCGAACATTAATGCGAACAATTCATCATTTTTGTTTAATGAATTACAATAATCGTATGACATGCGCCATCTGCCTAGTCATGATGACACGTGGCAGATTCATGTCTTCCCATTGAGTTTTAATTTATATGTAGACCAGTACGTGCCTCGGGCGTTGCCCCGGGTACTCATTATAGAGAGGGTACTTATTTGTGGGCATGTTTTGTGACAAGCTAAAGTCGTATCATCTAATCAAAAGTAAAATCTAAAACCACTAACTAAAATAGATAGGGAAGTAGGGTCGAATCCACAAGGAAACAATGTTCTTTTATTTCTAATAAATTATTATAATCTAATTATCAAGTAACAAATATGATTTTTTAATGAATTAATCTAAAGGAACAAAATAAACTAAGAAAATAAGACTAAGAGAATATCAATGAAATAAAGGCCTAGGGCATAGGTTCACCAATAATTAATACTCCGGGATGAAAGACAACAATCAATTAACAATTTAAAAATTAACCAGCTTATAATCACAGAATTAATATATCTGTATTAAATTGCATCTCTCGAATCTTGACTTAACCATTTATAAATTAACCTGTCTATTGAAACTAAGCCTAAACATTAATTCTCATCTCTCGAATTTCGAATCAATGTTGCATAACTCATACAATTGAACCGGCGCTAATCTAATTGCAAAGCAGTAAATTAATCAATAGGAAATTAACCCAAAACATTGACAATCAACAATAATAGATTAACCCTTCATATTAATCATGATTCCCCAAGAACCCTAGAATTAAACTACTCGTGCATAATTAAAACTAAACTAATTAAAGCAATTAAATTAAACATGATTAAAAACAATAAGCAATTAAATAAAGCAATTAAATAAAGCATATAAGAAACAATAGTATAAAAACTCAGGTGAAGACAATAGTATAAAAACATAAAAAAAACCACAAAGCTCCGCATATAACTCAAAACTAATTAGTGGAAACTATAATAAAGCAAAACTAAGATATGAAAAAAGATGGTATGCATGCTCTTTTCTTTCAAAAATTCTGGCATATTGTTAGACCTGATATTATTTTGTTGGTGAAAAATTGGTGGAAAGGGTTAATTAATATTTCGGAAATAAATAAAACTTGTGTGGTTCTTATTCCGAAATGTAACGAGCCGAGAGATATGACAGAATTTAGACCAATTAGTTGCTGCAATGTGATATATAAAATAATTTCAAAAACAATGGCAAATAAGTTAAAGCTGTTGCTTAATGAAGTTATTTCTATAAATCAGAGTGCTTTTGTTCCGGGTCGTTTAATCACCGATAATGCTTTAATTGCTTTTGAGATTTTTCACTCTATGAAGAGAAGAGGGGAGGGTAGGAATGGTACAGTGGCGTTGAAATTGGATATGAGCAAGGCATATAATAGAGTAGAGTGGAGTTTCTTAAAAAAAGCAATGGAAAAAAAGGGGTTCGGTGATAATTGGATTCGAAGGGTGTTGGATTGTATTTCGAGTGTTTCTTTTTCCATTAAAGTGAATGGTGAAATTGATGGCTCTGTGGTTCCGACGAGGGGTCTCCGGCAAGGGGACTCAATTTCTCCTTATTTGTTCCTTCTATGTGCCGATGCTTTTTCTGCTCTGTTATGCAAAGCGGCTCGGGAAAAGAAGATAAGTGGCGCAAAAATTTGCAACTCTACGCCTAGAGTGTCTCATTTATTTTTTGCCGATGATAGTATACTATTTGCAAAAGCTACTCTGCAGGAATGTTCTAAAATTGCTGAAATAATCAGTGTGTATGACAGAGCATCTGGTCAGAAAGTCAATTTGAGTAAGACAGAAGTGGCTTTCAATAAATGTGTTACTATTGATAGGAGGCGTGAAATTATTGAAACTCTAGGAGTCCGTGAAGTTGAAAGGCATGAAAAATATTTGGGTTTGCCGACGGTTATTGGTAAATCTAAAAAAGCCATTTTTACTTGTTTGACGGAACGGATTTGGAAGAAATTGAATGGATGGAAGGAGAGATTATTGTCTAAGGCAGGGAAAGAAGTCCTTATAAAAGCGGTTGCCCAAGCTATTCCAACATATATGATGAGCATTTTCAAAATCCTGGATGGTTTCATGGATGAAATTCATACTCTTCTATGTCGCTTTTGGTGGGGGTCGAGAGAAGACGATAGAAAGTTACATTGGCAAAGTTGGGAGAATCTATGTGTGCCGAAGTCAAGAGGCGGGATGGGTTTTCGTGATATGAAGTGTTTTAACCAAGCTTTGCTGGCTAAACAAGCTTGGCGTTTATATTCCGATGAGACTTCTTTGTTGTATAAAATTCTCAAGGCTAGATATTTTAAAAACTCGTCTGTTCATGAAGCTTTGAGGGGGCATGACCCGAGTTATTCATGGAGGAGTATATGGGGATCGAAGAGCTTGTTGTTGGATGGAATGATCTGGAGAGTTGGCAACGGTGCTAGTATTCGGACTTGGACAGATATGTGGCTGCTTAAGGATGGATGTCCGTTTTCTCCTGCTAGGCCGACAGATTTTGATGATAGCATGGTGGTGAGAGATCTTATGGTGGATGGGGGCAGAATGTGGGACGCTGAGAAGGTCTGTGCTGCTGTTGGGAATGAGGTGGGAAGCCTGGTTTTAGCTACTCTGTTATCTCTGACTGATAATGCTGATACTTGCTACTTGTTTGGCACAAAAAATGGGATTTACTCGGTCCGATCAGGTTATTGGCTTGCGAAAAATGGGTATGAGAACTTGAGTGGCTCAAATTGGGATGATGAGGTGTGGAAAATGGTTTGGAAAGCTCGTGGACCGCCAAAGCTCCAACATTTTCTGTGGAACTCGGTGAGAGGTAACTTGGCTGTCAAAGATAGGCTTCGATATCGCCACATTACAGGAGATGAAATCTGCCAGATTTGTGGAGCTAATGAAGAGACAATTATTCATACCTTGACTGAATGTGAAGCTGCTCAAGCTATTTGGGACTGTAGTGAGTTGAAAGCAAACCTCGAGGGAGCTCCTTTGGAGTCTTTTGGGGCTTTATGGGGATGGTTAAATCGAAAATACAATGCGGAGACAGTTTGCTCAATGGCAGCTCTGATGTGGGCCTCTTGGAGATGCAGGAACTTGTTGGTGTTTGGGGATGACCATCCTGATTATGTAATGCTTGCTGCCGGATTTAACAGACTTGTACAAGACTACAATTGCTACGCTCAGAAAGTGTATCAGCCTAATGTTAGTAATGCTACCTCTGTATTGAGTGTGAATGAATGGAGGTGCCCTCCACTGGGATGCGTCAAAATAAACGTTGATGCCCATGTTCCAGATGTTGGCAAATCGGGTTTGGGGGTTGTCTGCAGGGACTCAAGTGGGAACATTTTGCTGGCTGCAACAAGGAAGGTGGAAAAATCGACACTGGTTTGTGTAGAAGCTATGGCCATGAGATTTGGGATGCAAGTAGCTAGAAGGATGGGATTCTCCAAGATTTGGATGGAGTCTGATGCTATCAATGTTGTTCGAGCTGTGTTGGCAAATGAAAAGGGTTACTCTCCTATTTTCTCCATTCTTGATGATATTAGTTGTGATAGAGCATATTTTGAGCAATGTACTTTCTCACATGTGAAGCGAAATTGTAATACGGTGGCTCACCTAGTAGCTCGGTGGGACACTAATGGTAGTATGGAACTTGTACGTTTTGCTCCGTTTCCCCAAAGTTTAATAACTTTGGCGGAACTTGTTTCTAATTAATTAAATGCTCTACGCTTCCTTAAAAAAAAAAGATATGAAAAAAGAAAAGTCAACTCAAACTAATTTCTAAGCTAAAGAATTAAAGCTGCAAAACTAATTCCCTAAAAACAAGACTTACGGAAACAAAATTAAGACTAAATAAAAAATAAGCTAACCTCCCCCTCCTACGTACTACCTATCCTATTTTATAGCAAAGTCCAAGACCTAATCAAATCACAATTGGGCTTTTTACATCAAAGCCCGCTGATGAAGTAAAGATAGCAGTGGCAACAAGCTCGCCCGGTCGGGCCGCACTCCACTCAATCGGGCCCGGCCAACAATCACGCCCAGCAGGATCATTGGTAAGGTTTGGGCCGTTTAATGCTTTGGCCCAATCTTCTACTCTTTTTCTTGGTCTATGATAATAATTAAGCATTAAAATTTTAGATCTCTTCACTTAATCGAGCTCTTAATTACCGAACTAAATTTCTCTAACTCGGTGTTGACTTTAAATATACGTTCATAAAATACGATCTGACTCCAATGTTTCGTAGTGACTCAATAAGCTCGAGAGTTGTCATAAATCTGCAGATTCCTACAAAATAATATCAACTCTACAAAAACACTAGAAAACGTATATTAGTAATAAAAATAGCTCCGAGAGCTTAAATAAGCACAAATATGACCGTGGGACAGGGAATAAAAATATATATAAAATAGACTCATCATTTTGTATTATTATTATTATTATAATTATAATAATAAAAATAATATTTTTTATTATTTTTATTTTATATATGTTGTTTAAATATGTTAGATAAAAAAATTTATGATACATGTCCATATTTATAATTATAACTACATGGTTATTCGTATAGGAGTAAAATTCTATTGTTATTTGGATATTCATATTAATTATAATATGTGGTGTGTTGATATAAGTAAAATTCTATTGTTAATAAAAAGATTATTTTTTTTTCTTAAGAATTATAAATTATGTTGTGTATACTTTTTTATCTTATACAAATCTATCCAATCTAATCTAACATGACACCTAATCCAATTACAATAATATCTATTTGTCGCCTACGTGGCGCAATACTTGGCGAAAAATTGGAATGTCAATTGTCGATGTCTCGTGGCCTGACTGCGATACCGACTTTATTTATTACTGATATGATATGATATGATATAGTTTTGTACTCGGACAATGCCTAGATTGTCCTAAACATTTTTGCTTGAATGTTAATGATGTTTATATAATTCCTTTTGATAATGTAAAATATTTAGACTTATAATATCATATCCCTTATTTATATAATTGTGTACTCTTTGTAGTTTTGTTTGTAAATAGATATCTATGGGATTATTGACTTGAAATTATTTTTAATGAATTTAAATTATTACTAAACTGAAAGTATTTTTACCTAAATAAAATTAATTTTACTGATTTAAACTTATTTTTACTGATTCTATAATAATTTTATTAAAATAAATTAAATAACTATGTATTTTTTATGTGGCTAGCCATACCATGTGGCTGAACAAAGCAACCCCTATAAAACAGACCAAATAACCCTTGGAAGTTGTAATATTAACTGAGTAACCTCTAATACTCTGACTAAGTAACCTTTATCTATATCACTGATTGAGTAACTATTATAACACTGACCAAGTAACCATATAGCACTAATGAAGTAACTCTTGTAATAGGATTATGCCAAGTGTCACTGTCTCGTGGCCTGGCTGCGAGACCGGCTTTATATATTAGTGATATGATTGATAGTTCAGTACTATAGACACCTTAAGATGTCTCCCCAAAACCAAACCCGATGATGAACAAATTTTCACCGCCATTATTGGTCGGGTTGAGTATTTAACCTTTGGAGTGCTTAAATCCATATTCATTCCGAATACATTTCATAAACCAATCCAATTCCTAGCTCATTTCCCTAAACCATAACTTACTTTCCACTTTTCGTGTCCACGTCACAAAACCGAGAGAAACTGATTTAGTGGCCCTATAATTTTGATCCAATTATTATTTGGTTGGATAGGCCTTTCAATAAGCTTTCCAACAATATATCATAAGCCCAATTCCGATTTAAAACGAAGAAGATATGAGCAAAATACTAAACTCGGCCCAAAACCGACACCCTTTCACTAAAACGGCCATATTAAAATATACAAATGATTTTGACCTAATTCCAATTGGGTTGTAAAGTAGAATTGATAAGCTTTCCAATGATATATTATATGCCTTATTCCAAGTTACGGATCGCGTAAAAAACTAGAATTACCGCGCAACAGCTAAAATGCCGCGTCATGGCAAAAGCTGATGTGGCACGGTGCCTGTTGCCGTGACACGGTATTCTACACCGTGTCACGGTGCTTTTTTCGTGTATTTTCCGAGTTTTCTCACGCGTTTATGAATTTGGACGCAATTTTGGGTAGGCTGTACACCATGACACGGCGCCACGTGCCGCGCCACGGTGGACTGTGCCGCGTCGCGGTGTCCTTTGCTGTGTCACAGTACACATACCGTGACACGGGATTTTTATGTGTACTCTCCGCGTATAATTTTCACGCGTTTTATCAATTTAGGGCAAAACTACGTACCGCGACACGATAATCTGTACTGTGTCGCGGCAGACACTGACCGTGTCACGGTGCCCCAAATTAAGGTTCTTTTTTTTTCTTTTTCTAGGGTTCCGTGTGATCACTTACTCATTTCCTCTATAAATACCCCCCTCCTTTCTACAGTTCGAGGCACCAAATCATTCTCTCTTCCTCTCTTCTACACCAAAAAAATCATTCTCTTCTCTCTCTCTCTCTCTCATACTCTAAGCCTTAAACTTATATTCCTATCTACATCATCCCTTCCTTAAGCTTTCCAAGGAGTCCATACTTAACCCAAGGTTCCGTCCTTAAACCAAGGCGTGAAAGGTATAATTAATTGAGGGTTTGGATCAAATCAACTCTACTTTTAATTTAATTTAATTTCAATTTGATTTATATTTTTATTGAAGTTACTAACAATTTATTCATGATGTAGCGATGTTAAGAAACGTGCGTAATGTGAGTAATTAATTATTTTAATTACTTATTTTATTTTTATATTTCTAGTATCATGATTAGGTTAATTTATATTTGATTTGACTAACAATTTATTGTTAAATTGCTTCCAATATTAATTTTATTCTATTATATATTTATTTATCACCATATTGCATGTTTAAAGGGAATACATAATTGAAAATCATGCCTAATAAGATAACTTGGACGACCGGCTTAGGTTCCTTTTTAATCTTGTTGTTTAATTAAGTGATCACAAATATTTTAGAATTATATGTTACATTAATATTCAACCAATTTAGCATAAATATAGTTTGGAGCAAATTGAATCTTTGTTTGCATGCCTTTGAGATCGCAGGGAATACTTTTCACTATAAGAATCGAGTAGAGGCCAATACGGGCGAATGTGACTCCATGACTCACTTCGTACCATCATCCTCGATCCTCCTTTTGTGGTTCCGAACCATATGGAGTTAGTAATCTCATGGATTATAAATGGGGTGTAACCTTCACGGGTCAATCGTTGTTGCCTATCGTTGTCCCTTTATTTTGTGGTTGCCTTTTATGACCCGTGAACGGTTTACAAGTTCCTTAAAAACTTGTTGGCAGCTCCCTACTTTATTTGTCCTTAATCGTATATGTCAATTCCTACTTCCTATGAGTGCCAAGCATATTCACAACATGCTTAAGGTAGGCACACTTCAAATGACGCCTATAATTTGGCGACTCTACTGGGGAGGATTCTTGGTCATTTATCGATTTGAGTGATCGGTATTTAATTAAGATGAGTGGATGAGACTTGAAAGATTCTTGAATTGTATTCCTGTGATTACATTGGCATTTTTACATTTTCATAGACGTTTTAACGTCGTTTTTAGGTTCGCCCGTAAGGAAAAATTGAATAACTTGATTGGGAACGAAGAAAACAGAGGCACCAGTCAGATTTCTTGACTGTCGCGTCACGGCGTGACTGCCATGTCACGGTGCTTCCTGCCGTGTCGTGGTAGTCCTGAAATCTTTCCAGTGGCTTATTTTTTTTTATCACAGTCAGCTTCCTTCGATTTTCTGGAAAAACGTGTGTGTTCTACATGCGTCTTAGCCTCGGGGAATTTAAACTCTATCGACTCAAAAACGCTCATGGCAATAAGGGTTCATCCGAGTTATTAAATTCACCCAAACCATGGAGTCGAGTTCGATTTAATCACGAACTTGCGGAGCCGCCCGTTGGCATACACCCTCAAGGGAGTCTGCCTTGCTAACACGTCCAAACTCTTAAATGGTACCCTTTTGACACCAAATAAACTTGACCATAGTGGAACATAGAACTTGACCTTAGGTTGCGAACTCTTCTTTGCATCATTGTGCCTACATGCCCTATGTGTGATCGTTTTGATATTAACCTTAACAAGTTTTCTTTATCTATGGTGGTTTATTTTATGACTAACTAATGCCAATGGACCGTACTCACTTAGTAATTAGCGCAAACACTAAAATAAAACAAAAAAAAAAAACTGGAAAAAAAAAACACAAAAACACCTGGAACTGATCACCGCGCCACGGCAGAAATGCCGCGTCACGGTAATCAGTGTCGCGTCACGGCAATCAGTGTCGTGTCACGATAGGTTGTACCGGGACACGGTACAGTTCGCCGTGTCACGGTGCCTAGGGAATAAGTCCAATCAGCTTTTTTTAGTCTTCCGTGCTAATTTGGTCCTCGCGTCAGTCATTTGGGTTACTGTTCACATGTCTAGACATACGATCATACCACGAGTCTTCTAACATCACTTAATTACTCACGAGTCAAGTATAGTCCACACACTTTCTTTATTTTCCGACTCGAGTCGTGCACCATGTCGTTTATGATCGTATACAAGGTTCATGCACCCCTTTTTCTTCATAATAAAAAAACGAGAGGAGTTTTTTTTCTCACATGTTTTCAAATGTCTATTTTTTCCGCTTCATTTCCTATCTTGAGCAATGAGTCAAACAATTAAGTGAATTGTTTTATTTCAGTACTTGGTCAAGGAGCAGGGGTAGATTAATACGGTTCGAGTCATCACCGCAACAATCTCTTAGATCTAAGAGGCGTTCACCTTTAAACTACTTTCAGTTCGTTCCAATGGCCACTAAGGAAGATATTAAGAACATCAACAAATCCATCGAGGCACTGTCTGCCATGATGAAAACCCTTACCACTAGGGTCACTACCATAGAACAAAACAAGGTCACTATTTCTACCCTTGACAAATTGAAGGAACAGATGAGTAAGATTTCTGAGGATTTCACTTATGTGGAACAACCTCCCACTCCTTTGGATATGAAAGATTGACAGGCTCTCTTAAAAGTTCTCCACTACTGATATTCCAAAGTTCAAGCCTACTAACAATCCAATATTCCATTTTAAGGCGTACTCTACATCCATGCCTCTCAAGGGATTGGACGTAACACTCTTCCCTATGGTGTTCCCTCTCTCCTTAGAGCATGCTTGCCAACAATGGTTTTATTCCTTAGATGCCAAGCGTACGGTGATTTGGCAAGATGTCAACGACAGTTTCATGAATCATTACAAGTGTAACATTTAAACCAAAACTTCTGAACGTGAACTCTCCATTTTCAAACAGAAAGAGAATGAAGGCTTCACCGCTTATCTGAACAGGTGGAGGGAAACGGCTTCACTTTTGGTAGATCCTCCCAAAGAAAGAGGGATGGTTCGCCTCTTCATCCAAAATCTGACTCACAAGTATAGGGAACATCTCAAATTTCTTCCACTAAACACTTTCGAAGCTGTATACGACATTGGCATCAATATCGAGGACGAGCTAATAAAGACTGCTGGTAGTAACAATAATAACACTTGGAAAAACAAGAAGAACGACCTTCCTTCTTCTTCGTCTTCTAACCACGAAAATACTACCAACAGTATTAGCCAAGTCGGTCTCAATAAAGTGTTAGCTCTTGATGCTCCATTGCCCCAGAAAAGGAGAACTTACACTCCTTTAGTAATGACTTATGATGCGGCCTTTGATCGCCTCTACGGTCAATGCTTGATCACACCTATTGAGCCATTTCCAGAGCCAAAACCTGAAGAAATGAGCGCCAAATGGAACCCCAATGCCCATTGCAAGTACTATCAAGTAAGGGGTCACTCTACCGAACAATGCTGGAATTTGAAGGATGCCATTCAAAACTTAGTAGATGCCAACAAACTTCCCGTCCCTCCAGGTGGTAATAAGTGACAAGCAGCAATGAAGACAAGGCGCACGGCGATCCCTTCGCGCGAGATTTCATGATTTCTTCTTTTTATTAGTTTCCCTTTCCCCAATTCTAGTCTAGCATAGATTTCCTTTTCTGTAATTTGATATTTTTGTTAGCTTATTCACCATTTTCATCAATAAATTGCGTATTCTTTACATCTCGATCATTTTCACAAAAAAAAAAAAAACAAAAAAAAAATCCATTTTCGAACCGAACACAAGGTACACCAATGATTTGAGGCACCTTTGCAACCCATTTTTTCCACTAACCATTCAAACATACACTCCATTTCTTGACATAAACCATTATGAGCCTCGTCTAACGTTTGGCCTTCATTCCTTCAACCCACATTCACCTAACCCTGGGATAGGGAAGTGTGCAATTTGTGTAACATTCAGAAAGCAAGTTCAAATGAAAAAAAAAGAATATGTAAATAAAAAACAATGTCTAAAGGTAAGTGTTCCAATGTCTTGGATAAGAACACGTCTCAAATTGCGTATCTCATCGAGTGCTTGGTACCGTGCCTGAGAAACATGAATGCTAAGTGAGTGATGGACCGCTTGATCTGAGATTGCCTACATTGATTCAAAAGAATGAAAAAAAAAATAATAAAATAAAATTCAAAGCAAAAAAAAAATATATATGAAAAATAAAACTTGCAAAATTCAAAAATTTTAAATTCACAATTACACATCTTTGGGATTTTTTCGGGTCTTGAGCCTTTTACCCTTTTCTTCTTTAAACCATCAAGTCAACCACATTACAACCCCTAAAAGACCTCTTTGAGGTGTACATACACTTGTGCAAAGTTCGGTTAGAGCTATGTTCGGCCTGATTCCTAAAGGATATGTAGGCAACCTCACATTGAGGTGCGGCTACATTCATATGCATGATCGAGTCGAAGAATATCCAATGCTTATCCCTATGACCCTATCCATCTAGAGCTAGACTTGGGGGCTTGAACCCACATCATTTAGCCTACCTAGCCTAAAGAGTCACCATTTTGACTTTTCTCACATCTCTTTCCATCACCATGGCCTTTACAGCCTCACCTTAATATCACTTTCCACACACTTCTTTCACACATACATAACCATATCATCTTTCCCTTAGGAACCCTTTATCATGAAATCTTGTTTCCCTACCGCACATGCTTCATCATCTTTCAAGACAGCATTCATTAGAAGAAACATTATATATACTTGCTTAGCTTCCTGACCTGAGCAATGTTTATTGTTTTCACGCATCGCATAATGTGCTGAGCAACATTTATATATCAATGATTTGTAATCATACAAAGTATATCGTGCTTAGCTCCTTGACCTAAGCAACGTTCATTATGCAATAATCACTTCATCTATATACATGCTTAGCTTCCAGACCTAAGTGACGTTCAAGATCGTTTCTTTACACCACATATGATGCTTAGCTCTATGACCTATGTTCATTCATTTCTCGTGTCACATGATGTAATTGTCCTTAGCCTCCTTGCCTAAAACTTCTTCCCTTTTTCAAGTCTTTTCTTTTGAGGAAGTTCAAAAACTTTTTCAAATTTTTTCATCGAAGGAAAGTCAAAAACAAAACTTTTTTTCACGTCTTTCTTTTTCGGGAGAAAGTCGGTATCCTCCACTCATGACAAAAATGACGGAAATTTTTTGCTTTTGCATTTTCGTTTGCTTGTGTCTGCACACACACTCAAATCATACACATACACACACACTCACAAGTCATACATATGTCATCTCATGTTAAGTCAAGTTTGGTCAAGTCAATCATAGTCTATACGGGTCCTTTGGCAAATTTTATTTTGCAAGTCTTACCTACAGCCCACGTTCGGGGATAAGCGAACCATCTACAACCTACGTTCGGGGACAAGCGAACCATCTACAGCTCACATTCAGGGACTAGAGAACCATCTACAACTCACGTTTAGGGACAAGCGAACCATCTACAGCCCACGTTCGAGGACAAGTGAACCATTTACAGCCCACGTTCGGGGACAATCGAACCATTAACAGCCCACGTTAAGGGACAATCGAACCATCATCATTTTAGTGATCATCTCTCAAGCGAAGACGATTCATGGCACAAGGTTCTCAATACACAGAGACTTGCGATCTCATCATTAGACAAGTTTTTCCTCAAGCATGGAAAATTGTCGGTCTTTGCCATCTCTCAAGGCGAAGAAGTCAGCGATTATATCATATGTCGAATTTCCTCAAGCATGGAAAGTATCTCAACAAAAATCATCCGGTGGATTTCTTCAAGCATAGAAAACTACCAAAATCGTTTGCCACCGATACACTGGTGTCAGATACGCATTCTATCCCTTTACTCTTTTATCTGTGGAATTAACATTTTTTGTAGGTATCGGCGTATTCAGAGTGATTTAGGATCGCAGAACGTCTTAAATCATTCTCTGTCCTTATCGACTACTTTGACTATCGTTTTCGAAACAGACGTTTCTACAAACTCAGTCAAAGTGGGGGCTTCTGTAGACACCTAAAAATGTCTCCCCAAAACCAAACCCGATGATGAACAAATTTTCACCGCCATTATTGGTCGGGTTGAGTATTTAAAATTTGGAGTGCTTAAATCCATATTCATTCCGAATACATTTCATAAACCAATCCAATTCCTAGCTCATTTCCTTAAACCATAACTTACTTTACACTTTTCGTGTCCACATAAAAAACGAGAGAAACTGACTTTGTGGCCCTATAATTTTGATCTAATTATTATTTTTGTTGATAGTCCTTTCAATAATCTTTCCAACAATATATCATAAGCCTAATCCCGATTTAAAACGAAGAAGATATGAGCAAAATATTAAACTCGGCCCAAACACGATTTCCTTTCACTAAAATGACCATATCTTAAAATGTACAAATGATTTTGACCTGATTCTAATTGGGTTTTAAATTATACTTGATAAGCTTTCCAATGATATATTATATGCCTTATTCCAAGTTACGGATCAAAAGTTATCATAGTTTTAAAAACGCATAAAAAATTGAAATTACCGCGCAGCAGCTAAAATGCCGCGTAACGGCAAAAGTTGACGTTGCACGGTCCCTGTTGCCGTGACACGGTATTCTTCACTGTGTCACGATGATTTTTCCGTGTATTTTCCGAGTTTTCTCACACGTTTATGAATCCAGACGCAATTTTGGGTAGGTTGTACACCATGACACGGCGCCACGTGCTGGCCACGGTGGAATGTGCCGCGTCGCGGTGTCCTTTGCCGTGTCACGGTACACATACCGTGACACGGGATTTTTATGTGTACTCTCCGCTTACAATTTTCACATGTTTTATCAGTTTAGGGCAAAACTACGCATCGCGACACGATAATCTGTACTGTGCCACGGCACCCATTGTCGTGTCGCGGCAGACACTGACCGTGTCACGGTGCCCCAAATTAGGGTTTTTTTTTTTATCTTTTCTAGGGTTCCATGTGATCACCTACTCATTTCCTCTATAAATACCCCCCTCCTTTCTATAGTTTGGGGCACCAAATCATTCTTTTTTCCTCTCTTCTACACCAAAAAAATCATTCTCTTCTCTCTCTCTCATACTCTAAGCCTTAAACTTATATTCCTATCTACATCATTCCTTCCTTAAGCATTCCAAAGAGTCCATACTTAACTCGAGGTTCCGTCCTTAAACCAAGGCGTGAAAGGTATAATTAATTGAGGGTTTGGATCAAATCAACTCTACTTTTAATTTAATTTAATTTCAATTTGATTTATATTTTTATTGAAGTTACTAACAATTTATTCATGATGTAGCAATTTTAAGGAACGCATGTAATGTGAGTAATTAATTATTTCAATTACTTATTTTATTTTTATATTTCTAGTATCATAATTAGGTTAATTTATATTTGATTTGACTAATAATTTATTGTTAAATTGCTTCCAATATTAATGTTTATTCTAATATATATATATATATATATATATATATATATATATATATATATATATATATATATATATATATATATATATATATATATATATATTAATCACCATATTGCATGTTTAAAGGGAATATGTAACTGAAAATCACGCCTAATAAGATAATTTGGACAACCTGCTTAAGTTCCTTTTTAATCTTGTTGTTTAATTAAGTGATCATAAATATTTTAGAATTATGTTGCATTAATATTCAACCAATTTAGCATAAATATAGTTTGGAGCGAATTGAATCTTTGTTTGCATGTCTTTGAGATCGTAGGGAATACTTTTCACTATAAGAATCGAGTAGAGGCTAATACGGGCGAATGTGACTCCATGACTCACTTCGTACCATCATCCCCGATCCTCCTTTCGTGGTTCCGAACCATATGAAGTTAGTAATCTCATGGATTATGAATGAGGTGTAACCTTCACGGGTCAATCGTTGTTGCCTATCATTGTCCCTTTATTCGTGGTTGCATTTTATGACTCGTGAATGGTTTACAAGTTCCTTAAAAACTTGTTGGCGGCTCCCTACTTTATTTGTCCTTAATCGTATATGTCAATTCCCACTTCCTATGAGTGCCAAGCATATTCACAACATGCGTAAGGTAGACGCACTTTAAACGACGCCTACAAGTACCTTCCCATTAATTGTGTCAGAATTTAAATTTCCTTTTTTATTTTTTATTTACTTGTTAACCAATTACTGTAGGTGTGAAACTTCAGTACTCTACCGGGAGTACATTCTCTGATATAATTAAAAGTTCAATACCTTTATACAAATTCCAAAGTTTAGTACACTGTAGTGTATATTACTCAACATTTTCCTATGTGACGCTCTAAAATTAATCTTACGTGTCATAATCCTATTGTAGCGTTTTAAAATTATTAATCCTACGTGGTGATTTTTTTATTATAATCGTACGAAGCACTTTTAAAAAAAATTAATCCTATGTGGCAAAAATCCTATTTTAGCATTTTAAAAATATTAATCCTAAGTGGCGCTCTAATAATTTTTTAAAAATTAAAATCTTACGTGGTGATCTAAAACCCAAGAATAAACTCCCCTTTATATATTATATACTAGATTAGATTAGACGGATCTAACCCATTTATAAATATAGGATCATGGATTTTTGTAAAATAATTCTGAGATAAAAGCTTGAATTATTATTGATTTGCTTAGCTCAAATATATAGCTTACAAAATGAAGGGTCTGTTCTGATTTACTGAAAACAACTGAGCTGAATTGAAGTGAACTGAATAAAGCTGCAATGGATTGTTTATGAGAGAAGGAAATTACGAGTTGAACTGAATTGAACTGAAATTAAGCTCAAGAGAATAGGCTCGAACTCCTTAGAAATATAAAACTCTTAACTTATGGAAATTACCTAATCCTATACATAATCAATTACCTTTCATAATTCAATCTCATACCAACTAACTACTCCCTCTGTTCCCATTTGTTTTTTACGTTTCCATTTTGGGTGTTCCTATTTATTCTTTACATCTAGAATTTTTCTATTTTAAAACATAAAATTTGGACTACTTTACCCTTGCTTTATTTTTTGTTATCTCATATCGCCCTCAATTTTGCATGTGATAGTGTACTTTTTCCAATTTTATATTGGATGGGGTACTAATTTCAATGTTCATTATTACTTTCTCTCTCCTCTCTTCTTTTCAACCTTTTCTATTTCATTATTTTTTTTTGGTAGTAATAGTCTCCTTTACCATCTCCCAATGAATTATAATGACAAAAATGATTGAATGTACTCACTTTTATTAATTTTCCTAAATAACCGCACATAATTCTAAACATAAAGAACAAAAGGGAACAGAGGGAGTAGAAGCTATACTTGAATTGAATAACAGATACAAGTACAATAATCCAAGAGATAAATAAAGTGAGGATAGAGAAAGAGAAAAAAAGAGATGAAGAAAGTGAGGAGAGAGAAAGAGAAAAAAAGGGATGCTTTAAAATGACATTAAATCGAAATGCTCTCTTTGCCCACAATTATGTGTAACAAAGGAAAATTTTATATCTCACAAATAATACCCCTTTGTTGTACATAATTGTGGGCGGAGGAAGTACAAGAAACACAAACTCTAACTTTATGAATAGTGAAGTTTCATTAACATTATAGTCTATACTCATAACACTATTACTTATATGTTTGATAAAGTTTTCTCTTTTTAATAAGTGTATAACTGTAGATGAGATAAGGGAAGAAAATATTTTAATTTTAGTTAAAAAGTTAAACAACATTTTTTGAATGCTTTTCATTTGTCTTTATGATTATATTTCATCTTCCTACACCTGACAATCCTGTCCTGACCCGAACAATCCGAATCGTAACCCGAAAATTGACCCAACTCGACCCGAATACGACTCGTAATAAAGTTGACTCGAATGTGACCCGATGCACAAAATGACCCAACTCCAACGACCCGACTCAAATTGACCCAAAAACCGAAGTTGACCCGACCCAAAATGACTCGAATTGATTGACCCGAAGTGACTCGACCCGAAATGACCCGACTCGAATTGACCCAATAGGTACTTATATTTTTTTTTTTTGTGTTTTTTTAAGGAAATTTACTTTAGTTTCTAATTATTATATAGAATAAGAGAAAATTTTCCCACAAAGTTTTTAATTGAATATATTTTTAGCTATATTACTCGATTCGAACTTGACCCGACTCGAACTGACCCGACCTGAACTAACCTGACTCAATCCGAACAAACCCGACCTGTCTCGATCTTGACCTGAAACTTGAACTGACCCGACTCGAGCCGAACCCAACCCGAATATTAGCTCGAACGACCTGTTTGCCAGGTTTACATCTTCATAAGAGCCTACTCTCCCATGCACTTTAGCCATTAAAAGATATTTCCTCGTTCTTATATAATTGACACGTTTTTTAAAAAATTATCATAAGATATATTGTTCCATAGATACAAATATAAAATTTCATAATATCGGTTTTCTTTATATTTTTTACAATTATTTAATTATATGTATCTAAGGTCAACTAGGTTCATTGACTTGTGTTCTAAGTTAAACTATGTAAATTTACTTAGGGACTATTTGGTTTGTGCAGGGGAATTGGAGTGGAATGAACAAAGGAAATGTAAGAGAATGGAATGAAACCCTTTACATGTAGTATGTTGTTTGTTTTTAAAAAACAAAGGGAATCACCACCACCACCACCACACAATCCCCTCTTTCTATACTTTTCCACTTTTCCAGCCACCACCTCGATAGAACTTGTCGGCCTTCGGCGCACCTCCCCCATCCCTCCCCAGAAAATCTTCCACCATCCACGCAAAACCCTAGGAAACACCCTCCCTCCACTTAAAATCGCCGGCCGATCCTGCTAGGGTTTCAAGGGTTGTGGGATCGGAGGATCGGCCGACGATTTTCAGTGGAAGAGGGTGTTTTTTAGGGCTTTGTGTGGATGGTGGAAGGTTTTTGAGGAGAGGAGATATTTTCGAGGGGAGAGGTGAGGGAGGTGCGAAGGGTTCCGACAAGAGGAGGGGAAGGTGCGACAGTTCCGGCGATAAAATTGGGAGGTGCAGCGAGTCCGGTGAGGTGGTTGGGTGAGTTCCGGCGACTAGAGTGGTGGTGGGTATGGTGGATGGACAGTGTTAGACTCTTACTTTGAGAATATTTATTTCATATATAATAAAAATATTTATTGAGAATAAGCTTGCCTATGAATCGAACACCTGACTACAAAACCCAAGCAAATAATACAAACATTAAAGTACCGGTGAGCTATGCTATGTTTCAAATAAAATATACTTAGAGAAATTGTATTTAACCCTTTATTTTTGGATCCACGATGAACCCACTTGAACCCACCGTGGATCCGCCACTATACTCAGGACAGATTTGCACTTGTTGTACTAATTGAGGTTAAAGTTAGACCTCGAGATTCACTTGATTAAGCAGGATTCAAACTCTAAATACGCCAAGAAAAATAAAGATTTCCTTTGTATCTTGTACCATGCCCAAATATCTACATGAAAAATCCATTTACAGTAACCAATATACATCAAAGAAGGGGATAGCAATAAAAATTCAAGATTCAAGTGTAATAAATGATAGAATTGCAGTTTTTATCTTAGGCACAAGAATTATAAATATCTTCACCACTTTTTTGACAGATAACAAGTTCCCTCTTCTTTAAACTAGATGCGCCCAACTAATGTGTACATTTACCTCCTAATATTATCATGAGAAAAGAATGGATGTCAGAGAGTATCACGAGCTGTGAGCCGCTCCAACGGACATATCTATGCAAACCTTGTAGAGGAAGTATAAAATCACCATAAGAATGATCCACATACTACATTACAAGGTTTTGAAATAGAAACAAATAAAAGTTAATGATATGATCAACATATCAGAAGAGATAAAAAGGTCAACATAGTGCCATCATGCCATGAACAACATGTCAATACCTCATCAAGTCGTAGTAGCATTGAAATCGCTCTAATACTCTCTTGATAAGCCACAATTTCTAGCCAATCTACCTCATCTAATATAATTCTCAGAATGCAGACTGCAAATCAGCAGACATAATGTGTAAAGTTAAATTTAAATAGAACAAAAAAAAACCACTGTAACCACATCAAAATCACTACTATATATTTGCTCCCTGAAATGATTAGTACTTACTCAATTCCGTTTAGCCTATGATGTGAAAACGGAACAAGCACCCTCTTCATCGTTGCAAGATATCCTAAGTTTTCAAGTGTCTGGAACAAGGCTTCTCCCTATACTTAAAAAAAAAGGAATACATGGTCAAAATATTTATAGTCACATAAAAAAATGTAAATAATAAGTATAAGAGGGGTCACTTGATTAACTTTCATACTGATTGCAAGTAGTTTAGCGGTTAGAGGAGTTAATAATAACCTGCCACTACCTATAACGTCGATTCGATAATATATATTTCTGATGTGCAGTCTTAAATTGTACAAATTTCTCTAGTCTCCACAATACACCTCTCGTTGTAGGCTTATGCACTACATTTCCTAAATAGTCCCTTACATTATCCTTGTAATTCTTAAGATGATCAGGCCTAATGGTTTCTTTCAGCCGAGGAACATTTATCTCCCCAAGCAGATCTTTCCTATACCAACCTAAAGTCCATTTCACTAAAGCCCTTTGATCATCTGGAAATTGACATCAATGACCAGTCGTCAACAAACAACCTCACTCAAACAAAACTACTCCAAATGAGTAGACATTGAACTTCTCAATTTGTTGCCTTGTTGATACATATTCCAGATCATGGTATCCAAAATTGCCCTTTACTTCTGTATCAACATGATGAAGATGATCAAGAAAGATCTTAAAGTCCCCAAAATCTACAATCTTGGCATTAAGGTTCCCATTGAGTAATATATTAACAGATTTGATATCTCGACGAATGACCTTATGTCAATAATGCCAGTATGAAGGTAATGAATACCTCTTATAGCTCGAATTCAGATTTTTCACTAGTATTATAATGGGTCACTATTTTTCTACAACTATTGTTCACTGCCGGACAAGGGCAGAGCTAAGTTCAAGGTGACAGGACAATTGACGACCAATTAGTTTTTATAAGAAAGTTGTTACAAACATTTAAAAAATAAAAAAAAAATTACTAATGTAAATTAAATTATTTAGTATGGGATACGATAAATTTGGAAAAAATCTATATATATAAAGCACACATTGTGCATATGTATGCAACATATAATATATAATATATAATTTTTTTTTAAAGATTTTTAAAAATGTCACTATGAAAGTAATGAATACCTTTTTCAGCTCCAATGCAGATTTCAAGACTCTATGTCTAACTAAGGCTAGGTTTCCCTTCTTTGTAAAGCTGACTTCTTAAGGAACCATTGTCCATGAACTTATAGAAGATGATGAGTTAGTTTTTCTCGGCACAATAATTGACCAAAGGGACCAAATGTTGGTGTTTGAATTGTGAAAGTTGTTCAATTTAAGTAACAAACTCATTATTGCCTTGAAATTGACCTGGATTGCCCTTGTTTAATGGCAACAACTGTGCCATTATCTAACTTAAACCAACCAAAACCTCCTTGTCCAATAATCTGATTTCCATCAAAATTGAACGTAGCTTATTGAATGGATGTCAAAGACAGACTAGTTGCCTTGTTTGGATCCAAGGTAGTGTTAGTGTTTCCCATTGAAATCTCTAGAATGAGGGAACGAAGTTGGAATTAAAGGCACATATTCACATTCAACCAAGTTATTGTTTTCACTGTGAAAGAGACAAAGAAGTCCATCACAAACAAAAAGAATGACAACAAACCATGCCCATTAATTTCCCCCGCTATCACCCTTAAACTACTTTTTAAAGCTGATAAGTGACTTTTATGTCACTTTTAGGGTATTTTTATGCTTATTTTTCGGTTTAGTTTCTAAATAATTTCCCTAGTTGTACGCTTTATTTCTCTCTTTTTCTTATTTTCCTTATTAGATCTTTATTTTGTGTATTTTAGTAGATTTTAGTAGTTTTTAGTTTATTTTCGTAATTTATTTTATAATTCTTAATTTATAATGTTCTTAGTCTAAGTTCTTGTTTATATTTTTCTTCTCGTTTTCCTCATTTTATTTTCTTTTATTTTCATGTTTGTTTTCTTTATTTTATTTAATTTCATTTGATTTTATTATTTCTTTTAGTTTTATTATTTTATTTTACTTTAATTTTATCCTTATTTTATTTTAGTTTAAAATTTTATTTTACTTTATTTTACTTTATTTTTATTTTATTATGTACTACCCTAGTGACTATTTTTGGTTGTAGGTGTGTTCGGGTTTGATGCTCGGTTTTCATGTTCAAATCAAGTTCAAGATTCAGGGTTTGTGTCTAATGAGCTTCACAATTCAAGCTTTCAAACCCCATAGTTGTTGCCACCGTATCCAGCACCAGCAGCGCATCACAGCCAACATCACCAAAATCAACCATTTCAACCACCATAAGCCACGCACCATCTCCCCGCAAATCATCACAGCCACCACCTCTAATCTTCCCACTTTCCACAATAATAACAGCAATGGCAGCAGCACCATACTGCTGCGCCTCCTTCCCACTCAATCCACAACCCATCTCGCCACCATTTCGTCACCATTCGCAGCGTGGCAGCTGCTGCTCCCAGCCACCGCAACCCGCATAACAGAGCAGCCCATAAGCTACACAAAGCAGCTCCAAACAACAACAATCAACCACCAATTTGAGCCCCAAAACCGCCAGCCATTTCTCCCCTGTTTCACCCCACAACTCCATCTCACCCAATTTCGCACCTCCCTCACTCATACACCACGCACACCAGCAACTACCCACCACTCTTCACATTTCGCAAACAATAGAACCTCAATTCAGCCCCAATTCGCACCTAGTTCGCCGCGGGCGCGGCTTAGTCTTCCGGGGGCGCGGCCTTCTGGGTGTGTGATCGACGGTGGTGATTGATGATGATGGTGGATGTTCGGCTGAGATTGAAGCGATTTAGAGCAGCCATGTAATTCGAATTGGGGGGTCTGGTATTTCGTGGGTTATGTTTTCTTTTATTCCCCTTTTTAATTTCTTTTTCCTTTTTGTTTTTAGTTTTGTTATTTAATTATTTTGTTTAGTTTTATTTCCTTTTATTTTCTTTATTTAATTTTCTATTTTATTTGGCATGTAATATAAATACCCCTTTTGGGGTTATTTCTCTCTTAACTTTTAATCAACTTTTATTCTAATTAGATTAGATTAGATTAGATTAGTTTAGTCTCTCTCTTATTTTCTCTCTCTTAGGGTTAGATAGTGATTTCATCCATTGTAGAACTTGGATCTTTTTCAAGCTTTGTCAATTCAAGTCTTCCTTTAGTAACCTCTTTTCCCCTATCTCTTTACTTTAGTTTATTGCTTTCATTTGGTTTGCCTATTGTTTTGTTGATTCATTACTTGCTTATTTGTTCTTGCTTGTATGATTTTCATATTCAACCTTGTTAATTATGCTTTCTTACTTTGTTTAGTTTTCATGGTTAGTTTCTCTTCCCTAGGCTAAGTTTTTACCTAGGGAAAGGGGGTGAAAAACATGTGTTAATATTGATGATTGATGATGATTTGATTGAACTCATGCCATAAATTAATGAAAGATATGATTTTTGGTAGCTTGAGATTATTAGTAGTACATTATTTGATGTTCCCTAATCTAAATGCATGAGAGTGATTTGAATTAGATTAAGTTCACCTTTACTTTAGTGATTGCATGAAAATGAATTATTTAAATAAAGTTTTATGTATTGTGCCCTCTTAATCTCTCGATTTGCTTAGAGTCTAATTGGATGCGCGAAAGTGATCTCGATTAGGCCAAGACCTCATTCATTGATTTGCTTAGACAATTGCATGAGAGTGAGTTGTTTAGGTAGAATTTAGTATTCTATGACATGTTCTTCATGATAATCATCGTTGTTCATCTTTGTTTAATCGTGTTTGACCCCCCCCCCCCCCCCCGTACCCCCTAGCGTCGTTTTCCTTTAGTTTAATCCTTCTTTATCTTTCTTTCTTTATTGTTTTAGAGTATTTAATCAAAGAAACCCAACAAAAATATTCTCCCCATTGACTCTTGCATTAGTGAATTTGGTGTTAAACTCGTGTGCTTCCTTTTGGGTTCGACCCTATGCTTGCCACTAGCTAGTTTAGTGTAAGGTCTAGGTTTATAAATAATTAATTTGATTAGGTTAGTAGTCCCAACGACCTACTCAACCCCAATCAAAAGCCAAATCAAATTGCAGTATATGGGGAATAGAAAGAGGAACATCTATCGCATCCAGCTCTATGATACTCTCGTCCCAAATATAGTTCATGTTTGGTAAAAACACGAGAATTAAGAAATCGAAAGAAAGTACATAAAGTTAATAAAAAAAAAGAAAGTAAAATTCAAAAAAGGTGAGATAACAAATAATAAGTACATGCACATGGGTGGGGGCACAAATATTTAGAGAAAATATGAGGGTATTGTTACATATTGTTGGTAGTTTAGTGAATAAAAAAAATAAGGGTAATTTGGTATTTTATTTCACAATGTCTAATAAGAGAAAAGTATGAAATAGGAACATCCTTTTGGAAACTAAAAAAAGAAAATGGAAATTATATTTGGGAATGGATGGAATATATTCAGCTTCATTATTTACAACTCAATCAATATATCATCATATCTGTTAGTTGTAATAGATGGTCTAATGTGTACACTAAGCTGCTTAACATTAACTATACTAGGAGACAGGAGTGACAAAATCCAAATAAACAGGGGTAGTCAAACGCCTATTACTCATATATGCATTTCATCCAAAGCTCTACTTATGATATCACATAACTGAATCGAAGAAAATATTAAACCCTTTGATCAATCTCAAACCATCATGTCACACTAAAATTTTCACTAAATTATAATGGGTCACTATTCTTCTACAATTATTGTTCACTGTAGGATATATGCAAATCTAAGTTCAAGGCAATAGGTCAATTGACCCACTTAGTTTTTATAAGAAAAATGTTACAAACATTTACAAAATTAAAAAATTTAACAATTTAAATTAAATTATTTAGTATAGAAAATACTATATCAAAATTTGGAAAAATCTATCAATATAAAGAACACATATTTATATGTGTATATGTTAGCAATATATAATATATAATCTATGAATTTTTTTAAAAATATTTTTAAGTCGTTATGAAAGTTTATATAAATGCTTTTATTAATAGTTTAGGAAAAAAAACATTTACTTTGGTTAAGAATTATTTTAAATTGATTTGAACCCACTAGTTGGATTTTAAAGGAAGCTAAGGGAATTTCTAGGGTGTTACAAGCATTCTCTTGTAATATGAGTTATTCTTGGTTAATTGATAAAAAAACCTGCATTTAAGGTTAAGGATTACTAAGAACTAAGCAAGTTGCTAGAAAAGAAAGGTAAAGGTGTAGTTATATACTTAAAGAGATTAATTAGGCTGTTTAAATTTGTAATACAATATTTCATTTACCAAATATATCAGCTAGCATATTTGAACCAATTACAATAGGAATGATTTAAATAACAGATTACCTAACCTAATAAGTGTCATGTCGTTGACTCCATGGTGCCAACATATAGGAGAACACTGAGCTTTTTGACAATTGCACAAGATCCATGATATCTGATGTTGAGGCAACCTTATTAGTGTTGGGTTCTGGAATATCTAAGACTGCAGTCTTCAATTGTATAACTTTCTCTAGTCTCCATAATACATCTCCCATTGTAGGCATCTGCACTACATTGCCTAAATAGTCCCTTACAATAATTCCGTAATTCTGAAGACAATTAGGCCTAACGGTTTCTTTATATATCCCTACACTTTAAAGCATGTATTTTTCCCTACATCCCACTTAAACAACATCGTTTAACCTCCACTACCCATTTATTCACTGCTATTTCACTTTCACTATCCATTATCCAACGCCATCATTGTCAGGGCTTATCTCCTATCCTCCTCCTCCTCCTCCTTCTTCTTCTTCTTTTTTTTTTTTCATTTTTGACTTGCGGCTGCCACTGTATTAGTGGGTCGTTGCTGATTATAGCACAATTGTTTTTGTGGTTTGTAATATGTTTTTATTTATGTTTAATTCAAGTATCTTTTTCCATGTCTAAATTGATGTTTAATTATAATACCTTATTGAATTCCACATGTTCTTGTTGATCTAGAGTGTAACTTTGATATTTTAATTAAAATTTGGACTAATTGAACTTCATTGCTTAAAACTGGATGTTAAGCCTTCAATAATCGCATTGTTTCAATGTTCATTTCCATTTAGTAAAATGTTCATTTAAAAATATTATATGTTTCGATCGTTTATCCACTAATAGATGTACATTTGATTGTTGATTTTTCTTCATTTTGTATCGTAAAATGCTCATTATATATTTATGTTCATATGGGTATATAATCAATCGCATTTGGAACAATGTAAGCTTCCATTTTAAATTTCAATATATGTTTATTCTTATAAGGATACATGGTAAATTTCATATTAATAAATGTTCATGTTAAATTTACATTATAATATAAGATTGTTATTTATAGTATGGAGTAGTAAGTAATTAAGTATATATAGTACTTAGCTTGTATGTCACAACTAATACCAAAATATATATTATGCAACAAAAGACTAAAAATGATGAGCAGGGAACTTTAAATATTTAACCCCATATATTTTAAATGCTCATTATTAGTTTTCATGCCATGTTCATTATCATTCAAATGTATGTTCATTTATATATGAGTAGATGCTCATTTACATATTATGTTGATCATGTCAGTTTCTATACTTTTTCATGTTCATTTTTATGTATATATTATTTCATTTTTTTAATATTATTTTCATGTGTTTATTTTTCATATCATAACGAAATATATATGTAGATAATAAAATGTTCAAATTAATTAAAATTAAAATGTGTTTTGGGGTTTTTTGTACGTACCCGAGTGGAGGGCGTGTACGTCCCGCTGGAGACAGATCCGCAATGCAACACTCGAACGGCTTGGTCACCTGCAAAACAACGGACCCTCGTGGGGCCGGTGGTCCACCTCCGACGATCAAGTTAGTAACTGAAATAATGTATTTTAGAGAGAGAAGGGAGAGTAATTGTGGGGGGGGGGGGGGGGGGGGGGAGGGGCATTGCCCTTGGAGAGAGAATTGGATCCCTTGAAACTGATGTGAAGATCAGTATTTATAGAGCATTGGGACATGTGCCCTTTTAGGTTATTTAACCTAAATAGATTAGCTTTCCATCGTTTTATGGTTTCTAGGGTTATGGGCTTGGAGCCCATTTTTACCCGTCTATCATTGAATGACACGTGTCATGCTCTAATTGGCTCATTGAGCGCTGAGCTTGCGGACACGTGTCGTTATGGCATGGGTACACATATCGAGGGTATTTTTACCCCAAACAAAATGCTTATAAATAAATTTGGTGTTCTTATTAAAGTTTTGTGCCCATTCCTTGTAGATACATAGTCAATACAACTTATAAATAAATTTGATGTTCTTATCAAAGTCTTGTGCTCATTCACATGTCGATATATATAATCAATATATTGATAAATGTATATTTTCATTTGAAATTTTAGTAGATAGATTTTATAGGAATATTACAATTGTTCAATCCCATAGTTTCAATGCATGCATGGTCAGGATATTTATTTAAATTTCTTTTGAATTTTATTTTAATAGATGTCCATTCTTGTATTGAAATATGTTCATCTAGATATGGATGTTTGTTCATTGTCATACTAATACATGTACATCAAGCTACAGATATATGGGACTTCTTTATATTGACAATATAGTTAAAATGATAACTATAGGAGAACAAATTGATTGCATAACCTTTAATGTATACCTAATTATAGGTATACCTAATGAACTACGAAAAATTCTAATTGTAAAATGTTTATTTACATTTTGATAGATGTTTGTTTATATATTAGTATATGATCATTTACATATTAATATACGATCATTAGAAGTTCATATATACATATTAATATATGATCATTTCCATATTATTAAATGTTCATTCATATATTAATGGTTTGTACATATAATGGTTGATGTTCATTTTCATCACTTTATTAAATATTTATTTAAAAAAAATTAAGTTATTTTGACTTTTACCACCACAAAAACAATTTGCTTTTACCACCTCCATAAAAAAAAGGTTTTATTTTACCACTACATAAAAAAAAAATGAAAATTGACGTTTACCACCAATCACCGCAAACTAACAGATTCCGCCCATAAATCTGTTAGTGGGGTCTACCATGTCCACATGTCACCATATTATTAGCCCAATAATATGGTGATACGTGGACATGGTAGACACCACTAACGGATTTATGGACGGAATCTGTTAGTTGGCGGTGATTGGTGGTAAAAGCCAACTTTTATTTTTTTATGTGGTGGTAAAATAAAACTTTTTTTTTATGGAGGTGGTAAAAGCAAATAAGTGGTTTTTTTGGAGGTGGTAAAAGCAATAAGCGGTTTTTTAGATATTCATTCAAAGTTTAATACTACTTGAATTTCAGATTTTAATAATACTTTGTATATCATTTACTTTTAAACATCAACATTTATATATTTTCTATATTATAAATTTATAAAGAACCATTTATCAAATATATATATAAGTACATGTTCATTTTAAGAAGCAAGTATGTACATTTTAGAAGCTAAGCATGCTCATTTTCATTTTCACAATTTGTACATTTTGGAGTTACTGTTTGTTGCCTCATCATTAGGCAATTTTGGCTCAAGTTCTCTTTACAATTCTTGTGTTTTTTGTAAACTTAGACATAGTGTCAACGTTCAATAATTGTGCAAAACAAAATATTTACATAACCTGCTAGACAATCAAATGAATCAACTAAGATCTCTAAACATACACTGCCAATTTTAATACGAGTAAGATATAAATTCATGCATAACTTTATCAAATCACCTCTATTAGCCTTGTAGTTCGCCTGTTAATTAAACTGATTGAACAAGTTAGGATCATCAACTTATGATCAAATATATCGGTACCATGAATTGATCTCTGCACTATCTTTCTTCTTGAAAAAAATGCAGAGATAACAAGGAAAGAATTTAAACTCTATGATATACAGTTATTCCCTGCCCTGAACATTTGAGCGAAAATAGAGGCTTAGCGAAGTCAATTGAGGTGCGTGCAAACTCGGTAGCTTCTTTGCTTTCCTAGCGCGGTGAAAAATGGCCTAATTGTGGCTGGTGGTAGCGTAGAAGTTGTTAGGTGCGTGAGGTGTTGTTGCAGAAGCAATATGTGTAGTGGGCAGCAGTGAAGTGGAGTTTAGAATTGAGATGAGGTGTCGTTTAGAAGGGGGGTGCAGTGATTATTGTGAAGGAATTATGTCTTCGATAAGTGCAATTACTAAATATATCAAGGATCACTATTATGGAAATAATAAGTTCGTTCTTTTGGGTTGTCATTGTTTGGTGCTAGATATGAAAAATGATCTTTGGGCTAGTTAAATAGTCCAAAGCCCAATAAAATGGATCCTATGAGGTCACACAACAAGAGTATTAGGTTAAATAAGTAAGAGGCCCATTAATGGGCCTCATGAGATCATGACATACCACATGGAGTGTTGGGCTAGAGTAGTTTGATTAGGGTTAGGACTTTGGGCTTGACATGAACTCTTATTTAGAGATATGATCTATAAATAAGATCCATGCCTAGGTTTGGTAAAAGACACAATTATTAGTAAGTGAATTGTGATACAAGGCAATCATTTTTCCCAAAATCCTAAACTCCCTTTTATCTCTCCTCACTCACGACCCTCCCCTCTCTCCTCATGTCCATACGGCCGACGCCCATCGTGGTGTTCGTCGTGGTGGCTCGTGGTTAGTTAGTGTCTCTCTTCTCCGTTGAAGGTTGATTGAAGCATTCAATCACAACTAACTAGCATTAGTGGAGGTTTAACTTGTGCCCGTGGACCAAGTAGAGGAATCACGCTTGGTGTTCTTTATCTCCCATTGTTCTTGCTCGATCGCACATGGAATCACGCTTAAAAGGTACAATTATATGTTTTTTATGTGTTATGAAATGATCTTGGTTATTAGATTTTTATGAATTTGATTCATGAAATTCCGCTTAATGTATCTAAAGTCCTACATATTGCCTACATTAGAGTGTAGGCAAAATATTTGTACAGCAGGAGACATAATTATCTCCCCTAGCAGATCTTTCCTCTGCCAACCTAAAGCCCATTTCACTAAAGCCCTTTGATCATCTGCCAATCTGACATCAATTACCGGTCGTCCTCAAACAAAACTACTCCAAATGAGTAGACATCAAACTTCTTAGTCAGTTCCCTTGTTAATACATATTCCAAATCAAGGTATCCGAAAGTGCCCTTTACTTCTATATCAACATGATGAAGATGATCAAGAAAGATTTAAAGTCCCCGAAATTTACAATCTTGGCATTGAGGTCCCCATTGAGTATATATTGACAGATTTGATATCTCGTTGAATGACCTTGTGTCAATAATGCCAGCATGAAGGTAATGAATACCTCTTACAGCTCCAATGCAAATTTCAATCCTCTACATCTAATTAAGGCTAGGTTACCCTTTCTTGTAAAGATGACTTCTCAAGGGACCATTGTCTATGACTTGTAGACGATGATGAGTTAGTTTTACTCGGCACAATAACCGACCAAAGAGACCAAATACCGGTGTCTGAATTATATTGTGAAAATTGTTTAATTTTAGTAACAAACTCATCATGGCCTTGAGATTGACCTGGATTGCCCCATTTAATGGCAGCAATTATGCCATTATTTAACCTACCATGTAAACATTCCTAACCACCATGTCCAATAATTTGATTTCCATCAAAATTGGACGCAGCTTATTGAATGGCTGCCAAAGATAGACGAGTTGCTTTGTTTGAAGCTATAGGGTAGTGTTAGTGTTTCCCATTGAAATCTCTAGAATGGGGGAAGTTTGAATTAAAGGCTTGGATCCACATTCAACCAAGTTCTTGTTTCTACTGTGAAATAGACAAAGAAGACCAACAAAAAAAAGGAGAATGAAAACAAACTTGGCCCTAATAATTTCCCTCGCAATCACCCCTAAACTACTCTTTGAAGCCAAATCAAATTGTGATGTAAAGGGAATGGAAAGAGGAACATCAATCACATCCACTTTTATGATACTCCCTCCATCCCTAATATTGTTAGTTCATATTTGGTAAAAACACAAAAATTTAGAAACTTGGAAGAAAGTACATAAAGTAAATAAAAAAGATAGTAAAATTCAAAATAAGTGAGATCATATAACAAATAATAAGTACATAAAATGGAATAATGTACTTGCACATGGGTGGGGGCACATATAGATATTTAGAGAAAATATGAGGGTATTGTTACTTATTGTAGGTAGTTTAGTGAATAAAAACAAAAAAAATAAGGGTACTTCATTTCTTTTTTCATAGTGTCTAATAAGAGAAAAATATGAAATGGGAATATCATTTTGGACACTAAAAAAACAAAAGAAAATGGGAATTATATTTGGGGATGGATGGAGTATTTTTCAGCTTCATTATTTACAACTCATTTAATATATCGTCATTTCTGTTGGTTGGATAGAGATGGCTAATGTGTATCCTAAGTTGCTTACTATCAACTATACCAAGAGACATGAGTGACAAAATCCAAACAAACAAGGGCATCAAATGCCTATTGTACAAAAAGTACACTATATATAAAAGTACAAAAAGCCAGGCGACGAGACAGTGACATTTGACATTCTAATTTTTCGGTAAGTGTCGTGTCACGTATGTGAAAATAGATATTATTGTGACACATATGACATTAAGTAAGTTAATTTTGGATAGTTTTTTAAGATAAAAATGTTGATAGAGTTTTATTATCAATATACTTCTAACACTTCATATATATACAAAATTAATCATAACTTTTAATAAATATCATATAAAATCATTTCTATTTTTGTCATAAAATTCGTTTTTAAAAGTTCTTCAAAATAAGATATCCATTTATAATATATTTAATCACAAAATTTTATACGTAGTTGGTCAAACCGTGTCACCAACTATTACAAAAGTTATTTAGTTAGTGATATAAGGGTTACTTGGTCAGGTTATAATGGTTACTCAATCAGTGTTATATAGATAGGGGTTACTTAGTCAGTGTTAGAGGTTACTCAGTTAGTATTACAGGGGTTACTCGGTAAGTTTTATAATTATTATTTTGTTCTGCCATATGGTGTGGCTAGCCACATACAATATGCGTTGTTATTTAACTTATTTAAGAAAATATTAGAGAATCAATAAAAATAATTTTTAATCAGTAAAAAATAATTTTAGTTTGGTGAAAATACTTTCAGTTCAGCGAAAATAATTTAAATTCAATAAATATAATTTTAAGTTAATAATAACATAGATATATACTAGTATATTTACAAACAAAACTACAAAAAGTACACTATTATATAAATATAAGTCATATGATATCGTATGTTTAAATATCCGACATTATCATAACGAATTATTTGACCATATTTAACATAAAAATGTTATCTTAAAATTTTATCAACTTGGGCATCGCCCGGGCATAAAACTAGTATATATATAAAGAGCAGTTTTTTCCCGAGTTTTTAGAGAGAAATGTAGGATTAAATTTTCTTAACGCGCCATGTAAGATTATAAATTTTAGATGTAGCCAATTAAATAAGAGATTTGTAAATTCTTTTAGAATTAAATAATTCAAATATTACAAAAGGAAAATTGGCGAATGAGATTTTAAAGTTAAAATAAATTAAGTATAAAATATTATTTTTTGAGATTAAGAATTTAATCTAAATACTCCCTCCATTTTTAAATACTTGTTCCACTTTTCATTTTCGGCCGTTTTTAAATATTTGCTCGGTTGCTCCATTTCCTTATTTGGAAAGCTTTTACAATATTTAATTTATTTTTCTCAACTAGTGGGACCCAATAGAATTATATTTTATTACATTTAAATTCTCTCTCTTCTAATTTACCTTCAACTAACCCCATTATCTCCATATTTTATTACTTTCTCCAATTTTTCCTAAAACTCCATGCATGAAGAAATGGAGCAAGTATTTAAAAACTGAGGGAATATAAGGAAATGAGAGAAAATTCACAATTTATTTTAATATAAAACATTAAATGATATACAACGTACAATGAATAAAATAGCAAATTTTATCACATAAATACAAAAAATGTTTGATTTAAAAAATACAAACAAATTGTGCATCGCACGGGCTGACCAATTGACCAGATTGGTAAATAAAACAGACCCTTAGTGACAATTTGGTATAAAAAGCTTTCCATATGAGAGAATTTGGTAAAAACAATAAACTCTGAGGACATTTAGACCAAATAATCTAATTTTTTTTCCGACAATCTCTTTAAAAATCCTATTTAATTTGTTTTTGTGTTTTTATATTTATTTTCCTATTCATAATTTTGAATTAATATGTCATCCCCTTTATATTTTGCTAAACCTTGATACCAAATTTATTTCGAACTTCTTTTTACAAAAATTTCGTTAATAAAGGGTATGAAACTTAAATGAAAATTGATACTTAACATTTTTTTTTTCTTGAAATTGTTATTTTCATAAAAAGGGTTGGTAAAAAAAACCATGAAAAACGAAATAAATTAAGCATTCACGAGTAATTTGTCGGAGATTTTTGTATTTTTTGGGTTAGTTGTTGCCTGAGATTATTTTTATTTACCAAATTGTCGCTCAGGATTAGTTTTTTTTTATTATTTTACCAAATTGTCACTGGAGTTTTTTTTTTTTACCAATTTATCACTAAGGGTCTTTTTTATTTACCAATCTGATCAATTGGCACGCACGAGCTTCATCTACTCCCTCCATGTTTAAAAAAGTGTTACAATTTGATCAAACACGCATATTGAGACACTACTTTAATTTGACCATTAATTTATCTAATTAAATGTTAGTAAAATTATAGGAAAAAGTGATATTATGAAAGTATACATTATAATGAATTTAACAATGTATTCTACAATAACATTTATTTTTTGTATATTTGTAAACTAATCAAGTCAAAACCATTATATGAATAGTGAAAAAAAAGTCAAATTATTTATGTTAATCTTTAAAGGGAACACCCCTTTTTGGTTGGGAAAAAGCTCTTGACAAAAGTACCCTTTAAAAAACTATCTATTTAAAAATAAACAATTAAATTTAATAAATACATCAATACAGTTATCTTTTTTAAAAAAAAACAAGCAGTTACCCCTTCTCCTCTCTTTCATTCTCATTCAGTTTTTTTTTTACAGCTTGCAAAATAAAACTTACACTCTCAAAAAAAATCAAAATAACAAAAAAATAATTGGAAAATGTTTCTTTTGTTTCAATTTTGTTAGAATTACTAACAATTTTGTTAAGAAAACGAGGAGATCCGGCCATCACAGTTGATCTTGGCAAGACGTGTTTGTGTGTTGGTATGGTAGCATGATCATGTTGAGATTATAGCGAATGATAAAGGGAATCGAATGACACCGTCTTTTGTAGCTTTCACTGATATTAAGCATTTGGATTCATAATACTACTCCCTTCGTCCCTTAATTACATTCATATTTCTAAATTTACACGGGAATTAAGGAACTTAGAGTAACCTTAAAACCCATGATTAGAAAGTACAATGGGAATTGCAAGACATTTATCGTTGTCTTTGAATAAAACAAATACAGAATGATATTAAATGAAGTACATGTCATCAATCCTTTGAAAAGAAAAAGGACCAATCACATTTGTTTATGAAAAATAAAAGGACCAATCATATTCAGTTATAGTGCTGCACATGGATTTAGATTATTCAAATGGGTGAATGAAAATTATGATTTCTATGCAACCATTAAATGCAATACAGAAAAATAATTAAATTAATGCCACATCACAACTATTTAGGGATAATTTGGGGATATTTGGTAAAAATTCACCTACTAAAGGAAAATTTGGCAATTACTACCACGTATTAATGTCATTTTGAAAATTACTACCGTAAAAATTTTAAAAATTTTGATCTTACTATCAGACTCCACTTTAAACCATTTATGATATCATATTTAACCTTTTATCCTTGATTAACCATTTACAAGACCTTTAAAAAAAAGAAAAATAAATTCCCCCTTAACCCATGGTTACCCTAGCTTAACCCAACCCACATTTCTCTCCCACTTTATAAATTTGACCCTTTGACCTTGAAACTCCATTAAAGAACAAGCTACAAAAATGATTGACCTTGTGCTCTAATCTGAAACGAATATTTGACGAAACTAAACTGACCAGGTTTTAGAGCAGTGAAGGAAAAGGGAGGGACCATTGATTAAAAATACCAAACCAAATCACATATTATGCTAATTAGAGGCATTTTCATGTAACATTTAATTAAAATTATCAAACAAAATCACAAATTATGCTTAATTGATAACTCATCAATCCTAAGAAAAATACAAAAGACCTATGTTAATCAACCAAAATCGTAATCCATAAAACCCTAAATGCAAAATCCCTAATATTCGAAAACCCTAGAATTCGAAAACATTAAAAAATTACTTTAACACTATGTTTGGATAACAATAGTGAAGGGAAAGAGAGGGGAAGGAAAAAGAGAGAAGGGAAAGAGAGGTAAGGGGAGGGAGAAAGAGACCTTCCATTTTCCTTCCAAATCTCTCCAATAATGGAGGGCTTTGGTTTATTAAAAGTGGAAGGAAAATAGATCCCTCTAATTCCCTCCCCTTCCCTCCTTACATTACATATCCAAATAAGGGAGGATGCATCCTTCCATTTCTCTTCTCTTCCTTTCCCTCCATTTCTCTCTATCCAAACATAGCGTAAGAGAATCAAATTAATTATACGTTTATTTGGAGCCATTGGAGGAGATGGGAAGAATTAGTGTGGATTAGGAGTAAGAAGTTTGGAGGATTTTTTTTGCAATGGAGAAGGAGGAAGATCGATGAGAGAGAAAGAAACAAAATGGGAGTTTGGTTAAGTTAATTAGATAAGGTAACCATGGATTAGGGTGATTTTTTATTTTTTTTGGTCGTTTAAATGGTTAACAAAGGGTTAAACGTGGATTAAGGGTATAATGACGTCATAAATGGTTTAAAGTGGAGTCTGGTAGCTAGTAAAATCAAAATTTTTAAATTTTTTACGATAGTAATTCACAAGTTTTTTACTTTGCAGTAGTAATTTTCAAAACGACATTAATACGCGGTTGTAATTGACAAATTTTCCCTTACTAAAAAGAGAAAGTAGGAATGTAATTTTAAAACACCCAAAAAGGAAAGCAAGAATGTAATTAAGGGACGGAGGGAGTACTAAGAAATTAATAATACTAACATTGTTTTTGGTATGATTTATATTCTTCTCTTTGTAATTTGTTTGTCAACCATGCAATTAATTACTCTGTATTATGTTAGGGATATTGATTGTTGCATTGGTTACTATGTGTTGAATATATGATTATTTATGATTTTTAAAAGTTAATCAAGTGTATATAAATGTTTGATAGATTGTTGGTAACTATGCATACAGATTGCCGTGCGTGGCATTTTATGTTTATAGTGATATGTTTGAACACAAAGTTTAAAGAAAAAAAATGAAAATTAAACAAATATCCACATAAGTTATTAGTAACAGAAATTTCTCGTGATAATTAATCTATCTATGTTAATTTTTATAAAGAACACTTTTTTGGTTGGAATTACCACATTATTAAAAAAAAAAAAATACGAAGTAATATCATTCCTCCACTATCTATAAGTTGACAAAAAAAAAAAAAACACTTGACAGTTTTATATAGCATCCAAGTACATCACGTTCATATCTAATGTTTTTATTAACTAATTAACTTTTTTTTTTTTTAAAAAAAAAAAGTTTATAACTATTAAAACATGAAAATCTTCATGCCAAGGGCTAAAAATCTTTTTTTAATGTTGAAAAAAAACAGTTAATAAATCTTTTTTTTAAAAAGAATAAAAACTTTTTTTTAATTGGGAAAAAAGAGCTAGAAATTGCTATTTTTTTTAATAATAGAATATTTATCTTTTATACATACGAATTGAATAAATTTTACTTGCTAAATAATTTTTTATTTTTTTTTTTTAAAAAAAAAGACCAGTATGTGTAAGTGTGTAACTAATGTAAAATAAACAAAAATGTTTTTATTAAAAATATTTTATTTTTTACTTTTTAATTTTTTTTCTTTATCAAAAAATTTTCTCCTTAAGTTGCTCCCATTTATTCTCCCTTTACAATATCTTCTTAAACTGATTTTTTATTTTTTATTTTTTTTATCCTTTAAGCTTGATCTTAACTTTTTTTTTTAACAAAGCTTTATAACTTATACTTCGTATACGATTCAAAAAATTAAACCCCCTCTTTAAAAAAAAAAATAAATAAAAAAAAATTAAACCCCCTTGACAAAAAAAACCACCCTTATATGTATGATATCAATTGCAAAAGAGTAGTTTACACAATTTTGATAACTTTCTTTATTTTTATCAATAATTTAGCTGTTTCTTTATTGAATTACTCCTAAAGTGAATATTTATTGAAATTTGAGATGATGCGGTCAAAAGGAAGATAGAATTAAACTATAATGTGAGCGAGTTTCAGGGCCCAACTCTTAAGAGCGCCGTAAAACGGTGCACCCATTAGGTCATCCTGACCTAATGAAGGACACTTTTTCCAATGACCCTATAAATAGGGAGATTTTCCCCGTTTTGGGGACATCGATAATTCATTTATTAGAACCTACCCTATATTCTTTCACATCAGAGAAAGCCCCTGATCTCGGAATCCGAGAAGATCTCAGTTTTACCTCTCCGCACTTTTTACATTCTCCAACACGTTCGAACTTGATCGTCGGAAGGTGAAGCTCCTACCAACTGGAGTCTCCGTGTTTTGCAGGTATAGAGTGCGTCGGACCAATCTTCGAGCTATAACTCTCCCGAGGGACAAAAATACCCAAAACATTTGGCGGCGTCTGTTGGGAGAGTACCTCTAAGATGGTTCAAGATTCTGTATCGCCACCTGAACACAACCGGCCTACTGTCGATGGGGAGGTCCATACGGACAATGATTCAGATAACGACTATGAGGTCGAAACTTATGTGGCCCCTGATGGGCCACTTATCTCAAAACGCCTCCGTCCCAAAGATAAGCTGGAACGGGGCAACAATGAAGTTGGTACCAGCAAGTCTGCTGGACCACTGCCTGGGAACACCTAGGTGGCACGGGGTTAGGCTCCATCCACCCGAGACAAGCTCATGAAATTCATGACAAGTTTCAAGGGTGAAATCAAGGACCTGATCAACAAGAGGACGGCTGGCTCTAGTAAGGGTCAGTCGGCTAAGAAGACTCCTCAAGGTGAGAGGAGAAAGTCAGTCAATGACAGGAAGCCTACTCTACATCCAAAGGAGAAGACTACGCATGTCATTGACTGGTCCAAGATCCTTCTGCCCCAGACGGGCAAAAGGAAGGTCATCCGAGCTGTTCAGCCGGATGACAGTAAGAAAACCTTCTCTGATGCTCGACACATCATCGAGCATAACAGGAGCTAACAGTTGTCTGAGTCAGCCTCTACATCGAGCTTTCCAGACAACTTCAAAAATACATCCGCAAGGAATTCTCAATCCTTGCATGAGAGCCATACAGGCGGCAAGTCCGTCCATACTGGCCCTCAGATGATTGGGGCAGTCCCATATGTGCCTCAGATGCCATATGGGCAGTATGTCCCACCATTCATGCAGCCGGCCCTCTTTAGGGGTTAGGCAGCACACAATGTCCAACCCCTGGACTGGCAGCTCCGTCTACTCAAACTTGGTGAACAAACCTCCGCGTTCACTAAGGAAATAACCGAGGCGGCATAGCCAGCCAAGGTTAAGAATGTCTTGGTTGGTGCCTATGATGGTACCACCAACCCTGAGGACCATCTCATGGCCTACACCAACCTTATGCACATGCAGGGGTTGGAGGATGTTATGTGGTGCCTATGCTTCCCGGCTACCTTGAAGGGAATAACCCAACAATGGTTTGGCAACCTGCCAGCCAGATGCATTGACAGCTTCAGGAGGCTTTCCTTCCTCTTTGCCTCCAACTTCTCGATGAACATCCCTGCCAAGAAAACAAGTCTTGACTTGAGCACCATACGGCAGGAAGAGAGAGAGAAGGATTCCGCTCCTACGTCAGGCAGTTCAATCTGGTGAGAATCCAGATACAAGGGCTGTCTGACGAGGTAGCCTACACAGACTTCTTCAAGGGTCTAAAGGATGGGTCAACCTTTAAGTTTGACCTCTTCCGAAAGAGAGTCTTCACCCTCCAAGAGGCGTTGATAAAGGCGGAGAGCTTTATTCAAGCCACCGACCTCTGCTCGTCCAGCCATCAGTCAGACTCCAAGAAGTCTGACAAACAAAAAGAGAGTCGTTCTACTTAACTGGCTTAGAAAGCTAAAGCGAGCAAAAAGAGAAAAAAAGTCTGGGCGGTTGATAAATCTGATCAACCGACCCAGAAGAAAAAGAAAGAATTCAAACCGTACGTCCCAAAGTACGAGTTTAATAAAGACTGCTACTCCATCCTCGTGGAGATAAGGGACCGGCTGACAATTGAGAAGCCGAACCCCATGAAGAGTTCCATCCAGTCGCGGAACAAAAATAAATACTGCCACTTCCATGAGGAAGTTGGCCATGACACCAACGACTGCTATAGCCTCAAGCGGACGTTGGACCGTCTGGCTGACAAGGGGGTGCTGAAATCTTAAATCTTGAAGTCCAAAGCGACTGTCAAGACGAATCCTGGACAGTCGTCCAAGATTGCCCAGCCTGCTAGTAGCTCGGACATTGACAAAGAGCCGGTCTACACCATAGCAGGAGGCTTCGCAAGCGGAGGTCCGACCATCCGAGGCACCAAGGATCATCTGAAAAAGATGACTCATGCTGTTGATGAGGGGCATAAGTCCGCTAGCGGAACCTTCCCAGACGTCCTCATCACTAAGAAGGATCGGGGTAAAGTCCGCCGGCCGCATGACGACCCGGTCGTCATTGAATGTAAGATCGCCAACCAACTGGTTGGTCGGATCTTTATAGACACCGGTAGCTCCTTTGACCTCATCAGCTACAAGTATCTGTCCAAGTTGAAGTACAAGTTGGACAACCTGCGCGATGTCTCTCATCCTCTTGTAGGTTTCGGGGGAGGGGTCGTGCACCCAGTCGGACAAATTAATTTACCCATCCGTCTGGGGGAGAAGGGAAAAGGGTGATGCCAAGCATTAGCCCAGATCTCGCTGTCCACAAACTCGCCGTGGATCCTAAAAAGAAGCCCAGCCTGCAAAAGAAAAGAAATCACGGCGAGGAGAGAAGTCAGGCGGCAGCTGTTGAGGTAAAAAAAGATGTTAGACGCTGGGTTTATTTGGCCATGTAACTTCCCTGATTGGGTTGCAAATGTTGTGCTTGTAAAGAAGCCGAATGGTACCTGGTGCATGTGTGTAGATTACACTAACTTGAACAAGGCATGTCCAAAGGACAGTTACCCGCTTCCAAAGGTCGACAGCCTGGTCGACTCTACAGCTGGGCATGCCTTGATGAGTTTTATGGATGCCTACTCAGGCTTCCACCAGATAACCCTGTTGAAAAAAGATCAAGAGAAGACGGCTTTCGTCACTTATCAGGGGTTATTCTGCTATATTGTGATGTCGTTTGGCTTGAAGAATGCGCCTACTACTTTTCCAACGAATGATTAATACTGTCTTCATTAATCAGATGGGGAGGAATGTAAAGGCGTACATTAATGACATGATAGTTAAATCCAAGCAACAGACAGATCATCTTGCTGACCTCCGAGAAACCTTCACCATACTCAGGCGGCACAAGGTCTTGCTCAATCCCAAGAAGTGTGTCTTTGGTGTTGAGTCTGGGAAGTTTCTCGGATTCCTGATTGATCAAAGGGGGATAGAGGCCAACCCGGAGAAAATACAGTCGGTGATAGACATGAAGTCACCCCGTACTGTAAGGGAAGTCCATAAACTTACCGGTTATCTAGCAGCTTTGGAGAGATTCCTCAGCCGGTCAGGCGACAAATGCCTCTATTTCTTCCAAGAAATCAGAAAGAAGACAAGGTTTGAATGGGGGGATGATG
Source organism: Chenopodium album (assembly GCF_948465745.1). Taxonomy (NCBI): domain Eukaryota; kingdom Viridiplantae; phylum Streptophyta; class Magnoliopsida; order Caryophyllales; family Amaranthaceae; genus Chenopodium; species Chenopodium album. The sequence continues at coordinate 16,051,749 of NC_137847.1, read as the reverse complement.
CTGAGGCGGCCTTTTCAGAAATTGAAAGAACATTTACACTCTTTGCCAAGGCTTGTTAGCCCTCTGCCCAAAGAGATGCTTTACATGTACTTAGTTGTCTCAAATCATGCCCTCACTGCTGTTCTCCTTGCTGAGAGAGATGACATTCAGCTCCCGGTTTATTTCCTTATCCATGTACTCAGAAATGCTGAGCTACCCGTGGTTGAAAAATTTGGCCTCGCTCTTTACAGGGCTGTCAAGAAGTTGAAGCCTTACTTCCTGGCACATCCGGTCGTGGTCTACACAGACCAACCTCTCAAGTGGCAAATGACAACCTTCATCCGGCAGAATGCTTAAATGGGCTATTGAAATGCAAAGTCTTGAAATCACTTACGAACTGAGAAAGGCAGTGAAAGGTCAAGCGTTTGCCGACTTCATTGTCGAAATGACAAGGCCGGTTGCTCCGGATAATCCTGATCAGGTTTGGAAAGTGTATGTAGACGGGAGCTCCACCATGAACGGTTGTGGTGTAGGCATAATCTTTCCTGAAGGGGACAAATATGAGTATGCACTACGGTTCAAGTTTCAAGCCTCAAACAACAAGGCAGAATATGAAGCCCTGGTAGCCGAAATCCGCATGTGTATGGCGGCAGGGGCAACAAAAATTGACGCCTGCTCTGATTCTCAGTTGGTCATTAGCCAATACCATGGTGACTATGAGGCCACCCATCCGGCTATGATCAAATACCTTCAGGCGGTCAAAGCTGAGGTTGGGACACTTGAAAAATTCCATCTGAGTCAAATGCCCAGGTCTGAAAACAATCAAGCGGATGCACTGTTAAAATTGGCATCCTCCGCCTCCTGTGATACGCCTCGGTCAATCTTTTGGGAAGTTATGGAAAAATGAAGTATAACTAAAGAAGAGCCTATTGGAGTACTTGACCGAAGATCTACCTGGATGGACGGCATCTGGGCATACTTGCAAGACGGCACGTTGCCTGATTTACCATAGGAAGCGGTTGTCCTAAAGAAACGAGCTGCAAACTTCGAGATAAGAAATGGAGAGCTCTTCAAGGCAGGCTTCTTAAAGCCCCTATTGAAGTGTGTTACCCCATAAAAGGGGCAGGAATTTCTCAAAGAGTTGCATGTGGGATACTGGGCCTCTCACATAGGCGGCAAATCCCTGTCTTTCAAGACCAGACAGCAGGGTTACTTTTGGCCCACTCTTGAGTCAGACGCCATGGAGATAGTAAAAAAATGTGACAAGTGCCAAAGGTTTGGCAAGGTCATCTATCAGCCGACCACTGACCTGACAACAATTCATAGCCCAGTACCATTTCCTAAATAGGGCATGGACATCTTATGACCGTATACGCCTGCACCAGGCGGAAAACGGTACATTCTGGTGGCTGTGGATTATTTCACCAAGTGGGTTGAGGCAGAGGCGGTTAAAAATATCAAGACAAAGGATGTCATCTCTTTCATTTGGAAGAACATCATCACCTGGTTTAGGATACCTATGTCTATGGTTTTTGACAATGGCACTCAATTCGAAACGCCTCAGCTCAAAACTTGGTTGGGAGATTAAGGGATCTCACATTGCTTTGCATCAGTCGGTCGACCCAAGGCAAAAAGCCAAGTTGAAGCTTTCAACAAACTCATCTCAGACGGCATCAAAAAGAAAATAGAAAGAGCCAGTGGCTTATGGGCAGAAGAGTTAATTCACATCCTATGGGCCATCTAGACAACTGAAAAAGGGGAAACCGGTGAAACCCTATTTCTCATGGTATACGGTGCTAAAGCCGTCTTGCCCATTGAGCATCATGAGCCGACTCTATGAGTCATGCTGTATGATGAAGAGGCAAACTAGAAGGCCATGCGGCTAGCATTGGACTCACTCCCGGAATGCAGGGGCAATGCCGCCTTGAATCACAAGATTTACCGTCTGAAAATGACCAGAGCCTGCAACAAGAGAGTACACAAACGACCCTTGAAAGTTATGGACTTTTGTGTTACGAAAAATGGAGGCAACCGGTAGGGCCAATGAGCAAGGAAAGTTGACTCCCAATTAGGAAGGCCCCTATCGGATCTATGAAGAAGAAAGAGACGACACCTACCGCCTGAAAACTCTTGACGGTAGGCGGCTGCCCAGAACTTGGAATTTAGATAACTTAAAAAAGTACTACTTCTAAGAGTTGTAAATTTTTGTAAATGAAAAGCCTATCAATGAAAAAGTTGCTTATTGTTTTCAATGTTGTTATTTGTTTCTTTATATACATGCGCAATGTTTCGAGCACCGCCTGTGTAATCCACAGACGGTCGACTTTCACGTACTAAAATTAAACTAAGTTAAAAACTTAGTGGCTAAATCAATGTCCAAAAGACATGAGGCCAATAGCTGGATGATACTTATTTTGTAAATTCATCTGCTCCAATATGAGTATGGCGTCCGGCGACGCCCATCTGGGTGGAATCATCGCAAAGAGTATCTCCCATTCGGGTGACACAGTGCTCTACAAATGCATACAAACAGCAACGATTGAACGACCTAATTGGCCAACTTATAGCCGTCTGACCAGGATAATCTAAAGAACGGCTGAGTGTCCAAGGACATCATCCGGTTATCGGCCGAAGTTCTAACTTAGATTATTTTCCGAAATTATGCGAGTCCTCCTAATGGGAAAAAAGGAAATTGAGCGTAATTGGATTGCAAATACCCCATGCAGAGGAGAAGGAAGTTTAGTATAACTATGTCACCGCCTGTGCTAACGGCTGCTTTCTTGTATGATTGGACGGCTGTGTACTTGGTTTGGGGCAATCACTACTGTGATTGATTGACTTGGGATCATCTCATACTCCTTAAAGTATCAAAAGTTCCCAAGCCAATCAATCAACAAAGTACTGAAACCAACCACATAGCCGCCCAGGGGCAAGTACAGCCGGTTTGTCATCTGCCGCATGCTCTCAAAGAGTAAGGAAAAAATTCAAGTTTATATATATGAATGCATAATTCAAACGCAAAAAACTAACGCAAAATTGAAACAATTAGTTGAACAAAACCGACTCATTCGGTATATTTCATAAATTTAAACCCGACCAAATGGCCAGGTAATAATGTTAACCGGATATGCATCCGAGCCAAAGCAAAAATAAAAATTGTTGAGTTACCTAACCCCTTAGTCAGTAAAATACACAGATACACAACACGCAGGCCGGAGAAAGTATGGTTGGCATACTGCCACAGAAAATCCAAGGCTGCTGAGCTAAAGCTACTGAGTTTGCTCCAGCTGGTCTTGGCCTGTTGGGAGGTTTGCTTCAGTCTGCTGAACTAGGACTTAATCAGTCTAATCCCCCGCCTTCTCTTCTTCCTCATCTAAGGCAACCTCAATACCTTGTTCTAAGGCCCATTCCTTGAACGGAGGCGGTTCCTGCTCCTTCGAGACCTCAGCATCATACACTGTTATAATGTATTCATACCTCAGCCGGAGATACTCAAAGTCGGACCCTAGGTGAACAAGATCCCAAGCAAGTTTCAAGCGGGCCTCAGTATCTTTCTCGTTCTCAGGAACCATCTGATTTTGCTCCTTGGACACCTCCTCCTGGTGCTGGTTCCTCGTCTCAACCATCTCAACTTTGAGCCGGCTGTTCTCTTCCTTTAGCTCGAGGTTCTCCTTGTCCGCCGCCTCCAAAGACTTCAGTTCAGACTTAGCATTTTTTAATTCCAACTCTAAGTTGGTGGCTTTGGTGTTGGCTTCCTCAACAACAGCCGTCAGGGTCTTGATCAGCTTATCCTGTTTAAACTCTTGAGCTTTAACTTCTATTTCACTCATTGTATTTTGATATTGAGCAAAGTTGAGAGCATCCTCGGCCCTTTGTTTAGCATCATTTACCTCTTCTTGCGTCCGCCTGAACGGGACTCTGAGCCCGTCCACCCTCAGCATCGTCTGTAGAGTACAGACGGCAAGTTAGAATTTGGACAAGAAGAAAAAAGTACTTAAAATAAATTCTAAGTTACCTCAGCTAGCAGGGCAAGGATCTGGTCGAAGTTGACCACCTGCAGCCTAGGCACTTTGTCCTTCTCCGACCTAGTGAGGGTCCTAAGCATCCGCTTGGCGTACAGTTGGACATTAGGCCGGCTGCTGGAGGCATATGCACCACAAGAAGTACTTAGTGAGAGGGCAGCAAAGATAGCACCTAAGTTGTGCCGGCTGCTAAGTGAATCTCCAGATGGGCTCACTCGAGTCTTGACTCTCATGAAGTCAAGCGGCCATCGGGGTTCAAAGCATTTATTCTTACCTTGGTCCTTAGGTTGGGAAGTTCCTCCTTCCCCAACCGTTGCATTACCGGTTGCAGCTTCGAGTGGCACGCCACTCTTCAATGCCGTAGAGGCGTCCGGCAATTTCGCAGACGGCCCTGAGCTTTCGCTCAAGGCCTTAAGTACAACCGGGCCCTTGCCACCAGTTGTTGGGTTTGTAGGGTTCGATTGAGCAGAAGAAGTTGGTCAGGGAGGGTTTTTCTTCCCCACCTTGGCCGGGGTCTTCTTTAACTCATCCCTAGGCTGCTTGAACATCTTGTTGATGGAGTGGGGGATGGGCTTACTACCACTCTGTAAAACTAGGCCAAGGGGTTACAGTCGGCATATGAGAATAATATATGACAATTGCAAGAAAGCATGGCAGGCTGGCCTTACCCCGTCTTGCTTGGCATCCAAGGCCGCTTTTCTCTTTTCCAGCTGCTCTTTCCTCAGTTGAGCAGCTGGTTTGGTAGGAGCCTTGTTAACATCCACCATTCCTAAATCTTCTTTTGCAGAAGGAAACCGACTGGTTAATTACTTTGTGATGAGTTTGTTAAAAACAAAAATTAAGAAAATAGGAGCCGGAATAAAATTACATACGTCTCTCAAACATGGTGCTAAGACCACAGGCGGATAGAAACGCCTCATCTTTCAAAAAATCCGGGTGAGGTACCCAATTCATGGGTATAATTATGTGAGTCCCATCATCCAAAGGTAAAGTGGTGGTCTCAAAAAACCCCGGTTCTATTATTTTCTCCCAAGCCCTGGGAGGAATGCGAGGAAGTGCGCACTTTTTACCCAGCAAAGCTGGATCCTTATTATACCGGAGTAGAAACCGGTTGTGGCCCAAAGAGGGTGAGGAGATCAAATAGAACTTCTCCTTCCAGCTGGTCCACTTAGACGGCTTGTCCCACGTCATCATATATTGCAGATGCGTTGTCAAGGTGTACCATGCCCCCTATCCGTTGGAGCCCAGCTCATGTAGTGCATGTGAGCAAAGACCTCAAAGCTAGGCTCAATATTTTGGAACTCACAGGCGGTAATATAACTTAGTATATTAATCCATGATTTGGGGGTGAGTTGTCAGACGCCTAACTCATACCCCTTCAAAATTCTTTTAATTCCCCTATGAAGAGGGAAACGGAGGCCGGCTCTAATCACAACCTTGTAACAGCCGAAATAGTTATCGGCGTTCACAATATCATCGTCCTAAGCCACCATCGCCTTCGCAGGCGGTACTACTATGTCCCAGCCATCCCCTATTGGATGTTTATCTGTAAAAGCTTTAAAGCTACCCTCCAAAGTAGCAATGTCCTTAAAGGACATGCCCTCTTGCTTGGGGTTTGTCATAGATGGTCCCCTAGCCGGCTGCTGATAATCAGCAGCAACATCTTCCTAGTCAGAGTTGGAATCCGGTGAGCCAGATCTTTTAGTGGCCTCTTCGCCGCCTGACTCTTCGTTTGAATTATGGGTAGAGGCGGACTCTTCGCGGCCTGATTCCCTCAATATCCCATCACTGGGAGTGGTCGGGGCGCCACCTGGAGAAGATCTGGCTTGCTCATCTGACCCCTCATACTCCCCATTCGGAGTAACTTCGTCGGTGGGCACTTCAAGAGCTCACCGTCTTCTTGGCTTGGTAACCGTTTGCTTTACTCTAGCCATCGTGTCCTACATAGACACAGAGACGGAGGGATTCGAGGATGAGCAAGGCAGGTTCAAATGTCTAGAAAGGGAACCCTAGGTCCTAGACTCAGCCGTACCAGGAGACCGGCTGATTGACCTAGGCAGTGCCGTGTGTGTCGATGGAGATTCCATTTTATTTGAATGTGTATGTACACAAGCGGAAAAATTGTGAAAAACTTGAGAAAAAGAGAGGCGGTTACCTTTTGTGTAACTCTGAAACTTTGAAAACGGCCTCAAGCGGTGACCGGTTATATTCACTAGAAAGGCAGACGGAAGCTTGAGAAATCAGCTACAAGCGGAATCAAAGTCTCTCTCTTTAGAAAAATGCTCTCTTTCTCTCTCTAGACTTGAATAATGGTCGAGGATGGGGAGAGAGGGGGGGGGGGGGGGGGAGGGAGGGGTAAAACCCTATTTATAGAAGGGTGAAAACGGGGCATTCCCGTCACTCTACCAGAAGGTGAACAGTCTTTTTACTGTTCACCATCCACAGGGGGGCGCGTGTCATAGGCGCCTCCCTTATGAGGGGCAAATGTTAAGGGTAAAAATACCCTAGATATGTGGCCCAATCAGAGAGGGACACGTGTCAGCCTTGGATAGGTCTAATATGGGCCACTCAACAGATGACACGTGTCAGCCTCAGATAACAGATAGAATTGCGCCTTTTAGGGCCCAACTCTCAAGAGCGCCGCAAAACGGCGTAGCCCATTAGGTCATCCTGACCTAATGAAGGGCACTTTTTCCAATGACCCTATAAATAACGAGATTTCCCCCGTTTTGGGGGACATCGATAATTCATTTATTACAACCTACCCTACATTATCTCACATCAGAGAAAACCCCTGATCTCGGAATCCGAGAAGATCTCACTTTTACCTCTCCGCACTTTTTACATTCTCCAACACGTTCTAACTTGATCATCGGAGGCGGAGCTCCTACCAACCGGAGTCTCCATGTTTTGTAGGTACAGAGTGCGTCGGACCAATCTTCGAGCTGTAACTCTTTCGAAGGACAAAAACACCCAAAATACCATCCGTCCCTAAATAATAGTCCCAAAATGTTCACCCCATTTGCTTTTTCCAACAACCATTAATATTAAATTTTTTTACCAAAATTCCCTTCAATTTGCAATAATATTTGTGCAAATTTAAATTTCCCATGTAAATTTTGTTTTTCCATGTACTTTTATTACTTTCTCTCTCTACTTTTTTGCATACTCAATGTAATTTACTTTTTCAATATACTTTTACTATTCTTATTTGTATTTATTAATTCCCGTAAAAAATACCCATAAGGGACCATCAAAAGGGGATAGAGGGAGTAATATTTATTAAAACACAGAGAAAGTAGTATTTTAACATTTTTTTTTTAAAGCAAAGTAGTATTTTTGTTACTTTTTTTTTTTTTTAACAAAACATTACTACTTCCCGGATTAACTCATACTTGTTTGAATTTTCTATACTCATCATAGTCCGGCCCATAAAAACGTTCAAAATTCAAACAGACAAAGACCATCCAGTTCTCCATTAAAACGTTCAAAACTGTGGCGGGAGACGGCTCGCAAGTCGTCATCGCTGAAAAAAATGTCTAGAATGTTCAACTCTATGCTCCTATATCAGTGAATCGGAAGATGATTGCACTTCCAATAACATGAATTGTTGTATTACCTTCAAAAAAAGGTTAGTGGTTCTAATTTCTATACTTTTTAATTGCTTCAAAATTGCAAACTTATTGATCTTTAATTTTGTATAATTATGTTTTATGTATGGCAATCTATACTTTTTAACTTGCTTCAAAATTGCAGTCTTATTAATCTTTAACTTTGTATAATTATGTTCTGAGTATGACAAATTTGTTGCTGCCAATTTGTGAAACCCCAAATTTCATTGTTGATTATAATAATTCCTTTCTCAAATCCAGTGAATTTTGATTTATTTTTCTAGCTTTTGTTGCTGTTTTGATTTTAGTTATATCAATGTTAGGAATGCAATTGTACGATTTGTACCAAAAAAAGTACTTGTTCATTACTCTTCATGGTATTACTTGCTTCGTCTTTAATTAAATTCAATTTTACTGCTTTTTATGAAATTCCTTGTATCATTCCCCGTATTCTTTTTTCTCTGCGTATATTTTGATTGTGCAACGTGTAAATCATGAATAACAAAAACATGTTCATAGCTTGAATCTATTAACTATTACTAAAACAGAAGATGCTGACATCACCACTGCCCACGTGTCGCTCTTTTAATTAAAAAATTCCCGCCTAAATGCAATGATGTCATTTTTTTTTTGAAAGCTATCATATTTAAACATTTTTTAAATTTAAATATTAGAAGCTTCTACATTACAACTAAAACCTATCATTGAAAATAAAAAATTTTAAAATTACAAAATTTACGTAATTCTTATTCATATTCATGTATAATAGCCATTTATTTTTAAAATGTACAAATTATTTAAAATGTACAAATTAAAAATAGGTTTTATATAAACCGTGTATACAGGTTCTAACCTAGTTATAAATATACAATTTATGATTGCGGAAGCGTTAATTTATGAGTTTACCTCTTGCCATTGCATGTTAACTATGAGGAAGACAAAGACCCGAATAACCTCGCCGTGACGCCAAAATCGTGAATGAATTCTTCTTAATTTTGGTGTTGGACACTCGCTATCACTTTTGATGGTGTTTATGTGTATTTGAGAGTTGGATGCAGTGACCTTGTAGCCGTGATAAGACTCACTTTGAATGACATATATATAGGGAGTTTTGAAATCAAAAACTCCTATTTTTACGTGCGTTGGTTATGAGTGGTTTCCTAAGTTAATGGGATAATGGGCAGTTTATTTTGGAAAACAAATTTCTAAGATAAATGGACCACTTAACTTAACTAATTATTATTTATTTTCAAAATAAATCCAACATTCTCCCACTTGGTCCATTTAAACAGAAAACTCAATATATGAATCATAGCGACGAATTCCCTAATAACGAGAACTAATCTTCCATGTATCGCAATATATTCAACTTTCCATCACTCATACAACTTAATGAGTAAATCTCATGTTCACTCTAAGTCAAACAAAAATGACATTTCTTATTAAAATAACTAAATTTCCAAAAGTACGTACATAAATTCAAATAATGCAAGAAATATCAAAACTGAATGAAAAAAGTTTCAATACTCCCTCTGTGTTTTAATAAGTGTTACACTTATCAAATCTGGGTGTGTTTTAATAAGTGTTATACTTCCTTTTATGACATAAAACTATATTTAAATAATATATCTCTCTCCTTTTATGATCTTCACCTAAACCCAATACTACTTTTTTTATTATATCTTTCCTCTTACATTTATTACTTTTCAATAAACTATTAACCCCACTATCATTCTTTTATAATTTTTTAATATTCCAATTACTCCACTTACCTCTTATTTTATTTAAGTCAATTAAATTGATTAAAACTATGTACTGGTCAAACTGTAACGCTTATTAAAACACGGAGGGAGTACAACAAATAAATGTTTCACATGACAAATTCAAGTCCCATCTATTCTACGTGACCCCTAGAAACCATTAACTGTCATGCCTTTGGTCAAAGGATCAGCAATCATCAATCCAATGCTAATGTGTTCTATGATTACTTTCTTTTCTTGAGCACGTTCCTTTACGGCTCGAAATTTTATGTTCTTTTACTTCCACTCTTATTGTTATTAGCCATAAAAACTGCAGTTGAATTGTCACAATACATCCTTATTGGGCGAATGACAGAGTCAACAACTCTTAACCCAGATATGAAACCATTTAGCCAAACACCATGTAAGGTAGCCTCGTAACAAGACATGAACTCAGCTTCCATAGTAGAAGTAGAAATTAAGGTCTGCTTCACACTCCTCCAAGAGAGGGCACCATCAGCTAGCATGAACACATATACTGAGTTGGATTTTCGTGAGTCAATGTAGCCACCGTAATCGGAGTCAGAATAGCCTACAACTTCAAGATCTTCTGTTCCTCTACACATTGTCATAATAGCCTACAACTTTAAGATTTTCTGTTCCTCTATACATAAGCATGTAATCCTTGGTACCAGCCTTCAGTGATTAAGACCTGGGTTACTTTGATATCTTCCCAATACTCTAACAGCATGTCAGGTCTAGTATAATACTTCCTACAACTTAAGCAAAAGGAATATTTCTTATTTGTTCCTTCTGGTCCAATTTGAACCTATCACCCTTTATAATAGGTGCTACACTTGGTGAACAATTTTTCATATTAAATCTTTCAAAAGTATTTTGTTGATGTAGGTCTCGGTCTCACCCATATCCTTCACATCAAAACTACTTGAAAGAAATTGTTACACCTCATGTAACAACCCTTTATCATTAGTTGCTAGCAAAATATCATCTACATATAAAACAAGGAAACAGATCTTATTCCCACTAACCTTGTGGTATATACATTGATCCATGATACTTTCTTCAAAACCAAATGAAATTATCACTCTATGGAACTTTATATACCATTGGCGAGAAGCTTGGTTTAGTCCATATATGGTTTATTAAGTTTACAAACCAAATGCTCACCCTTTTCAGAGAGGAATCTTTTAGTTTGTCTCATGTAAACCTCTTCCTCTAAGTCACCGTTAAGAAAAATTATTTTCACATCCATTTGATGCAACTCAAAGTCGAAATGAGCTACCAATGCCATAATCACTCGAAGAGAGTCTTTTTTCGATACGAGAGAAAAAATCACTGATTAGTCGATTCCTTCTCTTTGAGTGCACCCTTGAGCAACAAATCTAGCCTTATGTCTCTCGATGTTGCTTGATGAGTCTTTCTTTGTCTTAAAGACCTACCTACATCCAATGGCTTTTACACCATCGGGCAACTCTACGAGTTCCCAAACTTTATTAGACGCCAACCATGCCATAGAATTTAATTCATCTTTCATGGCACTTATCCACAAGCCCGAATCCTTTGAACTTGTGGCCTGTGAAAACGTAATTGGATCATTGTCAACTTCAACATTACAATGCGGTTCTTGCAAATACCCCTCAAAATCACCGGAAGTATCTGATCTTCTCACTCTAACAAATCTCTTTTAAAGGAACTTTGTTGATCGTCCAGATGCTCCTCATTTGTATTATTATCAGCATATGGAACTTCATTGGCTATTGGTTGCCTTAAGTCCTTTGAACTTGAGGGACGTGAACAATAACCATCTTATCACTTGAATTAGAAGAAGGAACTTTAATGTGATCCTTTTTAGGAACATTGCCCCAAAATTGATCACTCCTACTAACTAAGTCATTCTCAAGAAATTTTGCATTTCTCAATTCCACAATTCTGGTGCTGTGAGATGGACAATATAATCTATACCCCTTAGACTTCTAGGCATATCCAATAAAATACCCACTAATAGTCCTTGGGTCAAGCTTTTTTTCTCGTGGGTTGTAAATTCTTACTTCGGACGGGCATCCCCAAATGTGCATATGTCGCAAACTCGGTTTCCATCCTTTGTACAACTTAAAAAGTGTCTTAGAGACAGCCTTGGAAGGAAGCCGGTTTAATATATACGCTGTCGTCTTAAGAGCTTCAATCCACAAAAATGATGGAAGTGTAGCATTGCTTTGCATAGTTCTCACTATCTCTATTAAGGTTCTATTTCTTCTTTCTACTACACAATTTGGATCCGGAGGCATGGTGTATTGGGCAACAATCCTATGCTCTTGAAGAAATTTTGCAAATAGACCACTTACTTGTCCATTCTCGACGTATCTACCATAGTACTCTCCACCCCTACCTGATCTCACGATCTTAATGTGCTTACCACATTGTGTATGATCTCTAATAGGTTAAAATTCCTCGTAACACCCTTTTTAGATTTATTAGTTTGCTTTCCTTTAATGTAACTAACACGTCTCAAAATCAGCAAAGTTAAGAGTATCAAGTACCCCATCCTTTACTAACCTTTTGACTTTCTTAATGGAGATATTGCCCAATCTCCCGTGCCATAGCATAGAGGATTTTTCATTCGTAATACATCGTTTTAAACCAATGTTAACATGTAAGGAATTATGAGTGATATCGTTTTGCAATTTAAGGCAACATAAACCATTAGACAAAATACCATAACCAATAACTTTAGAATACTAGAATCTGAAAAATTAAAGGAAAATCCCAAAGGTACATGTCTTGAAACTGAAATCAAATTTCTAGAGAAATTTGGAACATAATATGTCCTTTCTAAATGCAAAATAAAACCACTACTTAAAGTTAAGCTACATGTCCCAACTGCTTCCACATGCGAACTCATCTAGTTGTCGGAATAGATGTTATGTTCACTGCCCATTGGTTTACTTAGGTTTGTCATATCCTGCAAGGTATTCGAAATATGGATTGTGATACCAGAGTCAATCCACCATGTATTAAAATTAACATCAACCATATTAGATTCATAACCACAAATGCTAGAAAATTGCCTTTCTTCTTAAGCCAATCTTAAAACTTGGTGCAATCTTTCTTCATGTGTCCCTTCTTTTTACAAAAGAAACACGAAGACTCCTTCTTAATGGATTGATTTGCTAGAATCTTTCCCTTTTCCTTAGTGTGATCCTTTTTCTTCGTTTAGAAGTTGTGAGATTCACCTTTTCACCTTCTTCCATTGCCAATCTTCCCTCCTCTTGAACACACATGGTCATAAGTTCATTAATTGACCATTTATCTTTATGTGTGTTGTAAGAGACTTTAAAAGGGCCGTATTGATTAGGATTAGTGCATAGAATAAAATGCACTAGGAAGGAGTCAGACATGGTAATGCGCATGATGTAATCACGCACTCCCTTGGTCTCAGTGAGCCTCGTGGATGAAAACTGCATGATTAAGGTGCTAGCAAGAGCTTTGTCAGAAGTAGCAAACTACTCATTGATGGCCTTAATGAGTTATTTAACATTAGTATGCTTAATACAAGCCTCATATTTTAGTCTTTATGAACATAATGGATAGAGGGTTAGACCTCTCCCACTTTTCATAAAGACTAATTGCATCTTGAGTACTAGTCTCCGTTATGGCAGGTGGTTCGTCTCTCCTAATAGCATAGTCAAAATCCATCCATCCTAATTGCAGTAGCATTCTTTCTTTCCACACCTTATAGTTATCACCCCTTAGTTTAGGAATGTCACATTTGACATCACAACACGTAAAACTACTGCAAAAATAAAAATAAATAAAAACGCTTAAAATCAATACAGACTATAAACTAAAATCATGTTGTACATAAATGTAGTGACATATAACTTGCATGTGGGCTAAAGTTCTACTTAATTAGATGAATATAATATAATAATCATATTGTAAAGCTATTAAATTGTATCAATTTCTTAATTTCCTATAGGACATTTAAGAAACAAAGTTTAATACCTCACTCTAATTAATCATTCTAATATAATAAAATTCCTGTGGGTAAGTCTTATCATATCTTAGAGGATTAATTACAAACAAAAGTCAATTACCATATGTGAATTCCGAATAAGATTTAAATAAGTAGAGGTGCTGTGGCCACTCCCTAATTAACAAAATCTTGTGACACTGGACATTTTAATATTCAAATACTTCAAAAGGATCAACAATATAAAGTCAATTTATTCATTAGCTTAGACCAAAATTATAAAAGAGTTTCTAAAATCTACTGCATTAATTAAAGTATTATGTATATATAAATATGTGATGATGTATACGGTATACACACAAACATCAAGTATTAGAGATACATTAACATAACATTTATACTCCATATAAAAAGAACATATTATATAGTAGCATATATAAAACAAATGCCCAACACTACTGCGATTGCCGCATCATCATTAAAAAACTAGCCGTATGCCAAAAATTGGCGATTTATATCAAGCCAGGGAAAACATGGCTCTTAATGCCAAATGTAAATCATGAATAACAAAAACATGTTCATAGCTTGAATTATAAACATACAATTCATGATTGCGGAAGCGTTAATTTATGAGTTTACCTCTAGCCATTACAAGTTAAATACGAGGAAGACGAAGAAGAAGACCCGAACGCGACGCCAAAATCGTGAATTAACTCTTCTTAACTTTAGTGCTGGACCTTCACTCTCACTTTTGATGGTGTTTATGTGTATCTTAGAGTTGGATGCAATGACCTTGTAGCCGTGATAAGACTCACGTTGAATGACATATGTATAGGGAGTTTTGCCATAAAAAACTCTTATTTTACGTGAGTTGGTTATGAGTGGTATCTTAAGTTAGTGGGTTAATTAGCAGTTTATTTCCTTAATCATGGGAAATAAATTTCCAAGATAAATGGACCACTTAACTTAATTAGTAATTATTTATTTTTAAAATAAATCCAACACAAAGTTGTTAAAGTTTAACTTTGATTCTTAACATTTTTCGTTGCTATTATTTGATGTTATAAAAAGTTGATAATTTGAATTAATTATTTGGATTGAAAGACATGGAGAGAAAAGAAGGGAAGGAAAATGGAGGGTTGAATTATTTTTTATTTGGATAACAAATGAGGCTGAAAGGGAATTAGAGGGGAGAGAAATGGTTAAAATTGTAAGAAATTGATCTCTAGAACAATGGAGAGATTTGAAAGGAAAACTTATCATTTTCCCCTTTCCCATCCCACACCTTCTCCTCACTCCCCTTCTTTTCCTTCCCAATTATCATTCTAAACTTATAGAATATTTTCCTCCAGTCAATTGATTGATTGATAATATATCTAGAAACGTAGCGTAATAGAAGGCTACTATTTAGGAAGGAAAGGCTACAAAGTAGAAAGGGATAAATACACCTAACTAATTTACAATAATATAATATATTTACAATATATTTAATACACTTTTATAGTCGAAGCGACGGGAGGTTGACGGATGCTAAGACTGTCTTGAAAATCGTCAAACAAAACACGCGGGAGCCCCTTGGTAAAGATATCCGCTATTTGATACCGAGTTGACACGTGTAACGCACGAATCTAACCACGAGCAACCTTCTCCCGAATAAAGTGGGATCCATTCCAATATATTTAGTGCGCTGATGCTGATGCTGATGCTGATGCTGAACTTGATTACCTTACAAATAAATAACACTAACCTCGCAACCTCGGAAAGATGGGAATATTTTTTGTTTGATTTAAATATTCCATTTTGACTATGGTGAGAAATGAGAGCAGGAGTGGGATTTGGCGAAACAAGGCCTGCTGTGTTTGGACCGTAGGAGAATTTGAAGGAGTGTTCTCTGGCGATGGGCCAGCAGGAGAGGAGGGTCCAGACACCGAGAAATGGGTCAGACAGTGGACCAGTCAGGGAAGTGGGCGGAGCCGGTTGCACTTGAGGAGTAGCGGGTGGTTGGGCCTGTTGGGGAAGCAGATTAGATTGTCCTAGATGATGAATTATGTATGGAGATAGTCCAGAATCTAGGAAGTTGTATGATTGTGAAGTTGGGGAATATATTCTCATAAAAAATGACATGATGAAAATTAATGATTTTATTAGAGGATAAATCATAGCACTTGTGGCCATGATGGTTTGGTAGGAATCCCAAAAAAAAAAAAAAAATAAAAAAAAAACAAAAAAACAAAACATAGAGTAGATCGAAGTTGTAACTTATGAATAATTATAGATGGGAAGAGAAAATAACAGAATCACCCAAGAACCTGCAAATGAGAGTAAGAAGGTATGCTTTTGTAAAGAATTTCCAAAGGAGATCTATTACCCATCATTTTAGTTGGAAGAACATTTAGCATACATATAGCCATTTGCAAAGAATGACTCCAAAATGACGGCGGGAGAGAGGCATGAGCAAGAAGAGTACGACTAATATTATTGATAGTACAAATTTTTTTTTCGGCTAAGTATGAGGACAAGAGAGACGAAAAGACATGTCATGTTTCTTACCTAAATCACAAACAGAAAAATTGTCAAACTCCCTCCCATTTACATTGCATGTTTTTAATATTATGTTCAAATTGAGTGACGATGTGGTTTTAAGAGCCAAGAAAATGTCATAAACATCCGATTTTCGAGCTAGAGGAAAGGTCCACAAATAATTAAAAAAATCATCCAACTATAAGACATAATATTGATGTCCTAAAGGTCACTATGAATAATATGAAAAGGCAAAGTCGTACTTGTAGAAGATGAAACAAAAGGCAATTTAACATGTTTTTCCGAGAGCACAATAACCACAAACACTAGAACTAAAAAGTCTATTATAATCAATACTTTTATTACGTATAAGAGCATCTAAAATAGGATCACCCGGATGACCCAAATGATCATGCCAAAGTTTAGGAGAGATGGCTGCAAAGGTAGAATAAGCTTGATTGTTGATGGTAGAGGTAATTGGGTTAAGGTCGCCCCGACTATCACACCCCATTATTGCGTTCAAAAGTCCTTCATAGAAAACCCAAAAGGATCAACTATCACATAATTATTAGTTGTAAACTTTCAAATAAAAATGAGATTTTTAATGAGTTTAGGAGTATGAAGAACATTGTTTAGAGAGAAGGGAGGGCTTAGGGAAGGTAAAATTAGTGTGATCATAAACAAGAATAGGAATTGTGTGACCATTACCAACAATAATTCCATTGATTGGATGAGTGCTCAAATTAAAATAAAACGAGATATTACTGAAAAAGGAAGTCATATGAGACATAGAACCGGTATACTATATACCAAGATGGATTGGGTTGAGCAAGTGACATTGTATGAATTGCAGCTTGAATTTAGTAGGCTGCCAAAGAAGATATCGTGTAAGCTTGTTGTTGTTGTGGTCTTGGGCCCAAAACATGTGAGGCTTGGCCCATCCTTGAGTGAGAAAGGGACAGAGAGGAATGGGCCAGCCATTGTTCATCCACCCCTATGGGTAAAACTGCTTCCAAAAGGGAGGAGATAGAGTCGACCCTTGTGTTGCACCATAACCCCGACTAGCTGATTTTTGCTGGCCACGACCACTGTTGATCTTGCCACCACTGCGCCGGCAGGACCACCGAATTTTCCCGGCCACCAAAATTTTTGCCCTTCGAAGAACTCGAACCTGCTAAATTGTGAGGAGGGTCATCAAACGAAGCCAAAAGCATAACGGTGAATGCCATCCTTGCCGCCTCTAAAATGAGCATGGACCGAGCCTTGTAAATAGGAGGAAGCGGATTGCTTTGCCAAATTACCATGCCCACACCTTCGTAACCCTTTGTAAGACCTCCAAGCGCTCTGACATTCTTAATTGATTAGCAAGGGACTTCATATGCTTACAATAAGAAGATGCATTAGGGAAATCCTCCATAGAAGTGGTGGAGAATTCTTGTTCAAGGGCAACGGTGCGGGAATGTTCAATGTCTTGGAATATATCACACAATCTATTCCAAGCCTCCGTAGCTGTAGAATTAGGCTCTATGATGGTGTGCAACAGATCCTTGGAAATAGTAGCATAAATCAACGAGAGAACCGTGGTCTCAAGGAGTCGACCATAATTCCTTTTTTGGTCTAGAACCATCTCCGGATGGATGATATGGTTTAGAACCTTGTGAGATCGTGCATGAATCTTAAATAATTTTGCCCACGTAGAATATTGAACGTTTTCCATCTCAAGAGTAATGGAAATGTTGTTCTTGACATTGGATATTGGAGAAAGCCAAAGCTGGATGAAAGGATGACTTATTCGCTGTTGGAGATAGTCAGAGAGAAAAGAAGAGAGTATAAGGAAATTTGGTGGGTTGAAAAAGCTAAGGCGCTGCGGAAGATGGAGAAATTTGTACCCTGGACAACTAATACCATGAAAGAATATTTTCCTGCGGTAAATTATATTCATTAATTGATAATATATACAGAAACGTAGCATATCAGAAGGCTACATTTAGGAAGGAAAGGCTACAAACTAGGATGGGATAAATACACCCAATTAATTTACAATAATACAATATATTTAACACACACTTACTGAGGCAAATCAAATAGACCATGACTATGCCTTTTTTTTATTGTAAGTATGTAAATAACCGACGAGTGTTAAAGTGAAGTATAATTATTGTGGCAAAAGTCAATATGGTGCTACCAAAAACGCTAGCACTATGTTTGGGTAAATTTAGTAAAGGGAAATAGAGGTGTAGGAAAAAAAGAGGGAAGGGAAAAAGGAAAGGGAGGTGAGGGGAGGGAAAATGTGACTTCCATTTTTCTTCATAAATGGTGGGATTTGGTTTATTAAAAGGGGAAGGAAAATGTATTCTTCTAATTCCCTCCCCTTCCCTTCCCTCCTTGCATTAGATATCCAAACAAATGATTATTATTATTATTATTTTTTTATCTATTCCTTTCCTTCCATTTCTCTCTATCCAAACATATATTAGAGGAACAGTGTCGTCTCGGATATTCTTGGGGCCCATAGCAAAAATCGGAAAAAGGGGCCCTAAACAACGAAGACTATACATAATCAACCAACTAAATATTTTACTCTTATACTGATGGATTAATAATTCGAATTATTTGATTATTTTTCTAGCCACCATATCGAGGTGCCAAACTGCCAATGTGCCATAAAAAAAGAGATGAGAGGAAAAGAAGGCAAGATAAAAAGTACGAAGTACTATGTATTAGCATGTTGTGGGTATAAATTTGAAAAAATAAATAAGAAAACTTATACTGTAATGTAGATGAATATTTCTTATATTTATCTATTTTAAAAAAAATCAAATTTATTTACTGTATTTAAAAAAACTTAGATTATAAAGAAGTGTGCTGATGATACCACAAGTCTAGATTGCCGTTAATAGCAAAAAATTCCTTTATTTCAAGAATTAGTTAGACTATTACTCCAATTATCCTTACTGTATAATAAGTGCATAGATATAACTGACAATATAATCAAAATTTCCACACCATTTGATGGGCCTAGCATTAACTTTATGAGATCAGGGCCGTTGATTAGCCGGGCCTGTAACAAATTTCTCCATTTCTTTATAATTCTCTTTCTAAAATTATCTCTCTGAAAACAAGTTATGAATTGATTGTATTCACCTTTAATGGAGTTCATCATCTTCAAGCTCTCAACAGTCTAAAATTTATCAGCAGGGGGCCTTGAGCCGTCGCTCTGCTCCCCCTTATAGTCGGCCTTGTAGTGGAAGTATGTAGTTCAAAGTACTCTGCCATTTACAAAATACATAAGTAGCACATGTAAGAAACACATATGCACATAATTAATTGATTAGGAATCAATTAATTAATTACTTGGAGGTAAGAGAACAAGATATGATGATATTACCACCAAAATTTAGATTCCAGTTTACCACCTAAAATGGTGTAACCACTAAAATAGGTCTTAATTTTAAGTGTGCACACCCCCAATAAGTGTTTTTAACCCAAAATTAGTTTACTAAGACTAATATCGACATATCGTCGTGCTATATGGCTCCGACCAAAAATCAGATACAATATTAAAGAGGAAATAAACTTGATTGCATTAATTAACTAAGAAAGAAGCTTTTATAAAGGCTATACAAAAAAACTGACCGAAGCTAATAGAAAGGGGAAAAAAAAAAAAAGTGGGATCATGGCCCACGAAATACATTGCTAATATGCTTATACTTAGGAAATTCATTATAGGATTCCTAATATACTCCGATTAGTGCTGCTAGCCTATCCTCATTGTAAATTACAATTAAGTCCCTAACAAAGTCTGTGGAATGACTAAAGTTCCCTGTTGAGAAACGAGTTTTGTTTCTCGTAACGAGTAACTTGAATTTTCCCCTCTTATATATATTTTACTAATATTTATTACATATAATTAATTTCAAACTAGTGTATTGACATGTATGCTAAATTTGACCGTGTCAATTATTTAGGAGTGTGTATATATAAATAATCTTGTCATAAAGAACTCATATTAATGTGGTATTAGTTATGAGTGGCATCTTAAAGAGGTGGGATAAGTATAAATAGTTCTTTCACCTTGGGTAACTACTTATGAGATACAAATGCATTATTTATTACTTTTTTTTTTTTTTTTTATGATAATAATGATAATAAATTATTATTATTATTATTTATTAAGATACAAGATAACATGGTTGGAATTGAGTCCGAGTCATGTGAAGGGCATATCGTATATGGTTCGTCTCTAGAAGGGGAAAACTAACCAAACCATTAGGATTCTATGAAAATTGCAAAGAAGGGGTGTTGGGAAAGGCAAATTTTTAAGGTAAAGTTACGTAATTTTGTGCTCTCCTTAGTAGAAACGACTTGTAGCTTTGTAGCATTGCCATAAAACCTTGCTAAGGTAAGCATGTCATCATTCTTGAAGAGTGTTGTAGCTCTTTGTTGTCCTTGAGGTGAATGGAGAGGTGTTTGTTTCGAGGTCATCGTTATTTAAAATTTGACATGGAAAAAGAGATGAGTGGTAGAGATGGTTCCACCGAGTGTGCCAAAAATTTGTACACATAGAGTTGCAAAATAATAGGGTGAAAATAGATGAAACTATTAGAAGCGTGGTGGACACACAAATATATTTCACATGGTAATATAGAGAGGAAAACAAATGCACAAAACAGTAACTCTTGTATCTCTTACAAAATGTGTGTCTTGCTTTTCTACTTCTTTCTTCTTAGTACAAAATGAATTACATATTGTGTTAATATAATATTGTTGTATGCTAATAAATAAATGTTACTCCTAATATTTCTCTCATTCTCACATTTTAATAGCTTTGCTTGTTTTCTCATTTCCATGAATATATTTTTGTCAAGTTTATTTATTTATTTTTAACACTCCCCCCTTAAACTTGACTTTCTCACAATACCAATTAGCTTCTGCATCCTATTAAAATATTCAAACTTCAATGGCTTCGTAAAGATATCGGCAATTTGATCCAAAGACTTTATGAACTTCAATTCATTGTCATTCTATTCGATGCACTGCCATATAAAAGGGAACCTTGTATTAATATGTTTACTTCGGTCATGAAAGACAGGATTTTTCGCCAAAGCAAGAGCTAACTTATTATCGGTCATAATCTCAGTGGGTTTCTTTTGTGGCAGTTGGAGTTCCTTCAATAATCTCAAGAAGTAGCAGCAATGTATTTTGATTCACACGTAGATAATTTAACAATTGGTTGTTTCTTTAAACTCCATGAAACAACATTGTTTTCGAGTAGAAACACATAGCCCGTTGTACTTTTATGATCATCAATGTCTCCAACAAAATCACGATCACAATATCCCATAAGCTTGAAATCATGTGAAGTAGAGTATATTAACCCATGACCTAATGTGCCTTTCAAATAGCGGGAGAATTCTCTTTGCAGTATTCAGATGAAGCGGAGATGGATTCTTTATAAAGCGTCTTACTAGTCTAACAGCAAATAATATCTCTAGTCTAGTGCAAGTTAAGTATCTTAAACTTCCTATTAGACTCTAAATAAGGTTGGATTTACCTTTTGTCCATACAGATCATTCTTTGACAATTTCACTCCACATTCCATTGGAGTGCTCACTGGATTAACGTTAACATATTGAATTTCTTCAATACTCCTTTTTTATAAGCTTCCTGTGAGATAAAAATTCCTTCATCACTCTGAGTTACTTCAATTCCTAGATAATAAGACAAGAGTTCCATATCCGTCATCTCAAATTCGCATTCAATTCTTTTCTTAAATTCGTCAAACATTTCAATACTAATTCCTGTGAATATGAGATCATCCACATATATGCAAACATAGTAAACATCATAGTTTTTCTTTTTGACATAGAGTGTATACTCATGAATGCACCCTGAAAGTCCATTTTCTTGCAAGTATCTATTGAGCCGACTATTCCATGCTCGAGGTGCTTGCTTCAACCCATATAAAGCCTTTTTCAATCTAATTACTTTATTCTCTTGTCCCTTCACTACATAACCTTCTCGTCGTTCAATGTACACTTCTTCTTCTAGAAATCCATTTAGAAAAGTAGATTTACGTCCATTTGATGAATCTTCCACTGAAATTGCGCTGCTATTGAAATTAGCAACCTCACTGTCTTTAGTCGGGAACTGGGGCAAATACCTCTTCATAGTCTATTCCCTGCTTTTGCTTGTAACCTTTAACAACCAGTTTTTCTTTGTATCTTTCAACATCACCATTAACATTCCTCTTGATTTTAAATACCCATTTGACTCCTATCGCCTTCTTTCCTTTTGGGAGTGGTGTCAATTCCCATGTTTCATTCTTTTGAATGGCTTGTATTTCTTCATTCATGGAATGAACCCATTCCTTTTGTTTCGTTGCTTCATTAAAGCTCATTAGTTCAATATCACTGAATAAGCAAAATAAAGAAGTATTATCTTCTAACCTTTCTTTCATTTCATAAAGATCGAAAAGACTTATACTTTTTCGGTCCTTCACTTGAATTAGATGAATCTCTATTTGAATGTAATAAAGGTGATAATATTTGAGGAGATGATGGTGGAGTAGTGGGAGTAGTCTCTAAAACATGTTGTGTTGAATTTTGTTCTTCAAAATAAGGAAGAAAGTTGTAAGATTCTTCCTCTTCTATGCTCCAATCCCATGTTGCCTCTTCATCAAACTCTACGTCTCTGCTAATTACTGACTTGTTGGTGTTTGGATTAAACAAATTATAACCCTTAGACTTTTCATCATATCCAATGAAAAGAAGTTTTTCACTTCGATCATCAAGTTTAGACCTCAATTGCTTGGGAACTTGTGCATAAGCAATGGAGCTAAATACTCGAAGATGTGATACACTTGACTTCCATCCACTCCAAGCCTCCTGAGGTGTCACATTCTTTAAACTCTTTGTTGGTGAACGATTTGACAAATAAACTGCACATACACCTGCTTCTGCCCAAAATTCTTTTGGCATCTTCTTATTTTTTAACTTGGATCTTTCCATGTTGAGAATGGTTCTAAACTTCCTTTCAGCAACCCCATTTTGTTGTGGTATTGTAGGAACAGTAAGGGGCTGGCGAATTCCTTAGTCTTCACTATATTTGTTGAATTCACTTGATGTGAATTCACCACCTCTATCAGTCCTTAACGCTTTTATTTCATAACCACTTTCTTTTTCGACTACTGCCTTAAACTTCTTGAAAGTTTCAAAAGCTTCAGATTTATTTTTTAAGACATAAGCTCATGTCTTCTTGCTATAATCATCAATGAAAAGCATAAAATATGAACTGTTACCGAGTGATTGGGGCTTGATAGGTCCACATAAATCTGAATGCACTAACTCAAGTGGCTTTTGAGCTCTTGAATTAGTTTGTTTTGGAAATGGCTTCTTTAAATGCTTGCTAAGCAAACATGCTTTAGAAAGTTGATTCGGATGATCAACATGGGGTAATCCTTGTACCATTTTCTTGTGACCTAGTTCATTTAGTCCTTCAAAATTAAGATGACCAAATCTCATATGCCACTCCCAAGATGGATCTTCAATACTCATCTTCAAACACATATTTATCTTCAATAAGATTTGTTTCTTCCTGCACCTTTTGTGAATAAAATTCCCATGCAAAATGGCCATATTTATCATAATTGTAACATTGAATTTTAGCTTGTTACTGTTTGAAATTGGTTCGTTCCTCTACCTCTTCCTCGACCTCGACCTTTGGTAGAAGTTTCACCTCTATAAAAATTATTGGTGTTTTGGTCTTCTCTCCCTCTTCCTTGGCCACGTCCATTGCCATGTCCGCGTCCTCGTGCTGCCTCTACCACATGATTGAAATCTTTGCTTATCACGTGTATCTCTTTAATTATTAAAAGAGATTTTAGCTTGCAACACTTGTTGCTCATCTTCCTTTTTACCTTTTTTACCTATTCTTTGTTCATAGGCTCTAAGAGACCCATTTAATTCGTCAACCGTCATGGAATCTAAGTCCTTATTGGCCTCTTCAATAGCAACCACAACATGGTTGAAATCTGAATTAAGAGAACGTAGTATTTTTTTTCAACTACACGAGAGTCGGGCATTGACTCACCAAGCCTCTTCATTTGATTCACAATGTATAAAACTCTTCCAAAATAATATGAGATGGATTCTATATTAGACATCTCAATGTGTTCAAACTCTCCTCTTAGAGTTTGAGGACGAACCTTCTTTACTCTACTTACTCCTTCAAACGAATTTTGAAGAGTATCCCATGCTTGTTTGGAGTTGGTTGCATTAGCAACTTTCTCAAACATATCATCATCCAATCCTTGATGGATGACCGTGAGTGCATTTTGATCCTTTTTCCCCTCGGTTTCCAAAGCTTTTGAGTCATCTTCTGGTTGTATAAAACCTTTCTCAACAATCTCCCAAAGTCCTTGTGCGCTAAGAATAGTTTTCATTCGTAGAGACCACTTATCATAATTTTATTTTGTGAGTTTGGGGTATTGAAAAGCTACGACATTATTTTTTATTGCCATGTCTTATATATAACGTGGCTCTGGTACCACTTTGTTGGAAGCGTGGTGGACACACAAATATATTTCAGACAGTAATATAGGGGGAAAACAAATGCACTAAACAATAACTCTTATATCTCTTATAAAATGTGTGTCTTATTTTTCTACTTCTTTCTTCTTAGTACAAAATGAATTACATATTGCGTTTGTATAATATTGTTGTATGCTAATAAATAAATGTTACTCCTAATACTTCTCTCATTCTCACATTTTAATAGCTTTGCTTGTTTTTCTCAGTTCCATAAATATATATTGACGTCAAGTTTATTTATCTATTTTTAACAGAAACAAATGTAAAATTTATTGATTTGAATACTGAGTTACAATCTCTAATCAATCAATCAATCAATCAATCAATCAAAGCCTTAATCCCAAAAGTGGGGTCGGCTAACATGAACCAAATTTGATTATTCCGTGTAGTCATCAACATAAATCTTTCTCCTCCATCCCTTACGATCCAAAACTTCATCCTCACGTAAATCCATGCACTTCATATCCTTCCTCACTCCTTCCAACCAAGTCATCTTTGGTCTCCCTCTTCCTCGTTTAATCCCTCCATGGTCCCACTCTTCCACTCTTCGCACCGGTGCACCCTCGGGTCTCCGTCTTACATGTCCAAACCAACGCAGACGATTTTCCCTTAATTTATCTACAATGCCCGCCACACCTACTTTCTTGCGAATAACCTTATTTCTGATTCTATCTCTTAAAGTGTTTCCACACATCCACCTTAACATGCGCATTTCCGTAACCTCCATCTTTTTAATATGCTCTTTCTTAGAAGCCCAACATTCTGTACCATAGAGCAACACTGGTCTTATGGCAGTCCTGTAGAATTTTCCCTTCAACTTTAAGGGAATGCTGCGGTCGCATAGCACTCCCGTGGCCGCTCTCCATTTAAGCCACCCTGACTTAATCCTGTGGGTCACGTCTTGATCAATGTCACCATTCTTCTGGATGATCGACCCTAGGTACTTAAAACATTCACTCATGGTCAAATCCTTTCCATCCAAACTCACCACTTCATTGCTTGTCCCCCTCTGAGTGCCAAAACGACATACCAAATATTCAGTCTTACTCCGACTTAGCTTAAACCCTCTAGATTCCAACCTTTGCCTCCATTGCTCCAACTTGACATTAACCCCATCCTTAGTCTCATCCACCAAAACGATATCATCTGCGAACAGCATACACCATGGAACCTCATCTTGAATTGGTCTAGTTAATTCGTCTAGAACCGTTGCAAAAAGAAAAGGGCTTAATGCAGACCCTTGATGCAATCCGATTGTAATAGGGAAATCTTTTGTCAACCCTCCGCATGTCCTCACATTTGTTGACACATCCCGATACATATCCTTAACTAGGTCTACATACCTTCGTGGGATACCTTTCTTCAACATTGCCCACCAAAGTATCTCTCTTGGCACCTTGTCATATGCCTTCTCTAAATCAATAAAGACCATATGAAGATCTTTCTTCTTTACCCTATAAAACTCCATCATTTGTCTTATCAAATGGATTGCGTCCATAGTAGATCTCCCAGGCATAAAACCAAATTGGTTATCTGAAATGCTTGTGCATGCCCTCAACCTTTGTTCAATCACCCTTTCCCACAACTTCATAGTATGGCTCATAAGCTTAATTCCTCGATAGTTAGAACAATCTTGAGCGTCTCCTTTGTTTTTATAAACCGGGACCAAGGTGCTCTTCCTCCAATCTTGTGGGATCCTTGTAGCCGTCCATATCTTGTTGAAAAGGTTTGTTAACCAATCAATACCAATCTTACCCAAACACCTCCACACCTCTATCGGTACCCCATCAGGGCCAACCGCCTTCTTAGGTTTCATCTTCCTCAGTGCAATCTCCACCTCTACTCTCCTAATCCTTCGCACATGCTCCATGTTGATTTCTTCATCACTCATAGAGGTATCTCCTATCACAACTCCATTCTGTAACTCCTCTACTTATTCAATTACCAGTTTACCACCCATAATTGTATGGTGACTTGATTTGATGTTCATGGAGGGCCAAAGAGGCTTGATGTCGATTGGGATTCATCTTCTTGTATAGTGGCGCATGTGGTTTGATGTTTGTTTTTCTTCTTCTAGATTTTGGTAAGTATATCGCTAACTCCGGAGAGGTTGTGGTTGTGGAGTGTGAGGGACTCAACCCTCACCTTCTCAACAACTAAAGGAAAACAGAATATTAAACAAGAACAGAGCAAATATGGCAGCTAGCAATGGTGTTTGATTGATAGAATAAGGAAGCAAACGGTAACTTCAGGTTACCAATCTCCAAGGTAGTATCTTTAGGATACAAGTCTCAATTCAAATGTGTCTAATCTCATGCCAAATACATTCTCCTACCATCCCCTAATTTATATACAACAGGATTCACAAAAAGTACTCGCTCTTAATTAACTTGTTTTCATTCACTCAGATGTGCCAAGGTTCCACTACTCCATGTTGCTCCCCTCTCCCGCAGGCTTTAATTGCACTGTTGTCTGGTAGCGCCAGCTCATCACTTGCTGTTGTGATTGGTGGTGCAATAGGCTTGACTGATCTGCCCCTCCTCTAATATTGCTTCAAGATTAGTGGCTTGGTTGGCTTAGTTGGCCCAATTCCTTATCTATTTCATGTAGTGGCTTTATTCTAGTGTCTCTAAAATGATAGATGAGAGCTCTACTCATAGAGGAGCTTAGGGTTTGCTAAGGAACCACAGAGATGGGCCTCAGGCTAAACCCTTTAAAACATCCCAAAACCCTTTTGTAGAGTTCTTTTATTGGACTTTAAAAAAAGAATGATCCATTTTGTCGAGCTTTACGCTTTGATTAAACGAGTTAACTAAGATTAATAAAATGGTTTGAAATAATTTATTAACACGAATTAATATTTTTTCAAATATATGAGTCAACAATTTAACCTAGACTAACTATGACTCGGACAATTTAAATGACACTTGATAAAAGTTTTGTGCCTACAATGTTGCCCTTTTCATCAAATTTTAAAAATTTTAAAGGTTAATAACCATTAGGCATTTTCATCTTGTTAATTTTGTTAGTATATGGCTTCTCATTAAGTCTTTTTTTTTGGGGTCATGAAGGCCTTCACCTAGTTGATTATGGACAACATTTACTATCATACTCATTATACGCTGCATGGTGAATGCAATCTCGCTCCTAGTACTCCATTTAGAAAATTAGAACTCTCGTCTCCATCAGAGTCTTCTTCGTGCTTTGTACTCCATCAACCTCCATTTCATATTATTATTTGTGATGTTTGTCAGAATTGGATGTTTTATTATATGCAACAAATGTTTTATTCTCTTTTTAAGTTGTCATTTTTTTTCTATCTCTCTCCTTATCATATGCATCTCTATCCTTCCTTCTCCATTTAACACTCACAAACAGATTTTGCATTAGAGTCCGTACAAACTCATTTGTTGCAAATAACATGAAACAGCGGTAGTAATTCAAATTATATTATAGGCGATTTTCATTTGTTTGGCATCTTTATTGATCTTTGGTATTTAAGGGCGCTTGGAGATGAATTCATAAGAAAATAGTTGAATCTGGGAAAAAAAAAAAAAAAAAAAATCATAGGCTAACTATTGTTACTGTAAGTCATTTAAAAGATGCAGCCAAGCTAGCCACATCAGTATCAAAATTAACACAAAGGTTTATGCTGAGCATTGAGTTGCTATTGAGTTTTCATCTGATTGATATGAGCATGTACCCGATGTTAAAGCCAATGACTACTTCTGTGGAGCTTTAAATATGTTTTTGGTGTATCAGTACAAGGATGGTGTAGCTGATTACTCACTTTCTGATGCATTTGATAACAACTGATTTAGCTGTGTGTATTATTTTTATATGATTTTCTAAAACTCTAGGTAAATAACTATTTGGTGAGCTTAATTTTAACAGAAAAGAATGATGGTCTTACCAAAAGTACTTTTGTTAAACTCATAGTAAGCAGTTTGATTGTAAAGAAAAAAATCAGGGAAATCGCTTCTTTGTTTGGTGTCATGCAGGGAAAGCAATTAGGCACTTTAAATTTTGTGTATTCCTTGAGGGCCTGAGGGGCGATCCTTTTAACATAAGGTAACTATACGTAGGCCTCATTCTTTTCACTTGAAATTCTCTTATCTGAGCTCATATGATTATTGAGCTATATTGAACTTATCAGAACAAATCACCAAACTCAATTGTACTTACATATCCCTGAAATTTAATGAACTTATCTATCAGAGCTTATACTTTTGTTTCCGATGTGGCTCATTCATGGTTTATGAGTATATGGGAGGATAACATTGATTGTGTAATCTCTGTCTGTCAAAAATCTGGAGTCTGATCCTGATCTTTTCTTTCCTTGTGAGGTGGCCTACACTTTATGAACTCAGCTTTTTAATTTGGAAAGTGGAGTTTAGGTTGTGCTGTTTTGTTTATGGACCATATGTTGGTGAGTCTGATAGTTTTCATGAAAAGAAAACAAAAGGTGCTTTAGAGGTGTGCTGTGCTCGTTTATGGTGATGATTTGGGTTGGAGCATAATGATCATATGACATATATTCCATATTTAGGTTTATGGGGTAGAGGTGTTTTGCGACTATGTGGTGTTAGTAGCCTCTTTATGTCTGTGGTGCCTGATGCTTTTTTGACATTTTTGCTTTCAAGTGCGCAGTGTGATTTGGCATGCTTTTATGTAGGCTTTTTAGGATGATACCTTGTTCTTCCACTGTATTGCTATGTAATTTCCTACTGTCATCATATGGAGTAATATTCTTTGATCTAACCATGATTTTTTCCCCATAGGATTTAGAGAAGTTAAAAACTGCTTTAGATGACTGAGCTACTCGGTATTTGGATCGATGTTCGAAATCTAGTGTCATTGTGTTTATTGTTGGCTCCTCTTCCTTGGACGAGTACCTCTTTTGACAGAGTAATGTATTTGAAGCTTAATAGCTGTTAGCTTTTCTGTTTAATTATCACAAGTGTTTGGATTTTTTGGCTTTGCTGTTTAATTATGGATGTTGCTTAATAAACGTGTTGTGTATCGCCTATAGGTTTACAACTTTACAGAACCAATTTTGCTTGCAAAATTCGCGTTGGTTTCAGGACAATTTTGACAGTATTTGTTTTTGTTTATTTGCTCTTCACTTGGGATTTTGGTGACAGCATTTAGCAGCTTACATGTGTCCGATCTTGAAGTTAGAAGTGAATCATTAAGCTAGAACAAATTCCTTCACTTCTCACTTTATCGATCAGCATGTTAGTATGGCTGACATTCTCCAAATTGATGTTTGATTTTCAGGTGAACTTGCTGGTTTCAAGTGACAGCAGCTCAGTTATCTAAGATGATCAGACATCTCTTTCATCCCTTTAGTTTGGGAGGCTGCTATATAATGTATGCAGCTCCACTAAATAACTAATACTCCTATAATCGCGCCTTAATTTAGTATTGAAAATATTTAAGTTTTAAATATATAAATCACTAGAGTATGATAATTGGCTCTTTAATAACACTTAGTTTTATTTTATTTACTCCGTACTTAATAAATTAGTATGTAATGCAAGTGTTACCACAGTATTAAGAATGAAACAGATGCTGTAATTTTCCTTTTGATTTTGCATCCTTCAACTTAATTGTAGTTTCACTCTTTCATTAATAACAAATATTTAAGCGTTAGAACAATTGTTACAGTAACAGATTTAAATGCGATATTTGTTACAGAATTGTATAGTAAGGTCATCGATTTTCCATTACTTGTATTTTTGTTATCATTTCGGTCATATTCGGTCTGGTTTAGACCGGTGAACAACCCTAATAGCCTACGCTTATACGTCAACTGGGCCATCACTTCAAAATGATGAAAAAGAAAAATGCTAATGATATATACGCTCCATCAAAATGAGATATCTTGAATAGATTGGACTCAGTCGTAAAAGCAAGTGCCACTTTTGACAAAAGGAGAAAAAATAGAAAAAAAGCAAATGCCACTTTCCTTTGCTTTTGTAGGGACTAATGTCCCAATACATTGCTGTTCGAGATCTTAGTGTCTCCTTTTTGTCTTCAAATTCAATTTGTTTATAAAGAATGTTGGTTGAGTTGGGGAAGAAAATCAATCAGATCACCTCCTTTTATAGACCTTTAATACAATAATCATTTCGTCAAAATGATTTTTCTGACTGTAAATAACAATCATATTGACAATGTTGTTTCAACAAATTGTGATTTTAGTTTCTCTAAACTAAAATAATAGTCATATTGTCTTAATATTTCGTAATAAAATGAGATAACAATTGTTAAAGATAGTATCACAAAACATAAGGAATAATGATACTAATATTGTAGAAAATGTGATAATTTTGCTAGGGAAAAGAAAATGTGAAGTATTTAGATTAATTGAAATTGTTATTACATTTTAAATGTTGCCATGAGCCCATTAATTTTAAAAAATACCGTTCTGCCAAAAGAAAAAAAATATGTTCTTATATTCTTATTTGTAGTTGTTTTTATAAGATTATCCTTGGGAAACTTTTTGTCCAACTTTTGTGTAGACAGCCACCTCAGATTCCAATACAGAGAAGTCACTGGAATGAAGTATTGTAATTTGCTCAAATCATATATATATATATATATAATTTTATTTTATTTATTTATTTATTTTTTTTTTTTTTTTTTTTTTGGGGTAATAAACTCATGATAGCCAAATAATGAACTTTTTTGAATGCTAGTTGTATAGTGTCTTCTATAACTAAAAAAAAGAGAGATGGAGAGAATTTATTAGCTAAAAAAGAAAGTAATGTATCTAGATTGAAACTTCTATTTTAATAAAGTGATGTATATATTAAAAATAGAGGAAGCATTTAATCTTATTTTTTAATAAAGTATGACTTTACATTATTCATACACTAAGTTTGATCGTACTTACTTTAAATAAAAAAGTTTTACCATGTTTTCTTACTTAATATATTGTATAATTGTTGTTCAAAGATTGTCAATTTATAGATATCAAATATTAATAATTTCTACCTTTTCGTATTGACAATTATGTATGTCAAAATGTTGCGAAAATTCATAAAACTTTGCTTTTAGCTTATATTATATTATATTATTTTGTTGTTGTTAAGAGACCCTCCTCGTGATGGTAAATTCTAATGGGTTGATTGTCATTAACAGAAGTTTAGGAAACAATTTAACATTTATGCAAGACCTCAAGCACATAATAATATGAATCACTAGAGCTGTCAAAAATCGACCCGAACCGTTTTGAACTGTTTCGAAAAGGAACCGAACCGCTAAGAACCTGTTATTTTAAAATCGTAAACCGACCCAACCCGATTTTTAAAAACCTGAAACTGAACTGATCCGAATGTTTGAGAACCGTTAATGAACCGTACCCGATATCAAGCCGAGCTGATACAACCCGAAATTGAGAACAACCCGAACCGAGTACTTTTGAACCCGATAGCAACCCGACCCATTGTAAACCGAAACCGTTTAAACCCAACAAATTAAAAACCCAATAAACCTAAATCGTTTACAACCTGTAACTGGTTAGGATTGAACCGTTTATAACCCGTAATAAGTTATGAATGAACCGTTTACAAACCGTCGGTTATAACTGAACCATTTATAATCTGTAAGTCTGTAACCCGTTATGACCGTAGAATTTTTTTTTCTCTTTTTTTGGTATATTTTATCAATAGTAAAACAAAAGGGTTTAATTTGAATTATAAAGTATTTATATTGAAAAGGTTTGGAATTTTGATGTCATTGAAACTCTTATGCTACAATATTATCGTCCTTTAACGAGTAATGGCTTATGGAA
Source organism: Chenopodium album (assembly GCF_948465745.1). Lineage (NCBI taxonomy): Eukaryota > Viridiplantae > Streptophyta > Magnoliopsida > Caryophyllales > Amaranthaceae > Chenopodium > Chenopodium album. Next base: position 16,019,495 of record NC_137847.1, on the reverse strand, counting down.
CACTATATTGTATTTAAAAAATTAAAAATCTAAATCAAAAGTTAGCTCTAGATTTGTTATTATTATTTGATCCTTAAAATCATTATACAAAAAGGGACATCAAGTTAAACAACTAATTAATACTCCGTATGATCTACTGGATAACTAATTAAAGAATATTGAGGATATAGTAGACGATATACGTTAACGAAACCCGTTTAAAACTGGCAAAACTAGTTGTCAAACCGACTAAGTTCAACTTGAACCGATTACAACCCGACCCGATTAGTACCCGATATGTGTTGATCCAAAACCCACTTTAAACTGACAAACCCCATTTTTAAACCGACCGAATTTAACCCGAACCGATTATGACCCGAACCAATTATAACCTGACCCAATTAGAATCCGACCCGAAAAGAAACTATAATAAAAATAAACCAAACCGAATCGACCCGAAATTATTTAAAACTGACCCGTTAATAATTCCAACCCATTAAAAACCAACCCATTACAAACCGAAACCCGATAAACCAAATCCAAAACTGAACCGAAAATCCGATTGACACCCCTAGAATCACATGATAAGGTTAGATGTACAAACCTTGATGCATTCTCTTCTCCGAAATCAAGAACCTCAAGCGTGTCTTCTATACTCAAGTTCATTGATCATGTTATTAAATGTCAAATGGATAACAAATAATTGTAAAATTGCACTCTTACCACACTACTACACTAGGTGATTTGATAAGAAAAAGTGAAGTCCATATAAAATGGCTGGAATTTGTACCCTCTGACTTTTCAACTTGGGCCTCGTTTGATGACAAAGCGACATCAAATTATTGACTTTTTTTTTTTATAAAATAAGATAAAAGATACGAAAGGGAGCCAAAAGGATCCAATTTTTGCAATCTTTATCTCCATTTTACAAAGTCTAACTTTTTTTTTCCATTAGTAAGTTAATAAGTATTAAGAAGGGCACTTAAGTCTTCAAAGAAAAAAGGGGGAGGGCACTTATTAAAGGCCATACCAAACACATCCTTAATAGCATAAGGAGTAAGGGCATAGGAGGAATCGATTAAACCTTTATTATAGCATCACGAAAGACATGACAGTTGACTTTGATAGGTTTTGTTCGTTCATGAAAAAACATGATTCTTAGCTATATGAAGAATTGATTGACTATAGCAGAACAATTTAATTGCCTTTCAATGATGCATGCCCAAACTTAACAAAAGACCTTTCACCCACTTTAATATACAAGATAGCAATTATAGAGAGATATATATTATGCCTCTGCCGAAGAGTGAGAAACAATATTTTGTTTCTTAGTCTACTACAAAATGAGGAAATGACCAAGAAACACATGCCATCTAGTCAATTATCTACGCATAATGAGATACGCCGTCCAATCAGAATCATACTAGCAGTTAACAATTAAATCACTATCCATCGTAAAAAGAATTCCCTAGCCGAGAGTACCCTTTAAATATCGCACGACCATTGAGGCTGCTAGCTTCCCAGTATGACTACTAGATAAATCAGCCTACCAACAAGCCTATGATAGGCTTTGGGATTTGAGAGTGCACGTAGTGCAACACCACTAGCTAAACTAAGCTTGTGGTTTTGTTCAATAGAGAATCCATCTTACAAGTCTAGCACCTAACAAGCCAACTTTAATTTAGATGTGATATCAAGAGTATACTTCCTTTGGCAAATGAGCAAATAAATCAGTTTAACTATGAGCAACTTGAAGAAATTATGTCTTCGATAAGCGCAATTACTAGATATATTAAGGATCACTATTATGGAGATAATTAGTTCATTTTTTTGGGTTGTCATTGTCTGGTGCTAGATATGACAAATGAATTTTGGGCTAGTTAAATAGTTCAAAGCCTTATAAAATGGATCCTATGAGGTCACACATAAGGGTATTGGGTTAAACAAGTATGATGCCTATTAATGGGCTTCATGAGATTAAGACAAACCATGAAAGGAATTGGGCTAGAGTAGTTTGATTAGAGTTAGGAGTTTGGGCTTGACATGGACTCTTATTTAGATATATGACCTATATATAAAGTCCATGCCTAAGGTTAAATTAAGTCACAATTAACAATCAGTGAATTGTGAAACAAGACAACCAATTCCCAAACCCTAATCTCCCTTTTCTTTCTCCTCACTCATGCCCCCCTCTCATCTTGAAAAGATAATTGTCAAAATAAAAGTTGTTAATTTTGATAAGAGTTTTTGATAATTTTGAACAAAAGTTTCTATATGGATAATAATTGATAAAATAATGAAATTATCACATAAATATTTTAAGATATAATTGATTTAAAATTTTGTGATTGGCTAGGTAATTAGGATAGAATCTCCTAAATTAGTTAGGATAATCATGGAGAATAAATATGATTTATCTTCCAAGATTAAAATATGATTTGATTCTATCTCATACCTAAATTAAAATATATGATATTTAATAATTGATCATGAATAATATATGATATTATCTAATTGTAGTAATAAAAAAAAAAGAGATATTTAGGTGCCATGTTTCCTTAATTATGAACATTCAATGTTGTAATTTAGGAAAGCATGATGAGTGATTTATTATACGGCATTTTATAATATAATATGTTATTTATTGCTATATATAGACTAGTATGGCCCATGGATTCTAAATATGATCTGCGCGTCGTGATGTATTTTTGTAATCTAAATACGATATGCAAACCGTTAAGTATTTTTGTAATTTATTTTATTTTATTTAAGTAGTAGATAGAATAGAATAGTATTACAAGTTACAGTTAATCCAAGAAGCCAATGAAGTGAAGGCCCAAAGGAGCAAGATGAATGAGATCCATGAAGGTTCAATTCAATTGGGAGCTTTTGTTTTATTAGTTTTCTTAAGATTAAGGGGCCATACTGTGTCATGTTTTATTTATGCATTATTAAATTATGCATGTTAGATTTTATTGATGTTTGTGATTGTATACACCCAAATGTGTCTCCCCAAAACCAAACCCAGTGATGAATACCTTTCACGTCATTTGATTATCGAACGAAGAGAAAGTGTGAAAAGTCTAGTGATGTGGATGTTTTTATTAAAATATCTCTCTTTTTGTTTTCAAAAATGTTTCTTCTTTCACTGTATTTATGAAAATAGCCAGTATAATTTGGTTTGGTCCATGATAAGGGTCCAATAATGGTGTAGATCGATGGGACTTGAAAAGACCTTTCCAACGATATATTATAAGCCCAATTCCGATGAATAATGAGGAAGTTATGGCCAAAATACTAAACTGGGCTCAAACCGGATTTTACCTACGACCCAATGATCATGTGGAGGGTCCAAAGGTTTAGTCTATTCCTAAACTAATTAGAATTAATTAAAATCTTATATGATTTTCTAAAAGATCTTAATTATCCTTTTTGAAAAGATAAATCAAAGAATTTGAAATTGAATAAAACTTCCCTTTTTTAAGTCCTAATTCTATTCGAATTTAAAGACGTTCAAAGACAGTCAGATATTATCTTTGTGCCTCATAATCTTTATCCAAATCTTATATGGTTGAATAGATCTTGAAATTATCTTACCAATGATATATTATAATATTAATTCTGAGCTATAACAAAAAAGATATGAATGGAATACGAAACTCTATCCAAAACTGACATCCTTCCACTATTTCGGACATATCTTTTTATCTAAAAAATATTTTAATCTAATTCTAATTGGGTTGGAAAGTAGACTTCAAGAGATTTCCAACGACATATTATATGACTTATTTGGACTTCTGGATCAAAAGATATGATAAAAACAAAATCCGCAAAAAAATTATCCCAGCACCAAACGACAGGTCTGTCGCCTGGCGCTAATTGTCGCCTGGCGCTGCTCCTGTCGTCTGGCGCTAACTCCTGTCGTCAACGACAGAGGTCTTTTATTCCGAATGGGACTCGAACTCTTTTCTATCGTATCCCGAGCTATTTTTCTATAAATAGGGTCCTTGGCCTCCGTTTTTAATCATTCACAACAATCATCTCTCTCTATTCTCTCTCTAAAAAAGCAAGAAGCTTCCTCTCTCTATCCTTTTTCTAATCCTACCCTATTACAAAATTCCACATACATTATTTCTAGACACACTTAGCCAAGTTCGAGGTTGTCTTCGCCCTAGACGTAAAAAGTTGAATATTTCTAAGGGTTTGGTCCCAAATTCCTATTTCAATTATTTGATTTAATTGTTTGTTTATTATTTTTCCTTGAAGTTACTAACGTGTGTATTTTGTTATTAGAAAAAGATACGAGGAATCCAAGTAAGTAATTTAATTGTTATTCTTTTGATATAGAAAGCATACTTTGATTATTTTAATTCCTAGTATCATGTTAGGATGTCTTTATGATTCCTAGTATCATATTTAGGGTAATAACTAAGATTTCTAATATCATGTATGTTTATTATGATGCTTCCGATTTCCTTCCTAATATCATGTTATTACTATACTAGGAATAAAGTTTTGATCTTTATTGTTTAGTGACATGCTAGGGTTTGTTATTAATCTTGTTAGTATCATGCCTAGGATCTTGCTATTGTTATTATGCTTTATTGAGATTTTTATTATGATGATGATTGTTATTATGTTGCTTGATATGTATTGTTTTATTTCTTGATCACGCCCTCTCTTGCAGGTTTAAAGGGAATTTGTACTTGTAATCACGCTTAATAAGATAATTAATAATCTTGTTTAGGCTAATATGATTATAATTCAAGTGATCGCCAATAATAGTTTTGTTTGTGCATTAATATTCAACCAACATAGATTAAACAGGTTTAGGGTAAACCTATTGATTGCATGTTAGTCAGAAAGAGCACATGAATACGAGAAGAATAAAGTAGAGGCCTATTTTTAGGGCAAGTTCAATCTCTTTTAGGTTGGATTTGTACCTTCATCCCCGAACTTCCACTACTACAAAAATTGGAAAAAGGACCCCTAATTACAGACCCGTTATCTTAACTAACGGGTATGTTTGATGTAAGAGATCCTTTAATAGAGACAACGGGTCTCTTATAAGCCCTTGGGCCCACAACTTTATTGAGAGGAGTGAGATAAGAAACCTGTTGTAGGAGCAACGGGTCTCTTACATTATTTTTACTTCTCATTATTTACGGGTGTAGTGCCATCCTTTTGGCCGCTCAATCTCTCTCCTCTACATCTCTTTCTATCTCACCGACATTCCTTTGCTAATTTTTTTCCTTAAAAACTCATTCCTCATTTACCTCTAATTGTGCCATAATTTTGCTCTATCACTCTGATCTGCATCTTTTATCACCGAATCCCTTTGTTATTTTTTGTCCTCAAAAACTCATTCTCTTTCACCTCCAATTTACTCCCTCTCATCAATGGCTTCTTCTACTTTTTTTTTCCCACCTTCATCAACGACTTCTTCGAGCATATGCATGCTCCTTGTATTTTGAGAAGTCTCCACCTTCAAGATCCCTCTTTGCTTAGCCTCCGACGACAGTTGCAAAGTGCTTCAGTGCAATAAGATCTAGATTTAAGCATTCAAGGTACAATTTTTGCAAAATTCACTGAGTTTATTCGAATTTCTTCCTTTTTTTGTTCTGGATTGTTATGGGTTAGCGATGGTGGTGGGTAGACGTTTTCGATTTGTTTTGTGAGTTGTTTTTCTTTTGATTTTTGGTTTGTTTTGTGATTTGGTTTTTATTTGATTTTCGGTTTGTTTTGTGGTTTGAATTTTGTTGTTTGTTTTTGGGTTCATTGGTTTTTGGTTTGATTTAGATCTGCTGGGTTTCGTATAATTTTGGTTTGATTTAGATCTGCTGGGTTTCAATTCGTATATTTTTGGTTTGATGTAGATCTGCTGGAATTTCGGAATACCCAATTTTAACATAGAGTTGTAATTGATTTGGTAAGTGTTCATTTGATGAATTCTTATTTTTTCAATATGATTGTTTGATAATGTAATTAATTCTCAATTCAATTTAGTTTTTAAGTTATATGCTTTATTTTTCTTTTCACTTCAATAATGTCTGATGAGCAATGGGCTTATCCTTGCAGAAATTCCCAACCCCAAAAATTCAGAGAGACCGGATCTTGACGAATGAAATTGCAGATTATGGAGTAGTACTCCAGCCTTATTGATATAATATAGCTGTAAATTTTAGCGACTTTAAATATTTTTGTGTTAATTTTGCTTGATTTTTATGTTAGGTTTTTTTTTTTTTTTTGTATCTTATCAATTTTTTTTTTTTACCGAGGCTAATTTCATATGGTCTAAAAGTATTGTAACTTACAATTTTTTAATTTTCTGCCAATTTGTGTAAAGCATAAAAATTCAATATTCAAAATTCAAATGCAAACCACGTCTAAAGAAAATTTCTATTTTTTTTTATAAAAACAAAGAACAAAGAAACCCGTTAAGTTACATGACAGGTCTGTTTGATACCACCAAACAGACCCCTTATCTCAATCAACGGGTCTTTTTTCCTTCTAAATTATCAATTTTGAAACTTATGTAACATACCCGTTATCATTAACGACGGGTCTCTTTGTCCTCACAAACAGACCCCTTCTAAGGAACGGGTCTCTTTATCAAACAGACCTCTGAGATAGAGACCCGTTGTAAGGCGGTCTCTCAAGCATATTTTAACGGGTCTCTTTGCCATTTTTTGTAGTAGTGTTCCAGTCATGGTTCCAGACCTATTGGAGTTAACGATCTCTTGGATCGTTAAAGGGTGTAACCTTTCACCCTGTGAACGGTTTACAAGTTCCTTAAACTTGTTGGCGACTCTTTTCCTCTAGCTTCCTTCCCTTTGGACACCACCATGCTTAAGTGTATGATCACAGTGGGGCTCAAGTGTGGGATGCTTGAAATATTCCCTACAGTGATGATGCGCTAGAGTTCACTAAATAATCACAGCATAATAAATCTAGGTCCCGACAATATTGAGCTGAGGTTGCTCTTCCAATTAAAAACCCAATAGCCCTCTGTTAATTAATGATGGGTCATGTCAAAGTTGTGTATCATTTTTTACCTAGGTAACTTGGGGTAAATCATGTTCTACAGTTTTAATTGGTTATACTCAACAAAATTACCTAAAGAGTTTAGAAACTTGAAGCAAAGGTTAATATTTAAACATGTGATGGTTAATTATTCAATCAAGAATTACAAGAGTTGTTTAGTAAAGAGTTTACTCACCTTGAAAATGTAATGGTTGATGGTAGGGCCAAAGTCTGATCAATTATTGCACAATTAAAGGGTCTTGGAATAACTTAATTCAAAATGGGATCATTTAAAATTAAATGAAGTGTTTTAAAGTAACCAAGTTTAATTCTTATATGGTACTTTAAATTTTATTAAACATAGTTATTGAACTTTGCCTCGTTTTAATTTTGTTTGTAGATTAATAGCTTTAACGACAACATTAACTTGCCAACTAAACTAAAAACAAGGCTTAATCTAAGAAATTTCAAGAATTGGGAAGATGAGCTAAGAAATGTTCTTGAGAGCCACAAGCTCGAAGCTCGGTCGTTGTACATTCCCATCGAAAGCAAGTTCACAGTAGGTTTCACACCTGAAAGGCATGCAAAAGATGTTTCAAATGCAGAGAAAATCAGGGATCTCAGGTTAGCCTTTACTCTAAATTGTTGGAAGCAAATTTTGAGGATTATGAGCTAACCTCACTGCGAGAATGTCTTCGTGCTATTTGTAGAGGTGGCATGGGGGAATTAGGAAGTGGAGGCTTCATTGACAAGAATGTAAGGGAAGTCGTTGATTCGATTCCTCAAATATATTACTCCTGGACTGACAGTGTAAGGTTTGAGACTTACAATATTCATTATAAGATAATGGCTAAGAAACTCATTCCTGGTAGGTAAGTTAAGACCATATCAAGGAACTGATTGAGTTACTCAACCGGATGGACATCTTAGGGAGGTCATTTGATGATGACTCTACTCATGACACTATTCTGTTTTCACTCCATGTTGGATTTGATCTCGTCAAGCTAAATTGTGATGATGAAGGCTCTACAGTCACACTTGTCGATTAATTGATCAACCACACAGAGGAGTACTTGAAGAAGGAGGGAAACTAGTGCTTCTATTGCGGTAGGTGGTCTTGCCACTTGCCAGAATGTCCTCACAATATACCGTTTAAAATGGAAGGTAAGGAGTTACCTAGTATATTTGTTGTTGAAGTCAATCTTACCTCTTCTTCCACTTGGGTATTCAATACTGGTTGTGGTGCTCACATTATTAATAACATGCAGGGCTTAAAAGAAAGTAGGAAGTTAGCTAAAGGGGCGGTCATGCTTCGAGTAGGAAATGGAGCAAAAGTTGTTGCAGTTGCTATTGGAAGCTATCACTTAAGGCTCCCATCTGGTTTAATTTTAGGTGATTAATAATTGTTATTATGTCCCAAACACTACAAAGAACATTATTTCGATTCCAGTTTAAGACACTGAAAGTTTTTCTTTTGAAATAAGAGACAAGAGTTGTTTTATTTCTAAAGATAATATGTTATATGCTAATGCAAGATTGATTAATGGTTTGTATGTTTTAGACTACACAACCCATGTTTACAACATTAATCATGAAAAGCGCAAAATAGATGAATCAAACCAAACCTATCTATGGCATTGTAGGTTAGGCTATATAAACGAATCGCGCATCTAGAAATTACATAAGGGACTCCTAACATCATTTGAGGATTGTGAGTCATGCTTGTTAGGTAAGATGACCAAATCACCTTTTACAGGAAAGGGAGAAAAGAGCTAGTGACCTTTTAGGCCTCATACATACGAATGTGTGTGGACCAATAAGTTTAAAAGCTAGAGGTGGATTTAACTAATTCATTACTTTAATTTATGATTTAAGTAGGTATGATTATATATATTTAATGAAGCATAAGTCGGAATCCTTTAAAAAGTTCAAGGAATTCCAGAATAAAGTACAAAACCAGCTTGGGAAGACAATTAAAGCACTACGATCTGATCGTGATGGTGAATATTTGAATCAAGAGTTTGAGGGATTGTGGAATCCTCTCACAATGAACTCCTCCAGGAACGCCATAGTTAAATGGTGTATCAGAAAGGAGGAATCGAACCTTTCTTGACATGGTTCGATCCATGATGAGCTTTACTGATCTGCAGATATCGTTCTAGGGATATGCATTAGAAGCGATTGCGAACATGCTGAACATAAGCTCGTCCAAAGCAGTTGAGAAGATACCATATGAGTTATGGACTAGAAAGGTTCCAAAGTTGTCTTTTCTCAAGATTTGGGGATGTGAAGCCTATGTAAAACATTTACAAGGCGATAAGCTAGGCCCTAAATCAGACAAATGTTTCTTCGTGGGTTATCCTAAAGAGACAAAAGGGTATTATTTCTACAATCGCGCAGATAACAAAGTGTTTGTTGCTTGCGAAGAAATTCGAGACGAGCAACAACAAATGGATGTGGAAAACACCGCATCAGAGGCGAGGGCGCATGAGTCAGCTAATTTGATAAATCATGTATCGGAGCAAGCAAATTCGGGTAGCGAGACTCCTATCGTCCCACTTAAATCTAATTCATGCGAAAATCTTCAAAGTGTTGAAGAGAATAATTCTATTGTTGCTCCTACCCCACGTAGGTCAATCAGAATCAGAAACAAATAGTTTGTTGATGTGTTGGTAACTGAATATTATGAAATCTTCTTATTGGAGAATGAAGAACCTACAACCTACAAGAAAGCTTTGGCGAGCCCTGACTCGGAGAAATTGCTTGAGGCCATGAAATTCGAAATGGAATCGATGTCTGGAAATAAAGTGTGGGCCCTGGTAGACTTGCCTAATGGGGTCTAACTTATTGGATGCAAGTGGTCTACAAGTTTATAACAGACAAAGATGGAAATGCCTACATCTATAAAGCAAGACTGGTTGCAAAAGGTTTTAGACAATTTCATGGTACCGACTATGATGAAACCTTTTCCCCAGTAGCAATGCTTAAGTCCATTCGGATTCTTCCAGAGATTGCTGTATTTTTTTATTACGAAATTTATTAGATGGATGTCAAAACTGCCTTCTTGAATGGGTTCTTGACGGAGGATGTGTATATGACATAACTTGAGGGATTTGAAGATCCAAAAAATCATGGAAGGGTATGCAAACTTCAGAAATCCATTTATGGATTGTACCAAGCATTAAGGAGTTGGAACCTTCGTTTCGATGAGGAGATCAAACAATTTGGTTTTCTTAAGAGTGAAGAAAAACCTTGTGTATACAAGAAGTCTAGTGGGAGCAGCTTATTTTTTTAAGTCTTGTATGTAGATGACATACTGCTCATGGGAAATGACATACCAATGCTTGAGTCAGTCAAAGAATGGTTGAAGAGTTGTTTCTCCATGAAAGACTTAGGTGACGCTGTAGACACCTGATTGTGTCTCCCCAAAAACCAAACCCAGTAATGAGTATCTTTCATGTCATTGAATATCGAGTGAGGTAAAATGTTGAAGAGTTTTGTGAATTCTTCTGTTTTCTAAAATGTTTTAATAAAAATAATTCATTTCTTATTTCGAAAATGGTTCATTTTGTATCCTATTTATGAAAAATGTCTAATCCAGTTTGGTTTGGTTCACAATATGGGTCCAATAATTGTGTAGCTAGATGGGGTTTGAAAAGAGCTTTTCAACGATATATTATAAGCCCAATTCTGAGTTATAACGAGGAAGTTATGGCCAAAATACTAAACTGGGCCTAATCGGTTTTATATACGGCCCAATGATCATGTGGAGGGTCCGTAAATTATGATTGTATTGAAGGAGTTATGTCTTCGATAAGTGCAATTACTAGATATATCAAGGATCACTATTATGGAGATAATAAGTTCGTTCTTTTGGGTCGTCATTATCTGTTGGTAGACTATGATCAATGATCTTTGGGCTAGTCAAATAGTCCAAAGCCCGCTAGAATGGATCCTATGAGGTCACACAACAAGGGTATTGGGTTAAGCAAGTTAGAGGCCCATTTATGGGCCTCATGAGCAAGTAATTAATCATGAATTGGATTGGGCTAGCATAGTTAGATTAGAGTTAGGATTTTGGGCTTGACATGGACTCTTATTTAGAGATGTGATCTATAAATAAGATCCATGCCTAGGGTTGAATTAATTAACTCATAATCAACTTACAGTGGATTATGAAACAAGGCAACCAATCCCAAAAACCCTTACTCTCTCTCTCTAACTCATGGCTCTCTCTCTCCTCCCATAGACTGTACGCCGACCACCTTTGGTGGCGCGTGTGGTGGTTTGTGGTTGGTTTGTTGCTCTTTATTCTCCATAGAAGGTCAATTGAAGGCTTCAATTGCAACTAATTACTAGCATTAGTGGAGGTCTTAATCCGTGAATGTGGACCAAGTAGAGGAATCACGTTTGAGGTTCTTTGTCTCCCTTGTTCTTGCTCGATCATACGTGGATTCACGCTACAAAGGTATTAATTCTTATTCTTTATGTGTTAGCATGATCTTGGGATTAGGTGCTTTATGAATATGATTCATGTTTTCCGCAATTAGTACCTATAAACTCCTACATTGGTATCAGTTAGCCTATGCATGTACATATATTGAATATTAATTCTTTGATAGTCCACAATTTTAATTCAATTAGGGGGGAGAATAATTTAATTATGGATCAATTATTATTTTAAATGTGATTTAACATATAGAATTATTAAAAGTTGTTAAATTTTCTCAAAATTAGCCATCAAAAGATCCGAAAATTGCCCTAATATGTTCGAAAATTCGAAAACCCCAAACCCTAATTTTCGAAATTTTTTGAAACCCTAAACCCTAAATTGTGAATTTTATGTTTTGGTTTTGAATTAATTCGATTGCTATGTGATTAATAAATTTAATCTATTTGATTTCATGACAAATTATGAATTTTTCATGATCAAATTATTTAATTTAAGAGTTAAATTGAATTGGGGATTAATTTCATGAAGAACCCTAATTTCAAGATTGAATATGATTTAATTTTGAAATTAATTGGACCACATTAAGTTAATTTAATTTTAACAAAAAAATTTTTGTTTTATTTAAATAAAAAAAAAGTTTTATGCGTGGCAGTCGCGGCTGGTGGTGCAGCCACGGCGGTTGCTGCTGAAGGTGGTCCGGAGGGAGGGTCGGGGTGGGGCAGCAGGTCGGGTCAGGAGGGGCAGCAACAGCAGCACCGTGCAACGGTTGTGTGGCACTGCTGTTGTTGTTGTGCACCGCTGCTGAGCAGCGTACACCTCATGGTGTACGGCCACCGTGGCTGGCCACACCACGGTGGCTGGCGCACTGTTTTCAAAAAAAAAATTATTTTATTTTAATAAAAATCAGATTTCAAAATTAAAATTAAAAGAGATAAGTTTTGATTTAAAAAAGATAATTATCAAAATTAAAGTGGTTAATTTTGTTAAGTTTGGATAATTATTGAGCAAAAGATTCTATATTGATAATAATTGATTAAATAATGAGATTATCCCATAATTATTTTTGGATAATAATTGATTTAAATTTATGTGATTGGCTAGGCAATTAGGATAGAATCTCCTAAATTAGTTAGGATAATCATGGAAAATAAATATGATTTATCTTCCATAATTAAAATGTGATTTGATTCTATCTCATACCTAAAATAGAATATATGATATTTCATGATTGGTTATGAATAATATATGATATTATCTAATTGTAGTAATTAATTAAAATATGAGATATTTGGAGCCATGTTTCCTTAATTGTGAAAATTTGATGTTGTAGTTTAGGAAAGCATGATGAGTGATTTAGTATGTGGCACTTTATAATATATGATATTATTTATTGCTATATATATAGACTAGTATGGCCCATAGATTCTAAATACGATCTGCGCATCATTTTGTATTTTTGTAATCTAAATACGGTCTGCGTACCGTTAAGTATTTTTGTAATTAATTTTATTTTATTTAAGTAGTAGATAGAATAGAATAATATTACAGGTTGTAGTTGATCCAAGAAGCCAATGGAGTGGAGGTCCAAAGGAACAAAATGGATGAGATCCATGAAGATTCAAGTGGGAGCCTTTTTGCTTTATTAGTTTTCTTAGGATTAAGGGGCCATACTATGTCATGTTTTATTTATGCATTAGTAGATTATGCATGTTAGATTTAATTTATGTTGATTGATGATGCACTAGAGTTCACTAAATAATCACAACATAATAAATCTAGGTCCCAGTAATATTGAGGTTGCTTTTCAAATTAGATACCCAATAATCCTTACATAGTGAGTGATAGGTCAGCCTCCGCAGAGTGTCACTTGTTATTTTAGGCAATGTGGGGTAGATCATGTTTAACATATTTAATTGGTTATACTCAACAAGGTTACCTAAAGCGTTTAGAACCTTGAAGCTAAGGGTAATAATTAAACATGTGATGGGTAATTATTCAACCAAGAATTACAAGAGTTGTAATCAGTAAAGAGTTTACTCACCTTGAAAATGTAATGCTTGATGGTAGGGCCTCAGTCCGGTTAACTATTACACAAATAAAGGGTCTTGGAATCATTTAATTCAATAGGGATCAATTAAAATTGAATAAATGCTTTAAAGTTACCAAACTTATATCGCTTATGGTACTTTAAATTTATTAAACATAATTATTGAACTTTGCCTCATTTTGTTTTTGTTTGTAGATGAATAACTTTTACGACAACACTATTTTGCCAAATAAATTGAATTTAAGGCTTAATCTCAGAAACTTCAGGTAATGGGAAAACGAGCTAAGAAATGTTCTCAAAAGTCAAAAGCTTGAAGCTCGTTTATATATACCCATTGAGAGCAAGTATACAGTTGGCTTTAATCCTGAAAGGCATGCAAAAGATGTTTCAGATGCAGAGAAAATCAGGAATCTCATATTGGAATCTATTCCAACTTGTTGGAAAAGAAGATTCAGGAAATATTAGTTGACCAATCTGCATGAATGTCTTCGTGCCATCTGTCGAGGTGGCATTGGAAGGCTAGGAAGTGGAGGCTTCAACGACTATAGTATAAGAGATGTCGTTAATTCGATACCTCAGATTTACTACTCCTGGACTGACAGTGTAAGGTTTGAGACTTACAATATCCATTGTAAGATTATGGCTAAGAAACTCATCCCTGGTCAGTCAGTTAGGACCCATGTCAATGAACTGATTGGATTGCTCAATTAGATGGATATCGTAGGGAGGTTGTTCGATGATGACTCTGCACATGATACTATCCTGTTCTCACTTCATGATGGATTTGATCTAGTTAAGCTTATTCATGATGATGAAGGCTCGAAAGTGACACTAGTCAACCTTTTGATCAACCACTCAGAGGAGTACTTGAAGAAGGAGGGAAGCCAATGCTTCTATTGCGGTACGTGTTCTTGCCACACGCTAGGGTGTCCCCATTATACACTAGTGAGAACGGAAGGTAAAGAGTTACCTAACGTTTTTGTTGTAGAAATTAATCTTAATTCTTCTTCTACTTGGGTATTTGATACCGGTTGTGGTGCTCACATTGTTAATAACATGCAGGGCTTAGAAGGGAGTAGGAAGTTAGCAAAAGGGGAAGTCACACTTCGAGTAGGAAATGGAGCAAAAGTTGCTGCACTTGCTATTGGAAACTATCATTTGAGACTTCCGTCTGGTCTTATTTTGGTGCTTAATAATTGTTATTATGTTCCAACAATTACCAAAAACATTATTTCAGTTCCAGTTTTAGATACTGAAGGTTTTTCTTTTGAAATAAGAGACAAGTTTTGTTTTATTTCCAAAGAAAATATGTTATATGCTAAAGCAAAATTTTTTAATGGTCTGTATGTCTTAGATTATACAAATCATGTCTAAAACATAGATCATAAAAAGCAAAGAACAGATGGTTCAAACCCAACATACCTATGGCATTGTAGGCTTGGACATATTAACCAAAAGTGCATCCAGAAATTACATAAGGATGTACTCCTTTCATCATTTGATTATGAATCATTTGAAAATTGTGAATCATACTTGCTTGGTAAAATGACTAAGTCACCCTTTACGGGTATAGGTGAAAGAGCTAGTGACCTTTTGGGACTCATACATACGGATGTATGTGGACCAATGAGTTCAAAAGCTAGGGGTGGATTTAGTTACTTCATTACTTTCACTGATGATTTAAGTAGATTTGGTTACATTTACTTAATGAAGCAAAATTCGTAAGCCTTTGAAAAGTTCAAAGAATTCCAGAATGAAGTACAAAACAAACTTGGGAAAACAATTAAAGCATTAAGATCTGATCGTGGTGGTGAATATTTAACCCAAGAATTTGGTGAACATCTGATTAATTGTGGAATACTTTCACAATTAACTCCTCCAGGGACACCATAGTTAAATGGTGTGTCAGAAAGGAGGAATAGGACCTTACTGGATATGGTTCAGTCCATGATGAACTTTACTGATCTACACATATCATTCTGGGGATATGCATTAGAAGCAGCTGCTAAAGTACTGAACAGAAGCCCGTCCAAAGCAGTTGAAAAGACTCCATATGAGAAATGGAATGGAAAAGCTCCAAAGTTGTCTTTTCTCAAGATTTGGGGATGTGAAGCCTATGTAAAACGTTTACAAGGTGACAAACTACAGCCTAAATCAGACAAATGTTTCTTTGTGGGTTATCCCAAAGAGACAAGAGGGTATTACTTCTACAATCGCGAAGATAACAAAGTGTTTGTTGCTCACGATGGTGTCTTTCTAGAAAAGGAATTCCTCTCTAGAAAGCCAAGTGGGAGTAAAGTAGTTCTCGAAGAAATTCAAAACGAGCAACAAATGGATGTGGATAACACCACATCAGAGGCGAGGGTGCATGAGTCGACTAATCATGCGTCGGAGCAAGCTAATTCGACTAGCGAAACTCCTATCGTCCCACTTGAATCTAATTCTTGCGAAAATCTACAAAGAGTTGAAGAGAACATTTCTATTGTTGATCCTAACCCACGTAGGTCTGCCAGAATTAAAAACAAACAGTTTGTTGAAATTCTGTTAACTGAGGATTCTGAAATCTTCCTATTGGAGAATGAGGAACCTGCAACCTACAAGCAAGCTTTGGCGAGCCCCAACTCAGATAAATGGCTTGAGGCCATGAAGTCCGAAATGGAATTGATGTTTGAAAATACTGTGTGGACCCTAGTAGACTTGCCTGATGGGGTAAAACCCATTGGTTGCAAGTGGGTTTACAAGATTAAAACAGACAGGGATGGAAATGCCTACATCTATAAAGCAAGACTGATTGCAAAAGGGTATAGACAGATTCATGGTATTGACTATGATGAAACCTTTTCCCCAGTAGCAATGCTTAAGTCCATTCGGATTCTTCTAGCGATTACTGCATTTTTCGATTACGAAATTTGGCAAATGGATGTCAAAACCGCCTTCTTGAATGGGTTCTTGACGGAGGAAGTGTATATGAAACAACCTGAGGGTTTTGAAGATCCAGAAAATCCTAGTAAAGTATGCAAACTTCAGAAATCCATTTATGGATTGAAGCAAGCATCGAGGAGTTGGAATCTTCGTTTTAATGAGGCGATCAAACAGTTTGGTTTT
Source organism: Chenopodium album (assembly GCF_948465745.1). NCBI lineage: Eukaryota > Viridiplantae > Streptophyta > Magnoliopsida > Caryophyllales > Amaranthaceae > Chenopodium > Chenopodium album. Next base: position 16,002,888 of record NC_137847.1, on the reverse strand, counting down.
CTCAAAAGCGAAGAGGAACCTTGTGTATACAAGAAGTCCAGTGAAAGCAGCGTAGTTTTCTTAGTCTTGTATGTAGATGACATACTACTCATGGGGAATGACATACCAATGCTTGAGTTAGTCAAGGAATGGTTGAAGAGTTGGTTCTCCATGAAAGACTTGGGTGACGCCGAGTACATTTTGGGAATCAAGATCCTTCGAGATAAGTCTCGAAGGATGATTAAACTGAGTCAAGAGACTTATATTGATAAGGTTCTTGACAGGTTTGAGATGAAAAACTCCAAGAGAGGAATTCTCCCCATGTCCCATGGCATTACGCTCAGTAAATCTCAATGTCCGGTTATGCCAGACGAGATGAGACGTATGGCTATCATACCTTATGCTTCTGCAGTTGGGTCGATAATGTATGCCATGATTTGTACGAGGCCGGATGTTGCATATGCTTTAAGCATGTGTAGCAGATTTCAGGCAAATCCAGGTGAAGCACACTAGACAGCTGCCAAGAACATCCTTAAGTACTTGAGAAGGACTAAAGGAATGTTTCTAGTATATGGTGGCGAAGATGAGTTGGTTGTCAAAGGTCATACGGATGCGAGTTTCCAGACAGACAAAGATGATTTCAAATCCCAATCTAGGTACATTTTCTGTCTGAATGGAGGAGCAGTGAGCTGGAAGAGTTCGAAGCAAAGCACTATTGTAGACTTTACGACAGAATCAGAATATTTGGCTGCTGTTGAAGCAGCTAAAGAAGCAGTTTGGATTAAGAAATTTCTAATTGAGCTGGACATTGTACCAAGTGCTCAAAAGGGAATCGAGTTGTATTGTGACAACAATGGCACCATTGCTCAATCAAAGGAGCCTAGGTCACACTTCAAATCCAAACATGTTGAGAGGAAGTATCACCTCATTCGAGAGATCGTTGGCAGAGGAGATGTCAAGATGTGCAAAGTTCATACGGATGAGAATATCGCTGATCCTCTTACTAAACCCCTTCCATTACCTAAGCATGAGAAACATGCTAATGCAACTGGATTGAGGCTAATGATGTAATTTAAGTTGTATTTGTTTTTGAGAAAAACTTATTACATATGTAATAAATTCATTAGCAGAATTATGTTTAATCAGAAATTCATTATTTCTCTTATTTAATTATGGGTTTTGATATTAAATAAAATGTCCAAAATAATTATGGATTGATGGGCTCATCAGGTTGATGACCTGGTGAATGAAACCCCACAGGTGAACAAAATCCATATATTGTTTAAGTTCCTAGTTCGAAATCATTAAAGTGGACATAAATGATTTTAATAAATAGACTAGCATGTAAGATTGATTGGATAGTGCAGTTTCATGGGCTATAGGAGCATAGTGAAGCTCGGTCAATCACATGGATATGCATGAATGATGCATGATCAAACTATAGACCTACTTTGAAGTTCAAGTATAGAGCTTCCGAATATATTAGTGGATTCCTTTGACATGAGTGGAACATTGATACCATTCAATGATTTATATAACTGTGTACACTCAAACGTCTACCCGTAACTGGAGATTGTAAAGGGTGTTTCCTGGTTACTTCATGAGTTGAGTAGGAGCTTTGGTTGCCACAAGATTGGATTGAGTTTACCTATTTGATTAGGAATGTGTCTTGGCCCCTTGAAGACGGAGAATTCAAAAAATGCATGGCCGTGCTCAAATGGATTACATAGTAATCATTTGTTTTGTAATTCTAACTCAGATTTCAAGAAAAGATTTGTAGATTAATATGATCACGACATGAGATGCAATCATATTATCAAATCGACACACATTGACTTAAGGAATTTGAATATTGCGCACTTGTCTCAAATAAGTGGGAGATTAAAGGAGTTATGTCTTCGATAAGTGAAATTACTAGATATATCAAGGATCACTATTATGGAGATAATAAGTTCGTTCTTTTGGGTCGTCATTATCTGTTGGTAGACTATGATCAATGATCTTTGGGCTAGTCAAATAGTCCAAAGCCCGCTAGAATAGATCCTATGAGGTCACACAACAAGGGTATTGGGTTAAGCAAGTTAGAGGCCCATTTATGGGCCTCATGAGCAAGTAATTAATCATGAATTGGATTGGGCTAGCATAGTTAGATTAGAGTTAGGATTTTGGGCTTGACATGGACTCTTATTTAGAGATGTGATCTATAAATAAGATCCATGCCTAGGGTTGAATTAATTAACTCATAATCAACTTACAGTGGATTGTGAAACAAGGCAACCAATCCCAAAAACCCTCACTCTCTCTCTCTCTCTAACTCACGACTCTCTCTCTCCTCCCCTAGACCGTATGGTCGGCCACCTTTAGTGGCGCGTGTGGTAGTTCGTGGTTGGTTCGTTGCTCTTTCTTCTCCATAGAAGGTCAATTGAAGGGTTCAATTGCAACTAACTAGCATTAGTGGAGGTCTTAATCCGTGCCCGTGGACCAAGTAGAGGAATCACGTTTGAGGTTCTTTGTCTCCCTTGTTCTTGCTCGATCATACGTGGATTCACGCTATAAAGGTATTAATTCTTATTCTTTATGTGTTATGCATGATCTTGGGATTAGGTGCTTTATGAATATGATTCATGTTTTCTGCAATTAGTACCTATAAACTCCTACATGTATTCCGTTCTAAAGTCATTAAGATTTATCTTAGTCTTCTAGAATTATCTAGAAGGTTATTTTGAGTTCTAAAGGGATTAGGATTAATAATTATTATTGATTTTGAAAAGATAAAGGATTCTACATCGGATAAAACAAGTGTTTTAAAAGGATTAAATCTTAATAAGATAAGTACGGACTTTGGCTAACCTAATTTGATTGGAAGACGGACTCCATAAGGATGTTTATCATACAGCTTCTATCGCGCCGCGATAGGCTTATCGCTGTGCGATAGAGCCATCGCACCGCGATGGAGCCAGTTTTACTCCAAGTCAAATTCTGACTCTTTTCTGATTGTTTCGGTTGATTTTTCTCTATAAATAAGGTCGATTTTCCCCGTTTTCAATTCACCCACAATCATCATCTCTTTTCTCTCTCTCTAAGCTAAAACTTATTCTTTCTTTCTCTCTTGAGCCTTTTCTACACCTTGTTACAAAATACACCATTCCTCATTCACATGTCTTAGATGCCCCTAACCAAGCTCGAAGTTGCCTTAAGATATGACCGTTTGAGTGAAAGGGTGTCGGTTTTGGGTCGAGTTTTAGTGTTTTGCTCATATCTTCTTCATTATAAATCGGAATTGGGCCTACGATATATCGTTGAAAAGCTTAATTCAAGGATTACTCAACCAAATCAGATTGGGATCAAATTTATGGGGCTGAAAATCAATTTTCCTCGGTTTTAGGCAGTTGTCATGAAAGAGAAAATTGGGTTACGACTTGTGGATTTGGGCTAGGAAAAAGCGTTTGAAGGGATGTTTAGGGTGGGAATGGATTGGGTTAGGTGGATTAAATGAAAATGGGCTTGGACTTCAAGTAATTCTTAATTCCGGTGCGCAACTTGACTAATATGCGGTAAAAGATCATTCATCACCGAATTTGGGTTTGGGCATCATCGAGTTTGGGTTTGGGAGACACAATTAGGTGTCTACAGTGGGCAAGGGGTCTTAAGACAAGATGCTAGTACAAGTTTGAGCTTTGTAATTTGTGTATAAACCCATCAAAATTTCATGAAGCCTTGTATTTTCACAACGTTTCTCGTGTTCCAGACCTGATGTACATGCACTACAACAAAACACGTGATCATTGGTTCATGATTGTTGAGTTCTTCCCACAAGGCTCTTAATTTTCCAAAATATATGGCCACTGACATTGATTTCAATTGCTCACTCTTTGCAATAGAAGATTTTAATCGATGAATTCGAGAGGCATTAACCTTAGAAAAACGAGAATTAAGAGTATTCTAAAGACATTTAGCATCTATGTATTTAGAATTTTAGACCAGGAACTCTTGAATTTGGAATCCATGGTATTCATAAGCCAAGAAATTAATAAGGCGTGTAGGGTGTTCGAGTATGCTTGAGTGAAGAACAAGTTACGTGATTGAACCATCAAGAAAACTAAATTTACGTTGTTCCTCTAACGTGGTTTGCATATCACCGACCTATTCATTGTAGTTATTCCATTAACATGAAGCGGGGTTGAAATGATGAAATCTCCAGGATGGTCTTGAAGATCAAGGTAATAGGGTTAAATAATCATATAATGTCTATGTAGGGAGGCGATGGTGGCGGTATCATCATCAACCATGGTTTTTGTGGTTTAATATAATATTCTTGAAACAACTAATAGCATGTAGAATTTGGTAGCTAAAGGGCTCTAAACTTACCAGGGATACATTAATTGAGTCAATAAATATATAATACAAGATAATACCTAATGATAACATCTAGAGATGTGATAATATATAAAGATTTACACATAGTAAAATCACAACTCAAACAAGTTTTATAATTAATTATATCAAGTAATCTAAAAATAATATATATCTTCCAAAATATCTTCATAATAATCCTAACATATTTCATTGTATAAAATGTGGATTCTAAGAAGATTTTGATTATACTTTCATCAAACACACTCAACTTCAGTCATTTTTACAAAGGATGGATAAGAAGTCTACAAATTCAATTCAATAGCCACAATTGCAAACACCTTAACAATACAAACTTTACAAAATTATCAAAGTTCTTAATTTATTTTCTCAAAATCACAAGCAATATATATCCTCAAATTTAATGAGAAACCAACAAGAAATTTGATGAATTTGAAATTGAAGAAGAAAATTTTCTAAGACACCAGAATAACATTCAAAAAATCCACATTTGGTTTGTTATAAAGCATAGAGCTTTCACTGCTTGCTATTAATTTAGAGCATTTATTTACATGCTCATATCTAAATAAACTGTAATACAATATATCTAAAATCTAATTTGTTATACATAACTCAAGATAATAATGAATATTTTTGTAAAAAATGATAGTGGCCGTCGTCGTGGTTATACAGATAGAATGAATTGACTGATGATGGTGAACAATGAAGACTACCTATCAGCTGATAGTAGTGTCACATTGTAGCTTTAATTTGACACTTTATTTGTAATTTCTTGGTTTGTGTGATTAATTTAATATCTTTAATTCTTTTGTTCTCATGCCTTTAATGACGTACGTTTTAGCACTTCTTGTAAATTTTATAGAGAATAGACATAACTACAATTTGGAATAACCTAATAATAGATGTATCTATCAAGCTAGATTATTTTTATCAAATGAAAAACCCTTTTCTAATAAGTTGATTGATCATATGGAAAAGCTTTTTAATAATAGGCAAGTGTACACGTCCAAAAGATTACTGAAATAGCATTCAAAATTCTACAAGAAGGATTTTACATTATCATAATGGCAATTGGCCGAAATTATAAGATTTATATCATATTACATAAGATGGTAGTAACGAGACACTTTTATAAGTTTAAATTGGAATACTATGAAAGTACACAATGTTGTTGGTTCAAACCAATGAAACATACTTGATAATTTTGAGAAATGTCAAACAACTTGAATTGAATAGATAATATTAGACAATGGGAGTGTATGATTAGGAGAGGTTGGGATAAAAGAGACATTTGAGGCAAAAGTGAGGTTTGTGCCACGTGTTGACTATTTTCACTTCGTCTTTTGCATGTGGCCTACTAGAATCACCACACGTTAGACTCTATTCAATGCTTAGGCTAAGTGATGATGCTACTAAGTTAAGCGAGGAAAGTTTAAAGGCACAAGTAAGAAAGTACGTGTGTGTGAGAGAGGTTTGTGAAGGGATACTTTTATTAAGCTTGAGAGAGTTTACAATTGCTTGGATGATGTAATAATAAGGGGCCTCCCTATTTACAGACTTTCTTACAGCCTAGAACATTCCTTTCTAGAGTGTTCTTAACCTTCTCAAAGAGGGTTCTACACACAAAGGTCCTAGAAGATTCTACATCATTCTAAGTACATGACTCTTTTATACAAGATTCCAGAGAGTTCTATTCTAGCACTTTTTTTTTTTTTTTAGGAAAATACAATTCTAGATTTCTAGCACTTAGAATATGTAAAAGATTGCCCTAGAAAATTCTAGAAGCTTCTAGGAATTTCCCAAACATTGTAGTGCAATCTAGACGTTGTTGGACCCTATATCCAAAATCTAGCTTCACCATGATGCTCATTGACCTAAAAAACGATAAGTTTACAAGTGTGGGCCCATTTGAACTTCATTTAGGCCTCTTAACGGCCCATTATTGTGTTATTAGCAATGGTATTTACTATAAATATTATCCTAGAGCAAAATAAAGTTCTATAAGAGGAAAGTCTTGACCGGAATCTATGTGCATCTCTTTTGGCCTGAATTGTTGCCTACTACCCGTACAACCACATTGACATTATCAAGAGTGTGGGACTTGGTCGTGACATTTGGATAACTTAAATTTTTAATAATGTTTTGTTAAGAGAGGATTTAGAGAGAGTATTGAGTCAATAAAGCTAATTTTGAAAATTTAAGTAATAGGAGTTTTTAGTGAGAATGGATTGTAGTATTTGATTGGAAATAACTTTTAATTTTTCAAATTTAACACTCATTACCAAATTTGCTTAATCTAATAATTAATATTTATGCATAAATTTTTTATTGGTCATTTTACTAAATAAAGTGTTTCCTCTATCTCTATTTTTTTTTCCAAAATTGGCATCAACAACACGAACTTTTAACAAGGTACATATAGTAGCATGAATTTTGACTAGTAACCGAAACAACACCAACTTTTCCATCAGGTGCAAAAAATATCATAATTGAAACCTATGATTAGAAATTTTGTTGAAGACGTGGAATTATTAATATTTTATTAACTTTTTGCAAATTTGATATCATATTTAGTCCTCAAGGTCCAAATTGACCCAAAACCTTAACCGATACATTTTATAGCACGTAAATCGATGCTTTTGTAATTTTTTTTTTTTTTTTTTTTTTTTTTTTTTTTTTTTTTTTGCTAAATTTGATCTCAAAATTGACCAATATAATATTGACTAAGGGCCTGTTCACATTTACTGAACTGAACTGATTGGAGCTGAACTGAACTGAACTGAACTGAACTGAGCTGAACTGAATATTTTATGAGAGAGAGAAATTAGGAGCTGAACTGAACTGAACTGATTGGAGCTAAACTGAACGGAATTGAACTGATTGGAGCTGAACTGAACTGAACTGAACTAAACTGAACTAAAATTAAGTAAATGTGAACAGGCCCTAAATTAACCTCCAAAACCTTGTCTGATCATTTTTTCCCGCATACATATCTAGGCATGCAATACCAGACAATTTTTTATAATAAAAAAAATATTAGATACCCTGTCTTCGGCAAAAATTTTGTATCGAGCTTCATTTATGATATTTTGTGCACCTAATGAAGAAGTTTGTGTTGTTATAGCTACTAGTCAAACTTCATGCTGCTACTTGCGTCTTGTTAAAAGTTTATACTGTTGAGGCCATTTCACCTTTTTTTTTTGCCCCATTGCTATATTATTTGGATCAAATTTTAGAAACATTGACGATAAATTTTGTGAAACTACAAGAGATAATAAAGTCGTGTGAGATCTTGATGAATTCGGTTCATGTTATATTTTATTAATATCAAGTTTATGAAATTGTAACACATATGAAAATAAATGAGGATACTACATTTTAATTAAAGATGCATTTTGAAGAATGTGAAAAATTAGATGGGGCAAAAAAAAAATAGACAGGTGGAACCAATATTATTTAAAAAACAACTTTAACATAAAATACCTATACAAATAGCTAGCCAATGTAACTACTCAGATAAACAACTAACATCTACTCCGTAGCAATTAACCACTCACTGCCAAACAAATTTACTCCCTCCATTTTTAAATACTTACTTCACTTTTCATTTCCGGTCGTTTAAATACTTGCTCCATTTCCTTATTTGAAAAACTTTTACAATATTTAATTCATTTCTCTCACCTAATAGACCCACCATAAATCATACTTCCTCCGTTTTTTTTTAGTTGACACCATTTGACTTTTACACTATTTACACAACACGCTTTGACTCGATTTTGTGGTTTATAGATACGATAAAACATATTCATGTGGGTCTTGTTTAAATCATTTCAATGTATATTTCATTAATATCTACTTCTTATAATTTTATAATGTTGATAATTAGAGATATTAATCGTTAAAAACATGCGTTGGCAAGCGTGATAATAAAAAGGTGTCAACTAAAAAAAAAACAGAGAAAGTATTTTATTAATTTCATATTCTCTCTCCTCTAATTCTCTCAATTACTTTTGCTTTTTACAATTTTTTTATTTTTCTACTCACCCCATTACCTCTATATTTTATTACTTTCTCCAATTTCTTCTAAAACTTCGCGCATAGAGAAATGGAACATATTTAAAAACAGAGGGAGTAGGTCTTAGTTCAGGTAATTGGTCAAGTTCTAGCTAGGGTACTTGGGTTGGGTTATTTGGATTTGAGTCATTCTAGCGTCTTGTGCCCATGCGGGTTAATTTCTTAATTAAATCAGTTTAGGTTAGGTACGGATATTTTGAGTTTGTCAGTTTTTGACCCCTCAATTAAATAGTCAATACAGACGATTAGGCGAATCAATAGCTAACAACTAATTAACCTCTAAATCATGTTATTCCCTCAAAATTAAAAAAAAAATAAAAAATAATAAAAAAATAAAAAATAATAATAATGTTAGACAAATAGCTAACATCTAATAAAGTAATAATTGATTAACCTCGAGAAGCCAAACAAGCAAAGTTGTTAATCAACGTCATTGGATAGGTTCAAATCATGTCTAGCTAGCAGGCCATTTTGGATTTGAGTCATGTTAACTTGTTGATGAGCCCATGCAAATCAAATTCTAAATCAACCAGTTCATATTAAACCGAATTGTTTTAAAATCGCGCCAACTTTTGACACCTCTTACAAGGTCAAAAACAGAAAGAAGTAATTATAGACATATAAAAATGTCATATGATACAAGTATTGATGATGAGTCCATATTAGATTGGCAGGATTAGAAGACATATAAAAAGAATCTGAGTAGTGTAGAAAGGAAAAGATAGAATAAAAGCAGGGTGATGGAAGAAGAATAAAACGGGAGGAAGGAGACAAGAAGGTAGGAAGGTGATCTGATGTAAGTGAGAAACCCAAACCCCAAACCCCAACCCACACCCACGTCTGCCTTAGCTTGTTCAGAGTTCAGAGTTTATGTTTTGTTGTGATACAACCAAATTTAAGCTACGAATTGGGTGGAGACTGAAATCCCTCTTTATTACTTATTCTTTCATTTGTCTTCTTCCTTTTGGTGGGGGAATCGGGGGTATGTACATTTTCTACCCTACTACCACCCCCATTAATTATATCTATTTAATTACATGATTTACTATTTTTGTTTGTTTACTTTTATTTTTGAGTTTAATGTCAATTATGCCTATTTGAGGCATGGGTGTACATCTATGATCTATCCTTGACTCATTATGTTTTTTTCAAACTTTTTGTACAAACTTTACTTTTGTTTAGATTGACTCATTTATTAGGGTTTTCTTTTACTCGTAATAAGGTAGGGAGAAATGGAGAAGTGGAGAAATGCCACTCTATTAAATAGACGTATGTTACACGTCAATTCGATCGGTCATTTGTCTTTGTAGATTTAGTAGGTGATTTTACTTATATTACTCACGCACTTATAGTTATTTATTTGGACAGTCACATCGTACTATGTTTAAAATACAAAAAAAATAGAATTCTTATACCTAATAGCTTTATACTCTTTGCATTCAACACAATGTTTGTGTTTGCTCTTAAACTCTAGAAAAACTTGTAATTATTACATCAAAAAAAAAAAAAAAAAAAAGAATAAGATGCAATGTCTTGAGTTAAAGAATATAAAAACAATTGAAAATTATCCCAAATACAGTTAATAAGAAAGTTATAATTTGTAAGTATTTAAAAACGAAGGATGGTACAAATTAAACGATACAAAGTACTTAGGACATAGAGAGTAGTGTAATTTCCCCTCAAAAAAAAAAAAAAAAAAGTGCAATTTTTAATTGTATTTTTAAATTTATTAAACCAATGTGTACCTTCAGATGGTCTAATTCAAAATTTGCATCATTTTTATGATAGTAATGGACATTTGGCGTTCGAGAGCTTCATTCATTGTTTCAAAGTTCCTAATGAGGTTTAATTGTTATGACTTTAAATTTTCAACCTTCATTCTATCACTCTAGGGTTATTATTAGTAATTTTTTATATAAAAGGAAAGATACACAATAAGTTAGTACGTGACAATCTTTTCTCAATAAAATTACATAGTTTATCTAAATGATGAAGTATATTTTTATTTTAACAGTGATTAATAATTGGTTTTTTTTTTTTTTTTTTTTTTTTTTTTTTTTCTTCTCTTTCTCTTATGTTTCTTTGCAAGTTGAAAGGTAAGAATTTGACTTGGTTGGCATACAAGAAAATAGTCACATGGTATATGTTTTATTTATTTATTTATTTTTTCTTTTAATATAATTTATCTGAGCACATAATAGAGTAGCAGATAAGTTGTTAATTATATTATTTTTGGAGTGATTAACACCTACTGCATGCGTATTATCTTTTTCTTTTTTTCACTCATTGACAATGTAACATAAAAAATAATTCCAACAATTTCTTCTTCTTCTATCAACGAAACTAGTAAGACTACTTAGGTTAACTTCTATGCTTTTCGATACTCAGTTAGCAAGATAAGGGTGCCACCAAATATTTTATAGAATAAATGTTTTGGCTGACAAATAAATTTTTCAATTGCATATAAACAAGTCCGTAATTATTTAGATGTGAATTTTATATTTAGAAAAACCTCATATTTACAAATTACTAATTTAATTTACAAATTACCCCATATTTACATATGACAATGAATAAAGAGAATGTATTAATCCGTTCATGACAATAAATACGAATTAAGCTAAATTATTAAACCTATGACAAAGAAAAACCTAGACTAGACTAAAAAAACTTTCAAATATGTACTAATCTTCTCCTTTCTCCCCCTTTAATTTATACTCCTCTTGTAAAACAAAATTGATCGCATCAGCTAGCTTAGCCAAACAGTTTCACTCTACACCCTTGGCCTAGGCTACAACCATATATGGTTGCCACCTTCATGTACCAACAATGATCGCGACATGGGTTAACCACAACCAAGTGCCAAAGGTAGGGCGTTAGTTGGACTGTCATGCATACAGCCATATATACCCATATTTGAATTTTGGTTTGGATAATCGGATTTATTATAATACGAACGTAACGTACGCAAGTACGGTTAATTATATGTTCAAAATATAAAAAGTTTGGATTATAGTTGTACTAAGGACGAAATACACTGATGAAGTAATATTGACTTTTAAGAAATTTATTTGGTGATGACGACAAGTTCAAATTTATGTTAATTAGTACTTGTTGTAATTATTACGACGTAGTATGTATTATGGGACCAAAAAGAATAAAGTCTTCAAATGCTTTTCTCATCCTCTTGTAATAGGGTATCTGGATAGAGTTTTAGCTAGGGTTTCAAAGACTAACATCATATTGTTCAAACATTCTAAGTCCCACCTACAATTATTTTGTTTTTGACTCTTTTGGCAATTAGACACGAGTCACACAACACAACCTTTTTTTTATAGTGAGGTTTCGTAACAAATATAATCTACGCACACCTGTTATATTGTTATAAAATTATGATAGTCTTAAATTAAGCTTGAATACAATTCTTATTACGAAGTAGCTTTTATTATATGAACTTGTCCAAGCTTATAAACTTTAATGTAAATTTATTTTTCTAAAATAAGTAAAAGTATAGTGAATAAATTTTGCTCAAACTTGAACCACTCTATAGAAACACAACTAAGAACTTTTATATTGTTTAGAGCAAAGTGTGTTATTTATTACTCTAAAATTCTATACTTTTGAAAAAGAGTTCACATATATGAAGAGTACGATTTTATTTAAAAATAACATACAATGCAATACGTAATACAACTGATTAATTTTAGATAATGTTAGCGATTTAAATAAATGTAGACCAAAAAAGGACACCCATATCCACACATACATATTATATTTTATTTGGATTGGATGATATGAACATACATCCGGGTTGATAATGGCCGGGGTAAATGGTCCAAGAAGTTGAAAATGATTAATGAGGGAGAGAAAGATAACTAGAGGAGGAGAGGTAGATGATGATAATCATGTTTTTTTCATTTTCATGTGAGATCATGGATGTAACATGTAAGGTAAAAAGGTCAAAAAAAACAAATGTAAAAGAGGGGTTTTGAAATTACACCAGGGTAATAAAAAACTAAAAACACAAACTTTTTTAATCTCTCTCTTTCTGTGTTCTGAAGCCAATTAGGTTCAGTATCAAGTGCTGCAACAAGCAAGCATGGGTTTTGGAGTAAAGCCTGTTCATTAACCTAGCTACCCTAGCTAGCTTTCCTTTAGGTCTGTTATTATTATTATTCTTCTTCTAATTGACTGTTTTTTTTTTTTTTTTTTTGGGAACAAGTAAAAAATAAAACTCCCCTCCAATCTTCCATTCCTTTTTGTTCTTGCCCTTTTGTTCTCTTCACTTTCTGTTGACACATTATTTATCCCAGGCTTCCAGCTTTATGTTTCATTGTTAAGATCAATAGGCATAATTACATGTTACTCCTCTTGTCTCGTTCAATTTTATTTTTATACTCAGTTTCTATACGCAATTCAACTAACTGAAACAGCTCGATCTGAAATGTGTATATAAATATTTAATATACATTTCCTACATTAATACTTTGTATTAATTTGAGATTTTATCGTAAAACTATACTTAGGGTCTATATATATATATATATATATATATATATATATATATATATATATATATATATATATATATATATATATTAGCTGTATACATATAATACTACCTCCGCTATACTTAGGGTCTATATATATATATATATATATATATATATATATTAGCTGTATACATATAATACTACCTCCGTTACATATTATTTGAAACGATTAGACATTTTTCCTCTCTATTTTATGTTAAATCGTTTTAAATAATATATTACGGAGATAGTATATTATTTTTTCTATGAAAATATCATATTACTCTGTAATTATACGAAGTATATTAAATTAACAAAACTCATCTAGCTATTGAATACTTCGATATCGGCTAAATTCCAAATGAGAAGAACAAAGAGGAGCGTATATAAGTAAGTTTTTTTTTTTTTTTGTTTTTTAAACACACATAAGTAGGATTAAAAAAGAAGGAATGATAGTTTGGTCATTTGGTGGTAGCTAGTGCTGGGGAAAAATAGTTTCGACTATATCGTGAAAAAAAGAATATTAATTTAAGGACCACGCCCGCCCCTTTCTCTCTTCCCTATATGACTTAAGCATATTCTTTCTCTCTCCTCTTCTCGTTGGTTCTTGTGGAATAATGTATACGGTCAATGCAGGTCAAAAAGCCACTCTTTACTGGGTCCCATCTTTTTTTTTTCTTTTTACATTATTATTTTTTGAATTTTTTTTTATTTTTTTATTATTTTTTTTTTAAAAAAAAGAATGATAGGAAGTGGACTAGGGACCACCTTCTTCAACATGGAAGAACATCTGTCTTCGTTTCAAGTTTCATCCTTGACTTATTTAAGTACGAGTACTCCCTTTTACTTTTTTCATCAACAAAATACTTGACCTTATTTTTACCCTAGAATTTTATTGACCACATAGGAGTAGCATTTTTTTTTAGTCAATAACATAATAATTAAACAGATATCAGGAATGACACGTGTTTATTTCTGGTGTAGTTTTTTCCTAAAAAAAAAATAAAATAAAGAAAAATAAAACCTTTCCTTTTTTTGCTAAAATCTTCTTTAAGAAATTTGGTACAGAATATAATATAACGATCATAATATTATTTCAAATATTTTATACGTATCTTTTATAGTAATTATATTCTTTTTAGGCCCTGTTCTTTAGAGCTGCTCTGCTCTGCTAAGATCAAATCTCCTCTGCTCTATTCAAATCTAATCTGCTCTACTTTGTTTTCAAATAATAATTAATAATAACAATAATAATAATGAATATTTAATAGTAATAATAATAATAAATATTGTATTGATGATAATAATTTATGTGTTTACAAAAATAATAATAATTAATACTTATTAGTATTAATAATAATTAATAATAATTATCAATAATAATAATAATTAACAATTCAAAATATTAAGAATTAATATTTAATAATAATATTTAATAATTAATAATAATAATAATAATAACAATTCTTTCAAATAATAATAATAATAATAATAATAACTAACAATTAATTGATGACAATGAAGGTGATAACAACGAAAATCAAAGCGACAATGAAGATGATGAAAATGATGATCATATGGAAGTAGAAGGTTAATTCACCACAATGTTAAACTTTTATCTAATTATGTTCCTATTTTGATATACGATTGTAATAATTTGAAGATGTTAAACTATTGTCTTTTATCTTTCTACCATTAACATATGTTAAATATGGTACACATTTATTTATGTTTTCACTCACCTAAATCAATAGTATGCACTTAATAATAGTAGTAGTAGTCTTTGTTTGTTTTTGAATATAATCTGCTCTGCTTTGCTCTGCTGACCCCTGCTTTGCTTTGCCAGAAGCTCAAAAGAACAGGGCCTTAGTTATTATTCCATTTTTCATAAATATTACTCCGTATGACAAATCTTTAATACATCATATTTTTTTTCATTCAATTGATTAATATATTTTAAAATGATAAATCTATTAAATAATAGATTTGTACTACACAAATTATTATTAAATGGGAATTCTGATTTTAGCAACATAACATAACATTATAAACACTTTATCTATACATGTAATCATGTAAGATAATTTGATTAAATTTTTGTATTTGTATCTCCAATACTTTCATACTATATCATAATTTAGGGAAAAAAATTGATCAAATATCATAATGGGGTTATCATTCCTGCCCATTAAGTGTAATACACAATTTTAAATAATTATTTGATTAATAAAAAGAAAATTTAATACTAATTTATCATTGAAAACACTCATATGGTCTAACATGTGATGTAGTTTTAATATACTCATTTGTCTAACTGACTCTTTCGTTATATTTCATGTTTCATTTCATTATATACGCAAAATAAGAAGATAATAAATATGTTATATATGTATTTTATCTATGCTATTTTTTAATACAATTTTTTTTTCTTTTATTGATTAAATTTAGTAAAATAACCGTGCATGGCACGGGACCTAATCTAGGTTATTTCATACTACAGAGTATATCATGATATAAGAGACGGATCTAAGATTATTAAATTGATTGAACACTAACTAATTATATATCTTTTCATTAAATATTGCATGTCTCATTTTGTAGGTCATGTATGTATAATATTTTGTAAAACACGATATTCAGATTACTATAATAATTTCCTTCAAAAAAAAGAATACTATAATAACCATCGTATGCTTTATAAGTGAGTTTTTGTATAAATTTCCAAAAGATTACAGTATTCCATTATGGAATACTCCTTATTCTTTATGACTTCATGTTGAGACTCAATTCAAAACGTTACAAAAAATAGTTACAAAGACAACAATCTAGTGATTGATGAGAAAGTGAAACAAATACAGAGTACTTTGCAATTTAATGAAACTTAGAATAAAATAGTAAAAGTATTAAGGTAAAAAAGTTAACTAATCAAACCAAAAAAACATTACCGAGTTCTAGTCTATAGACTGCTAATGGGAGCCAACCGGCCAACTCAAACAAATATGATCAAACTTAATTAATACTACGAATACTCAGTACTCCATAAAATAATACGGAGTACAAGTATACAACTTCATTGAGATTATATAAATCATATTTTCATAATATCTATTTTAAATCAATTACTTTATTATTTATTTAATTTAACATATTACTCCGTACTCCCAAGAAAAGTTAGAAAAGTTATGTAAAAAAAAAAACAATGTACAAGTATATGAATAAATTAAAAGGTGACCAAATATAGTTAATACTACCAATGAGGATATTGGACGACGATGATAGATGAGGCAAGAAAGGTCTCTTTCTACTCCACCTTCCTTTCGGTGCTTTTTCTTAATTGTTTGAGTCCTCTTTTTTTTTTATTTTTTTTTATTGTTATCATTTTTTTTCATCATTCATTTATTTAATTTTTTTTTTCTATTTTTTTTTTAAAATATTTAGGTTTATGGAGAGCTTTAGTTCTGGGATCCACTTTTGAAAACTTTGCCAATTAAATTCAGGTTATTTTTTGGTTTATATTGTTGTTTAATTCGTCTTTCGTTAGCTCATCATGGAGTGTTTAAATTTTTAAAGAAATACGGAGTACTAAATATATTTTTTCTTCTAAAATTGTAAGTTATATTTTAATTTACTACGTAGGGCTCATTAAATTATATAGAAGTACTAAATTTAATTTATCTGATTTGTGTAACAGGTGAGTGTGACACATACTAGTAAATTAATTCCAAAAAAAATAAATACTATTAAGACATTCAAATTAACTGAAAAACTTGTAGATTAGAAGGTAAATATGGGCAAGGGTTCCCTAAAGAGTAAATAATACTTTAATCTGATGAAACCCTAATGGATTTATACTTTATGATAATCTATTCAATCATTAGAATAGTTAGAAATGAAAATATTTTTATTTTATTTACC
The DNA here is from genome assembly GCF_948465745.1 of Chenopodium album. NCBI lineage: Eukaryota > Viridiplantae > Streptophyta > Magnoliopsida > Caryophyllales > Amaranthaceae > Chenopodium > Chenopodium album. The sequence continues at coordinate 15,986,014 of NC_137847.1, read as the reverse complement.
AAAATTATTAGAATAGTTATCAATGGAAATAGTTTAATTTTATTTACAATAACTAGGTTAAGTCCCGTGTCATGCACGGTCATAATTAAATTTTACAACAAATAAACAATAAATAATGGTGTTAATTCAACGATAATTTATCCAAAAAAATTATTTGTAATAAAGTAACTTGAATTTTAATTAGTTTATACAATACTAAATACGTAAAGGTTATTGAATTGGATTGTTTAAATAAATAAATATAGTAATAGAAACTTAGAAGCTATAAGATTTTATATAAGAAAATTAAAATATTAGCTTAGGTTAGTACCCATATACGAACTCATATACATTTGTCCTTAAATTGTTGACACACTTTGATCGACATAATATGAAAATTTAGCTGAGTTCATTTTACTTTAGGATAATTAGTATTCAATAATCAACTTTTTAAATATATCTTTAGTGAGTAGGAGGGATTTTTATTTTTTAAATAATCACATAAATGTTTACAATAATTCAATAATTTTTCAATATATGTTGTATACAAAGTATACTATAACAAACTTATTTGGTTCTTATAAATGTTATGTATAATTTTAAGATTAATACAAAGTATGCTACCAAAATAATTTTTCTTTTTTTAATTAAAATAAATTTTATTATCAAATGATAAAAGTTGGAGAAAAAAAATTGATATTGATAATATTATAACAATTTCGGAAAAGAATATATTTCAATACATTATTTTAAATCAATGTTAGTATTTTTGTAACTAAAAGTTTCCTAGTATATAGAATATATGTAAAAAAAATTTTGAATGTAATTGGATTAAATTAAATATGTTTTCAAAAAACTAAAAAGAAAAGGAAAAAAAAGGCGGGAAAATTTTTAACTAGGAAATGACAAGTGTCATTCCTGATTTCGCCTTTAGTATAGGTTTATTGATTGATTGATTTTACTAATAGAATCCTAATTTTTTTTTAATAAATTGAATACCAATTTAGTTTAATTCAGTTATGCTATCTTTTCATGCTTAGAAATCTGTCTATAATGCTATACATACTGTGAGGTATATTTAATAAAATATTGTGTTTTCACTATTTTGACTAATTTATTTAGAATAAGTTAGACGATTATTAAGTGATATATATATATATATATATTCACTAAAGCACTCTTATAACTAACTAGTATGGAGATTGATATGATAGAAATAAATTTAAATTAATTATTATGCAAGTATATTAATAAGTACTCCGTAATACTATAATATATATTTGTATCGTTAATAGAAGTTATTGTCCAAAAAAAAAATTATACATTGTTGATTTGTTGGTATAAATCACCATAAAAATACATAAAATCGTTTTATAAAGACGTCATGTAATAACTAACATTTTGCGTTTCATATTAAGAAAAGTATCTTATACTGCCTAAAATTGAGTTATTATGTATAATTGAGGTTTTATTTTCTTAAGATATATGCTGAATTTAATTCTAATATGTAACTGACATCGACTAACGTGAGTAGGGTGACATATATATATAACCCTACTTACGCCTTTTTCTTTGTTATTATTTTTATTATTGATTCACTAGTTTCATTTAATTAGCTAGGGTGATATATTTAACGATTTATAAATTATTTCCATGTAAAGTCATTTTACTTATTATATATAACTAAATTTCATATAATTTAAATATAAAAAAGTTCAAGAGACGATGACTTGATAATGAAAGATGTAGTATTAAAATTCATATAATAATACTAAAATCATAGTAAAACATAAGGAAAGAATAGTAGGGGTGTAAGGTGTTAAAAATAGGGGGATGGATGATAAGTTTAGAATGAAATTCATATGAATACATTTATAATACTCCATATATAAAATTGTATCGATAATTAAAGTTACAGAGTATTAATTAAAAAGTTTATATACATTATTGGTATAAATATCGATCATGAACATAAACAAACTCGTTGTCTAAACACATTGTGCAAAAACTAACATCAATCATATCCTTTCAAATAAGGAAAAGTATCTTATACTACCTAAAACTTGAGATACCCTATATAATTGAGGTTTAATCCCCATAAAATATCTCTTAAACATAATTTTAGTAACCGATATCATTAAACGACTATCGACCTTTGTTTTTTTAGTTATAGACTTATAGAAATAGATTTAACGATTGATTTTTATCAAATAAAATTGTCATTTTACTGATAATAATAACTACTCGTAATTTTCATTGATTATTACCCGTATTTAACTCTATGTTTAATATAGTTAATTAGTTGATGAGACGATAATATGATGACGAAAGATATAAATTTAAAATTAATTTAATAATAGTAACACATAAGGAAAGAAAGAATAGTAGGGATATATATATTGATTAGGTGGGGGAGGAGCGTGGGATTGATCTCTCATTTCTCTAATTTCCCTTTCTCATAGATTTCTCCTTTTTCCTTCTACTTCAAATACCACCCTACCAAACAAACCCTATCACCTTAATTTTCCCCTCTTTCTCCTTCTCAACCTTAATTCCCTACTATTTCTCATATTCCAACCCCCTTTTTTTTCCCTCTCCCTCTTTCTTACTATCATATACTATACTCCAAATTTCATCACATCACCTTCATGTATAGATGTTTAGTTTATGCGAAACAATCGAAACAACAATCGTTTCGTTGCATATATACTTGTATGCCGGTTTAGAGATATTTAGCGATGAAAAATTACATATATGTAGAATGTCAATATTCATTTACGCGTATGCCTGGCTCCCTGTATGCCATACACAGAGTCCACCGGATTATCGATGGCCTCCATGGATGGCGTATGAGGAGCCAAGCATACTCCTTTTAATTTTTACATTCCATTTTAATTAATTGACTTGCTCATTTTTATTCTTTTATTCTTCTAATTATTTTTGATACAATCTTGCTTTTATTACAACTAGTATATATTTTTTTTATATGATTTGATTTCGTAAAGTAACTATTCTTCAGGGAAATTAACTCTACTTTTTGGTCCGTCAACAGGTTGGAAAGATATTGTTGAATGATGAGCTGCCAAAACTTGCTTAATTCAAAATTTTAAAAGGTGATATTTTACTCTAATTGTATTATTGAGCTGTTAAATTTGCTTAACTTTGATTTTAATTATGTATTTACTTGTAATTTTTAAAGTAAAATTTTTTAAGAAAAGTGTATTTTGTGTAATAAAAACTATATCAATGGCAGATCTAAATGGATTGATTTAAAAATATAATATTTACGTATCATAATTATTCATATTTTTCTTCTAATTATGTAGCACAATCGTCGAATTAATTTGTTAGAATAAAATTAATTTCCAGCAAATCTTTATTAATCCAAATTTAAAATTAAATATCGATGTTAATATTTTGATGTTAACTTATATAGTCTGGGTCTCCTACAATATGGGCCGTTTATTTCATAGGAAAAAATTGTGAGCTTCACCGTGAAGCCAAGCTAACATGCAAGAAGAAAAGACTGATTTTTTTTTTTTTTTTTTTTTTTTTTTTTTTTTTTTTTTTTTTTATCTTTTTTTTATCAGAAAAAGATTTGTAAGTTCAAAATAAGTAGCTGAGGCCTCATTTGGTATTATTGTGGTTTTTCTTTTTTTGGTTTTTTTTGTTTTTAAAAACCATATGATAAATGTCTTATGATAAATCAAAAATTAGTCAAATTTATTAAAATCATAATAATTTTGAAAACTGACAACCGAAAAGAAGAAACACCTTTTACTTATTTCCTATTTTTGGTTTTTTATTTTTAAAAAAACATAAAACTAAAAACTAAAAACTAAAAACGATGCCTGATATTTGGGAAAGATTTTAATTTCCTTAGTTAGAATATTATTTTCATATTCATGTAAGAATATTTCCTGTATAATGTATATATTATTACGTATCTATATGGAAAAAAAAATTATATATATATATATATTCTGAATCGTAACTCTCAATGTCATATATTTTTCTTGTTATTATGTACCAGTACGAAGTAAATAAAAATAAATCAACTACAAAAAATAAGTTGTCAATGTTTTGAAAAGTCATTGGATTTGATTAGAAATTAGAAATGTGCTTAAGTTAGGTATATATTTCAAGGCTCGGAAGAAGGAAAGGTCTAATTCCTTATCAAATGCTTAAAAGCGAGTTTAAAGATTTTCGTCCATTAATATTTTTAATACAAATTGTTAGATAATTAACCATTATATACATCTGAAAAACAAATGTTCAGATTTTTTATTTTTTAAAACGGTGTGAGTCTTGTATAATCCTATTGGTGCTATCTTAAAAATAAAAAGTTTCCAAATTATTCGAAATATGGTGAGATTTATTGCTTGTAATAATTTTTTTTCAAGTATTAATTAGTGATTTGAAAATTAAATGACTCATTGAATATAGTATTTCAATTTATTTATTATTTTGTTTATGTCTCCGATTTTTATTATTTGTAACTTTGGAATATTTTATATTATTAATAAAAGTTGGAGGTAGTAATAGTTGTCTTGAATGTTTTTTTTTTTATTTTTTATTTTTTTTATTTTTTTTTAATGCCTAAAAATGTAATCTTTATGTTAAATGGTTAATTACAATTTAAACTTTATTTTTTAAAAGAATTTCTTTTGAACAACTCAAATTCTCCACTCTAACAGTATAGATATACGAAGTGGTATAGATTTAAGGAGCATATAATCTTCGTGCGGCAAGAGACAACATAGAAGTTACAACACACTTTACAGACTAACGCAGAGCATGCTTTGTCTCTCATCAGCTTGGGAATCTAATATGGTGTACATACATACATTATTTGTATATTTCATCTCTTTTGTGTCTTTGGCGCCGTGGGGATGCGCGGTATTTTAGGACACCCATGTGATAAAGAGAGTGATAGAGAGACAAATTAGAAAAAGTGGTCACACCATGAATCAAGATTACAACTCTTGTATTTCAAAACAACTAAAATGCTTATAGGAAAGAAAAGTATTGTAACTAAAAAGTCGAAATAAGTGTTTTTCTCAAGGCAATTATTAGATGTCTGTGGATGCTCGAGGAAACAAATTATCTTTTATCTATCTTGTTAATAAATAAGCTACGGGGTACCTTAACTAGACCTTTACATTGATATATCTATGTGCGAATGTATTTAGGAAATACAGAGTAGAAGGGTAATGATATAAGCATGGGAGTGAAATTTTTCCTAACTCTATACCTAGTGATCTCCATTGTTATGATCTCCATTCTTTACCTTTTTTTCCTCATAAAAAATCAATTGTAACCCGATTTTACTTTAACAGACTAGTTAGCATTAATTTAAAAATGCATGACACAATTTATTATTTTCATATTTAGCGAAACCCTTAACTGTAGTACAGTATCATTTTTCTAAAACTAATTATAAATTGAAAATAAAATATAACACAGTAAACACACAACTCAACTCTGGTGTTATTATTCCCAAAACTGACTTCAGCGTTCCCAATATTATCGTTATTATTGTCTCAAACAATGTCGAATAAAAGTATGTCATTACATTGGGATGATTAAATTAAGAGCTGTAACGATGCATTTTATTTTAGCAATTGCAGCATTAAAACAAAAAATGGCCAAAAATGGAAATTAAGATGAGCTGTTTAGCTGGATTAGGTTTTCTTGTATCTTTGTACATAATGATTGTAAAATATAGTCAGTGTAAAAATAGAATCAAACGCAAACACAAATTATCTTCATAATTTTATTACTTGTTTGGCTAATATTTTTGTCCTGTATAGAATTCTTACAAATAATAATCACTCAAATAGTGTTTTTACTTCACATTAGAGCAAATAATGTTTTTAGTAATTTTTTTTTTTTTTTTTAAAAGTAAATTAGAGTTGAGTAGTTGACTCTACATATCCAATAATTTCATTTATTATCACTTCTAATCAATTCTCTCATTACCACATAATCTAATATATATATATAAAGAGGAGTTTTTCCCAGAGATTTTAGAGAGCCACATAGGATTTTGTTATTTAAAAAAAAAAATAAGAGCACCACATATTTATGTGTGCCACGTAGGATGTGCCACGTAGGATGAAATAAAAACAATAAAATGAAAAATTAAAATTATCATACTAATCTAATGATTTATCCAAGTATTTCAAATAAAATATGTTAATCTTTTAAAAATTTATTAATTCTATCCTACCATTATCTTTCTACGGTTCAAAGAACTATACAAAAAAAAAAAAAAATGAAAAATTAAAATTATCATACTAATCTAATGATTTATCTAATTATTTCAAATAAAATATGTTAATCCTTTTAACAAGTTTCACGGACTTTCAAAAAAGTGATATTAAAAAAAAACATAATTACAAAAAATCATAATATATGATTATTGTTATCCCAAATATCCAAAATCACGTAAAAAATGTAATATGTATGAAAACAAAAAATAAATAAAAAAAATTATTCATATAGATAATAACTAAAAAAATGATAAAATTTTAAATTAACAAGATAAATTACCATGGCATATTCATGTGATTGGTGTCGTTAATAAAAACAACATTGATATGGATAACAATTAAAAAGGATTTTATAAAGAATGATAAGATTTATGTAGAGAAGATATGATGTATTGTATTTCCTTATAAATAGGCCTTAATTTAATTCACAATACATAGAAAAATATTAATTGTTTCTTTTCATAGTCGGAGATTCCAAGATTCATGGCTACACAAAGTGAAATTTATAATAACTTCGAGGATGCAATGGTAAACAAAGATACAACTAAGGTTGGAGATGGAAAATTTAATCTTGTCACCTTCATTGATCGGAGGCACAAGAAATATGTACCAGAATTACAAAGAAACGATATACTCTACACACTACATATTTAGGGCTGAAAAAGGGAATAGGATAATCCTGTCAGCGTCATTCACAGGAGACACAAGATACATAAATCAAAACTACAAAAAAAGAATAGAGTACTCTGCATAGATGTGTAGAAGAGAGAATTCTATTTGAAGCACACATTGGTGTTTTTTTTTTTTTTTATTTATTTTTGTTAATATAATAATAATAATAATAATAATAATAATAATAATAATAATAAATGTCGAAACAAATCTAAAATAATATTAAAAATAAAGCCGTGCAACGCACGGGCTTCACACCTAGTAACTAAATAAATGAGAAAATAAAAATAAGACTATGAGCACTACTTTTTTTTTTTTTGTTCATTTTTAATCCGCAAATCAAACCACTACAATTTTTTTATTTTCTTTGTCCAATACTCCGTAGACAGAAATAATATTTTTACATGAAAAGAAGAGAGTAGTTAATATTATATTGTTAGGCCTTGTTCTCTTCACCTTAAAGAAATAATATTAAGTAAAAATAATTTCAGTTTAGTGAAATTAAGCTTCAGTAAAAATAAGTTCAGTTCAGTAAAATTCAGTACTCTTAAAGAAGAATTATAATAGAAAATCAGTAAAAATAATTTGAGTTTAGCAAAAATAATTTTAATTTAGTAAAATTAATTTAATTTCAGTAAAAATAATTTAAGCTCAGCAAATATAATTTTGTTTCAGTAAAAATAAGTTCAGTTCAGCAAAAATAAGGTGAAGAGAACGGGGCCTTATTTTATTAGTGATATATTTTTGTAAAAAAAAATTAGGACCGTCTTCTTACAATGCCGTGACCTAATTTATCAAGGAGTTTAAAATAAGAAAACTTGTTGTCCATAAAAGGGTCGATATCTTGATGAGTCGGAGTAAAGTAACCAAGTGAAATAACATAGTCTGCATTCCAGTTTCCTTCTCTACAAATATGTTAAGACTTGAAGGCCCAGAAAGATTCCAAAATTGTCTTGATATTTCCATCAAGAGGTGAAGTTTCCAAGGACAGCTAAAGTGGCCTTGAAAATATTAATGACAGTTAAATTATCCCCTTCAATGAAAATATGAAAGATTTTATGGTCTTTAGTCAAAAGAAGACCATTACGGAGGGCAATAGCCTCATCAAGAAAAGTTGGGTAGGAACCCTAGTTGTAAGAACGACTAGCATTATGATTCCCTAAATGATCCGTAAGCACTACTCCGGCTGATGGTGAATTATGGGTAGTAGAGCCATCAAAATTAAGTTTACAATGTCCGACTGGAGGAGGGGACCAAGTAATAATAGTGGAAGTCGCATGTAGAGGCTAAGAGTGGGACAAATCATCGGGTTGGTGTATAGAGTCTAAAAATGAACGAGCTTTCCATTCCTTAATAAGAGAGAAAGCACGAATATTGACAATAATTGTGATGGGCGATGAGTTGAGTTCCTAAAGATAACTAAATTACGACATTTACAAATACTCCAAAAAAGGATTCAACCTTAGGGAGAAGATGGGAAGAGTGAAGTTTGATTGTGCAAATAAAATCTAGGAGTTGAAAAGAGGGGGAAAGAGCCCCAATCTAATGACGCACCAAGGAAGAAGACCATAGTGCAGAAGCAAAAGGGTAATGAAGGAATAAATATTGTTAAGACTCGGGGTGAGCATCACAAAAAGCACAAAGGGAAGGAATATCAATATTTTTGGAGGCTAGATTGTGTCTAGTAGGAAGGCTATTACAGAAGATTTGCCATTAAAAAATCATTAATTTTAGGCGGGATATCCAATTTCCATGACTCTAATTAGGAGAGGACAAATCTGAAGGATTTTTTTCCAAATCCATGAATCCGTTAAATGAGAGAGATACATAAGGAAGTGGGAATGACGATGGTATTTAGCAAGGTCGGACATAAGCTTCCATCTTAATTTAGCTATGAATGGAGAGATGACAATATCATATTTTCGTAACTCCAGGCCACCTTGACTCTTGGGTTGACAAATAGTATCCCAGGAAATCATTGGTAATCTCAATTTAGCCGAAGATTGCTTCCAAAAGAAATTCCTATTAATTTTATCAGTGAAGAGGTGAAGGAAACTGGTAACCTAGCTTTAGACATAGCATAAGACAGAATAACCTCCAATTAACTTTGGATAAGAACAACCTTTTCTGCTTGGAAACCAAATTAGAAGACCAAGTATTCATTTTCTGATCAACTTTAGAAATTAGATGCTGAAAATTAACTTTGGTATAAGTCGTAGAACTAAAAAAGACCCCAAGATAACAGCCCAAGAAAGATCTCGGGCTTATATTAAAATAGCTAGCCAAGGATGCTTTAGAATGATTAGTGACATACTTAGAGAAAATAATAGAGGACTTGTGGAAATTTATTAGTTGCCTCGAAAGAGAGGCAAATTATGATAAACTAGTACGTAAGGAATTGTAGGAGATAGCAAATGCTCTACAAAATAGTAAACTATCATCCGTAAAAAGAAGACAAGGAATAAGAGGAGTCATTGTAGAAATTTTTATCCCTATACCTAAATTTCATTGTTTGCTAAGTAATAACAACTTCTTAGATAATACTTCCATACAGATAACGAAAAGAGTAGGAAAAAGTGGATAGCTCTGGTGTAAGCCGCGAGAGGGCTTAATGAGATAAGTAGGCGTATAGTAAACAACAGGAGAGTAAGAAATTGTAGTGACACAAGCTTTAATCCATTTAACCCAAGTGGGCCAAAAGCCAAAAGCAGTAAGAGTCACTAGTAGAAAAAACTCAATGGGAAGCCCCAAATGGCAAGCGATTTTTAAAATCTGCTTCTAAAAACCCACTCAAAAAAAAAAAAGTTAAGATGGCAAATGGCAAGCGGTTTGGGTTGAACCGCTTCCACAAATGTAATGGGAAGCGGTTCAAACTGCTTGCCAATTTTTTTTTAAAAAAAGTGGGACATTAAAACACTGAATGAAGCTCGAAATTTTTGCCAAAAATTTTCAAGCTTCGTTCATTCAGCTTAGCTCTCTCCCGCGTTCAAGCTTCGCATACCACTCTCAAACTCTGGCACACTCCACCACCTCAACCACCACTCCCTTCACTCCCTTTTCTCTCTGTTTTCGTGGGTTTAATTTGGTTCGGGTTGCTGCTGTGTAGGGGTGCGTTTTTGGTGCTGTTCGTGGGTTGTACTCGTGAGTTGCTGCTCGTGGTGGGTGGTTGGTGGTCGTCGTTGGGTTGCTGCAGCAGTTTGTGGGTGGATGGTGGTGTTTGTGGGTGGCTGGTGGTGGTCGTGGGTGGCTGTTTTTCCCCCCACCACCACTCCTCTCTCTCTCCCTGCCCTAAGTTGTTCAAAGGTCGTGGGTGGTTGCCCTCTCTCACCCCACATTCCTTCTCTTTGTCATTCTCAAGTTGAGGTTAGTTCTTGCTAAATTTTACTTGCTTATGTATTAATTGTTTGTTTATTCCAAACTTTAAAATTAGGGTTTCAAAATTACTTAAGACAATTTTATCTTAAGTATTTTATTAATTGTTTGTTTATTCCATAATCTTAATTGTTACTCAAATTAGGGTTAGTTCTTGTTAATTGTTTGAATTTGAGTAACATTAGTTTGATTATATATATATATATATATAAAATGTTAGTTTGTTAAATTTGGTTAGTAAAATATAATGTATTAATGGATTTTTATGAATGAATGAATGGATTATTAAGTAACCTTAGTTTGATTGTAGGTAGTTTAATTATCACTATATGAATGAATGAACTTGTGTATTGTTATGAATGAATGAAAGGATTGTTACTTTGTTAATGAATGCACATTATTGAATGCTTGCATTATCATTTGCCTAGATACCCGTTTGAGTCTTTCTCAATAGGAGAAAGTCTTGAATAGTCCCCGATTGGGACTCTTGTTGGACGTTTAATCTCACTTAGGTAGTGAATGTATGTCTCTTTTTCCATTTTAAGGAATATCTCGGCTTATCATTTTCTCACTATGTTCTCTAGGTGCATATGTAGGTAAGTAATTACCTACATTGTGTACTTGGAGAACTAGGGGAAAATGCTGCCGGATTTTCCTTAAAATTGAAAAACTGATATACATTTACTAGTGAGATTAGACGTTGAAGGATGGGTTAGGTTGGAGTGATAAGGACCTTTTGGGAGTATTCATTATTACGCGATATGAATGATATATATTCTATGTACTTTGATTGACATAATATATGTTATATTTATAAATTATTTGTAATGTGTTGGTATGTTTAAAGGCTATTTAAAACGTCAATGGATCACGGTTGGATGTATGGTAGACGTGATACATTGAATTTCTTTAATGGGGTTTAAGAGTTTTGCAAGAGTGCTTCACAATATCAGCTCCGAACGGGTGACAATTACCTTTATTGTCCTCATGTCAATTTTAATAATGTCACAATGGTCGATAGTGTTGATACCATCATGGATCATGTACAATGTCATGGATTTAGGCCTCAATATCATGTGTTGGTTTGGCACGGTGAAAAGGGATCGTATAGAGAGAATGTTGTTGGGAATGAGACGCATGATAAAAGTGCTGAGATTCATGTGGAAGAAGAATATGAGAGTGATGATGGTGGAGATAGGGATGAGGAGGGGGATGAGATCGAGGATGGTGGTGGTGATCACTTGGATGAGATGATGCGTGATGTTGAAGGTGAATTTGGTGACCGATCTGATGTATTTGAGTCATTATTAGAGGCTTCCAAAAAGCCTTTGTATCCTGGGTCCAAAAAATACACAAAACTCTCAGCCGTGCTAACACTTTTTAACATTAAGTCTAAGCATAATTGGAGCGACACTAGTTTCACTTCTTTGTTGACTGCGTTATGTGACATGTTGCCAGATGGGAATGAACTTGCTAATTCCTATTATTATGTAAATAAACTCATGTGTCCATTTGGTTTGGAGTATAAGAAGATACATGCATGTCCTAATGATTGTGTTCTATATTGAAATGAATATGAAGAGTTGGAGGAGTGTCCACGTTGTGGTAAGTCGCGTTACAAACGAACAAGCTGCAATGCTGGTATGAAAGGACCTCCTGCCAAGGCGTTGTGGTATCTTCCTATTATTCCAAGGTTAAATCGTCTATTTTCAATACCAAAAGATGCTAAGAACTTGAGATGGCATGCAGAGGGAAGAAAGAAAAACGGTTTGTTGAAGCATCCTGCTGACTCTCCACAATGGAAGAACATCGATATGAAGTTTAAGGCATTTAGTGATGAAGTTAGAAATTTAAGGCTTGGGTTGTGCACAGACGGTATGAATCCATTTGGCACTCTTAGTACCAAACATAGCACATGGCCGGTACTTTTAGTGATTTACAACTTGCCTCCGTGGTTGTGCATGAGACGAAAATACATAATGCTTTCACTTTTGACAACGGGGCCAAGGCAACCTGGAAACGACATTGATGTTTACCTTGAGCCCCTTATTGATGATTTGAGAAAGATGTGGGACGAAGGAGTTTCTGTTTTTGATGCCCATAAGAATGAGATGTTTCTATTGTGTGCAGCCCTTATGTGGACCATCAATGATTTTCCCGCATATGGCAACCTGTCCGGGTACAAGAACAAAGGGCATAAAGCATGTCCCATTTGTATCGATTACACACCGAACGTGTATCTTGATCACTATGGCAAAGATGTGTACGTGAGAACCCGAAGATTTCTTAGGCGCGATCACCCATATCATAGGCAGAAAAAGGCCTTCAATGGGAAAGTTGAGGAGGGGGATGCGCCTAGGCCATTGAGTGGAAAGGAGCTTTATGCTAGAGTGAAGGGTATACCATGTGTTTTTGGTAAAATAACGAGACCAATAGACCCACATGCTCTCTTTAAAAAGGAATCAATCTTTTGGAAGCTTGAGTACTAGAAAGAACATGATGTTAGACATTGTCTCGATGTGATGTATATAGAGAAGAATGTTTGTGATGCAATTGTTGGGACAATTATGAACATTTCTGGCAAAACGAAGGATGGAAAGAGTGCGCGATTAGATTTGCAAGCGTGGGGGGTTCGTCCGGAATTGTGGGTTAACACAAAGGTAGGGAAGGCAAAGGTAAAGAAAAAGGGAAGCGAAGATGGTGGACAAAACCGTAAGGGGAAGCGCAAGTAAAAGGCCACAGGTAGCTCAAAGAAGAAAGATGATGGAAAAGGCAAGAATAAAAAGGTGTATTTACCTCCAGCTTGCTACACATTATCAAAGGAAGAAAAACGAAAGTTTTGTGCTTGTTTGTATGACATTAAGCTTCCATTTGGGTTCTCATCAAACATGAAAAGGTTTGTTTCCTTAAATGGAGAATTGAAGTTGACAAGTATGAAATCCCATGATTGGCACATGATGATGCAAGTATTCCTACCGATTACAATTCGTGGTATTTTTTACCGAAGCACGTAAGAGAAGTTATTAAAAGCCTTTGTTCGTTTTTCAATACTATTTGTAGCAAAGTGCTTGATCCCTTTACACTTGATGCTCTCCAGGCGAATGTTATTGTAACTTTGTGCAAATTTGAGATGTATTTCCCACCTTCACTTTTTGACATAATGGTGCATTTGATTCTTCATTTGGTTTGTGAGATTAAGTTGTACGATCCAGTCTTTATGAGGTGGTGCTATCCTTTTGAAAGACACATGGGTACATTGCAAGATAAAGTCAAAAATCCAGCCCATCTGGAAGGTAGTATGATACAAGGAATTGTGTTTGAGGAGATTGGGAATTTCATGGCAGAGTATGTTGCTGTTGCTGAACCTATTGAGCTTCCCACTTCCCGACATGAAGGGAGACTTGATGGTCATGGCACAATCAGGTCGAAACGGATCTCACCTACTCGAGATCAATTCTTGCAAGCTCACCTATTTGTGGTTCATCATGTTGCGGAGGTTCACCCATATTTAGAAGAGCACATGGATAGTTTGCGTGTTGAATTTCCATCAAAAGGGGAAAGGGCACTAATGCAGTTGCATAATAAGATGTTTGTGAAGTGGTTCCATGATCGTGTGATGCGTCAATTGGATGAGACTGTCTCTGATACAATAAAGTGGCTAGCTTATGGTCCAAAGGAAGATGTTCAATCATTTGAGGGATATGACATAAATGGGTACACATTCTGGACTGAGAGTCGGGATCAGAAATCCTCATCAACTCAAAGTAGTGGTGTCACTCTTGTGGCTTCATCAAGAGAGTTTGCAAGTGCGAAGGATACATCACCAGTTGATGCACTATTATCCTACTACGGACGAATTCAGGAAATATGGGAACTAGATTACCGTGATTTCAAGGTAGGTCTATTCAAGTGTAAATGGGTCAATAATAATAGGCGCAACTTCAGACATGACGACTTCACTCTTGTAGACCTTGGCCACTTACGGGATAGTTTGGAACCATTTATCCTTGCATCTCAAGGTAAGCAAGTGTTCTATGTAACTGACCCATCTGATCCAAAATGGTCCATCGTCCTTGCTGGCAAAAGGAGAATTTTAGGGGTTGGAGATGTTGAAGACGAGGAAGAATATGATGCATTTGATAATTCTCCCCCTTCACTGCTCCTACACTTGATGTAGCAATTGATGTGACGATGAGGCTACTTATCTTCGATTAGACCACAATGAGGGAATACTCGAATGAGGTACTTTTATTGATGCATCATAATAAAAATCTCAAGCTGTATTAGATGTGAACTAGTAATGAAAATTAAGTAGTTGGGAAAGTTATAACCTCATTTATGTCATTTTGACTTCTTTCGATCCTATAACCTTGACTTTTAAGCATTTTAAACTTATAAACATGTTATATATACCAAATATGAGTTGTTAGAAGGATTTGATGTGAAGGTGGAATGAAAATAAAGAAGTTAGGAAAGTTTGAACATGTTTTATATACGAAATATCTTTCGCTCCTACAACCTTGTTTTTGCATGAAATATTTAACTTTTAAGCATTTTCAACTTATAAACATGTAATATACACTAAATATGAATTGTTAAGAGGATTATATGTGAATTTGTTATGAAAACAAAGAAGTTGGGTAAGTGTTTGGCTTTTTTGGTGCAACACCTTTGATTGCCTTTACCGATGACTAACAATTTTCTTTGCTTGTGATAGTAGGTGTGTCTATATCATGGGTAGTGATGAGAACCTTCATTATGATGAGGATATGGATGATGAAGACTGTGGTTCTTCTCACTCTGATGACGAGTTGTATGATATTAATAAGGAGACAGATTTGGGCAAACCGGAAGACCAAGCTCATGACGAGTTGCAACGTAGGCTTGATGAATATGAGCTTATAGCTGAATGTGCCCCCCCCTATTCAGGATAATGTGGTTTCCGAGTTTGTAGGTGATTCATAAGGACAAATTCAGATACAAAGTCAAGTGAAAACCACCGGTGTTGGAGGGAGGGTAAAGGCACCGGTGAAGAGAAAGGGTAGGGGTGCAACAAAAGCTTTTAAGAAACCCGGGGTTCCCATGGTGCTTGAGTATGATGAGTTAGGTCAACCTACTGGCCAATGGCGCAACAAATTTTCCAGTCACATTGGCATACTAACTCGTAAAATACCCATTACACTTGAGTGGGTCGAGACTCACGGGTTGCTTCAAACGTTTTGGGATGATACAACGGTGAGTATGATGAGTTAGGTCAACATGAATGAGGCATAACCCGCACCAGCCCAAAAGTTTGCAAGCCATACCCAAAGGACTGCTGCCTTTCCTGGTGCAGCTGCCTGGGCTAGTGTTGCTGCTTGGGCAGTAGCCTTGGCTGGTGCAGCTGCCTGAGCTGCTACAGATGCCTGGGCAGCAGCCTGGCCTGCTGGTGCAGCTACCTGGGCAACAGCCTGGGCTGGTGCAGCTGCCTGAATCTCTAAGTTTATTTTTTTTGCCTTGCCTAACGTGGACGTTTGCCATTCTTACAGAGTATGTTCAGTATTCTTGATGAACCAAGAGAGAATGCTTTGAAGCTTTTGTACAGGAGAGATTCAAAAACTTCAAAAGTTACTTGAGAACCAGATGGATCCAAAGAAAAAAAGGAAAAGACCAAAGAAAAATGTGAAAGCTACTGAAGGAGAAGAGGAACCTGATAAGAAACTGTGGGATTTATATCCACAAATAATGGTGCAGGACTGGGAGAAGTTTGCGGCGAAATCAGTAACTAGAACCGCACTTGTATTTTTATATATCAATTAGAGTAGGCTACTTAATTTTGTTTTACTATAAAGAATGATGCTAACATTTCTGAATGTGTAGGAAAAAACTGAACAAGCTAGAATCAATGCTGGGAAGAAATTCTATAGCCATCATATGGGTTGTAAGACATTTGCTGAATGTAGACCAAAGTGGATCAAAGAGGGTCTATACCCCCAAATCCATAATGTCATCATCTGAGAAACCGCTTTCTTCCACAATCACAACTTTGCTATGTCGTGTAATTGACTGGTGGTGTGCTATGCATGGGATCGACAAGAAAACCGGCAAGTATGTCATGCAGCCGGATACAAAAATATTAGTAGATGCACTTTTAAGCAAACTATGCTACTTATGCTAATATTACACCCTTATTATTAAATATTTTCATACAAAGTACATCTTAATTAGAACTGATAACTTTTTGTTTTGGTACAACTCAACCATACGTAGGAAGTGATTGAAGGCAAGCACACTCCAAGCATTGAAAAAGATCCTTTCACCTTAGCTTTGGGAAAACCATACCACCCTGGGCGAGTTATTGGTTCTGGAGGGAAACAACTAGGGTGGGAAAAGGTGATGGGTTCAGAATACACTAGATCAGGAAGAAGTAGATCAAGTGTTAATTCGCCACATCGTATGGATGAGAAGGAAAAGGAATCAATCAAGTGTTAATTCTCCACATCGTATGGATCAAGTGCAAGAACAGATGCAAAGTCAATTCAATGCCATTCTGAAGCACATGAACTTGCCGATTTTGCCGTTACCCTCGATTACCCCAGTGGACTCATGTAGTCACCCAGGAGGCGCCAAGGACGATCCATTAGTTGAGAGAGACGTAATTTCATTACATTCAAATTACGTCATATGAACTTGGTCAAACGAGGTCTTTTACATGCTTAATTATTTTACTTTGCAGGTTCCTAGTCCTATGGATGCAGAGTCAATGAAGATTGCAAATCCGACACCTGAACCTTTCCCTGATGTTAAGGTAAACTTCAGTAGCTAATCAAATTTGCTTCTGTTAGGCTTTCGTTCGTTATTTCATAACTTATGTCCTAATCAAATATGTAGGAAGAGACGCCTTGTGAGTTTCTTCACCCCGGGGAAAAATGGATGGAGAGTTGTAGTTGGTGGGGTATGGTAGTGCATAGCCTTTTGACAAGGTCCATTTCAAGTCTAATACTAGCACCCACTATATCTCAATCGGGATCAATTCTATAGTAGCTGGGTTTGAGGACTTACCACTACCGGTTCCTAGAGAGGAATATGATTTCTTTAAGCTGCGTGATGCGACCGGTAGCTTTGTGCAATGGACACGTGATCGGGCGAGGTTGGTATGAGGGGTAAGTATACACTACATGTATTTAAAACATGTCCACAATATCTTGTAATATGACCATGTGCTTTTATGTAACTAGATTACAATGGAAAATCAGTTCGCTAAAAGGAAGAAGGTGGAGAAACCAAAATCCAAGGAAGAAGGTGGAGAAGCCAAAATTCAAGGAAGATGGTCCTCCAAAGAACATGGAACAAGGACAAGGGTTGAAGGGTGAACACTTGTTGAAGAAGAGTTCGAGAGCTTCTTCTACTCCACTAGTTGAAGCCGATGTCCTTAAGTCTCTTTCGAAAGCATGTACTTTTCTTCACAACCGTGTTAGTGAGTTGCCTAGGGATAAACATATTCAAGTGAATTTACCTAAGGCATTGTTCCATTACGATGAGGATGCGATTGCATACATTTTAGAGTGGATGTGATGGAATTTTTAACCGGTTCCATGCTTAACATTTCCATCATTCAAACTTTCATGAGGTAATTCAATGCCACTATTCCTAATCATATTGTTTTTATGATTAGGAAATGCAAATAGTAATTATTTTCCTACATTACTCTCTTGAAGGTCATTATAGGAGCTCCTAATTAGTAAACCCAATGTTGAGGCTTCAGTTGGGTGGTTATGCCCCAAGCAGACCTTCGTAACCAAATGCTTATGCAACCCTTGTGATATGGAAGATTACCTTTGTAACACCCCGACCCCAAACAAATTAGGGAGGGGCCTATTGTCACAAAATGCGCATCGAGGGCCAACAACTATCCCCACAGACCAACACAAGTCCTTCCGGCGCATTTTGTCCTCACTCATGCACACCCCGGGAAAACTTCCCAGGAGGTCACCCATCCCAAGACTACTCCCAGCCAAGCACGCTTAACTATGGAGTATTCTTAGCATATGAGCTCCCTAAAAGGAAGATGCATCTTGTTGATATGAGTAGTATATCAAACTCCTTTAAAGCAATCATGAGGGGTATTACAACCTTAAGCGAAGTATTAGAGAATCGACGCGTGCGGGAAACAAGTTCATATTAGCCCCATGCTTTGAGGAGTACATTTAAATATTTCAAAACTAAGTTGTTTGTTAAGTATATATATATGAAGAAGCTCATTGGATTGTTATTTGCTGAATATATATATGTAGTGCTCATTGGAGCCTTATGGTGATTTGTGTTTCCAATAACACAATCTACTACTTTGATTCGGCTCGTATCTGGCCACCAAGGAAGTTGCTAGTGAAGAACGTACTGAATAGGTACATACCGCTTCCTATTGTTTTATATCCTCACCTAAGTCATTGAGTAGTTATGTTTCTAACTTTGAACTTATTTTCCTGAAGTGTTATGAAGAAGCTAAATTGTCGTTCAGTTGCGGGTCCTACTTGGAAATATTCAAAGGTAATGCCTTGATATAGTGATTTGATTAATAAACTTGCCTTCGTTTATGGCTATGCATGACTAGATTAGATTTGTGTCATGTCAGTGTGCGCAACAAGACAACGGAGTTGATTGTGCCCTATACGTGATGAGGTTTATGTTTGACATAGTCCATAGTTGCACGGAAGCTCAACACATTGAGGAGGTATGGTTTTTTTTGTTTTCGTTCAATTTATACTTGCTTCTATTATTGCACTGAACACATAAATGGGAAAGTGAGAACCCGAGGAAACTGCAGCACCCGAGCCAGCTGCCTCGGGTTCTGCCCAAGCAGTTGCAGCAGCAGCCTTGGCAACAGCCCAAGCAGCTGCTGCAGCTGCCAGCCCAGGCAGCTGCAACAGGTGCAACAGCCATGGCAGTAGCCCGGGCAGCTGTAGCAGCCCGGGGAGTAGCCGAGCCATGGTGATAGTTTGGAATTTTGGTGAATTCAGTCAATTGGGTAAAATTTTGTGAACTTGGTGCGTAATTGTTAGTGAATTTGGTAAATAAGTCATGTAGGCCGATTTTGGATAAAAAGCGTCCTAAAACTTAGTTGGGTGCTCTTTTGATGTGATTTCAAACCTTAGGCACCTAAGAGTAGGTAATATGGGCATGCTATGAGAAAGAAAAAGTTCATTTGAAAAAAAATGTAGAAAATGGGCAAAGTAGAAGTCATATATCCCTTATTTGTCCGATTTTGGATAAAAAGCGTCCTAAAAATTAGTTGGGTGCTCTTTTGATGTGATTTCAAATCTTACACACCTAAGACTAGGTAATATGGGCATGCTATGAGAAAGAAAAAGTTTATTTGAAAAAAATGTAGAAAATGGGCGAAGTAGAAGTCAAATATCCCTTATTTGTCTGATTTTGGATAAAAACCATCCTAAAACTTAGTAAAATACTCTTTTGATGTGATTTCAAACATTAGACACCTAAAACTAGGTAATATTGACATGTTATGAGAAAGAAAAAGTTCATTAGATAAGAAATGTAGAAAATGGGCAAAGTAGAAGTCATATAGGCCTTATTTGGGCCAACTTGGATAAAAAGCGTCCCAAAACTTAGTAAAATCTCTTTTGATGTGATTTCAAACCTTAGACACCTAAGAGTAGGTAATATGGGCATGCTATGAGAAAAAAATAGTTCATTTGATAGAAAATGTAGAAAATGGGCAAAGTAGAAGTCATATAGGCCTTATTTGGGCGATTTTGGATAAAAAGCGTCCTAAAACTTATTAAAACCCTCTTTTGATGTGATTTCAAACCTTAGAAACCTAAGAGTAGGTAATATGGGCATGCTATGAGAAAGAAATTGTTCGTTTGATAGAAAATGTAGAAAATGGGCAAAGTAGAAGTCATGTAGGCTTTATTTGGGCCATTTTGTGGAAGAAACAAACCTATATATGTGGCCTTTGAAATATTTGACATACATTTGGTTTGAATTTTATGTAATATGCATGAAGTATAATGTTTGGTTTTTTCTTTTTTTCCCAAAGGTTTGCAAGATTCAAAGGGAAGGCTCGTTAACAAGCAAAGAAATTGATGAAATTCGCGACATGTGGGATTTTTTCGTGACATTTGATGGCATCTAGTATTGTCGGAATGGGTGCACACACACCAAATTAATTAGTGAGCTTGAGTTTAGTTATTATGAACAATATTTTAGTTATGTTTTTTTTTTTTTTTTTTTTTTTTTTTTTTTTTTTTATATTTACATGAATTATAATTAGTACGTAGTATTAGTGAGTGTTATCTTTATGTATTTTGGTGTACTTACATATTATTGTTAATTAAATATATTATTGATGTTACTTTTGATATATATATTTATTTCATGTTGTTATTGTATTATTATTCTTTGTAATATTTTAATAATTATTAATTAATAATATTAATATTATTAATAATTAATAATATTAATATTATTATTAATTCATAATATTCAAACAGATTAGTATGTATATTAAAATAGGTCACTATCTATATTAAAACAGGTCACTAATACTATTATTATTAATTAATACTAATTTTGAAAAAAAAAAAAATTAAGAGGAAAGCGGATTGGCGCCAAAACCGCTTCCTATTACACTTGACATAATATTATGTCAAGTGCAAATGGCAAGCGGTTTGGCGCCAAAACCGCTGCCCTTTCTCTAGTAATGGCAAGCGGTTTTGAACCGCTTGCCATTTAAAAGGCTAATGGCAAGCCCCCTAAGCCCATGCGGTTCAAAACCGCTTGCCATTAGGGGGTATGAATCGCTTGTGTTTCGGGGTTTTTTGTGAACTCCTCGGATACTGGTCGCGTTCTTCTGACAATGAGACTCGGACACCTGCAAAACAACGAATATTCCGTTTATCGGAATATTCGCCTCCGACGATCAAGTTAGAGATCGGAAATCGGAAGAGCTAGAGAGAGAAAGTAGAGAGAAGTTGGAGCTTTTTAATGCTCTATATTTAAGTTATGCCGTAATCCCCCCTCCCATCATAAATGATTGGGGTATTTATAGGGGTGGGAACATGTGCCCCTCTAGGGTTTATACCGTAGAATTTCGCGACGTGATTGGCTGCGCAATCAGGGGTCGCCACGTGTCATGGGGGGCGCCGTTTTACGGCATTCAAGGTTTTTCTCGGGATTTGGGCCTGATGTAATCAAAGACTTTTTCTCTTTCTGATGTTGTATTGTGTATTTAAAGGTAGCTGACATGTGTCACCCTGTCAGGAGGACACGTGTCACCCTCTCATAATGCCACGTGTCGCCTTCTTATTGGGCCACGTGTCACTATGAGATTGGGCCACGTACTTGGGGTATTTTTACCCTAAACATTTGCCCCCTCAGAGGGGGTGGCTCGTACACTTACTGGCTGCCTCCTCTGATCTTCCATTCTGGACGTCCATGTACTCTGGGTTGGGTTTACCTCCCATCTGCTCTGGACCCTACGTCCATATACTTTGGATTCAAAGCTCTTTTTGCTACCTGGACGTCCGTATATTTTGTTCTGGACGCCCTCGTAGTCTGGAGTGAGCTTGTCTTCTTGCTCATTTGGGCGTCCATATTGTGTACTGGACGTTGTCGTACTCTAAGAGAGGCTTAACCCCTGGTTCATTTGGACGTCCACATACTTTGGACTGGACGTCTTCATGCTCTAGGAGGAGCTTATCTCCTAGCCCATCGGGACGTCCGCATATTTTGGACTGGACGTCCTCATACTCTGGGAGGAGCTTATCTCCTAACTACCCAGGGCGTCCACAGCATTTAAAATGAACATCCTTGATTTTTAGTCTGGACGCTCTCGTACTTTGGGAGGAGCTTATCTCCTAGCCACCCAGAGCGGCCTCAGCAGTGGGACTAGACGTCCTCCTATTTTGGTCTGGACGTTCTGATACTCTGGGGGGGAGCTTATCTCCTAACTACCCAGAGCGTCCACATATTTTTGAAATGGATTGGGCTTCCTTGATTTCAGGCGTACTCTATGGTTCTTTCATCATGCTGCGTACGTCTGAACTTTCCCCTTTGGACTAAACGTCTGGGAACTGGGCGGACGCATTTTCCTCTTAGATATTTTTAAGTTCTGGAGACTAAGTGTTGAAGGTGTAAATCTCTTGAATTTGTGACTTAACTCACTTCAACTCACTTTGACGTGCCGTCAATTGTCCGTCTGATTTTTTCACAAGTTAACAGAACCCTAACGTCTTTCTGTCTCTTTCTTCGAATAATTTCTTCAAAAAGTTACCGTTTGAATGTTTAGGCGGGAAAGGTGGTTTTACCATTTTGCCCACATGACTTCATTCTATAAATATGGGAAGTGAATTCTCATTTTCACACTTTACCCAATTGTGAATTCTAGAGAGAAGTCAGAGCAGTCTAGTGAGAGAAAGTGATTTTCCTTTTAATCTTCAAGAGCGCTGCCGTGAGTTTGAGTTGTCCGGGCATTTTTGAGTTTTCCGGTCAATCTTCAACAACACCAAGAACACTTTCGAAGTTTTTAGAACGTACAAAGGTAGGCCGTCTACACTTCTTTCTTTTCTTTACTTGTATATTTTTTTTTTCAATTCTGGATCCATACTCGGCTTCGTCCGACTCTCCTCATGAGGCCGGCCGTTCGCCTGGGACTGAGGAGTCTAGAGTGGACGGAGAAGAGTTGTCTCCTCCTTGGAGTGAGTCTATGTCTGGTGCGTACATACTCACCCCCACTTATTCTTCTCTGTCCCCACAGGCAATGGCAAGAACAATGCGTACGCGCGAGCTTCATGCGGCCAGGAACCCAGACGGTAGTCTGGTTCACCCTAGGGTCCCTTATGACCCTAATAACCCAAGTACCATGGAGGTGAAGACTACCTCCACCACCCAAACAACGACCGCCTCCACTGACTCTCATCACTTGGCCGTGGAGGTCACTTCTTCTTTCGAGGAACGCCAACAAGCTCAAGGCGCCTCGTCCACTCTTGCTCCGGGACTTAGGTTCCCTCAATTTTCCAGCTCAGTCATGGATGAGGCCGAGCTGGTAGCCTGCAAAGACCATCCTACCAATTTTGGGGCGGACGCTGCTGGTTCGTCTGTCCCCTCTTCCTCTCAACCTCTGCTCCAACTAAGCGGGGCGGACAGACCTATGACGGGAATCTCAATCAGGGAACCCTCCGATCTGCCTATTCGCAACGCCCCTTCTTCGGGGAACGAGGCGGACGCTGCCAAAGATAAAGGCAAGCGTCCATTAGTTGAGGAGGGTGTTCCTTCTTCCACGGGCGTACTCAGCTCAAGAGGCCGAAGCTCGGCCGAGGCAGCAGACCTGGATAGGGTGTTGTCTTCAGAATTCGGGAGTGCCCCCTCTCACCAAATGGAAGAAGAAGAAGTTGAGAAAGAGGCCGTGGGTGAGACGGCCGAAGGTGAGGCAGCGGCCGAAGAAAACGTCGCCAACATTGATAACTTCAGGGACCCGTACGCCTGTACAGTTGGAGAGACGACCCTGAAGTTCTTGAAAAAAGAATTCGAGGAGTACAAGGAGTCCCTCCATTTGGGGGAGGGATTCGAAATACAAGTCCCCAGGAAAGCCATTGCTGTGGCTACCTGGGATGATGAGAAGCCGCGCAAAAGGGCTTTTTGCGTTTATAGGGCCGCCTTGGATGTAGGCCTTCGCTTCCCTCTTCATCCATTCATCCGGACAGTTTTGGACGAGTATGACATTGGCCTTTTCCAACTGACGCCAAACAGTTGGTTAAATATATTTGGGTACTTGGTGACGTGCATCTGCAAGGGTTTCACGCCAGACTTTGCGGTCTTCTGTGAGATGCACTCACTTACACGGCTGGAAAAAGATACGGATGGTTGGCTCGTCTTGAGCGCAACCAGGGATTACATGGTTGTGGTCGACCGTGTCAGCAAATGGAGGGACTGGAAGCACCGTTTCTACCGCATCAAAACTAAAGATGCGGAGTTCAACCTCCGCATGAACAAGTGCCGTCCAGATCCCATTCAGCTCGGAAGCGGGGATCAGAAGCCTGACAAGCCGCCCATCCATCCAAGCCAAGAGCACCAACTTGAATATTTCAAGGTCAATCGGGTCAAGCGGGGTAACAAAACTGAACGTGTCCCTCGCCATTGGGTAACAAAACTACCTTTATGTCTGCGTACGGCCTGTACCAGAACATGCCCCAAGGTGGACACTTAGATATATAAACTTTTTGTACGCACGTAGAGTTTTTTAGAAAAATATTCTAACACTTTGCTTTTTCCTCTTTGCAGCGGAGGCGTACGCTATGCTTGACCCGGCACAGAAGGGAGAAGTGGCTATGTCCGAGGTGGACATTGCCCGTTACAAGGCTCGTTTCAAGATGTACGAGCAAATCAAGGAGGTAAATACCTAGTTTATTTTTGAGTCTTTTTTTTTTATTGTCCGTTCTGCTGTATTGGAAGAACCTGCTTCCTAAGTTTGCACGGACGCATTTCGTCCGTTCATACATGTTGGAAGGGAGCTCCTTCCCCAATTCACACGGACACTGTCATGCTTTCTGCCTTGTGTAATTTTTCTAACTTGCTTGTATGTTTACAGTCTTCCTCTACCCCAAAGGCAAGAAGAAAGCAGCCGGCTTCTTCCACTCCTGATGCGAACGCATCCAAAAGGAGGAAGACGGTCTCCACGAAGGCGCCCTCCAAATCCGCGGCCAAGACTAAGTCGTAGACTGCTCAAACGCAGTCTAAAGGAGATCAACCTCAGCTGGTACAAAGCGAGGCCTCCAAGTCTGTGGATCATGTTGCTGATCAGGTCCATGACGCGTCCGTCCCTATGGACGACGGGGGTAAGTCAACCCCGGAAAAAATGACCGGCCTCACCTCGACTCCGCATGTCGAGGTAGTTAAGAAATCTGATTGGTTAAATGCCAGTCAGTCGGCCAGTGACACTGCTGGCCGTTTAGACAACGAGGGGGACGCCTCTTTGCCGCCCCCTCCCATCAATCTCTCTCCTCCAAGCTTCTCCACTGGTTAGCCTTTCTTCTTTATTCTTGTACCATTTGATTTACTTGTACTTGTAAATTTTAGCTAACTCTTCTTGTACGGTCGTCCGCAGACATCTCAGAGGAGTTGCAAATGAGGCTGCCCGGCCAGTCACTGATTGGCGCGGACAGGATGGCCATGCGCGAGGCCATGGTTCGCGCGGTTCCCCAAGCGCAGCGTGATAAGCTGCGGGGAATCAATGAGGGCTTCCTCGGCCCTATGCTCAACTGTTGTGCTGAGGTACGTCTTCTTTTCTCTATACCTTTTCTTTCCAACACTTAGCAAATTTTTCTATATTTGACTAAGTTTCCTTCTTCTGTCCGCAGCTCTTCCTCCGCCTGAACGCCTTCCTTGAAT
Organism: Chenopodium album; assembly: GCF_948465745.1. NCBI lineage: Eukaryota > Viridiplantae > Streptophyta > Magnoliopsida > Caryophyllales > Amaranthaceae > Chenopodium > Chenopodium album. Next base: position 15,960,329 of record NC_137847.1, on the reverse strand, counting down.
GGAAGGATAAAGAGAACGAGCGGCTGAAGCAGGCTTGGCTCGAAATTAGGAAGGCCGAGGATGCTGTGATGGGGACGGCCGCCGTCCAACAGGTGCATCTTGAGACCCAAATAACCGCGCTGGCCGACAAGGCGGCGCGGCAAACTGAAGACCTGGTCAAACTGGGCAAGGCACTCGAAGAGGAGTCCTTGGCCAGGGAGGCCATGCGGGTTGAGAGGGACGAGGCCGTCCTGGAGAAAGAGAAATGGAGGCTGGGCTTCGAGGCGTCTGAGGCCTTGAAGAGTGAGCTGAAGTTGGCCCAAGCCAATCTTAAGTCTGCTTTGGACGAAGCGGACGCGCTGAAGGCCGAGGTTGAGGCCTTGAAGAAGTCCGTTTCGGACTATGCTGAGCAGCTAAAAGCTCCTCGGCCGCCCAGCGCGGAGGAAATCGTCCGCATTGAGCAGAATGCCGAAGACAGGCTTAGGGCATACTTCTTCGATGCCTTCGAGCTGATGGTGGATGACGGAGAGGCCGCGTACTATGAAGAACGTTTCAAGAAGCGGTTGAACTTTGTCTGCCTCAGAGAAGAGGCGAAGAAGGCCGGCTAGCCTCCTCCAGAGCTGGTAGTTACCTCTCCTGAGTCCGGAGAGGACGAGGAAGAGGGAGATGAGGAGGAGGAGGCGGACGGTGATGCCGCTCCAGCCGAAGGCGCCAAGGTTGCGGAGGAGCCTGCCAAGGATGATACGGCTAAGTAGAGCTCAGGTCCTCCAGCACCCGTCTGCTCAGCTACCCAGCTTTTTCTTTATGCAGCTTTTTGTTCTTATTTTGAGGCCGCCTGTTTGAGCGGTTTTGTAAACATTTCGACCGCCTTTTGCGCGGTCAGTTTAATGAAGATTTCGTCCGCCCGTTGAGCGGTTCTTTAATTCTGTTTCATACTTAGCAATTTTTTGCAATGTTGTGTTTTTTGAATGTTTTTCGTACGTCTCAATATTATGCTTTTTCGTACGCTCCTAGGGGTATGCCCCTTTATTCGGTGTTCGCCTAGTCCATACTCTAAGATGTTTGATTAACTTGGTAGTTTTTATGCCTTAAAGGGTATGACGACTAGAAAGTTAATCAAATCATAGTAATGATTGCCCTTGGACTAGGTGAAGCACCAAATCAATTTAATTGGCCGTTCAGCTATCTTTGTACGAGTAGTCCGTTGAATCTATCGCTCGGACGTACCCTAGAAATCCTAAGTATTATCTCAACTTAGAGATTCCTGACTCGGCCGGGCTAAACGCCTAGGTATGCCCTTGCCCTATTTGTAAAGGACACTTGCTTTTTTAAGCAAGTTCAGAATACCTTGCCTCAATCGTCCGCCTTGAATTGGTGCGGACGCATTGTTCTCTGAATTGAATCAGTTTTTTTTTTTTTTTTTTTTTTTTTCGTGGTCGAATTGCTCCATCGGAAGCAATCTTGCTTCCTTGTTGCTTCGGCCACTTAGTAAGACTGATAAGCCGTGTTGCTATATTGGAAGCAACTTAGTAAGTCATTTCACTCGGCCTTTAATTACAAATCATAATATGCAAATAAAGATAAGTAAAATAGCAAAATAGTTCAACAATGCTTGACTTTTCATTAATTTTGTCAAAAGTACATTGTTGTGGCCGTATGGCTTTGATTACATGGCTCGGTCAATAGACCTAGCTGTATACACAGTTTTTTGGCTAAGTACTTAGAGAAACTTAAACATGATATTTCTTCAGATTGTCAGTGTTCCATGTCCGTGGGATCTAACGGCCATTAATTGCTTCAAGGCGATATGTGCCGTCTCGGATTTCTTCCCTGATTCGGTACGGCCCCTCCTAGTTTGGGGTCAACTTGCCGTCCTCATTGGCACGGCCAACAACTTCCATTTTCCTCAACACTAGATCCCCCATTTTGAGTGGCCGCTTAGACACTCGGCGGTTATATGCCCTTGTCATCCTTAAGTGATAAATTTCATGTCTAAGCGCCGCATTGCCCCTAGCTTCTGGAAGAAAGTCTAGAGCGGTCTTCATGGCCTCCCAATTGGCCGATTCATCATAGAGCATTACCCGCAAAGTGGGCTCGTACATTTCAATTGGGAGTATAGCCTCAGCTCCATAGACCAAAACCAATGGAGTCTCCCCTGTTGAGCTCTTTGCTGTTGTCCGTATGGACCATAGCACATTAACCAACTCATCTGCCCATAGGCCGCCCGCCTTTTCAAGCTTGCGCTTGATCCCATTTGAAATCAGCTTGTTATAGGCCTCAACTTGGCCATTGGCTTGTGGTCGGCCGACTGAGGCAAAACAATGAGTTATGCCCTGGTCCCCCAACCATTCCTTGAGTTGGCACGTCTCAAACTGAGGTCCATTGTCGAACACCATTGACTGAGGTACCCCATACCGAGTGACTATGCTCTTCCAAATGAAGGCGGACACATCTGTCCATTTGATGCCCCGGACGGCCTCAGCTTCAACCCATTTAGTGAAATAGTCTACTGCCACTAGTACATATCGTCTCTGGCCGGACGTAGGAGTATACGACCCCAAAATGTCCATGCCCCATTTAGCAAAAGGAAGCGGACTACTGATGGCTGATAAGCTATTTGCTGGACGATGAATAAGGGTTGAAAACCTCTGGCACTTGTCACATTTTTTCACCATTTGCATGGCGTCCGTATTAGCTCGGCCAGTAATATCCCAAATGTGTCGCTTTTTCAGCTAAGGCTCGTCCTCCAATATGTGAGCCACAATGCCCCTGATGGAGGTCGTCCAACACATCATGCCCTCTTTCAGGAGTTATACATTTAAGATAAGGCTTCACAAAAGCTTTTTTGAATAGCTCCCCATCCTTCATCTCGAACCAGGCCGCTCTCTTCTTCATTAGCCAACTCTCTTTTGGGTCGTCCGGAAGTATTCCATCCCTTAGATAGGAAATAATTCCGTCCATCCAGGTTGAACTTCTATCTATTATCTGAACAGGCTCGGCATCAATACTCCTTTTCTCCTTTACTTCCCAGAACACTGATCTTGGAGTATCACATGATGCCGAGGAAGCCAATTTGGAGAGCGCGTCCGCTTGATGATTTTCTGATCGAGGAACTTGTCTGAGAGAGAAATGTTCTAGGCACTCGACCTCATCCTTCACTAGCTGCATGTAATTCATCATGGCCGGCTCCCTAGCTTCGAAGCCACCATTGACTTGGTGGACTATTAGCCGGGAGTCCGAGCACTCTTCAACTTTGGTTGCCCCGGCCGCTTTACACATCCTTAGGCCGGCCAATAATGCTTCGTACTCAGCTTCATTGTTTGACGCTTGGAACTGAAATCTCAACGCATACTCATATTTGTCTCCTTCAGGAGATTCACATATAACACCAGCACCACACCCGGTCGCTGTTACACTACCATCCACAAACACTTTCCAGACTTGGTCCCCGGCCGGCTGAAGATCAGGCCGAGTCATTTCAGTCAAGAAATCCGCAAAAGCTTGCCCCTTGATTGCCTTCCTTGGTTCAAACAGAAGGTCAAAGCCCCTGAGTTCCAAAGCCCACTTAAGCATGCGGCCACTTGCTTCTAACGTTGAGAACGGCTTCTTCAAAGGTTGGTCTGTGTAGACCACAATTGAATGTGCCAAAAAGTACGGCCGCAGCTTCTTTGATGCCATGTACAAGGCCAGGCCAAATTTTTCAATTGGGGGGTACTTAAGCTCAGCATTGTGAAGTACATGGCTGATAAAATACACCGGGACCTGATGGCCGTCCCTCTCAGCAAGAAGGACGACACTTAGAGAATGTTCAGAGATGGAAAGATAGATATATAGCTTCTCATTCTTGAGCGGACTGACGAGGCGAGGCAATGTATGCAAGTGACTTTTCAACTGTACGAATGCTTCTTCGGCCTCCTCTGTCCACTCGAACATGGCTTTCTTCTTAATGGTTTGAAAAAAGTAACGACACTTATCCCCTGACCTTGACAAAAATCTTCCAAGGGCTGCTAAACAGCCGGTCAGTCTTTGCACCTCCTTAATTGTTCTTGGGGACTTCATGTCAAGGACAGCTTGAATTTTTTCAGGGTTGGCCTCAATTCCACGTTGATCAACCAAAAATCCGAGAAACTTGCCGGACTCAACACCAAATACACACTTCTTTGGATTTAACAACATCTTATGCCGCCTGAGTTCGGCGAACGTTTCTCGTAGATCCTTGAGATGGTCGGCCGACTCTTTTGACTTGACAATCATGTCATCAATGTACGCCTCCATGTTCCGGCCGATCTGGTCTCTAAAGACTGTGTTAACAAGCCTCTGAAATGTGATAGGGGCATTCTTGAGGCCGAATGGCATGACTTTGTAACAGTACAACCCCTGCTCGGTCACAAACGCTGTCTTTTCTTGATCTTCTTCCCACAAAGGAATTTGGTGGAATCCGGAGTATGCGTCCATAAAACTCATTAGGGCGTGCCCGGCCGTAGAGTCAACCAAACGGTCGATCTTAGGCAAGGGGAAGCTATCCTTAGGACACGCCTTGTTCAAGTCCGTGTAGTCCACACACATTCTCCAAGTCCCATTCGGCTTTTTCACAAGAACTACATTGGCCACCCAATCTGGGTAGAAGCATTGCCGAATGAAACCGGCGTCAAGCAGCTTTTTCACCTCTGCTGCGGCCGCCTGATTCCTCTCTTCTCCGTGATTCCTCTTCTTCTGGCGGACAGGTTTTATCAAAGGATTCACGGCCAACTTATGCACGGCCAGGTCAGGACTTATCCCTGGCATTTCACCAACTTCAAATGCAAACACATCTTTGAATTCTCTTAAAAGCTAAACTAACTCATCCCCAAGCAATCCCAAAGCTATACTGCCGACACTAACTGTCCGTTCTGGGTGGTTGGAGTCAAGCACTATATCCTGGTGGCTGCCGGCCGGCTGGGGCCTCAACTCATCTGGCCGGCCGACAGTCATTAATTGCTAGGCTTCTTCTGCCATGGCCGCCCTTTACGCTTCTGGCCGACCTGGTATGCTGGGAGTGAGGTTCCTTCTTCCTTTGGCTCGGACAGTTTTGGGCCGCGCGCTGTTGGCTTCACGGCCAGCTGATTACATTCCTTAGCCATTCTCTGACTTCCTTGAATTGTTCCAATTTTTCCGTCCGACCTTTCAAACTTCAACAACATTAAGTGAGGCATTATGACCGCCTTGGCTGCATTCAGAGTGGGGCGGCCAAGGATGACGTTGTAGCCGGTCAACTCTTTAATAACAAGGAAGCGGACGACCATGTCTCTCCCCTCTCCCTTCTGCCCGAAACGGATTGGAAGATCAATCCGTCCGATCGGATGAATGACATTCCCCCCAAATCCTACCAAGGGGTGAGTGATATCCTGGAGAGCATCTTCTGGGAAGCTTAAATTCCTTAGGGCAGACAGGTTGATGATATCGGTCGAACTGCCCGTGTCAATCAATATTCGTCCCACCTTCAAATTTGCTATCTTCATGACAAAGACCATGGAATCATTGTGCAAAGCCTTGACCTCTCCACGATCAGCCTCACTTATGATCACTTCAGGAAATGGCTCGGCCTTAACGGCGTCCGTTTGCATCACATTTGACAAATTTCGAGCATCCTGCTTGATTCCTTTCATGGTAGGGCCGCCTGAAGCAAAGCCTCCTGATATCACAGCCACAAAACCTGAATCAGTGCTATTCCCATCATCTTCCTTGTCATTTTTCTTATCACTTTGTTGCTTTTTCTCGGACGTGTTGTCTGTCCGTTTGTAGGTGAATTTGGACTTGGTCACATAAGGTTTCAACAGACCCTTGTCGGCCAACTTATCCAACAGCCTCTTCAGATTGATACAATCGTTCGTGTCATGACCTACATCCTTGTGGTTATGACAATACTTGTTCTTGTTTCTGTACTGGGCCGAGCCTCTCAAAGGCTGAGGCTTCTCAAACTCAAACTTGTCCTTTATTTCCATCAAAATGGAGTAGACATCCTTGTTGAACTCATACTGAGGCTCGTACGTCTTGCTTTTCTTTGACTTGGGTTGCTTGTCATTAGCTACCCAAATTTCTTTTCTTTTGCTTCCTTCTTTCTTTCGGCCGGCCAAGTCTTGCTGAGAAGATTGCTTCTTTTCAGCCCCCTTGGCCGGCTGTTCTGATTTGGTGAGCGAACAAAAGTCCGCGGCCTCAATATAGGCTTCGGCTTCCCGCAATACACCTGAGTATGACCGAATCTTTTTCCTTACCAAATCAAACTTAAAACCATTATGCCTTAATCCCCGGAGAAATTCTGAGTATGCCATTTCGTCCGGAAGATTATGAATTTGGGCTTTTTCTTGGTTAAATCTTTGGACGTATGAGCGTAGTCCTTCATTCTTCCCTTGAACAATTGTTGCCAAGTTGAGACTTGTCTTTCTTGGTGGGATGTTGTATGAGAAATTTCCCACAAACAACAAGTTGAGGGTAGTAAAGCAATTTATGCATCCGGCCGGAAGGCTGTTAAACCAATCCTGGGCCACCCCCTTAAGAGTGGCCGGGAAGCATCTGCACCATGTAGCATCATCTACACTTTGCAAGTACATCAAATTCCTGTACGAGGTAATATGTTCCTCTGGGTTGCCCGTACCATCATAGGCACCCACTAATACACTCTTCACTTTTGCTGGTTGAGGGGACGTTAGTATCTCTTGCGAAAACGGAGGCGGCTTATCTCCCAAACTCAACAAACGCATTTGCCAATCGATGGGCTGAGGCTGCGCGGACGTTCCAGCCAAGTAGGGAGCCTGGCCGAACACCTGGCCATACGGCCCATATTGCCCAAAGACTTGGGGAGTTGGCTGCATCAACCCATTGAGTACTTGAGGGGGCTGATATTGTGATGGCTGAACTGGAATGGGAGTAATAGTATGAGCGGCTTGACTTCTGCTGGAGACGGCCGTGTTAGTGTATTGTGAGAAAGATTGGTTGGAGGCTTCATCCGGCATGGTTGGGGTAGAGGCCGTGTCAGAATATGCGGCCCTCTCCCTTTGCTTGTGCCGAATGTAATCCCTTGCGTCTTTGAAATTCTATGACGGCTCAGTCTCAACTCTTTTCGGCTGTCTTCCCCTCCCCCCAGCCGACTGTGTTTTCGCCAACAGGCTAGAGAGGTTGGTCCGTGGGACTCGGGGAGACCTTCCATGCGGACGACGGAATAGGGTATTACCAGCATCAGTTGCATTGGTCTTGTTGTGTGTTTTCTTGGAGGCACCTCCTCCCCCTTTTTGTTGGTTGGAGGCCAACTCTTGGCGAAGCTTAGTCAGCTCAGCCATTAGGGTAGCTGGGGTAACAGGAGGTTGTTCGGCCTCTTGAAATGAGGCAGTCAAAGGATTGCTAGAATGTATGGTTGTACGTAAGTCTTCTACATATCCGTCCTCGCCTGGACGAGGACTAGTATTAGGTGTCTGACCATCTATTGCCATAACGGACGAGTATCCCCACAGACGGCGCCAAATGTTTCAGGGTTTTTTGTGAACTCCTCAGATACTGGTCGCATTCTTCTGACAATGAGACTCGGACACCTGCAAAACAACGAATATTCCGTTTACCGGAATATTCGCCTCCGACGATCAAGTTAGAGATCGGAAATCGGAAGAGCTAGAGAGAGAAAGTAGAGAGAAGTTGGAGCTTTTTAATGCTCTATATTTATGTTATGTCGTAATCCCCCCTCCCATCATAAATGATTGGGGGTATTTATAGGGGTGGGAACATATGCCCCTCTAGGGTTTATACCCTAGAATTTCGCGACGTGATTGGCTGCGCAATTAGGGGTCGCCACGTGTCATGGGGGGCGCCGTTTTACGGCATTCAAGGTTTTTCTCGGGATTTGGGCCTGATGTAATCAAAGCCTTTTTCTCTTTCTGATGTTGTATTGTGTATTTAAAGGTAGCTGACATGTGTCACCCTGTCAGGAGGACATGTGTCACCCTCTCATAATGCCACGTGTCGCCTTCTTATTGGGCCACGTGTCACTATGAGATTGGGCCACGTACTTGGGGTATTTTTACCCTAAACAGCTTGCCATTTAGTTTTTTCTACTAGTGAGTAGTCCATAAAAAGTCCCATTCCATACGATCATAAGACTTTTCCATATCAAGTCTAAGGGCTAGCCAACCTTTCTTACTTTTGTAATTCAAATATAACTCATTACTTTCCTTTTTTTTCCAATATTAATGTCTACAAGTTCCCTCTAGGTTTTCCTTAGGAGGGTTTCGTTCTAGTCACTTTGACTAGGTTTTCCTGATTTTCAAGGTTTTTCTCGATTTTGGGTCGAATTTTTCGTATTTTGTGTGTTTCTTTCTTGATTTCTTAATCAATTTCAATCATGGGAGATACGAATAAAGCGCTCTCAATTCTTGGTGTGGAAAGTAATGCACTTTCATCAATTGAGAACAATGAACGTGAGGAAAATACTAATAATATTCCTACAGAAGATGTGTATGATGCAATAGAATGGGATGTTGGTGGAGGGGAGGATGAGGATGCGAGGGTCGAACTTGCCCTAGTTGGGAAGATTTGGACTAGCAGAAACATTAATGCGAACGCCTTTATATCTACCATGAAAGGTGTTTGGCAACCAAAGAATGGAGTGGACATCACGAGTATTGGCAAAAACCTATTCCTGTTTCAATTCTATCATTGGCGTGACAAAAATAGGGTTCTTGAAGATCAACCATGGCACTTTGACAAGAATGCTTTGATCCTTGGTGAGACGACTGACTCGGTAAAACCCTCTGATATTCAACTCTTCCATTTGCCTATGTGGATTAGGGTGTATAATCTTCCTCTTAAGGGACGATTAAATGTGAGTAATGTGGAAAAAATTGGTAACAAGTTAGGGGTCTTTGTGAAACTGGACAACGATGCTAGAATTGGTATTGACAAGTCTATTCGCATTAGAGTTCTTGTTGATGTAAGAAAACCTTTGGCAAAGCATGTTAAACTGAAATTAAGAGGGGGTATATAAGAACTTTTCGAAGTAAAATATGAGAAGCCTCCCTTGTTCTGTTTTTGTTGCAGTTTAATGGGACATGGGATGAAAGATTGCGAGTATAGGGAAATAGAGAATGCTGTTATCTCATATAGGGCTTGGATGAAAGCCTCACCATGGAAATACTCTTCGAGTTTGGGTGAGGAGGGGGTAGGTATAGACAAGCTGAAAAGTGCTCGAGCCCTGTTTGTGACTAAATCGAAGAAACAAATGCCTGATCCAGATGATATTGCTCGTGTTCATGAGATGGCAAACAAGTTGGGTGATGTTGAGCTAAACAAAGTAAGTAGCAAAGGAATTAGGTCTGTTTTTGGAGTGAATGAAGAGCTAGTAAATAATGATATTTTTGTCTTTGGGTCTAGTACTCTGGAGACTGGGAGTAAAGAAGCGAGTGTAGCTTTAGAGGAGGTTATGAAGGGGGATGGGAAGGTGCCAAAAGGCTAGAGGAGAAAACTGAGAGATAATGATCATAGCATGGGTGTTGGTAGTGTGTTAACAGGTGAAAAAAGAAGTGTTGATGATTTAATGTTGGAGAGTGGAGACAGAGGGTTTGGTGTGGAGGAGAGGGAGAAAATGAAGCAAGTGTTGTCTTTCCCTACTGAGAGAGTGGCGAGTCCAACCAATAGGGCTCTCGGTGTTAAATGAGCTACATTCTTTCTTGGAATTGCAGGGGTTTGGGGAGCACCGCTGCAATTAATGCCTTGAAATGCATTGTGTTTCTTGAAAGCCCCCAAATGGTGTTCCTTATGGAGACGAAGTTGAAAGCGTTTGAGATGGAAAAAATTAAATTTAAATTGAAATTTAATTCTTGCTTGATTGTTGAATGTGAGGGAGAACGTAGAAGAAGGAGTGGCAGTTTGGCACTACTGTGGAATAATAGCATTAATATTAATATGAGGTCTTACTCTTTACATCACATTGATACATTGGTGAGGTCGACTCTTCATGGTGAGTGGCATTTTTCGGGGGTTTATGGATATCCTGATGATGAAAATAAGTACAAAACTGGGCAGCTTCTTGAGTCGTTGAAGGAGGTGAATGATACACCTTGGCTTTGTGGAGGTGACTGGAACTTAATGCTTCACTCGGGTGAGAAACAAGGTGGCAGGGTGTTTGATTTGGATGAGGCTGTCAGCTTAAGGGTTGCTGTGAGCTACTTCTAATTGGAGGACCTTGGCTTTATTGGGCACAATTTCACATGGTCGAATAATAGGAGTAGGAAGGAGAACATTCAAGAACGGCTTGATCGTTTTCTTGCAAACCGGGCTTGGAGGGACATTTTTCAAGGGTCCTTTGTCATGCATCTCTCGAAGAGAAAGTCTGATCACCTTCCTATTCTTCTTTGTATTAAAGAGGTCGTTCCATCTCAGAAGAAAAAAAAGAAGAAAAAATTGTACCGTTTTGAGGAAATGTGGCTCCGAGATGAAAAATGTGCTAGCATTGTTTTCGAGGCTTGGGATTATGGTGGTGACTTGTGTTCAAAAATTTCCTTTACTTCCACAAAACTTAGTGCATGGAGTAGGGACAAGTTCGGGGACGTTGTAAAAGAAATAAATGCATGCAAGGCTCAAATGAAATATCTCATGGGTGAAGTGCAATCGGCAGAGGTTATAGCTCAAATGAGGGCTCTAGATGATTATATGGATGAACTTGAAAGGAGGGAGGAGATGTACTAGAAGCAAAAGAGTAGGAAAGATTGGCTTAAGCATGGTGACAAGAACACTTCTTTTTTTCATCATAAAGCTAAACAGAGAGAAGCAAGGAACAACATTGCTTGTGTGAAGGATGCGGCTAGGAATTCTTACAGTGACGAGGAACAAATTGCGGAAACTTTTGTACATTATTTTGAAGACTTGTTTGCTACGAATAGTAACATTGAGGTGGAGCCAGTGATTGACAAAGTGAACCATGTTGTTGATGAGCGGCAACAAGCAAGTTTGGCAGCCCCATTTATTGTAGATGAGGTTCGTATAGCACTCTTCCAAATGCACCCCAAGGCCCCCAGGCTCGATGGTATGTCTGCAATTTTTTTCCAGAAATTTTGGGATATTGTAGGAAATGATGTAGTTGGGAAAGTGTTGGATATTTTGAATAATAATGGGGATATAGGTACTATTAATCAGACTCACATTGTTTTAATTCCGAAAAAAAAGAATGTGAGTCTACTGTTGATTAAACACCTATTAGTTTGTGCATTGTGTTGTATAAGATTGTTACAAAAGTGCTAGCAAACAGGTTGAAGTTAGTTCTTCCCTAAATTATTCACGAGTCGCAGAGTGGATTTGTTCTGGAAGATTAATCACTGACAATGTTTTAGTGGCCTATGAGTGCTTCCATTATCTCCGAAAAAAGAAGACAGGGCAAAAAGGGTACCTCGGGCTCAAGCTAGATATGAGTAAGGCATACGACAGAGTTGAATGGAAATTCCTTGAGAAAATTATGCCAAAGATGGGTTTGCTGGATAATTTTGTGAGCTTGGTAATGAAATGTTTTAGTACCGCCTCTTTTGATGTACTTGTCAATGGTCAGCCATCAAGAAAGTTCAAGTCCACCCAGGGACTACGTCAAGGAGACCCTATTTCTCTTTTCTTGTTTATTTTATGTGCAGAAGGTTTGTTAACCTTGCTTAGAGATGCGGAGAATAGACCTTGCTTAGAGATGCGGAGAATAGGAATCTCATCCATGGGGTGAAAATTGGTCGTCATGTTAAGCCAATTTCTCACCTTTTCTTTGCAGATGATAGTCTCCTTTTTGTGAGAGCGACGGAGGAGGAAGTTGAGAGTGTGCTTGGAATTCTTTCTACTTACGAGATTGCATCGGGTCAGAAACTGAATATGGATAAATCAGAGGTGTCCTTTAGCTGAAACATTGATCACGAACGGAAAAACACGCTTCAGATGAAGTTATCTTTTAAGGATGTCGAAGGACGTGATAAATATTTGGGTTTACCAACTTACATTGGTGGGTCTAAAAAATAGGTTTTCTAGAATATTTAGGATCGGATTTGGAAAAAGCTCAAAGGGTGGAAAGAAAAATATTCGTCTCAAGCCGGAAAAGAAGTTCTAATCAAATCCATTGCTCAAGCAACTCCTACGTATGCTATGCAATGTTTTTTGATTCCGACAAGCATTTTAAATGTGGTGGAGCGACTTTGTCGACAGTTTTTTTGGGGGCAAAAGAGAGAGGAAAATAAGATATGTTAGGTGGCTTGGGAGAAAATGTATGTTCCAAAGAGTCAAGGAGGTCTTGGTTTTAGAAATATGAAAATTTTTAATAAGGCGCTCCTTGCTAAACAAGCTTGGCGTATCCTCTCAAATGAAGAGTCTCTCATGGCAAAGGTCCTACAAGGAAAATACTTTCCTCATACGACCTTTATGGAGACTAATATTAGCCCAAATTCGAGCTACACTTGGAGATCCATTCTTGGGGCTCGTAATGTTCTGATGGAGGGTGTCCAAAGAAATATTGGAGATGGGGCTTCGATTCACATCTGGCGGGATCCTTGGCTTCCGACTCTCAAGGCTTTTACTGTGGCATCGACCAAACCTGATAATGATTTATGCCCGTTGTATGTACGCCAGTTATGGTGTCATAGGAGCTGGGATCTTAATGTCCTCAATGAAATATTTTCTGAAGTTGAGGTTAGTGCTATCCGCAACATTCCTATTCCTATGTTTGACAGTAGGGACTCTTGGATGTGGCATTATTCGAAAGATGGGCATTTCACGGTGAAAAGTGCCTACAATCTTCTCACTGTGGAGCAAATTCGTGATACGGACTCGACTTCAAATGGAAGCTCTGGTCTTGATTGGAAGCTAGTGTGGAATGTAGGTGTTCCCCAAAAGATAAAAATGTTTGCGTGGCGTAGTATAAAAGAGGCAGTTGCTACTCGTGGAAATCTTGCTAGAAGAGGAATGGTGATTGATACTATGTGTCCGTTGTGTGGGGATGAAAAAGAAAGCACTCTCCATATGATTGTGAAATGTGAAGGGGCTAGATTGATTTGGTATACATCACCACTACGCTTGAATGTTGGAAACTATACCGGGAACAACTTTAGGGAGTGGTGTCTCTCGGTCCTTAATAATTGCAAAGATATGAGTTGGTGGAGCTTGTTCTGGAGCCTAGCTTGGGGAATATGGTTGCGCAGAAATGGATGGACTTTTAAGAAGAAAATGATGGCTGGGTCTGAGGTAATTAGTAGAGCAGTGAGCTTAATTGGTGAGTTTAATCTCGCAAAGGAGGTGTGTAATGTTAGTTCCCTTGCTATGGTGCTTGATACCACTTGGAAACCCCCTCCTCTTGGGGTAATCAAGGTTAATTCTGATGCAGCTATCATCTCCACCTCAGTTGTTGGTTTTGGGGGTGTGATGTGCGACTATACAGGTGATGTAGTCGTCTCTACGTGTATGAAGATGGCAGGGTGCTTTGAGGTAGATGTCATGGAAGCAATGGCTTTGAGACATGCATTGCAGATTACATTAGAGTCGGGTTTCTCGAGCATTTGTTTGGAGATGGACTGTTTGAAGCTCTACTCTCACTTGGTGAAGGCAACTGTCACTCCCACGGCCTTTGGGATGGTAGTTAATGATATTCTAAAGCTCTCTCGCTCATGTCAAATGTGTTCCTTCTCGTTTGTGAAGCGTACAGGCAACCAAGTAGCGCATAGTTTAGCTAAGCTATGCAATCTTTATTCTGATTTTAGAGTTTGGTTGAAGGAATACCCTTGTGATGTAACTGAGTTTGTTTTGGCTGATTTGAGCCATGTTGATGCTTAATAATATTGAGGTCATTTCCCGTCAAACAAAAAAAACCTTTCTTACTTTTGGATTTTTTAAAAAGATGTAGAATTTCATGGACTAAAAGGATATTATCCTGAATGGCATGATTTATTATTATATAAGTAATGGAGTATGTATACAATTATGATATCTAATAGAACAAAATAAGTAGCTACTCGTATTATACTCCATAATTTTCTTACTCCCTCCATCCCTTATTTACATGCATGTTTTTCATTTTGAGTGTCCCAAAATATTATACCTCTTATTAAAAATATCACATAATTCAATCATAATTCAAACTCCCTCTTTGTTTAAAAAAATAAAACGTTTTAACTTTCATGGAGTTTTAGGAAAGTTAGTTGAATTTCTTAAAATAACTCATGACTTTCACAAATATTTCACCAAACTCCCAAATAACTCCCTCTTTGTTTAAGAAAATAAAATATTTTAACTTTCACGGAGTTTTAGGAAAGTTAGTTGAATTTATTAAAATAACTCATGACTTTCACAAATATTTCACCAAACTCCTAAATGAGTAACAAACGTCAACTCTGCTAGTCAATAAGGCTAATTATGGCGTGTGGCATATTATAATTGGTTTATTTTTATTTAACAAAAAATTAAAAAAACAATAAAATTAAAAAAAAAACCATCTTCCCCCAACTCTAAAACCCTTCACTCAACTAAAAAAACACCTCCTTTCCCACCCGTTGGAACCCAGCCGGCGCCCAAAACCCCTCCCCGCACCGGCGAAACTAATCCGTCCCTCCTCCTACCATTTCCACCCACTTTTATGGTACACCATATGAGGTTTTGGTCAAATCTCACACTATATAATTTGGGTACGAAAATTGCATTTTTTGTACCTTAAAAGCAGATGTACGAAAACGCTTCCCTAAGATTTTACCCCTAATGGCAATTTACAACTTTTAACAATTATCAATTCTAAAGAATTAGTTACTCCCTCCGTCCCTTTTGATAGTCCCTTATGGGCTATTTTCAGTCCCAAATTAATAGTCCCCTTTATTATTTTTCAAGTAGCATTAGTATTTCAGTTTTACCAAAATACCCTCATTTTTTTGTCCTTTTCCTTTGTCCTTCCCATATTACCCCCGTAATTTAATTTGATTCATGTGCCATTTTCTCCTAAATTTCTACACTCTTCCTCTCTCCTTTGGCATTTAATTTATTTGTCCCCTCTTTCTCTCTCTTCATTTTTCTCTATTATCTCTCCTAAAGTCTTAAAGAACCCTAGTTTTTTCTTGTTCTCTCTCCTAAATTCATGGATTTCCAGTGACGATTTGGATGATCGAGTTGTAGATCGGTATTTGCGTAGGACCTGCGAAGCAAAGCCCCCTAAAAAAACCAAAAAAAATCGCCATTTTCAAGCCAAGGTATGCGTATTAATCCCTACTTGTTCGTTTCTTTTTTTTTTTTTTTTTTTTTAGCAAGTATGGTATGATTTGGTACTTGGGGGTGTTTCATAGTGGCAAATTAATTGTTTATGCCTTTGGGTTTGATAATCTGGATGGTTATGGTTTCGTATTCAATTTGATGTTTTTTTTTTTGTTATTATTATTTTTCTCAATGTTTAGCTTAATTGTTGTTCAATTTGTAGATCTTGCAAAGTTATTGATGATGGTTATTGTTTATATTAAATATTCTAATTGCTCGGTTTGATGACTGCTCTTTTAGTTAATTCAAATTGAACCTTGTTTTGTCAATGTTTAGCTTAATTGCTTTGTCAAAATTTATTAGTATTCCGTATATACTCCCTATAAAATTAATTGATTTGTTACTGTATCAGTCTGAATCTTGAGCCTTGTTAGTTAATTTGACTGACTATCATACTCTAAGTGGTCATGAATACTGTCATTTGAATGTGTCATGGTTGAAACAGGAAAGACAGATTAATGGCTGCTAACAGAGCTAAATAAAATTGAATATCTTCCTTGCATTTGCATTTTTCCTTCCTGAACTTCTCAATACCTATCATGTTGTCTAGCATGTCTTCCTATCATGTTTGATGAAATGTAATATGTGAGTTGCATCTTGAGTTATTGTAATGCTGTAGCATTTGTGAGGTACATATGTTATTGGATTGATTTGGTCTATTGCTGATTCATGCACAGATCATGAGTCAGTCCCCTGGTTCAGATGAAGAATCACACTCTCATCACACTTACAGCTATGAAATGTATAGAAAGTAGAGGGCTAGTAGGGATGAGGTTGATAAGCCCACCAAATCTCAAGCCAAATCTCCTCTTAAATTTCCAACCAAATCTCCAGTTAAATCTCCTCCTAATCTCCTCCCAAGTCTTCTCCCAAATCTCCAGCCAAATCTCCTCCCAAGTCTCATGCCAGAATCCCCATCCCCTTGGAGGAGCAAACTAGTTCATTGATGGACAGGCTGTTTGCTAATTCTAGACCACATTATACCTCTGAGCCCTATGAGTGCACTGATAGAGATTGTGAATTAGGAAGTGGGTGTGACGGTGAGCACAGCTACAACAATGAGACTCTGAGGCTCAGGTTTGGCATTGTCCCACCTGGAATGCCACCTGTAAATTCTGACTACTGGCCTCATAATTGGTACAGAAGGCAAGGCAGAAAACATGGTTTGCCAAGAAGCTATGACAATGTTGATTCTGATTTCTCAGACTCTAATGATGATGATGGTGGTTGCTCTCCTTCTAAGAAGACTAAGTCCCCTGTCAATGATTCTGATAATGAATCAAAGAGCAAAGTTTCATTTTGCCTTATCTTGTTAAAATCTAAGATTGGAAAGCTAAATTAGTTATTCCTTGAAATGTAGTAACATGTTTGGAGTCTAATGTTTGGATTTTGGAATTTGAAATGTAGTTGGTTTTTGAATTATGGAATTAGTAATGCTTTGGTTGCCTTGATTTTTCCTTGCCGTCTTGTTGCCTTTATTTTGCCTAGTTGCATTGATTTGATTGCGCCTTGTTGCCTTGATTTTGCCTTGCTGCCTTGTATGCCCTTAATGTTGCCTTGCTGCCTTGTTGCCTTGAATTTGCCTTGCTGCCTTTATATTACCTTGTTGACACCACAATGATGAGTCTATTTTTGCTCAAATATCCAACTTTAAATGCCCTTAACTTCTGTTATCCTTAATGTATAAGATAAATTAAGTTGATTTGTTTGCTTTGTTGACTTTTGAAGTTAAGTGGCTGTTTGGTTGGATTGTCTATGAGAGATTGGGGACTTATGAGTTTTTTAAAATGTTGTGCAATGATGACTCGAGCACAATATTTTAAAACAAAATGTGTCCGTTTTCATTTCATGGCAAAAGATGTGATTACACTTTTCAAGTGACCTAAACTGAACCCATAACACTTTGAAATTTACATAGTCCCCTCCCAATCATACTTAAATAATAAAAAAAAAGAACATTAAAAACAAACTTGCATATGTTGTTCAGAAGATGATTAAGTAGTCCCCTACTGTTGGATGTTCCTTGCATTTACATTTGATGTTGATGCTTCATGGTCATTTGCCACTGCAAATGAATGTTGTGATGCATTTTTCTGTGTGCCTTGGGTTTGTTGGTGCTCTTGTTCATCATCTGTGTCTTCTCTGTTTCCATCAACCCTTTCCCATGCATCAATCACTGCCCATAATAGTGCTTCAACTGGATCTTGTAGCCTACCTTCTCTGTCTAATTTAGCTTTCTTATTATGTGGAATTTCAATTTTATTTGAACCCTTAGCCTTTAACACTTCATTCATCACAAAGTACAATGTAACCCAGCACTTGAACAAAGTCTTTACACTCAACTCAAAGTATGCATCTTTGACTACCTTTAGTAGTTGATCTGGATTCCTTGCCATTTTTTTGTTTTGAAGTGACTGAATGCTATTGAAAAACCCCAAATCTAGAATGTTCAGTTCTAGACTATTTGGTGGTTGTTGAATGAGAATGAATGTGACCCTGGTTGTTCACAATGTTGCAGCCACTCTGGATCTGATTGAAGTATATGTGCCTTAGCATTGTCTTGTTGGATATATATTGTGTTGTGATGACCTGTGTGTGGCCACTTTGCCATAATGGCTGGTATGATATTTTGAATCAGCATCTTCCTTAATTCATCCCTGTTCACTCTTTCCACAACCTTTGTGACCATTTCTCCCTTCTTTCTTTATTTAGAGTTCCTTTGGGCTGGCTCGGTATATGTGAATGGGAATATACCATGCACTCCATTTGTGCATTATACCATGGATTTGCAACAGCTCCTTGAAACATGAATTTGGGGATAAATTTGGTTGATTGAGCAAATCTATGAGCACCCTTCTCCCCATTAGCCAAGTATGCCCTTTGACTCTTTTTAGTTAAGCTAAACCATTTCTCATCAATCATTACTGTGTTATACATGCTCTAATACTCTCTTTTTGTGCCTGGTGAGTCCCCCATGAGTTTACTTAAGCACCATCTGAGTCTTTCTTTTTTGTTCGCTGGTGTAAAGGCAAGTTTAAGGGAATTTGAGTGTGGCCTTATGTCTCCCCTCTTTACCATCCTCTGAACTGTACTTTTAGAGATACCAAGCATAGTTTCTAGATCTCTTTGACATGATCTGTCACCCTTTGCAATACTCTCCATTCTATGAGCTTGTATCTGAATCCTTTTTCTTCTGGCATTGTGAAATTTTGTTGTGACATTGTATGTTTGATCAGCTCCTTCATTCCTGTTTCTCTTGTTCCATATTCTGCTGATATACTTCCTGTTGATATTGAAATGTCGTGCAGCAGCTTTATTAGCTCCCCTATCAAGTTTGCCATTTGTGGATCTATTTAAAAGCCACAAAAGGATATTCAACTGTCCCCACTGCTGAGCCTGTGCTTTTGAAGACCACTGGTTGTTGATTTTGTTGCTGTTGATTCTGTGTTGGTTGCTCATGGTCTTCTTACTGGCCATTGTTAAAGTCAGTCCCCTGGTCTGTTGTTTCCATGTCATGATGTTCTAGAGTTTGATTGAGATCAAATCCATCCATGTCTTCCTCATCTTCACACCAGTAAACCTCTATCTGAAATACAATATTTTTTTTTTAACTTAGTTTAATTTTGTGTTCTGTTTTATTTTTTTTTGTTTCTTATTTTTATCTTTATTTTGTCCTTATTTTGTTGTGTGTTTATTTTCAGTCAATAATTTCAAAAATAAAAAAATACGACCTTTTATTTTATTTAACTTTCCTAAAAGAGTTTGCTTAAGTTTGTCATCATCAAAAAGGGGGAAATTGTTGAAGCTTAAAGGTTTTGATGATGATAGACTTAAACTCAAGCAAACTCGACTAAAAGATTTCTTTAAGTGTTTGATTTAGAACAGGTGAAGTGAACCTTGGTGGTGGAAGAGTAACCTTGACTAAGAAGAACATGAAGAGAATTCTTTTAGAAGGTTAAACAAGATAAAAGAAGAGTTCCCTAACAGGAACTTAGTTCTCGAACAAGAACTATTTAAATTCCCTAACAGAAACGTTCCCTAACAGGAACTTGAAGACAGCAGGAACATGGTCCTGGTCTGCGTAAAGCCCAAGCAATCTTTGAGTACAGAATAAAACGACGCAACAATTTAATTTAGTCAAGATTTTATCTTCTTGATATTTTGTTAAATATGTTAAATAGGATATGCATGAAATATATTGGAAGCGTGACAAGGGCTTGGCAAATTTATTAAAACGGAAAAAGATAAAAAGATAGATTTTAAGAAAAGATTTTCTAAATGCACTACTACAAAAAAACCCCTATCGAGTCGCCTCTAAACCATCTTACACATCGCTTCAAGGGCGACACTACAAGCACCGACACAATAGGTACCCCCCTTACATGTCGCCTATGACCTGATGCGTTAGAGTACTTTACGAGTCGCTTGGTTGATTATAGGCGATGCATAAAATAAGGTATAGGAGTCACTGTAATATAGTTTATGAGTCACTTGTTTCTTTAGATGCGACTTTAAAAATATAGTTTTCGAGTCACACATTACTTTAGAGGCGACGGGTAAGGTCTATTTTATAAGTCATTTATTTACAAAAATGCGATGTATATAATAAAAATTATGTGTTGCTTATTCAGTAAAGGCGATGCGTATGGTAGAATTTATGAGTCACTTATTTATTAGAGGCGATGCGTATGATAAAATTTATGAGTCACTTATTTATTAGAGGCGATGCGTATGATTAAAATTATGAGTCACCTATTCATTAGAGGCGATGCTTATAATGTAATGGCCCTGCTACGTGCAGCTATCCTAAACATGCATAATATTAAAATTTATTTATAATCATAAAAATGAATAAACTAAAAATGACGATATTTGACTAATTTAAACTAATAAAGACAAAATTAACTAAAATATATTAATAATTGAAAATTTTATTATAAAACGAGTACATACATGAAAAATTCTATGCTATATAAAACGAAGAAAAAAACTGAAATAACTTTGTTCGCTAACTTTTGAGTACAAGTTTCATTCTCATTAAACTACAAACATTTATCATAAAAAAATCTACACCATCTTTCTCGAATATCACTGATCACCTCCTTAGTGAAAGGCTCAAGAGAGAAATGCTACATACACAATAAATAGATACATTAGTTATACATACATGTAACATAAACAACCGCTAATTTTATAAAAATAAATATTTATTTAATACATTTTCTCAATCGTTATCTTTTTGTATTATAAGTGAGACAATTTGATCCATATACTTCATGACATAATAGCCACACTCAACTCCGTCTGTTTGTCGAGAACACTGAAATGCAAATAATAATATTTTTTCTAGTAATGTCAATACACACATAAAACTTAAATGACCATAGTAATATAATGTAAACCAGCAACATCTACCTTAATGACATTCCACGTTAGCTTTGTTTTCCGAGATCCTTTGTTAATATTCATTAAAGTTCTATATGCCCTGTACACAAATTTGATACGAATGCATTACATATGGACATAAAAAACTAGTCAAACCTACAAAAAAATCGGCAGCATCTCTCCATAAAATTGACCTATACGGCACTATGCCATTATTAAAAGCATCTAAAACCACCAATACTTCCGGCATATAACATCTGTAACATTACAATATACAACCAACTCTTCTCAAACACCATGAAAATCATCACTTATAACCTTTGGCAATTCATCTTATCACCACCAGCATCCATATATTATCAAACAAGTAACAGAAAAAGATTAACTTGTAATACTTACACAGATAATGCTCCTTTGAGATGCACACTATCTAATGACCAATCTGCCAAAGAATTAAAGAAAAAAGCTTCTCCTTTTTGGGGACAAATCACAACTAGCATCCAATGATGACTTATAAATAAACAACATACAGTAAGAAAAAAAAAAGTCAGATAAATCATTCAAAAAAAAGAAAAAAAAACATAGGTTAACAAAGTAATGAGATTAATTATGAGTTGTGTGTGCTTACTCTTAATAGAAAGGGGCAAGTATATATTGTTTCGTACGTTGCTTGGTCATAGAATGGTTTAAATAACTTGTCAGCGAGGAAGGACGAGATTTAACCATTCCTAACCTTTGGGGACAAAAAAATCCAATGGTGTCTTGAACTTCATTCTTATTGATTTCGTTTTGCAAACACCTAAACCAGTTGCAAAAATATTAATATGATAAATAATAAGCATTTTTAGTCAAAATTTACAGGAAATTTCACGATCTAAGTATTATTACCTTATCCAATTATGAACACATGATATGTTTAGCCATGCCATTTCAAATAATTGCTTAAGAT
Organism: Chenopodium album; assembly: GCF_948465745.1. Classification (NCBI taxonomy): domain Eukaryota; kingdom Viridiplantae; phylum Streptophyta; class Magnoliopsida; order Caryophyllales; family Amaranthaceae; genus Chenopodium; species Chenopodium album. The sequence continues at coordinate 15,938,746 of NC_137847.1, read as the reverse complement.
CCTCACCAAATACGTAAGTTGTAAAAGTGACTCTCTCAGGATAACAGAATATATTCTCTTCAAACTCAACATCAACGCTGAAACATGTCCCCTCTCATCCATATTTTCCTCCATATCATGTAACATCTCTTCAAACTGATTATCTTCATAATCATCATCAACATTATTTAAGCCCACTACATTATCATCGTAGTTAATATCATCATCTAATATTCCCTCACCATGCCAAACCCATTCAATATAATTCTTCAAAAACCCATTACAAAAAATATGATCTCGTAGTTCATTTTCATTAGACATCGTACCCATATTTCCACAAGTCTTACAAGGACAACATATTTTCTCCCCTTTTTTTTTTTATGTTTCAAGGCAAATTGAATAAAAACTTCAACCCCTTGTTGAAATTCAGGCGTAGTACGCTTTCGTGTAATCCAAGTTTTGTCCATTTGATCTCTAACAAATACATGTCCCACATATATTTAATTAATAAACATTAAATCTCATAAACCAATATACAAGAATTTAATAATATATGACTTTTTGACAATGTCCTTATCACTCTAGTTGAACTCATTCTAGATTTTTTTTATTAGTAGTAGCAGAGTACGTAATAGCATAAGATCACATCGTAGTGTCTACCATATATGCATCGGAATCAAAATAGTTTCATCAATAATTTATATAATTAATACGAGAGCATCTATATAGTCAATATTCACGTGACTAATAAATTAATTGAAAATCAATTTTAAAAGATGTAAAACTGATACGGGATGCATAATCTTCATATTTCTTAATTATTTAAGTTTCTAGTGGAATACAAAATGTAAATTAAGTCCAAGATTAACAAAATCACATCAATAATCAACATGCAATGGTCCAACATATGAACATAACCGTACTTTATGAAAAAAAAACCCCCAAAAAAGTAGAAATTCAATTAAGCATAAGATCTCAAAAAAAAGAATTCAGCCTAATTTAAATAACAAGACAATGAAAGACAATGAATTTTGATAAACTAAAACACCAAAATTATAATAGCCCATGTATAAATAAATGAAATTATAGTTTATCATATGCTTACCTTCGAATTCGAAAATTCTACAAAATATTAGATGAGACCCACCGCCGAAATTATCACAATTAAGCCGGAAAATTTAGTTGCTGGGGTTGAGACGCAATATTAGATGATCCGTCGCTTCAAATTGCAAGGAAAAATACTGGGGTTTGAATGGGAATCAAGATTTAGGGGTTTGGTTTGCGTGGGAAATCACAGTATTGTTAAAGAAGATGAATATGGATGGTTTAGTTTTCAAGGGTTTTAACTTTCTTTACTTTATTTTTGGATTAAAAAAAAATGCAGTACTCTTTTACCTCTTTTTTTTCCTTTCTTTGTTTTTTCTTTTTGATTAAAAAAAGGTGATTAAAAAACCGTAGTACTCATTCTCCTTTTTCTTTTTTTTAAAAAAAAAAAAAAATTAAGACCTAGTACTCTTTCTTTTAGTAGTATATGAATTAAGTTATTTTATTTATTTTTTTTCTATATAAGATTCTAATGACTTTTTTTTTTAAAAAATTACAATTTTATTACTTAATCTCTTAGTAGTATAAGATTTTAATGAAGCAATTGGGGCAAAAATAAGGGACGGACGGAGTACTCAATATTAGATAACTTAAAATGTTACTCCGTATTATATGACTCAAAATGTTAATTGGTCGCACGTTACACACTCCGTTCATAAATAATTAACACTTTTGACTTTTTTCACAATACATATACTAAGTTTGACCATCGTTTTTTTTAATAAAAAACCTCTGGTGAGGAAAAAATCTACGAGATAGCCGTCTATACAGGTAATAGACTCTTATTGCGCAGGAGAGACTCCTTGCATCTACTCCAATAAAGTGTAAAAAAACAAATATTTTTATGAAACATATTGTGAAATAGTTATTAATATAAATTTTCATAATATCAACCTTTTTTATTATAGATATAAGATCAAACCAACATGTATTGACAGTCAAGTTTGACAGTTTCAATTATCTATAAACCGAGGAAGTGACATCCAATAACAATTTTACTATTCAAATGTAAGATGAAACCTTACGCATTGATTTATGGTACTCATATATACAAGACAAGTAACTCTTAAAATATGTAAGTAGTATTACTAGTATCATATACTAATTAAGGGACGAGTTAATAAAATATTTAGATAAATTCATATTCAAACCTTACGCATCACGTTATATATAATAGGCGACTCCAAAGGTTTACGAGTCACATATCAAGAACATTTGACACTTTAGACTTATTTTCAATTTCTAATACGACCTAATGTGTCGCCTAATTTATAGCTAGTGACTCGTAAAGTTTATGAGTCAGATTTTTAATTTCAGGCGATGTATTAGACTTAATAGTTATATTTATACAACAACCTTACACATCACTTAATTTATATGAGGCGACTCCAATCATTTATGAGTCACACAATAATAATCAAGCGACAGATTACATTTTTTTTAAACTTATTATACTACCTATAGTGTCGCCTCATCTATAAGGGGTGACTCCAAAGGCTAATGTGTCACATATTTTTAACAAGCGACTCTAAAAGGGCGACTTTTAAAGGTAATTTTGTAGTAGTGATGATTTATTTCTTAAAAATTGAATATCAAAAAGATAAAGATATTATTCTTTTTGATAATCTTTCTTTATCTTGTTTTCTGAAAAGATTATCTTTAAAAATGATTTACTTAAAACCGTATTTCGAGATTTAGTTAATTTAACATAATTATCTTTTGAAAACCCTACTTACTATACGAGCTTGACTTGTATAAATAGTAAAGATCTCATTTCATAGTTTTGGGAGTTTATGCTTGAAGAAATCACTCGTTCTTTAATTGTGTAAGTTTGCAGAGCTTATAATCTTGTCATATTAGTTTCGGATTTCGCGCATAGCTTGTCTAACATATACTAGTGTCATATATTTTGTATTGGTTGGGTTCTTGGGTGAGTGTGTGAATTATATTTTGCATACAGTGTGTAAGCTTCAACTATGAGGCTGAGAGAGTACTTTGGGAGTACGAGTGAATCTAAGTTTGGGACTTAGATTGGGTAGGATAGAGTCCTACTGTGTAGCAAGTTCAGTGTGGAACTTATGAGTAAAGGTCTGTGTATAATAGGTTGTAATTTGGGATTGCCCTATTATAGTGAAGTGATTTGGTTTTGGAAATCCCTTAGAAGGGTCAAGGTTTTACTTCCAGTTAGGCCTTGGAAGGTTTCCTCGTAAAAATTTGTGTGCATTGCAAGTTCCTTTACAGTTTATTTATATTCCGCAAAAAGTAGTTATAGGAACTCACATACAATTCACCCCCCTCTTGTAGTGTTCGTCTCAACTAACAATTGGTATCAGAGTACGGTTCTCACGTGCAAGCAGATAACTTTGCTGAGTAAATTCCTGAGGAGAGATGAATTACAAGGAGAAACTTGAAGAAGGGTATTCTACCCAACATCCTCCTATATTTAATGGTAAGTTTTATACTTACTTGGAAAACATCAAGGCTGAGAATTACCAGGTATGGCGTGTGATTGAATCCGGTGATTTTGAGGTAACTGCAACCAATGACAAAAACGAGGTAGTTTCTAAACTTATTTCTGATTATGATAAAGAAGACTATCAGAAACTTGAGTTAAATGCTCTAGCTATTAAATATTTACACTGTGGTCTTGGACCCCATGAACATAATCGTATTATGGGATGTAAGACAGCTAAACAGATTTGGGATTTACTAGAGGTAATTCATGAAGGAACTAATGAGGTAAAACGTTTTAAAATTGATTTATTGATGTCTAGGTATGAGAGGTTTGAAATGCAGTCTAAGGAAACCATAGAAGAAATGTTTATAAGGTTTAATGATATAATTAATGAACTGAGTTCCCTTGGCAGGCACATTCCTATAGATGAACAGGCAAGAAAGATCTTGAGGAGTCTACCACAAGATGAACGCTGGAGATCCAAGGTTACTGCAATGTAGGAAGCTAAGGACTTCACTAAGCTCTAAATGGAACAGCTAGCAGGTTCCCTGATGACTCATGAACTTCACCTGAGTTCCAATACTGAAAGTTCCAAAAACAAGAGTCTTGCTCTTAAGGAACAAGAATAAGATGACTCAGAAGTTGATGAGGATGAGATGGCAATGCTAGTGAGAAGGTTCAAGAGAATGATGAACAACAGGAAGTTTGATAGGAGCAAGAAGGTTACAAGTTCTAGAGACACCACTTGTTTCAGATGCGGCTCAAAAGATCATTTTATCCTGTACAATTAAGGAAGGTGACAAAGGAAAGGCTAAAGGAAAGGAGCAATCCAAGGATTCCAGAGTCTATAAGCCATACTTTACTAAGGACAATGTAAAGAAGGCTATGCTGGATGCCTGGGGAGACACAGACTCAGAAGAAGAAGAAGACCAACCTTTAGAAGAAACTGCACATCTATGTCTAATGGAAAAACTGATGAAAAGGCCAAACTGAAGGAACTCGAGGTTGAGGTATGGTTTTCTCAAAACGAATTAAGACATTTTTCTAAAGAGAAACTAATATGTGCTGTTTTGGACATTCAAGAAGAGCTAAAAGAAATACATAGAGCAAAACAACAAAGTGATAAGGCTTTGTTAACTTACAAAGAAAACAATGAATGGGTAGACAATATGAAGTTTGATAATCAATACAGGTTCTTTAGTCTCTTTGATGACAATGTTGTCCTAAAAGAAACTATAGAAAAGCTGAAAAATGATAACATACTTTTGAATGTGGAATTATCTTTGTTAAAACTTAGTGTTGATACTCCTAACTCTGAAGTTCCTCCACTTATTCATTATCCGAATTTTGAAAAATTAAAATCTGATTTGGAAGATCTAAAAACGGATAAGGCAAGACTTGAGAGGGAACTTAAGAGAGCTAGGAAAGGAAAGCAACCCATAGAATATAAAGTTCCAGATTGGATTGCTAAAGCTCAGACCAAGAGAACAGAGGGACTAGGTTTTAAAAAGAAGTTCCTAAAGGAAAAGAAGTATGTAGATCTGCCAAGTAGTATTGTTTGCTATTTCTGTGGAAACACAGGACACAAGCACGTTAAGTGTCCCAAGAAAGAAAAAAGCACAGAGAAGAATGAAAAACATGTAGAACAGATTTGGGTTAAGAAAGATAACCCCACTCATGTTACATAGGAACCAAGGAACCCTGGGTTCCTGACACTAACGTTTGATTCTTAATGCAGGTTCCAGTGAGGGGGGACAACACTTGGTACCTCGACAATGGTTGTTCTAAGCACATGACTAGAGACAAATCTAGATTTCTCTCACTGGATGCCTATTATGGTGGGACTGTGACCTTTGGTGATAATATGAAAGGAGATATAGTTGCTATTGGCAAAGTAGGAAGGTCAAGTTCCCATGATATTGATAATGTATTTTTGGTCGAGGGTCTCAAACACAATTTGTTAAGTATCTCACAAATTTGCGACAAAGGTAACTCTGTTAGCTTTACTTCCAATAAGTGTAAAATCATCCACAATGACACTGGGAACATAATTATAGAAGGAACTCGTAAAGGGAACACATAATTTGTGGATCTAAATGAGGTTCCTAACAGTAGTCTAACATGTCTTAGTGTTATTGAGGATGATCCTCTATTATGGCATAAAAGATTTGGTCACACAAGTTTTACTTTGCTTGATAAACTTAGATCAAAGGAATTAGTGGAAGGACTTCCTTGCATTAAGTTCCTATATGATAAAGTGTGTGATGCTTGTGTTAGAGGAAAACAGACTCGAATTTCCTTTAAATCTATAAAGATGGTAAGTACCAAAAGACCCTTGGAACTTATTCATATGGATCTCTAAGGTCCAATGAGAATCCAAAGTAGAAGTGGTAAGAGATATGTAATGGTTATTGTTGATGATTATTCAAGGTATACTTGGGTGTTCTTTCTTGTTAGTAAAGATGAAACGTTTGATGAGTTTGTTGCCTTTTGAAGAAAGAACAGAGAAGAACAGGTAATCAATTGATACATCTCAGATCAGACCATGGAACAGAATTTGAAAATTCCAAGTTTAATGAATTCTGCACAGAACATGGAATAGATCATAACTTCTCTGCACCAAGAACTCCACAACAGAATGGTGTTGTGGAACGCAAAAATAGAAGCCTTGAAGACATGGCCAGAACTATGCTGATTTCAAGTAGATTGCCTAGGAACTTCTGGGCAGAAGCAGTGAACACAACATGTTACATTCTCAACAGAGTATTCGTTAGAGCCATCACCAACAAAACTCCCTATGTACTCATTAAAGGGAGAAAACCTAACATTTCTTACTTTAGATCTTTTGGTTGTAAATTCTTTGTTCATAACAATGGTAAAAGGAATTTGGGAAAATTTGATGAACGTAGTGATGAGGCAGTATTCTTAGGATATGCCTCAAATAGTAAAGCCTATAGAGTATATAATAAGAGAACAATGTGTGTTGAGGAATCTGTACATATTATATTTGATGAAACTGAACAGCTGATGTATGTACAGGATTGTGATGATAATTTTGATGTTGGACTTGTACAACAAGCAGGATTCAGATGAAGAATCAACATCATTACAGAAGCAGCAGGTGGAAACTGAAGGTGAAGCAAATCCAGAAGCAAATGAAGCACCTACAATGGAGAATGCAATAGGAACTCCACAAGATCTAGAACAAAATGTAGAAAATGGGGAAGTTCCTGAAGTAGTGCAAACTGAGAATCAAGTTGAAGTTCCTACCGAAGAACCAGTCAACAACAATGAAGAAAGACTGTATCCAATCAAGGATTTTACACCAAAACCTTGGAAACATCAGAAGTCACATCCAGTGGATGCAATCATGAGCGATATCACAAAAGGAACTCAGACCAGATCTCAGCTTAGGAACTTCTGTGCATTCTATGCATTCTTATCCACTATGGAACCTAAGAATGTTATGTTGAAGCTTTAACTCACGCTGACTGGATTAATGCTATGCAAGCTGAACTTAATGAAATAAAGTTTGGCATCTGGAACCTAGACCTAACAAGAAGAAGGCTATTGGATTAAAATGGGTGTTTAGGAACAAGCTAGATGAGCATGGTATTATTGTCAGGAACAAGGCAAGACTTGTTGTACAGGGTTTCAATCAACAGGAAGGAATTGACTATGAAGAAACATTTGCTCCTGTAGCCAGGTTAGAGGCTATTCACTTACTTATTGCTTTTGCTGCTTATATGGGATTTAGGCTGTACCAGATGGATGTTAAATGTGCCTTTTAAAAGGATTTCTTGATGAGGAAGTCTATGTGGAACAGCCTCCTGGATTTAAAAATCCAGAGTTCCCAAACCATGTCTATAAGCTTGACAAAACTCTTTATGGGTTGAAGCAAGCTCCCAGAGCATGGTATGAAAGATTATCTAAGTTCCTTTTAAAAAATGGTTTTAAACGTGGAAAAATTAATAAAACTTTGTTTTTAAAGTCAAATGGAACTGATATCTTACTTGTACAGATTTATGTTGATGATATTTTGTTTGGTGCAACTAATGAGTCTTTGTGCAAGTATTTTGCTGACCTAATGAGTGGAGAATTTGAAATGAGTATGATGGGTGAGTTAAACTTCTTCTTCGGCTTGCAAATCAAACAAACTGAAGAAGGAATCATGATCCATCAATAAAAATATATCAAGGAACTAATCAAGAAATACAAGTTGGACAATGCTAAAACCAACAAGACTCCTATGGGTACTGAAACTAGATTGGATGAAGATCCATCTGGAACTTGCATAGATCAAACTATGTATCGAGGTATGATTGGCTCTCTACTTTACTTAACAGCTAGTAGACCTGACATATCTTTTAGTGTACGTCTATGTGCTAGGTTCCAAGCCAATCCAAAGGAATCTCACTTGATAGCAGTAAAGAGAATCTTTCGATACTTAAATGGAACTGATGACTTGAGTCTCTTCTATCCAAGAAGTGATTCTTTTAATTTAAATGGCTTTACTGATTTTGACTATGCAGGTGATTTGGTTAATAGAAAAAGTACTTCAGTTATGGTACAATTTAGGACCTTGTTTAGTTTCTTGGGGTTCCAAGAAGCAAAACACAGTTGCATTATCTACAGCTGAAGCTGAGTATGTGGAAGCAACATCATGTTGTTCACAAATTCTATGGATAAAGCAACAGGTTAGAGATTTTGGTTTTATATTTGAATGTGTTCCTATTTACTGTGATAATACCAGTGCTATATGTATTTCAAAGGATCCAGTTCAACCACTCAAAGGTAAAACATATCCACATTAGGCATCACTTTCTAAAAGACAATGTGGAACAAGGGAATATTAAGTTAGAATTTTGTCAAACTGAAAATCAAATTGTAGATATTCTAACCAAGCCCTTGAACAGAGAAAGATTTGAGAAATTGAGACTGGAACTTGGGATGGTCAAGCTGATTTGATTGCTGCTGAAGTTCCAAGATATGGCATGTCAAAAATAATGTAAATAGAGCTAAAAGAGCATTTAGCACAATCTTGGTGTGCTAAACATAGCTGAAGTGTCACCGTTGTTGATTACTAGAGGTTAGTTCACTAAACACTGAATTGCATAAAGTAATTAGTAATGTACATTGCATGAGTGTGTAAAGCGTGTTCCAAATACGTGTATTTTCAGAAAATAATTTCTTTTTGGAAATTAAATGAATTTGGAAAGAAAAGGATTTTTGGTAAATTCATCCTGTTTAAATTGTTTTAAAAATTAATTGAATTTGTTCAATTAAATGACTAAACACTTAAACCCCTCGTTTCCATCACACCGGCTCATTAAATATAAAAGGAATCTCTCACCCACCTTACATCATCACTGTCAAATCAATTTACCCACTGTGAAAACTTTCTAAAGCCTTCCTAAAACCTTTAATTGCTAAACCATGGCCATCATTACTTCCCTAAGCTCTTCCGAAAACACTCAAAACAACCACAATTCTGAACAGGAAGAAGTCACCTCATTCCCCCTGGTAACCTACAAAGAAACTTAAGCCGAGAGCGAACCAACCTCATCCTCGATCAAGCAAAACCCTAACCCTGCTGAAATAGAGAAATTAACTTCCGATTCAATTCTCGAAAAATTGAGAGAGTGGAAGCAAATGAAAGAAAAGAGAAAAATTGTAGAAGAACACATTGAGGAAGTGGAGGAGTTCATAAAGAAAATAGAAGATTCTAAGAAGGAGGATTCCGAGAAGGAGGAGGAGAAGGAAACTACAGATCAAGTGGAACTTGAGTCACAGGCAGGGAGGTATGTTGTTGGTCATTGAATTGATTTAAGTTGGTGTAGAAAAGCTAGGTTCCTAGAATTTCTTGATTTGATTAAGTTCCAAGGTTGGGAACATCTGTTATCTGATGTATCAAATAATTACATGTATCCGATTGCTATGATTGAGTTTTGTCAAAATTTTCAAGCAAAATTGGGTGTAATTTCTAGTGAAGTTGATGGTGTTAAGATTGAATTTAATGTAGAAACCCTAGGTCAGATTCTAAAAAATCCAACTGAGGGGTATGAGACTTATATAAAGGGAAAATCAAGCGTGAAAGTAGGTAATTACCTGAGTGGTGACATCGTTGAAGCTTTAGGAGGAAAAAGGGGGAAGAATACCATGAGTCACAATGAATTGAGTCCTCTAAACAAGTTACTTTTTAATCTTGTTAAAAAGACTATATTGCCTAGGACTGCTAAGAAGGGGGAAGCATGTCTAATGGACATGGCTGTAATCTTTTGTCTGTCTAAAAGAATGAAAGTCAATTTTCCTGCTTTGATGTACCAACACTTGACACATTGTGTCCCTGGAAAGACTAAGGTAGGATATGGAGCTATTCTGTCTACTGTCTTTGAGTCTCTTGGAGTTGTTTTAAAAGAAAAATATGGGGGTTTGAATGAGAAGCCTGAGAATGTGATCAATGAAGAAACTCTTCTGGGAATTAGCCTAAAGGTGGTTAATGGGAAAGTTTAACAGGTGGAGGATAAGAAAGAGAAGGGAACAGGAAAGAGAAAAGAGAAAAGAGAAAGAGGTACCTGAACGGCCTCTAAGAAAGAGCAGAAGATTTTCTACAAGCTCTTTCCCTCAGACCAATATGGAACAACCTCTTGAGTTGGACACTAATGAAAAGGTTCTTGAAGGGCAAGTTGCAGAGCTCACTGAAAGGTTGGAGGTGTCTGAGAGGCAATTGAAGGATGCTGCTGGAAAGGTTCAGAAGCTGGAGAGATCAGTTCAGGGACTTGAAAATAGTCTCAAGCTGCAGAGGCTGGAGTTCTAGAAGGCTGTTAAGAGGCTTGAAGAAAAGCTGGAGGCAAACGTGCTTCAATCTCAGGAAGACAACAAGAAGATTCTTGAACTTCTTCAGGCTTAGCCCAGTCTATCTTACACCTAGCCTTACTAGCCTAAATTGCCTAGCCTGTCTTTTTTCTGTTTTAGTCGTGAACAATTTCAGTTTCTGTGTTGGTTTTTGAACAATTTGCTTTGGCTTGTAATAATTTTTAACTAGCAGGATGATAATATTTTGGTTTTAATTGAATGTTTTGGAACTCTGCCTATACATGTGTGTTTTTGTATGTTATGAAAGCTTATGCAGTTAAGTGGAACTAACTTAAGGGAAGTTAGCAGCGCTGCCTTCAGTTTCCCACACTCGATGAATTGCTTGTGGGGTTGTGGCTAGATGCTTAATACCCTTGAAAAAACAGGACTTTTTGATAATTCCAAAAGGAGGAAAAGAAGAAGCAAACTTTGAGGTTGTTGTTCTGGGTTCCAGTTGAGAAAGTATCAGAAACCTCTATCTGAAATACAATAGTTTTTTTTAACTTAGTTTAATTTTGTGTTCTGTTTTATTTCTTTTTGTTTCTTATTTTTGTCTTTATTTTGTCCTTATTTTGTTGTGTGTTTATTTTCAGTCAATAATTTCAAAAAAAAAAAAACGACCTTTTATTTTATTTAACTTTCCTAAAAGAGTTTGCTTAAGTTTGTCATCATCAAAATGGGAAAATTGTTGAAGCTTAAAGGTTTTGATGATGATAGACTTAAACTCAAGCAAACTCGACTAATAAAGATTTCTTTAAGTGTTTGATTTAGAACAAGTGAAGTGGACCTTGGTGGTGGAAGCGTAACCTTGACTAAGAAGAACATGAAGAGAATTCTTTAAGAAGGTTAAATAAGATAAAAGAAGAGTTTCCTAACAGGAACTTAGTTCTCTAACAAGAACTATTTAAGTTCCCTAACAGGAACGTTCCCTAATAGGAACTTGAAGACAGCAGGAACTTGGTCCTGGTCTGCGTAAAGCCCAAGCAATTTTTGAGTACAGAATAAAATGGCGCAGCAATTTAATTTAGTCAAGATTTTATCTTCTAGATATGTTGTTAAATATGTTAAATAGGATATGCATGAAATCTATTGGAAGCGTGACAAAGGCTTGGCAAATTTATTAAAACGGACAAAGATAAAAGATAGATTTTAAGAAAAGATTTTCTAAATGATTTATTTCTTAAAAACTGAATATCAAAAAGATATTATTCTTTTTGATAATCTTTCTTTATCTTGTTTTCCGAAAAGATTATCTTTAAAAATGATTTACTAAAAACCGTGCTTCGAGATTTAGTTAATTTAACATAATTATCTTTTGAAAACCCTACTTGCTATACGAGCTTGACTTGTATAAATAGTAAAGATATCATTTCATAGTTTTGGAGTTTATGCTTGAAGAAATCACTCGTGCTTTAATTGTGTAAGTTTGTCGAGCTTATAATCTTGTCATATTAGTTTCGGGTTTCGCGCATAGCTTGTCTAACATATACTAGTGTCATATATTTTATATTGGTTGGGTTCTTGGGTGAGTGTGTGAATTATATTTTGCATACAGTGTGTAAGCTTCAAGTGTGAGGCTGAGAGAGTACTTTGGGAGTACGAGTGAATCTAAGTTTGGGACTTAGGTTGGGTAGGATAGGGTCCTACTATGTAGCAAGTTCAGTGTGGAACTTGTGAGTAAAGGTCTGTGTATTATAGGTTGTAATTTGGGATTGCCCTATTATAGTGAAGTGATTTGGTTTTGAAAATCCCTTAGAAGAGTCGAGGTTTTACTTCCAATTGGGCCCTGAAAGCTTTCCTCGTAAACATCTGTGTGCATTGCAAGTTCCTTTACAGTTTATTTATATTCCGCAAAAAGTAGTTATAGAAACTCACATACAATTCACCATCAGCATTCAAATTAAAAAACATGTCTGAAGCCATTGAATACAGGCAATGATGGATATACTCAGATTTTTTTTTTCCTTATTTTTGATGTTGTGAAATGTTTAAATTTAGTTTAGGAGGGAATGAAATTCTTTTTATATGGAGTAATGAGTTTCAAGTCTGATTTGATTAAGAAAGAACAATCTGTGTACTTTAATTTGGGTATTGTAATAAAATACTCTAATTTCATTGGTCAAATTTAATTCACATGGATTCAGCTTTGCATGTGCATTGTTAGTGGACATTGAATAAAAACAAAAAAAAACCCCTTTGGTTTATTCTGAAAAACGGGAAAACAGTAAAGCAAAACACTTTCTCTCTCTAGAATTTATTTGCTAATCATTATCTATTTCTTTTCCTCATAGAGTTGTACTTCTTAATTAAGTTTCTTAATTCCCGTGATTTTTGCCCATAAGGAACTATTAAAAGGGGACGGAGGGAGTATTTGGTATTGGCCTACAGAGTGGAGAACATGTCAACAAGATTATCAACAACACCCTCTTTGTCCACCTTAATTAGTGTCTTACTTCTTCAGATATGAGGCACATACCAATTTGAATAATCCCTTCATGCTGAACTTCATTCTTGGTTAAATATAACGCACTTAAACTATAAAATGCATACAATATAGTCCTTTCATTATAGATAAGAGTGAAAAAGAAGCGATCATAATTCATATGTAAACACCTTTAACATAATCAAAATCTAAATAACCCTGTTATAAAACTATGTTCATTACCTCCATAAACGTGACCGATAACATGTCTATGAAGTACGAGTAACAAAAAAATCCTCTTCATTACTTATCTACTTGCCAATGTTCCTTTTAAGAATCATCCATGTACCTACAAATAACATGTGGAATATCATGAAAATTATATAAGGACTCATTGAACAGCTCTAGTCCATCATGCTTTAGCTAATTTACACATTACATACACATATTTATTTAGACTCATGGATTTATTTAAGGATCTTAGTTAATTGGATCATGTCGAATCTAACAAGGTAAGATTATACGAAAAGGAGAGAAGAGGGGGGGGGGGGGGGGGGGAGTCCAAGTAAGGGTGTATGACCGGACTCTATCTATTGCCGATGTCCCTAACTGTGACTTGGACGGAGATAGTATGCGAATCATACATCATATTCATATAGGGAATATGAATCTTTAAGTTAAGCACCCTAAATTCATCTAAACCTCTCACGGCCAGTTTAGGGAATTTATGACTGCTAAATTAACACTCGTATATGTTAATGTAGCAGGTAGTTTTAATGTGATATGCTATCTGTTGTTGATTGCTGTGGTTGATTTTGAACTCAATCACATTTGTTCACATAGACATTTTGTTGACACGATAATGGATGGGGCTAGACAGCCTTCGGGTGAGAGGTTACGGGTTTATTGTGTACTCCATCTGCTACAAATCATTAAACAATTAGGCAACGAGACTGCTAGGTTGTCTGCCTTGGTAGTAAAATGACTCTAGTGTTGTGCACAATTGCTTTGATTCAGGTTCATTGTAGCTAAATAGCACCGACAAAATCTTGTAATAAAAAAATAGCAAAGACAGCTGTTTGACCTCATGACTCGTGAGCTTAATTGCAAGTATTCACTCATCACAGCTTCTCAATATGTCATGTTTAACACTTAACAGATGCACCAGTTTCGTGATGAAATGATCACTAACCAGTAAGGTGGCTTTTGTACAAACTATAAAGGAAAAGAAATAGTAATCAGCCAACAAAACGAATAATATTGTGGCAGCTCATGCTTACTGCTCATGCCAGTGCCACTCGCTTCTCCTCCTCTTCCGCTTTAAGCCAAGCAGCCTAAAACAGCCAACATTATAGAATTAGAGTAATATAGATTAATGTAAATCTTAAAAAGGTTAGTAAAGCTGTCAGTTAGGAGCAAGAACACTTGCCTTGTCTCGTTCAAGTCTTGATTGGTGTGGCCGCATTGAATTGCCCAAGCCAATGCCTCCCCATATGTCTAGCAACTCTCTTTCCCTTGCTTCACGTCGAGACTTTGAATATGTGTACCTATCTTCAGCTTCTTCTGAAGCAGCAGTCTTTTCTCTTTCAAGCCTTGACTTGTGTTTGATAAAAATTTGGTCCAAGCCACCAGCATTTGTGTCCATATTTGGTGCGGTGTCCCTCTTCTTTACTTCGATCACTTCTTTGGAAGAGTCCTCCATCTTTGCCTTCTCTAATTTGGATACATGTTTTACTAGAACTTTATCCAAACTCTCAATCTCTCCTTCATTGGGTTTTCCTTGTTGTTTTTTGTACCTTTCCGTATTCAAGTTAACATTCTCTTTCTGACTCTCCTCCTGGACAGTTGACATACTCGAATTCCCTCCTGCAGTAACATGGAAATCATTTTGTCTCCATTTTTTGGCCTCCTGAACCTCCTTTTCAAGTCTCGATACATGCTTGACCAAACATTGATCCAAGCCTTCTGCAGCTTCTTGTTTAAGCTGCCTGAATTTTCCATCTTTCAAAGTCCTTCCTGTTTTCAGCCCATCAGTGTCTGATAACTTCTGACTTCTCTTTGCTTCTTCGATCTCTTTCTCAAGTTTTGATGGTTTCTTTATCAGTACACTTCCCAGGTCAGGAACACTGTCAACAGCGTCTCGTTTATCATCTATATTGCCATTCCAAAGATGAGGATTGTTGAGCTTTCCATCACCGTCTCTTTTAGACTCGGATTTTCTAGCGTTCTTAGCTTCTTGCACTTCCTTCTCAAGCTTTGTCATCTTCTTGACCAAGAACTTGTCTAAACTAGGCAACTCTGGCTCTATTGGTTTCTGCTTTGCAGCATTATTCATCAAGTAATTCATATCAGTGGCAGAAGTTTTGTCCTGCAATCTATGACATCCTGTATCAGCCAAAGCCGCATTTAGACCACAAGTTGCAACAATTGTGGCTAGAGAGGCCAACTCCTCTTCTTTCAGGCATTTTAGCCTTTCAAGCATCATTTTGACAAGTTTTGTCCCATTGAATCTCTGAGGACTTAGCTTCTTCCGACTTCTCCTTTGGGAGTTAGAGCCATCATCACGAGATGGTGTTTCGAGCTCCAAACAATTATCAGACTCTAAAAGGTCCTGATTGTCAGGATTTTCACTTATTTTCCTCAACAAGTCCTTAAATTCATCTTTGTTGAAGGAACTGCAATGTGCTAGTCTGACGAATGCAGTTTTAACAGCCGCTGCAACTTGTTTGTCCACTTCAAAAGCTGTTTCAAATGACGCTCTTACTGCGTGAGTGGTAGAGCCTTTTCTATTAGCAGAGGATATCTCTATTTCAAATCGTTTCAAAGGGCGATCAGGGGTGTCATACATGGTCACTCCTTTAGCTGTTGCAGCTTCAAATGCATCAGCTACCTCTTTCTCTGCTTTTATCAGCAAGGCATCTGCTTCTTTGTGCGGAATCCTGTGTAAGAATAAGCCCAAGGCATAAACTAGGTGATGCTCAATGGCAATGCTACCAAGAATACATCTGAAATTAGTTGCCACACTGTCTTACCTATTAGCTTAAAAAACAGGGTGATTTTACAAAAGTGAAACTTCATAAAGGTTGTACCATTGCTATTGTCTCCTAATCGATTAGTAAAGTAGAGGGCATTCAAAGAAAAGACGAATATGTGACTATTAATTCTAAACAGGAGTTAATAACTTGAGCAACATTACAGCAGAAGCATACCTTGCTGCTTGAAGTATCCGGCACCAGGATGCTTCAATCATAGCAGCTTTTCGCGCCTCCATTACTTTACATGCTGCCTCTCTGGCTGCCCTTTTTTCTCGTTCTACTCGACAGTAATGAGGATTCGAGTGACCCAATGTCTCATCAAGAGTATCATTCATGCCTCCAGTTTCCTGAAACACAATAATTAAGTTCATCAGCACAATTATTCTCTAAACCAAAGGCATAACAAACAACTGAAATGCAGAAATGGTACCTGCAGTAGTTTAATTTTTCTCTTCATGTACGAGTCCCCTTTAATACGAGGAAACCAATTTAGAGGGGAGGTTTTTCGATGTAATGGCTTCTTAATCTGGGATGAAACTCGATTTAGTGCGATTCCACCTGAAAGCGGGCTATCTTTATCTTTATGTGATATATTCTGCATAGTACATCAACAAAGATCAGTAACAAGACCATACCAAGAGCATGCCAACAGATAGAATTCCCAATGCCATTTGTTATTGCCAAAACATTCCTGCTTAGGAACTATCCTTATTACAAGTAATATAAACTCCATTGATTGAAAAAAAATACACTGACACAATTTTGTAGAGTGATTTTTCTTAGACAAGTCGTGACAATGTGACATTTAATTCAGGAATAAGTAATTAATATAATGACAATGCCCCTAATTTTCCTAGTTTTCAAACATCAATAACCAACCTAATGTTATCCACAGAAATTAATCCAAGATTGCAAATTCTTAAAACTAAAGTAGTTAGCAGTGAACAAAATCAATTAGTAGGGTAATTACAGGAAAAAAATTACCATTACAATGACATTCATTGATCTTCTGTTAATACATAAGATTGAAGTAAGAAATCAAAACTACCAATAAAACCAAAAATTGAAAATGAACTGTAATTTGACAACTACTACAAAGAAAATTGATAAGTAAGCGTTGATATTGAACTAGTAATCACTAAACAACAAGATTATATACTAAAGAAAAATCCCAGAAAATCAATTATCAAATAGATAAACCCACTTCCAAATAAATATAAAAATAAAAATAAATAAGGGGTTTTCCCCTAATATTCTGCAAATTTTGCAGTATATTAAAATAAATAAAATAAAAATATACCTTGGATAGCTTGGCAATAGAGGAGAGAGAATCGATGGAATCGGTACTACTAAGAGATTCAGTAGAGGAATTTATGTTCTGTTTTTCATCACACAAAGAAATGCAACCCAAATCCAAGCACCCTAAATCCATTTTATCCTTTCTTTAACCCCTTTTTTTTCCTGCAGATTTTTCTCTCAGTAATTGCAGTGAAGCAAAAAATTATGAGAATTTTTCGATGATTTTTGATGGGTTTTTGAATGGATTTTTTTCAAGATTTTTGATGGGTTTTTCAATGAATTATTTCAAGAATTTGATGGATAAGACTAATCAAAAACTGTTGATTGTAAAAGAAATTGTTGATGAATATTATTGTGGGAGTTAATTGGGGAAGAAGATGGTGTTAGAGGAAAAAAGAAAAAGTATCCGTTACGAAATAAGCAAGGAGGATTTTACGCCTCCAACGGTCGAATTCCATTTTGATGCCCGTTGACTCCGTTCTTATAATAATCCACTACAACTCGGGTGCATTGTATATTTGTATCTGGGTACGCCATTGATCAAGATGATGCCACGTGGATGGTACAGATGATGATGCTACATTTTATGTTTTTCATCCTTTGGCTATATTTTTTTTTAAAATTATTATGTGAATCCCTAATGTTTTAAAAAATGCATCATACACCGTTGAAAATTTTCAAATATACTATGTATCCATAAGGTTTGTAAATAAATGCACCAAGTACCCAAATTCTCTAACAATGCACATATCATTGACTTATCAAACTAAAATCATGCTCACACAGTAACTCACTTTTAGTAATTTACTAGGTTAAAATCCCGTGCAATGCACGGTTGTTAAATATATTTAACAATAATATCACAAAATATAAAGTATAGTAAAAAATATTCAGAAATATTTCATTTGAGTATATATGGAATATGATTGTCAAACGGGAAAGAAAATACATAAGGTATAAATAATTTACTAAAAGATTTTGCAACAAAAAATAAAAAGGCGGAAAATTTTTTTACAAGGTAATGACAAGTGTCGTGGAATAATAGGATTTGCTTTAAGTATAGGTTAATAGATATTTATGCAGTAAAACCGTCTAAAAGCATAAAATACATTAAAAATTTGAACTCCATCGATCATTTTAAATCATAAACTTTTGGGTGTTATAATTTGCTTTATTAGTTTAGTTTAGTTTAGTTTAATAATTTAATAGAATTTGATGCTTAGAGGTCTTAATTTAATAAAATTAACATTTATTGTGAGTCTAAAGGTATTTGGTGCAAGTTTTTACGAGAAAGCCTCAATTTATCTCCTTGATAAACAAAATTCATTTATCAAATAACATAATTGTAAATAAATCAATAATTTTGCCTAGTTATCATGACATATTTGTAAATAAATCAACTATTGCGAGTCTATTTTTTAGTCATCATGACATATTTGTAAATAAATCAACTATTGTAGGGTCCATTTTTAATAAAAAGTTGTTGATTTATTTACAATTATGTAATATGTTTATCAAGGACATATTTGTAAATAAATCAACTATTGTGGTTCTATTTTTAATAAAAAATTATTAATTTATATACAATTTTGCAATATGTTTATCAAGGAGATAAACTTGTATTTCTCAATTTTTACAATCCTTAAGAGTATACGGTGCATTTAAAAGTTTTCAGGGGTACATGGTACATTTTTTAAAACCTAAAAAGTACATGACACAATTCCTTTTTTTTTTTTTTCCTTTTCTTTTCCATTTTGGGTACTCAAGTAAAAATCCTATGAATTTTTCTAAAAAAAAAAAATAAATCCCATGAATTAACCCATTTTTAAACTCATCGTTGACCAAACCACCATTAAAATTAAAAGGGTTTATCTCATTAATAATTTGTAATAAAATGAAAATCACAATGATTTTTGGGTTATTTGAGTTTTGGGATACATGTTTTTAATACGCTTGGACGACCGCAAACACCTGTAAAATAACGAATATTATGATATTGAAATATTCACCTCCGACGGTCAAGTTAGTAACCGGAAAAGGTATTAGATAGAGTAGGTAGAGAAAAGTTAGAGCACAACTAAATATACTTTTTTTTATGATATGTCTCAATCCATCCCCATCATTACTGATTAGGGTATTTTATAAGGGTCGTATACGAGCCAACCTTTTGAATAATTTGGCTCGACACGAAACTCGTGGGTCGAGTCATGAGTCGGGCTTAACCAACCTCAAAACACGCGGGTCTATCACAAGGCATGGCCCAAAGCCATCTTTAACTACGCGTTAAGAATACATATGTATTTTTTTTCCTCCTTCTTCTTCTTCTTCTTCTTCTTCTTGTGTTTATAAAAGGAAAGGTACATAAGTAGTTAGGATAGTCTTTTTTCAAGACTATACCTTAACTCATCAGGAAAAGAAATTACTATTTATGAACGGCTCAATAATTTGGTAAGCTTGCCTAAAATGGCCTAAAGAAGCAACATAGTCTACTGTTTTATTACCCGCTCTATAAATGTGGCACAAATCAACATAAGTGAAATTTCGAAACAACTCCTTGACGTCTTTCATATATAGTATTGGCATTATAAACAATTAATGCATATGCACACTATGCATTTGATAATTTCAAATTTTGATTATTTTATCAATTATTAAACCTTATCAGGCACATACATACATTATAAAAAACAGAAGGGTATTGTTATACATAATCCTAAGGGCTATGCATAAAAATCAACAATTTCATATCATTAATTCTATTTTTCTTGTTCTAATGGAATCTTATAATATTATTTAATCCAGAATTAATCCACCCAAAAAATGTAATTAATATCTTTCTTACCTACACAATTAATTACGGGAGAGAGTAGGGGTACACTATGTGTACAAAAGCATCCCATTGGTGGAATGGGAATCTTTTTTATGTGTGGCCCACCCTCATTTTCATTTGAATTTCAAACCTTATTTTTTAAATTTTAAAGTTTGAATTTCAAATTTATCAAACTTTTCAATTATCCAAATTAATATAGTATATAATTCCCAAAAAAATTGTCTCTGATTTTTTCCCCTCATTTTTTCTCTCTCCTAATTTTTTTCTTTGTCCAATTTTTTTCTCTCCCCATTACGGATGAGGAACATTTAAGAAATCTGAAATTCTTTGTTTCTTCATGCAATAATTTGACCCCGGTGTGATTTTCACTGATTTCTCAGGTGAATATTTTACGTCGTCGGTCAATTTTTTTTTCTTCCGGTAGTTTACCAGCCGTTTTTGCTGGTGGGTTGCAATTATAAATGAATTTTAATGATAATACTTATGAAGAATAAACTTATTTGAATACAAATTTGGTTGAGACATTAATGTTATAAAATTTTCGTAGAATTAGTAGTTGGAAATTGGTTTAATGTTTGCTGCCGAAATTGAAATTGGACAAACAAAAATTTTCCGGAATTGTAATGGACATCAAAGTTTCGCTGAAATTGTAGTGGAAGACATCAAAATTTCGCCGAAATTGTCATGGATACATTTTAATAAATAAATTTTTTTTCACATGCTGAACGTGCTGATACTCAGTCCAATGGTCTAGAATACAAGCTTCGTGTGTTAATTCTATATGATACCACAGTTCGAACTCTGTGACAGTGCATGATTTTTTTTTTTAATTTTTTATTATTATTTTTTTTTGGTCAGAATCATATTTAATTTTAAAATAACAAAAACATACTTTGATTTTTATTTATTTTTATTTCTTTGAAGGGAACAAACTTATACCTTTAAATATTTATACTTTTTTATATTTAATAATTAATGTTTAATAACTATTATTTTCTCAAAAAAATTTAAAAAGTATTTTCTAAAGTACAAATTTTTCAAATTTAAGAAATGTAAAAAGAGAACATCTTCATTTAATACCACCAAATTTAATAATATATATTAATATTTAATCCAATGAATGTGCTAATATCCCCTTACTCCAGTGGTCTTGACATTATCAAAATTGTTTATTATGCAAAGTCATTCAGTGTTCGAACCTTGCGACCTTAAAAAATCTTTTTTTTTTAAATTTTAATAAAAGTAATACTTTTAGATCTGCGTAAACAATGTATTTATTTTAAAGAATCATTCTTATGTTTATAAAATCTAAATTAATAAAAGTATCTTTCAGATTTGCATAAACAATGATTTTTTTTTTTTAATAGGCATAAACATTTTTTTAAACTCTAGTACACACTACAGTTTTAAAAAACCAAAAGATACAAAACATGAATACTTATTTATAGAGATATTTTGGAGGGAATTTTCCCTAAAAAATACAAAATTTTTATATTTATCCATGTACAAGTACGATGTATCTCACTTACAATGTACAATAAATGTAATCCATGTTTATTGATATGATATTTTAAAAAACCAAAAGATTTTGGAATTATTAATATTGACTATAATAAAGTACTTACAATTTTGAACTCCCTGTGGTAATACATAAACCTACAATTTAAAGTTACAAAATGAATGACAAACATTTTTATTTTTCAAAATATAAACATTACAACAGTATATACATATCAAATAGATGAAATCATTACAATCTATAAAAGCAACTGACACATCTGTAAACTAATCCATTTAGAAAGTGACGCACATCACAACACAAGAAATGTAAACAAATTATAGTTACGTATTGTTTTTAATACATATCTAAATTTAAAAATGAAGTACATGCATATTTTTATCTGTATAACCCTAAACCCTAAATATAATGATATAAAGCAATAATGATAATTATGTATTATTAGGCATCCTTTTGCATATATACAATATCATATTCTCCTTTACAAAAATGAAAAATTCAAATGACATCAATATCAAATGTACAAAATAAAACACCATTTCTTTTATGATCAATAACTTTCCAATTTAATTTACCTCCAAAAAATAAAAACATGAAATTTTAATATTCGAAAATAAAGAGGGACACAAATAAATTACATTAAATTTAACCAATTTTATGAACATGATACTTACAATGCAAAAGCATCCAATTAAAATTTAAGGAGGCATATTGTCTTTGATAGAATCATCAAATTCTTTTGATATAAACATATATGGTACAAATAAATAAATAAAACTATAACATATGTGCTGATACCCCCTGGTGTAGTTGGTGAATACTTCCTTATTATTCATAAGTGTTCCGTGTTCGATTCCATACTACACCGTTTGTTTTATTTGGTTTTATTTTTAGGTTTCATTCACATAATAGTCATAAATACTAATGTTAGTATTATCAATAACACTATTCGAGGTTTGGATTCTTTATACTTATCCATGTACAAGTACGATTTACCCCCACTTACAATAAATGTAATCCATGTTTATTGATATGATATTTTAAAAAACTAAAAGATTATGGAATTATTAATATTGACTATAATACATGTTTTGGATTTCAAATAAAACTTAAATAAAGTAATTACAATTTTAAATTCCCATGGTAATACATAAAACGTACAATTTAAAGTTACAAAACGAATGACAAACATTTTTATTTTTCATAATAAAAACATTACACTACTATACACATATCAAATAGATGAAATCATTACAAGCTACAAAAGCAACTGACACATCTGTAAACTAATCCATTTAGAAAGTGATGCACATCAGAACACAAGAAATGTACATAGATTATGGTTACGTATTGTTTTTAATACATATCAAACTTTCAAAATGAAGCACATGCATATTATTACTTTTATAACTCTAAACCCTAAACCCTAATAATATGAAGTAATAATCATCATTATGTATTTACTAAGCATCATTTTAGTATAAACAATATCATATTTCCCTTTACAAAAAAAAAAAAAATGTATATAATAAAACTCCATTTCTTTTATGATTAATAACTTTCCAATTTAATTTACCTCCGAAAAAGAAAAAGAAAAACGTGAAATTTTAATATTCAAAAATAAAAAATAAGAGGGACATAACTTATATTAAATTTAACCAAATTTATGGACATGGTACTTACAATGAAAAAGCATCCAATTAACATTTAAGGCATCATATTGTCTTTAATAGAATCCTTTAATTATTTTGACATAAACATATATGGTACAAATAAATAAATAATTCTAAAATATATGTGCTGATACCCCTTGGTGTAGTTGGTGAAGACTATCTTGTTATTCATAAGTGTTTCGTGTTCGATTTCATACTACACCATTTTTTTTTTTGGTTTTATTTTTAGGTTTCATTCACATAAAAGCCATAAATACTAATGTCAGTAATGTTCAATACATCTATTCGAGGCCTGGTTTCATAATATAAACAATTTTATTTTTCATAATGTAAACATTACACTAGTTTATTATTAGTATATACATATCAAATAGTTGAAATCACTACAAGTTATAAAAGCAAATAACACATCTGTAAACTAATCTATTTAGAAAGTGATGTACATCACAACACTTGAAAAGTACAAAAAATATGGTTACGCATTGTTCTAAATACATATCAAACTTTCAAAATGAAGCACATTCATACTATTAGTTTTATAACCCTAAATCCTAATAATATGAAGCAATAATGATCATTATGTATTATTAAGCATCATTTTAATATATACAATATCATTTTAATATATACAATATCATATTCACCTTTATCAAAATAAAATTCATATGACAGCAACATCAAATGTGCGAAATAAAACTCCATTTATTTGATGATCAATAAGTTTCCAATTTACCTTTAAAAAAACAAAAAAGTAATATTTTAATATTCAAACAAAAGATTTTACTCAAATTTATGGACATGATACTTACAATAACAAAACATCCAATTAACATTTAAGGAGCCATATTGCCTCTAATAGTATCACCAACTTATTTTTATATAAATATAACGGCACAAATAAATAAATATGACATTACGTATGTGCTGATACCCCTTGGTGTAGTTGGTGAATGCTTTCTTACTATTTGTAAGTTATCCGTGTTCGATTCAATATTACACCATTTTTTTTGGTTTTATTATAAACACTAATGTATCCCGGTCTAACTTTTAAAAACCAATAATGTCAGTAATTATGAATAAAACTAATGTATACCAGTCTGATTTCTTAAAATTCCATAAAACAAGGTTTTTCCAAGTTTCAACAGCATCAAAATTGTATTTACAGCATCAAAAAGGTATTTACAGGAGTAGTACAAATATTTAATTGCTGATTCATATCTAACATATTACTTAGTCATTCAACTCAGAAAAATTGGATGTATACCAGTCGTTTAAGACCATATTCTCATAAGCACCGTCATCAATGCCCCGATAATTCACCATCAGCCGACTATCATTTGGAAATAGTTCATGATTGTGGGACAACACACAATTCTTAATGTAAAACCAACCATTTGAGAATCGTGCCTCAACACACACCTTGCAGTTTGTAGGAGGACATGATATCTTCCTTCCCAATTTCTTTTTCCTCCTGTCTTTTGTACCCATCTTACACACCATCGACCTTTGTACCTCAAACTCCCGTCTTCATGAATTTTGAAATCTGTAACCTTACCTTGTTTTATTTTCTCATGAATCCTATCCAATTTTACATCTCCTACTTGGTTTTCCCTTATTTCATCGAATATGGTTGGTTGGATAGTCAAATTCGCAAGAATGCTAGCTGGTACTCCCCATTCTACAACTTCTAAGTTCATTTTCCTCATTTCTCTACATAACTCATCAACCACTACTAAAGTATTCAATCCATGACTGGTCTTATGACTTAGAGCATCTGCGACTACATTTGCTTTCCCCTCATGATATTGTATGTCCAAGTCATAATTCGTCGTATACTCTAACCATCTCCTTTGGCGAGAGTTCAAATCCTTTTGAGTGAAAATGTACTTCAAGCTCTTATGGTCTGTGTAATTTCTACATTTCACTCCATACAAGTAATGATGCCAGATCTTTAGTGCAAATATAATTGCAGCAAGTTCTAAATCATGGGTTGGGTAATTCACTTCATGGGTCTTTAACTGCCTTGATGCGTATGCAATTACCTTCCCATTTTGCATAAGCACATACCCCAAGCCATTCTTTGATGCGTCACTATACACATCATAGATACCACTGCCGTCTGGTAGTGTAAGCACTGGTGCTGTAACCAGCTTCTTTTTCAAGAGTTGGAATGCTTCTTCACACTTATCATCCCACTCGAATTTCTTGTCCTTCTTCATAAGAATAGTCATAGGTTTAGCAATCTTTGAGAAATATTTCACAAAACGCCTATAATACCCTGCTAGACCTAAGAAACTTCGAACATCAGACACTGTTTTGGGCGTAGGCTAACCCTTCACAGCTTCGATCTTGGTTGGATCTACTTCCACACTATCCTTAGACACAAAATGACCTAAGAATGCTACCTTTTCCAACCAAAATTAACACTTAGAGAACTTTGCATAAAGATTGTTTTCTCTCAGTGTCTGCAAAATTGCCCTTAGGTGTTCTACATGCTCTTCTTTGCTCTTTAAATACACCAATATATCATCTATGAACACTACCACAAACTTATCTATAAATTGATGAAACACCCTGTTCATCAAATCCATAAAGATTGCCAGAGCATTTGTCAATCCAAATGGCATCACTGTAAACTCATATTGTCCATATCTCGTCCTAAATACAGTTTTAGGAATGTCTTTATCTGCAATCCTCAACTGGTGATATTCGGACCTCAAGTGAATCCTAGAAAACACTATTACACCTTTCAACTGGTCAAACAAATCATCAATCCTTCGAAGTGGATACTTATTCTTTATTGTCACCTTATTTAATTCCCTGTAATCAATACACAACCTTATACTCCCATCTTTCTTAACAAATAAAACTAGTGCTCCCCAAGGAGACGCACTCGGTCTAACGTATCCTTTGTCTAACAAATCCTGCAGTTGCTCCTTTAACTCACTCATTTCTGCAGGTGCCATTCGATATGGTGCTTTGGATATTAGTGCTGTCCCTGGGATTAAGTCTATGGTGAAATCAATTGCTCTCTTAGGTGGCATTCTAGGGATCTCGTCCGGAAATACATCCAGGAATTCATTCACCACTTCTATATCCTCTGGTTTAGTTGTCCCCTCATGATCCATGTTCCTCACACTACAAAAGTACATTGGATGCCCCCTTTTCATGTAATTTGCCAGCTTTAACACGGATATCAACCTAGGGCATTTGGTTTCATCATGCATCCAATAAGTCACTGACTCATTATCACTCGTGTTCATTTTCACTTTCTGCGATCGACAACTGATTTCTACATTGTACTTGTTAAGCCAATCCATTCCCAGGATGACATCAAAACCTTTTGACCCAAACTCGATGAGGTCAGACAGAAACACTTTCCCCTCGATCTCTAAAGGCACTTCTCTAAAGTTTTTGGTACAATTCACTACCCCACCCGTTGGAATGGTTATTGGTAAGTCTACTGCTTCTACTATTTTCAAACTGCCTTTAAGTTTCGAAATAATTCTTTTCAAAATGAAAGAAAAAGTTGCACCAGAATCAAACAAAACTTTAACAGGAATAGAGTGAATAGAAAAAGTACTAGTGATGACATCTTTTATGGAATCAGCCTCATGCCTACTCAACACATTCAGTTTTCCTGTAGCTCCACCCTTTTGTTGATTGTTCCCACTATTGCCGTTGCTGTTCTTTGTTCCATTCTGCTGCACTCCCTTATTCCTAGTGAAGTTATTATTGTTTCCCTAAAACTTCCTTTGGGTCCCTCCTGAATTATTATTCTGCTTATTCCCATTAGAACCTTTGGAGAAACACTCGTACTCCCTATGCCCCAACTTGTTACAAGCATGACAAGTAACCAGATTTCCATCACAGTTTCTTCCAAGATGGTTATTCTTGCATCTCTTACAAAAATAACGCCTCTCATTCTTGTTATTCCCTTGGTTATTGTTCCTAGCCCCTCCATTGAAATTACGTCCTCCTTGACGATTATTGCCTTGGGAATTGTTGTTGTTGTGGAAGTTATTGTTGTTATGGTGGTATTTTTGCTTCTTGAAGTTGTTTTGGTTACCTTGTTGGTTCTCAGAATTTTGCCCTACCTCCTTTCTCTTTTCCTTCACTTCCACATCAGCCAGTTCCCTCTTTTTCTTCAACTCCAAAGCATACAAGTGTGTAGCTCTCCCATACACCTCATCCAAGGTTTCAAACACTTGTCCACACAACTTTAGCTATAAATCAGTAGTCAAACCACTTTCAAACTTCCTAGCCTTTGCCTTCTCCTTAGAAACAGACTCTTCAGCAAAATGAGATAACTCAATAAACTTTGTATAGTATTCAGTCATCGTCATCTCCTCCATCTTGAGGTTTGAAAACTCCTCAGCCTTTTGCTTCTGCAAGAAGCTAGGGTAAAACTTATCTCTCACTTTCTCTTGGAACTTAGTCCAATTGAATCCAGGTAATGATCTAATAGTTGTTTCATTTTGCTACCACTAAATATCAGCTTCACCTCTCAAGTAGTAAGTAGCACAACCCACCTTAGAATTCTCTGGCCATCCAACTGCCCCAAACAGTTTCTCGAACTCCCTTAACTAATTTTCCAATATAGTAGGGTTAGGCTCTCCTTGATAGGTTGGTGGTTTGCTTTAGGCCACCTTCTTGAAAAGTTCTCCCTGAGCATCCCCATTGTTGGTTGAATTCCTTGCCAACTATTGGGCCACAACTGCTAACTGCCTCACAACCTCACTCAAATCACCCCCATCATTACCAGAATTACTTCCTCCTGCCATTTTGCTTCTCCTGAATTAAGAACAAGGGTCTATATTAGAAATGACTTTGGTTAGCTCTCAAGGCATACACTCATCTATTACTTAACACCCTTGAAACATTCACAGTAAAATTTGAAGCTAACAAATTGGGATAGCAAAAGCTAAAAATTCCCTAAATTTGTAGCTTTGTCAATCAATTATTGATTGTTAACCAACCATACATTTAATAAAGCATCACATAGA
This sequence comes from Chenopodium album, assembly GCF_948465745.1. NCBI lineage: Eukaryota > Viridiplantae > Streptophyta > Magnoliopsida > Caryophyllales > Amaranthaceae > Chenopodium > Chenopodium album. The sequence continues at coordinate 15,910,569 of NC_137847.1, read as the reverse complement.
TGAATAAAAATAATTCCCATAGATTCCCATAGCTTATAAACAATTTATTGGAATTAATTTGCTTGGAATTTGGCTATTGGAATAGTGATGTGAAATGGAAGATTTTGGAAAATAAAACGAATTATTTATTAATAATATAAATAATTTAACAAATAAATAAATAGGATTTTTATTTATTAAAATAAAATAGCATTACTGAAATAAAATTGAGTTCTAGAAACTTATGTACTACATAAGCTCACTGACTCATTGTGGGCATGCCACTTATTATTTTAAAACTGAAAGAATTATAAATTGTAATTAAAACTGAGAATCCATAATGAAGAAATCTATAAAAATCTAATCTCGAACATTGTCTCTCTTGTCCGCTGACTGCTTGTAGTTACCAAGGTTGAACTCAGGATCATCTGCCTCCTCCATGGGCTCAGGTGACTCTAGTTCAGGTTCTACCTGCATGAACTCTCCCTCTTCCTTCTCATCAGAAGAAATTTCTATAATGATTGGAGTTGGAGGTGGATTTGGATTAGATTTCTCCATGAGTGAACTATCTTCCTCCCCTTGCTCTCCATTCTCTGCTTGACCACCCCTTGAGGAAGAAGAAGAAGAAGAGGAATTCCCTGACTGATTACTAGGAGAAGGGGGATTTTGCCCCACTGGATTTTCGAAATAATAGTCATGGTATGGAAGGTGGAGTTGTCGACCATGGGCTTTCTCAACTCTAACAAGATAAGAAATCAAAAATCTGTAATCCGGGTACCATTGTCCATAATAGTCCCTATATTTGTAGTAATTTGGGATGTCCCCCGGTAAATAGAAGTCATAAAATTTGGCTTTGACAACATAATAAGGAGGCTCATCAGGCAAGCAACGGACAATCATAGCTGATATACGATCAGGGCTATCAAAAACCCTGTCCCTTAAAACATTGCTATTGTAGGAACAGTAAAAGCGAATCTTTTGAACATAATCATAGGGATGTTCATTAGGTTTCTTAGTGAGAGTGCCTAGTTCGGTGTATCTGCTAGGAAGATTCGGCATCCTGTAAAGAAAAGACTTAGAAAATAATTCCCTTTCCCAAAGAAAACAAAATAATATAGTTCTTGCATGAATTAGGTTCAATGTTCAATCAAACAATTTTCTTATTTCTAAACACATAAATACATATCCTCAAGCAATTTATTCACATGGTTAAACATTCACAACCTAAATATTAATGCATACAAGAACATGATTATTTCTAACTTATATGCCCAAATTCTTTCCTACCCATTCTCACCAACATGCTATAAAAACTGTAAACACAAAATACTTACCTTAATCCTTGCTTTCCTGCAAAATGAACAAACTAAAAAAAAAAAATATTTTTGACTCCTTTTTAATTTAAATTTTCCAAAATAAATAGGGAAGAAGACCAAAAGTTTTTTTCGGATTCCCCTTTTAAAAAAAAAAATTTCAGGTTTTAATTTAATCAAATAAAATATTTGATCTTCTCAAAATAAAATAAAATAAAATAATGCTCTTAAAAATTTTCACCAATAAATAAGTACTTGGCCAAGTTTAAAATTAAAACACGTTTTTGGCTTTAATGGTAATAAAATCTCAACCAAAGCTCCCAGATACCACTTTATAACACCCTAGAAATTCCTTTCTTTTAAAATACCTGTTTTACCCAATTTAAAACTTTAAATAGGAACATCTAAGATATTACCGCCACCGTGAAAACGGCTAAGGCAACTATCAAAGACACACAGCGGAAGACTCTCCTTTAAAATATTTTTAAAACAAATCAACTTAAAAAGTCAACTCACGAAAGTAAAGTCAAACCAAAGTAAAACAAAGTCAAACCTGCAACTTGGAACCATTGTAGGCCCTTAACAAACCAATTCAATTAAAAACCTTTACGTTAGTCTCGCAACGGAAATATCATAAAATAAATAAAAGCAATAACACATCGATTACTTATGGAAACTAGCATGATTCGCTCTTCACTCATGCCCATCATGAATATGTTCATCACCTGAAAAGCTTCTCTCTACTTGTTTCCACTACTCTCCATTAAAAATGGGTCATCATAGGGCCAAGGTAAATACAAGGCCAACAAACACACAATCAGCAAAGCTGAGTACATAAGCGTAATTAAACACACTAACATGCATTTACCTATCAACACACAACTTACCTTGTTGCACCTGTTTTTCAAGCATACAACATTCAACAAACTTCTCAACTAAGTAACTAAATAATTTATTTAGTTTTGATTACTCATCGAACGGGTTTCCCCCTAACCTGCCCCAAAAAAGGGGTACTAACATGGGAGCTAACCGTGCCAGTATAAAAGAACCACTCGTAAGTGGCGGAATTCCTGCACATAATAAAAAAAGGAATGTACAGCGTCCTGTATTCCAGTAGAAGTTATGGTCAAATATAAAGTCGCATAACTCCACCCACATGTTCATACTAAAGGTATATACGTTCCAAGAGTTTTGGTGCGTAATCTCTTTCACTTTACGTTCTTTACAATTTACTAACTTGGTGATGACTCTGAAATCATAGCAACATCAAACATCATGATTGTTCAAACAATTAAACCCTTTAATTTAGTTCTTGAATAATTAGTGACCACATAATATTTAATGTTGAACCCTTTTTAAATCTACCTCGGTGCCAAAGACACCTTAAACGCTTAATGCGCCAAAAATCCTATCCCTCGGCGTTAAAAACACCTTAAGTGCACTAAGGCACCAACATACAAGTTATTCCTCGTGTACATAGACACTTATATAGCTCCTTTCTCATGCTTAAAGCATCAATAAAAATTATATGAACCATAATAAAATTCCCTTTTTTATATTCCAATCCAAATTAAACATTTAGTTTAATTAAACATGCTTTCTATCATGCCATAATTAAAAGTGTGGTTCATATTCAACATTCCAAACTATTATTTTCCAACCATTAATCCATCACAAATAAATCATGCGTCACAATTCAATCACCAATAATAACCAAATCATAATTTCCATTCCAAATCTAGCATGATACTACTTGTAATCAATTAAACACATTTAGCATGCTACTACATCATAAAAATTATGCTAAGTACGCGAACGTACCTTGAATACGATCTTAATATCGACGATACTAATAGAAATCACTCACTTCGAAGTCTCCTACAATTTAAAATAATAGAAGAGTATTAAAATCCTCTCTACACAAATTTCCAGCAATATATACCATGATTAAACTCCTCATAATTTAATTAAAATAAGCTGAAATTATATTTAAAACATCATACTTTAATCCCAAATTAATGGGTAATTAAAATTCCTTAAAGAAACTTAATTTTTAATGCACTACCAAAAATTCCAGCATTATATTTTAATGAAAACTTGCTGTAATTGGGCTTTAAAATACTTAAATCAAAGGTTTAAACCATCCTATATCATAATCCTTCAATAATTAATAATTTATGAATCTAGGGTTTCAAATTGGGGCTTTTTAATTAGAATTAAAATGTGAAAATTAAATTACATACTACTTATAATCAAACATCATAATATTAAGCACAAAACTCATATTTACTAATTAGATCTAGGATTAAATCAATTTTTAAAACAAAAGATTACTTTTTTTTTTTCGGAAAATCGGGCAACAGCCACGGCACCACAGCCGACTGCCGCCGTGCTGCTGGTGGCGTCGGCGCTGTTGGCGGTGGCCGGCGGCCTACCGGTGGCATGGTGGTGGCCGGTGTTGGTGAGGCCGAAAAAGGGGAAGCGGAAAAAGAAAGAAAAAGAAAAGGAAAATAAAGGAGAAGGAAGAGAAAGTTTATCTTGGGTTTTTTCCACTCTGGGCAAAGTTTTATTTGCCCCAAGTGTTGAATATTTATACCCCTTCTCTAGAAACCCTTCTATATCCTTATGTGACTATGTGAGTTAATCCCTTAATATATACCCTCTTTTTTTTTTTTTTTTTTTTTTTTTTTTTTTTTTTTTTTGTTTTTACTTATTTGCATGATGTTTGAAATAGGGAGCAACATGATGGTGAGCTCGACTCGAAATGTTAATGAGTCGAGTCGAATAGCTCAATACTCGACTCGAAAACTTGTGAGAAACTCGATTCACTTTTTACATTATTATATGGAAAATTTGACTTTTACCACCTCCAAAAAACCAATTATTGGCTTTTAACACCTTCATAAAAAACAGTTTCATTTTACCACCACATAAAAAAAATGAAAGTTGGCTTTTTCCACCAATCACTTCCAACTAATGGATTTCGTCTATAAATCTGTTAGTGGGGCCTACCACAATTACATGTCACCATATTATTGGGTAAATTTAAAATAATAATAATAAAAAAAACAAAAAATTAAAAGAAAAACCATCCATCAACCGGTGTTGCTGCCACCGCTTGGCCAACTACCTGCCCCACCACCGAACCGGGTACTAGTCCCATCGCCGGACCGATTACCAGCCGCATTGCCAGACCACTACCAGCCCACCACCAATTCGTCACCGCACCAGTCACCGCCACTGAATTCCGACCAACATAAATCCCCTTCCTAATTCCTACCACTCTTAAAACCCTAGCCACCACCAATTCGCACTTCAATCTAAATCCCTAGCCACCACCTATTTCCGACCACCTCCTTAGCCCACACCAAATTTCGACCCCTCCTTATCTCCACACGAAATTCTGACCAACCGAGGTAAGTTGATTTCGTTGCCGGTTGGTTAACAAGGAAGATTGGGAATATGAAGAGGAAACGTCAAAAAGGTGGGCCCTACTAACGAATTCATAGACGGAATCCGTTAGTTGGTGGTAAAACCCAATTTTTGGAAATTTTTTTGGTGGTAAAATACAACTTTTTTTTATGGAGGTGGTAAAAGCCAATAAGTGTTTTTTTCATGATGGTAAAAGTCAAATTTTCCGTAATATATTTTATAAAAATAAAAATATTAAGATTAAAAAACTTTATTTTTCAAAAATAATAAATAAATTTATAATATTTACGTAATCACATCATCACATATATAATTCTCGTAATTAATACAATATTAATGAGAATGAACAAATGTTACACTAAATAAAAGGTTAGTCAACGCTTGACTCGATTAAAGCTCGGTCAAAACTCGACTCGATTAATCTCGACTCGATATGTTAACGAGTCAAGTCAAGCTACCCCAAACTCGAACTCGACTCGCATTATAAGCTCCCCTATTTCGTACAAGTATAACTATGTTTAAAACCTCACATTTAAACCAAGACAAAAATCTACACATCCCACCAATGTGGGATAAATAAATTTCCTCAAAAAAAAAATATACTTCCTCCGTTCTTTTTTTATTGAACCATAAGGGATTTCACGCTTGCCAATGCATTACTTTAGCTATCAATATCTTAAATTACACTTTTGTAAAAATTATAAAAATTTGATATTTGAAAAGTAGAGATCGATACGAATCTAACTAGATCCCACATGACTATATTTTTTCTAATGTATAAATCACAAATGATGGTCAAAGAAGATTAAGTGAATAGTGTAAAAGTCTTAAGGGTACAATAAAATAAAAACGGAGGAAGTATATATATATCACAATTAAAATTCCTTATCCTACCAATATGGGACAATACATTTTTTTCCAAAACAAAACAAGTAAACTCTTTTTTATTAGCAATATTTCCAACAAGTACAACTCTTAATAATGCAACATGGCAATACGACAATACCTACTATTCCCTCCATGTTTTAAAAAGTGCTATACGCTTATCAAATGCGGCGGTGTTTTAATAAGTGTTACACTTACCAAATACGGTTATGTGCCTGTATTTTAATAAGTACTAAAAGCTATATTTTAATATTATGGCCTTGTTTGGTAATTAGGTGGTAGCTGATTTATATAGCTGATTTTATTAGATGATTTGACTAGCTGGTTATATTGGTTGATTTGACTAGCTAGTTATAAATAACTGATTGTGTAAAAGTGTTTGGTAAATAAATGTTTATTGTTAGTTGTTTTAATGTATTTAATAACCAAAAAGCTAATATTTTAATAATCTAATTTGAAAAGGCTCTTATAATGAGATTTTTCTAAAAGACCTTTTTGAGCCAAATATGCTCTTTTAATAAGCTATTTACCAAACACCCAAATTAGCTAATTTGAATGGTCAAACCTCTAATAGGGAAAAATAAGCTAAAACCTCTCTAAAAAGCTTTTAACCAAACAAAGCCTATATCTTTCTTCTTTCCTGGTCCTAATCCTAACCCCAATCCCCCTTTTTTTTAATTTTATTTTAAATACCTTTCCTCTCACATTATTAGTTTTCATCAAACTATTAATCACACTATCATTCTTTTACAATTTTTTAATGCTCCAACTACCTCACTTAACTCTTATTTTATTTAAGTCAATTAAATTGTCTAAAATATGTGTCGGTTAAAGTGTACCATATATAAGTAATACAAAGGGAGTACTAAATATCAATTTTTTTTTTAAAAAAGAAAATTGTCTTGTTTTTCCAACCAAACTTTATTGTCAACATGATTTCATTATTTATTCGGAGATATATGAAATGCATAATTACTAGCATGTAGCAATTACTCTATATATTATAATGTTGTACTTCGTATTAAGCTTCAATTTCATAAAGGGTGGTAGGGACATTACTTGCATGATTAACAACCACTTGTCTTATCATGTGATAGTCAATAATAATTTTTGTATGACAATTTTGTAATAGCAACACTAATTTTGTAGCCATTATAACCCTTTGATTATAACCATTGATTTTCTGGTGTTAAATCTATATCGTCCATCCATTTACTAAGCCATAAATTTTCTTTTAATTACCCTTTCCTCTTTCACTTTCCCCATCCCCTTTCCCTCCCCTTCTTAACCTAACTAGCCTTACATATAGAGCTATCAATTCGAGTCGGGTTTAGATCGAGTCAAATCAAGATCAGGTTATGTCGGGTCAATCTAGCCTCAGAACAGGTTCGGGTGTAAGTCAGGTCAATTTCAGTTCAGGTTATTCCGAATCGTTCACCTTTTCGGTTGTAGGCTAGGTTCGATTCAAGTTAAATTCAGATCGGGTTCAATTTCAGATTCGGGTTGTGTTGAGTCGGGTTTGGGCGGGTTAATAAATGGTACATTCAGGTTTGGGTTAGGGTTGGGTCAAATAATTATTTGGTTGGATAATCTTAAAGTTTGATCATTCTTGGTTTTGATTCAAGACTTCAACTTCAATTCGTATAAATATCGATGTGGTCAAGTCGAACCTATATAATTACGCCTTCCATAATTTGATCAAGCATTATCAAGATTTCATTAAACCTATATACGAAGTAATAGAGAAAAAAAAGATATATAAGCTGAACAAATTGTACTATTATGTTATTAAGGATTAACGGTTTACAAAATTGTACCAATGTATAAGCTAAACAAAAGGTATATAAAATTTTATTAAACCTTCCATGACTCGAGTAAATAACAGGTTGTGTTGGGTTTTAACCGTTTTCAAGTTCTAATTGGGTCGGGCACTAGTTCGGATTCAATTTTAGTCGGTTCGGATTAAATCGGTTGAAGGTTACTTTTAGGTTGGGTGCAGGTTCGGGTTCAGGCCATAAAGTATTGGTTCAAATCGATTGTTGGTTAACATCAGATTGGGTTACAGGTCACTAGTTTCACCCCATTATTCGGGTACATGTCAAATTTAGAACATTGCCAGTTCAGGTCAGGTTCTCGGGTCGGGTCAGTTTTGACAGCTCTACTTATATATATATATATATATGATAGTGTAGGGAATATTTCAAGCATTACCCCAAGCTTGAACCCCACTGTGATCATACACTTAAGCATGGTGGCGTCCAAAGGGAAGGAAGCTAGAGCAAAAAAGTTGCCAACAAGTTTTAGGAACTTGTAAACCGTTCACAAGGTGAAGATTACACCCCTTAATGATCCAGGAGATCGTCAACTCCAAAAGGTCTTGAACCAAATAGGGTTCGGGGATGAAGGTACAAATCCAACCTAAAAGAGATTGAACCTGCCCTGAATAGGCCTCTACTTTATTCTTCTCGTATTCATGTGCTCTTTCTGACTAACATGCAATGAACAGGTTAACCCTAAACATGTTTATCTATGTTGGTTGAATTTAATGCATAAGCAAAACTATTATTGGCGATCACTTGAATTATAATCACATTAGCCCTAAACAAGATTATTAATTATCTTATTAAGCGTGATTACAAGTACAAATTCCCTTTAAACCTGCAAGAGAGGGCGTGATCAAGCAATAACAATAACAATATCAAGCAACATAATAACAATCATCATGATAATAATCATAAGCAGAGACGAGGTGTTGCGACAGCTCTGGGAGTCCTGTGGGTTGACTCCCCTCTTTCGGGCTACTCAGGCCATGTACTCCTATGATAGGGGTAACCTCGTTTTCCGAGCTTTGGTGGAGTTCTTTTGGGATACTACCAACACCTTTCACTTTCCCTAGGGTGAGATGATGGTCACTCCTGCCGACTTCAGTCTCATCATAGGTTTGGAGTTTCGTTCTTCTCCACTTCCATTTGACAGTGATATTACTGTCTACTCACCGATGGTTTCGGAGTTATTGGGTCCGATTGCTGTTCGGGTCCGTGCCGAGGCTCAGCCGGGACAGCTTAGTTCCCGGTACATCCGCCGTTCTACCTTAGTAGCGGCTTTTGAGGATGATGCGACCACTCGCGAGCAACGGGTGCACATCTTTGTTCTTATTTTGGTGTCAGGGACCTTTTCTCCTGACAAGGGTAGTCGAGTGGTCCTCTACTACCTAAGAGCTGTTCGCGACCTTTCTCTGGTCGGGACGTATGACTGGGCCAGCTTGGCCTATGCTAACTTTCTTCTAGGCCTGCGACGTTCCTGTCGTCATAGGGCCTTGTCTGGAGAGGTCGCACTTTCCAGTTTCTGGAGGGTCGTAGAGGTATATTTCCATCCTTTTGAAATTAGCTCTAGACTCATGCAAGCATTTGCTGACTTTTCCTTATCTATGAAGATTTGGTTCTACGAGTACTTCCCCTCGCTTGCACTGGTGAGACCTTCACCTCGCGAGCTTCCCGTTGGCGCTGGTTGAGGAGGTCGTACTGGCCAGGTCGAGACTGCACGCATTCGAAATCTAATCCTCTCGGTAGGTTCTTGTGAACATTTGTTTTTTGATATTACTTTTTTTTAGTGCATTGATCTTACATAACTGTTTTGTAGGAGCCTGACGTGGTATACCGACAGTGAGCTGATTTAGCTATACCTGCGCTGGCCGCGCGGTATACTGTCGAGCGTCGTTACTTTCAGGGGACGTATGACGCTACAGTGTATCTTGGTGAGAGGGTAGCTATTCAGCACTCCTCGGATGTTTTCGTAGTCCCCGCTTGCCCGCCTCAACATATGTTTCACGAGGCGTTGATGCGTGACTGCGCGAGTCGATCGTCTCTTGGCACTTCCTGGCTGTCTCATGTCCATTCAGGGCAGAGTTACGAGAATGACTTGCTGCCTTTGCTAGCGCCAGCCCCTGTTTTGTCTGAGGAGGCAGCGGTATGCTTTAGCTTTTATTTCTCTTTAGGTAACCCCCAAGTGAACTCTAATCTTTTGAATTTTATTTTATCAGGCTGGGCCTAGGGAGTTCGTCCCTCGAGGATGTCTATCTATTACCAGGGCACGTTCGGACCGATCGAGGAGATGATACCTCTAGCCCCCGAGGATCAGCGTTTTGTGGAGCGCTCCATTCCTCGTCACCAGACTCGGGTGAGCTTATCTATTTTCTTACTTTTGTATTTGTTCTGTATTATCACTGACATTATTCCTTTGACAGTTTTCTCGTGAGGTGGTGACAGCTATGGCGAGGTGTATAGACGCCTTTCGTAGCCAGCTCGTGAGGTTACGGGACAGAGCTATCTGTCGGAGGAACGACGTTGAGGAGATATCTCTCTTGTCTTTCTTTTGTATCACCTTTCATTATATTCTTTCCTTAGTGTCTGACTTGATTTACCTTTATAGGGACAGCCTATTCCTTCACCCCGAACTCGGTCGAGACCCGAGGCTAGGAGAGAGCCGAGTAGATCTGGCTCAAGGCGTCGTCGTACTTTTGATAGCGGCCGAGGTGGTTGGTCTGAGGCTGCTCCGACCGAGGGCTCGGCTTCTTCACCTGAGGATGTCTTTGCTAGGCCGACGGGCCAAGGAGGTGCGTCATCGGCTCCTTCGATGGGTGGTGGGACGTACGAGGTCGGCTCGTCGTCGCAGCAGCCCTTGCAGCCTCAGCCGTTGTCGATTGGTGAGCCTGGGTGGACTGGCCCTAAGCTAAGGTTTCTGCTGATTGACGGGTTAGGAGATGGTGAGCAGCATACTCCCCGGACTACAACGTTCTTTGATATGATGGGCGTACCTCATCATTTACGGCCTCCGGCGCCATAGTTTGTACCTGTACTTATTTTTGACTTCATAGGACTTTGTCTATTATATGACTCATATTGTATATACAAACCTTTTATATTAAGCTTGTTTTATCTTTGCATTTTTTTTCATTTTATGTGCATGTGAGTGTGTGCATCTGTGACTTAATTTTTGCGTAAAAGTTTCCGTCATTTTTATTATCAATGGAGGGTATCCGACTTTCTCCCCCAAAAGAAAAAATGAAAAATAAAATGATGTCGACTAAAAGTAAGCCTAAGCTCAATTTAATCAAAAAGAAGAAAGGCAATATGGAATGGATTTGTATGAGGGTATTGAATAACAGGGTGTAATGTGCAAAATCAAAGTCGAATCGAAGTCAGAAAAACGCGGGTTGCATAGCGCGTAATTATCGCTTGCTCAGACGCGTTGTCGCCACGCGTATCCTTTTGTCGCTAGGCGACAAGCTTTGTCGCCAAGCGACAGACGTTGTCGTCAGGCGACAGACTTGGTTTTCCAAATCCTTACAGAATTCGAAATCTGCCAAAAAAATTGTTTATAAATAGCCCCCAAATCTGCCGATTTCAGTATAATTCGAACAAATTAGCTCAAAAAAATTAATCATGGCTTTAATTAAAAAGAGTTTTTATGATTTCACTCGTGAGTGGTGTCGTTCTTTAACTGTTAAGGACAGAAAAGAACTCGACTTTTTTCATATGGGGGGTATTTATGGCATAAAGGGGGTAGATCTTGATATAGACTTCATTCATACCGCCTTAGAATATTGGGATCCTAATACTCATTGTTTTAGATTAGGCTATGATGAAATTTGCCCTTTACCAGAAGAGTTTGGTGCCATTCTAGGCTTTCCTCCATTAAATCTTGTGGTAATGCCTTCGGTGAGTGAGTATTATTACAAAGATTGTGAGCGTTTCCTTGACCTTAGGGGTAAAGATCTAAAAAACATAGTGCATGGTAATAATGTTGATTTAAAAGAATTTGCACGTTTTTATTTTGATCGACCACGCTCCGAATCTTTTCATGTCTATAGGAGAAGAGCTTTCCTCTTTTGCATGCTTAGCCAATATTTTCTTACTAATGGTAAAAATAATGATGGTCAAGCAATTATAATATCTGTGTTAGAACAAATCGAATCTGGGAGAAATCCAATGCCATTAATCGTTGGAGATACTATGCTTAGTCTTGATGAATTGAAAAAGAATCCAGAAGCGCCTCTTCGAGGCTCTCCAATTTTATTACAGGTAGAAAAACAATATTCTTAATTACAGAAATTAAAAATATATTTTTGTATAGCAATACTGATTATGTGCATTGATTATTACAGATGTGGCTCATGGAGAGACTAGAATTGATTAGTCCTTCTGATATTATTGACAAATATACCCCCAATTGCTTTGTTCGACGAAAGAAGCGTTTCTCCTTGAATATGGGTCGCCATGAGTGGGGCAAAGTGTTTGCCTGTTGTGACTTCTCCATTAAATGGGTCATTCCCTGGTGGAAGCTTAAAAAGATGATTGGTTGTAATACTCAACCCTTTTGCCGTCTTCCTAGTTTGTCAAAATTGACCTTTTATTATCCCTGCAGAGTAAAGAGGCAATATGGGATTGCTCAAACCATTCCTACGGGAGATCTTCGTCGCCCTTATGAATTCCCGGTTTCACAAGAAGTTGAACGTTTTGACGGGTATTGGTGTGCTAGGCCATTATGGAAAGTAATTACCCAAAAGGCTTCATCTTCTTTGTCCAATGATGTGAAGCGATGGTTGAATGGTAGATCTCAAAAGGACCGAACCAAAATAAAGAAGACCAATGTGAAGACTCGCCTTGGTGACAAGAAAATGCCTGTGAGGGAACGCCAAAGTGAAAGGGTTGAGTTTAAGACTCCTGTGACGCCTAAAAAGAAGAGTGCTAGAAAAGACAAAGGGAAAAGAAAGGTGGACTCTACGGAAAAGATGGTTTGGGTGGAGAGGAAGCATGGAGTTTTAGTTGTGGGAGAGACTATCCATACTAAAATCGAATGTAGATACTCTAATGGATGTCTCTTAGCAAAAGTGATGGATGAAGAAGAAGCCTTTGAAAAAATTGTAAAAGGATGAAGAAAGAAAAGAAAGATTAGAGTATTGCTTTTCCTTCGATTTATTAGACATGTTAAGTTAATTTTAATTTTTTAAGCTTTATTTAAATTCCATCAAAACTTATTAATGCAATTTTAGCTTTTTAATTAAATTAACTTTACATTTGTTCATTTAAAGTAATGAAAACAACTTAAAATATTTTTTCCGAAAAATTTCTTCAAGTACGGAAGTCGAAAAAATTTCAGAATGCACCGAAGTTGTCCAGATATACGTAGAAAATTGGCGTCGCTCATACGAGTCTGTCACCAAACTTTTTGCCTTGTCGCCTGGCGACAAATTTTTTTTTGTCGATGCTGGGACGCGAAATGCTTGATAATTAAAGTGGCCGCATCCTTTAAAGGGTTGCCTACGTATCCTTTCTTAAGGAATCAGGCCAAACGTAGCTCTCTTGAGTGTCCTACTCAAGTAATTATGGGTAGTACTTCTTAATTTGGTCAAGATTGGTCATGTTTGAGAATTCATTGCCGTCCATGTCAGTTAACCGAGCTGCCCCTCCTGACAGGATTGTTTTGACAATGTATGGTCAGGACCAATTGGGCCTGAATTTGCCTCTTGGATCCAACACATTCTTCTTTAGTGCTTTTAGTACCAAGTCTCCAACCTTGATGTTTCTTGTCTTGACCTTCTTGTTGAAGTGTCTAGCCATACGAGTTTGGTAGCATTGGGTATGATGTAGAGCTTCTAGTCGTTTTTCATCAAGTAGAATTAATTCTTCATACCATGCTCTAGTCCATTCAACTTCATCGAGTTTACTTTCTAACGCAATGCGTAGAGAAGGTATTTCTAGTTCTACAAGGTGTATGGTATCCATTCCATAGACTAAGATGAATGGCGTGTTTCCTGTTGACGTTCGAATTGACGTGCGATAACCCCAAAGTGCAAAATGGAGTTTGTCAGGCCAATCTTTGTAATTTTCTGTCATCTTCTTGATGATAGTTTTTAAATTTTTGCTAGCTACTTCAACTGCTCCATTTGCTTAAGGTCTGTAAGGGGAAGAATGGTGATGTTGAATACCATAATTTTGTAACAATTCTTCACATTCGGCTTGAAAGTGAGTTCCATTGTCAGTTATAATCTCATGTGGGACTCCATATCGACAAATTATGTTCCTTTCGATAAAGAGTGCTACATGTTTTGCAGTGAGTTTAGCATATGATTGTGCTTCAACCCACTTTGTGAAGTAATCGATTGCTACCCAGATGTATTCGTGACCTCCTGTTCCAGGAGGTGTGATTTTTCAAATTATATTGATTCCCCATGTTGAGAATGGCCATGGTGAAGTGTAGGTGTAGAGGAGGGATGGAGGAATATGCTGCAAGTTTGCATAAATTTGGCACTTAGGGCATCTTTTTACATATTGATGACAATCCTTATTCATGGTAGTCCAATAATATCCTTCTCGCATTATCTTTTGGACTAGCATTTTGCCATTAACATGTGTTCCACATACTCCTTCGTGGACTATTCTCATAGTTCTTTGAGCGTCCTTCTTGCCTACACATAATAGGGCTCGACCTTTAGGTACCCTTTTGTGTAGCTCATCATTTATGAATATGTATTGGGAAGCCAAAAGTCTCAAAGCTCGTTTTGCTCTTTTGTCAGCATGAGGAGGGTATTCTCCTTTGGTGACACAATTGAGTATGTCGGCATACCATGGTCCTTCTTCTTCTTCTTCTTCTTGGATTGTTTCATCATCCTCTATAGCTTGAATATATGACGGTTTGTGTCTTTTCTTTATCGTTAGAGGCATTTGCTCAATTTCCTTAGGAATCCTAACCATTGAGGCTAGTCTTGCCAAGGCATCGGCAAATTGGTTTTCTTCTCTAGGTAGATATGTGTATTCCACCTTTTCCAGTTGATCGGTGAGAGTTTCCTGATAGGTTTGGTAAGGGGCTAAGCTTTCTCTCCTTACTTTCCATCTTTTGGAGATTTGATTGATGTTCAAGGAAGAATCTCCGAATATTTGAAGTTTCTTTACACCTAATGCTAAAGCTGTTTCGAGGCCTACCACGCATGCTTCATACTCCGCAGCGTTGTTGGTAACGTCGAAATCTAACTTTATTGAAATTGGAACATGCTCCTCTTTAGGTGATACTAATAGGACTCCTACGCCACATCCCTTTTGGTTTGAGGCTCCATCGAAGTATAAAGTCCAAGTATCATCTTCCGTGACCATTAAGTCTTCATCTAGAAATTCATTGTCGTGTATTGGTGTCGAATCTTCTATTGGTAAGTCCGCTAAGAAGTCCGAGACTACAGATCCTTTAATAGCCTTTTGAGGCATGAACCTTACATCAAACTGGGCTAAGTTGACTATCCACCTTGAGATGCGTCCGTTAAGCGTGGATTTCTTGAATAAGTACCTGAGAGGATCCATTCGTGACACTACAAAGACTGTGTGAACAAGCATGTAATGTCTTAACTTGGTTGTGGCCCACACCAATGCGAGGCACAATTTCTCAAGTGGTGTATAGCGTGCTTCATATTCGAGCATCTTTTTGCTTAGGTAGTAGATGGCGTTTTCTCTTCCTTCTACTTCTTGTGCGAGCATAACTCCCATTGTTTCTTTGGTGACTGTTAAGTACAGCCTTAGAGGAATTCCTAGAAGCGCTGGGGCTAATACGAGAGGATTGGCGAGATAGGCTTTGATCTTCTCAAAGGCTTTTTGACACTCGTCGTCCCATATTAGTGGCGCATTTTTCTTAAGCTTCTTGAATATTGGTTCGCATATTGTTGTTAGCTTAGAAATGAACCTACTTATGTATTGCAACCGGCCAATAAATCCTCGAATTTGCTTCTCGGTTTTGGGCGGTGGCATTGATATGATTGCTTTGATCTTGGTTGGGTCTATCTCTATTCCTCTAGAGCTTATGACGTATCCCAAGAGTTTGCCTGAGGTTACTCCAAAAGTACACTTGGATGGATTCAACCTCATGTTGTATTTTCTTAGCCTCTCGAAGAATTTCCTTAAGGCCACTTGATGTCCTAGACGATCTCTAGATTTCACAATCATGTCGTCCACGTATACTTCGACTTCTTTGTGCATCATGTCATGGAGTAGGGCGGTTGCTGCTCGTTGGTAAGTGGCACCCTCGTTTTTCAACCCGAATGGCATTACCGTGTAACAGTAAGTACCCCAAGGTGTTATAAATGTTGTTTTCTCCATGTCTTCCTCGGCCATGAGGATCTGGTTGTACCCTGCGTATCCATCCATAAATGAGAGAAGTGCGTGATTCGCTGTATTATCTACCAAAATATCGATGTGTGGTAAAGGGAAGTCGTCCTTTGGACTTGCCTTATTTAGATCTCGATAATCGACACACATTCGAACCCTACCATCCTTTTTTGGAACTGGGACTACATTTGCAACTCATTCGGGGTATTTGGATACCCTGATAAAACCTGCAGTTATTTGCTTTTGTACTTCTTCTATTATTTTAAGAGCTACATCGGGTTTCAGTCGACGCAACTTTTGTTTTACAGGTTTCATCTTTGTTTAACGTGAGTCCGATTTTAACTTCTCTTTTGATGGTTGGATCTTTTGAGATACCAACCGTTTCAGTGTCCTCGATTATTGGTGTTTTATTTTCAAGTGTTTCCATTGCTTTAATGATTTCTTTGTCATTTTCATCGTTATTTAAGCAATACTCGTCATCTGGAGCTAAAGAGAAACACGAGGAATAAGGGGAAGAAGACATATTATTAAACTCAGAAATCATTACGTCGAATAAAGAAATGTCCGTTGGGACTTGATTGCTAACTATCCTAGGAGTAGATGGTAAAATAGAAGAATTAGAGGGAGGTGCTACAACTAGAGACTTAGAGGACTCGATAGGGGAAGACTCTGACTTATACTCTGACTTAGACGATTCTTCGAACATTGGCCCTTGTCCTGTAGTTATTGAGATCTTCTTTCCGTTTGCAGTAGTCACTTTTATTGTCTTGCGCCATCCTCGCACTAAATCCTCTGCTGGAGTGATGAGCTTGGAGGGATCAAAGTTCTCACTTTGTAGGACTGTTTGAATGAGTGAAGAGTTATCCTCTATATATCTTGGCTCATTCTTTTCTTGCCCAAAGAGAAGTCCCATGACGTTAAAGTCAAAGCATGGGGGTGCTTTTTCTTTATATATAGGAGTTGGAATCTCATCTAGAAAGCAACAATCCAGAAATATTTCGAACCCAGGTTGTCTTATGCCGTTTAAACGAAGGGTTTTGGAAATTCGTAACATGGATAATCTTCTCCCTCTCTTATGAATTGTCCATTTAAGGTAAGAGGGTATTGATCCATTGGGATTGCTTTCTTTTGTGCGCGGGCATTTCTACGTGCTTTTGATTTTTCCTGGGCTCGGTTTAGATCTTCGAGAGTCGGTTCGAAACCAAGTCCAAAAGTATCTAATTTAGGGAGGCAAGGTAGTCCCATCTGTTTTACTATCCCTTTCTTCTTTCCTAGGGACATTCCAAGGAAGTGTCCTTGTTTTCTCAAGATAGCATTGGTTATCATGTTTGAGTGGAGGTCTTAGCGAAGAGGGGTCCTTTCATCTTCTTCGATCAAGGAGACCTCTTCATTAAAGCCCCACAGATCTTCGTCATTCTCATCGTGCTCCACATTGATTAGTGGGTTTTCTACTATTTTGATCCTCATGGGTGAAGCATCGATTGTAATTGGTACTCCTCCAACTATGGCTTTCACTTGTTGGTGAAGAGATGAAGGGATGGCCTTGAGGTCATGAAGTCAAGGGCGTCCCAACTGTAAGCTGAACGAAGCCTTAATATCTACCACTTGGAATGTGGTGGCATGCTCAATTACTCCCATCGTTATGTTCATGGTAATTTTTCCTAATGCTTGGTGACGTGAGTTATCGTAAGCTCTTATCCCTTGTGTTGATGGAGATAAATCTTCATCCCTTATCCTCAACATCCTCGCAGTTCTAAGTGGGCAAACGTTAATTGCCGATCCATTATCCACAAGAGTCATAGGGACGTTCATTCTCTTGCAAATTACTGTGAGGTTGAGAGCTTTGTTGCGTTTGTCACCTTCCGGCGGTAGACCTTTGTCGGAAAAAGTGATCAAATTAGTAGGACTTGGGAGATCACTCGTGAGGAAATTAGCCAACCCCTCAGGAGTAGTGTCCGATTCTATCCCTACTTTAGCTAAGGCATCCATGACTGCAATTCTATGTTCTCGGGATGTAGCTAGAAGTTTCCATACGTTCATTTCGACCTTAGTCTTTTTTAATTGTTTGACAACATCGTTGTCTTTTATGATTGGTATGGGAACTTGCTGAGTAGTGGGAATAGGTTGTGTAGTAATGGGAGGTTGCATTCTCCTAGATCTTGTGAGGACATCTATAGGTGGATCCTCTTCATTCCAAATGTCACCTACTGGATATATTGTCGAGAGTGGAGTTTCTTCGACGTCCTTAAGGTAGACATCCTCGTCATCACTATCCCAAACCCCATTAATGGTAGGATCTCGTTCTTGTGGGATTTGAACTAGCTTCTTGTTATCAATCAATATTTGGACCAAGTCTTTGAACTTGAAACAATTTTCTATAGTATGTCCTCCTGATTGATGATATGGACTGTAGTACCTATCTGTCCTTTTTAGTGATTCAAATTATCTTGGTTCGAGAGGTTGAATTTTACCATTCTCGAAGAGCATTTTGAACATGTTTGCATAAGAAGTTCTAATTGGAGTGTATGGCCTATTGCTCCTTTTGGGTGTGTCAATTAATTGGAGGGAGAATGATTTCTTCTCTTTAGGTGGAGGTCTACTTTTGACTAGCTCGTTTCGTTCCTTTACCACCTCCATGGCCTCGCGTAATAATTCTCTTGCTTCCAACACAACCTGAATAAGGATACACACTTCTTGTTTTGTCGCATGTTCTTGTCCACAAGGAAAATGATCCTCGGCATCTTCGAAGATTTCCTCCTCTTCTTCAATAGCTTCGACAGGTTTGATGAGGTTCGAGGGGTCAACCTGATTTTCCTCATCGGAAATATCCAAGGAATCTAACAGTGGTGCGTTATTAATACTTGGCTTCTTGCTTGCAGGGGGCAATGGAAGTTTGTTGTTATCAATTAAATCTTGGATTGCTTCCTTTAGCTTCCAACAATTTTCTGTGAGATAGCCCTACCCTGATGATATTTGCAATGTGAATTGGGGTTCCAGCTAGTCGTTCTCTTCTCGACAGGTAGGTCCCCAAACAGTCCTATGGGAGTTATAAAACCTTTTGCATGTAAGCGATCGAATGCGCTGTCATAACTCATACCAATAGGAATAAAGTTCCTCCTAAGTCGTTTCTTTTGTCCTTGATTATTCATGGCGAGGACTTCACTCAAATTAAAGGTGCTAACATTATTTGAGTGGGTGGTTTTGGAAGAAGAAGGATTGTCGTTCTTCTTGCCTTTCCAGCCACTACTAGAGGTACTGTTAGCAACTTTCTGTTTAGCTAGGTCGTCTTCAATATTGATACCAATGTCATAGACGGTCTCAAAGGTGTGAAAGTTATTTTGGTATTTGAGATGCTTGGAATATTTTTCTTGGAGGTTCTTGATAAACATCCTCACAGATTCTTTCTCACTAGGCACCTCAACCATCTTTGCAGAAGTTTTCCTCCATTTATTAAAGAAAGAAATAAAGCCTTCATTCTCTTTCTGCTTGAGTATTTCAAGTTCCCTATGATCAGTTTCAACTTGAATATTGCATTTATATCTATCAATGAAAACGTTTACAATTGACTTCCAACTGGAGGTTTTCTTTTTATCAAGAGAGAAATACCATTGCTGACAAACGGTTTCTAAAGATAAAGAAAATACAGAATGAAAAGCTTTTTTGTCTATTCCCTTAATATTCATTACCGTTTCAAAAGCTCTTAAATGAAAATAAGGGTTATCCATTGCTTTGAATTTCGGAATGTCGTTGGCATTGAACTTCTACGAAAGAAGATCCTTGTCCACAGAGACCCCTTGTGAGCTGATGCCTTGCAATCTATGGTCATTAGATAATCTGCTCAAGCTTTCCTGGATGAGCTCCATTTGTTGTTGTCTTGCAGGGTCATTGATTTGAAGAGTCAAACTCTTCAATATTTCAGCCATGTTAGCTACCTGTCCCCTGAGTTCGTTGACTTATTCCTGACTTGCCATTGTCTTCTTAGCTTTCCTTCTTCGATTGATTGGCTTATCAAAAAGTGAGACTTGAACGAAAGTGTTGTCCTTGATTAAACGCCCTTCCTTTCTTAACCACGTGCTGTAGATTAAACCATATTTGTTTTAATGACTTGACTCAGATTGATTTTGATTTTATGGGTTAAAAACAAAAATAGGGTGTATATTATTGGGAATGGGTTCAAACAAGTGGTTTAATTGGAGGATTAATATCCGACTTACCCCCCTAAAAAAAATGACGGAAAACACGCATTCAAGACTCTTTATACATGGTCAAGGTGTGACATACATGTTAAGTGTGTGTTTTATAAGTGAGTGCAAGTGACATGCTTTGACTCTTGTGTATGACCATGGGACTAGGTGCCTAGACTCAATTAAGGACTTAACAAATTGATTAAACTAGTTAGCCGACTGTTAATTAGACTCGTCGTGATGACTCGAGTAAGAATCTGGACTGTCGCCGGAACAACAGAACTGTCGCCACAATTTAAAGCTTGTCGCCAGACGACAAACCTGTCACCAGGCGACAAGCAGAAAACTGCGGCGCCACAGCCCAAACTCCCACGCCATTTCTAGAACATTAATCTGGGACTGTTTCCAGTAATTTTACTCTAAGGGGACATGCCTAAAGTCGTACTAAGTCAGATTAATTACTTCATTAGTCTTTAATTAGTCAAATTAATTAATTCATTCATTAATTAGACAAAGTCCTTTTTAGTCATTAATTGGTTTATTTAGACTTAAACACAAGTCAAACAAACGGTTAGCATATATAAAGTATGCACAAGCAAAGAATGCACAAATAGTCAAGTAGTCACAACATGATGCAATGAGTTTGCAACCTAACATGGCTCTAGATCTCTAAAGTTCGGGATATGGGTTAGTCAAAGAGGGTCCATGGTTATGAGTCCGGATACACCGTGCGGAAGCCTTATCTTTGGAAGGGTTGGCGCGAGTGGATGGGACCCCGCAAGTTAAAAACTTGCTTCCATGGTTTGGTAGATTCACAAACTCGGATGTACCCGTCGTTGCCAGGAGCGTTCGATTGGGTAGATGGAGCGTAAACCCCCAGAGGGTTATGTCCATATGTAGAACACATATTGGTTTTGGAAAAGTGAGAAAAACTCAATCAGGAAGTAGAATCGAGCCAACAGTGCTAGAAATGGTCAAAACAAGAAGGCAGAGTTGTGGCTCAGTATTGGAAGAACTTGGCGCCAGACTACAGGGACTATCGCCGCAAAAGTACCCCTGTCACCAAGCGACGGAATTGTCGCCAGGCGACTGAAGCACTTTACAGGCGACAAGCCCTGTTTTCTAGGCGCTAGTTCCTACATGCCTCAGCAGGTATCTACGTTCTTAGAATTTTTCTGATTTCGCATCGTTATTTCAATTCTAGTTGTGAAAGATATTTCTCAAATTTCCTACGTGTAAAAATCCTATGTTTTTGACTCATTTCGGATGGTCTATCCAATGAGGACCTTTTTTATGCATATGACAATAATGCTAATCAAAATTACGCACATGAAATACTTAGAACTTTTCGAGTCTCATCCACTCATTCTTAATCATTGCCGAAATAAATTTCAGGAATTAAAATAGAAATCCTCCCCAGTGGAGTCGCCAAAAACTGTAGGGAATATTTCAAGCATTACCCCAAGCTTGAGCCCCACTGTGATCATACACTTAAGAATGGTGGCGTCCAAAGGGAAGGAAGCTAGTGCAAAAGAGTCGCCAACAAGTTTTAGGAACTTGTAAACCGTTCACAAGGTGAAGATTACACCCCTTAACGATCCAGGAGATCGTCAACTCTAAAAGGTCTTGAACCAAATAGGGTTCGGGGATGAAGGTACAAATCCAACCTAAAAGAGATTGAACCTGCCCTGAATAGGCCTCTACTTTATTCTTCTCGTATTCATGTGCGCTTTTTGACTAACATGCAATCAACAGATTAACCCTAAACCTGTTTATCTATGTTGGTTGAATTTAATGCACAAGCAAAACTATTATTGGCGATCACTTGAATTATAATCATATTAGCCCTAAACAAGATTATTAATTATCTTATTAAGCGTGATTACAAGTACAAATTCCCTTTAAACCTATAAGAGAGGGCGTGATCAAGCAATAACAATAATATATATCAAGCAACATAATAACAATCATCATGATAATAATCATAAAAATAATCATGTTAATAATAAAGCATAATAATAGCAAGATCCTAGGCATGATACAAACAAGATTAATAACAAACCCTAGCATGTCACTAAGCATTAAAGATCAAAGCTTTAGACCTAACATGATACTAACATGATATTAGGAAAAAGTAAAAGGCACCCTAAACATGATATTAGAAAGCAATAATAACATCCTAACATGATACTAGGAATTAAACAAATTTAAACATGCTTTCTACGAGAATAGAGCAATAAGATTACATACTTTGATGCCTCGTATCTCTTTCTAATAACAAAATACACGCGTTAGTAACTTCAAGGAAAATATTAAATCAAACAATTAAATTAAATAATTGAAAGAGAGATTTGGGACCAAACCCTCAGAAATTATAACCTTTCACGTCTAGGGCGAAGGCAACTTCGAACTTGGCTAGGTGTGTCTAGATCTCGTGTATGCAGAATTTTGTAAGAGGGAAGGTTTAGAAAAAGAATAGAGAAAGCTTCTAGCTTTAGAGAGAGAGATGATTGTTGTTTGTGAAATCCTAAAAAAAACGGAGGTTCAGGACCCTATTTATAAGAAAACAGTCCGAAAATACGTAGAATTTGATAAGGAATAAAACTCCACACTGTCGCTGCAAAACCGACCTTGTCGCGTGGCGACAGGCTGGATTTCTACGCGCTTTCAAACACAGAGTCCACATATGAATCAAAATCGATTCGTAAAGTCCGTATGAAAACTGAAATCGTATCTTTAATAAAATAATATTTTATTCCAAATAAACTTTATCAAAATATAATTATTAATTCTAATTCTATTAGGATTAAAGAGAACCTTCTAAAGAATTCTAGAAGACTATAATTAATTCTAATAACTTTAGGAATAATAATTAACATTGGGCCCTCCCCTAGATCATTGGGCCACATGTAAAGATCAAACCGGGCCCAGTTTAGTATTTTGGCCTAACTTCATCATTATTCATCGGAATTGGGCTTATAATATATCGTTGGAAAGCTCTTTGCAAGCCCCATCCAACTACACTATTATTGGACCCTTGTCGTGGACCAAAATAAACTGGATTGGCTGTTTTCATAAAATAGAGTTGTTTTTCGAAAACAGAAAGAAAGAATTTAATAAAAACCAATCGCAACACTTGACCTTTCACACTTTTACCTCTTTCGATAATCATTCGACACAAAAGGTATTCATCACTGGGTTTGGTTTTGGGGAGAAATATTTGGGTGTCCACAGATAGGCAGTTGCACACCTAACAAAAATAATATCTAACTCAACCTCCTAATTATCTACTAGGGTAAGTCAGGGTCGATCCCAGAGAGAGGGTTGTTTAACAATTAACTTTTACCAATGACAAAACTAAATAAGAGGTGGAATGATGGATTAAAATAACTATGACTACTCAAATATCAAATACGAATCAAATAGTAATAAAAAGATCTAGAATTAAGTATCACCACTAGCATAATCAATACAAGACAAATTCCTACCCCAATCAATTAATTATATGTTCACAAGGAAAGGTACGCCCTATAAAATACTAAAGATCTTTCTCTCTCGAGTTATCAATGGTTTCACTAATTAACAGTCAAGCTACTTCCGTGGAATCATGCAAGTTAAAGACATTAAGTCCGGCACCCTAACTTCCTAATAATCCGTTCTATCTACTTCCGTGGAGAATTTCATACCCTTAATTGATCTATTCAAATCCGTCAAAACCCAACTCTCATTGTGATCAAGACAATGGAATAATAACAATACCAATTATCCCTAATCTAGTATTGGCATAAGTACAATCAATTAAGCTTGAAAAATATAAAGAATTAATTGAGAATTTAAAAGAATAAATCAAGTATTAATCATTGTCCCTTTATCGTGGTTGTCTTAAATGATCCGTGAACGGTTTACAAGTTCCTTAAAAACTTGTTAGCGGCTCCCTACTTTCCTTGTCCTTAATCGTAAATGTCAATTCACACTTCCTATGCGTGTTAAGCATACTCACAACATGGTTAATGTAGGCGCGTTTCAAAAGACGCCTACAGTAATTGAGAGGAGTAAGAGATGGAGGTTGAAAGGTCGGTTTAGGGTTGCCTTAGGGACAACTGTGTATAAGGAGGGGGTTCCCATCGTAAGGGGTCCTCTCCTTAAATGCCCATGGCCCTTTAAAATCCTAGGACTTTACACTTGTTAGGGTGTAGTAGGATTTAAATTCCTGACTGTTTGGGGGACCTTGAATTAGAATTGATTATATCATTACGCTTTTTTGTAAGAAACAAGTAGAAGTCGCCAATTAGTTTTAGGAAAAACTCATAAACCTCGTTCATGCCTTTCTTCCATGTGGAGTTCATGGAATAATTAGCACGAATCATAAGTTTATCCATGCCCAAATTGGTCTATAAACCAGAAATGAGTTCGGGAGCGAGGGTACTAAAATAACGTTCCCTTTAGAGGGGAATCGTTATCCTAGCCCTAGTGCGGCCTCTACTACCTCTTCCTTTTTTACAATTTCATCACCAAACAATATATGCAACGCGATACCTAAAACTATGTTAGTTGATTTCCTTTACACATACCAATTCACGTAGGAATTACATCGTAATGTCGTTATTCTTTATTTAATCAAATTCGTGAAAAGGACAAGAAAATAAACAATATTCGCCTTGGCTTAAGTGATCAACCAACAATTATTTAATTCAATTCTAATCTTTATTTAACGCAAGATATTATGTGGAATTGATTAATTAATTATTTTAAAGGTGATCAAATAACACTAATTAATTAATTAAGGTTCTTTTAAACAAGAAAATAAATGTGATTTAACTAAGTGCTCGGGAATTTACCACTTCTCTTTGCTAGATCTCCGTTTAGAATACTTATGGACTCCTTCTTGTTTGGGAACCTCCACCGTAGTAACAAAATATCAAAAGGGGTGAGTGTTTAGGACAAGAGGGGTAGGTTGCACAAGTTCACAAGTATTTCCCCAGAGTTTTTTAGGTTATTTTCTGTCTGTTTAAGCCTCGATTTAAGCTCTTATTTATAGGGAATGATTAGGTTTAGGGTTACGAGCATTCTGCCACAGCAGGTGTCGCGCGCAACAAGACTAGTTACGCGCGGCACCCCAGCGCAAGTGATTAGGTTGCGCTGCTATAGACAGCACAACTAATTATCTTGCGAGCGGCTTTATGGTAATATTCGATTTTATATTTTCCGTATAATTCTGAATCTTCCGCAGCGCAACTCTGGAGGTTGCGCTGGGTGTCGCGTGCAACTAAATTAGCTGCGCACGGCAGCCCAGCGCGACTGTTTGAGATACGCGCGGCTTTTTCTGCGGCAGCACTAAAATTTAACCTAGGCGCTCCTAAATCCGTCATTATTGGGTTTTAAGCACGGGCTTAAGCCTAATTATGATCAAGTTTAGTTAATTAGACCTTTGTTTTGGCTTTTATCTTTAATTTAGGCTAGTCTTTTGTGTTTTGTGGCTTAACCATTTCTGTATAAGTATTCTTCAGTTTGATCCAACACGAAGATGGTTTTATTTATCGTCATTGCACTTCCTGTCGGGACAGGGTGCCAAAAGTAGATGTCTACAGTTAGCCCCCACTTTGATCGAGTCTAGAATAGACGATGATCAAAGTAGTCAAGGAAATAAATCCGAGACTCATTCTGCGAAGTTCTCTAAGGATAGAGAATCTTTCAATAATGTTTAAGGATGTTGAAACAATCCTTGGTTCGCTAAGTGTTTGAAACAATTAGCTATTAAGGCTAGAAAAAGGTTTTCCCTAGTCTTAACGCACTAAAGAATCTAGATTGATCCTTTGCAATTGTAGAATGCTTTTACAAGTAAAGGTGTTCTGGGTGATGTCAAGTCATGAGAAGAGATCAGTTTTAAAAGGATAAAAGGGGAAGATTTCCTCTCAATCGTGTCATCGTTGGTCTAAAGTCCCTCGATATGTCATTGAAACTTTAGCCTGACTTTAACAAAGTAAAAGGGGGTTTTCCGGTATTCGAGCCGAAACGGTCCGCTATTTGAGCCGGGTCCGGTATTCGAGCCGGATGTCCACAAGATATTAATACATGTCTCACGACTGGAGGCATATATCCAAATCCAGTGAGATGGAAGAAAGTCAACAACTCTCTCAGTAGTTTTGTCCACAAGATGAGTACACGTGTCTCAGGACTGGGGGCACGTGACTACATAGGCGCGACATCGTCTCATCGCTTCTTTATATAGGGGGTGATTCGACACCCTAACTGTCCGGTAAGTTAGTAAGCGCACTAACTACCGTATTTGCACCCATTCAAGAAGTGCCTATTCTTGATGGTTCGGCGCGCCTATCGACTCGTGAGCTAACGCCTACAGTAATTCTCTACCTTTTAGTTTCGAGAGGTAGATCTCGCAAAGATTAGGCTGAAGTGAAATTTTACGCAACACCTACACCGTACAATTTTGCGCCGTACAATACGCCATTTGCATTTTTACGCTGCATGAAAACGCCTTCCTTTTTGCTTCGGACGTGAAAAAAGAAGAAAACCCGGACATTTGTAACGTTAGTATAGTAAAATGACAAACCTGTCTATGGGTGCTTTTACGTAAAGCACTACCACGGAACGTCTTAAGGCACTCTTACGAAAAACGTTTAAAACGTATGCTTGGGGAAGGCACAAAGCACGGTGTGCATGCAAGAATGATGCAAAAAACTAACAAAGAAGAAAACAAACTACAATATGCAAAGTAATATAAAAAGATTTTGATAATTTGCGCGCCATTACGTCTAATAACAAGCAAAAACCATTAAAAAATGATCAAACGAATCAAAATCAAGATTTCGGTCATTTTAGTGACAGTATCCGCGCGCAAATCAGTGGGTCGCGCTGGCCAGGCGCGCGCATCTTTCTGAGTTGCGCTGGTCTGTCACGTGCAACTAATTCAGTTGCGCGCGACACTTAGTTCAGCAAAAAGAAAATCGCAAAACGCGATTTTTCATTTCGCTTTCTCTCTCCTTCCTTCATCTATTTTCTCCTCTTTCTCTCTCTAAAGAGCTCGGTTTCTTGCGATTTTCGAAGCTAAAGGAAGAAAATTTCGTCCTTAATTCATATTTGCCATAATCCAATGTAAGTTTTCTGTTATTTTTCGTTTGATTTAGGCTTAATTAGGACGATTTTCGAACCGTTGAACCCTAAATTTCGAATTTGGGGTTTTCGATTCGATTCATTATTCTTGAAATTGTTTGTTCCATGTTGTTATACTATGTTTTAGGAGTGTTTTGCAACAAATTTCATGAAAAATGGTTAACTATTGAACCTTGTATGAGCATTTTTTCATGTGAGTGTGTTTTTTGCAATTCTACTCGAATTTGGTTTGATTTTCTGTTATTTTGTATGCTCATTTTGGTTATACTTGTCAATTATGCAACAATTGTAGTATTGGAACTAGTTTTGCTTCCATAATTAATATTTTGAAAATTTTGAATTCGAAAAATTGGCGCGAAGTTTATACTTAGCCTATTTTTGCCATATTCGAACTTCAAGATTGTTTGGTAGACGATAATTGTGTTTATATTAATGTTATTCGTCTAGAAGTAGTTGATTCTTTGAGATTTTGGAATACAATCCCTTGAATACTTAGTTGAAACTGGTATAGGATGGGCTTTGTGGGTGTTAGAAGCCCCCATTTACTGAGTTTAACTGCAGGTATCGTAGCCCCCAAGTATGGGTGGCATTTGATTTTCGTGTTTTGCCCTATCGGCAGCCGTTATGCTGCCGAAATGGGTCTAGAATACGTATATTAGTTTAGTTTATGAAACAAAGCAAACTAATTAAAGAAACTTTATCCATCATAGCATGGACTCGCCTCCATCTGTCGATGCTGAGGTGATCCTAGGTGGTACGGACGAGGCAGTTCGCCCTTTGAAGAGGGTGACCCGTCCTCGAGAGGAGGTTCGAGAGCGACGCGTCGCAGGCGATCGACGTCGCTAGGAGGATGTGGTTTGGGAGGCTCCTCCCAACTGGGACCCTAGGGTCCTTAAGTGGGACCCAGACCATCATGTTTCAATTAGAGGGTGGCAAGGCATCGTGAGTTTTTGGTGGGATTCCACCAACACTTTTCATTTTCCATGGGGAGAGATGACGGTTACCCCTTTCGATTTCTCTATGATTACAGGTTTTCCTTTCGGAGGCGAGCTCGTAGTCATAGAGTTCGTTAAGGGGTCAGACGAGAGACTGCACGACCTTGTGGGGGACCGTCTTGCGTCGGCCCTTCACCTGTACGCGCAGTCTTGTCTGTACTCGGTTCTTGCCGACGAGTTGTCGGCTGACGAGCTTGATCGGTAGTGTACACCTGAGCAGCTGGCTCGGATATACATTGCTCACGTTCTTTCCGTCACCATCTTGAGTGATCGAGGAGAGCGTTTCGCTATTGGGTTACTTATTTGCCTCATCGATTTGGGGCAAGTAAGTGACCTGAGTTGGGCGGAGGTGTCGTATGCCCGTATGCTTACAGCTATGGGCAAGGCGACCCGGGTGATGGATTCCGCGGCAGCTACTGAGGTGCCTCGGATCTCCCTTACGTGGCATGGTCGTATCCTTGAGGTACGTGTTTTAAGCTTCTTTCAGTTATTACTTTCGCTTTTTTCCTTTAGGCTTATCTTTTCTCTGTTTCAGGCTTGGGGATACTCGTACCTGCCTTTCTTAGCCCCCAGGGTGCTTGGGGCTGCTCGTTTTCCTATCAGCCATCGATTGGTCGCGATAAAGAAGAGACGAGCCACTTCTGCCGGCGACTTTCGCCAAAGGATCCTTTCGGCGATTCGTGCGTCGGTGAGTATTCCAACTACATGTGCATTCTTTGATTTTATTTATTTTCTGACGATTTTTCATCTGGTTGTGTTTTATAAATCGATCTCCGTCCTTGGAGTTTGATCGTCGGAGTCCTTGAGGCTATCCGGTCTGGCATGGTTCGTTGCCGTTTCCGGGCCCTCTATCCGGGACTCTCGGTGCTCCAGAGGACAGACGCTTGGTTTTTAGGTGAGCTTGTTCTCTGGCAACTTTCGTCTGAGGAGCCTTTGGTTCCTGCAGATCCTCCGATCCGGATGTTACTTCCGGACTTGCTGTCTATAGAGGATCGAGCTCAGGTAATCCTTGGTTATCCAGCAGAGTAGCTGGTGCTGTCGGAGGTTTCTTATCCGGCTTTTATAGCATCCAGGCTAACTGCTTTTCCGGCTTTTGTTCCGGTTAGCACTCAAACTCTCTCTTTTCCTTGTTTCTATTTATTTTTCGAAACTTTGACCCTTTTATCGTTTTTTGTCATGTATATTTTAGCGGGTCAAGCTAGGTGGTTGGGTGCCTCCTACAGCGGAGATCATGTATACCGATGCTGTCGGATCGGTAATTCGTGAGACCCTTCCAGCAGCGGAGGATGGTGAGGGGATACCGTTTGTACCTAAGACGGTTGAGTCGGTATGTCTTTTGTGTATATGTACTTAAACATTTCTATTTATTTTTTGTTTCATATACATTTGTTTACTAACTGTCCTTGTATTCTTGGAACAGGTTCCGCGGGAAACCGTGAACGGCATGGTGAGGACTTTACGTGCTTTCCGAGCTGCTTCTCGGAGAGCCCTCGTGACTTTATCATGCCATGATCATCGGATGATCGCGGTAAGTTTTATTTCTCTTCTAGTAGTCGTTTTATTTCATGTATTAATCTTCGTTTTGGATTTTGCAGGATGTGCAGCAACCGTCTAGTAGTCGCCGAGCACCCTAATTCCTTTTGTACCCATATTTGTTATTTATTTTAGGAAACAGATGTATATATATATATTTTTGTATTGTTGTACATATGACAAATTTGTATATATGTCATCATTATTATATTTTTTGTTTCCATGTGTACATTATTATTATTTTTAATATTAAAAGCAAAAAATTTTCGAGGGAGGGAAAGGGTTCCCGACTTACCCCCCTCGAAAAATAACCAAAACTTGAAAAAAGGAAGACGAAAGAAAACAAAGAAGAAGAAAAAAGAGAAAAAAGAAAATAAGAAAATAATAAAAAAGAAAATAAGGAAGTAGGAAAATAATAATAAAAAAAAGAAAATAAAAAGAAATTAAGAAAGTAGGAAAATAATAAAAAAAAAGAAAATAAAAAGAAAATAAGAAAGTATGAAAATAATAAAAAAAGAAAATAAGAAAGTATGAAAATAATAAAAAAAAATAAAAAAATAAAAAGAAAATAAGAAAGTAGGCAAGAAAAGGGACACAAAGGGTTAAAAGTCAAGCGTATGATTCGTCTTAAGATTTCGTGAAGATTCCGTCTTATGTTAGCCAAAATACGAAAATAAACCCAACTCATATGTTGCGACAGGGGAGACGCACGCAACTGCGTGAGTTGCGCGCGGCTGTCGCGCGTGAATGTCGCACGCAACTCATGAGTTGCGCACGCCACCTATTGGTGAACTTTCCTTTAAGCCGAATTTGCCGAAAATTTGCCCCTCTTGGGTCTATTTAAACGTGGTTTCGTGTAGGCTTTTGATCTTCTCGCATTCATTCGCTTAGTAATGTAAGAAACTAAAAAGAATTAATCTCTCTAAATTCTCATTCTGTTTTTTTTTAACAATGGTGAAAACCTTTGAACAACGTTTGAAGCAATAGGTCACTTCCCTTTCAACCGAGGACAAACTAGCTTTAAAAATTTACCACCTAGACCCTCTATTGAATTATATGCAACTAGTGGTTAACTTTGATTTTCTTCATGCCGCAGTCAACCATTGGGAATCTAACCACCATCTTTTCTTGTTTAAAGGGGACGAAATTGTCCCTCTACTCGGTGAGTTTGAGGCCTTGCTAGGTTTCCCTACAAATACTCTCCCTGTGACTTATTCGCCTACCTTGTCGGATCCCAAACCTATATTCCAAAGATTTTTTGGCTTGTCCGACGATGATATGACCAACATTGGAACTGAAGAAGGCGTGAACTTGATTCAATTTATTGAACATTTTGTCGCCTCCCGTGACAACATGACTAAACAACGCTTTAAAATTCGTGCTTTATGTTATTGTCTTGTTGTTAATTGTTTACTTAGGACAGGCAAAGAATACGGAGATTATTCCATGGTGTCCATAGTAGAGCAAATAGAGGGATGTCATTCACCCGCTCCTTTGGCTTTGGCGGGAACCGTTCTATGTTTGAATCGCCTTAGAGGAGACCCTAACGAAAACGGTTTCACGGGAAGTCCACTCCTATTACACGTACGTTTTTTTTTCGTCGTTTCTCAGCGCAAGTTACGAAGTTGCGCTGGCATGACCAGCGCAATCTTCTATGCTGCGCGTGGATGGCGCACGCAACTGGTTTTGATGCGCGCGCCACCTGCTTGTGTAAAAATCGAAAACTGATTTTTTTTTTTTTTTTTTTTTTTTTTTTTGTAGATTTGGCTCATGGAGCGTTTGCGAATTGTTGATCAGCCACAAAACCTTGCGGCTAATGGAGTAAGGACATTCCCTGGACGTCGAATCCTTTATAAGCATAAGAACGAAGATGAATGGACGTCGTTTTTCTGTCATGGGGTTCCTAACATACGTTTTGTGATTCCTTGGTGGAACATAAATAGTATGGTTGGAAATAGTCTCAATTGCCCTTACATTAGGCTTTTAGGCCTATCTAGTACTAATATTTTTCCTTACAGGGTAATGAGACAATACGGGATGAAACAAATTATTCCCCCGCAAGATTGTGATGCCCCTAAAGATGTGATTTTTAAACCCGAACGAATTTTTCATTGGATGGAGTATTGGTCAAGTTTTCCTAGATGGGTAGTACAAAATCCTACTGCGAGTATTGCATTATCTTCCTTTTACAAATCTTGGATGAATGCGGCAGATAAGGGCACCACATGGATTGGCAAGAAGGAGAGAGAGAGTCTCTAAACAAGGGAGGAAATGCGGTTTACTCCGTTGATCACCTCAACGCCATCAACAACTTGACGTCCTAAATCGCCAACCTTGGCAAGGAGATGACGTCCATCAAGGCAAAACTAGAGACCTCTAGTTCAACACAAGAGCATCCCTCCCAATCTAAGGGGAGAGGTATGAATTCTAACTCTTCTCCTTCTACTTCTAATAACATGCCACATGGGTGTCTGTTTTGTGAAAATTGTGGGTCATATGACCATGATACCTCTTATTGTAATTATGATTCCCAACCTCAACCCCAATATGAAGATGGCAATGATAATGAAAATGAACAAGTCAATGCCTTGTCTTATGATAATAGACCTAGGAATGACAATCAAAGATACTTACCACCTAATCGAAGAGAACAAGGGGGAAGTTCCTATAACCAAAGAGGAAATGATTATGATTACCATAACCAAAACCAATGGGGAAATGGGAACCAAAGGGACCAAAATCCCCAAGGTAACTACAACCAATAAGGTGGTTATGGTAACCATAACCATAATAACCAAGGAAACCATGGGAATCAAGGGCAATATCACCAAGGGGGAAACTCTAATAATCGAAACAATTGGAAAAACAATAATAATAGAGGTTCTTCTAATCAAAATGCTTCCAATTCGAATGTTAGAGGTAATAGAGCTCCCCAAGATAACTACCATGCACAAGCACCACCTAGTAGGTCTAGCTTGGAGGAAATGATGGAAAGTCAAACCAAAATGTTCAACACTTTCATGGCCTCTAGTGATAAGAAATTTAGTGAAGTCATGACCCATAATAAAATGCTTGAAACAAAAATTTCTCAATTGGCCAATGCTTTGAAGGAAGGGACTAGCACTTCTAAACTTCCACCCTAAGGACTAGATCCTAAGAGACCCGTAAATGTTATATCAACTAGGAGTGGTAAAGTGTTGAAAGAGATTATTCCTAAAAGAAGCAATTAGAGAATGAACATGAGTGAGCCTCCCCTTGAGAGTGATTTTGAACAAGAGATAGAGCAAAAACATGAGAATGAAAAAAAGAAAGAATGTGAGAAAGAAAAAGATTTTGAAAAAGAGAGTGAAGAGAAAAGAGAAAAAGAGAGAGAAACAAAATAATTGCAAAAGCTACCATATCCTGATAAATTTGTTAGAAACAAATTAGATGTGCAATTTGGAAAGTTTCTTGAAACATTGAAACAAATTCACGTTTCAATTCCTTTTACCGATGCTATCAAACAAATGCCTAACTATGCTAAGTTTTTGAAAGATATTTTGAGTGGAAGGAGAAAGTGTGAATTGGTGGAAACGGTGAATCTCACCGAGAATTGTAGTGCAATCATCATGAATAAAATGCCACCGAAATTGAAAGACCCCGGTAACTTTTCTATCCCTTGTGCTATATATAATATGCAAATTGATAATGCTTTATGTGATCTTGGAGCTAGTGTTAGCCTTATGCCATATTCGGTATATCAAAGACTTGAGATAGGGGAACTTCTACCCACCAACATTACCTTACAATTGGCCGATCGTTCCATCAAATTTCCAAAAGGTAATGTAGAGGATGTTCCTCTAAGGGTGGGAAAGTTTTTAATCCCGGTGGATTTTGTTGTGTTAGAGATGGATGAAGATGTAAACATTCCAATAATTTTAGGAAGACCTTTTCTTGCTACTTCGGGCGCTTTAACAGATGTTAAAAGTGCTAAGATTTCACTAAAAGTAGGAGATGAGGTGATAGAATTTGATTTGAATGAGAGCATGAAATATCCAAGCTCTAATCTTGACAATTGTATGATCATTAATACTATTGATTCTATTGTGACTTCTATGCATGAGCACTTGCTCACTACTAACGATGCCCTTGAGAATGTCCTTTTGAATAAGGAAAAGATAAGTGAGCAAGGCAAGGAGATGACATTGTATGAAAGAATGCTTGAAGGAAGTACGGAAGGAAGCATTGAACAAGTATGCATGGGAATCACAAGTGATGATGCTTTGGAAATAGCTACCTCAAGAGAAGGTAAGGGTGTTCCAATGGTAGAGTTGAAACCTCTACCATCACACCTAAGGTATGAGTTTTTGGGTCCTAATTCAACTTTTCCGGTAATTGTAAATTCTTCTTTGAACGAGTGCCAAACTCAAATGTTATGTGGTGTTTTAAGAAATCACCAAGGTGTTTTAGGCTATACCATTGATAACCTCAAAGGTATTAGTCTCGCTTTGTGTATGCACCACATAACACTTGAGGAGAGTGCTAAGCCTTCCATTGAGAGACAAAGGAAACTCAATCCTCAAATGGGGGAGGTGGTGAAGAAAGAAATCACCAAACTCCTTGATGCTGGCATCATCTTCCCCATTTCGAGTTCTAGATGGGTTACCCCCGTTCATGTGGTCCCTAAAAAGGGGGGAATGACCGTAGCTGAAAATGAGAATGGTGATCTCATTTCAACTAGAACGGTGACCGGTTGGAGGATGTGCATAGACTATAGACATCTAAATGCATCCAATAACATGGATCATTTTCCTCTTCCTTTTATCGACCAAATGCTTGAAGACTAACCAAGCACAAGTATTATTGCTTTCTTGATGGTTATTTGGGTTTCTTTCAAATCCCCATAAACCCGGATGATCAAGAGAAGACAACTTTTACTTGTCCATATGGTACTTTTGCATATAGGAGGATGCCGTTTGGACTTTGCAATGCCCCGACAACCTTTCAAAGGTGCATGATGAGTATCTTTGGAGACATGCTTGAGGCCGAAATGGAAGTGTTCATGGATGATTTCTCGGTAGGGGGCCTTTCATTTGAAGATTGTTTGTCCAATTTGGGCAAATGCTTAGCAAGATGTGAGAAGGTCAACTTGGTCCTAAATTGGGAAAAATGCCACTTCATGGTTGAAGAGGGAATCGTCCTTGGTCATAAGATATCAAGCAAGGGGATTGAGGTCGACAAGGCCAAAGTTGAAAAGATTGAAAAATTGCCACCTCCAATTAATGTGAGAGGAGTAAGATCCTTTTTGGGGCATGCCGAGTTCTATAGGAGATTTATCAAGAATTTCTCATAAATTGCTAGACCCCTAAATGCTCTTCTTCAAAAGGATGCCATCTTTAATTTTGATGAAAAGTGTTTTCAAGCTTTCAACAAATTATAGGAGGCCTTGATCTCTACTCCAATCGTGCAAGGGCCAAGATGGGATTTTCTGTTTGAACTTATGTGCGATGCTAGTGATGTTGCAATTGGAGGGGTGTTAGGACAAAGAATTGAGAAGACGCTTCACGTCATTTACTACATGTCCAAGACCTTGAATGAAGCTCAACGAAACTACACCACAACGGAGAAAGAGTTTCTTGCCGTGGTACATGCTTTTGAGAAGTTTTGGAACTACCTCATTGGTTCCAAAACTATTGTTTACACCGAACATGCGGCTATTAGGTACCTTGTGGAAAAGAAAGAGTCCAAACCTTGTCTTCTTCGATGGGTCCTATCTCTCTAACAATTTCATGTTGAAATCCGTTACAAGAAAGGGGCCGAGAATTTGGTTGCGGACCATCTTTCCCAATTAGAGAATGTGAAAGCCAGTGATGATGAAATCCCCATATGTGATGAATTGAGAGATGATGTGCTCTATATCTTGAATGAAAAGGAGCTTTCTTGGTTCGCCGACTTGGTGAACTATTTGGCTTGTGGAGAATTCCTTCCCGATTTCTCCAAGAACTAAAGAAAGAAGCTAAAGAGGGAAGCAAGATACTATGTATGGGATGACCCTATTCTCTACAAAAGAGGAGTAGATGGTTTGCTCCATAGGTGTGTTCCGGATGAACAAGTGCAAAGTTTGCTCAAGATGTGCCATTCCTATCCATGTGGAGGGCATATGGGAGCCAACAAAACAGCGTTGAAGGTCTTGCAAAGCGGTTTGTGGTGGCCTCACATTTTCAAAGATGCTTGGGGGTTTGTGAAGACTTGTGACCGGTGTCAACGAACCAGCAACATATCCAAGCGTAATGAGATGCCTCAACAACCGATTCTTGAGCTAAAGGTATTTGATGTATGGGGTATTGATTTCATGGGGCCATTCCCTACTTCTTATGGAAATCAATACATCCTTGTGGCGGTCGATTACGTATCAAAAAGGGTTGAAGCCATTGCCTCCCCAACTAATGACCACAAGGTAGTCATGAAGATGTTCAAGAAAGTCATATTTCCAAGATTTGGAATTCCTTGAGCAGTGGTAAGTGACAACGGTTCACATTTCGTTCATAGTGCTTTTCAAAAGATGCTAAGAAAGCATGGGGTTCACCAAAGATTCGGCCTTACCTATCATCCAAAAACTAGTGGGTTAGCGGAAGTGTCCAACCGTCAAATTAAATTAATACTTGAGAAGACGATTGCAAGGAATAGGAAGGATTGGTCGGAAAAGATTGATGACGCTCTATGGGCATATAGAACGGCATACAAAACCCCAATAGGCACAACTCCATATTGGCTAGTGTATGGAAAATCTTGTCATTTATCGGTGGAGCTTGAACATCGAACTCAATGGGCAATTAAGAAGATTAACTTTGACTTGGCTAGCGCGGGAGAGCAAATATGGCTTGATTTACATGAACTTGAAGAGCTAAGATTGGAGGCCTATGAGTGTGCTAGCAACTACAAGAATCGCACTAAGGATTGCCACGGTCGCAATATTGAAAAGAAAGCATTTCTTAAAGGCGATAAGGTACTCCTCTACAACTCTAGGATGAAATTGTTTCCCGGGAAACTTTTATCAAGGTGGAGTGGTCCTTTTGTTGTCAAAGAAGTATTTCCTCATGGAGCCGTTGAAGTTTGGGACTTGGACGGAAAAAGATCCTTTAAGGTGAATGGGCATCACCTCAAGCTTTACTACGAGGGTGCTCATGTCGGTGTAGTAGAATCAATTCAATGTAATCTTACCTCCTGAGTGTGGAGGTCGTCAAGCTATTGACGTTAAAGAAGCGCTTCCGGGAGGCAACCCGAGTAAAAAACAAAGAAAAAAAAACCAAAAAAAAAAATATTTGACAAGAGGAAGAAAATGAGAAATAAGACAATGAGTGAGTGAGAAAAGAAAGAAGAGTGTTGGTAATATCTGATTTTGGCTAACATTTGGTTGAATTATGTCCTTATGGTTTTGATGTAGGAAAAAGAAGCAAAAAGGAAGCAAAGAAGGAAATTAATCTAGCCATAAGCAGCGAGGAGTAGGCGCTCTTGAACATTGCATGCTCGCTCCTCACAGGGGCTCTAATTAAAACCAAAGTCAGAAGGTTAGCAGACGATTAGGAGCGGGCGCTCCTCAGCTTGCACGCCCGCTCCTTCATATAGAGCGGGCGCTCCAATACTTGCACGCCCGCTCCTCACAGGGTGAATTTATGAAGGAAAAAAAACAGTAGGTTCTCCCATGACTAGGAGCGGGCGCTCCTCAGCCTGCACGCCCGCTCCTCCATCTGGAACGGGCGCTCCTATATTTGCACGCCCGCTCCTAGTAGGGTAAGATTTTTGTGGAAAAAGGCAGAAGGTTGGCAGAAGATTAGGAGCGGGCGCTCCTCAGCCTGCACGCCCGCTCCTCCATCTAGAGCGGGCGCTCCTTGAATTTGCACACCCGCTCCTCACAGGAAATGAAAAGAAAAAAAAAAAAACAGAACATTTTACCCAGGTCTGGAGCGGGCGCTCCTCCTCACTACACGCCTGCTCCGACCTGTCCGGGTAAAAAAAAAAGGAGAGAATCTTACCTTTCCTTTCAATCTCCTTCACCCATTTTCACCAATCATTCATACCTTCTTATTATCTCTCCTCATTCCCCATCTACTTCTCACTCTAAAACCCTCATTTTCTCCAACTTCACTCTTCAATTTCATCATCAAATCCCAACTTTTTTTTTTCACTCAAAATTCACAAATTCTTATTCTCCATCAAATTCTCTCTCCAAAAACCATAATTTTTCACAAATTTAGGCGAAAATTTTGAAGACCCACGAAATCAAATTGAAGAACAAGCAAGGAAAAGGGGTAAAGATTGCTAGAGGAGGAGGAAATTTGGGTAAATTGGAGGATTTTAGAGTATTTTCATACTCTAATTGGTAAAATCTTCTTCCCCACTTCACTTTCCCTCTTAAACCTTATCTTTTCTAATTTGTTTATTTCATGATTGTTGTGTGATTAGTTGCATGATTAGGTGAATTAAACAAATTTACTTGCCATTGATAATTAAATTGTAGAATTTTGTGATTAGTTATGGAGTAAGAGAATTGTGATTTATTTCTTGCTTAAGTTTGATGAACTTGTGCATGAAATTTGGTTAAATGCTGTTGGAATTGTGAATTTGTTGTGTTGGAATTATTGTGTTGGAATATTATTGAATTGTAAGCAGGTACTTGGATTTTATTGGGGGGTTTGAAGTTTCGGAGATTGTTTGTGTTGTGTCGTGAGTGTGTTTGTGGTGTTTTAAGTTACCTTTCCTATCCAATCGTAAATTCCAAAATGGTTCTTCGTTTATTTGGAGGTGCGGGAGGGAAGAAGAGGAAGACTACTTCCGGCATCCAAATAAATGAAAATCGTCATTCCAAAAGCCCAACTGAAACCCCAAACCAAACAATAGATCAATCAAATCCTCCCCCTTTAATAAAAATACCCAAAAAATCCAAAGTTACAACAAAAAGCTATCCGCACGAAAAATGCTTCCAACCCAATTCCATGACCAAGAGTCGTGCCAATTGCTAGGAATAGACGACGGAATTTGTCAAGTGGCTGCAAATTTCGGATGGTTAGACTTCCTTCGAAAGAGGGAGGAAACATTCGAATCACTCACTCTCGAATTCCTATCCACCCTAACCGTGAGAAAAACTAGTGGTGAGGGAGAGCCCATTGAGTGCAAGATTAACTTTAACATGTTCAATCGACCTCAAAACATAAGCTTAACTCGCCTCAATCAGATATTCCGGTGGCCCGTGAACAACCAAATAACCAAACCCGATAGTTACAACCTCACCAGTTACGAAGAGTGTAATTGGTGGAATACTATCACCGGGTACCCCACATTCACGTCCCGGTCTAGCCACGCTAGCCACATCATCCACCCCGTACTCCGTATATTCATGAGAATTATGGGGTACGCTTGCTTCATAAAGCAAGATCTCGGAAAGCTATCTAAAGAGGAGATTAAATGCCTCTTTATAGCTTCCCGATTTGAGAGGGATCTTGAGGGGAACGTGAATATGGGGTACATGTTCATTAAGCGGTGCTACGATATCAAGATGAGTACGGAGTTGACGGGTGAGATTAAGTGTGGTGGGATGATCACTATCATCGCCAAGGCATTGGGTTTCACCGGTTAGGTCAACCAATTAACCCTGGTGGCAGGCTCAAATGCTCTTAACCTTTCCGGTTTTGGCACAATGAATATGATTGTGGAAATCCGGGGAAATGTGACCACCTACTCTTGGTTGGTCAAGGGGAAACACCGTTGCATTCTCCCTAATGCAGCGGTAATGAACACCGTGGGAACCACTTGGCAAGTGCCAAATAAGTCACTCCCCGAGAATGTTCCCGACCTTGATCAACCATCTCAACCCCACCGCCAAAGCATATCTACCATTCCTAGTTTTATGGGCGGCCAATCCTCCTCCTCTTCTACCTCCTTCAACCTTGAGTCGACCTTTCACCATCTCAACCTAACTAAACAAAGAATTCTTCAAGAGAATGAATATCTAAGTTTTGTGTCCCAAATATCCTACCAAAACCAGGTTAAGAGGGGAGATTTCCTCCCCTATGTCAACTATCCTCACCGCCCCGTGCAAGAGGGGCCGGTTCCGGGTTGGAACAACAACCAACCCACCTACTCCTATTGGCAAGGACCCCGTAGCTCCATTTCGGAGCTACAATCCTTCCCTCCCTACGATTATACACAACCCGGAGGTTATGATTTTAGAGGGGACCCTTCTTATTACCACGTGCCCGAGACATGTGGTAATATGTCTCCCGAGGAGATCGATAACCACCCCTTGAGGGGATACTTCGGGTTTCCACCCGGGTATGATGGTGGTTGGGGTACTAGTAGTGCACCGGACTACGGGCACTATCGTAGTAGCCCCAACTATGATCTTCCTCCATATGTGGATCAACCTTCCTTTTCCGGCGATGTAGACCTCAACTATAACTACATGCCATTGCCGCCTAGGGAGGATGATCGGGAGTAGCCTTTAGACATTTGTTTTTACCGTTCCCTTCTCTTCTTTCCCATCATTTATAACAACGAGGTCGGTGTTGAGTTCTAGCTTGGGGGGAGAGGTTTCTCATTGTGTCCATCTATCGTGGGAACGGTATTCAAATGTCTAGCTTGGGGGAAGTCTTGGGGTCTTTGTAAATAGGGTAGTTTCGGTTTTGGTAGGATTTGTGCTTTCATGTGATGATCTTGTGCTATATAAGGAGAAGTTTGAGTTTGTATGTGGAATGTTTGGCATGAAAGTCTTAGCTTAGCCCTTGGGACTTGTGGTAGGATTCATGTGTCATTATGTTTTAGATTGCATGCCTATTTTAGGTTAGTTGTGCTCTTTTCTCGATTTTATGGCATGCCTAGGTTAGAACAATTGCATGTTGATGTTTTTGTCTCACTTCTCCTTATATGCGTGCTATTGGAGCATCTTATCTATGGCTTTGATATGTTTATGCTTTGGTTGGTTTGTAT
Organism: Chenopodium album; assembly: GCF_948465745.1. NCBI lineage: Eukaryota > Viridiplantae > Streptophyta > Magnoliopsida > Caryophyllales > Amaranthaceae > Chenopodium > Chenopodium album. The sequence goes on along the minus strand of NC_137847.1, from coordinate 15,870,010 downwards.
GAGGGTTGGTATCATGGGTTGATTGGTATTGCTCTCGGTCTTTCTTGATAATGATCATTGATGATGATTTGTGTGGATTAATGATGATGGTTTTCCCTAATATCCAAATTTATTTTTCTTATCGTCTAACCCATCTAACATCCAAAACCCTAATATCCAAATTCTTTAATTAGTTCAAAAAAAAAAACAATAGTTTGTTTGCCTTTGATCGGTTTGCAATGATGATATTGGATTGTATGTGGTGGATGCTTGTTTTCTTTTTGTAATAAAATTTCGAGCATGGTTTAGATGACCTTGGTTGAACATAGAATTGGCTAGTTTAGGCTAGTGTGAGAATAACTTTCCCAAATGTACGAGACTTAAAGTCTAGGTTTGTGGTAAGATGGTGTCGCCTATCTCAAAGGAATTTGATCCCCGAAAGGTAGTATTTGATCCCACATTGTTCCAAAAAGTGAGGTTTTAATATTTTTCAAGCCTACTACATTTTGCATGAATGGCAAGGATTCTCTTTGATTTAGTACCTAGATCGAGAACTTGAGTCTCAACTCCCAAGACCGTGGCCTAAACTACTCTTAGTGTTGATAAAAGGCGTCATGTATTGTTTATTCACAAAAAGTTAAGGCATATTATTTTTCCTTATTTCTATTATTACCATCTCCATAGTTTAATTTTTAATTCATTGTAATTAGTAGTTAGTGATGTAAATGCCCAGGTTTTGTAAAAATAAAAAAAAAATTAAAAAAAAAGGAAGAAGAAAAACAAAAGAGAAGAAAAAAAAAAAAAGAAAGGAAGTGAAAGAAAAAAAAAAGAAAAGAAAGGAAGTGAAAGAAAAAAAAAAGAGGTTCATTCATGGTTGTAACTTGGGTCAAGGTTAGGAACCTCTTAAGGTTCGCTCTCAATGATATACATCTTAGTTTGGCTCAAATTGCAATGCACTTCTAGTTCTATTTATGCCTTAACTTTATGTCGAAATCCTTGAGTTTTGTAATGATTAGGAGAGTAGTGGAAGCCTTTGTCGGAGGAGGAAGTTGATTCACAAGCTTATGGAGAGGGTACTTGTTCATTGAGATGTCGAGTGTTTCGAAACCCGCTTTATCTATGTTTTTCCGGCTCTTTCGAGGAGTCATAAGACACTACCATTAGGGGGGGATTTGAACTTTTTGATAGGGACGCGGTAAGATGTGTTGAATAGGCTTGAGTTGAGTATTTTCGGAAAGATTAGTTAGGCCTTGGCTAGTCATGACCGTGGTTGATCTTAGGCATATACCTCATGCTCGAGTCTTATTGCTTAAGGATTCTTGTAACTATGCATGTGCTTTTCTTTGAGCAAATTGATCTTTGGGTTTGTTTTTGGGCAATGTAAATTGCTTGAGGACAAGCATTTGGCTAGATTGGGGGGATTTGATAAGTGGTTTATTTGACAACTTATTGTGTTAATTTAAACCCGGTTTTGCATTCATTTCCCCTCTTTCTAACCCGTTTTGAATGAAAATGTTTTATCTCGGCCTTGCCCCTCCTTGGTTTGTGTTTGTCCATGTTTTGCAGGTTTATTGATTCAGTTTGGCAAGCATTCGATGCATGGATTTTGTCTAAGGCAAGAAAATTAGAGAAAGGAGAGCCCGCTCCTGCTGGAGAGGGCGTGCACCTCTCAGGAGAGGGCGCTCTAAACTTTCTGCAAACTTACTGCCAAGTGCACCCTGTGAGGAGCGGGTGTGCACCTGTCAGGAGCGAGCGCTCCAAACTTCCTGCAAACTTACTGCCAAGTGCACCCTGTGAGGAGCGGGCGTGCACCTGTGAGGTGCGGGCGCTCCTCCCTAAACTTTCAAAACTGCTTGTATTCTGAAGACAGCTGGAGAGGGCGTGCAGTAATCTTGAGTGGGCGCTCCTAGCCGTGGAGCGGGCGCTCCTTCGCTGGGAATCCGTTTTCTTTTGACGGATTTCCCTATGTGTTTCGGGGAGTATAAATACTTCCCCTTTAGTTCATTTGTGGGGGGAGATAGAAATAGCCTAGTTTTTAGAAACTCCTCTTAGTTTGAAACATTAATTTAGCTTAGTTTTCACCAAATTAATCATTGTAATAGTTAGTTTCAAGATTCATCCTCAAGAATTGGCACTTTGTATTCAACATTTCCAAGCTTCAATTAGTAATTTCCTTCTACTTTCCTCCATTCAATTTCTGATTTTATTTGTGCTTGCATGATATTTAAATCTTCTTAGTTTTTTATAATTTGTTATTGGATTATAGTTATTTCAATTGTTAATCACTTTTCCCCAATTATTGAAGAAGTTAGAACCCTACTACTTGTTTGCATGTTGATAAACATGAGTTGTGAGTAGTCTTCTTGCTAGGGGTTGGGTGCAGCTTAACCTTTTGGGTTAACTGTGCAAATGTGGGAGAAGCATTGATGTTTGTATTGCAATTAAATTGATTATATGAAATTGCTTGTTAGTTCATCATGATAGGATTAGCTACCCTTGACTTAGGAGCTTGATAGCATGATATACTTAGTTTGACATGGGAATGTAAATTGAGTATGTCATTACTTATTGCAATTTGATTATGTATCATCTATTGCTAGACTAATGAGGAATCTAAGTTTAGTAGTGTGAGTTATTTTCTAAGTGCGTGAGGTTGATTTTACATATTGTCCTTGTTATACCTTGTCTATTTTACTCCTCGTTTGCCTAATTGCCTTGGTTGAGTGAATCCCATTCCCTAGTGTCTTTAATCCACCGATTTAGAATCATAGTTCGTTTGTCTACTTGACGAACCCCCAATTAACCATAGACTTCGAATTAGCTTAAGTGTTAAGATCTTTAGCAACCATATCCCGTTCCTTGTGGACCGAACTCTTACTTATCATTATGCTTGGTTTGTAGGGTGTTTGCTAATAAATGTGTTTGATTGAGTGTGGAATGTGCGACCGTTCTAACGCCCATCATTGAACTGTGTCCATTCCGAAAACTAAGGAGTATGGAGTTACTCCTATTGATGTTCGTATAGATGTTCTATAACCCCATAATGCGAAGTGTAGTTTATTCGGCCAGTCTTTATAATTTTCTGCCATTTTCTTAATGATGACTGATATATTTTTATTTGCCGACTCTATAGCTCCATTCATTTGAGGTCTGTATGGGGATGAGTGATGATGTTTTACTTTATAACGAGTTAAGAGGGTCTCCACTTCAGCTTTGAATTGAGATCCCTGATCACTAATTAGTTCATGTGAAACTCCATATCTACAAAATATGTTTCGTTCGAGAAACTTTGCGACATGTTTAGACGTGATATTCACGTAAGAAGCAGCCTCAATCCACTTAGTGAAGTAATCGATGGCTACTAATACATACTCGTTCCCTCCTGCACCTGTTGGAGAGATTTTTCCAATTATCACTACCACAAAATAAGGAATAGATATCGCCTAAAACAAGCAATATAGATCGTTTAGGGCGCTCCTCTGAGGGGGTGCCCTATAAAGTCTATAGAACGCCTATTTGAGGCGATCTATATCTAACACCATATAGAGCGCCTATCTAAGATAGGCGCTTCATATTTTATATAAAAGGTAACTAAAAAACTAGGAAAATAGAGCGCCCATCTTCGCATAGGCGCTCTCTAGCTACATAAAAACAGAACGCCTATCATAGATAGGCGCTCTCTATTCCTCACCTTTTTAATAAAAAAAATATTATTATTATTATTATTACTATTATAATAATAATAATAATAATAATAATAATAATAATTTCGTGATACATAAACACCAATATATACTTGTATGATAGAATTACATTTGATTACAATCATTCCAAAAAAAATATATGAAATATTTGATTACATTAATTTTGAATTTGATACAATAAAGCTAAAATCATCACCGTCATCGACAAAAAAAAAAAAAAAAAACTCCGTACTCAACGAGCTTAATACGCCTTGTGAACATCATCTTTCAAGTATCCATATCCTAAAGAAAAAAACATTAACATAAAGAACTTAGAAATAAATGAGTATTAAAACCAACAAATTAAACCAATTAGTTCATAATTAAACCAGAAAAAAAAATCTAAGATGAAAAACACCCTGAACAAATCTAAAGACGAAAATCACCCCAATTCAAACAAATCTAAAGATGAAAACCGCAACAACAATTTTTTTGTTCGATGAAAATTCTAAAGATAAGAACTGCCACAGAGCACAAAAACTTAAGAGATCGATGCACGAAACACCCACAAAGTAAAAGATGAAAACCAGAAATTTTAGATCTAATATGATTGAAAATGAAAACCACATCTAAAATGAAAATCAGAATTTTAGATCTAAATTAATGGAGAATTAGAACCAAATTTTAAAAAGATAACAAGAAATTTGAATTAAAAGTATTAAGGGACAAGGAGATTAACTATTACCATAACAAGCTTTAGGTGGACGAGGAAGCGACACCGAGCAAGGATGAAAGTGCTTCATCAGCGGCAGTTTAAGATCGGAAATTGAGAAGAAGATTTAGGTGAGAGGAAGTAGGGCGGAGGAAGAGAGGAGGAGATGGTGGTGAGAGGAAGAAGGGCGGAGAAAGAGAGGAGAATGGAGATGAGAATAGAGAAGGAGGAGAGAGAAATAAAGGAGGGGGCGACTTGTGAAATTAGGGTACGGGGACTTTATGTCTATTTTTTTTCCTATAATCATATGAATCGCTTACCATAGAGAGGCGATCTATATCTTTAATCAATTTTTTATATAAAACATATAGAACGGTTAACTAGGAGAGGCGCTCTATAGGTTTTAATATACAAAGCGCTTATCTTACATAGGCGTTCTATAGAATGCTAGAGATCGCCTATCTAACTTGACAGCTCTCTATTATGTGTTACATATTCCCTATTTTGTGGTAGTGTATGTCAATTCCCCAAGTTGAAAAAGGCCAAGGGGAAGTGAGATTGTATAGTTCGGATGGTGGAAGGTGTTGTAAATTAGCGAACATTTGGCACTCTGGACATATTGTATGCAATCATGTTCCATAGTGGACCAATAGTACCCTTATCATGAAATTATTTTTGAAAGCATTTTACCATTCATGTGAGGTCCACAAACACCTTTGTGTGTATTTTCCATAAGACGTGTGGCTTCCAGTTGGTCTATACATAATAAACTTTGACCATTAGGTCCTTTTTTGCATAATTGACCATTTAATAGAACATATTGGGCCGCAAGTGTTCGTAAGGCTCGTTGATCTTTCGATGAAGTATTTTCGGGATATGTGCCATGGGTAATATATTGGAGGATATGATCATACCAGAGAGATATTTAAAATCAATATGTTCAAAATGCTCGATGAGTTGCTCTAGGTGTGCTTGGTATAATATCATTGTGGAGTTCTTTATTTTCCATTTTTTTAGTATATGATTTATAATCAAACTAGAATCTCCATATACCTCTAATTTTTGCACACCTATGCTAGCTGCTGCTTCTAATCCAATAATGCACGCTTCACATTCTGCGGCATTATTGGTAACCTTAAAGTCTAGTTTAACAGAGATTGGAGTATGTGCTCCCTCTGGACTTATGAGTAACACTCCTACGCCACATCATTTTTTATTGAACGCACCGTCGAATTACATTACCCATTTGTCATCTGGTGTCATGAGAATCTCTTCATCCGGAAGATGAGTAGTTTCTGCACGACTTGTTTGAATTGGATGTTGTGCCAGAAAGTCGGAAATTACTTTTCCTTTCATTGATTTTTCAGGAATATATTTTAACTCAAATTCGGCCAACATCACCAACCACTTAGATATCCTTCCTTGTATAGGTGGTTGTTCAAACAAATACTTTATTGGGTTTTGTTGAGAAATCACATGAGTAGTGTGTGGTAGCATATAATGTCATAATTTTTTAGTTGCCCACACTAATGCTAGGCTTGTCTTTTCCAAGATGCTATATTTTGTTTCATATTGGATGAATTTTTTACTTATGTAATATATTGCACGCTCAACTTTTTCTACCTCTTGTGCTAACATGGCGCCTGTGGTTGTGTCTGTAACTGTAATGTATAGCCTAAGAGGTAGTTTGGGTACTGGTGGTGCTAAAATTGGTGGACTTTTGAGATAATCTTTGATTTTCTCAAAGGCCTTTTGGCATTGATCGTCCCATTCATGTTTCTCCTCTTTTTTCAATTTTTTAAATATTGGCTCACAAGTCATAGTCAATTTGTTGATAAATCGACTAATGTATTGTAGTTTGCCAAGGAATCCCCTGATTTCTTTTTCTGTTTGAGGGGGAGGCATGTCAACAGTTGCCTTTGTTTTAGAAGGATCGATCTCGATGCCACGTGTGCTTACTACGTATTCGAGTAACTTGCTAGAAGTTACTCCGAAGGCGCATTTTTGTGGATTCAATTGCATTTTGTATTCTTTTATGCGAGTGAAAAATTTGCGTAAAGCTTTTATATGTCCCATTCTATCTTTGGACTTTACGATCATATCATCCACATACACTTCTATTTCTTTGTGCATCATATCATGCAAGAGAGTCGTAGCCGTTCTTTGGTACGTAGCTCCTGCATTTTTTAAACCAAATGGCACGACTGTGTAGCAATACGTACCCCAAGGGGTAATAAAGCATGTCTTTTCTTCGTCTTCTTTTGCCATTAAAATTTGGTTGTAACCTGCGTATCCATGCATAAAGGATAACATTGCATGTTCAGCCGTGTTATCTACCAATATATCAATATGTGGTAGAGGAAAATCGTCTTTAGGGCTAGATTTATTAAGGTCCCTAAAGTCGACACACATGCGAACTCGTCCATCCTTTTTAGGGACTAGGACGATGTTCGTTACCCATTCTGGTAATTACATACGCGAATAAAACCTGCGTCCAACTGTTTTTGTACTTCTTCCTTTATTTTTAATGCGACATCAGGTTTCATTCGTCGAAGTTTTTGTTTTACTGGTTTAGAGGTAGGGTTCAAGGGAATGGTATGTTCCGCAATTTCCCTATCTATTCCAGGCATGTCCTTGTATGACCAAGCAAACACGTCTTCGAATTCTGTGAGCGTCAATATGAGGGTCGATCGCTCTTCCGCACTTAAAGTTAAGCCAATTTTGACTTCTCTTTTATTTTCGTTAGTTCCTATATTAACTATTTCAGTTTCTTCAACGATACGGTTCTTTTGTTCTCGTTCATTCATTAGTTCAACCAATTTATTAATGTTATCGTCTTCATTAGATTGATTGTTATAGCATTCGAAAGATTCAAGAGAAGGAATATACTCGGAAATAGAGCTCATATTATTAAAATCAAAAGAGAGTACATCAAGAGAAGAATCCTTTTTGGGATCTTCGTCCTTAGAACTAGAAAATAAAGACTCAGTAATGGCTACAAGGCCTAGATTTTCAGCTTCCCTAGAGTCTATAATAGATTCATCGTTCGATTCTTCAAACATCTTCCCTACGCCTGTGACGAATTTCAGCTTATCGCCTTTGTGATTGGTCCATTTGAAAGATTTCCTCCATCCATGCTCAAAAGTTTCATTTGAAAGGGTGATCAACGAGGTTGGGTCAAAAGCTTCATCTTGAATGGAGTTTTGATTGGTCATTGTAGGGACATGATTTTGCTTTAGTCCAAATAGCAAGTTAAATGCTTTCCCATCATAGCACCCTGGAGTTGGGTGTTTTAATTTAACGATACTAAGATCGTCATCCAAGAAGTAGCAATCATGAAATATTTCAAATCCAGGCTTCTTGATTCCTTCTAGAATTAAGGGTTTTGGAAAGTCGTAGCATGGGTAATCTTCTCCCTCCCTAATGAATTGCCCATTAAGGGTTTGTTAATAGGATGGGAGTAAAGTGATTATCCCTTTCTTATTATTATCTCAACGTGCTTTGTTTTTTGCATCGTAAGACTCCAATTCTTCTTTGGTTGGTTTATATCCCAATCCAAAGGAGAAGCTTTTCTTTGGGATAGGAAGTAAGAGAGATTTCTTCATTCCTATTCCCAAAGGCATCCCAGGAAAGTAACTACTCTTGAGTAAGATGTTGTTTACTATCCGAGTGGAATATGGATCAAGCTTGAATGGTTCTTCAAAGTCTTCTTCCATTTCAATTGTGTAGATTGGCTCCGCGGCGAATCCCTACATGTCCTCTTCATCATTATCATGGTTTATTTCTAAGAGTGATTGATCATTTATTTCTATTTCGAGTGGAGAAGCATGTATAGTCATAGGAAGCCCTTGATAGTTCAACCTAATCATTTGATGCAGTGAGGATGGTATTGCACCAAGCTCATGTATCCAAGGACGTCCAAGTAAAAGGTTGAATGTAGGTTTTATGTCCATAACATGGAATTCAACCATGTTTTGAATTGGGCCTGTGGTAATTGGTAGCTTAACAGTTCCACACACCGACCTTCTCGAATTGTCATAGGCCCTAATGCTTTGTGTTGTTGATTGAAAATCTTTATCTGGATTTAGGCCTAAGTATTTTGCCGTTCGTAATGGGCATACGTTTACAACTGACCCATTGTCTACCAAAGTTAGAGGGATATTATATCCCTTGCATCCCACAGTTAAGTATAATGCATTGTTGTGGATAGTGTCTTTTGAAGGCAAATCATCATTAGTGAAAATGATTAATTTATCGGATTTCTCGCTAGTAAGCAAGCTAACGAGATCCTGAGGGGTTGTGTCTGTGCTTACAGACAAAGTCGTTAAAGCGTTCATGAGAGAATTCCTATGTTCTTTAGAAGTACTTAGGAGTTCCCAAATGCTAACATTCGCCTTGGATTGGCGAAGTTGTTTGACCAATGGATCTTCCACCTCAACTGGAGGTGGTATTGGATTTTGTACTTGACCTTGAGTTTGATTTTGTGTGGTCGAAGATCCATTTGGTGGTGGTGCTTAGTATACTCGCCTAGAACGAGTTAAATGATCTATCTCATTTGGGTTAGTTGTAGGACTCACAAACCAACTTTCTTCTAGAGGATTTGGATGTGCCTCCATTTCAAGATGTTCCATGAGTTGTGCTTGATGCCATTGTTCATCCAAGGAGAGATTCGATAAATCTTGCGACTTTCCCTAGAAATGATCCCAATCAAGCGCTCCATTTGTTTCATTTTGTAAACAAGATGGAGGTGGGACAGCGGCATACTTAGAGACATATAAGTCTTGAAAGTCGTCGTCCCATAGTCCACATACTTCATTAGTTGCCCCTATGAGTATTGTAGATAGAGGTTCTCCTATAGGTGTGATATAGTCCAAAGGATTGAACATATCACTTCCCATATGGTCCTCATTGATGTGAAACACCCCTAAGGGGGATGCATTATTGTTAGGTTTAGGCGTCGGAATTCTCCCATCGTCTACGAAATCTTGTATTTTGTGCTTTAAGACATAGCAATGTTCAGTATCATGTCCAACGCCTCTATGATAAGCACAATAAGCATTACCATCCCATTGAGGAAATCTTCTTTCTGGTGGAGTGGGTGGTGTTGGCCCTGTTGGCGCAAGTAAGCCTTTTTCATTTAATTTTTCTAACAATTCTTCATAGCTTACAGGAAATGGAGTAAATTTTCTTTCTTTTGTCCATCTTTTTCTAGGATCATTATATCGATTTGTGTTATTGTATTTCGTGGAAGTCGCAAATACGTCAATAAAGGATGATGCATTATCATTCTCCTTCTTGTAGTTATTCTTAGGTTGATGATGATGATGAGGTTTGTTTGCTTTTTCTTTAGCAAGATCATCTTCAATCCTAGTAGCCACAGAATAGACCTTTTGAAAAGTGTCTAAACCAAGGTAACGTAGATGTTTGTTGTACTTTTCATGACAGTTGTCAATAAATTTTTGTACTAACTCGAGTTCTGGCGGCCTTTGGGCAAGGTGGGCCGCCTTTTCTCGCCATCTACCATAGAAAGCAAGGAAACCTTCATCGTCGCCTTGCTTAAGCATCTCGAGTTCACGTAAAGTTGACTTAAACTCTACATTACTCTCATATTGGGTAATGAAAGCCGAAACTACATCTTCCCTTGTTACCTTGAATTTTGGATCTAGCCCATAGTACCACTCTCTCGCGGTTGGGTCCAGGGATAAAGGGAAAGTCAAAGCATAAAGCTTAGGATCAACTCCCTTTAATTTCATAATGCCAGTAAAACACATTAAATGATTTTGTGGATTATTGGTCACCTTAAATATTGGCAAGTCCGTAGCTACGAACTTTTCCGGTAAAGCAAGTCCTGGGGGAGGAGCAAACTTTTCTGCGTCAAAGTACTTGTTCCCCATTGTAGAACGAAGAACTAGCTTCTCCAACGACTTTTCTTTGATGGATAATTGTTCCATATTTTCTTGCAAGGCTAAGGTTTCAGCATTTTTCTTTTCAGCCTTTTCCATTTTCTTAATTCTTCTCTCCTTGGCCTCTAGAGCCTTTTCCTCTCTCAAATGAAGAATCTCATGTTAAAGTTCTTCGATGGTTGGCATTGTTGTTGGACTAGGATTAGTTGTCGAAGAAAAGTGGTTTGAAAGGGGTTGATCTTTGGGTGGTAAACGTAGAATGCGAGTGCCCGGGAGTCCTCTTTCCCAAGCTTGGAAACCGGCCCTAAAGGAGTACGAAAGGATAAGTAAATCGATACGCTTGTTTAAAAAGGGAGAAAAAAAAGACGCAAAATATATTCAAACGGATAACATCACCCTTAACAATTCTTCAATGAAGATATTGTTTGGACGAGTCAATTTGCTTTTGAGAAATCAAAATAAACTCGTTCAGTGGGCGCGCGCAAGTAACTCAGTTGCGCGCGGCTGTCGTGCGCAACAGAATCTCTTGCGCTGGGGGGGGGGAAGTCGCGCAACTCAGTGAGTTGCGCAGGCCACCTGCTCGTAGGATTCGAGCTTTTTTTTCATCGTTTTTTTTATTTGATTTTTTTTTTGTTAATCTTTGAATATGACTCTAAATAACGAAGAGACAACTTTGTAATTGGGAACTGTAGGGAATATTTCAAGCCATTAACCCTAAGCTTGAACCCCACTGTGATCATACACTTAAGCATGGTGGCGTCCAAAGGGAAAGAAGCTAGAGCAAAAGAGCCCCCAACAAGTTTTAGGAACTTGTAAACCGTTTACAAGGTAAAGATTACACCCCTTAACGATCTAGGAGATCGTCAACTCCAAAAGGTCTTGAACCAAATAGGGTTCGGGGATTAAGGTACAAATCCAACCTAAAAGAGATTGAACCTGCCCTAAATAGGCCTCTACTTTATTCTTCTCGTATTCATGTGCGCTTTCTGACTAACATGCAATCAATAGGTTAACCCTAAACCTGTTTATCTATGTTGGTTGAATTTAATGCACAAATAAAACTATTATTGGCGATCACTTGAATTATAATCATATTAGCCCTAAAATAGATTATTAATTATCTTATTAAGCGTGATTACAAGTACAAATTCCCATTTAAACCTGCAAGAGAGGGCGTGATCAAGCAATAACAATAATATATATCAAGCAACATAATAACAATCATCACAATTATAATCATAATAATGCTCATAATTATCATAATCATGTTAAAGCATAATATTAATAGCAAGATCCTAGGCATGATACTAACAAGATTAATAACAAACCCTAGCATGTCACTAAGCATTAAAGATCAAAGCTTTAGCCCAACATGATACTAACATGATATTAGAAAAGAAAATAGGAAGCATCCTAGAAATCATAATTGATATAAGCAAATCACCCTAAATATCATACTAAGGAAAGCATCCTAAGATGATACTAGGAACCAAAATAACAATCTAAGCATGATTTCTATATCATAAAATCAATTAAACAATTAAAGTACTTACTTGGATGCCTCGTATCTCTTTCTAATAACAAAATACACGCGTTAGTAACTTCAAGGAAAATATAAAATCAAACAATCAAATTAAATAATTGAAATAGAGATTTGGGACTAAACCCTCAGAAACTATAACCTTTCATGGCGAAGGCAACTTCGAACTTGGCTAGGTGTTTCTAGACCTCGTGAATGCGGAATTTTGTAAGAGGGAAGGTTTATAAAAAGAGAGAGAGAAAGCTTCTAGCTTTAGAGAGAGTTGATGATTGTTGATCGATGATTGTGAATTCGTAAAAACGAAGGTTTAGGACCCTATTTATAAGAAAACAGTCCGGAAATAGGTAGAATTTGATAAGGAATAAAACTCCACGCTGTCGCTGCAAAACCGACCTTGTCGCCAGGCGACAGGCCTGTCGTCTGGCGACAGCCTGGATTTCTACGCGCTTTCAACACGGTGTCCACATATGAATCAAAATCGATTTGTAAAGTCCGTATAAAAACTGAAACCGTATTTTTCATAAAATAATATTTTATTCCAAATAAAACTTTATCAAAATCTAGTTATTAATTCTAATCTTATTAGGATTAAAGAGAACCTTCTAGAGAATTCTAATAACTTTAGAAATAATAATTAACATTGGGCCCTCCCCTAGATCATTGGGCCATATGTAAAGATCAAACCGGACCCAGTTTAGTATTTTGGCCATAACTTCCTCGTTATTCATCGAAATTGGGCTTATAATATATCGTTGGAAAGCTCTTTTCAAGCCCCATCCAACTACACTATTATTGGACCCTTGTCATGAACCAAACTAAACTGGATTGGCTGTTTTCATAAAATAGAGTTGTTTTCGAAAACAGAAAGAAAGAATTTAATAGAAACCAACCGCAACACTTGACTTTTCACACTTTCACCTTATTCGATAATCATTCGACACAAAAGGTATTCATGACTAGGTTTGGTTTTGGGGAGACACATTTGGGTGTCTATAGAAGCCCCCACTTTGACTGAGTTTGGAGAAACGCAAGTTTAGAAAACGAAAGTCAAAGTAACGATAGGGACGGAGAATGATTCGGAACGTTCTGCGATCCTAAATCATTATTGTAACGCCGATACCTACAAACTAGTGTTAGTTAAACAGATAAAAGAGTTAAGAAACGCGTATCTTGCACCGTCGAGCACACGTCTCTAGAGGTAACCGATTTGTTGTATTTGAAGAAGACCGTTCTGCTTGTAGCTGCCTCCTATTTCATCGAAGATGACTCTGCTTGTAGTCATTCTCCGGCGCTTGTGACCATCTTCCACATCCTAGGGAACACGATCGAAGATAATTCTGCCTGTAGCCATCTTCAGTTTTGAAGTTCACTCGTCTCTGAACAATAGAGCTTCTTTCTTTTTTTTTATATGTCCACACGTCTCTGAACAAAGATCTTTGAAAAGAAATGTCCACGCGTCTCTGAACAAAAGAGCTTTGATAGGAAATGTCCACGCGTCTCTGAACAAAGAGCTTTAATGATATGCCCACGCGTCTCTGAGCAAAGAGCTTTTTTTTTATATGTCCACGCGTCTCTTTACAATGGAGCTTGAATAGGAATGTCCACGCGTCTCTGAACAAAAGAGCTTGAATAGGATGCCCACGCGTCTCTGATCAAAAGAGCTTGAAAGAAATGTCCACGCGTCTCTGAACAAAAGATCTTGAAAGAAATGTCCACGCGTCTCTGAACAATAGAGCTTGAATAGGATGCCCACGCGTCTCTGAGCAAAAGAGCTTGAAAAGAAATGTCCACACGTCTCTGAACAATAGAGCTTTGATAGGATGCCCACGCGTCTCTGAGCAAAAGAGCTTGAAAGAAATGTCCACGCGTCTCTGAACAATAGAGCTTTGATACTTGAATGTTTGTTGCGATAATATTCCGAAGAAAACTTCCAAAGACCAACGCTTGTCGATCTTTAAAGCTTGCTTTGAACTTTGCTTCCGTTATGCCAGTACGTCGGCACTTTTGCTGCTTGTGAACCATTATGTCGGTGCCTCTGTTGTTTATGAACTAGTATGTCGGTGTCTTGCGATGAGCCAATGTTTAGGCGCTTTAAGCTAAGTGAGACGATCTTTCGTCAGGTCAATCACTTATTGCGATTGTAATCAAGCCGACTACTTAATCATGTGAAATTGCTTATAGGGGCTAACTGGCTTACCAAGGAACCCGAAATTGCTGAAAGAGGTTGAAATAATTGCTCTGAGTGGTTGAGCGTTTTGTCGCCGCTGCAATGCCTCTGGTGCCGCAATTTGGCTCTGTCGCTAGACGCTGGAAGCTAGCGCCAAGCGCTGAAATCTGTTGCCAGACGCTAGATGTTTTCGTCTGGCGCTGGAGTAGGGTCTTCCCTATTCTACCCTTGCTGCCGCTGGGATGCACCTGTATTTATCTTTGACTATAGGACTTTGCTAAATTCTTTAATTATTTTAGGGTTGACCTAAGGTTTAATGTCGCTTGACTCATTTACTTGACACGACTCAAGGTATAAACTTGACTCGCTGTGATTGACTCGAGGTTGACTCGACTCGAAGTGAAATGACACGTGTGACTCATGACCCGTGTGTGCATTGTGAAAAGCAAAAAATTTCCGTCATTTTTATGGAGGGTACCGACTTTCTCCCGAAAAAGAAAGACACAAAAAAGAAATTAGTTTTTGATGGTGCATGTTGAATGAGCTTAGTCAAATGTATGCGCCCACGTTGTATCTCATAGTACAAGGATTGTAACATCTTGGACTATCCTAGTTGACTTGATAATGAAAGTATTTAGGTATCTTAGGCGCGGAGGCTAGGTACTTCATACTTTGTGATGCAATGATGATTGATCTTGATTTTGACATGACAAGGCATGCTTCAGCATTGTGTTAAGATTTCATGACAAAGGGTTCCTAAAGGTAGGATTATTTGGTCATGTATCTGTGATGTGTGTGATAGTGACACTAAAGTTAGGCTGCAAGGGCTAAGTGTGTGGAAAAATATATTGAAAAGAGTCAAATGGTGGTGACTCTTAGGCTAGGTAGGCTAATAATGTAAGGATCAAGCCCCACAAGTCTAGCTCTAAATAGATAGGGATGAGCATAGGAGATCCATTGATATGATCATGGTGTGAGTGTGTGAATGTGAATATGAATGCATTTTTATTACGGCCGCGCCCCAATGTGAGGTTGCCTACGTATCCGTTAGGAATCAGGCCGAACGTAGCTCTAGCCGAACCTCGCACAAGTGTGTGTATACCTCAAAGAGGTCTTTTGAGGGTTGTAACGTGGTTAGGCTAAAGATTGAAGAAGAAAGGGATAAAGGCTCAAGACCCTAGATAAGCCCCCAAGGTGTGCAACTTTGCTTTTGAATCTTTGTATTTGTATGCTTGAGTGTTTTAACTCTTTATATTTTGCTCTCTCTTTTTCCTTTATCATTTTTTTCAAATTCAAATCTCTTTTTTATAAGCGTAGGCAATCCCGATCATGCGGTCTATCACTCACTTGGCATTCATGTTTCTCAGGCACGGTACCGAGCGCTCGATAAGAAACGGAATCTGAGACGTGTTCATATCAAAGACATTTTCATATCAAAGACATTGGAACACTTGCCCTTTTGTACACTTTTATCATTTTTGCTTTTTTGAATTTTTTAGTTTTATGTAAAATCACTCAAGCTTTCGTTCTTTGAAAATTGCATAAGTTGCACACCATCCCATCCCAAGGTTAGGTAGATATGGGTTGAAAAATGACAGGTCTATCGTTAGACGAGGCTCAAAGTGGTTTATCAAAAAAGGATTGTATATTTTTTAAAAGATGAAAGGTGATATGATGTGGCTACAAGGGGTGCCTCAAATCATTGGTATACCTTGTGCTCAGTTTGACATGGATTTTTTTTTTTTTTTTATGAATGCAATGCAATGCGATGATCATATACAAGAAAATAAATGCTCATTTTATTAAAAGGGGAAGAAATAATGATCCTACAAAACAAATCTAAGGAGAATAAAACGGTGCATATGCTAGACTTATTGGGGAAAGGAATAAAAAAGAAATAGAAAAAAAGGTCACAAAATCTTATCGTTGAAGCTCGCCTCTTGTCTTGTGTCTTATCATCACTCAGTCTTCTTGCCAACTGGAGGTATAGGAAGCTTGTTATTATCGATCAAATATTGAATTGCTTCCTTTAGTTTCCAACAGCTCTCGGTAGTATGACCCCTACCTTGATGATATTTGCAATGTGCATTGGGGTTCCAGCTATTCGTTCTCTTCTCAACAGGTGGGTCCCCAAACGATCCTATGGGAGTTATAAAACCTTTTGCATGAAGGCGATCGAATGATGTGTCATAACTTATGCCAATAGGTGTAAAGGTTCTCTTTTGCTCTCGTTTGTTCAAGGCAAGGACCTCATCCAAGTTAAGCATGCTAACGTTGTTCGAGTGGGTAGCTTTGGAAGAAGAAGGATTGTCGTTCCTCTTTCCTTTCCAGCCACTGCTATTATTGTTACTAATCCTAGCCTTCTTGTCGCGCGGAGGAACATGGAGGAAACTTGAATCAATGAGGTCTTGAATACGATCTTTGAGAGCGAGACATACTTCGGTGGTGTGACCACGACCTCTATGGTATCGGCAATAAGATTTTGGGTCCCAATTGGGATACCGTTTTTCAGGCGGAGGGTCTTGACTGGGACCAATGGGGCGAATGAGACCTTGATCGTGGAGACAGTCAAAAGCTTCATTGTAAGTCATTCCTATTGGTGTGTATTCTTCAATGGTCCATTTTGTCCGTGGCTTAGGAGCATTGAGTTCTTCATTAGATCCTTGGTGAGAATTTTGTTCAACAACTATCATCCGATTTGCTAATCCTTCTACCACATTCAAGAGCATGGCAATGACATCTTGCAGTTTTCGAACGTCTTCTTTTAGACTTGACAAGTCTTCCCTGATATTATCTAAGATAATACTTTCATCCTCCTCAATCGCGGCCACTTCATCAAGAGAGGTTATATATGTTGTCTCGATCATGGGCTTACCTACAGGTGTGATAAGGAGTGAAGGATGTTTGATCTTCTGCGATGGCTAGAATATCGGAAGTTTTATTGTCATCGATCAAATCTTGAATAGCTTCTTTGAGTTTCCAACACTCCTCAGTGTCGTGACCCTTTCCTTAGTGATATTTGCAGTGCTTATTAGGATATCACTTGGGTGGCCTGGCTTCTGGAACTGGATCTTTGATAGGCCCTATGGGCATGACTAGTCCTTTGTGGTGTAATTTTTCGAAAGTTGTTTCATAACTCATACCAAGTGGAGTGAACACTCTTTTCGACCTTTGGATTTGTGGTTTGGAGGTGATCGTAGCATGTACTTCATTAATGGGAGAGGAGGAAGAAGGATGGTCGTTCTTTTTTCCTCTCGCACTATTATCTTTCAGAAGGTCATCTTCAATGTCAATGCCTATATTATACACAGCCTTGAAAGTATTCAAGTTGTATTGGTATTTTAAGTGCTTTGAATACTTTTCTTGTCAATTTTTGATGAACATCCTCACGAATTCTCTTTCAGTAGGGACTTCAACCATCTTTGCAGAAGTTTTCCTCCATTTATTAAAGAAAGAAGTAAAGCCTTCATTCTCTTTCTGCTTGAGTATTTCAAGTTCCCTATGATCAGTTTCAACTTGAATATTACATTTATATCTATCAATGAAAGCGTTTACAATTGACTCCTAACTAGAGGTTTTCTCTTTATCAAGAGAAAAGTACCATTGCTGACAAACGGTTTCTAATGATAGAGAAAACACAGAATGAAAAGCTTTCTTGTCTATTCCCTTAATATTCATTACAGTTTCAAAGGCTCTTAAATGAAAATAAGGGTTATCCATTGCCTTGAATTTCAGGATGTCGTTGGCATTGAACTTCTGCGGAAGAAGATCCTTGTCCAGTGAGACTCCCTGTGAGCTAATTCCCTGCATTCTATAGTCATTGGATAATTTGCTCAAATTTTCCTAGATGAGCTCCATTTGCTGTTGTCTCACAGGGTCATTGATTTGGAGAGTCAAATTCTTCAACATTGCAGCAATGTTAGCCACTTGTCCCTTGAGTTCGTTGACTTCTTCCTGACTTGACATTATCTTCTTAGCTTTCCTTTTTCGACCGATTGGCTTATTAAAAAGTTGAATTTGAATAAAGGTGTTGTCTTTGATTAATCGTCCTTCTCTCCTTGACCAAGTACTGTGGAAAGGGAAATTAAGGGATATTCATTGTTAATTATTTGACTCTACTCTATTCAACATGAAATAGATGGAAGAAGGTAGGAAGAATGAATATTGTGATATGGGGAAAGCATGGAAAGATGATGTAGATGGAGAGATATGAAAAAATTAGGAATAGAATGTACCCCCAATTCAAATGACGGAAAAAACCGACTCATGCATGAGCCTAAGACATGGTCATGGTGACATATACAAGCTGTGTGCTAAGACTAGTGAGTGTAGGTGACATGTTAAGACTCGTGTCATGACCATGTGGCTAGACTATGTGACTAGACTCAAGCAAAGACTAAGTTAAGACCTCACATATGTGCACTAAACTGGACAGGTTGTAGTATTTTAGTCATAACTTTTAATCTGTGAATCCGAATTGGATGAAACCAATGGCAAATGAAAGATACAACTCGGGGCTACAGATCCATGGGTTATAAGACTCATAACTCTTCCTAGAACTATGGCTATGACCAAAACAAGTTGACGTTTGTGCAGTATAAGGGAATAAAAATCTGAGTTGACTCAAAGGAAATATGACTCGATTTTAGACATATTTATTAGCCAAATTAATTAATTTATTAATTAAGCAATGTCCTTTAGTCTTTGGTTAGTTTATTTAGACTTAAACACAAGTCAAACAAACGGTTAGCACATATAGGGTATGCACAAGCAAAGAATGCACAAATAGTTCAAATAGTCACAATATGATGCAATGAGTTTGCAACCTAACCATGGCTCTAGTTCTCTAAAGTTCAAGGATATAGGTTAGTCAAAGAGGGTCCATGGTTATGAGTCCGGATGCATCGCGCGGAAGCCTTACCTTTAGAAGGGTTGGCGCGTATGGATGGGACCCCGCAAGTTAAAAAACTTGCTTCCACGGTTTGGTGGATTCACAAACTCGGATGTACCCGTCGTTGCCAGGAGCGTTCGATTGGGTAGATGGAGCGTGAACCCCCAGTGGGTTATGTCCATATGTAGAACACATATGGGTTTCAGAAAAGTGAAAAAAACTCAATTAGGAAGTAGAATCGATCGAACAGTGCTAGAAATGGTCAAAACAAGAAGGTAGAGTTCTGGCTCGGTATTGGAAGAACTTGGCGCCAGGCTACAGGGACTGTCGCCGCAAAAGTACCCCTGTCGCCAAGCGACAGAAGCACTTTACAGGCGACAAGCCCTGTTTTCTAGACGCTAGTTCCTACATGCCTCAGCAGGTATCTACGTTCTTAGAGTTTTCCAGATTTCGCAGTATTATTTCAATTCTAGTTGTGAAAGATATTTCTCAAGTTTCCTACGTGTAAAAATCCTATGTTTTTTACTCATTTTGGATGGTCTATCCAATGAGGACCTTTTTTATGCATATGACAATAATGCTAATCAAAATTACGCACATGAAATACTTAGAACTTTTCGAGTCTCATCCACTCATTCTAAATCATTGCCGAAATAAATTTCAGGAATTAAAATAGAAATCCTCCCCAGTGGAGTCGCCAAAAACTGTAGGGAATATTTCAAGCCATTAACCCCAAGCTTGAACCCCACTGTGATCATACACTTAAGCATGGCGGCGTCCAAAGGGAAAGAAGCTAGAGCAAAAGAGCCCCCAACAAGTTTTAGGAACCTGTAAACCGTTCACAAGGTGAAGATTACACCCCTTAACGATCCAGGAGATCGTCAACTCCAAAAGGTCTTGAACCAAATAGGGTTTGGGGATGAAGGTACAAATACAACCTAAAAGAGATTGAACCTGCCCTAAATAGGCCTCTACTTTATTCTTCTCGTATTCATGTGCGCTTTCTGACTAACATGCAATCAATAGGTTAACCCTAAACCTGTTTATCTATGTTGGTTGAATTTAATGCACAAATAAAACTATTATTGGCGATCACTTGAATTATAATCATATTAGCCCTAAACAAGATTATTAATTATCTTATTAAGCGTGATTACAAGTACAAATTCCCTTTAAACCTGCAAGAGAGGGCGTGATCAAGCAATAACAATAATATATATCAAGCAACATAATAACAATCATCACAATTATAATCATAATAACGCTAAATATCATACTAAGAAAAGCATCCTAACATGATACTAGGAACCAAAATAACAATCTAAGCATGATTTCTATATCATAAAATCAATTAAACAATTAAAGTACTTACTTGGATGCCTCGTATCTCTTTCTAATAACAAAATACACGCGTTAGTAACTTCAAGGAAAATATAAAATCAAACAATCAAATTAAATAATTGAAATAGAGATTTGGGACCAAACCCTCAGAAACTATAACCTTTCACGTTTATGGAGAAGGCAACTTCGAACTTGGCTAAGTGTTTCTAGACCTCGTGAATGCGGAATTTTATAAAAGGGAAGGTTTAGAAAAAGAGAGAGAGAAAGCTTCTAGCTTTAGAGAGAGATGATGATTGTTGATCGATGATTGTGAATTCGTAAAAACGAAGGTTTAGGACCCTATTTATAAGAAAATAGTCCGGAAATAGGTAGAATTTGATAAGGAATAAAACTCCACGCTGTCGCTGCAAAACCGACCTTGTCGCCAGGCGACAGGCCTGTCGTATGGCGACAGCCTGGATTTTTATGCGCTTTCAACACGGAGTCCACATATGAACCAAAATCGATTTGTAAAGTCCGTATGAAAACTGAAACCGTATTTTTCATAAAATAATATTTTATTCCAAATAAAACTTTATCAAAATCTAATTATTAATTCTAATCTTATTAGGATTAAAGAGAACCTTCTAGAGCATTCAAATAACTTTAGAAATAATAATTAACATTGGGCCCTCCCTTAGATCATTGGGCCGTATGTAAAGATCAAACTGGGCCCAGTTTAGTATTTTGGCCATAACTTCCTCATTATTCATCGGAATTGGGCTTATAATATATCGTTGGAAAGATCTTTTCAAGCCCCATCCAAATACACTATTATTGGACCCTTGTCGTGAACCAAACTAAACTGAATTGGCTATTTTTATAAAATAGAGTTGTTTTCGAAAAGTGAAAGAAAGAATTTAATAGAAACCAACCGCAACACTTGACTTTTCACACTTTCACCTTATTCGATAATCATTCGACGCAAAAGGTATTCATCACTGGGTTTGGTTTTGGGGAGACACATTTGGGTGTCTACAAGAACCTAGACCAAACTAAAAAGAAAAAAAAAAGAAGACTATCCTAACACGTTGCAAATAGTCACATAATCACATAAGCATGCCATAAGTCAAGATTCACGCAATGCCGTTCTAAGGTCAAAAAAAGGCTTGGGTGTCAAAAGGTACCATATCTTAAGAAACGACTCACAAATCAATCACTCAATGTGTTGACTCATGGCATCGCCCTCCCAACATTTTGTTGGCGATATGGGTGGGATGATTGTTATTGATTTCGAGATAGAAGCCTAGTGTTGGCGACCCCTAGTCAATGAGCCAATTCCCAATGGTTTAAGTGTGCTATGCTTATGCATGATGCAATGTTGCTTATTTGGTTTTTACTCTTGTGCAAAAGGAAGATATTATGCGTTCAAGTCTCGCTCTCTAACTAGAGATTATCCAAGTTAAGTCTCGTTACAATCCATAGGCAACCTAGTGTTGGAAACCTTGGACCATAACTACGAATTAATCATGTAACCTCTAAGTCCCCAGTGGAGTCGCCACTGTAAGGAGGGGGTTCCCATCGTAAGGGTTCCTCTCCTTAAATTCCCATGGCCCTTTAAAAGCTGTGGACTTTACACTTGTTAGGGTGTAGTAGGATTTAAATTCCTGACTGTTTGGGGGACCTTGAATTAGAATTGATTCTATCATTACGCTTTTTTGTAAGAAACAAGTAGGGAGTCGCCAATGAGTTTTAGGAAAAACTCATAAACCTCATTCATGCCTTTCTTCCATGTGGAGTTCATGGAATAATTAGCACGAATCATAAGTTTACCCATGCCCAAATTGGTCTATAAACCAGAATTGAGTTCGAGAGCGAGAATACTAAAATAACGTTCCCTTTAGAGGGGAATCGTTATCCTAGCCCTAGTGCGGCCTCTACTAACCCTTCTTTTTTTACAATTTTATCACCAAACAATATATGCAACGCAATACCTAAAACTATGTTAGTTGATTTTATTTACACATACCAATTCACGTAGGAATTACATCGTAATGTAGTTATTCTTTATTTAATCAAATTCGTGAAAAGGACAAGAAAATAAACAATATTCACCTTGGCTTAAGTGATCAACCAACAATTATTTAATTCAATTCTAATCTTTATTTAACGCAAGATACTATGTGGAATTGATTAATTAATTATTTTAAAGATGATCAAACAACACTAATTAATTAATTAAGGTTCTTTTAAACAAGAAAATAAATGTGATTTAACTAAGTGCTCGGGAATTTACCACTTCTCTTTGCTAGATCTCCGTTTAGAATACTTATGGACTCCTTCTTGTTGGGGAACCTCCACCGTAGTAACAAAATATCAAAAGGGGTGAGTGTTTAGGACAAGAGGGGCTAGGTTGCACAAGTTCACAAGTATTTCGCCAGAGTTTTTTAGGTTATTTTCTGTCTGTTTAAGCCTCGGTTTAAGCTCTTATTTATAGGGAATGATTAGGTTTAGGGTTACGAGCATTCTACCGCAGCAGGTGTCGCGCGCAACAGGACTAGTTGCGCGCGACACCCCAACGCAAGTGATTAGGTTGTGCTGCTATGGACAGCGCAACTAATTGTCTTGCGCGCGGCTTTATGGTAAGATTCGATTTTATATTTTCCGTATAATTCTGAATCTTCCGCAGCGCAACTCTGGAGGTTGCGCTGGGTGTCGCGCGCAACTGAATTAGCTGCGCGCGGCAGCCCAGCGCGACTGTTTGAGATGTGCGCCGCTTTTTCTGCAGCAGCACTAAAATTTAACCTAGGCGCTCCTAAATCCGTCATTATTGGGTTTTAAGCACGGGCTTAAGCCTAATTATGATCGGGTTTAGTTAATTGGACCTTTGTTTTGGCTTTTATCTTTAATTTGGGCTAGTTTTTTGTGTTTTGTGGCTTAACCAGTTCTCCATAAGTATTCTTGACTTTGATCCAATACGAAGATGGTTTTATTTATCGTCATTGCACTTCCTGTTGGGACAGGAGGCCAAAAGTAGATGTCTACACTGTGCGCTGGCGGGGAAGCTGTACCGAGAAGCGGTTGTGAAGGGGGAGGGAATGGTTGGTGGTTGGCTGGGGGAGATGGTGGTGTAGGTGGATAGTTGGTGGTTGTTAATTTTTAAAAGTGTTTTATTTTTTTTAAATAAATCTAACCATAGTTAATTTTAATCAACTATTAATGAAATAAGGCTATATATGGGTTAAAATTCTTGAATAAGGTCATTTTGTAAAATTTAATTTTGAAAGGGTCACCATTTCCACATAGCACAAGTTGGGGGTCACCATTGAGAATTTCCCAATAAAAAAAATAAAAATAAATAAATAAAAAACCTAACTTGAGTCTAAATAAAAAATTATACGAAGTATGTTTTTTGATATTTATTTACTAAAAAACCTTGATCACACGAACTTTCATCTATAGAAATTGATTATAAAGCAAAAGTGGTTGCTAATTAAGTAATTAAGCAAGTGACAACCCGACAATCCGTAGCTAAAATTATGAAATTGAGTATTATAATTCTAGCTTATACGATTAGTAATACAACATTGTAATATATATAGTAATTGCTACTTGCTAGTAATTATGCATTTCATATCTCTCTTCAAATCGGGAAAATACAAGTTGATATCAGATATCAACAAAACTTGTTAATATCAAGGCTAATTTTGTAAATTTAGCTACCACACCAAGGGTAATTTTGTAAATATTTAGCAACCACACCCCTTTTCTCTCCCCTCTATCACCACCGTGCAACAACCTCTACGACCACCTGCAGCACCACCTTTAGATTCACTAGCCGACCACCGCACGACCTTACCTTCACCAATCGACCCCAGCCGACCACCTCACGGCCTTTACCTTCACCGATCGACCCCAGCTGACCATCGCACACACTCTAGCACCACCAGTCGACCGAGCACCAACATTCGACCGCAGCAATACCACCAGTACGAGCAAATCCCTTTCCCTATAGGATTTGTATGGCCCCAATTTTCATAAATTGCTACTAGGGTGTCTTTTTTTGGCCGGCCGGCTGGCCGCTTTAGATCCACGGATATCATCGACCTTGGGCATGGGAATGGAGGAGAGAGAAGGAAGTACTAGCCATGGGAATGGAGGAGAGAGAAAGAAAAATTGGTCATGTGAGGGGAGGAGAGAGAAAAAATTGTGATATTAACATATTTTTGTTGAACCTGGTTTTCCTCCTTCAAATTAATAATGAAATCACGTTTGGTTGCAAATAGACGACTATTTTTATAAAAATTAATAATTGGTAGTAGGTATTGTATAATTGAGAGTTGTACGTGAGTTATAAAAGGGAGATCATTTAAGCTTAATTGCATCACATCTACCATTAATAATCTACAAACTACATATTTATTCTATTTTTCAACGATATATAAGTTATGGGTGAACCTTGTGTGTCTCTTGCTGCTTACCCTTGTGATAGTATACGCTGCTTCAGCTACTAGTGAACTTTCTGATGGCTTTCGCGGTCAGGAGAAGCAGCGGGTGCTCCTGCTTTCAAACATCATGCTTCACGAAATCGCAACCATGTAAATTGGTTGCATTCCAAGTGGCCAATATTGCAACAATAATCAAGATTGTTGTCCTGGCTACACTTTCAACGGCACATTTTCTGGCACATGCCGTTAGAGCCGTTTATTGTCTATGTGTGATGACCGTTTATTGTACTCCGTCTCTTGTTTACATGCTTGTTTAATTAAGCAGTTGGTTGATCATATGTTTTTAAACTAAATAAACTACTCCTAGAATAAACAATCTCCCTCCGTCTAATTAGTGTAATCATATTTAAATAGACGATTGTATGGTACTTATTATTGTACGCCTATTATTATGGTGCAGTGTGTTATTTATCCCTATTTGTAAACGTGTATTCTTTTTAAGTAATGTATGTGCCTGATATAATTTACTAAATGATAAAATAATTAAAACTAGCATTGCACCCATGTGATGCACTCATGCACGGCTTTTAAATCAATATACTAGTGGCTTTTTTTTTTTTTTTTTTTTTTTTTTTTTTTTTTAATCTTATCTTATCTATCTATCTGTAGTGTTATAATGGATCGATGCAACGAAACAATTTGAAAACTCAGCGCTTTTATAAAATAAAACATTGCGCTTTTGAAGCGCCGTAAATTATAGGTGCTGCTAAAATAATTACAGCGCTTACTTAAAGTGCTATTATTCTTTTCTCTTTTAATGGTGTTTAATATGTAAGTGTTGTTAAACTTCTATTTAAGGTTTAAAAACATAATATTTAAATTTTGGAGATTTTTTTTTTTTTTTTTTTTTTTTTTTTTTGCAGAGCTTTGATCCGAAAAATAAATGCCTAATACAAACATTATATAGCCAAAATTAGCAATTGAATATTACATACAACAAAAACAACTTTATTCCTCTCATATGAAAATAAAATCTCAAATGCTCATATGTGCAAGAATCCATTTTCTATTATAATTTAACACTACATAAAAATTAAAAAAATAAAAACTATACAATCTCATAAATCTATACTTCGTATTTAAAACTCAAACCAAAAAACGCACATCTCATAGTTCTATGACGCTTCCCTATCTTCACTTTTTCACCAAAAAAAAGCAGCGTGTCTAAACTTTTCTATCTTCTTAAATCCTTCATCATGCTTTCTAAACTTTTCATATTAAGCCCACAAAAATCCAAACCAACAAAATAGAAATGCATCTTGAGCTTCTTTATCTCCCGCGCAATTCATCTTCATCTCCCCCTTTCTAATTCAACCTTTAACAAACTTAATTGTCCATTTTAACCTTCATCTCCCCCTTTTTAATTCAGCCTTTAGTCAAACTTAATTGTCCATTTTAGCTTTCGATTTTAGTCCCTCAATCTTCTTCACCATTCATTAAATTAGTAGCCTCATTTTGAATTCATTACTCCAAATAATAATTCTTTAATCATTTAGAATTGTATAAGAGGAAAAATTATTCATGCTCACAAATTAACTATCAAACAATACTCAACCATGTGTTCATAATACAAAACTTTAGAAATTATTCCTATAATAAGCCCGTATGTCGGAGGGGCCAAAAGCCTAGTTACGTTTAACATTCAATCAACATCCTAAAAATTGACAATATAGTAAAAAAGAAGAAGGAAGGAAGGAAAAAAAAAAACCACTATGTATCCACTATAATATTTACATGAGAAGAACACGATGCGCCGGGTGAGTTCTCACTTCATCAATTGGGTCTTGATCAGAACTTGAATCATTCTAGTCATGAAAGTACCTACAAAATGAATGAAAAAAAAAAAAATTATTAGCCTAGTTTAGAAGTAGTGATGCATAATATATAGGCATAAATAAACAAAGACAATTGAATCTACAAGTACATTATTAGTCACAGAAATACTTGCGTGGACCTGGTTCACAATAATATTATTGTGGACCCGAGGTTTATACACACGCAACTGACATTATATTGAACATAGTGACCTTTATTTTTAACATAGTAACCTTATTTTTAACATAGTAACCTTTATTAAAAGTTGTATAACATTTAATACTATTGTGAACTTGAAGTACGACGTTATGACCCTAATTTTAATATAGTGACCTTTATTATTAATATTGACCTTATAAAATATTTCATTAAAAATATTAACCTCTTATAGCCTATATATTACCAAAATGACTTTTATTTTCAACATAGTAACCTTCATTTTATTATAGTGACTTTTTTTTTTATTAATAAAACAACCATAGTTTCACTAATGTTAGTGGTCCACAATAAATTAGTGTGAACCAGGTTCATTTAAGAATTTGTATATTAGTCAATGTATTAGTGCTCTTTTAGAAGATCATTAATCTAGCAATCATCTGAAAGTCTTCAAAAAAGCTACTCACATTATGTCATTATATATAAGATCTACCACTTCTAAAAGGAAATTATACTTATGGGGATGAGATCACATTAGAAATACAACTCTACAATATAAATTGGTCTTTTATTGTTGAGTAGTTAGATTCTAATTATACAAGTATAAATTAAACTCAAAGTCTCAAAGATACAATTAACAAATCAGAAGTATAAGACCCCATAAAGTATTATCAAGCTAAGTATAAGTCTTAGCTAAAGAAATAGATGACAAAAATTTCAGATAGAACAATAAATTATAGCTCAAACACAACTGTTATATGTCATACAAATTATTATGTACTAGTTTTAATCAAATGAGATAATTTAGCTCCATCGAAACATAATCAAGTAGGCAAAACATTCCCTGAAAGTTAAAATTAGTATATTGACCATAGTACTTTACCATATTTTTCTAAATAACAGTACTATTTAGGAATGTACAAGATGTAATCAAATATTTTATAACGAAGCCATAGAATCTAACAACTCCAATTAAAGAATAAATCACAAAAAAGGGAAGGATTTCCCTAAAAATTGCTTAAAGGTAAATTTATTCCCTATATACATCGGTTTAAAATTTAATTTCCACGATGTTGTCCACATAGGATTGAATAGAGCTTTGTAAAATTATTTTTTTTGTTTCAACACAGAATCGCTAACGGTGATAGCGGTTCTATACATTAAAACCCCTAAAACCATTAACGGTTGTAATAGAAAAAGGAAGTGGAAAAGAAATTATAGGGTGATAGTTATTTAATTATTAGAACCGCTAACGGTGTTAGCGGTTTTAATGCATACAACCGCTATTACCGTTAGCGGTTTTATGTTGAACTAGGAAAAAAAAATTACGAAGCTCTAACCAATCCTACGTGAACAACATTGTGGGAATAAGTTTTTAAACCGATGCGTATAGGGAATAAATTTATGTTTGAGCAATTTTTAGGAAAATCGTTCCAAAAAAAAGGAGGAATTTCAAAGTTGTTCAGAAAAAAGGCAATCTGTACTACACAATAATTGTGAGATTTAATATCCTACAAATTGAAGCAGCTAGCTTGATTAACTGACCTTGTTCCATCCAAAACAAGAAAGTTAATCAACATTCTTTTTCAGGGAAAGAAAGTAAACCAACATTAAGGGTCGTAAAAATTAGTATTTGAAATAAAAATTTACCTATCTCTCTCTAATACACACAAGAAGCAATTAAATTGCTAGTTAAATACTCTGTAGCAAACTCAAAAATTTACAAATAATATCCTTGAATGAAATTAGGGTCTGTTCACATTTACTCAAATGAGCTGAACTGAATTGATTGGAGCTGAGCTAAACTGAACTAAATAGTGTTGAAATGAATATGTTATGAGAAAAGGAAATTAGGAGCTGAACTGAACTGATTGGAGCTGAAGAGAACTAAACTGAATTGATTGGAGCAGAATTGAACTGAACTGAAATTAAGTTGAAGTGAACAGGCCCTTACACTAACAATAATTACAAAGGTATACTCAACCCAATTAATAAGACCCCAACAAATATAGAGCTCCAAACACTCATTAGAAGAACCTCTTGCAGATTTCAGAGAAGGGTTTGTTGAAAAACTATTAGATTATTAGCTAGGATAATTCCATTAAGAAAAATCATAATTTAAGTCATCATTATAATATCATGTCATATTATAAATTCAAAACAGCAAATATAAATCAAAATCAATTCAGATTATAAACCTGTATCAAATTTTAATAATCTAGTTCATAATCAATCGTTTTTTTTTTTCTGTCAAATGTCTTGTATCTATTTCTAAAATTAACATAACTAGAAACCTAATTATTGAAACACCCAATATCATTTATCTCGTACTAGTTGATAAACAAGCATTTAAAAGATAATTTGTAATTTACAAATGCAAATTCATAAATCCCAAATGATAAAGCGCAAAATTAAAATGCAATGACATACATTTCAAAAAAAAAAAAAAAGAAAAAAAAAAAAAAAAAAAAAAAACACACAAAATAACAATGGTTGTGATCAGTAGAAGTTTTCGAGCAAACAAAGGATCCAACTATGCAACAATTCAAGATGGTATTACCTTGAACGAAGGATCCAAATTGCTTTTAGAAAATTCCTAGATTTGGACATTAGGAGAATCAATTTGGGATCGATGAAAGTGGGAACTCATATATGAGGCAAAATTATAAATTTTAGTAAAATTTGTTGAAAAGGATTAGTTAAGAGGCTCTTTTGTTTAGAAGGATCAATTAAGCAAAAGGTTGTTTAAAAGGACCACAAAACACGATTTGGGTTGGTGAGGGGGACCAAGTCCTATTTTTAGGCAAGTCAACGTTAGACTCCGGCGTTGACCGTCACGTGCTAGGCACGTGACTCATTCAGTTGAGTCAATTTTTTTTTCTCTTTTTTTCCCCTCTTTTTCACGATTTCCCCCTCCCCCCCAAAATTCTCAACTTCCCCCAATTTTTCTATTTCTTCTTCTTTATCTCTCCTCAAAGCACTATTCACAGCATTTACTAAAGTCTCATTGTTGGTGAGATCAGAGCAGTGACAATTTAATAGACTATTGAAGGTAAATTATGTGTACTACTCTCTCTCCCTGTCACTTTGTTTCCTGTTTTGGAGTGTTTCCTCACCATTTTTATTCAATTTTTTTTTTCGACTTTATCAATGGCGAAAGGAAAGGGAAAGGGCAAAAAACGTACAATTTTCAACGACTTGATATTCAGCTACACTTAGTTCTCTTCATTTTGTCCGGATTCATTTTGCTGCAAATCCAATTTCGAACAAAACACAAAAATGAACAACATCAACCAAAATTGCAAATTTTCGACAAATTCGAAAAATATTCACAATGCTCACCTTCTGCGATTTGTCCTCAATTGCATCTTGGATGAATTTGTTGGGAGAAAGAGGGCGCAATTGCATATTCCGGTCAATCTAGAGTTTATGCTTTGAGGAGAGAGAAAGAAGAAATGAAAAAATTGGGGGTAATTGGGAATTTTGGGGGAAAATTGTGACAAAAAGTAAGAAAAAAATATATTAGACTCAACTTAATGAGTCACATGCCTGTCACGTGACGGTCAATTCCGGACTCCGACGTTGACATGCCTGAAAATAACAAGTGGACCCCCTCAACAACCCAAAGTGTGTTTTGTGGTCCTTTTAAACAACTTTTGTCCTAATTGGTCCTTCTAAACAAAAGAGACCACTTGTTTGCTAGATATTTTTTTTTTATTAAAAATTGTAATTAACAGCATATTACTAATAGCTTCTAAGAAAAGCGTTGTATTATAATAAGATAGGAATTGTAATTTTTATAAACTAAGAAACTTAAGTAGTTAAAAAAAAAAGCATTTTTAATAGTATTATCAATAGCGTTTATTTATAAGCGCTATTAATTTGGTGTTATTAATTAAACATTTTGGTGTAGTGCCTCAAACACAATGTAAAATAATAGCAAAAGCACAATAATAAAAGAGACAAGTGTTTATGAGGAAATTTAGATTTCCTCCTCTCAACAAAATATTGTTTTAATAAGTTCCTACAAAAAAGACAATAACCCTCTTGATGATTTTCCTCCTCAATAAATCATCAATTCAACCATCATAATTTTCTAGTAAGCCAAAACTTTTTTATATAGGCTAACCTAGAAACCCACATCAATTAGGATATTTATTTGCTCCCCAAGCCTAAATAATCCTAGATTGATTATATTCCTAAATTCTATCTAGTTTCCTAATTTCAATCCTCATCAAACCAGGAAAACATAAAAGATAGAAATAAATAAAATATACATTAAATCTTTTTCCCAAAATAAATTTGGTATTTGGTAAGTTTAATTTATTTCCTTGCAAATAGTAATGACATTAACCATACAAGGAGTATAATTTTGTTGAATATAGTACATTTTTCTCTTATTTTAATTCTGTCACCCTCTTAATTTAACTTTTTATTTTTCCGTTTGGATAGGACAAATATGAGACAATTACACTACAAATTATATTTGCCTCATTGATATATCTAAATTAATCATACAATAATATATATAATGACATTAGAATATTGTAAATGAAAATAATAAATAAACTTTTTAATCATTTTCAATGAATACATGTTATACTTTCTAATAATCAAAACATGACAAAACACTTGCATCAAGCCACCTCTACATACCCTACTCATTCCAAAAATAAAAAAAAAAAATCGTATTAATTACTTTCCAATATGGTTGCATGTTCCCGGCATACATGAGGAGATGTGTCTTAGGCCATCCCGTTCCATCGAACTTACCCATGTCGGGCATTTGAAACTTTGGGGGTAGTCCAGCATTGGGGAACACAACCAAGGAGGATGCGCCCACAATGTCCTCATCTTTCTTAAAAGCCTTCTAGTTCTTTTTCATCTGGTCAATCCTCTCGATTACCTTTGCTTCTATTTCTCTTTTTGTACCGGCGTGACTCAGACGATGGATGGCTAGAATTCTCCATCCGATAAGCAGGAAGAGGCTCAGAGCCCTCCCTAAAGAGGGATTATAAGAAGAACAAGGCGAAGCTCAATTCCCTCGATAAGAGTTATAGAAGAGCGAATAAGCCTATACGCAATAGGTGAGAGGCTTAACCGCGAGAAGCGCCCAAATGCCCCCCGCTCGTTTAGTTCTTGGAAACGAGTGTTGTCATCCAGTAAAGGATGGTAAACATCAAGGACAACAGGCTCTGGGGTTTGGTGCTTGGTTTACGCTTTCCTTAGAGTTTGGTACGCTAAGTGCTATTGCTTTCCCCAAAGCAGATAAATACAATTCGAAATGATGAGCGCAAACATAAACCCCTCTATTCTACCTTCCAAAATGAAATTCGCTCAATAAAAGGGCCCCCACATCCCCGCTCGCCCCTACCCACCCCTTGGGGTGGTTTCTCTCACTACTAGAAATAGGCCAATTTCCGACAGACTGGTTCCGACGGACACGTAAGTAATTCTGTCGGAAAAATCGAAAATTCCGATGGATTTGTATTCCGTTGGAAATTTCCGACAGATTTTAATAAACCGAAGAAAATCTTTTCCGACGAAATATAAATCCGTCGGAATATATGGGTTTTCCGATGGAATATTCCGTCGGAATTTCTGACAGAATTTTTCGACGGAAAATAATTGATATAAAAAAAACCCTTACTTCTTTAAAACCTTAACCGCGGACTCTTATCTTCCTCCTCTACTCTTTCTCTCTCCTCTGCCCCCCACCTTCTCTTATCCTCCGCCTTTTCTTTTTTTCTCTCCTCCGTCCTCTCCTTCTCTTCTCTTCCTCTTTCCTCCTCATTCTCTTCCTATCCCGCCCCTTAAATTTCTCATTCTCTTCGCCTCCTCTCTCCTCCACTCCCTCCTTCTTTCTTATCTTTCCTCATTTCTCTTCTCTTTCTCGGTGTTTTTCGGTGGGTAGTGTAAAGGCAAATAGTGTGACTTGTTGTTTTCTCAATGTTATTGACATTAATGGTTTTTTTGGTCAAATTCGACCATGAAAAGTGTAGATTTAAACTTTTCATGGTCGAATTTGGCCTATTTAAACCAAATTCAAGAATTCAAAGCCAATTTTGGTTATTAAGGTATGTTTTTCGAGTTTTAATATTTTTTTTGTTTTTGTTGTATTTTCGGATGTTGGCTTGTTGCTATGGTGGGTGTGGATGTGGTGGCCATGCCGTGGTGTAGGGATCTAGTGGATGTGGTGATTTTTTTTTTTTTAATATTTTCAGTTATTTTGTTATTTTTCGTGGTGGGTGGGTCGGGTTTAGGAGGACCGTGGTAAGTGGGTTGGATGTAGGTGGACCGTGGTGGGTAGGTCAGGTTTAGGTTGATTGTGGTGGGTGGGTCAGGTTTAGGTGGGCCGTGGTTCAGGTTTAGATCTGGGTTTGGGTGGATCTGGGTTTGGTGGGGTGGTGGTGGTGGTGGGTGGCGCTGATTTGTGTACTTGTGTGTGTGTGTGTGGTGGGTGTCGTTCGTGCTGGTGGTGGTGGTGGTCTGATGTAGGGGATAGTGGCGGTGGTTAGGGTTAGTTGAGTTGGGATACGTCGCACCGGTGGTGGTGCGGCGTGTTTTTTTTTATTTTTTCAAAAGAAATTTTCGACGGAAATTCGGCAACGACGGAATTTCCGACGTCGAAAAAGTGTTTCCGACGGAATTTCCGTCTGAAAAGGTCGTTTTCCTACCAACCCGTTTCCGACAACCAGTTCCGACGGAAATTCCGTCGGAAACGGGTTTTCCGACGGAATTTAGGGTGGTTTTGACGGAATTTTTCCGTCGAAAATGGCCTGTTTTCTAGTAGTGCCTCTCGCCTTTGGCTTGAGCTACTTTTGCTTTCTTGGACAAATGGCTTGCGGTCCAAGTCCACCTCCCCAAAAGCAAGTCGTACACAATTCAACCTACCAACTATGACTCGCTCTACGCGGGGGGATCCTTACCCCTAGAAAACGAGTACTTATTAATAATGCCTAGACACATTATCTAGGTTAAGAAAAAAGAGTCACTGCCATGGCGTTCACCATCGGTTGTTAATAATAAAAAGTGAAGATTCAGCGTTTCCATAGTATACTCGGCTTTGTTATTTAATATACCGTAGGCGACCAAATTGCGCTTTTCTTTTGCTCAGCCCAGAATTTATGCAGATCCAACTGAGCCATGCGATCGATGATACCTCTCTTTAACATTATTATCCCATCAAATTCAGCGTCGTTGACTTCCCTTTTAGGAGAAAAAAAAGCAAGCCAATGCGAGATTTTTTGGTGTTAAATTTCCCAAAAAGGATCCTCGTATGAAGCGGGAAAGGAAAGATTAATTAAGCGATCATCCAAATCTTTACAGAAAAAAAAAAGCATTACAAAAAATGCAAAGCCATGAACAAAGAGGATTGACTGAGAAGTAGAGCTAAGAGATCTATTGAATGAAGGGTAGGAATAAATGGACTGATTGATGCCCCAGCTAAAAAAAAAAGGCAAAGGGGGAAGATCAATCTTGAATAAAAGAATAGCTATCGTCGTGTACAGATAGACCACTTACCAGAAGAAAAAAAGAAAGGAATTCCTTGCTCTACTAGTAAAGTAGAAATGAAAGTAGACGGTCCTAGGGACCTTAAAAGAAAGCAAATTAGAAAGCATTCAAATTGACAACATGTGTAACACCCTAGAAATTCCTTTCTTTGGAAATACCTGTTTTGCCCTATTTAAAACTTTGAATAGGAAAATCTAAGATGATATTACTGCCACCGTGAAAACGGTTAAGGCAACTATCAAAGACACACAGCGGAAGACTCTCCTTTAAAACATTTAAAAGGACTCAACTTAAAAAGTCAACCAATCAAAAGCAAAGTCAAAACAAAGTAAAATAAAGTCAAACCTACAACTTGGAACCGCTATAGGCCCTTAACAAAACCAATTCAATTTAAAAACCTTTACGTTAGTCTCGTAGTAATAATATTATAATATAATAAAATGCAATTACACATCATAATCTTATGGAAACTAGCATGATTTCTTCACTCATGCCCATCATGAATATGCTTCATCACCTGAAAAGATTTTCTCTACTTGTTTCCACTACTCTCCATTAAAAATAGGTCATCATAGGGCCAAGGTAAAGACAAGGCCAACAAACACACAAACACACAATCAACAAAGCTGAGTACATAAGCGTATTTAAACATACTAACATGCTTTTACCTATCAACACACAACTTACCTTGTTGCACCTGTCTTCAAGCACACAACATACAACAAAACTTCTCAACTAAGTAACTAAATAATTTATTTAGTTTTGATTATGCATCGAACGGGTTTCCCCCTAACTTGCCCCAATAAAGGGGTACTAACACGGGAGCTAACCGTGCCATTATAAAAGAACCACTCGTAAGTGGCTGAATTCCTGCGCATAATAAAAAGGAAAATATAGTGTCCTGTACTCCCAGTAGAAGTTATGGTCAAATAAAAAGTCGCATAACACCCCCCATATGTTCATACCTAAGGTATATACGTTCCAAGAGTTTTGGTGCGTAATCTCTCTCACTTTACGTTCTTTACATATTATTAAACTTGGTGATGACTCTCAAATCATAATAACATCAAATATTATAATTATTCAAACAATTAACACTCCAATGTAATTCTTGAATAATTAGTGACCACATAATATTTAATGTTGAACCCTTTTTAAATCTACCTCGGTGCCAAAGACACCTTAAACCCATAATGCGCCACAAATCCTATCCCTCGGTATTAAAAACGCCTTAAGTGCACTAAGGCACCAACATACAATTTATTCCTCGTGTACATAGACACTTATATAGCTCCTTCCTCATGCTTATAACATCAACAAAAATTATATGAACCATAACAAAATTCCCTTTTAACATTCCAATCCAAATTAAACATTTAGTTTAATTAAACATGCTTTCCATTATGCCATAAATAAAAGTGAGGTTCATATTCAACATGCAAAACTATTATTTTCCAATCATTAATCCATCACAAATAAATCATGCTTCATAATTCAATCACCAATATCAACCAAATCACAATTTCCATTCATAATCTAGCATGATACTACTTGTAACAATTAATCACATCTAGCATGCTACTACATCATCAAAAATATGCTAAGTACGCGAACGTACCTTGAATACGATTTTAATATCGCCACGACTAATAGAAATCACTCACTTCGAAGTCTCCTACAATTTAAAATAATAATAGAGCATTAAAATCCACTCTACACAAATTTCCAGCAATATATACTCTTATTAAACCACTCATAATTTAATTAAAACAAGCTGAAATTTTATTTAAAACCTCATACTTTAATCCCAATTAATGGGTAATTAAAATTCCTTAAAGAAACTTGATTTTTAATATACTACCAAAAATTCCAGCAATATATTTATATAAAAACTTGCTGTAATTAGGCTTTAAAGCACTTAAATCAAAGTTTAAACCACCCTAAATCCTAATCCTTCAATAATTAATAATTTATGAATCTAGGGTTTCAAAATTGGGGCTTTTTAATTAGAATTAAAATCTGAAAATTAAATTACATACTACTTATAATCAAACATCATAATATTATTCACAAAACCCATATTTAATAATTAGATCTATGGTTTAAACAAAAATTAAAAACAAAGATTAATTTTTTTTTCGAATAGAAGGAGGTCGGACAGCAGGCCGGCCACCACTGTCGGCTGCTGCCAGCCGCAGGTGGTAGCCGCCGTTGTCGGCTGGTGTTGCTGGTGGCCGGCAGCCCACCGGTGGTGGTGGTGGTGGTGGCTGGCGGTGGTGAATGGAAAACAAGGGGAAGGGGAAAAAGAAAGAAAGAAAGAAAAAAGGAGAAAAATAAAGGAGAAGAGAGAGAAAGTTTACCTTGGGTTTTCTCCACTTTAGGCAAAGTTTAATTTGCCCAAGTGTTGAATATTTATACCCCTTTCTCTAGAAACCCTTCTTACCTAAACTTTCCCTTTTTACTCTTTTCTAATCCCTTTCCTAATAAAACTTTACTAAAATAAAACTTTCCTAAATTAAACCCCAACTTTAATAAAATAAATAATTAAATAAACTTTCCTTTCATAAAATATTTCCTAACGTATTTAAAATAAATAATTAAAATATCATAAATAATTCATTTCAAATTATTTGGATACCCCACAAAATACTTATTTTAAATAAAATACGGGGTATTACAGTCTACCCCCCTTAAAAGAAGTTTCATCCTGAAACTTTGGTAAACGAAATTCAAACTTTTTCCTCACTTTGTATAATATTGATGTACTTTTTGTCATACCTTTACCTTTTTGTGTCTCTTTGAGAACACAATAACTCAAAATACTCGTTAAAATTGTGCAAAAGCACAAAAATAACTAAAAATATAGGGAAAAAGCGCGAAATTCTACCGCATTCTACCCCCTTAAAGAAAACGAGTTACGTCCCTGTAACTCAACATACCTGAAACAACTCTGGGTATTTCTTTTTCATTTCATCCTCTGCTTCCCAAGTGGCTTCCTCATATTCTTGGTTAGACGATAACACTTTTACAATCTTAACATTCTTATTGCATGTACTACGCACTTTACTGTCAAGAATTTTGACAGGTCTCTCGGCACTCATTCCCATCATGCTAGGAAAGCATAACAAATAACAAAATAACTCTTGGCACTCATTCCCATCATGCTCTTCATGCTTCAAGTACCAGTCACTTTCCCTTTATTTCAACCCTCTACTCACCATATAAATGGGTTATAGTAAGGCCAACCAACGGAAAGTCAAACACAAACACAAAAGATGAGTACGTATGCACCACACTAACATGAATATCTTATCAATAAGAATAATAATAAAACATGCTCGCCATACAATCACAATCAACTTACCTTTGACTCACAACTAGCAGTATTAGTTGTTAAATAAATAGCTTTGGATTACGCATCGAACGGGTTTCCTTTTTTAACAATAGCCCATTAAAAATGGAGCTTCCAATCAAGGAGCCACCCCCAATTGGCACCTACTATGTCACACCTTGATGACGGAATTCCAGCACATAAATAATAATAAAAAAAGTACAGCGTCCTGTACCCCTGTAGAAGTTATGGTTAAATATAAACCTTATAATTCCCCCATATGTTCATACTCAAGGTATATACGTTCCAAGAGTTTTGGTGCGTATCCTTATACACTTTACGTGATTTATTAATTTAACATGTGAAGACTCCAATCAATCAATCAAGAATAACCATAACAATAATCAACACATATTTCCAATTAATTCTTGAATTAATTAGTGAGCACATACTATTTATTTTAATTAAGGTTCCTTGCCTAGTTTTGTGCACAAAATTGCACGATTACTAACTTTTGTGCATAGAATGCACTAATAAACTTTCTTGACTCAATCTTAACTTATTTGAGTGAGCAAATAAATAAACTAATTTCCTTGACTCAACACCTATAATTAATGGGTGAGAATAAAATTCATGAATCATGCTCAATAATTCTAATTATAGCTCTTTTAAACATACATAAGTCTTGGTTATTAATTTCATGCTTCCTTGATACTCAAAAATAAAACATATTTCCATGATTTACATATATTAAACTCGTACCATGCTTCAAATATCACATTCACATGCTTGCATAATAATTCATGTTCAACCAACATCAATTCCAAGCATATAATCAACCAAACATGCTACTAATTCATAACTTCAATCACGATTCACAATCCTAGCATGATACTACGCATACACAAATATTCTTGTGCACATACGTACTTTGAATAACGCCTTAACTCGGCCATACTCGCTGAAAATCACTTAGCTCGAAACTTCATTCCTACAAATAAAAATACATAATTATAATTAATCCACTATTCTCATAAATTTCCAGAAACTATAATACTATTTAAACCATACTAATCAACCCCTTTTAATGATATAAAAGCCATAAAACCTTTTCTTTAAGTGGATACTTCAAATCCTTTCAAAAAGGCTTAGTTTTCATGACTTAAATAAAATTCCAGCAAACTTATTTAGTATAAAACATCACTTTTAGACTAGGAAATCATATATAAATCATTAAAACCTTTTTTCCTTTCATGGGTAATCAAACCCTAACTCAATAATTAAAAAAGTAGTGTGTATAATTAAATTCCAGCATTAAATTGAAGGCTTTAAACTCATCAAAAATATGATTAAACCATGAATTAATCTATATCAACAACTTAGCCTCAATCCCCAACCAATTATACAAAATCCCCAATTTCTAGGGTTTATAATTTAGGGTTTTTTTTTTAAAAAAAAAAATCTAAAATTTATATTAATAAATTAGCAACATCAAAATCCCAAAATCAATACCAAAATATAATAAAATTCATGCCTTTAAAACAATAAATCAATAGAATTAATTTTAGGATTAAAAAGAAGTTTTTTTTTTTTAATTGTTACACTAAATGAAAAGAGAGAGAGAGGGTGGCGCTACTGTTGCCGCCTGTGGTGCTGGCCGTGCGTGAGGAGGAAGAAGGAGGGGGAAAGTGCGTGGGAAAAATAGGGGAAAAGAAGAAAAAGAAAGGAAAGATAAAGAGAAAAAGGAGAGAGAAAATAAAGAAAAAACCTTTGAACTTTTTTGTGAAATCTAACAATTATGAAACTTGTGTAGAAAAATCTTGAGGTTTTAAGGTATTTATACTCCCCTTTTAAAAATAAAATTCATATTTACAACTTTGCCATTACTAATTCCTACTCCCCTTCAAATTCTCACTTGGGTCAACTTATTGGGCTCCTAAATTCCCCATAAGTTGGTCCTCTCATTTAAATAGGATTAATCCAATTAAAAGTACTTTTGTTGCCTCAATTCATGATCCATTTAATTTATACAAACTTACAATTTATCTAAATAAATAATTCTTTTTAAAATGAATCATTTTAATAAATAAAATAATTAACTTATATATATAAAAATATAATAAAAATACGGAGTACTACAATATAAATGAAGTGGGGGAAGAACCCTAGCCACGCTCAGTCTTTGAGTGGAATAAATAAGAAGCATTATTGAATCGATCAAAAAATAAGGAAGGCTCGAGAGACCTGCATACAGTTGGCAAGGCCAACCAATTACGCTTACCAATGAATGATAAGGGTTTTCAAAATGCTTAGGCCTCCTTCGATTCATCAAGGAAACACCCTACCCTCCCTTTCTATCCTTGAGGCTGGGTTAATTGAACTAATTAAAGTGTCGCGGAAGCCCCTACTACAACCTTTGTTTGCCCAGGCTTACAGGAGCCTGGATTGAGATTTGAATCTTCCACTCTCCGCCAGCTCCTACACAAATCTCTTTCGCCACCGCTGATTTTATCTTTAACATGCAAGCTTTACTTGTGCAAGTAAGTAAATAAGAATTACCTTACTCTTGAAAGTTTAAAAGTAAACTACCTTTAAGTTCGGTTCCTATCTATCGTTGGTGTTAAAGGGAGTCACCAGCTATTATTCAACTTTCATCTTTCTTTCCTTTGAATGAGGGGAATGTTTTTGCTAAAATGCTTGCTGGCTTGAAGTTGGGAGATTATCCTCTACCTTCTTTTAGGCTCACTCTAACAGTTCCTTCAGTTTGCCACTCCCTTTTTCTTATATCTACTATTTATTGCGAAAGGGCCCCAAGTGGATCGTACCAGTCCTCTCGAACGAACCTTCTGATTGGGTCTTAAAGAGAGAAATCATAGACTAGGGGAGAAACCAGTTATAGGATCAAGAAGGTCAGAGCATTCGTTGATATGAAAAACAGAGTTTAAGATATCCCTATAACCAATCTCACTTTGTAGGATTGTACATTCGTGTACTCCTTTGTTCCGCCACAGAGCATTACAAGCACAAATATCTGGCAATTTATGATTAATAAGAGATATGTAATCGCTTAATATATTTTTTTTTATTGAGGGCAAGTCGATCGCATTAATAAACTTTAAGTCCAGGAGTGGGAGAAGCTATAACAGAAGTAGGAGAACGGGAAATTCCATTTTAAAGAAGATAGATGAATGGGGTCCTCGATTAACATTGTAACCATTCACGAAAGAGACAGTGCATTTAGAAAAATCTCAGAAACATGGCGATCAAATCGATTTGACCGATCAAGAACAAAGCTAGGATAAGTCCTACCACTGTTATTGCTTAAGCGCATTCATCCACAACAGAATCGACTCACTAAACAAAAGTCGAATAAAGTCCGTATGCGAAGCCCTACCTCTACGCTTGAATGAACTCCTAAAACATCCTTTTCAATTGATTCTACTTCATCTCCCCAGAGCAACCCTTTCTCTCCTTACTAGCCTGGACAAGACGGATGGGATGAAGGATAGCGGACAAAGCAAGCCAGCCAACAAAGATTGATCCAGTTGATGTTGTGGGCTTTCCCGAGGATGGGAGTCCTTCATATCATATGAGGATTCACCTCTAAACTCGAAAGAGGGTCCTACCCTATGCCCGACAACAAGAATCGCTTGAGCCAATTAGCTGTTGCCGACCGTGCTTCACTTCACCTCGCTTCCTTAATGCTTTTCAAACACTAAGTAAACAACCTTCCCCAGAGGATTTTACCTACTCATTGACCAGTCACTTTTGTATTAAGACACTAACTCCCAAATTAGCTAACCACTCTTTGTAAGGTAGAGCAACTTTCTGATCCCCAATGACAATCTCGTCACCAGTGGGATTAGGGGCTATGAGTTGAACTAAACTAGACCTGTAATCAAAACTGTGGACATGGGTGAACTCTTATCCTGTATAGACTATCCCACATTGAATCCCTTCTCATAAAGGGAGTTATAAATATTATTTCCCTTATAAATATGTGAAATGTGTTAATTATAACTCGTATTAAGTATTTTTAATAAGTTTCTACAAGCTAAATTCTATATACTATCTTTATATCTTATTATTTGCAATAAAAAAAATAAATAAAAGTAAGTCTCAATAAAATATCCTTTTGTTGCAAATATAAGAACCAAAAGTAACATTAATAGTTTTGAAATATAACACCAACTCTCTATAATTTTTGATAGATATTATAGTTATGATAATATTTGTCACAGATTAGGATAATATTTGTATATATTTTGTAACCTTATCGTACTAGGATTACGAGTTATTGCTACTTATTTGGGACAACCTCGTTTCTTGGTCATCTAAATGTCAACATACTTTATCTAAATCGAGTGCAGAAGCAGAACATCGAGGCGTCGCAATTGTTGTCTCTAAGGCATGTTGGCTTCGTAATCTTTTACTTGAGTTACATTGTCCTATTCGACAAGCTACTATTGTTTATTGTAATAATGTCAATGCTATCTACCATTCTGGCAACCCGATGCAACACCAACACACCAAGCATGTGGGGAAGGATAGTCATTTTGTTTGAGAATATGTTAATTTGGGACAAGTTCAAATTCTACATGTTCCTTTTAGATATCAGTTTGTGGACATTTTTACAAGTGGTCTACCACGAGACTTATTTTTGGATTTTAGATCCAGCCTTAGCGTATGATCTCCTCCCGCTATGACTACGGGGGTGTGATAGATATTATAGTTATGATAATACTTGTCATAGATCAGGATAATATTTGTATATATTCTGTATCCTTATCGTACTAGGATTACGAGTCTTGTAAAACTCTATAAATATTGTCAATAACACACACTCCATATTGAAGAGTTTTCCCAAAATCTAAGAATCTTTAGTAATAATCAACTAATGATAAATAATAAAAAAGGCTACCACCAAAATGGAAAAGAAAAAAAAAAGAAAAAAAGAAGAGGAAGTAATACTTTAATGATAAATTGTTTTATTAATTATGTTAGCAATAATCTCAAACTGAATTCTACTTGTGATTTTGTTTGGTTTATAGCAAAATAGCAATATTAGCTGAGGTGATGGCTCTTACTAGGGGTTGGATATTGCAAAGAATTTGCAGATTGAGAAGCTGGAGGTACAACTTGATAATGTGGCTTGTGTTCAAGCTCTGCAAAAACAGGAGGTGCCTCGTGGGGAGAACATCCATGACATAAGTTACTGCCGAGAGATGTTCAATTATTTAAGGTATAATTTTATATTAAAGTATTATTTTTTAAAAAGAGTTTTATAGTCCATGCACATTAGATTTGAATTTATGTCTAAATATGTTGTGATAATAACCTTATGCTTATATTAATTGCAAGGTGTATTTGTAATTGAACTTGAAAGTGATTGGTATTCGGAATCAAGGTACGTGTAGGTGGCTAGATACCTTTGAAAGTGATTGCTTGGTTTGAATAAGCATGTTTTATATGATTTTATGATGATTGAATTAAATTGAATCAAATTATGATTTATGAAATAAAAGCATGTTTGAATAATTGGTTTTGATAAATAAATTGGAGGATTGATTTTATATCATGTTTTGAATGATTAAAATTAATCATCATGTTTCAAAGGTTTGATTTTGAAAGCATGTTGAAATTAATTAAAAAGCAGTTTGAGTTATTTATTGGAATTATTGAGTTAAAGAGGTTTAATGAATTATTTATTTAAAAAGCTTTACAAACATGATTATTAAATTAATCCCATTATGCGGATTCATTGAAGATTATGGACTTTGTATGACCTAGTTTTTCCTCAAGAATAGCCTTAAAATAGTAGGAGACTAGTTTGGGGGGTGTGCACACTTAAAAAGGAAATTGGGTTTTTGAAAGAATTGATTTTAATAATCATTATTATTAAATAATTAAATTATTAAATTTTTTTTGAGAATATTGATAATTGGTTTTGAATCATGAGTTGGAATTATTGGATTATTTATTGGAATTGGTTTTAAAAACACCTTTACAAACGAATTGAATTTACAAAATCTTGCACTATCGTACTTAGCATATTGTGTTAATTTGCATTTCCTATTTGTTTTGGTTTGCCTTGTTTACCTTAATGGTAAGTAGTGTTGAATATTTTCAAGTGGAGTCATGAATGAGCATATGGGAGTCTTAGGATTTGATTCACCTAGTTTGAAATGTTGGTTTTGTTTTTATTTTGAGTACTCATAACAATGTTACTATTTTTATAAGTATTAATAAAAGAAAGTTGAGTCTTCTAGTGCAAGTTTTGTTAAGTATTTTGAGTAGCATCGCGTAATTACGCAGCGTTAATACGCCTAAGTCTATCTCTACGGTATAATTATATTTATTATACTAGTATTTTTGTTGAGGGAGATTTGGGGGTGTTACAGTTACTATCAGGTCAGGTGCAGGTTCAGGTTCAAGTGATAAAGTAATTGATCAAATCGATTATCGGTTAACATCAAGTCGGGTTACAGGTCTTTAGTTTCACCCCATTGTACGGGTACATGTCAGGTTCAGATCATTGCCGAATCAGGTCAGGTTATACTCGGGTCGGGTTAGTTTTTGATAGCTCTAGGATACAATCTATCCTAATTTGCAACAAATATTATCATAAATATAATGTCTGTCAATAACATTTTGTGCACACAATGAACAAATAGATGTAATATCAATCAACTTATTACTTTCTATTATTGAAACCAAAAAACCGTTTTTGATCTGCATAAAACATAAAACGTAGTTTATAATTTAAAGAACATATATATATATAGTTCATACCTAAAGAATATAATTATGATCAAATTCAAAGAGTATATTATATATATACTCATGTTCTTTGTAAATGTATGTAATGTT
The DNA here is from genome assembly GCF_948465745.1 of Chenopodium album. NCBI lineage: Eukaryota > Viridiplantae > Streptophyta > Magnoliopsida > Caryophyllales > Amaranthaceae > Chenopodium > Chenopodium album. The sequence goes on along the minus strand of NC_137847.1, from coordinate 15,825,620 downwards.
CTTTTTTTTGCCAATATTCTTTTTTGGGTGCATTGTACGCATAGTACACCCAGGTGTACCATAGAAATTTTAATATTCTATTGTTTTTATGATATCATATGTAAACTTTGATGATTTCATCTATTATGTCTATGATATCACCCATTGCCAGGATGATATCATCTATAGGTTGGAGGATATATATACTCTATTATTTCTTTGATATTTTCCTTTGAACTGAAATTATTTTTGGTCATAAAATGTAATTTGGATAGTTAAGTTGGATAATATGATTTGGGAAAAATTGATCATAATAACCTCAACTTTACCTCATCCACCGAAAATAATCTTGATTTGGGATTATTTTTTAATAATTCAAACTATAATGTGAATTTACTTCCAATAGTCCCAAATCACTTGTAACACGTTGAATAATTTTTTATTTTTTGGAAAATTTAACAACATCAAACCAACCTTTTCCTTATTCTCCCAAAATGGACCAACCTTTAAATCTTCCCAAAATAGACCGAAGTTTGCATTTTTTCTCCCAAAATAAACCCAATAGGTCACCTTACCTGTTATACTAGGTACAAATCCGCATGTCATTAACTCATTGGTCAAGGTTTTTTTTTTAGTTTTGATAAATTTTAAAAAAAAAGAAATTAAAAAAAAAAAAAGCCAACCATCCTTCCACATGCCAGCCACCCCACTACCACCCACTCGAAGCTTGACCCCTGCCCCCAAGGCCGGCCAACGCCCAGAATCCCCTCCCCCGGTCGCCGACGCCGGCTATACCTATACCTTAATTTAATCTTCACCACCTCTCGCCACAAAAACACCATCAATTACCAACAACCACAATCTCCACCTACCACACACAACATCCCACACCTACAACCGCCAAGACCCGCAACCCCTGCCTCACCTCAACAACAATCGCCACCCACCAGCCCACACCAGTTCTACTACCGTGCTACATCTCTTCCCACCGCAACTCCACCACCAATCTAACAAAACTAATTGAACTCTTCAACAACAAAGATTCGCCTTAAATCTGTCACATTAGCTTACTCTTTTGGGATGAAGGTGGGCTAGACGGTACGTCGGTACGGTGGTGGGTTTCATATCTTCATGGTGTGCGTCAATTGGTGGTTTTGTGGTGTGGCTCATTTGGGTGGGTTGGTGGATTTGTGTCCATTGTAGGGGTACGGTGATTTGGGTTGGTGCTTTTGTGGTTGGGGTAAGTAAGAGGGTGGTGATTTTGTGAATGTTCGGAAATGGGAGGTCAAGTGGGAGGGGAAGTAGTGGCCAGAAAAGGAGGAGAGGTGAAGGAGGGGGTGGCTGGCAGTAGGGTGAGGGAATAATGGTTTTTTTAATTATTTTTTAATCATTTTGTTAATTTGAAAAAGATAATTAAAATAAAAAAAAATAAAGGAAAATTAAAAAAATGACCGGTTGTACGAGTCACCAGTCATTTGAGTTCATTTTGGGAGAAAAAAATGCAAACTTTGGTTTATTTTGGGCATATTTAAAGGTTGGTCTATTTTGGGAGAATGGGGCAAAGGTTGGTATATTGTTGTTAAATTTTCCTTATTTTTTTTAAAGTTTAACGAACTTGTGTCACTATATAATTGGTAAAAGTTTAAATTTTAAGTTTTGTAAAGTAATTAGGAAAATTTGTAAAAAGCCACCTTTTATAACACCTTTTTTGTAAAAAAAAAAAAAAACACCTTATAAAAATTTTCTTGTGAAAGCACACCTAAAACTAACTTTTTATTTTTTTGTTTTTTTGTGAAATAACACCTTAACCCGGTTTTCGGTGTTTGACTTGGTTTTCCGGCGTTGACTTTGCAAGTGTGGGTCACGTGATCTCATAAAACCACATTCCTTTATACTTTTCCCCTTTCCCTCACTAACACAATCACACCCCCACCACCACCTCACCGCCACCACAACCTCACTGCCACCCTCGCCAACACCATCTCACCCAGTAGATCTACTCCCATGAAAATTTCAGCTATGTTAATTAACCCCATCCACCCAAAAATCCCACCCCACCTCCTCACTCCCTTCCTCCATTGAAGCAAAAAAAATGTTATAAAAGGTGGTCTCTTGAAATTTTTCCAAGAAATAATTATTAGTTTTTTAAAAATAATAGAAAAAACCACCCCCCCTCATCAGCCTCGGCCACCGTATCTGCACCCACCTGCGTCGACAACCCTCCCCTCGTCGTCGCCTCTTCCTTATAAACAACCAAATACACCTTAAAACCCTCTCCCCTCCCCTCCTCCCTAATTAAAATCCCTACAAATCATTCCCTTTCCGTATAAACTCCCCTCCCCCAAGCTTGGAACTCTAGTGACTAGGAGTTTCGAGGGCAGTTAGGGGTTTAAGCGATAAGGAATTTAAGGATTTTAGGGGGAGGAAGGTGTTTCTAGGCGAGGGTATAGTGGTTTAGAGAGAAGGGAGAAGGGAGAAGGGAGACTCTAATTAAGGGGCCAAGGGGGGCCCTGGTATTGGGGGTGGGGGTGAGGTTGGGCTGGTGGGGGAGAGGTGGTGGGTTTGTTTGTCAATTAATTTGTGTTTTTTTTTTCTTCCTTTTTTACCATCATTTGCTGACACGTGTTAGACTGTAAGGTAACTTGTTATAACAAGTTGGATGTGGGACTATTATTGGAAGTAAATTCGCATTAAAGTTCGAATAATTAATAAAAATTCAAATTTGGAATTATTTTTGGCGGATAAGGCAAAGTTGGGATTAATCTCAGCAATTTTTTCTATAATTAGTGTTGAATTTTACTATTTGTTCCCATTACGTAATGATCATAAGGTAATTTAATAACATTAATTTTGAAGTTTGAAAAACTCCATATTATTTTTTCGATTCGGAAAAAATAGGAAAGTTTAAATTTTAACACCTGAAAAAAAAAAACTTAAAATGGTTTTTAACACCTAAAAAAAGTTATTTTAACACCAAAAATTTTTAACAAATTTGATTTTAACACCATTTAACTGATTCCGTTCAAGAATCCGTTAAGTGGGACCATAAAGCCACATGTCACTTTATTATTGGCCAAAAAAAATAATAAAAAAAAACAAAATAAAAAAAAAATTATTTGTTTTTTGAATGGGTATACATACGTAGTATTTTTTTGAATGGGTATACTTCTTTAGTATTTTTTTTGAATAGGTATACATACTGAATACGTATAGTAATACAATTGATTCTTCATTACAATTACAATCACATACGGATTTTTTTTTTTTTTTTTTTTGGGGGGGGGGGGGGAAGGCAAACGCCTAATTTTTCAAAACTCTAGGGGTGAAATACCTAGAGTTTTATCCCAAACTCGGATTGAGACAAATAATATATTATTGGAAAGCTATGGAATTGAAGTTGACTTTCCAATGCAATTAGAATCAAGTCAATGTCATTTCTAGATCTTAAGATATGGCTAATATACTAAGTTCAGTCCAAAACCAACACCCTTGCATTGTTTCGACCATATTTAAAGATATATAAATGATGTTGACTTGATTCTAATTGGGTTAAAAAGTAGACTTCTAGTGATATCTAATGATATATTATTTGTCTTAATCTGACCTTGGAATTAAAAGTTATGATAAAAACAAAAACTGCAAAAAACCAGGATAATTCGCGCGGGGGGGGGGGGGGGGTGGGATGCCTAGAATTTTCGAATCTCCTGGACACTTTTGAAAATTCTAGGTGTTTTTCCCTTAGAGTTTTGAAAAAATTAGGCGTTTGGCCTCCACCAATAAAAAAACGATTTTAATTTTGGCGTTGTGTCCGATAATCTTGCCCTCGATCAATGGTGGTTGGTTGGGAGGAGAGAATGTTAGAATTAGTTAAAACATGGAATACACACCAGGGTATGTTTGTCCATTCATATTTAATTTGACATTAAAAAGTTAATCAAAATTCAACCATTTATAAATTAATATAATGAAAGTAATTTTAAGGATAATTACCATAGAATCATCCTTGATATATTTGGCTTAATTTTGTTACCATATTTGATTTTGACCCCATATAATTATAACTTTTTTTAACATGGTAAGATATGAGGGTGCCCCTCCTATCACAGAAGGGGTGGGGTGATGAGGATCGAACCCGTGAGATGGAAACTAACCGTTCCTCCACTCCTTGATCCTCTATAGTTATACCTCTTTTACTTTCGCCTTTTTAGTACATAGTTTAAACACATGTTTTCACATTTATTCTCTTATTATTGTTACTTTATTTTATTTTATCTTACTACACCCGCTCATATTTTTTCAAGATTTATTTAAATTTTGTATTTACAACAAATTGAGTTGAATAACATAAAAGGACGGATGGTGTATATTTCAATACAATTAAGATCATCTCCAATGGTAAGCTAATTTTCAAATAAGCTTGTCATGCCAAATAAGATTTTAAGCTAATATTTTGTGTAGCTATTTGTGCCCCAATGGTTGGCTAATGGCTTGCTATTTAAATGAGCTTAACTTTCTCAATTATCTATAAAAGTTTAATTATATTAGTAAATTAATCTCTAAAATTTTAGAAATATTTTCTCAAGCAAATTAGCTTGGCAAAGCTAATTTGCTTGGCCAAGCTAATTGTATTTTTTAGCTCCAATGGTTAAGCTAATAGCTAAAGACTTTTGGAAATTACAAGCAAGTCTGATCCGTAGCTACAACCATTGGAGTTGCTCTTAGAATTTCCCTATTGTGATCCATATTCATATTCGCTCATACTTATTACTAGCTTCCTTAATTAGTTACGTATTATTATGTGCAACTAAGAGTTGTGCTTGTGCACGAACACTTCTAGCAAGCAAAATTTGTTAAGTGTTGTTTAAGAAGGTAAAAGGGCATATAATTAAGAAATGTTATTTGATGAGCATTACTTGAGAAAAACAATTTTTGATTCTCAAAAAAAGTGATCAAAATTACACTTTTATATACACATTTATACCTTCTTATGTCAAAAAAATAATAATAATAACAATAATAATATATATATATATATATATATATATATATATATATATATATATATATATATATATATAGATATATTCAGATCTAGCTAATTTCATTTCCAATTATAAAGAAGGAATCCAGCTTAAATTATGCAAAGTTGTGTAAAAGAAACGAGGAACTCTCATGCACCATCAACCTCATGCTTTACAAGACACATTTGTCTCGTCAAATCTGCCAATATTTGATCATAATCTCTCAAAACAATACGTCTTTACAATGAAGCACAAGATTGTACGTAATAATAAGCACAAGATTGAGGAATAAAAGAGTTAACTTTATAAAAGATGCTCTAGCTCAGCTCATCCAACGTTATATAAAACTTTATCAAAGTACTAGTTTAAATTTGGAAATTAATGACAATGTCACACATCAATTATTGTTATTGTCATTGATTAATGCTATACTAACTTAGTTTTCTTTTGAGAGTGAGGATAGTTCAAGTGGTTAGAGCTCTCTCCCGAGTTTTGGAGATTTTGGGATCGATTCTGACCCCCGCCCTTGTGGCTCTCTAAACACCAAAAAAAAAAACTTAGTTTTCTTTTATTTATCAGCAACTTATTGATGCAACAGGCCACACCATGCGGCAGGGGTTACCCGAGTTTTTATGTTAGGGGTTGCCCGAGTTTTTTTGTCATGGGTTACCCGACTTACTCGGTGAGAGGTTACTTGAAGGGTTACTTGAAGGGTTCAGACAGGGGTTACTCGAGGGGTTCACTTGGTCAAGGGTTACTCGAGGGGTTACTCGGTCAGGATTACTCGAGTTACTCAGTCAAAGATTACTCGAGTTACTCGGTTAGGGATTAATCGGTCATGGGTAACTTGAGTTACTCAGTCAGGAATTACTCGAGTTACTCGGTCAAGGGTTATTTAAAGAGTTCGGTCAGGGGTTACTCGAGTAATTCGGTCAGGGGTTACTTAAGAAGTTTTGTCAAGGATTACTTGAGGGTTCATTCAGGGGTTACTTGAGGGGTTACTCGGTCCGAGGTTACTCGAGGGGTTAGTCATGCATTACTCGAGGGGTTACTCAGTCAGGGGTTACTTGAGGGGTTACTCGGTCAAGAGTAACTCAAGTAAACCCTGACCAAGTAACTTGAGTAACCCCAACAACTCCAGTAACCCCTGACCGAGAAACTCGAGTAATCCTGACAACTCGAGTAACCCATGACCGAGAAACTCGAGTAACCCCTGACCAAGAAACTCGAGTAGCCTATGACCGAGAAACTTGAATAACCCCGTTAACTTGAGTAACCCCTGACCGAGAAACTCATGTAACCCCTGCCGCACGGTACAACAGACTGCATACAAAAATTTGTGTTTATTTATATTGGAGTATTAGGAATTGAGGAAGGTTCAAATGACAAAAAAAAAAAAAAAAAACAAAAAAAAAATACTAAATGGAATTAATTCACTTAAATCATTGAGAAGCTAAAAATATTAAGTATTAAGAATTCATGACAAAAGCACACGCAAATCGATGTAATTAATGTTACTTTACTTTCAGTATTTCCTTTTTTAAAATCTTATTCAAGGGCTATGTTTATCCTTTTCTTTAATATATACACTTTGTGACAGTAGAAAACATAAACAATTGTGTATTTACTATTTAGTTATTTTATTACACTTTGAAATAGTGGAAAAAATAAATAAATAATTATGCATTTTTTACATAAAAATAATTGGAACTTTTTAGATTTCAAATGAGATTATTTTTCTATCTAAAAAATATGATATTAAAAGAATTGAAGATCCTAATAGGAATAACTATTTGAATGAAATTTTTTAATGAGAAACACCAGTAATAAAAACAAAAAGCGTGAGGGGGTAATTCCTTCTTTTTAAAAAAAAAATAATAATTTTATATGCAAACCAGCGTTAAACATGTTTAAATAGATTGATTTTTTCAAAATACCCTTGCTTTTGAATTTGGTGATCTTCCCTTGCTTTTGAAATACTAATTGTGCCCTTAATTAATTGATACATAAAATATACGAGTAGATCACATTTTTAATTTTGAACACCTAGAATTTTATTCTTATACTTCATAAATTTTAGTGATGGATGAAATTTTAATGTTGTTGTAAAACCAACATAGTGAGACTATTGTACACAAATTTATACTTCCTCCGTTGTATTAATATTGTAACAATGGACTTTTTATACTATTTATCACACTTATTTGATCATATAATATGATTTATACGATAAGTAAAATATAGTTAAGTGGGATCTTGTTAGACTTGTCTTATAAAATACTTTCACAATATCAACTTTTTATAAATTTTACTCTTACACAATTATAGATACTAATATTTAGCATATAAAATGAGCTTTGGAATTCGTAATTTCATCTTTATTGCAATATTAATAGAACGGAAAAAGTAAATAACATAAAAGGTCCTTCGGTCAATTATACGCGACGGATTATTCACTTACTCAGAGACTAAGGGGTAGTAATACTTTATTTATTTCCTCAGTCAAGATAATCAAAAGTACTGGCCCATAGTTTTTGTCCAGTTTTTAACTTAAAACAGCATATAAACATTAATGTCAAGAGCTTTTAGACCACTAAATAAAATTTGCTTCAGCGTATATAGTATTCACATCATAATAAACGAGGCATGCAAAATACATAAAACAAAGTATTTATATACCTTTTTTCTATAACCTTCACCAGTTAATGAATGCAAGAGAATATATTCTTAGCACATTATTGTAGTGCTATAAATTTAAGTATGCTGATCAAGAATAGCTTAAGCGTTTTTCAGTGATCACTAAACATCAAATTTCTCTCTATATAAGCATAACATCGAGTTTATTTAGTAGATTATATCTTCGTTGATTTTGTTGTTTGAGATATGTCAAGGACTACCAAGCTCGTCGCACTGATGAACATTACACGACTAAGGTGATCCTATTAACTTTTTTCTTTCCATAAACTTCGAATGTATCGATCTAATGACTTGATAATTTCTTGCTTATACTATTCGTTACTTTATTTTTAATGAGGTTGGGTAAGGAAATACGGTGCATAGTCTTGCATATAAGTACGTATACAACTAATTAACTTGTCTATCATTTATGCCATTACAATATGGCTTGTCTATAAATTCCAAGTCTATTTAAAGAGGCGATGTTGTGGTTGGCTTTCCATAGTTACGTGTTATCGTGTTAGTAAATAAATATCGTTAAACTTTACACATATTATCTACCAATTTCTTTTTAAAATTAAAAAATGAATAAATAAAGTCAATGACACGATCCTTGTAATGTTGACTTTTTTTTATAATTAAGTTTTCTTCTCAAAATCCTTGCTTTACACTTGAATAAAAAGATTTTGTTTAAATTACTTTCTTATAAACTATACAAACATGCTCTAGTTTCTAGCACCGAGTATCCATATAAAATTGTACGTATATATGTACAATATTTTCCGTACATACATTATAAAATTTCATTACTATGCAGGGAAGCTAGGAAGGCTGGTCATCAACACCACTACATGAGCCGATTTGCTGCCGTACAGGCAGCAGAATACGATCAAGGCCTCGAAAGGGAACATACCAACACCGAAAGATTTGAGGAATATTACCTTAAAGAAGATACAGTAGTAGGAGGAATAACGTCTAGGAATAAGGGTGACAATGAGAAAGAGGTGATGAAGGTGAACAAAGACTGGGTGCCACACCCACGTACCGGTATATACTTCCCCGAAGGACAAGATTGGGTGCTGAATGATGTCCCCGAAAACTCGGCTTCGCTAGGACAATCACAATATTGGCTAAGGAACATTCATGGAGCTGAAAAGCATGATCCTGATATGCTTTCTGCTGACCATTATTTCCTTACCCAACCTCATGAATGATTCAATTAATATGCATGTATGTTAATTGAGCTTCATACGTGTATTCATTTATTGCAAGTGACTATTTCACGATTTTAGAACTCATGTTACTAATAGTGTACTATACTAGTAATAAAGTTATCTAGTTCATCTTCTGTCATAGGCTACTTTATTTGAGAGTTTACTTCGTGACTGAGTAGAAAAGCTAATTAAGTAGATAAAAACTTATGCATGCAGTTTGTCTAAGTATAGATAACATTAACAAAATGCTCTGTTGAGGTTTCGTAGCGTTTCATATGCTCTAAATAAATCGAACTTAGAAATTTATGCATTGCCATGATAGTACATTTGTCAAATCCACATCATTCATTGAGTTGACTTGACAACAATCTACTATTTTAATTGTCATTAACATAAAAATTAGCTCTATTAAAAAATTTTAAAATTTGTTCTTTGATATATCATATTCTCTTCTTCAGTAAACTGTCCGATCCTCATACTACCCAGCAATTACCATAAATTCATTTGTCTTCAAATAAAGGTCATGCACAGCAAAAAATGAACTTTATCTACCAAAACTTATATCTCTTAGTGTATATCGCCTATTTGTTTTAATACAAATAGGATGCTAAGGGCCTATTCCGATTTACTAAAAACAACTGAACTGAATTGAAATTGGAATTGAACTGAATTGACTAAACCGATTGGAGCTAAACTGAATTGAACTGAAATATTTTCCTATGGATTAATGATTTATAACTATGGATTAGTAATGATATTAATCCACTAGTAATTATGAAAATAAAATGAAATTCAAATTTAATCCACTAATAATTTTTTTTTTGTTTAAATTTTTTATTTTCATGTTAATTAATGCCTGTGAAATTAATCTACTGTAATAATTTGGCTGTTAAAAAATAAAATAAAAACAAACCAAAAAAACGAAGAAGATCATAATATGTACGATGATAACAGAAAAGCAACTATGGATAGTATACAACAACAAATAACTGATCAGATATGGCAGTCAATTCAGAGGAATCCCGTGGTAATGGACCAGCTTGATGGACAAGAAGAAGATGAAGAACTAACCGATTATGAAAGCTAGTAACTATTCCGTAGTACTCTCATTTTGCCAAAGAGTTCAATTGTAAAAATGTGTATGAAAAATTATAACCATTTGAACAATGAATATTATTATTATTATTGTTATTGTTATAATTATTATTATTATTGTTGTTGTTGTTGTTGTTGTTGTTGTTATTATAGAAAAAAACAAATACCTACTAAGTTGATCAATTTAGAAAAAAAAAATACCTACTAAGTCAATCAATTTATAGTGGGGAGCCAAGATACAATTTGGGCCCCACCCCTCTAGCTATAGAGAAAACGAGTATGCTAAAGATGTGAGCAGCTGCACGAGCACCGATATTCTGAGTCCTAGTGAAATTAATATTGTTGTTGTTGTTGTTGTTGTTGGTGGTGGTGGTGGTGGTGTTGGTGTTGTTGTTGTTGTTGTTGGTGTTGGTGTTGGTGTTGTTGTTGTTGGTGTTGTGTTGTTGTTGTTGTTGTTAGTGGTGGTGTTGGTGTTGTTGTTGGTGTTTTTGTTGCTGGTGTTGTTGTTGATGGTGTTGTTGTTGCTGTTGCTGGTGCTGTTGTTGTTGTTGTTGTTTCTGTTTCTGTTGCTGTTGTTGTTGCTGCTGTTGCTATTGCTGCTGCTGCTATTGCTGTTGTTGATGTTGTTGTTGCTGGTGTTATTGCTGTTGTTGTTGTTGGTGGTGGTGTTGGTGTTGTTTTTGGTGTTGTTGTTGTTGTTGGTGTTGGTGTTGTTGTTGTTGGTGTTGTTGTGTTGTTGTTATTGTTAGTGTTGTTGGTGTTGTTGTTGTTGCTGGTGCTGTTGTTGCTGTTGCTGGTGTTGTTGTTGTTGCTGTTTCTGTTGCTGCTGCTGCTGTTGTTGCTATTGTTGTTGCTGTTGTTGTCGCTGTTGTTGTTGTTGGTGTTGTTGCTGTTGTTGTTGCTGTTGTTGTTGTTGTTGTTGCTGCTGTTGTTATTGCTCGTCGTCGTCGTTCTTGTTGTAATATATACTCAAAAGTATGAAATTTGGTTTTAATTATCATTAGCAATATCATTAGACATAAAGATAAACTTAAAAAAATTGGCTCAAAAGCAGTCTAAACTAAATTGTCATTAACAATATCATTAGCTAATTCATATAAAACAAATAAATTAGCAAAAGAATTGAACTGATTGGAGCTGAACTGAACTGAACTAAACTTAAATTAAGCTGAACAGAACAGTCCCTCCGATTAACTAGAAAACAACTGAACCGAACTACTTGGAACTGAACTGAACTGAAATATTTGACTATGGATTAATGATTTTTAACTATGGATTAGTAATGATATTAATCCACTAACAATTATGAAAAAAAAAAGTTCAAAATTAATCCACTAATAGTTTTTTTTATTTAAATCCTTTATTTCTATGTTAATTATATGCTTGTGAAATTAATCTACAGTAATAGTTTGGTTGTTAAAAAATGAAACAAAAACAAATTAAATAAAAAAACGAAGAAAATAAAAAAATAAAAAAAAGGAAAGAAAGACCCCAAACTACGCACTTCCATACCAAACCAGGAAAAAAAACATCGCATTATTGTCGTTGTTGTAATATATACAAATAAGTATGAAATCTTGCTTTAATTATCATTAGAGATATCATTTATACATAAAGATAAAGTTAAAAAAATTGTCCTAAAGGCATGCTTAAACTAAATTGTCATTAACTATATCATTAACTTTATCATATAAAACAAATAAATTAGCCAATAAACTAAACTGAAATGAACTGATTGGTTTGAACTGAACTAATTGGTGCTAAACTGAACAGAACTGAACTAAATTGAATTGAACTATTAAGCTGAACAGAATAGGCCCTTTGATTTACTGAAAACAAATAAACTGAACTGATTGGAACTGAACTAAACTGATTGGAGCTGAACTAAACTGAACTGATTGAACTAGTTGGAGCCTAAATGAACTGAACTGAAATATTTGACTATGTATTAATGATTTTTAACTATGGATTAGTAATGATATTAATCCACTAATAATTATGAAAAATAAATTGAAGTTCAAAATTAATCCACCAATATGTTTTTTTTTTATTTAAATCTTTTATTTCATGTTAATTAATGCTTGTGAAATTAATCTGCTGTATTAGTTTGGCTATTAAAAATGAAACAAAAACAAACCAAATAAAAAAAGAAGAAAATATCCAAAAATTGAGAAATAGGAAGAAAAAAAAAGGAAAGAAAGACCCCAAACTACGTACGCACTTCCATTCCAAAAACTAGAAAAGAAAAAAAAATCGCATTATTGTCGTTGTTGTTGTAATATTATACTAAAAAGTATGAAATTTTGCTTTAATTATCATTAGCAATATCATTAGACATAAAGATGAACATAAAATGATCGGCCCAAAGGCATGCCTATACTAAATTGTCATTAATAATAACTATAGCTAAATCATATAAAACAAATAAATTAGTAAAAGAACTAAACTGAATTGATTGGAGCTAAACTCAACTCAACTTAACTGATTGGAGTTAAGAGAACAACCAATTTCAGCTGCTTAATTTTGCTATATAATCACAATTTCAAGTTCTATTTTCTACATTTTTCAGTTTCGGAAATTTTTTTTCGAAAATTGGTAAATATTGGCGAATATTAGGTATTACTTCGAAACTTGAAGTTCATACTCTTTCGTTTAATTTTATTGCAATTTCTTACTTTTTTTTTTATGGTTTTTTCTTAATTTGTTGAATTTGAAGTAGCAAAAGTTGAATTGGAGTAGTTCGAAGTTTAATTTCTGCGTTTCAAAGTTCGATTTGCTTAATAATCAGGTATTTTTGGAATTTTGTTCGTTTTTGTTCCAATTTCGCTGGATTTACTTTTAATATCTAGTTAAATTTGTTGTAATTTATTTTAAAATTGATTAGAAGTTAATTCGAAGTTGAATTAAAGGTTTTTTTTTATTTACTTTTTTTTTTATTTTTTTTTTACGAATTTTGCCATAAATTTAGATTAGTTTTTTTTTATTTATATTTTATTTTTAAATTTTGATATAAAACTATATCGGATTTTTTTTGAAGAATATCGATAAAAATTTAGATATGTTTATTGTTACGAATTTGAGTAATTTTATTTCTATTGCTACTAATTTCTAGTAATTTTAGTTAATTTTTGAGTAATTGTTGTTAATAGTTAAAAGAAATCAAATAAAAGTTGATATAAAATAATTAAAAAGTCAACAAAATAAAATCATTAATTTGGAGTAGTTTCCTTTGAGTTTCAGTAGTTTGCTTTAATTTTGAGTGTTTTATTTTTACAAGAAGATAGAAATTGGCTAAAAGTAACTTTAAATTGATTAAAAGTTAATGAATTGATATGTAGCTATTATGATTTGTGTATAAACCAAGAAATTGATGTGGTTGAAATGAGGATTGGTTTTTTTGTTTCAAAATATTGTATGTATAGAAATCATTTGTTGATGTTATTATAATAACAAGAGTTGATTTGAAAGTATATATATATCAGGCACTATAAAACCATCAAGTATAAATCGAGAAAGTATGATTCATTTTTGTTTTGAATTGCATGCAGATTAAAATGACGAAAACTACAAAGATAAATGTTGTAAAAAACCTCCAACACAACCTGATGCAGCAAAGAAACCTCTAAAGGAAGATCTTATAGGAAAAAAAAAGCTCATGCAGCACAGAAGATATCTCCAAAGAAACCTGCAAATTCAAAGCAATCTCCAATTAAAGGTATATTATCTTGAAATAAATGATTAATTTTATTAAGTAAATAGAAGCAGTTATAAAGCAAACCATTTACCTTTATAAGTTTATGTCGTCAATATAATATTATGATGCATACAATTACATGATTGAATATAAAAGTAAATGATAAGTTTAATAAAGTAAATAAAAATGTTAATAAAGTACATATATATGTTTTTAAAGTTATTTAACATGTTTTGTATTTATATACTTCTTGTATTAACAGAAACTCATTGTTATACTTACCTGTATTAGGTGCTAAATTTCAAAGGATTTTAAAAAAGCAAATATTGATAAACAGAAGGCTTAAGGAACTAGAACCTTTAGAAGGTTTATAAAAGTTTATTGTATTAGGATCTAAAGTTAGATTGATATGTTGTGAATTAGGTTGTTTGTTCTTGAATATTTTAATTTTAAAAGTAAATGTTTTAATATCTTCTAATTTAACAAATTATAGGAGCCAAAAAAAGTACAAAAGCTGAAGTTAAAGATATCAATTATGAACTAGAAGAAGATAAGAATGAAGAATCTAATGGATCATCAGAAGAAGACAAAAAATACAAAAGCTCATTTAAAGAAGAAAATGAAGCTTGACAGTTCAGATAATTAAGGAGGTACAAGAAGTTATAGAGGTTAAAGAAGGAAGTGACAATGATGATGGTAATCTGGACATCAAGAAAACACACTGAAGACCCAATGTAGTATTTGATATGATCAAGAGTTTCAGTGAGAGACAGAGATCAGATGTCACAAGTGTTGGAATTGGAGGTTTGCTTGAACTAAAGTTGACAAAAGTTTCAACAAAGATGGTTCTATAGCTTCATCATCATTTCAATGAAAAAAGTTGTATGTTCAAGATTGACATGCTGAAGGAGTTCTCTGTATGTTCCTATGATGTTCAAGTTGTTTTCTTGCTTCCAAATTTAACAGATAACAAGTTGACTTATCAGTTAAGAAAGCAACCTATAGCAAACATGGTAATTCAAAAGGAATAGAAGAAGAAGCTAGGAATTCCAGAAAGCGATGACATCTTTGTGAATAATTTGGAGAAAAAATAAAGAGTGTAAAGGAAGGAAGGGATGATTTTAAAAGGTTCTCTGTGATGTATGATTGCAGCTCATTCTTGGCCCCTATTGCATGCAAACAGAGAGCCCCTATTGCAAACAGAGTGAGAGATTACAAGATAATCAACTATGCAGGAAATGTAAAATAAATACGTAACTTGGATTGGTGTGTTTATGTACTCAATAACTTGTGCAAAGCAGTGGGGAGCTTCAAGAAAAACAAGCATAAGGAATCAAGAACAGGAATCACACTACTAGAAAATCCGTGTTTTATGGACGCTTTTAAAGCCTATTTTCAACTCTAAAAAGCGTCGAAAATTTCTTTCTCGACGCTTTAAAAAAGCGTTGAGAATAAGTGAGTCGAGAAATTTAGGCGTCATAAAAAAGCGTCACGAATCTCGACGCTATATTTTGTCCAGATTTTTATACGAAGCGTCGAAAATTTTGAGAATTGGTGCACTTTCTTTATTTTAGCGACGCTTTTAGTTGTCTAGAATCTTAAAATTGGCGACACTTTTTAATGTCCAGAGTTTTGTTTATTTGATGTCTAATATTTTCGTGATGCTTTTTTCTATCTATATTTTTATTAGTTAGGGACGCTTTTTCTTGTCCATTTTCATTAAAAATTATATATACAATACATTTACCCATATAAACATTTCAATCACTACAAAATAATATTAGTACACTAGTATTACTAAAATATAAATATACAACAACTTAAAATTATGCCAAAAATTTTAATTGCACATATTTAAATATATTATAGTATATGTACGTACAATATCTCATATAGTAATGAGTTTTCTATTACAACATATATATAATTCCAGCTTGCACTTAATTCGTGACTAGTAGTGGAACAAATTTGAGACACCAATAGTTTATATTTACATAGCTTAAAAATATCTTTCTTCCATCCTTGTAATCTTGCACTGCTAAATTTATGATTGTGGGTACAACTTCTGGACACATAAAGGAAAGATACAAAATGCACAGACCTGCAATCCAAAGAGGAAAAAAAAAATTATCAGGTTAGCCATTAAACTTTAGTTCATATAGATCCACAAAAAACATTTAACTCGAATAATAGCTATACCATTTCTTCTACTATATATGATATAAAGAATCATTAACCTGAGACGAAATTTGAGTGAAGAACAACAATCTTCTCATATAGGATGCAAAAAACTGTTAAATTAGCCTTTCATATAAATATTCACCAAAATCTAATAATAGCACCCACAATCACGTCAAGAAATTATATAGTATTGGACAATTCAGACTAAATAAAATCAAGACTACTCTATTTGATAACCAATATTGGAGATTAAAGTTTTAAAAATCAACGCTACCTGATTATTAGAATTCAATGAGACAAGCCAGGATGATATCAGGTGTAAAACAATAATCTACCTCGTAATCGTGGATTTGTTGCATGCCGATTCTAGATACACAGTTTATAGCTGCTCCTAATCCAATAACAATAGTTGTTGTTCTGTACTCAAATCTAAGCCAACAGTATAGAATTTTAAATCAAGATCAATTGTAAACAAAGAAACTCAATCATGAATATTGTTAGCAATGTATAAAAGCTAAGAATGAATATTCAGTAATGGAAGCAACAAGATACATTTGAAGCTAAATAGCTAATTGTCACCTAAGCCAAAATTTAATAAACATGGTATACCATACCATGCCACGAATAAAAAACGAGATAATTGGCACAAGACTTGCAGGATGGGAGCTCTAAAATTGAGCTCCTACTTAAATCACACCTTTTGGTGCATATCCTTGACCTTCAATACACTAATGATTGAGGATTATTACTCCATATCTTATAATTACTCAAACGAAGAAAGTTTAGTTGTTGCTCATACTTTGCATATCTTTGTTTTACTATCAACTAGCAGCCTTTCAGTTATACTTTCTGTTTTATCACTCTTATCATTTGTTATATTAGACAAAGACAAACCGTATACATGATTAGCGACACACTAATAGTTCGATCCAATGAAAACATGGAAAGGTGATCAGAGAAAGGGTATTGTCGGTTCAAATTATGCAACAAAAGCAAGTCATCACAACCATGATACATGTAGCCCATTTATTTTATAGTTCACCTTTGCTTTTAATTAAAACAACTAGAAAAAGGGCCATCAGCTTCATGGTGTTTTTGTAGTTTGTAGAACAAATAAAGCTTACTATAATTAACTTTAAAGTCTGAACAATATATTTTTCACTGTGCATTTCAAACACAAATAGAAGTTAGAAACAAAGAATTAATATATTTTAAATGCATGAGGGTAATAAATCTCATAAGGTTTTATGCAAGTTAATCGCTAAGACGAACAGGACAAATAATGCACCATTAGTTTAAGAGTCATTGTTTTAAACAAGACATCTAAAATCAGTTAATTCCAATATAATACCCCATTTGTTCTAATATACCTCTAAAAAATCATGTAAAATGGTACAGTAGTTAAATTCCACTTGATTAGTGAAATCCCATACAATTCAAGCCTAATCTACACATAGGGTAAGGTTGTACCTGAGTACTATCGGCAAAGACAGGGACAGCATCAAATACAACTGGAGTAGAGAAATTATATCCATGCGTGTAAAGATCATAGACCATAATGTGAGAGGCCACATGAGTCAGGGATACCATTTACAGAACAAAAAAAGATTAAAGAATGTAGACTATTCCCTAAAAAACGCATTACATACAGAACCAAAAATAAATTAACAAAATCAAAACTTAATCGAAAAGAGGCTATCAATCAACTCTAAACTCATCATAAACGTGCTTCAAATACAAAACAAAAGGCCAATTTTGAAAAATTGAACTAAAATAGAAGCACAATGAAACATAATAATACTTTGTATACATGAGAAAACCTTGAAACATCTACTGTCTTATGAATCAAATATTTAAACATGCGTAATTTTGTAACATTATTGAAAAATAAAATTGAAAAACAATTTACAAGATTCAATTCGAATAAATAAATAAATAAATAAATTAATAAAATAAAATAAAATAAAACCCAAAAGGAAAGGATGTACCTTGGTATTACCGATCGACACTAAGAAAGGCGACATAGATTACAATTTTGGATCAAGATCTAGAAATTGATTTCTAAGATCTGAATTTAAAATTAATGAACCTAAATTCGAAATTGAATCAAAGAGAAACAAAGATATGAATTTAAAAGTGATGTTCCTCAATTCGACATAAATTCAAAGAGGGGCAAAAATCTGAATAAGAAATTGGTATACCTCACTTCGAAACTTGGAGAGAAATAAAGATATGAGTTTTGAATCAATGGCTCCATAAGTCTAAGTAGAATTCGAATTGAAAGAGAGAAGAATAATTAGGGTTCATAACTAAGTAGCAGAAGCTTTTGTGTTTATGTTCGGCCGTTTTGTTTTTCCCTAAATTCTGCACTAGGGGTATTTGCAGTCATGTGTGGGGCACATGCTATAGTTTCTCGACGCTTTTTTACGCCGAAAACTAATTTCGACCCAAAAAAGCGTCGAAAAAATGCGGATAGTATATTTAATAGCAGAAGCTCCTTGCACAGCATTGAGGGCCCTACATTGAGAAAAGACTCTTTTTGTAGTAGTGTTAGTAAATGTGTCCTGATTCTTCAGATTGTGTGCTTTCATCACCTTTCATTTAGAGGGCACCCTGAACTAACAACATTGCCCTTGATCAAACATTGGACAGATGAAAAAGTAACAAAAAGAATTACAAGCGAAGCAAAAGCATCATTTGGTTAAGGAGAAATCCAGAAAGATGTGTACCCGGTTTGTAGAAAAGGAGGTCAACAATCTTACTTAGGTGATGTTATTGAGACTGCATATAGGAATTTAGCTGACAGAGAGAGAAGATTAGTCTCTTTCAACCTTCCACATGGTGTTATGACAGACAGTGAGATATATGAGGCTGCACATGATATGAGTATTTTTCTAGCTTGCAAAGATTTCTTGTTTATTGACTTGTTAGGTTTTTTTTATTTACTTTTTGTATTATTCTCTTTACTTTAAACTAAAATGCCTTTACTTTGATCTCATGCTTTTCTTTGGGAGTTTTATCTATTGTTATTTTGTTTTAAATATGTACTTTGGTATGTATTTTATTTTTCCTTGGCTGCTTCTGCTTTACCTCCTGTTGTTGTTATGCTACTTTTGCTAGAACATTGCTGCTTGGTATGTGTTTGTTAGGCTTAAATTTTCATATAAGATTGTTTACGTGATAACCTTGAAAAGAATAGTATAACTAGTAGCTTAATGTAGGAATTAGAATTAGTTACTGATAAACCCAAATTTACCATGGAGATTGGTGAAAATTT
Organism: Chenopodium album; assembly: GCF_948465745.1. Classification (NCBI taxonomy): domain Eukaryota; kingdom Viridiplantae; phylum Streptophyta; class Magnoliopsida; order Caryophyllales; family Amaranthaceae; genus Chenopodium; species Chenopodium album. The sequence goes on along the minus strand of NC_137847.1, from coordinate 15,806,483 downwards.
CATACGTTATATTTATTTGTTAGTAATAATGTTTAGTAAATGATAAACAAAAAGTAAATAAAATACACTGTAAAGTAAACAAATTAAATTTAAAAGTAAATAGTATTGTTTATCAAAAGTATTGTAATAATAAATTTTTGTTATTTATTTGAAGGAAGTTGAAGAAGATCTGCTTTTATTGGCTAGAGATTCAACACTATTTTCATGTTACATGCCGAGCGTATAAACTGCATAATAAAAAAGATTAAAAAGCAAAATAGAGTGTGTCTGCATCGGATTCTCAACTATTTTCTGAAACACAAAGGTTTATAGAAGACCCTAGAGTGCAAAGGGCTATTGATGAAATAGTGAATATTTACGATTATTTAAGAGATGTATCTAATGTGTTTCTATCAACATTGGAGGAGCAGCATAAAAATCCTGAAGCTAATCCAGATTATGATGAAGATAATCAAGATGGTGCAGATGATACTTCAAATTTTATACATAAGCCTATTAACTTGATGATAAAAATGAAGAATCTGAAAAAGAGGAGGAAAAAGAAGAGGACAAAAAGGAAGAGGAGAAGGCTGAAAACAAAGAGGAGAATGAAGAAAACAAAGAGGAGAAAGAGGAAGATGAGAAGGAGAAAGAGAAAAATAAAAAGGAACAAGAGAAGGAAGCTAAAGTTATTGTAGAAGTTGATGCAAATACTGCAAACCAAGCATCAGAAAATCCATTCAACTTTTTGAATGAATTTGCTTCAAAGATTAGGTGTTTTGTGGATTGTAGGAAAACAGGAACTGAAGTGAATTATGTGTAACTATACCAGAAAAATACGTATAATTATACCCTAGAGATAGACTTAGGCGTATTACTGCCGCGTGATTACGCAAGGCTACCAAACTTACTAAATAAAACCGATACTTTGCAGCGGAAACTTCAATACTTTTTTATTAAATAAAACCATAAATAGTAACCATTGTCATGAGTACTCATAATTAAAACAAGAACCGACATCCCTAATCTAGACGAAGACATTCCCGGGACTCCAAATGCTCACATATTGACTTCACCTGGATAGTCAACACTGCTTACCATTAAGGTAAATAGGGCAAACCAAAACAAATAGGAAATACGAATTAGCAAAATATGCTAAGTACGATAAGTGCAAGATAATGTAAACTCAATTTATTTGCAAACATGCTTTCAAACCAATTTCCAATGACTAATCAATAGATTCCAAAACTCATGATTTAAAACCAATTCTCAATATAGTCAAATATAATTTCAATAACTCAATAAGAATTATTATTAAAATCAATTAATTCGAAACTCAATAATAAAAATGTTTTATAAAATCAATTTAACTCAAACTCCTCTCTAAGTGTTCACACCCCCCAAGCTAGGCTCCTACTACTTCAAGGCTATTCTTGGAGAAAGACTAGGTCATACAATGTCCATATTCTTCAATGAATCCGCATAGTGGGATTAATAAAATAAACATGCTTGTAAAGCTTTTGAAATAATATATATTAATCAATAAACCTCTTTAACTCATAAATTCTAATAAATATCTCAAACTCCTTTTTAATTAAATTCAACATACTTTTAAAATCAAGTCTTCAAAACATGATAAATAATTCAATTCTTTCAAAATATGATACAAAAATCAATACTCCAATTATTTATTAAAACCAATTAATTAAACATGTTTTATTTCATAAATCATAATTTAATTAAAATCAATCACCAATTAAATCACATAAAACATGTTATTCACTTTTCAAGGTTTCTAGCCACCTAAACGTACCTCGATCCATGTTATTCACTTTTCAAGGTTTGTAGCCACCTAAACGTACCTCGATCCTTGCTAGAAAAACCACATAAAAGAACCTCAAGAATCTTGACTGAACACACCCTACAAGTCAATATAACCTTAATTAATATAAGGCTAACAAATAATCACAACAATTAAATTAAAAACCCCCAGCTATATGTACATGAAGCTTTTAAATTATTTTCTCATAAACATCATTAAAAATTTGATTTGATTTAATTAAAATTAGTCATAATAATTTTTATAAATCCCCCATAATAATTATAATTAATTAAATAAGAGAAGAGAATAAGAAGAGGTAGAAAACCAAAGGAAAAGAGGAGGAAAGTGGCGACAAGGGTCGCTGCGGTGGTGGTTGGCAGCGGTAGGTGGCACCAGAGGTGGTGGTGGTGTACAGTGGAGGTGGTGGTGCGCAAGGAGGAGATGAAAAAGAAGAGAAAAATAAGAGAAGAGAATAAGAGAAAATTAAGATAATTTGTGTGAGTGTTTGGTCATGAAATAAAGGGGTATTTATAGCCTAGTATGGGCATAAATTATGGTAGGAAAATGTAGGAAGAATTATGGCAAGAAGAGTTAAGGAAATACTTGAAGAAGTGAATAAATAAATATGGAAAGTTTTGATATTAAGATGATTGTGCATAATAAAAATATGGAAGGTGTGTTGTCATGAAAAATAATATGGTAAGGGAGATTTCTTGGGAAATAATCAGGAAATAAAAGGTAAGAAAATAAGATGATCGAATATTAAGGAGATGGAAAAATAGAATTAAGGAAAATAAGAGATTTTAGGGAGATAATTAAAAATACAAATTTCCAAAATAAATCACCCAAAAATCCAATATAATGGCCGAAGATATTGAGCTTCCATGGCTCCAAATTTTCGGACCATATAATTGTATTAAGGAAAGTTTTTGCTAGATTTCAGGCTTTAAAAATAATTGAGTAAATAATATTTATTGTATAAAATAATTAATTAAATAAATACCAATTATTCACCAATAAAATAACTAAGAAAATCAGATTTTCTATACATAGAAAATCCAAAATTCTTAGCTATAGTTTGGGAATTTTTTGACTTCTTAATTAATTAATAAAATATACCTTTTGCTTTAATTAAAATATCCAAAATATATAAATAATCCGGTTTATAAAATAAAATAAATGTATAAAAAATCTTATCCAAAATAATAATTAGGTTTCAAAATATTTTTGTTGCTAAAATTCAAATATCATTTTGGCTTCAAAATTCAAATAGTAGGTTAATTTACTAAAATACCCTTTTATGAAATAATAATAAATTATTTAATTATGAAATTACGTATGAAAATACGGGGTATTACATTATGTATGCAAGTGGATGAAGAGCAACAAAAGCGGGAATGCAAGAAATGCCAGAGTTGCATCAACTAGTGGCTGTATTGTTTTCTGAAAAATCAATGAAAAGGTAATATTATTCTTTGAATTTTAACATTGTTTATTTAATTTATTTCCAATTCCTTTTACTTTATAAATATTAATAAACAACTTGTTTTTGTTTAATTATACAGTGAACAACTTGTAGAATTTGAAGCTTCAATTGCAATACCAAGGGAGGATATGATAACTTTAGCACCAACAGTCCCAAATCAATTGATAAATTCAAGCATTGTTCAAGCATGGTCATTTTTAATGAATAAATCAAGATTGGCAGCTAGACCAATATGCTTTTTCTTTGGAATTGACCACAATATAAGTGATTTATGTATAAAGAATAGAATACATATAGATTATAACTAAATACATGTTTTGTGTTTTCATGAATATGCAGAGACTACTGGAGATTTCTCTCGTGTCTCAAAAAACTTCTCAAAAGGCTAAAGATCGTTCTCCTAAATCAGTTTTGGCTTAATTAATAAGCCAAGCTTGGTTTGATTGGCTCCAATTGTGCAATGTAAAACACCAGTTTCTGGAGGTTAATTTGGTAAGTTTTCTTTAATGTAGTATAAATCTTATTTCAAAAAAAAAAAAAAAATGCTAACAAGTACAATTTGAATTTCAAGTGTTTATCCCAATTCTGTTGAATATCCATTATAGTGTGGTGGTGATGAACATGTTAAAAGGAAGCATCCAGTACTTGGATGATAGAATTTATGAAATAATTGATATGGACTACTATAAAAATGTTGCATCTACTGTGGTATAATTCTGTGCTTAATCTGAAATCTATATTAAAAGTAAATAGCATTCTATTATTATTATTATTATTATTATTATTATTATTAAATATGAATATTTTTAAAGTAAATGATTTACATGTAATAGTAAATAATAACACTTCTAAAGTAAATAAAATTATTTAATTTCACTTATTTCAAGTAGAAGAATTATCAGAGTTATTGAACAAACTACAGAATTCAAAAGCTGAAGATATAATGTCTCGTGAGTTTGACAATGTATCATTTCCTTGGAAATCAACAAAACAAACACTTGGTTGTGGTGTCTTTTGTATGGTACTTATGATAGGCTTTAATGAAGAATCATTTAATGGAGACTTGGGGTTAGCCAACAGAAGGAAGTTGTATCGTGTGCAGAAATATGTGCTTCACTTGTTTTGTCAGACATCAATTCAAATAGAGATGCCATTGTAGAAAAACTTTCAAAGTTCAAAGTAAGCAAAAAACTTAATGTGGATGCTGAGTTTTCAGAGTTGAAGAAAATTATATATGTGTCAAATTTTGTGAAAGAAAACAAGGAATGTGTGGAAAACATGAGCTTGCGGTTTAACCAAGTAATTGACTATGTAGCTGTCAATGATTACAACTTGAAACAAAAGGTATGTAATTATTGCAAAAAAATAAAATAAATAAATAAATAAAATTGGTTTGCAAATAAAATTATTCTAATGATAAACATATTACAGTAAAGTTGTAGGTTGGTTGGGTGAATCAATTGAAATAACAAGAGAGGTTTGTAATTCATTGCTGGATGAATGGAAAGTTACAAATATTTTGATCACCGCTTGGGCTTTCCACCTCAACTGTTACAAAAACGAAAGAGAAAGGCTTGAGAATAAGCTAGTCAGATTCTACTTTGGATTAACCACATGGTAATTGATACAAAAATACAATAATACTTTGGATTTGCCTTCATGTGTTATTGACTTGTTAGGTTTATTTGTATTTACTTTTCTGTATTATTCTAATTACTTTAAATTGAATTCCTTTACTTTGATTTCATGCTTTTCTTTGGGAGTTTGATATATTGTTATTTTGTTTTGAATATGTACTTTAATATGGATTTTACTTTTCTTTGGTTGCTCCTGATGCTGCCTTGCCAAGGTTGCTACTGCTGCAACTATTGCCCTGCCAAAGCTGATGTTGCTGCAGCTACTGCCCTAGCAAGGCTGCTGCTGCAGCAACTGCTTCCCTGGAAAAGTTGTTGCTGCCCTGCCATGGCTTGTTGCTACTATGCTACTTCCGCTATGTTGCTGCCATTGCAATGCTACTTTTGCTGTGCCTCCTGCTACTACTATGCTACTTTTGCTAGAACATTGCTGCTTCCTATGTGTTTGTTAAGCATTAAGTAAAATTGCATGTAATATTATTTAAGTGATAACCTTGTATAGAATAGTATAGTTAGTAGCTTGCTTGTAGGAATTAGAATTAGATATTGATAAACCCAACTTGAAAAAAATTTGCAGGAAGATTTAACTGTTTGTTTGAAAGCAAATGGGAAAAGGGGAATGACCCAACTTCAAAAGATATGGGAAGAATGGGCAAAAACTCAAGGATTGGACTTGGAAGCAACTGAGTGTGTAAGTTAAAGAAAACTTTTTTAATGTAAATAAAACATTCTTAAAAGCTAAAGTAGATATATTAAAAGCGAATAAATAATTCTTTAAATATAAAGATTGAATAATTTGATTTACAGGTATTTTTTCTTGTGAAGAAGGAGGATTATTATTTCATTGTTGTCATAAACTTCAGAAATGAAATAGTTGATCAACTAGACAGCACAGAGCACAAGGATACCGAGGAATAAGAATCAACCAAGAGTTATTAAGGAGACCGTAAGCATAATAATATAAGTTAAATTTAGGCAGTATAATCTATTTCAATGTTATCTAATAACAATATATATGATGCAGGTAAATCAAATTCAAAATTTTTTGAAGAAAAGAAAGCATCCAGAGGCAGTTGAAATGTTGAACTACAATGTCAAATTAATAGAACTTCCATTCCAAAAAGTAAGGCAAGAAAATTACACTAGAAGTTATCTATTGCTGCACATGAAGGCTTATGATGGTGTGAATGTCTTGGGACTGGGATCTATCAAACATGTGAGTTGACATTTCAATTTTTATAAGTTTAAATAAGCATATATGCATAGTCGTAAGTTTTTTAGCGTTTTGTTTATCTTTGGTTAATTTCCAGGAATTTCAAAGATTGAAACACCATCATATAACAACACTGCTTCTAATACTTCTCAATGAAGAAAACCAAATGCAAACCAAACTTCTTGCAAATGTTGAAGAATGGGAGTTAAAGAAAAAGAAAGTAGGAATCACGTTTATTTTTATTTTATTCATATAAAATATAATAATTTTTGTTTTTTGTTTTTTGTTTTTTTTTTACAAACTACTAACTCTTTAAGTTCATTAATATTTTAAGAGGCAGAAGAAAACAAAGCTAAGAAAGGGAAGAGCAAGGAATAAATAGAAATGGTGGTGGTGAAAAAAGAAGATTTGGACAGCATAGATGTATAGTTTAGATATTATTTTCTAGGATTAGTATGATGTTTATAATAGAGATTTGAATTTTGTGATGTCTAAAGGATATATATGATATTTGTAGGAATGATTTCTAAGGATTTCATATATATATATATATATATATATATATATATATATATATATATATAATGTGTTAGTATAAAAAAAAGTTTGTTTATGTACGAGCATATTTGTTATATGTTAAACAAAACATTTTTTAAAGTAAACAAAATATATCCTAAAGTAAATGGATTATCTATTAAAGTAATATGTATTTTTATTTTCTTTATTGAGTATTCTTATATTGCAAAAAAAATATTTGTTAATATATTTGCATATAAATTAAAAAGTAAACAAAAAGTTTTGAAAAATAAATAAAATATCTGTTAAAGTAAAAGGACTATCTATTGAAGTAAAAGGATTAACTACTAAAGTAATGCATTAAAATGAGAATATATTTATGTTATGTGTCTACTTTGGTTCACTCACTGTCATATAGGGTATATTTTTATTAAATAAAAATGTATATGTTTTAAAATATTTATTACATGACAAGTAAAAGAAATATCTTTAAAAGTTAAAAACAAGTTGTTAAAAGCAAGCAAAAATTATTTGCAATATATGTAAAATAAATTATACATAAATATGGTGTAAAATAAATTATAAAGTAGACCTGGCAATTCTAACCTAGACACGATGACCTAGCCCGAATGACTTGACCCACGACCCATGATCGACCCGAAACTAGTGACCCAAAACCCGAAATCAACCCAACTTAACCCATACCCAACTCAAAGTGCAATTGACCCAACCTTGATACAAAACCCGAAATGACCCAACCCGAAACGACCTTACCCAAAATGACCCGGCTCGAAGTTGACCCTGTACCCGAAGTGATTCGACCCGAAGTTGACTCGATACTAGAAGTGACCCAAAATTAATTAATGTAACTTGAATTAATTGATCCGAAAAGACCAGAATTAATTTAAGCAAAAGAATTGACCCGAGCAAACCAAAATAAAAAATAACTACAATCACACTATCTTAATTTTTTTTAGTTAATTTGTAATGTGTAGCAGTGTAAGTAATTTACATATATTGAGTATTACTTTTCTCGATTTCTTCGGCCTTTTCTCTATTGAGTAATAATTTATTAAAAATTCGTAAAATAGATGGAAAATTAACGACTATTCTACAAAGTATGTCCATAAGATTAAAAAAAATTACTAAAGCTTGAAATAAGTCACAATTCTCACAAGTCTAAATGAACTATATTAAAGTAAATGAAATGTATTGCAAAGTTAAAAAGAAATTGCTTAAAGAAACTATAGTGAACAGTATTATAATAAATAAAAAAAAAGTATTACAAAAAACTATATATTTTATGAAATTCAATGTATATTTAACATCAAATGCATTAATCTAATAATGAAGTATGTCTTTCCTACATGAACCAGAAAAAAAAGTACATAAGTTGTAATAAAGTAAACAAAAATCACATAAATGTAAATAAAACAATGTTAAAAGTAACTTACCAGAGAAACTACTTATTTGGATAATTTCTATTGTCATGAGAAACACCTGATTGCCCACAAGCTCTACAAGTTCTTCCTTTTTTACTTTTTTCTTCAACTGCTACCTCTTTGGCACTCTTCAAGCGTTTAGAACTTATAGCAGACCCTATGTTGAGGCATTGATTCAGAGGCAGAATATCTACATCAACAACATATATCCAACAAAGAGCTGAATATCAGCTTCTTTGCCTTCTTTCAAACTTAGACCTACCATTCAAAAAGTATATAAGTTGTAGTAAAGTAAATAAAATCTAAATAATAGTAAATAAAACAAAGTTAAAAGTAATATACCTTCACCATTGTTCTTTTTCATAAGCTCTTCCTCAAATGAAGACAAGTACTTAACAAAATCAGACAGATCATCCTCATAACCCTCTGCTAGACTAACACAGGAGAACATTTTTTACCACACATCAGAGATTAGTTGCTTCTTTTTGTAAAAGTTAGAAGCCACAAATAATATATATATGTCTGTACAGAACACCATAACTGTAACACCCCCAAAATTCGAGTCTTTTTAAAATAATAAGAGTAACCTTTAACTTTCAAAACCCAACCATCGAACTCTAAGAGTGTTACTACTACACTTATTTTCTGTAGAAAATAAATGCAAAGCAAAATAAAATAATATTTAAATAAACTAAGTGGTCTAATTAGTGGCAAAATAAAATAGTCATTACATCAAAACTGCAAATTATTTTGAAAACCATAGTTAAAAAGAATAATTAAACTCGGAAATAAACTAAATTGTCTTAGCTACGTGATTAATCTAACGTCTCTTCACACGTAACCGAGTACCCTCTTACCAACCTGCAAAATAAATCAGAAACAAGAAAAGAGAGAGAACTCCCAAAATCAAATAAACTGAGTAATTCCAACTCCATCCCGTAAAATAAACCAACTATGATAAAAATTTTAGAAGTGTGGAGTATTGAATAAATAAGTGGTCCACAACAACTTTTCCATCCTTAGCTTACAAATCCCACGCACAAAACCCCAACACTTCAAAGCTTCTACTTTGGTAGAAAAGAAAACAACCCATTTTCTTAAAGAAAACTTCCAGTTGTAAATTTTAAGAAGATTAAAGAAATTTATTAGGTAGAACAAGAAATTAAGAAAAGGATCTATCAAATTTCAGATTTGCCAAGCTCAATCCAATACAAGAGAATCACAGTAAGAAAACTCATGGCTTACCAACGAAAAATCGGTTGGGGAGACGACTTGGAAAAAAATTTTGAAAGGATAGGTATTGTATCAGCATTCGGGTTAGATGTATATATATATTAGAAAGCTTAGGTTGAATTTCTCTAGAATATTAACAAGATAAGACTCAATTCAAATTGAGTTTGTTGTAAATTCCTATTGAAAAGATAAGCTTCAAATGTATTATTTTATCAGTTTCTGAAATTATCGAAAATCAGTTTTTTTTATTATTATTATTAAATCCGAAAATAGAAAATAATTAATATTTATTTGAAAATAAATTTAAAATTTAAAATTTTATACTAACAAAATCGTTGACTAAATATACTAAAAAATTTGGGGTATTACAATAACTCTCAAACATCTTGCAAGTGCAAGTACACTCTAGTGTAGATGAATCAAATGCAACATCAAAATTCCTTTGACGTTCATTATCTACATCAATGGAAAACTCAACTCCATCACCATAAATAGAATGACATCTTTCAACACCACAAGAAAAACAAGTAGCCTCACATTCTTGTTGAAATTCATAGAACATAAAACGAGTGTAAACTGAAGAACCATGCTTCTCTAACTTTAATGGAGTTTAGGCATTTGCTTGTTCAGTCTATTCTGTTCATCTTGCTCATGCCTTTGTGCATTTAGGGTTGTTTCTTACCGAAGGAGAAACTCAACACATGACACATGAGGATTTATGAAATTACAAAAAAAAAAAAAGTTATTTTCACCCTCAGATCTAGATGTAGATCTTAACAAACCACCCATAAATAAATCCCTAAAATAGGCAGGGATCTAAAGATGCTTGATCTTGAACATATAAGCAAACCATTCATGTGCTACCAAATCATATATCTCCATCACAGTATTCCAACCATCAAGAAACTCATTAGATTCAATTTCCCTGTCCCAAACAACAACATAAAGTTCTTTCAAAAAGTCAATGTCATTACAAAAAGTTGTACCCACTTTCTCTACAACTTTCCTCATGATGTGTCACATGCACAATCGATGTTTCGTTTTGGTAAAAACTTTCTGTATTGCAATACCCATTGCAGGGTCTTGGTCAGTTATAAGGTAAGAAAGCTCATTTCCCATACATTTTAGAAAAGTATGAAAAAGCCATACAAAAGACCCCACATCTTCTTTAATTAACAAGGTTGACAAAATGTGACACATTGTTTATGATGGTCAACTCCAGTAAAAGGGTTGAGCACTAAGGAGTATTTATTTGTATCATATGTGGTATCAAAAGAAATGGAATCCCCAAACAAGTGAAAGTCCTTTCTCCCTATGGGATCAGCCCAAAAAACCTGTGTTAGATGCCTAGTTGCATCAACACAATAATCCAAATAATAACCACCATTACTGTTTTTTGCTTTATGTTGAAGATTTTCTGTAAATATAGCCGCATCAGCTTCAGAAAAATAAACTTTTAAGTCTGAAAAAAGTTTTTAAATTGATTATTAGTGCCTATCACATGTTTATAACCTCTTCAATATTCTTTCATCATCCTATAGGACATAACATCCCCAATGTTCAACTTTGAATTATCAAATATAAACTTCCTATGAACACAAGTTAAGCCATTATCATATGGTTTAGTGACCTGTTTGGTAGTAGGAGTTGAGAAGGGATGACAATGGCTTTCATGAAAGAAATAAACAACATACTTTCAACCATCACAATACACAAACTTAATCATAGCAGGACACCCAATCCTCCTGACTGTCGTCTTCCTAAAAACAACACCTTTAACATCTTTTTCATCTTTCTTATTATCATTGACAAAACCTTCTTTGTTACAAACCAAATATTTAATAAGTACAAGACCCTTTTTACCATCAAGAACAGGCAACTTCTTTTCTACCTTGCTAGTATTATGACGGACTTTGAATCCACATTCACTAGCATACTTACAATAAAAATCGATTCCATCTTGAAGACAATTAAATTTCAATCCAAAAAAAGGCTTATATTCCATAGAACAACCAGGAATAAACTCTTTACCACCTTTAGAATTATAAACTATCCTAGGTAGTTCAACATGAGAAGGAGTTTTAAAAATGATTACATTAACATCTCCAGCTTGAACATCTAAAGAAGAGAGCCCAACTGTTTCAGACATCATCCTGAAAAGTAGATGAATCCAAAATAATAGTAGACAAAACATCACTAAAAGTAAAAGCAAAACAATTAAAAAATGAGGAAATGAAATATTTAAAGAATATTTCAGACATCATCTTGAAAAGTAGATGAATACAAATTATAGGTAGACAAAACATCACTAAAAGTAAAAGCAAAACAATTAAAAATGAGGAAATCAACATGTTTTGGGTAATTTTTACCCAAGCAACGTGGGCCAATAAGAAGGCGACACGTGTCAGCCTTGGATTTGTCCAAACTGGACCTATCCACATTTTACACGTGGCGTTCCCAGACTTCAGGAAAAAAGACGGCCATTAGGGCCCAAATCCCGAGAAAGCCGTAATTCGGCGCAGCTCATCAGAATTAGGTCAGAGTGACCTAATCAGGGGCACATTTATCAATGACCCTATAAATAGGGAGATTCCCCCCATTTTGGGGACATCTACAATTTATTACAGCCTAACCAACATTCTCTTACATCAGAGAAAACACCTGATCTCGGAATTTGAGAAGATCTTACTTTTACTTTTCCGCACTCTTTACATTCTTCTACATGTTCTAACTTGATCGTTGGAGGCGGAGCTCCTACCAACCGGAGTATTTGTGTTTTGTAGGTACGGACCGCGCCGGACCAATCTTCGACCTGTAATTCTCCCAAGGAACAAAAACACCCAAAACATTTGGCGCCGTCTGTGGGGAGAGTACCTCTAAGATGGTTCAAGAGTTTGCATCGCCACCTAAACCCACTTGGCCTAGAGCCGATGGTGAGGTCTATTCAGACCATGATACAGACAACAACTGTGAAGTCGAAACCCGAGTAGGCCTTGATGGGTCACTCCTCTCTAAACAATGAAGTCAACAATGAAGCGGGTACCAGCAAGACTGCTGGACCACCACCTGGTAATACCTAGGCGGCAGGGGGTCAGGCTCCAATAACCCGAGACGAACTCATGAAATTCATGACAAGTTTCAAGGGTGAAATCAAGGACCTAATCAACAAGAGAACGATTGGCTCTAACGAGGGTCAGTCGGCAAAGAAGACTCCTCAAGTTGAGAGGAGAAAGTTTGTCAGAGACAGGCAGCCTACTCCACATCCAAAGGAGAAGACTACGCCTGCCATTGATTGGACAAAGATCCTTCTGCCCCAGACGGGCAAAAGGAAGGTCATCCAAGCTGTTCAGCCGGATGGGAGCAAGAAAACCTTCTCTGATGCTCGTCACATCATCGAGCACAACTGGAGTCAGCAGCTGTCTGAGTCAGCCTCTACATCGAGCTTTCCAGACAGCTTCAAAAATACATCTGCAAGGAATTCTTAATCCTTGCATGAGAGCCATACAGGCGGCAAGTCCGTCCATACTGGCCCTCAGATGATCGAGTCAGCCCCGTATGTGCCTCAGATGCCATACGGGTAGTACACCCTCCTTTCATGCAGCTAGCCCTCTTTGGGGAACAGGCGGCATATAATGTCCAACCCTTGGACTAGCAGCTCTGTCTGATTAAACTTGGTGAACAAACTTCTGCGTTCACCAAGGAGATAACTGAGGCAGCACAGCTGGCCAAGGTTAAGAATGTGTTGGTTGGTGCCTATGATGGTACCACCAACCCTGAAGACCACCTCATGGCCTACACCAACCTCATGCACATGTAGGGGTTGGAGGATGCTATGTGGTGCCGATGCTTCCCGGCTACCTTGAAGGGCATGACCCAACAATGGTTTGGCAATCTGCCAGCCGGATGCATTGATAGCTTCAGGAGGCTTGCCTTCCTGTTTGCCTCTAACTTCTCGATGAACATCCCTGCCAAGAAAACAAGTCTCGACTTGAGCACCATACGGCAGGGAGATAGAGAAGGATTCCGCTCATACGTTAGACGGTTCAATCTGGTGAAAATCCAGATATAAGGGCTGTCTGACGAGGTAGCTTATACAGACTTCTTCAAGGGTCAGAAGGATGGGTCAACCTTTAAGTTTGACCTCGTCCGGAAGAGGGTCTTCAGCCTCCAAGAGGCGTTGATAGAGGCGGAGAGCTTCAGAAAAACAAGAAGAACGTCAGTCCTTCTTCTTCGTCTTCCAAGCCTAACAATGCTACCAACAACGTTAACCTCAATGATGTGTTAGCTCTTAATGCTTCTACTCATAGATTCCAAAGGCAAAAGAGGGTTTATACGCCTTTGGGAATGAGCTACGATGCTGCTTTTAATCGCTTGCATAGTCAAGGATTGATCATGCCTATTAGGCCCTTTCTAGAACCTCGACCGGAGAACAGAACTGCTAGCTATGACCCCAATGTTCATTGCAAGTTTCATCAAGGCAAAGGTCATACTACTAAGAAATGTTGGAGGTTGATGGATGCGATCCAATGATGCTAATCAACTTCTTGTCCCTCCAAGGGGCAAGAAGCCCAATATTCAAACAGGTCCTCTTTCTGATGCTTTGGCTATCACGGGAGATGAAGTCTCCTTTAATTCGTCACTACTCATTCAACCTGTGAATGAACCTCTACCAGAAGTTGTTGTTGTTTCAAGCTATGAAGAAGTGAATGGAATTTGGGATAGTGACGATGAAGACGTCTATCTCAAAGATATAGCCTATTCATCCCTTGGCACTGGCGAAGATGTTTGGGGGGACCTTGAGGTTAAGGTTCTCACCAGGAATGGTAGGTTGCAACAGCCTAGTCCACCTCCACCTCTACCACAAGCACAACCAATAGTTGATCCCATCGACCCTGTGAGCAACGATGTGATCAAGTAACTATAAAAGACTAAGGTGAAAATGAATGTATGGAAGCTTTTTGCTACCCCCCACGAGCATCGAAAGGCTGTGATGAATGCTCTGGTAAAGATAGGAGTTGATAGTGACATGACTCCTCAAGGGCTAGTTAGTTTTCTCACTACTAAATTACCAAGTACCAATAATCTAATTTCCTTTTCTGATAAGGATCTGCCCCGGAAGGGGATCAACATAACAAGGACTTACACCTTACTGTGGTGTGTAGGCGGATGAATGTTCCCATGAGCCTAGTTAATAATGGCTCAGCAATCAATGTATGCCCACTGTGCGCTGCAAAGAAGTTGCGCATAAAAAATGAAGAATTGATCCCCTCCACTCAAGGGATTCGTGCTTCTAATAATACTTGTCGTCAAGCCGTGGGTAATATCATGTTAAACATAACTACTGGAGCCATTGAACGTCGCACTAAGTTTCAGGTGGTGGACATTAAGGCTTCTTTTAATCTGCTATTAGGTCGTCCTTGGCTTCATGAGCTAAAGGGGATCCCGTCATAGCTGCACCAAAAAGTAAAATCCATAGTTGGAGGGTTTCCAATCACCATTGATGCCTCTCCTATGCGTACTCAAGTTATTGACACTCCCATTGTCCATGTCGAACATGATGAAGAAGATGAGGATCTCTGCGGGTTTTCACTAGACGATGTTCTTATGATTGAAGAAGAGGAGAAGTGTCACCTCGACTTTGATCCCTATTCAAATACCAACATCAATGGAATCATGAAGAAGCAAGGGCATTTCCCTGGAATGACCCTTGGACTTAAGAAAAAGATGGCTGAACTCTGGGGTCACCTTGGTGCACCCAAGAAAGACACATTTGGCTTGGGGTTCAAACCAACAAAGGAAGATGTGAAACAAGCTCTCTCGAAGATGAAAGCTCGCAACAATGCTCGAACCATGAAGACGGAAATGGCCATGAATCCTTATCCCTTCACTCTCAATGCCTAGTACATCAAAGAGGGTGAAAACTTCCCATGCTACGAGTTCCCGGAGCCTTTCGTCCACAATAGGAAGCGTGAGCCAGGTTTCGAGGTGTTCCTGGATTATGATTTCATCAACGAAGGCGATGAGTTCTCAATAGCTGAAAGACCAGTTAGTCTGAGCTCTGATGATATGAATATTAATCTTCTTTTCGGGCTGGAAAATAATGAACCCAAGCCTATTAACAATGAAAATTCTGAGCTCATTCAAGCTATCATATCGAGCAAAGATTTCGACCCTTCTGAGTTAATTGTCCCAGCTGATGGTGTTCTAAAGGGATTGCGTAAGACGGTGAAGATTACTACGCCGAGTGGAGGAAAGCTGGAAATGACCAGTGGCGAAGGTCCTATGTTTGATGAAATTGAATCTTCTAGGTCCGAGTCCGAGTCCAAGATTGAGTCTGTTGATGGGTCTTTAGGATCTGAGGCCGACCCCCTTTCTGCTATTGAGTCTTCTTTTTTAGTTCCTCCTAGTGTTGAGCCTCTTGTCGAGTCTCCTCCCTCTATCCCAAATAATTCCGACAAGGTCGCAGCTGACCTTGTCCTCTTTGATGTAATGACCAATGAATTCAATGAAATGAGTACCTTTGCTTACGATGCGTGTCATTCCCCTAAACGTGATCAATACTGCTTTGCTAATGATAAAAATGACAAAGAAATAATAAAAGCAATGGAAGAACATGAAAATAAAACTGCAATTATTGAGGATACAAAAACAGTTAATATTTCCAATGATACGAACGCAAAGAGCTAATTAACTTGCTTAGTGAATTTTTTGATGTATTTGCTTGGTCATACCAGGATATGCCAGGGATTGACAGGGATATAGCTCAGCATACAATACCACTCATTCTAGGTATGAAGCCTGTTAAACAAAAGTCCGCCATATGAAACCGGATGTGGCTCTTAAAATCAAGGAAGAGATTAGAAAACAACTGGCTGCAGGTTTCATCAAAGTGTTTAAGTATCCAGAGTGGATAGCTAATGTGGTTCTAGTTCCAAAAAAAGATGGAAGGGTCAGAATGTGTGTTGATTATAGGGATCTCAACAAAGCACGCCCAAAGGATGGGTTCCCTCTACCTCACATTGACATTCTGGTCGACAACACAGCAAACCATGCACTCCTATCATTCATGGATGACTACGCTGGATAAAATCAAGTACTGATGGTTGAGGAAGACATGGAGAAAACCACATTCATCACTTAATGGGGAACATATTGCTATACAGTAATGCCATTCAGGTTGAAAAACGCGGGTTCCACCTACCAAAGAGTAGCCACATCATTATTACATGATATGATGCATAAAGAGGTAGGGGTCTATGTTGACGATATGATCGTCAAGTCAAAAGATCGGCCAGGCCACATGATTACACTTCGCAAATTCTCCGCAAGTATAACATGAGATTGAATCCGGCAAAGTGTGCATTTGGAGTTACATAAGGCAAACTACTTAACTATGAGATCAGTTCTCGAGGGATTAAAATAGATCCCACAAAAGTCAAGGCATTCATGGACATGTCACCACCTAAGGTTGAGAAGGAAATTCGAGGTTTTATCTGAAGGTTACAATATATAAGTAGGTTCATATCCAAACTCACTGCGATATGTGAACCTATATTCAAGAAGCTAAAGAAGAATGTTCCAGTTACATGGGATGACGATTGCCAAAAAGCTTTCGACAAGATTAAAGAATACCTGGCAAACCCACCTGTGCTAGCACCAACAATACCTGACTTTCCTCTTCGACTCTACCTTACGGTCACTAGAGAAACGATGGGGGCAATGCTAGCAAAAGAAATCGAAAGCAAAGAGAACGCAATCTATTATTCGAGTAAAAAGCTTCAAGGTTATGAGACCAGGTACACACCACTTGAAAAGTTGTGTCTCGCACTCGTGTGGGCCGCACAAAAATTAAGGCATTACATGCTCACTCATACATTTCATGTTGTGTCAAAGATGGATCCTCTCAAGTACCTGTTCGAAAAGGCAACACTCAATGGCAGATTATCAAGATGGATAGTCAACCTTGCTCAGTTTGACTTGAAATTCGTACCACTGAAAGCCATCAAAGGTTCTACAGTTTCTGACTTCTTAGCAGATTTTCCATTGGAAGAAGCTGAGAAAGAAGAAGAAGAGTATGATTTCCCTGATGAGGATCTACTAATGACTGAGGATGATAGCAAGACGCTCTATTTCGACGGAGCTTCGAACCAAAAGGGTTGTGGTGTAGGAGTCTTGCTCGTATCGCCCAACAAAGAACACATCCCAATTTCCATGACGCTCGACTTTGATGTCACCAACAATGCTGCAGAATATGAAGCATGCATCTTGGGGTTAGAAACAGCTGTGGCCCTTGGAATTAAGAAGCTTGGATTCTACGGCGATTCGTCACTAATCATCAACCAGATCTCCAAGAGATGGAAAGTGAGAAGTGAAAGTCTCGCTACTGTAGGGAATATTTCAAGCATTACCCCAAACTTGAACCCCACTGTGATCATACACTTAAGCATGGTGGCGTCCAAAGGGAAGGAAACTAGAGAAAAAGAATCGCCAACAAGTTTTAGGAACTTGTAAACCGTTCATAGGGTGAAGGTTACACCCCTTAACGATCCATGAGATCGTCAACTCCAATAGGTCTTGAACCAAATAGGGTTCGGGGATGAAGGTACAAATCCAACCTAAAAGATATTGAACCTGCCCTAATAATAGGCCTGAGTAGTCTTCTCGTATTCATGTGCGCTTTCTGACTAACATACAATCAATAGGTTTACCCTAAACCTGTTTAATCTATGTTGGTTGAATATTAATGAGCAAATAAATCTATTATTGGCGATCACTTGAATTATAATCATATTATCCTAAATAAGATTATTAATTATCTTATTAAGCGTGATTACAAGTACAAATTCCCTTTAAACCTACAAGAAAGGGCGTGATCAAGCAATAACAACAAATAAATATAATATCAATCAACATAATAATCATCATCATAATAATAATAATATTCACAATCTCAAAGCATAATAATATTAGCAAGATCCTAGGCATGATACTAACAAGATTAATAACAAACCCTAGCATGTCACTAAACATTAAAAATAAAAGCTTTATTCCTAACATGATACTAACATGCTATTAGGAAAGAAAATAGGAAGCATCCTGGAATTCATAATTGATATAAGCAAATCACCCTAAATATCATACTAAGGAAAGCATCCTAACATGATACTAGGAACCAAAATAACAATCTTATCATGAATTCTATATCATAAGATCGATTAAACAATTAAAACACTTACTTGGATGCCTCATATCTCTTTCTAATAACAAAATACACACGTTAGTAACTTCAAGGAAAAGTATAAAATCAAACAATTAAATTAAATAATGGAAATAGAGATTTGGGACCAAACCCTTAGAAATTATAACCTTTCACGTCTAGGGCGAAGGCAACTTCGAACTTGGCTAGGTGTGTCTAGATCTAATGAATGAGGAATTTTGTAAGAGGCTAGGCTAGAAAGAGAGAGAGAATATCAAGAATTTCTTGATGAGAGTTGATGATTGTTGATTGTAGATGATTGAAAATGGAGGTTTAAGGAGGCTATTTATAACGAAAACAGTCCGGAATATGATAAAAAAGAATCAGCGTTCAAAAAGGAATAAAACATGATGTTGTCACCGCAGTAGCCCCTATCGCCGCGCGATAGAGTGCAGCGCCGCGCGATAAGCCTGTCGTCCGGCGCTGCAAGATAGCTTTTTGCGGATTTTTTTTTATCATATCTTTTGATCCAGAAGTCCAAATAAGTCATATAATATGTCGTTGGAAAGCTCTTGAAGTATAATTTCCAACCTAATTGGAATCAGATTAAAATATTTTGTAGATAAAAAGATATGGCCGAAATAGTGGGATGGTGTCAGTTTTGGATAGAGTTTCGTATTCCATTTATATCTTTTTCGTTATAGCTCGGAATTAATATTATAATATTTCATTGAAAAGATAATTTCAAGATCTAATCAACCATGTAATATTTGGATAAAGATTATGAGGCACGAAAATAATATATGACTGTCTTTGAACATCTTTAAATTCAAATAGAATTAGGACTTAAAAAAGGAAAGTTTTTATTCAATTTCAAATTCTATGATTTTATCTTTTCAAAAAGGATAATTAACATCTTTTAAAAACTCATAAAAGCTTCTAATAAATCCTAATTAGTTTAGGAATAGTATTAAACCTTTGGATCCTCCACATGATCATTGGGTCATAGGTAAAATCCGGTTTGGGCCCAGTTTAGTATTTTGGCCATAACTTCCTCATTATTCATTGGAATTGGGCTTATAATATGTCATTGAAAAGGTCTTTTCAACCCCATCCAACTACACCATTATTGGACCCATATAATGGACCAAACTAAACTGAAATGCACGTTTTTCATAAATAGGGTAAGAAAAGAAATATTTTCAAAAACAGAAAGAAGAGATATTTTAATAAAAACATCCTCATCACTAGAATTTTCACACTTTTGCTTTATTCGATAATCAAATGACGTGAAAGGTACTCATCACTAGGTTTGGTTTTTGGGCAGACACAATTGGGTGTCTACAGAAGCCCCCACTTTGACTGAGTTTGGAGAAACACAAGTTTCGAAAACGAAAGTCAAAGTAGCGATAGGGACGGAGAATGATTCAGAACGTTTTGTGATCCTAAATCATTCTTGTAACGCCGATACGTGCAAACTAGTGTTAGTTAAAACAGATAAAAGAGTTAAGAAACGCGTATCTTGCACCGTCGAGCACACGTCTCTGGAGTAACCGATTTGTTGTGACAATCTTCCACAAGGTAGGGAATGCCATCTTGCTATTTTGATGTTGTGGTCGTCTCTGAACAAAGAGCTTTTTTGATATGTCCATGCGTCTCTGAACAATGAGCTTCTTTTTTGTTTGACGATCTTCCTCAAGCTAGGGGATACCTCTTGAAGACTGCTACGCTTGTAACTGCCTCCAATTTCCGCTGCGATAGTCTTCTGCAAGCCAGAGAATACTATCGAAGATTGCTTCACCTGAAACGACCTTCCACCGCCTTATAACCATCTTCCGCAAGCCAGGGAACATCATCGAAGATTGCTCCACCTGAAGCCATCTTCAGTTGTTGCGATAATATTCCGAAGAAAATTACCGAAGATCAACGCCTGTCGATCCTTAATGCTGCTTGAATTTTGCTGTTGATGCTTTGGGTGATGACAATCCTCTTTTCTTTAGGAACAATTTTCAACACGACTCTTGTATGATGTATGACAATCCGATTTAAGGAAAGTTGTCAATGCCACATAACAATCCATCCTTGGAAATGTTGCTACGATGAAGCGACAATCCATATCTCGAAAAATTTGCCAAATCCAATTTTGGGAAAAGTTGCCAATGCTTCGTAACAATCTGTCATAAGAACTTTGCTACGATCAACAATCCACATCTTGGAATATAACTCTTAAAAGCAATCCACCTTGGAAATTTGCCAACGCTATGCGACAATCCTTTTAGGAAAATATTGCCACTTTTGACAATCCGCATCTTGGAACATTTGCAAAAAAGAGTCGACCGACAATCCACTTCGGGAAAATTTGCCACTTACTGAAATGAATGACAATCCACGTTGAGGAACCTTTGCCGAAATTTATGATGAGTAGAGACCCACGACAATTCTTTGGGAAATTTTACCATAGGGAACTATGTGTATGACAATCCAATTTTGGAAAAATTTCCAAATAGAGTAGGAGCATGACAATCCACGCTTGGAAACTTTGCCTGAGATGACAATCCAATCTTGGAAAAATTGTCGTTTAAGAAGAATGCGCGACAATCCACTTTGGAAACATTGTCAGTTGGGGATGACAATCCAATCTTGGAAAAATTGTCGTATAAGTTCTTGCTTTTGAACCGATGCCTTGATGCTTGTAATGAGCCAATGCTTAGGTGCTTAAGCTAAGTGAGACGATTGTCGTCAGGTCAATCACTTACTGTGATTGTAATCAAGCCGACTACTAATCATGTCAATTTGCATATAGGGGCCAACTGGCGTACCAAGGAACCCGAAATTGTTGTTTGAGGTCCGCATAATCAAATATGGGGCCATGTATCTCATCGTTGCTCTGGCGCACGCTGGAAACCGCTGTCTTCGCGTCCTCGCTCTGTCGCCAGGCGACAGCCTTGTCGTCTGACGCTGGAGTCAGGTTTTCATTCGCGGCTTTTCGAAAAAAATCCGGGAATGTTCTTGCTCACTGGAATGTACCCGCATTTATATTTTGGACTATAGGACTTTTCTTATCTTTCTTTAGGGTTGACCTAAGACTTAGTGTTGCTTGACTCATTGACTTGACATGACACAAGGTATAAACTTGACTTAATGATGACTCACTTCGTGTGACTCGTGTGTGCATAGTGTTGACTCTTGAAGCTCGATATGTACATGACTCGAAATGCAGAAAACAAAAATTTCCATCATTTTTGGAGGGTACCGACTTTCTCCCGAAAAAAGAAAGACGCAAAAGGGAAGAAGTTTTTTATGGTGCATGTTGAATGAGCTTAGTCAAATGTATGCGCCCACGTTGTATTTCATAGTACAAGGATTGTAACATCTTAGACTATCCTAGTTGACTCGAAGATGAAAGTATTTAGGTAACTTAGGCGCGGAGGCTAAGTGATTCATACTTTGTGATGCAATGATGATTATGATTGATGAGTGATGTTGATATGACAAGGAATGCATGCTTCAATGTTGTGTTAAGATTTCATGACAAAGGGTTCCTAAAGAGAGGATTATTTGTCTATATATCTGTGATGTGTGTGAAAGTGATACTACGGTTAGGTTGCAAAGGCTAAGTGTATGGAAAAAGTATTTTGAGAAGAGTCAAATGATGGTGACTCTTAGGCTAGGTAAGCTAATAATGTAGGGATCAAGCCCCCAAGTCTAGCTCTAAATGGAAAGGGATAAGCATAGGAGATCTCTTAATGTGATCAATTATGAATGTAAATATGAATGCATTTTTATTACGGCAGCACCCCAATGTGAGGTTGCCTACGTATCCGTTAGGAATCAGGTCGAACGTAGCTCTAGCCGAACCACGAACAAGTGTGTGTATACCTCAAAGAGGTCTTTTGAGGGTTGTAACGTGGTTAGGCTAAAGGTTAAAAGAAGAAGGGGATAAAGGCTCAAGACCCTAGATAAGCACCCAAGGTGTGCAACCTTGCTTTTGAATCTTTGTATTTGTATGCTTGAGGTTTCCATACTTTTGAGCTATTTTCTTTTATATTTTTTGCTCTCTCTTTTTTTCGCTTTGTCATTTTTTATTTGGATAAGTGTGGGCAATCCCGATCATACGGTCTATCACTCACTTGGCATTCATGTTTCTCAGACGGTACCTAGCACTCGATAAGAGACGCAATATGAGACGTGTTCTTATCAAAGATATATTCATATCAAAGACATTGGAACACTTGCCCTTTTGTACACTTTTATCATTTTTGCTTATTGAATTTTTTGAAATTACTCAAGCTTTTATTCTTTGAAAATTGCATAAATTGCACACCATCCCATCCCAAGGTTGGTAGATGTGGGTCGAAGAAAGAAAGGTCTATCGTTAGACGAGGCTCAAAGTGGCTTTTCAAGAAAGGATTTATATTCTTTAAAGGGTGAAAGGTGATATTATGTGGCTACAAGGGGTGCCTCAAATCATTGGTATACCTTATGCTTAGTTCGACATGGCTTTTTTTTTTTT
This sequence comes from Chenopodium album, assembly GCF_948465745.1. NCBI lineage: Eukaryota > Viridiplantae > Streptophyta > Magnoliopsida > Caryophyllales > Amaranthaceae > Chenopodium > Chenopodium album. The sequence continues at coordinate 15,783,449 of NC_137847.1, read as the reverse complement.
TTTTTTTTTTTTTTTTTTTTTTTTTGCAATGCAATGCGATGATCATGTGCAATAAAACAAATGCTCATTTTATTAAAAAAGTGAAGGGTAGAAATCAAACTCTAAAAAATAAATATAAGGAGGATGAAGGGTGCCTATGCTAGACTTATTGGCAAAGGGTTTGAAAAAAGAAGAAGAAAGCATGAAATTATGGTAAAAAGCTTGCCTTGTGCATTTGTTTCATCATTACCCTTTCTTTGTTTGTCAATCACATGACTCAAACTCGACTCAACATGTATGGATGGGAAAAGAGTGTAATGAGGTGAATGATGTAGGAAGGAAGCATGTAAGATGAAAGTGGTGCATGAATGTAGAAAGTGTGAAAGAAGAAAAGTGTAAGATATTTAATGTATGGTGAAGTGATGTGAAAGAATGTGGAAAGCTATAGAAATTTCTGGAATAGGACGGACCCCCAACTCAAATGACGGAAAGGACGACTCATGCATGAACCTAAGACATGGTCATGGTGTGAAAAGAGTATGTACAAAGTGTGTGAACCTTGTGAGTGTAAGTGATATGTTCAAGACTCGTCTCATGACCGTGTGACTAGACTATGTGACTAGACTCAAACAAAGACTAAGCTAAGACTTCACGTATGTGCACTAAACTGGACAGGTTGTAGTATTTTAGTCATAAGTTTTTATCTGTGACTCTGATTGGGACGAAACCAACGCCAAATTAAAGATAAAACTCGGGGCTACAGATCCATAGGTTGTAAGACTCGTCACTCTTTCTAGAACCCCGGATATGACCAAAACAGGTTGACGTTTGTGCAGTATACGGGAGTAAAAATCCAGGTTGACTCAAAGGAACTATGACTTGATTTTAGACATATTTATTAGCCAAATTAATTAACTAATTAATTAAGCAAAGTCTTTTAGTCTTTGGTTAGTTTATTTAAGCATATTCATAATTACAAGTCAAACCAAACGGTTAGTTTAATCACATGTAAGTATGCACAAGCAAATAATGCACAAATAGTCAAATAGGCACAATATGATGCAATGAGTTTGCAACCTAACCATGGCTCTAGTTCTCTAAAGTTCAGGATATGGGTTAGTCAAGGAGGGTCCATGGTTATTAGTCCAGATGCATCGCGCAGAAGCCTTACCTTTGGAAGGGTTGGCGCGTATGGATGGGACCCCGCGAGTTAAACTCGCTTCCATAGTTTGGTGAATTCAACATTCTCGGATGTACCCTTCGTTGCTCAGAGCGTTCGATTGGGTAGATGGAGCATGAATTCCTAGAGGGTTATGTCCATATGTAGAACACATATGGGTTTCAGAAAAGAGAGAAAAACTCAATCAGGAAGTAGAATCGAGCCAACAGTGCTAGAACTAGTCAAAACAAGAAGGCAGAGTTCTAGCTCGGTATTGGAAGACACGGCGCCAGACAACAGAGTCTGTCGCTAGAAAATGGCTCCGTCGCCAGAAGACAAAATTGTCACTAGGCGACGAGGCCATTTTTCAAGCGACGAACGCTGTTTTCTAGGCGCTAGTTCCCACATGCCTCAGCAGCTTTTTGTGTTCTTAGAATTTTCCAGTTTTCGCAGTATTATTTCGATTCTAGTTGTTAAATATATTTCTCAAATTTCCTACTTCTAAAAATCCTATGTTTTTTACTCATTACGGATGGTCTTTCCAATGAGAACATTTTTTATGCATATGACAATAATGTTAATCAAAATTACGCACATGAAATACTTAGAACTTTTCAAGTCTCATCCACTCATTCTAAATCATTGCCAAAATAAATTTTAGGAATTAAAATAGAAATCCTCCCCAGTGGAGTCGCCAAAAACTGTAGGGAATATTTCAAGCATTACCCCAAACTTGAACCCCATTGTCATCATACACTTAAGCATGGTGGCGTCCAAAGGGAAGGAGGCTAGAGCAAAAGAGTCGCCAACAAGTTTTAGGAACTTGTAAACCGTTCACAGGGTGAAGGTTACACCCCTTAACGATCCATGAGATCGTCAACTCCAATAGGTCTTGAACCAAATAGGGTTCGGGGATGAAGGTACAAATTCAACCTAAAAGATATTGAACCTGCCCTAATAATAGGCCTCTACTTTATTCTTCTCGTATTCATGTGCGCTTTCTTACTAACATGCAATCAATAGGTTAACCCTAAACCTGTTTATCTATGTTGGTTGAATTTAATGCACAAATAAAACTATTATTGGCGATCACTTGAATTATAATCATATTAGCCCTAAACAAAATTATTAATTATCTTATTAAGCGTGATTACAAGTACAAATTCCCTTTAAACCTGGAAGAAAGGGCGTGATCAAGCAATAACAACAAATAAATATAATATCAAGCAACATAATAATCATCATCATAATAATAATATTCACAATCTCAAAGCATAATAATATTAGCAAGATCCTAGGCATGATACTAACAAGATTAATAACAAACCCTAGCATGTCACTAAACATTAAAAATAAAAGCTGTATTCCTAACATGATACTAACATGCTATTAGGAAAGAAAATAGGAAGCATCCTAGAAATCATAATTGATATAAGCAAATCACCCTAAATATCATACTAAGGGAAGCATCCTAACATGATACTAGGAACCAAACTAACAATCTTATCATGATTTCTATATCATAAGATCGATTAAACAATTAAAGCACTTACTTGGATGCCTCGTATCTCTTTCTAATAACAAAATACACACGTTAGTAACTTCAAGGAAAAGTATAAAATCAAACAATTAAATTAAATAATGGAAATAGAGATTTGGGACCAAACCCTTAGAAATTATAACCTTTCACGTCTAGGGTGAAGGCAACTTCGAACTTGGCTAGGTGTGTCTAGATCTTATGTATGAGGAATTTTGTAAGAGGCTAGGCTAGAAATGAGAGAATACCAAGAATTTCTTGATGAGAGTTGATGATTGTTGATTGTTGATTGTAGATGATTGAAAACGGAGGTTTAAGGAGGCTATTTATAACGAAAACAGTCCGGAATATGATAAAAAAGAATTAGAGTTCAAAAAGGAATAAAACACAACGCTGTCGCCGCAATAGCCCCTGTCGCCGCGCGACAGAGTGCATCGCCGCGCGACAAGCCTGTCGTCCGGCGCTGCCAGACAGTTTTTGTGGATTTTGTTTTTATCATATCTTTGGATCCAGAAGTCCAAATAAGTCATATAATATGTCGTTAAAAAGCTCTTGAAGTCTACTTTCCAACCTAATTGGAATCAGATTAAAATATTTTGTAGATAAAAATATATGGCCGAAATAGTGGGACGGTGTCAGTTTTGAATAGAGTTTCGTATTCCATTTATATCTTTTTTGTTATAGCTCGGAATTAACATTATAATATATCATTGGAAAGATAATTTCAAGATCTATCCAACCATATAATATTTGGATAAAGATTATGAGGCACGAAAATAATATCTGACTGTGTTTGAAGATCTTTAAATTCAAATAAAATTAGGACTTTAAAAAGGAAAGTTTTTATTCAATTTCAAATTCTATGATTTTATCTTTTCAAAAAGGATAATTAAGATCTTTTAAAAACTCATAGAAGCTTCTAATAAATCCTAATTAGTTTAGGAATAGGATTAAACCTTTGGACCCTCCACATGATCATTGGGTCGTAGGTAAAATCCGGTTTGGGCCCAGTTTAGTATTTTGGCCAGAACTTCCTCATTATTCATCGGAATTGGGCTTATAATATATCGTTGGAAAGGTCTTTTCAACCCCATCCAACTACACTATTATTGGACCCATATCATGGACCAAACTAAACTGGAATGCAAGTTTTTCATAAATAGGGTAAGAAAAGAAATATTTTCAAAAACAGAAAGAAGAGATATTTTAATAAAAACATTCTCATCACTAGACTTTTCACACTTTCACTTTGTTCGATAATCAAATGACGTGAAAGGTACTCATCACTGGGTTTTGTTTTTGGGGAGACACAATTGGGTGTCTACAGCTACGTATCAAGCTCATCTGGAAACTCTCACGGAGCAACTAGATGAAGTGGAATACACATATTTGCCTAGAGAAGAGAATCAGTTTGCCGACGCACTAGCTAATTTGGCATCAATGGTGCGAATTCCAAGAGACACAATTCGAATGCCATTGACCATAAAAAGAAGATACGAGCCGACTTATGTTCATGCACTTGATGATGAACAAGAATCGCAAGAAGAAGATGAAGAGCCATGGTATACAGATATCCTTAACTATGTGACGAAGGGAGAATACCCTCCTAACACTGATAATAGGGCACGCCGTGCTTTGACGCTCCTAGCCTCACAGTATGTGCTCATCAGGGGAGAACTCCACAATGAACCGCTCAAGGGAGAAATCTCTTATGTATAGCTGAGAAAGAAGCATACAGAACCATGGAAAACCTTCACGCCAGAATATGTGGAACGCATATGAATGCTAAAATGTTAGTCCAAAAGATTCAACGACAGGGTTATTATTAGACTACCATGGAGAGAGACTGTCACGAATATGTAAAGAAATGTATCAAGTATCAAGTCTACGTAAATTTGCAACACGTTCCACCTTCGCTTCTCTACACATATACTTCTCCATGGCCTTTCTCTACTTGGGGAATCGACATCATTGGGAAGATAACACCACCAGGACAAGGGGGACATGAGTTCATCCTTGTAGCAATCGACTACTTCACCAAATGGGTCGAGGAAGCTTCATATGCTAAACTCACGGCAAAACATGTAGCTCAATTCATCGTGAAAAATATCATATGCCGCTATGGTGTACCGCACGAAATGATCAGTGATAATGGGACACATTTCCAAGCCGAGTGCGCAGAATTGTTACAAAAATATCATATCAAACATCACAGATCGTCACCCTATAGACCATAAACAAATGGTGCGGTTGAATCGGCCAATAAGAATGTGAAAACTATCATCGAAAAGATGACGGAAAATTACAAAGATTGACCGAGCAAGCTACATTTCGCTCTTTGGGGTTATCGAACTTTTGTTCGTACATCAACGGGGGCTACCCCTTCTCTTTGGTCTATGGAGTTGAAGCTGTACAACCAATAGAGCTCGAAATCCCTTCTTTACGAATCGCGTTGGAAAGTCAACTAGATGAAGTCGACTGGGTTAGAGTGAGATATGATGAACTAGTCTTACTTGACGAAAAAATGATCAGTGACTTTTATGTCACTTTTAGAGTATTTTTATGCTTATTTTCCGGTTTATTTTCTAATAATTTTCCTCTTTTTAATCTTTATTTATCTTATTTTCTTATTTTCGTCTTTTGTCTCGTTATTTTGAGTATTTTTGTAGTTTTTAATAGATTTTAGTTTAATTTCGTATTTTTAGTTATTAATTTCTCTTTTCTCTCATTTTCTTATTTTATTTTATTTTCATGTTTGTAATCTTTATTTTATCTAATTTAATTTGATTTTATTATTTCTTCTAATTTTAATATTTTATTTTACTTTAATTTTATCCTTATTTTATTTTAGTTTAGCATTTTATTTTACTTTGTTTTACTTTATTTTATTCTTTATTTTATTTTATTTTATCTCTTAATAATCCCCTCGTGTTTTTGTTATAGGTCGTGTTTGGTGCTCCGGGTTTGAGTCAAACATCACAAGCTGCTGCCCTTGCTGCCCATGTTGCTGCCACCCTAACCTACACCACACCTATTCTTAACCTCCACCACACACTCCTCACCATCTCCCCTGCCCCCTCTTCTCACTTAAACACCACCAGCACCCATGTTGCTGCCACCATACAAACCCCACGAAACAGCCAAATCAGCCCCCACGAACACCATTCACTCCAACAGCCCACAAACCGTCAGCCTCCAAATGACCACCTTGCGCACCACCGAACTCAGCCGCAACTAAACAGCAACCTACCTCACATTTTCCCCTGCTGCCTCACCTCACGCAAACCACAAATCATCACAACCACCACCTCCAATCATCCAACTCCCCACCAAACAACAGCAACTCACCGCCATTAACCGTCCCTGAAACCACCAGCCGCCACACGGCAGCAACACCACAACCGCCCAGAACCGCCGTCAACCGCCAAAACCACTGCGAACAGAGCAGCCCGCAACCCGCAGCTGCAATTCAGCCCCAATTTTGATACCCTTTAGAGCGGGCGCTCTGAATTTCGAAGCAGTCGCTCCGCAATTGGTTCAATTTCTCCAATTCAAGGCAGAAGGTGTGAGCGGCCGCTCCTAAGGGTATGCGCGGCCGCTCCAATGTCACGTGCATAGCTGTATGTATTAATGCTTTCTAACGGGTGCGATTAACCCACTTAAATCAACGGTGAGATCGGTGACGATGGTTCTTGAATGGGTGATTATGGCCGTCGATGTTGATGATGCGCTGATGGTGATGATGGAAATAGCAGCAGCCAAAGAAAGGAAAGAAGAAGGGTCGGTTTGGGGGGGAGCCTGATTGGTATTTGGTGGGTTTTGGTTTTACTTATATTTTTGGGTTTTATTTTCCTTTTTACTTTCTTTTTCTTTTTAGTTTGTTATTTAATTAATTTGTTTAGATTTATTTCTTTTTATTTTTCTTTATTTATTTTATTTTATTTTAGCTTGTATATAAATACCTCTTTTGGGGTTATTTCTTTCTCAACTTTTAATCAACTATTATTCTTATTAGATTAGATTAGTTTAGCTTCTTTATTTTCTCTCTCTTAGGGTTAGTTTAGGAGCCTCTCTCTCTACTTTAAGAGTAGTTTTAGAGAGAAAAAGCTTGGATTTTTCATGGACTTTTTGAGAGATTGAAGAGGCAACTATGTGGAATCTCCTCTCATCTATTCAATGAGCATTTCTAACTTTCTCTTATCTTTATTGCTTTCCTTTATTTCTTGTTTTTGCTTATTTGTTTGTTGATTTGAGTAGTTAATTAGATTAGTTGTTTGATTCTTGCTTTATTTCTTGTTTTACATTGTTTTCTATGCTTTTGTTCATCATGATTGCTTAGATTTTGCTCTAGGGATATGGATTAAGGGGATGTTGATGTTTTTAATTGATTAATTGTGTTTGAATTGTGATTGAGGCTTGATTTGTGAGCATTGATGATGACTTTATTGCTTAAGGACTTTCTAGCTAATATTGTTTTTATCGTGCTCTTAATTAATTGTGCGAGAGTGAGTTACACTCTAAGGTGTTTTAACACCAACTTTAATGCACACATAATCGCATACTCAAGTTTCAAACAATTTCAATTCCTTTTATTTTCGAAAATAATAAATATGTACTTGAATCGAGATTAAAGGACGGTCGAGCCCGCATCTCCCAGGAAAGTTACCTACGACGTTGAGGCGAGCCTTTCCTAGACAGAGAGTCGTACCCATTATAGGCCTCCGTAGAGAACTCAAGAATCATTTTCTCCTTCATCTTTCCACAAATAAGAAAATAGTTTTTTAAAGTAAAAATAAGGCTTTTGACTCACACACAAATGCAAAACTCTATCTATCCTATGAATTGATCTAGTCGAGTTAATTAACATGTTTGATTGCACGAAAGTGAATTAAATGTGTTGATTTCTCCTAATTAAGCCCATGATAATTTGTGCACATTTTGTTAGTAGAATTCATTAATATGCCCCGATTCCCCTTTCCCTAGTGCTTTTAACGCTTGATTTTATTTGTCTTACTTGTGCTCCTTTTTGTTCTTTACAAACTTCATTTCCGACCTAGGTGTTTAATCGACTAAAACCATTGACATTTAGTCTCCGTGGATCGACCCTTTACTTGCCACTAACTAGTTTAGTGTAAGTTTAGGTATTATAAATTTCTAATTGGTTTAGGCTAGTAGTCCTAACGACCTATTAACCTGTGATCAAATTTTGGCGCCGTTGTCGGGGACTAAGGCGTTATTTAATGTGTGTTGATTAGATTAGCTAGGTTCTTGTATATTATTTGATTTTTGCTTGCTTTTCTTTGTTTTTTGTAAAAATGGCATGTTTATCTTTTCCTCAATTTGATAATGAACCCTTCTATGCTTACTTTGATAGATTAGATGGTTTCCTTAGTTACCATGGGTGTTCTCTTTGTGAAGCATGTAACATAGCTTATTGGGGAATGAATGAGTATACTAGGGGAATGGTTGAAAGCATGTTTAATGGTGAATTTTGTGCTTTGTCTTTGGATGATGCTTGGAATTTCTTCATATGGTTTGCTAGGGATACTTGTGATAGGGATTCTCATGTTTCTAGTTTTGATATAAATTGTCAAAATTCATCTAATTTTTGCCTGAACTTCCTTGATGTGCCAAATGCTCCTTATGAAGAACCCATTATGTATGTTAACCCCTCTCCCTTATATGCTCATTGTGATGAGGTTTATGCTAATTTTGATGATATGCGATTTGTCTTTGACCATGAACCTCAATCCAATAACATTGATGCCCAATTGCTTTCCCAAATTCATTCCCAAATTCAATATCTCACCCAACAACTCCAAGAGCTTCAAGAGGAACAAAAATTTTGAGAGAAGTGAGGCTTGCCCAAGTGATGAGTGCTAGGATTGATGTAAATAGATGTGAGGCACCTCATTTGGAGTGTGAGAGTGTTTTTGAGGGTGATGTGGGCCAAGGGTGTGAAGGTGAGGGGAGATTTTCTTGTGATGAGAGGATTTTTGAGGATTTTGATCCTTTTCATTCCCCTTTTGAGCTTGAGTGCCATCCTTCCCCATTTTCACCCCCTTTGAGAGCTTCCCTTGGTGAGGATGTGAGTGAGCCATATTCATGTTTGAATAAGGGAGTTCATGAGGATGATGATGGTGAATTTGAGCTACCAAGAGAGATTGAGAGTCCCTTGAGTGGTGGTGGAGGAGTTGAGAATGAAGAGAATGTCAATTTTGAGGATTCCAACTCCCTTCCCCATCTTGATGAGTCTACTTTGCATGCTTGTGACCCTTCTATCCATGAGTCTTTGGACTCTTTTGAGGCTATTTCTAGTATATTCGTTGAAGGAGTAACAAAGCATTATAACCTTTTGAGAGAGTTCATTGGCAATGCCTCATGGGAAAGGGATGAGTTTGAGAGAAACCTATATCCTTTCATGCATGGTTTAGAGACGCTAGGCTTTGAGGATCTTGAGGGAGTTGTTCATCATTGTGATAGAGAGGAGGATAAGGTTGTTTCTCTTGGAGAGTTTTTGTTTGAGGGAGATGTGAGTCATGAGTGTTCTTTTGTGTATTCTATGATTGATTTTCATGCCCTCATTGGTGATGTGAGACTTTGTGAGACCATTGTTTCTCCTTCCCTTCCTCATGTCCCTTTTTCAAAGAAATTCGACCATATTTCCTACTATCCTATGTTCCTCCCCTCTTTTGTCAAAAAGCCTATTGAGGACCCTCTCTTCTTTGAAGAGCTTCTTCCTTTTCATCCTCCAATTATTAAGGAAATGGATGATTGCACCACCCAAAAAGATTTTGAGGAGGTTTTGCCTTTTTATTCTTTTTCTTCTTCTTCTTACTTTCTTAATTTTTCTTTTGATTTTTCTTCTTTCTTTTGGCATATTCCTCCTCACTTACGTGCGATAATCTTGTTGCATGTTCTTATTTCGTCATTTGCCTACTTGTTATCCTATAAATGTGTAGTAGTGCATTTGACAAGCTCTTGCGTTCGTTGCAATATTATTTACTAGAGCGGTCTCGCTTGGACGTTAAACAAGCCTTTCTCGGGAAGTAACCCGAGTTTTTATTGCTTTCATTTTCTTTTCTTTTTAGATTAGATTTTCTCTTATGGAAATGTTTGTGTGCCCCTTTTTAGGTACATGACTTGATATACACTTATGCATTGATATTGGATCAAGAATCAAGGAAGTTTGACTCCTATTTTCGCTAGCATATGGAAACCAAGATACAATTCAAGAGGAAATTGGATTTGAAAGGTTAAATTGTGTCATTTGCGGGTATTTACGCCCACCTATATCCGGTAATATCTTTCCTTGCCCTATTTTCTAATGGTTGGTGACTTTTGGACATGTGTTGGTTTGTTGGATTGATTTCTTTCTTTTCCCCTCCCATGGATTCTATGATTTATGTTTGAGCATGTTGTCTCATTCAAGATTGGGGGAGGGTATTCTATCATGTTTGGTGGGATGTTGATTCATGTATGTCGTGCACTTGAGTATATTATTTCATGTCTTTTCTTTTATTTCGAAAAATCCAAAAAGATTTTTGTTTACTTTTAAGGTAATTTTGGCAAAATGTATTTTGTTAGTTCTTCTTTTGGACATTCTATTTTGGAACTTGTATTCTTGAATGTTTTTTCTTCCTAAGTGGCAAATGTGTGCACGGTTTGAGAGTGTCATTGGTTGACTCTAGGATACTATATGCTAAGGTAGCCGGTTTAAGAACTTTTGGGTTCCATGAAGCCTTAGTTCACTGGAATGTGGTAAGATGGAGTTGCTCTCTATAGTGGATTTGAAGCCCTTTACTTGGTAATTGCTTTATATCCCTTGTGAGCTTCATTTGTTCTAGCCTTCGTCACCTTGTTGAGCGACAATTAAGGATCCTTAGCTATGCATATCTTAATCCTTGTTTTGACCTCTAGCTCCCAAGATCGTGACCGAGCCACTCTAGGGGAGGAAAAGGGCACCTTTTCTCATTTTTCTTTATCTTCTTTTTGTTTTGTTACAAATTTGGTTTTCTGTTTTGCATTTGCCTATCTTGCTACCCCTTTGAGCCTATTCCTTTTCTTGATTATGAGCCACATTACAAGCCTTATGACCTTTCGTTTCCCTAACCATTAGTTTTGTGAAGCATTTTGGTTTGAGAGTTTGTTTTGTGTTGTGATGATTTGAATGAAAATGAGAAAGCAATATGCTCTTTTGGACAAAGCAAGAAAGTAAATTGTATATATTGTGTTTAATAAAGCAAATGCATTCAAGAAAAAGCCGCCCATAGTTAAAAAAAAGGCAAGGACACCAAATAAATAAAAAAAAGAAGAAAAATCCATAAAAAAATAGAAAAGATTCAAAAACACAAAAATATTTTAGTTGGTTTCGTTTTTTCTTCCCTTGTTAAGCATTGAGGACAATGCTTCGTTCAAGCTTGGGGGGGGGGGGAACGTTACTTCGTTTTTGTATATATTATGTGTTGGTTTTGAATAAGCTTGGAGGAGATGGATTTATTGGTATTTTTGTTTGATGTTTTGTGACTTCTTGAGTTTGTTTTTGAGGTTTTATCACCCTTTTGCTTCACTTAGGAAATATCACCAAATTTTTCAAATTTTAACCCCTCCTTGACCCCTAACCTTACGTTACAACCAATAAAAGGCCCTTAGACCCTTGAGGGTTGAGTCAATATCGGTGGAGAGAGACAGTTGTCAAGCCTTTGGACAGAGTTTGCATGGCTAAGACGTCGGGATAACCTTCTTAAAGTTTTTCATTTTCTTTATCTTCTTCCGGTTCCTTTGAGGAATCATGAGAAACTAGCTTAAGGGTTGATTTGAAGCTAGTGGAGAGAACGCGGCCCGATTGGTTGGGGCTAGGGTGGATTAAGTCCTCATTAGTTCTCTATGCTTAGCATATGTTATGTTTCAATCAACCATTGACATCTTGGAACGTGCATACATTTGTCTATTTAGAAAGGTTTGCATTCATCGATATTTGTTCTTATCTCTTGTCCAAATATGAACTTGTGTTTTCTTTTTATTTTTTATGTTCCTTTTTCTTTTCCTTTTTATTGCCTTGCCTTGGTTTTTGTCAAGAGTTGTGGGTTAAGCTCTTAGGAAACCCTCATGAGAAAACACTCGTCCTCTAGGGCGATCTAAGGGTTTAAAGGGCTTGTCATTTGTTACTAAAATTGACCGTGATTCCTACGAAAGTGAGTTAGTGTACATTCTCATTTCCTTAAGTGTATTAGCTTTGCTTGAATAATTCACTCCCTTTCTCTTGTGTTTTGTGTTAATTTGCTCGAGGACGAGCAAAAGATTAGCTTGGGGGAGTTTGATAAGTGACTTTCATGTCACTTTTAAAGTATTTTTATTCTTATTTTCCGGTTTATTTTCCAATAATTTGGTGTGACGCGGGACAGAAACAGGCCTAAAAGATAAAACGCGTGAAATCTGACATTGTCATACCAAATTACCCCGCGTCACACCAAATTATACCGTGTCACGGCATATTTTGCCATGTCGCGGAAACATTCTGACGTGTCGCGGCAACCTTTTTTAGTGTTTTTATCTTTTTAGCGTTCTGTGTGTTCCCCCAACTCATTTCTCTATAAATGCCCCTCTGTTTCTACAGTTCAGGGCACCAAATCATTCTCTCTTCCTCTCTTCTACACCAAAAATCATTCTCTTCTCTCTCTCATATTCTAAACCTTAAACCTGTATATCTAATTACATTATTCCTTCCCTTAAGCACTCCAAGGAGTCCATACTTAACCCGAGGTTTCTTCCTTAAACCAAGGCGTAAAAAGTAGAATTGACTGAGAGTTTGGACCAAATCAACTCTACTTTTAATTTAATTTAATTTCAATTTGATTTATATTTTTATTGAAGTTACTAACAATTTATTCATGATGTAGGAATTTTAAATGAACGCACGTAATGTGAGTAATTAATTATTTTAATTACTTATTTTAGTTTTATATTCACTACTACAATTTTCGTATTTTATGCACGCTTTTATCTCGACGCTATGGTACTAGCGTCAATGTACGGATTTATATTCCGCTTATTAACAACGCTTTTCCAAGTTGAAGTCGTCTGTGGACACTAAAAAGTGTCGACAAAGTCACATGACCCGCACGTGACTATTTTGGTTGCCCGCGATTTCAATTTTTAAGGAAAAAAAAGCGGGGTTTGATTAATTTAGTAGTCCCTAGAGTAAACCGCCTAAGCTAGGTCTGGTTTCAAAAAAAAAAAAAACAGCTAGTTCAGTCATCGATCAGTGTTGTTAATTCGTTCTCCACTCAAATTCATCACCCAATTCATTCTGGAAATTATGGGAATTTTCTTCTTCAACCTGTCAATTTCATCGATTTATAGAGGTAAACCTTCTTGCTTTTCCTTAATCTCTGGTTCGAATTTCATCTAGGGTATAGTATAATGTTCGAATTTCTCATGTTTTTTGTTTAATCTTTGGTTGAAATCGGAAAATCTTTGGCCTTTTACGGTTTTGAATTAAAAGAGAACAAGAATCGCAGTACTGATACTTCGAAGAATACATTGACGGCGCATCAGGTAATTTTCTGCACTTAATTAGATACTTAAACGTTTTTCAGTTCATAATTTGTGCTTTCAATTTCCAAATTTGTTGTTCCTCAATATTTTCTTTTTTTTTAAATAATAAAAATGGGTCGTTAGTAGTTTTGAAATTTTATGGCGATTTTTATGGGTTGTTTGTTTGTATTTTCTGAATTTTCTCTGCTTAAGGTAAAGGTTTCATCAGTAATTGTTTAGTTTAGCTTAATTTCCCCTTTTAATTTTGCCTAATTTTCATCAGATTTGCTATAACTCAGGCAACCGATTTAATGAATGTTTTGGGTTTTGTCAATTTCTCATTATTATATGCTTATTATGCCAATTTCGATTCTGTTCTGCTTAATTTTGTTGAATTTCGTGGCTAAATCTATTTGCATTTTAAACAATTTGATCTATACTGCCTAATTCCTACTGTATTTTTACCATTATAATAATTGCATTCATTTTTGCACCCATGGATTTCGAACACTCTCTGAAGTAAAGGCAGAACGTTGGTATTACACATGTAATTGAAAGTAATAATTCTAAAGTCTGTCTGAAAAATAAACTCAGAGTAACACAATAGATCTAGCCTAATATAGAGGGATAAATAGAACTTTTTGAGTAGTCAAAATTTGAATTTAGAAACTCTTTGAAGGTTTGGATTTATTTGGAAGTTTGGTCTATGAACATTCCATGGAGGTCTTTATAGTCAAAACATTGTCAGGCAAGTTCTTCTCCCTATAATAAGCTGATTTTTCTCTCAATTTCATCTATAATTGAATTTTATTATTTGTTGTCTCTGTAAGTAGCACTTGAAGAACTTCGTTTCAAAAAGAAAGAGGCCAAGAGACAGAGGACAATTAGGTATATTTACTGCATGTTTGAGATAATATATACTTCATACTTTTTAAAGCAGTTTCTCATCAATAGTGAATTTATTTGGCTGTGTTTAATATATGAATCAATGTTCAGTATTTTGTTGTGTATATAATGGGTGGTTAATTCATTAATATTATCCTCTGCTTATATATGGGTGAATTTATTCACTCTCTATGATGTTTCTGTTTTAAAATGAAATGTTTCGGAAGCTAAAATATGAGACTTTAATTTAATACAACCTCTTGATAGCCTTGGTGGTGCAATTGTAGTGTACGGGGTTGAAACTTTTATTTGAATCATTCCTTCTTTTCAGTATTATTAGAATCACAACAGAATGATATGTATGCAAGTGACACATTCTCGATTTGATTAGTTTTTGTTTCATGGATTATCTTTGAGTTGGTTTGGTTCAATTTTGTTTTCTTGGACTGTTTCTTGGGTGTTTGTTTGCTTTCTATGGTTACTCAATACTCATTTACTTTGGCTGGTAAATTGGTCATATTATGAGTATTAGGATGTGAAAAAGGTTGATGGTGGATTTGGTTTAATTTATTTTTGCTTGAGAATTTTAACTAGTTGACAAGCTTCATGTGTAGCAATCTATATGTCCTTAGTTAACATCGAAGGACACATTAAAATTTATCTTTTTTGTTTTTTCTGTTTTTTTAGGGGCATTTTTATCCATCTTAGCATGGGGCATCTATGCTAGCTAGGAGGTAGATAATAAGAAAGGATGCTTGTAAAATGATATTTTATAATGTACATATATATAATTTATAATTAACTATATATTTCTTTGTAGACATGGATACTAGTTGGATTGATTTACCAAAAGGTGATCCTCGTTATTATAAAGGTATCATGAAATTCTTAGACCTTGCTAAAGAGAGTCTTTCACAAGATACATTGGTAACTCGCTGCCCATGTAACAAATGCAAGTTAAATAAATGGGATTTTGTAGAAGAAGTTGGAGGGCATATTTTATTTAATGGTTTTTATAAAAACTATAGAAATTGGATGTTCCATTGTAAAGATAAAGGGAGTAAGACTCATGATCTAAGTAATGATCAAGCAAAGGCAATAGGTCGAGATGATATGGATGGGTTACTAAGAGCAGCTTTTAGAGTTGATACTCAACCTACTGACAATCCATTTTCAAGTGAACCAAGTATTGAAGATGGCAATTCATATGACATGGATGATGGGTTTTCCATTCATTGCGAGGTAGATGATGAGTATCAATCAACAATCTCAAATGAAGAGCATATAAAGTATAAAAAAACTCATGGAAGCTTCTGAAAAAGGCCTGTACGAAGGGTGTACTACTTTTTCAAAGCTATCATTTCTATTGCACTTGTTTCACCTAAAGTGTATGTTCCATTGGTCCGCTGAGTCATTTAATAAATTACTTGAACTTCTAATTAATGCATTTCCCATTATTAAGGATTTTCCATCGTCTTATTATGAAGGCGTGAAGATAATAAATGATTTGGGATGGGATATGAGAAAATCCATGCATGTCCAAATGACTGCATGTTATATTGGGGTGAATTTGCGGATAAAAGTGAGTGTCATATATGCCATACATCTCGGTGGAAAAGTGTCAAAGGAAAGGAGGGTGATGTAAATGAGAAAGGAAAAGAAGTATGTAAGAAAGGCGAGGCGGCTAAGGTAATGCGGTACTTTCCCCTTATCCCTAGATTAAAGAGGCTTTACATGTCATCTAAAACTGCAGAGGAGATGAGATGACACTTTAATCGTAAGGATGATAAGATTCTACGACACCCTGCGGATGGCGAGGCTTGGAAAAAAATTGATGAAAAATATACAGAGTTTGTTGCTGATCCTCGCAGTGTTAGATTGGGCCTAGCTAGTGACGGTTTTAATCCATATCGTCTAATGAATACAAATTATAGTACATGGCCGGTGGTCCTCATTCCTTATAATTTACCATGGTTGTGCATGAAGTCATCATCATTTATTCTTTCTATAATTATTCTCGGTAAATTTAGTCTCGGTATGGATATTGATGTGTGCTTGCAACCACTAATCCATGAATTGAAATTGTTGTGGGAAGGTGTTGATGCTTTTGATTCTTATAGTGGAAGCAACTTCAAAATGCGAGCAGCCCTACACTCTACTATTAATGACTTTCCTGCATATGCTATGCTGTCATGTTAGAGTACAAAAGGCTACAAAGCTTGTCCTTCTTGCACTCATTCTACGAATTCAGATAGATTTGGTGGAAAAATCGTGTACCCTGGGTATCGAAAATGGTTGCCAATTGATCACCCATATCGTTCACAAGCTAATTTGTTTGATGGGAAAGAAGAATATGGCCTTGCTCCGATTCGTACTAGCGGAACCGAAGTCTTGAAGCAACAAGAAGGGTTAAAGTATGTGTATGGGAAGGCTAAAAAAGTTCCTAAGAAAAAGAGGGAGATAAACTGCCAATGAACTTGATGATGATTGCGATCCAGATGGTGATGATGTTTTTTGGAAAAAGAAAAGTACATTTTTTGAATTAGAGTACTGGGAGCATAATCCTTTTAGACATAATTTAGATGTTATGCACATTGAAAAGAATGTGTTCGATATTTTATTAGGAACTCTTTTAGATATGGATAATAGTAGAGATGATGAGAGTGGCAGAAAAGCCCTAAAGGAATTGAATATAAAGCCTCATCTTTGGATCAACCCTCAAGGTTACATCCCGCCGGCCTCATACACCATGTCTAATGAGGAGAAAGAAAGATTTTTGAAAGTCTTAAAAAAGATGAAAGTTCCTGATGGATACGGATCTAATTTGCAAAAATGTGTGAATCTAAAGCAGCGAAAACTTATTAATATGAAAAGTCACGACCATCATATTCTCATGCAAGATATCCTTCCTATTGCTTTAAGGGCGTCGAATGCCACAAAAGTTATTGACTTACTTGAGGAGTTGTCAGGCTTTTTTAAAAAGATATGTTCAACTGCTATAGATACTAGAGAATTAGATACCATTCAATCAAAGCTTGTGTTGACACTTTGTAAGATGGAGATAGAATTTTTACCAACATTTTTTACGATCATGGTTCATCTACTAATTCATTTACTTGTTATTAACATAACATTTTCAATCTCGATAGTGAGTTTTTAAAACAAAAACGGCAAGAGAATGGCGTTGGAGGAAGTCAATCTAATGAGTCTTTTGAAAATCAGTGGATAATTAATGAATTTGCAGATTGGTTGCAAAACCAGGTTATTTGCTATTACTTTTAGGTTTTTTTTTCTTCTAATTTTCATTTTATACAACAATTTTAGTCTAACTATATATTCCCGAATTGTAGGTCCATAATTTAGATGATAGCACGGTAGAAGGAAAGTTAAGAAAAGCCTTAGCAGGTGGCTTGAGTAACCGTGGGAAAAGATGAAAAGTGTTATTATTAATGGTTACAAATTTGGTATTGTGGATCGTGAGTGATTTCGAACAACTCAAAATTCAGGACTCATGGTGGAAGCTGAGGGCCACGAATATTATGGAAAACTCAAAGAAATTTTTGAATTAGATTATTATGGTTCTTTTAAGGTTCTATTGTTTTGTTGTGATTGGGTCGATAGTCGTAGGGGTATCAAAACAAACCCGAATGGAAGTGTTCGTGTCAATTTCTCAAAGTTGATGCACACCGGTCGATATTTTCATGATAATCCATTTGTTTTCTCATCTCAAGCAAAGCAAGTTTTTTATGTTGAGGATGAGATACAAAAAGGATGGTGTCATGTTGTGAAGACTAAGCCTAGGGACTTGTTTGATATACCTGAATAATTGGCTTAAAACATTTTAAAGAATTTTTTCTATTAGTGTGTGTTTGTTTTTGTTCGAGTTCACACAACTTCGATTAGGTGTAATTTTATATTTGATTTATTTATTGAAATTTGTCAAAGTTGTTAATGGAATACATGTCTTTAGCCAATCTTGTTTCTTATTTCAACTCTTGTGGATAGATTTTATTGCTGCTCTTGTTTATTATTTCAATTTTGAATTAACAGATTGGTAAATTGTCACTGATTTAATGTGCAATTCAGTGGATTATTATTATTATTATTTGGGGGAAAAATGAGCAAAATTATAAGATTTCTGTCATTTCTGTGATTAATTTGGAGTTTCTATGTTTTGTTCTTATTCAGGTTGGTTCTAGGCAGTACATTGTCATTCCTGGACGGTGGATTTACACCCAGAGACTCAAAGGTGCTAATGTCAATGATAAGGTGAGGTTTTTTGGCTTGAGTGTGTAGATTTTGAGACCGCCTTTCCAGATTATTGTTATTACTATTATTTTTTGGCAGCAGTTTCTGAAAAGCCCCTTCCTAATGTGCACAACCTAAGCTTACTGAAAATTTAAATAAGCTTCCTCAAAAATTTAAGAGCATAAGCTATGGCCTGTCAGAGCACCTTGAAAGTTTAAGAGCATCAGATATGTTAACTGTCAACTACAATTCAAAGCTAAACAAATATATTGAATAGTGTAGGGAATATTTCAAGCATTACGATAACCCCAAACTTGAACCCCACTGTGATCATACACTAAAGTACGGTGGCGTTCCAAAGGGAAAGACAAAGAGCAAAAAGAGTCGCCAACAAGTTTTAGGAACTTGTAAACCCAAAAGACAATCCAAAAGGACCATCAACTACTCCATAAGGTCTTGAACCAAACAGGGTCCGGGGATGAGGGTACGAATCCAATCTACAAAAGAAAGGACCCGCCCTATAAAATAGGCCTCTACTTTGTTCTGCTCGTATTCATGTGCGCTTTTCGAATAACATACAAACATTATATTAAACCTACCCTGTTTATCTATGTTGGTTGAATATTAATGCATAAATAAGACTATTATTGGCGATAACTTGAGTTAAAATCACATTAGCCTAAACCAAATTATTAATTATCTTATTAAGCGTGATTTCAAGTACAAATTCCCTTTAAACCTGCATAAAAGGCGTGATCAAGCAATAACGATAAAACATATCAAGCAACATAAGCATCATAATAATAAATAATGATAATAACATGATAAGACATAATAAAGCTTGATAATAATAGCAAGATCCTAGGCATGATACTAACAAGATTAATAACAAATCCTAGCATGTCACTAAATAATAAAGATCGAAGCTTTAAACCTAACATGGTACTAACATGATATTAGAAAGAGTAAAGGCATCCTAAACATGATTCTAGAAAGCATTAAAAACATCCTAACATGATACTAGGAATTAATCAAATCTAAACATGCTTTCTACATTGAAAGAGAGTAATAAGATTACATACTTTGAAGCCTCGTACCTCTTTCTAATAACAAAATACACAAGTTAGTAAACTTCAATGAAAATAATAAAGAATAATTAAAGAATTAAATTGAAATCAAATTAAATAAAGCTTTGACTAGTTTTGGACCAAACCCTCAGAAAATATCAAACCTTGCACGTCTAGGGCGAAGGCAACTTCGAACTTGGCTAAGTGATTCAAGATCTTGTGAATGCGGAATATTGTATTTTGTAAAAAGCTAGTTTAGAAATAGGGAGAAAGAATAAGAATTAAGTAATTCTTGAGAGGGAATAGAGAGAATTGATGATGAGAGTTGATGAGAGATGTTGATAAAAGTTGATGAATAAAAACAGAGGTTCGGACCCTATTTATAAGGAAACAGTCCGGAAAATCATAGAATTTGATAAGGAATAAAACTCCACTCTGTCGCTAACAAACCGACCTTGTCGCCAGAAATTTATCCTGTCGCCAGGCGACAGAGTCTGTCGCGAGGCGACAAACTTGTCGTTTGGCGACAGAGACAGTTTTTGCGGATTTTGTTTTTATCATATCTTTTGATCTAGAAGTCCAAATAAGTCATATAATATGTCGTTGGAAAGCTCCTGAAGTCTACTTTCAAATTCAATTAAAATAAGATTAAAATATTTTGTAGATAAAAAGATATGGACGAAATAGTGAAAGGGTGTCAGTTTTGGATAGAGTTTTGTATATCTTTAATATCTTTTTCGTTATAGCTCGGATTTATTATTATAATATATCATTGGAAAGATAA
Organism: Chenopodium album; assembly: GCF_948465745.1. Lineage (NCBI taxonomy): Eukaryota > Viridiplantae > Streptophyta > Magnoliopsida > Caryophyllales > Amaranthaceae > Chenopodium > Chenopodium album. The sequence goes on along the minus strand of NC_137847.1, from coordinate 15,763,254 downwards.
TTTAAAGATCTATCCAACCATATAAAATTTGGATAAAATATATGAGGCACGAAAGTAATATCTGACTATTTTTGAACATCTTTAAATTCGAATAGAATTAGGAAAGTTTTAAAGAAGGAAAGTTTATATTCAAATCAAATTCCATGATCTTATCTTTTCAAAAAAGGATAATTAAGATATTTTAGAAACTTATAGAAGATTCTAATCAATCCTAATTAGTTTAGGAATAGGATTAAACCTTTGGACCCTCCTCATGATCGTTGGGTCGTAGGTAAAATCCGGTTTGGGCCCAGTTTAGTATTTTGGTCATAACTTCCTCATTATTCATCGGAATTGGGCTTATAATATATCGTTGGAAAGGTCTTTTCAAGCCCCATCCAACTACACCATTATTGGACCCTTATCATGGACCAAACTAAATTGGATTGGACGTTTTTATAAAATAGAGTGGGTTTTCGAAAACAGAAAGAAGGATTTTTAAATAAAACTAACCGCAACACAAGACTTTTCACACTTTCACCTAATTCGATAATGGTTCGATGTGAAAGGCATTCATCACTGGGTTTGGTTTTGGGGAGACACAATTTGGTGTCTACAGAAGCCCCCACTTTGACTGAGTTTGGAGAAACTTAGGTTTCGAAAACGAAAGTCAAAGTATCGATAGGGACGGAGAATGATTCAAAATGTTCTGCGATTCCAAATCATTCTTATAACGCTGATACCTGCAAACTAATCATTAGGTAAAACAGATAAAAGAGTTAAGAAACGCGTATCTTGCACCGTTGAGCACACGTCTCTGAAAGTAACCATTTTTGTTGCTTCATTTGTTGTTTGTGACAACCTCCACAGTATCTCGTGAACGCCATCATTGAAGATAACCATATGTCGTCGCCTTCAATATTCTTGGTGACAATCCTCCACAGTATTTCGGGAACATCGTCGAAAATAACTGTATGTCGTCATCTTCAGGGTTGTGGCCGTACATCGCCACGGCAGTGCATCGCCGCTATAGACAATCTCTTCTTTACCTTGAGGGACCGTCGAAGGTGACCTTACTTCGCCATCTCCAAGATTTGTGACAACTCTCCACATCCTAGGGAATGCTGTCTATCATTGCTGCTACATCTCGAGCTTTTCCTTGAATCATGGTGACAACCTTCCTAATCATAGTGAATGTCGTCGAAGACCGCCTCATCACGAACCGCTCTTCTCAAATCTAGGTGACAACTTCCACAATCTTAGTGAATGTCGTCGAAGACCGCCCATCTCGTGCTATCTTCTCAAATCTTGATGACAACTTCCACAATCTTAGCGAAGGTCGTCGAAGATTGCCCATCTCGTGCTATCTTCTCAAATCTTGATGACAACTTCCACAATCTTAGCGAAGGTCGTCGAAGACCGCCTCATCACGAACCGCTCTTCTCAAATATAAGTGACAATTTCCACAATATTAGCGGACATTGTCGAAGATTGCCCATCTCGTGTTATCTTCTCAAATCAAGTGATAACCTTCACAATCTTAGCGAAAGCTATCAAAGACCGCTTCATCTTGAATTGTTCTTCTCAAATAATAACCTCCCCAATCATAGTGAAAGCTATTGAAGGTCGCTTCATCTCAAACCGTCCTTCTTAAATCTAAGTAATAGACTCTTTTAAATCTTAAAGCCCCCTGTTGAAGGCTTCGTCATCTCGAATCTTCAAATCATCTTCCATCCTAGGAAATCGTTGTGAACCGTTACTTTGGTGCTTTTTGCCTTTGTAAACCATTATTTCGGTGCCTCTATTGAACCATTATTTCGGTGCCTTGCTATGAGCCAATATTTAGGCGCTTTAAGTTAAGTGAGACGATCTTCATCAAGTCGATCACTTAATGCATTGCAATCAAGCTGACTAAATCATGTCAATTTTGCTTAAAGGGGCTAACTGGCGTACCAAGGAACCCAAACTACTAAAATAGACCCACAAAGTCATAAAGAGGGGCCTAACATTCTGTCGCCGCTCCAGCGTTGGCCGGAGACACCTGTCGCGAGCATTTTCATCTGTCGCCACGCGACAGAGTCTGTCGCCTCGCGACAATTCTGTCGTTTGGCGACAGAATCGGGGTTTTAAAACCCATCTTCTTCTTCTTTCTCATTTCTACCGCTGCTGCTGCTGTTCATTGCTCGGTTTCATTCCGAACTTTCAATTTGGTCGTTTCCTTACGACCAAATCTGCTCAAATCTTTTGGAAATTTTGCTGAAACTTCTCTCATCTTGGAAGAATCTCATATATCTATATTCGCGGTTTTTTCGAAAAAATCCGGGAATATTCTTGCTCACTGGAATGTACCTGCATCTATATTTCAGACTATAGGACTTTGCTCATCTTTTATTATCTTAGGGTTGACCTAAGGCTTAGTGTTGCTTGACTCATTGATTTGACATGACTTAACTCAAATCGTTTGACATGTGTTAGACTCAACTCGATGTGATATGACACAACATGACTCAATGTACATGACTCGAAAATGCAAAAAAGCAAAAAATTTCCGTCATTTTTGTGGAGGGTACCGACTTTTTCCCGAAAAAAGAAAGACGCGAAAAAGAATTGAAGTGTTTGATGGTGCATGTTGAATGAGCTTAATCAAGTATATGCATTTGATACTATCCCTCAAGGTATAAGGATTAATTCATCCTAAACTATCTTAGTTGACTCAATTATGAAAGTATTTAGGTAACTTAGGCGCGGAGGCTAAGTACTTCATACTTTGATACAATGATGATTATAAGTGATGAGTGATGTTGATATGACAAAGCACGCTTCAACATTATGTTAAGATTTCATGACAAAAGGTTCCTAATTGGAAGTCTATTTAGTCATGTATCTGTGATGTGTGTGAAAGTGACACTAAAGTTAGGCTGCAAAGGCTAAGTGTATGGAAAAGTATTATTTGATAAGAGTCAAATAATGATGACTCTTAGGCTAGGTAGGCTAATGATGTAAGGATCAAGCCCCCAAGTCTAGCTCTAAGTAAATAGGGATGAGCATTGGAAATCCCTTGATATGATCATGGTGTAAGTGTGTGAATGTGAAAATGAATGCATTTTTATTATGGCCGCACCTCAATATGAGGTTGCCTACGTATCCGTTAGGAATCAGGCCAAACGTAGCTCTAGCCGAACCTTGCACAAGTATGTATACCTCAAAAAGGCCTTTTAAGGGTTGTAACGTGGTTAGGCTAAAGGTTAGAGAAGAAGGGGATAAAGGCTCAAGACCCTAGATAAGCCCCCAAGGTGTGCAACCTTGCTTTTGAATCTTTGTATTTTTATGCTTGAGGTTTCTCATTTTTGAGCTCTCTTTCTTTTTTTTATTTTTTGCTCTTCTTTTTTTTTTGCTTTTTGCATTTTTCATATTCGCATTTTTTTTATAAGTGTGGGCAATCTCAATCATGCGGTCTATCACTCACTTGGCATTCATGTATCTCAGGCACGGTACCGAGCACTCGATAAGAAACGCAATCTGAGACATGTTCTTATCAAAGATATTTTCATATCAAAGACATTGGAACACTTGCCCTTTTGAACACTTTTATTCGTTTTTGCTTATTTTTATTTTATTTTTTTTGAGATCACTCAAGCTTTCATATTTGAAACTTGCATAAGTTACACACCATCCCATCCCAAGGTTAAGTAGATGTGGGTTGAAGAAAAAAAAAGGTCTATCGTTAGACGAGGCTCAAAGTGGTTTATCAAGAAAAGGATTATATATTTAAAGGGTGAGAGATATGACATGGCTACAAGAGGTGCCTCCCATCATTGATATACCTTGTGCTTAATTCGGCTCTTTTTTTTTTTTTTTTTTAATAATGCAATGATCATATGCAAGAAATTAAAATGCTCATTTTATTAAAGGGGAACAAAATAAAAAAAACCTATGTAATAAATCCAAGGTAGACAAAGGGTGCCTATGCTAGACTTATTGGGGAAAGGTTTGAAAAAAGAAGAAGAAAGCATGAAATCTTAGTGAGAATCTTGCCTTGTATTTTATCTCATGATTACTTTTTTTACTATTATTATTGTCAATCACATGACTCGAACTCGATTCAACATGCATAGATGGGAAGAGATCATGAAAGAATGAAGGGAATGATATGTGTGGAGAAAGTATGTGGAGAGTAGGAAGATGATGGAGATGGAGAAATATGGAAGAATTAAGAATAGAATGGACCCCCCAACTCAAATGACGGAAAAAACGACTCATGCATGAACCTAAGACATGGTCATGGCGACATATGCAAAGTGTGTGCTAAGACTAGTGAGTTTAGGTAACATGTTAAGACTTGTGTCATGACCATGTGGCTAGACTATGTGACTAGACTTAAGCAAAGACTAAATTAAGACTTCACGTATGTGCATTAAACTGGACAGGCTGTGGTATTTTAGTCATAAATTTTAATATGTGACTCTGATTGGGAAGAAACCAACGCCAAATTAAAGATAAAACTCGGGGCTACAGATCCATAGGTTGTACGACTCGTGGTTCTTCCTAGAACTCCGGCTATGACCAAAACAAGTTGACGCATGTGCAGTATACGGGAATAAAAATCCGGGTTGACTTAATGGAACTATGACTCGGCTTTAGGCTTTTTTTTTTAGTTCAAATTAATTAATTAATTAATTAAACAAAGTCCTTGACTCTTAGTGTATGACCATTGGACTTTAAGTGCCTAAACTCAATTAAAGACTTAACATGGTTTGAGCCATTAATAAATTGATAAACTGATTAGTAGACTGTGAATTAAACTCGTCGTGATGACTCGAGCAAGAGAACTGGACTGTCGCTAAAACAACAGGACTGTCGCCACTGTTTAGAGCCTGTCGCCAGACGACAAAATTGTCGCCAGGCGACAGACACTAAACTGCAGCACCACAGTCCAAATTCCTGTGCCATTGCTGGAACATTAATCTGGACTGTTTCCAGTAATTTTACTCTAAATGGACATGCCTAAAGTCGTACTAAGTCGAATTGATTGATTTATTAGCCTTTAATTAATTAATTAATTAGACAAAGTCCTTTTAGTCATTAGTCAATTTATTTAGTCTTAATCACAAGTCAAACAAACGGTTAACACATATATAATATATACAAGCAAGGGTGCACAAGTAGTTCACATAGTCACAAGATGAGTTTGCAACCTAACCATGGCTCTAGTTCTCTAAAGGTCGAGGATATGGGTTAAGTCAAAAAGGTCCATGGTTAAGAATCCATATGCATTGCACACAAGCCTACCGGGAGGGTTGGAGCGAATGGACAGGATTCCGCGAGTGCGTGATGAAATCGGACTCGACTCCATGGTTTGGTGGATTCACAAACATTACACGTACCCAAATCTGAACTTTGCACATGATAGTGGAATATTCCATTGGGCAGGTGAAGCAGGAACCCCCAGAGGGTTATTTCCATATGTAGAACACATATGGGTTCAGAAAAGTGAGAAAATGACTCAATCAATAAGCAAAATCGAGCCAACAACACTAGAAATGGTCAAAGCAAGAAGGCAGACCCCTGGCTCGGTATTGGAAGAACTTGGCGCCAGACTACAGGGACTCTCGCCGCAAAAAAGCTTCTGTCGCCAAGCGACAGAACTGTCGCCAGGCGACAGAAACTTTTTACGGGCGACAAGCCCTGTTTTCTAGACGCTAGTTCCTACATGCCTTGGCAAGTTTCTGTGTTCTTCGAATTTTCCAGATTTCGCATCATCTTTTCGATTCTAGTCATGAAAGATATTTCTCAAATTTCCTACGTGTAAAATTCCTATGGATTGACTCATGGGGTGCTCCCATGAGGACCTTTTAATGCATATGACAATAATGTTAATCAAATCACGCACATGAAATACTTAGAATTTTTCAAGTCTCATCCGCTCATTCTAAATAATTGCCAAAATTAAATAAATTTCAGGAATATAAATAGAAATCCTCCCCAGTGGAGTCGCCAAAAACTATAGGGAATATTTCAAGCATTACGATAACCCCAAACTTGAACCCCACTGTGATCATACACTAAAGTACGGTGGCGTTCCAAAGGGAAAGACAAAGAGCAAAAAGAGTCGCCAACAAGTTTTAGGAACTTGTAAACCCAAAAGACAATCCAAAAGGACCATCAACTACTCCATAAGGTCTTGAACCAAACAGGGTCCGGGGATGAGGGTACGAATCCAATCTACAAAAGAAAGGACCCGCCCTATAAAATAGGCCTCTACTTTGTTCTGCTCGTATTCATGTGCGCTTTTCGAATAACATACAAACATTATATTAAACCTACCCTGTTTATCTATGTTGGTTGAATATTAATGCATAAATAAGACTATTATTGGCGATAACTTGAGTTAAAATCACATTAGCCTAAACCAAATTATTAATTATCTTATTAAGCGTGATTTCAAGTACAAATTCCCTTTAAACCTGCATAAAAGGCGTGATCAAGCAATAACGATAAAACATATCAAGCAACATAAGCATCATAATAATAAATAATGATAATAACATGATAAGACATAATAAAGCTTGATAATAATAGCAAGATCCTAGGCATGATACTAACAAGATTAATAACAAATCCTAGCATATCACTAAACAATAAAGATCGAAGCTTTAAACCTAACATGGTACTAACATGATATTAGAAAGAGTAAAGGCATCCTAAACATGATTCTAGAAAGCATTAAAAACATCCTAACATGATACTAGGAATTAATCAAATCTAAACATGCTTTCTACATTGAAAGAGAGTAATAAGATTACATACTTTGAAGCCTCGTACCTCTTTCTAATAACAAAATACACAAGTTAGTAAACTTCAATGAAAATAATAAAGAATAATTAAAGAATTAAATTGAAATCAAATTAAATAAAGCTTTGACTAGTTTTGGACCAAACCCTCAGAAAATATCAAACCTTGCACGTCTAGGGCGAAGGCAACTTCGAACTTGGCTAAGTGATTCAAGATCTTGTGAATGCGGAATATTGTATTTTGTAAAAAGCTAGTTTAGAAATAGGGAGAAAGAATAAGAATTAAGTAATTCTTGAGAGGGAATAGAGAGAATTGATGATGAGAGTTGATGAGAGATGTTGATAAAAGTTGATGAATAAAAACAGAGGTTCGGACCCTATTTATAAGGAAACAGTCCGGAAAATCATAGAATTTGATAAGGAATAAAACTCCACTCTGTCGCTAACAAACCGACCTTGTCGCCAGAAATTTATCCTGTCGCCAGGCGACAGAGTCTGTCGCGAGGCGACAAACTTGTCGTTTGGCGACAGAGACAGTTTTTGCGGATTTTGTTTTTATCATATCTTTTGATCTAGAAGTCCAAATAAGTCATATAATATGTCGTTGGAAAGCTCCTGAAGTCTACTTTCAAATTCAATTAAAATAAGATTAAAATATTTTGTAGATAAAAAGATATGGACGAAATAGTGAAAGGGTGTCAGTTTTGGATAGAGTTTCGTATATCTTTAATATCTTTTTCGTTATAGCTCGGATTTATTATTATAATATATCATTGGAAAGATAATTTAAAGATCTATCCAACCATATAAAATTTGGATAAAATATATGAGGCACGAAAGTAATATCTGACTATTTTTGAACATCTTTAAATTCGAATAGAATTAGGAAAGTTCTAAAGAAGGAAAGTTTATATTCAAATCAAATTCCATGATCTTATCTTTTCAAAAAAGGATAATTAAGATATTTTAGAAACTTATAGAAGATTCTAATCAATCCTAATTAGTTTAGGAATAGGATTAAACCTTTGGACTCTAATAGTGGCTAGAAAGGCAAGAAGAACGACAATCCTTCTTCTTCCAAAACCACCCACTCAAATAATGTTAGCACCTTTAATTTGAATGAAGTCCTCGCCATGAATAATCAAGGACAAAAGAAACCATTTAGGAGAAAATTTACTCCTATTGGTATGAGTTATGACACCGCATTCGATCGCTTACATGCAAAAGGTTTTATAACTCCCATTGGACCGTTTGGGGACCCACCTGTCGAAAAGAGAACGGCTAGCTGGAACCCCAATGCACATTGCAAGTATCATCAGGGTAGGGGCCATCTCACAGAAAATTGTTGGAAGCTAAAGGAAGCAATCCAAGATTTAATTGATAACAACAAACTTCCATTGCCCCCTGCAAGCAAGAAACCAAGTATCAATAATGCACCACTGTCGGATTCCTTGGCTATTTTCGATGAGGAAAATCAGTTTGACCCCTCGAATCTCATTAAACCTGTCGGAGCTATTGAAGAAGAGGAAGAAATCTTCGAGGATGCCGAGGATCATTTTCCTTGTGGACAAGAACCTACGACTAAACAAGAAGTGTGTGTCCTTATTTAGGTTGTGTTGGAAGCAAGAGAATTATTACGCGAGGCCATGGAGGTTGTAAAGGAACGAAACGAACTACTCAAAAGTAGACCTCTACCTAAAAAGAAGAAATCATTCTCCCTCCAAGTAATTGACACACCCAAAAGGAGAAATAGGCTATACACTCCAACTGGGACTTCATATGAAAATATGTTCAAAATGCTCTCCGAGAATGGTAAAATTCAACCTCTCAAACCGAGACCATTTGAATCAATAAAAAGGACAGATAGGTACTACTGTCCATATCATCAATCGGGAGGACATACCATAGAAAATTGTTTCAAGTTCAAAGACTTGGTCCAAAGATTGATTGATAACAAGAAACTAGTTCAAATTCCATAAGAACAAGATGCTACCATTAATGGGGTTTGGGATAGTGATGACGAGGATGTCTACCTCAAGGACGTCGAAGAAACTCCACTTTCGACAATATATCCAGTAGGTGACATTTGGGATGAAGAGGATTCACCCATAGATTTCCTCACAAGATCCGGGAGAATGCAACCTCAGATTACAACACAACCTATTCCCACTACTCAGCAAGTTCCCATATCAATCAAAGAAGACAACGATGTTGTCAAACAATTAAAAAAGACTAAGGTCGAAATGAACATATGGAAACTTCTAGCTACATCCCGAGAACATAGAGTTGTGGTCATGGATGCCTTAGCTAAAGTAGGGATAGAATCGGACACCACTCCTGAGGGGTTGGCTAACTTCCTCATGAGTGATCTCCCAAGTCCTACTAATTTGATCACTTTTTCCGATAAAGATCTACCGCCGGAAGGTGACAAGCACAACAAAGCTCTCAACCTCACAGTAATTTGCAAGAGAATGAACGTCCCTATGACTCTTGTAGAACTGCGAGGATGTTGGGGATAAGAGATGAAAATTTATCTCCGTCAACACAAGGAATAAGAGCCTATGATAACTCACGTCGCCAAGCATTAGGCACAATTACTATAAACATAACGGCGGGAGTAATTGAACATGCCACCACGTTCCAAGTGGTAGATATTAAGGCCTCGTTCAACTTACTGTTGGGACGCCCTTGGCTTCATGACCTCAAGGCCATCCCTTCATCTCTTCACCAACAAGTGAAAGCCATAGTTGGAGGAGTACCAATTACAATCGATGTTTCACCCATGCGGATCAAAACAATAGAAAATCCACTAATCAATGTGGAGCACGATGAGAATGAAGATCTGTGGGACTTTAATGAAGAGGTCTCCTTAATCGAGGAAGATGAAAGGACCCCTCTTCGCTATGACCTCCACTCCAACATGATAACCAATGCTATCCTGAGAAAACAAGGACACTTCCCTAGAATGAAAGAAAGAGACTGCAAAACCGATGGGACTACTTGGCCTCCCTAAATTAGATACTTTCGGACTTGGTTTCGAACCGACTCTCGAAGATCTAAAGCAAGCCCGGGAAAGATCGAAAGCATGTAGAAATGCTCGCGCACAAAAGAAAGCAATCCCAATGGATCAATACCCTCTTACTTTAAACGGATAGTTCATAAGAGAGGGAGAAGATTATCCATGTTATGAATTTCCAGAACCCTTTGTTGTAAACAGCATAAGATAACCTGGGTTCGAAATATTTCTGGATTGCTGCTTTCTAGATGAGATCTCAACTCCTATCCATAAAGAAAAAGCACCCCCATGATTTGACTTTAATGTCATGGGACTTCTCTTTGGGCAAGAAAAGAATGAGCCAAGATATATAGAGGATAAATCTTCACTCATTCAAACAGTCCTACAAAGCAAGAAATTTGATCCCTCCAAACTCATCACTCCAGCAGAGGATTTAGTGTGAGGATGGCGTAAGACAGTGAAGGTGACTACTGCAAACAGAAAGAAGATCTCAATAACTACAGGACAAGGGCCAATGTTCGAAGAATCGTCTGAGTCAGAGTCTTCCCCTATCGAGTCCTCTAAGTCTCTAGTTGTAGCACCTCCCTCTAATTCTTCTATTTCATCTACTCCTAGGATAGTAAGCAATCAAGTCCCAACAGACATTTCTTTATTCGATGTAATGATTTCTGAGTTTAATAATATGTCTTCTTCCCCTTATTCCTCGTGTCTTTCTTTAACTCAAGATGACGAGTATTGCTTAACTAACGATAAAAATGACAAAGAAATTATTAAAGCAATGGAAACACTTGAAAATAAGACACCAATAATGAGGACACCGAAACGGTTGATATCTCAAAATATACAACCATTAAAAGAGAATTTAAAATCGGACTCACGCTAAACAAAGATGAAAGAACCGATTTAATTAATCTACTTAAAGAATTCATCGATGTATTCGCCTGGTCATATGAAGATATGCCAGGTACTAATAGAGAAATAGCTCAGCACACTATACCACTAATCCCAGGAATGAAACCTGTAAAACAAAAGTTGCGTCGAATGAAACCCGACATAGCTCTTAAAATAAAAGAAGAAATACAAAAACAAATAACTGAATGTTTTATCAGGGTATCCAAATACCCCGAATGGGTTGCAAATGTAGTCCCAGTTCCAAAAAAGGATGGTAGGGTTCAAATGTGTGTCGACTATCGAGATCTAAATAAGGCAAGTCCAAAGGACGACTTCCCTTTACCACACATTGATATTTTGGTAGATAATACAGCAAATCACGCACTTCTCTCATTTATGGATGGATACGCAGGGTACAACCAGATTTTCATGGCCAAAGAAGACATGGAGAAAACAACATTCATAACACCTTGGGGTACTTACTGTTACACGGTGATGCCATTCGGGTTGAAAAACGCGAGTGCCACTTACCAACGAGCAGCAACTGCCCTACTCCATGACATAATGCACAAAGAAGTCGAAGTATATGTGGACGACATGATTGTGAAATCTAAAGACCGTTCAGGACATCAAGTAGCCTTAAGAAAATTCTTCGAGAGGCTAAGAAAATACAACATGAGGTTGAATCCATCCAAATGTGCTTTTGGAATAACCTCAGGCAAACTCTTGGGATATGTCATAATCTCTAGAGGAATAGAGATAGACCCAACCAAGATCAAAGCAATCATGTCAATGCCACCGCCCAAAATTGAGAAGCAAATTCGAGGATTTATTGGCCGGTTGCAATATATAAGTAGGTTCATATCTAAGCTAACAACAATATGTGAACCGATATTCAAGAAGCTTAAGAAAAACGTGCCAGTAATATAGGTCGACGAGTGTCAAAAAGCCTTTGAGAAGATCAAAGCCTATCTCGCCAATCCTCCCGTATTAGCCCCAGCGCTTCTAGGAATCCCTCTAAGGTTGTACTTAACAGTCACCAAAGAAACAATGGGAGTTATGCTCGCACAAGAGGTAGAAGGGAAAGAAAACGCCATCTACTACCTAAGCAAAAAGATGCTCGAATATGAAGCACGCTATACACCACTTGAGAAATTGTGCCTCGTACTAGTGTGGGCCACAACCAAGTTAAGACACTGCATGCTTGTTCACACAGTCTTTATAGTATCACGAATGGATCCTCTCAAGTACTTATTCGAGAAATCCACGCTTAACGGACGCATCTCAAGGTGGATAGTCAACCTAGCCCAGTTTGATGTAAGATTCATGCCTCAAAAGGCTATCAAAGGATCTGTAGTCTCGGACTTCCTAGCAGACTTTCCAATAGAAGATTCGACACCAATACATAACAATGAATTTCCAGATGAAGACCTGATGGTCACGGAAGATGATACTTGGACCTTATACTTCGATGGAGCCTCGAACCAAAAGGGATGTGGCGTAGGAGTCCTTTTAGTATCACCTAAAGAGGAGCATGTTCCAATCTCAATAAAGTTAGATTTCGACGTTACCAACAACGCTGCAGAATATGAAGCATGCGTGGTAGGCCTCGAAACAGCTTTAGCATTGGGTGTAAAGAAACTTCGAATATTCGGAGATTCTTCCTTGATCATCAACCAAATCTCCAAAAGATGGAAAGTAAGGAGCGAAAGCTTAGCCCCTTACCAAACTATCTGGAAACTCTCACCGATCAACTGGAAAAGGTAGAATACACATATCTACCTAGAGAAGAAAACCAATTTGTCGATGCCTTGGCAAGACTAGCCTCAATGGTTAGGATTCCTAAGGAAATTGAGCAAATGCCTCTAACTATAGAGAAAAGACACAAACCAGCATACATTCAAGCTATAGAGGATGATGAAACAATCCAAGAAGAAGAAGAAGAAGAACCATGGTATGCTGCTATACTCAATTATGTCACCAAAGGAGAATACCCTCCTCGTGCTGACAAAAGAGCAAAACGAGCTTTAAGACTTTTAGCTTCCCAATACAAACTCATAAATGATGAGTTACACAAAAGGGTACCTAAAGGACGAGCCCTATTATGTGTAGGCAAGAAGGACGCTCAAAGAACTATGAGAATAGTCCACGAAGGAGTATGTGGAACACATGTTAATGGCAAAATGCTAGTTCAAAAGATAATGCGAGAAGGATATTATTGGACCATCATGAATAGGGATTGTCATCAATATGTAAAAAGATGCCCTAAGTGCCAAATTTATGCAAATTTGCAACATATTCCTCCATCCCTTCTCTACACCTACACCTCACCATGGCCATTCTCAACATGGGGAATCGATATAGTCGGAAAAATCACACCTCCTGGAGCAGGAGGTCACGAGTACATCTTGGTAGCAATCGATTACTTCACAAAGTGGGTTGAAGCACAATCATATGCTAAACTCACTACAAACACATGTAGCACTCTTTATCTAAAGGAACATAATTTGTCGATACGGAGTTCCACATGAGATGATAAGTGACAATGGAACTCACTTTCAAGCCGAATGTGAAGAATTGTTACAAAAGTATGGTATTCAACATCACCATTCTTCCCCTTATAGACCTCAAGAAAATGGAGCAGTTGAGGCAGCTAATAAAAATTTAAAGACTATCATCCAGAAAATGACAGAAAATTACAAAGATTGGCCTGACAAACTCCATTTTGCACTTTGGGGTTATCGCACGTCAATTCGAACGTCAACAGGAAACACGTCATTCGCCCTAGTCTATGGAATGGATGTCGTGCACCTTGTAGAACTAGAAATACCTTCTCTACGCATTGCATTAGAAAGTAAACTCGATGAAGTTGAATGGACTAGAGCACGGTATGAAGAGTTAATTCTACTTTACGAAAAACGACTAGAAGCTCTACATCATACCCAATGCTATCAAACTCGTATGGCTAGACACTTCAACAAGAAGGTCAAGAAAAGAAACATCAAGGTTGGAGAATTGGTACTAAAAGCACTAAGGAAAAATGTTTTGGATCCAAGAGGCAAATTCAGGCCCAATTGGTCCGGACCAGACATTGTCAAAACAATCTTGTCAGGAGGTGTAGCTCAATTAATTGACATGGATGGCAATGAATTCTTAAACATGACCAATCTTGACCAACTTAAGAAGTACTACCCATAATTACTTGAGTAGGAGACTCAAGAGAGCTACGTTTGGCCTGATTCCTTAAGAAAGGATACGTAGGCAACCCTTTAAGGGTGCAGCCACTTTAATTATTAAGCATTTCGTGTCCCAACATTGACAAAAGCATAGACAAACAAAAAAAAAAAAAAAAAAAAAAAGGACCTTGTTGCCAAACGACAAGTCTGTCGCCAGGCGACAAGATGAAAAGTCTGGCGACAGACTCGCATGAGCAGCGCCAATTTTCTACGGACATCTGGACAACTTCGGTGCATTCTGGAAATTTGTTCGACTTCCGTACTTGAAGAAATTTTTTCGGAACAAATATTTTAAGTTCTTTTCATTGCTTTAATATAAAGTTAATTTAATTAAAAAGCTGAAATTACATTAATAAATAAAGAATTACATTATTGATGTAATTTAAATAAAGCTTAAAAAAAATTAAAATTAACTTAAATTGTCTAATAAATTGAAGGAAAAGCAATACTCTAATCTTTCTTTTCTTTCTTAATCCTTTTCCAATCCTTGTCAGAAGCTTCCTCTTCATCCATCACTTTTGCTAAGAGACATCCATTAGAGGCTCTACATTCGATTTTGGTATGGATAGTCTCTCCCACAGCTAAAACTCCGTGCTTTTTCTCTACCCAAACCTTCTTTTCTGTAGAGTCCCCCTTTCATTTCCCTTTGTCTTTATTAGCACTCTTCTTCTTAGACATCACAGGGGTCTTAAACTCAACTCTTTCACCTAGGCGTTCCTTAGCAGGAAATTTCTTGTCACCAAGGCGAGTCTTCACATTGGTCTTCTCTACTTTGGTTCGGTCCTTTTGAGATCTACCAGTCAACCATTGCTTCACATCATTGGACAAAGAAAGTGGAACCATTTGGGTAATCACTTCCCATAAAGGTCTAGCACACCAATACTTGTCAAATCGTTCAACTTCTTGTGAAACGGGGAATTCATAAGGGCGACGAAGATCTCCCGTAGGAATGGTTTGCGCAATCCCATATTGCCTCTTTACTCTACAGGGATAATAAAAGGTCAATTTTGACAAACTAGGAAGACGGCAAAAGGGTTGGGTATTACAACCAATCATCTTTTTAAACTTCCACCAGGGAACCACCCATTTAATGGAGAAGTCACAATAGGCAAAAACTTTGCCCCACTCACAGCGACCCATCTTCAAGGAGAAACGTTTCTTTCGCCGAACAAAGCAATTGGGGGTATATTTGTCAATATTATCAGGAGGACTAATCAATTCTAGTCTCTCCATGAGCCACATCTGTAAAAATCAATGCACATAATCAGTATTGCTATACAAAAATATGTTTTTAATTTCCGTAATTAAGAATATTATTTTTCTACCTGTAATAAAATTGGAGAGCCTCGAAGAGGTGCTTCTGGATTCTTTTTCAATTCATCAAGACTAAGCATAGTCTCTCCAACGATTAATGGCATTGGATTTCTCCCAGATTCAATTTGTTCTAGCACAGATATTATAACTGCTTGACCATCATTATTTTTACCACTAGTTAGAAAATATTGGCTAAGCATGCAAAAGAGGAAAGCTCTTCTCCTATAAACATGAAAAGATTCAGAGTGTGGTCTATCAAAATAAAAACGTGCAAATTCTTTTAAATCAACATTATTACCATGCACGATGTTTTTTAGATCTTTACCCCTAAGGTCAAGGAAACGCTCATAATCTTTGTAATAATACTCACTCACCCTAGGCATTACCACAAGATTTAATGAAGGAAAGCCTAGAATGGCACCAAACTCTTCTGGTAAAGGGCAAATTTCATCATAGCCTAATCTAAAGCAATGAGTATTAGGATCCCAATATTCTAAGGCGATATGAATGAAGCCTATATCAAGATCTACCCCCTTTATGCCATAAATATCCCCCATATGGAAAAAGTCAAGTTCTTTTCTCTCCTTAGCAGTTAAAGAATGACACCACTCACGAGTGAAATCACAAAAACTCTTCTTAATTAAAGCCATGATTAATTTTTGAGTTAATCTGTTCGAATTATACAAAAATCGTCAGATTTGGGGGCTATTTATAAACAATCTTTGGGAAGATTTCGAATTCTGAAAGGATTTGGAAAATTAAGTCTGTCGCCAAGCGACAAGTTTGTTGCGTGACGACAACGTCTGTCGCATGGCGACAAATCTCGTTGCGTGGCGACAAAAGGACATGCTTGGCGACAACACGTCTGAGCCAGCGACAATTACACGTTATGCAAACCGCGTTTTTCTGACTTCGATTCGACTTTGACTTTGCACATTACACCCCGTTATTCAATACCCCTACATACAAATCCACTCCATGTTGCTTTTTTTTTATTAAATTGAGCTTAGGCTTATTTTTAGTCGAACTCATTTTATTTTTCATTTTTTCTTTTGGGGGAGAAAGTCGGATACCCTCCATTGATAATAAAAATGACGGAAATTTTTGCGCAAAAATTAAGTCACAATTGCACACACTCACATGCACATGAAAAATAAAATGCAAAGATAAAACAGGCTTAATATAAAAAGTTTGTATATACAATATGTGAGTCATATAATACCAAAGACAAAGTCCTATGAAGTCAAAAAAATAAGCACAGGTACAAACTATGGTGCCAGAGGCCGTAGATGATGAGGTACGCCCATCATATTAAAGAACGCTGTAGTCCGGGGAGTATGCCCCTCACAATCTCCTGACCCACCAGTCGGCGGAAACCTCAGCTCAGGGCCTGTCCACCCAGGCTCACCAATCGACAATGGCTGAGGTTGCAAGGGCTGCTGCGACGACGAGCCAACCTCGTACGTCCCACCACCCATCGAAGGAGCCGATGTCACGCCTCCTTGGCTCGCCGGCCCAGCAAAGACATTCTCAGGCGAAGAAACCGAGTCCTCGGTTGGAGCAGCCTTAGACCGGCCACCTCGGCCGCTATCAGAAGTGCGGCGACGCCTTGAGCCAGATCTAGTCGGCTCTCTCCTAGCCTCGGGTCTCGACCGAGTGCGGGGTGAAGGAATAGGCTGTCCCTGCAAAGGTAAATCAAGTCAGTTACCAAGTAAAGGATATAATAAAAGGTGACACAAAAGAAAGACAAGAGAGATACCTCCTCAACGTCGTTCCCCCGACAGGTAGCTCGGTTCCGTAACCTCACAAGCTGGCTGCGAAAGGCGTCTATACACCTCGCCATAGTTGTCACCACCTCGCGAGAAAACTGTCAAAGGAATAAAGTCAGTAATAATACAGAACAAATACAAAAGTAAGAAAATAGATAAGCTCACCCGAGTCTGGTGACGAGGAACGGAGCGCTCCACAAAACGTTGATCCTCGGGGGCTGGAGGAATCATCTCCTCGATCGGTCCGAACACAGCCTGGTAATAAATAGACATCCTCGAAGGGACGAACTCCTTAAGACCAGCCTGATAAAATAAAATTCAAATGATCAGAATTCACTTAGGGGCTACCTAAAGAAAAAATAAAAAGTAAAGCATACCGCTGCCTCCTCAAACAAAAGAGGGGTCGGCGCTAGCAAAGGCAGCAAGTCATCCTCGTAACTCCGCTCCAAATGGACATGAGATCGCCAGGGAGTGCCAGGAGACGACCGACTCGCAGAGTCACGCATCAACGCCTCATGAAACATATGTTGAGGCGGGCAAGTAGGGACGACGAAAACATCCGAGGAGTGCTGAATAGCTACTCTCTCGCCAAGATACACCGTAGCGTCATACGTCCCCTGAAAATAACGACGCTCAGTAGTATACCGCGCGACCATCATAGGTATAGCCAAATCAGCCCATGGTCGGTACACCACGCCAGGCTCCTACAAAACAGCTATGTAAGATAAAAGCTCTCAAAAGAGTAATATCAAAAAACAAGAGTTCACGAGAATCTACCGAGAGGATCAGATCTCGAATACGTGCAGTCTCGACCTGGCCGGTGCGACCTCCCCAACCAGCGCCAACGGGAAGCTCGCGAGGTGAAGGTCTCACCAGCGCAAGTGAGGGGAAGTACTCGTAGAACCAAATCCACACAGATAAGAGAAATTCAGCAAATGCTTGCACAAGTCTAGAGCTAATTTCAAGAAGATAGAAATATACCTCTACCACCCTCTAGAAACTGGAAAGTGTGATCTCTCCAAACAAGGCCCTATGATGGCAGGAACGTCGCAGGCCCAGAAGAAAGTCAGCATAGGCCAAGCTGGCCCAATCATACGTCCCGACCAGGTGAAGGTCGCGAATAGCTCTCAGATAGTAGAGGAGCACTCGACTACCCTTGTCAGGAGAAAAGGTCCCTGACAGCAAAATAAGAACAAAGATGCGCACCCGCTGCTCGCGAGTGGTCGCATCATCCTCAAAAGCCGCTACCAAGGTGGAACGGCGGATGCACCGGGAATTAAGTTGTCCCGGCTGAGCCTCGGCACGGGCCCGAATAGCAATCGGGCCCAATAACTCCAAAACCATCGGTGAGTAGACAGTAATATCACTGTCAAATGGCAGTGGAGAAGAACGAAACTCCAAACCTGTGATGAGACTGAAGTCGGCAGGAGTGACCGTCATCTCACCCAAGGAAAGTGAAAGGTGTTGGTGGTGTCCCAAAAGAACTCCACCAAAGCTCGGATGACGAGGTTACTCCCATCATAGGAGTACATGGCCTAAGTAGCCCGAAAGAGGGGAGTCAACCCACAGGATTCCCACAGCTGTCGCAGCGCCTCGTCTCTGCTGAAGTACGCTTTATACAGCGTACCGATCACGTTGTTGCCAGAACCATGACTGCGAGTCCTCCCGCTGATGAGCCCACGTCGCACCCGCTCAGAAATATGGTGCTCATAAGAAAAGAAGAGAGTGTGCTCATCCCACTCTGGAAGAGGTCCAAGTCTAGTAGAGGGGTCCTCACCCTCGCCGACAGGCTCGTCCTCCTGGCGTGTGTCCCTCGACTGAGAACCAGAGCCGTGTTGCCTAACCATGCTATATTATGCAAATAATAAAGATTAAGAATCTATAGTATCTAAGGTTCGCCTAGCCGCATGATGCTTTGTTCGCAAAAAAATGGAGTACGTAGTACTAAAACAGAGCACAAATTCAATATAAGCATAATCAGCATTTTCGAGCAACCAAAAAATTTCTTGCAATACTATGACAAATATTGTGACAAATTGTACAAGAAGAATTAGTAAAAACACAAAGAACGGATCACATTGTTCTTCACGGCCTCAAGAGGTCCAACAATGGTGAATCGCTCATTTCTTCACCAAATTGAGTCAAACAAGTCTCAAAACACTCCCAAGGAAATGCATAAGCATAATCAAGCAAGTTCAAGGCATAAAATTCAACAAACGAAGCAAATTAAGCAAAAACATGTTCGAATTTTCGGAAAAGTCACGAACAAAGAATGCATAATTCAGAAAAAACCGAGTTGAGTTTGAATAAAACTTACATGGATCGGGAAAATAGATGAAATAAGATTTGATTTGCAACAAGTTTGAGCGAATTCGGTCGAGAATTGAGCAAGAACAAGAAAATTGAAGTTTTGAGCAAATGCGAAAAAACAGAACAGCAGCAGCGGAAAATGAAGAAGAAAGGGAGGGTATTTAAAAAAACCCGACCCTGTCGCCAAACGACAAGTCTGTCGCGTGGCGACAAAGCCTGTCGCTTGGCGACAAGCAGAAATAGCGACGACAAGCAGTTCCGGCTAGCGCTGGAGCGACGATAGAGTACAAGGCTCTATAATATGGTTGTGTGAACCTCGTGCAGCGGTTTGGGTTCCTTGGTACGCCAGTTAGCCCCTATAAGAAACTTGACATGATTTAATGATAGGCTCGATTACGATTAAATCAAGTGATCGACCTGGCAAAAAGATCGTCTCACTTCGCTTAAAGCGCCTGAACATTGGCTCACTACAAAAGCACCGACGTACTGGTTCACAAGAAGCAAAAGCGCCGACGTACTAGCATAGCGGAAGCAAAGTTCAAGCAAACTTTAAAAGATCAACAGGCATTGGTCTTCGGTGATATTCTTCGGAGTATTGTCGCAACAAATGAGGATGACTTCAGGCGAAGATATCTTCGACAGCGTTCCCTAGCTTGTGGAGAGTTGTCACAAACAAGTGAAGATGGCTACAAGCAGAGTTATCTTCGATCGTGTTCCCTAGGATGTGGAAGATGGTCACAAGCGGCGGAGAATGACTACAAGCAGAGTCATCTTCGATGAAATAGGAGACAGCTACAAGCAGAGCGGTTTTCAACAAATGCAACAAACCAGTTACTCCAGAGACGTGTGCTCGACGATGCAAGATACGCGTTTCTTAACTCTTTTATCTGTTTTAACTAACGCTAGTTTGCAAGTATCGGCGTTACAAGAATGATTTAGGATCGCAGAACGTTCTGAATCATTCTCCGTCCCTATCGATACTTTGACTTTTGTTTTCGAAACTTGCGTTTCTCCAAACTCAGTCAAAGTGGGGGCTTCTATAGACACCCAAATGTGTCTCCCCAAAACCAAACCCAGTGATGAATACCTTTCGCGTCGAATGATTATCGAACGAGGTGAAAGTGTGAAAGGTCAGGTGTTGCGGTTGGTTTTTATTAAAAATTCTTTATTTCTGTTTTTGAAAAAACCTCTATTTTATGAAAATATCTAATCCAGCTTAATTTGGTCCACGACAAAGGTCCAATAATAGTGTAGTTGGATGGGGCTTGCAAATAGTTTTCCAACGATATATTATAAGCCCAATTCCGATGAATAATGAGGAAGTTATGGCCAAAATACTAAACTGGGCCCGGTTTGATCTTTACATGCGGCCCAATGATCTAGGGGAGGGCCCAATGTTAATTATTATTCCTAAAGTTATTAGAATTAATTATAGTCTTCTAGAACTCTCTAGAAGGTTATTTTAAGTCCTAATAAAATTAGAATTAATAATTATATTTTGATGAGTTTTACTTGGAATAAAATATTATTTTATGAAAATACGATTTCAGTTTTCATACGGACTTTACAAGTCAATTTTCATTGATAAGTGGACTCCATGTTTGAAAGCGCGTAGGAATCCAGGCTGTCGCCAAACGACAGTCCTGTCGCCAAGCGACAAGGTCGGTTTTGCGGCGACAGAGTGGAGTTTTATTCCTTATCAAATTCTACCTATTTTCGGACTGTTTTCTTATAAATAGGGTCCTGAACCTCCGCTTTTTAATCATTCACAATCATCAACAATAAATTCTTATTCTACAATCATCAATTCTCTCTATGCTCTCATCTCTCTAGCTTTTCACAAACAAAATTCCGCATACACGAGATCTAGAAACACCTAGCCAAGTTCGAAGTTGCCTTCGCCCTAGACGTGAAAGGTTATAATTTCTGAGGGTTTGGTCCCAAATCTCTATTTGAATTATTTAATTTAATTTCTTTGATTTATTACTTTTCCTTGAACTTACTAACGCGTGTATTTTGTTATTAGAAAGAGGTACGAGGCATCAAAGTATGTAATCTTATTACTCTATTCTTGTAGAAAGCATGTTTAAATTTGTTTAATTCCTAGTATCATGTTAGGATGTTATTATTGCTTTCTAGTATCATGTTTAGGATGCTTCCTATTTTCTTTTCTAATATCATGTTAGTATCATGCTAGGGTTAAAGCTTTGATTTTTATTGTTTAGTGACATGCTAGGGTTTGTTATTAATCTTATTAGTATCATGCCTAGGATCTTGCTATTAATATTATGCTTTGACATGATTATGATAATTATGATTATTATGATTGTTATTATGATTATGATTATAATTATGATGATTGATTATCATGTTTCTTGATTATTATTATGTTGCTTGATATATATTTATTGTTGTTGCTTGATCACGCCTTTTATGCATGTTTAAAGGGAATTTGTACTTGTAATCACGCTTAATAAGATAGTTAATAATTTTGTTTAGAGTTAATATTTTTATAATTCAAGTGATCGCCAATAATAGTTTTGCTTGTGCATTAAATTCAACCAACATAGATAAACAGGTTTAGGGTTAACCTATTGATTGCATGTTAGTCAGAAAGCGCACATGAATACGAGAAGAATGAAGTAGAGGCCTATTTTTAGGGCAGGTTCAATCTCTTTTAGGTTGGATTTGTACCTTCATCCCCGAACCCTATTTGGTTCAAGACCTTTTGGAGTTGACGATCTCATGGATCGTTAAGGGGTGTAATCTTCACCTTGTGAACGGTTTACAAGTTCCTAAAACTTGTTGGCGACTCTTTTGCTCTAGCTTCCTTCCCTTTGGACGCCTCCATGCTTAAGTGTATGATCACAGTGGGGATCAAGTTTGGGGTAATGCTTGAAATATTCCCTACAAAACCCAAAAAGGAAATTTTTCCAACAAATACCATTAATGACCACTTTTGAGAACAACTACCATTTAAAAAAATAATTTGAAAAAACTACCACTAAAACACAAAAGGTTTGAGTAGCATTACCACATTTATTATTTCCGGCAGGAATCTTCATTTTGGGGGCATATTTTATAAATTTTCCCTCTAAAAAACCCATATTTTATAAACCTTAATTTGATAATAGACTTCAATTGCCCCAAATTCCCCAATTTCGTAAAGCCCTTAATTCAATTTTTCAACCATAAACCCTAATTTTAAGATTTAATTGAGAAATTAAATCAACTATGATGCGAAATTAAAGATAATTGACCTATAATTGTGTTCGACTATCAAAAATATCGTGTTTTCAATACCCCAATTGATTAAAATTTTATAAATTAGGCTCTCTCAAACGGAAATCTTGTCGGAAAATTTAATGTGGTAGAGCTACTCTAAGTTTTTGTGACTTTGTGGTAAGTTTTTTAAAAGAAAATTTTAAATAGTAGTTGTTCTCAAAAGTGGTCATTTAAATGATAGTTGTTGGCAAAATTACCCCCCAAAAAAAGTATTTCTAGGCTTCGTTACCAATGTGAATTCTTATTGTCGTACATATTGCAAGCTTATCTACTGAATACTCAATATTATGCACATTTAACTTAAAAAATGAGCATCTATAGTACAAAGGATTTGCACATTTCTGGTAGTAAATATGCAAATATCATTTTAAAATATGCACATTTTTTACAAGAATAATGCACATTTTGTTAAAAAAAAATTATGCACATTTGACTTTCACTCTTTACTCTAATTCCTTGTATTTTTCAATACTTCTTATTGTGAAATATTCCATGACACACAAGTCTTATTAATGAAAATTCTTTTAAGATCAGAGAGAAAAAGGGTGGGGTTAAAAATGATAATGGAGGATAGAGAGACGGAGAATAGGAAGCAGAAAGAGAGAGTTGAGGAAAATATGAGGAAGTGATGAATATATAGGGTGGGGAACCTCTTTTGAACTCAGAGAAAAAAAAATGGGAAAGTGATGAACATATGGAGGAAAAGAGATGAACATATGGAGGAAAAGAGATGAAGAGGAACACGGGAGGAAAGAATGATTTGGGAAACACGGGAGGAAGTGATGAATCATGTGTTTAGAGTCATTAGATCATATTATATGAAAATATGAGATTGCTTCTCATCGTTCTCATTTGACCCTATATACTTCCTCTATTTCTTTTTAGTTGACACGTTTCTTTAGTCACGTTTGCCAATGCACAAATTCAACCATTCATATCTTTAATTTCCGATAAGCAAAAATTATAAAAAGTTGAATTTATATTTTATATATCGTGACGATTCTAACAAGATCCACATCACTATATTTTTCATTATATATAAATCATAAAACAAGGTCAAAGGGAAGTTTGTGAATAGTGCTAAAGTCAAAACGTGTCAACTAATAAAAAATGGAGGTAGTATATGAGAAGAATGAGAAGGATTTTATGTACATACTTTTTGTACTGAATATGCATATTTTTGAAACTGAATGTGCAAAATTTCTTTCATTCACTGATTTTCAATGTGCATTATTATTTATGCATAATATGTACAAAGTTTCATTTTTGAAGAAACTAAGAAAAAAGTAGCAGGTCGAATATTATTTATGCATAATGTACTGAATGTGCATAGTTATTGAGTCAAATGTGCAAATCATCTACACTAAAGCCACATAATTTTTGAATTAAATATGCATATTGTTGAATCTTCTCCAGATGAGCTAATTAAGTATGACTATTTACATTTCAAACTTCGGGAAATTGATTAATGATTTTATAATCCATTGTTGTTAAGTTATAAGATGGATCATTTGTAGGGTAAGGCATCCTTATATATTATTAATGGTATGCATAAAATATTTGACGCTACGATTTTAGAAATGCAATTCAATATATAACCCTTCCGAGTATTGAAATATAAAGATTCCTAATATCGGGTTCGTTGTTCACAATTAGTCGTTCATGATCGCAAGTCCTTTTCTCATCTCTGATTAATAATGTAAAGTTAGAACTCTGAACAAGCTTCAGGAAGAGAGATAGTTAGGTGTGTCCAACATGCTGGAAAAAACAATGGGGATTTTTTAAGTTAAATGCGCCTATTATTCATACTAAATCGCATAGGTAAAATGTGAACCGTTGGATTTATTTGGACGTTCAAGATTCTCATTCTTCTCATTATAAGATCCTTCTCATTATATATACAAGTTAGGAGACACATGCACATTGCGTGTGCAATATAAGAATCTAGATGGCTCGATTCTCCTTTTTTTTTCCTAAAATGTTATTTACCTTATTTGGGTTTGAAATTGATGAAATCGTAGAGGTTAATAGTAAGATATGACTTCCCTAAATGTTATTTACCTTTTTTTTTTTTTTTTAAGAATAGGTAACTTTAAATTTTTTACTAAAAGGTGGTAGTTTTTTATTTTGTTATTTTTAAAAGATGGTAGTTATAAATTTTAAAAATAATTATAGTTTTTTTTTAAAAAAAAGAAAATAAAATATGAAAGGGGTATTTTGGAAAGTAAATTTATCACCCAAAATCCCCTCTCGCTTTATATATTAGAATAGATATATAGAAGGGCCTTATAATGAGAAGGATGAGAAGTGATACGAACCATCCAAATAAATTGATCTAAAGGCTCTTATTTTAAGCTTCATTAATGGCAAAATTGTAAATAATACTTTTCTCCATTTTTCTTTTTTTTTTTCCTTTGGTTCCCATCCGTCTCTTTCGTCCTTGATATTTTTTTTTTTGAAAGATCTTTCCTCCGTGATCATCACTCTTCACCATTTTTTTTTCTTTGAGTTTAAAAAAAAATCCCCATATCTCTCTCTCTCTCTCCTCCTTGTCCTTCTTTTTTTCTCCTCCTTAATTATCTCTTCTCCCATTTTTTTTTTCTCTCTCATATATCAAAAATATCAAAATGGTCTGACTATGATAAATATATGGGAAATTCTACATGGTGGCTTCCTACTTTTAAGTTTTCCACGTGGGAGACACACTTTTTTCCAACTCTCTCAAGTGGCACTATGGTTTTGCAAAATTATGTATAGTGTCCTTTTTTTTTAGTTTATGGCTAACTTTTATAATTAAAATGGTTAACCTTAGGTTTTTTGGTTTAAAAATTAATTAAATTATATTTTAAAATAATAAAATAAAAAAAAAGAATTTTTTTTTTAAAAAAAAACATCCTAAACCCACGACCACCCTCCCACCACCACGTCCACCCTCCCACCACCACGTCCACCATCCACAACCCCAACCCCCATACACCACTGGCGCCCAGAATCCCTTTTTACCGCGCCGGCGCCGGCGGCCCCGTCCCCCTACCCACTGAACCCACCACGACACCACCTGAACCCCATATCCCAAACCCGAAACCCCCAAATACCCAACTCGAAACCCCTTAAAAACCCTATCCCACCAATTTAAACCCCGAATTAGACCCTCCCCCACCCTTGAAACTCTGACGCCCAAGGTTTTGAGGGTGGGAAAGGTCCTTATTTTGGGGTTTAACGTGGCGGGGGTGGTTTATTCGGGTTTTGGGTCGGATATTTGGGGGTTTCAGGTGGTGGGTTTAGTGGGTAGGTGGACGAGCTGGGTTGTCGGAATGGTGAAGGTTGTCAGGGTGGCGGCAAAGGGTGGGGGAGGGCTGGGTTGTCGGAATGGTGAAGGTCGCCGCCTTCCGGGATGGTGGTGGTGGGGAGGGTGGTCGTAGGTTGGGGGAATGGGGGCTGCGAATTTCTTTCTTTTTTTTTTGTTTTTTAAAGAATTTGATTTTTTTTTAAAAAAAAAATAATTGTTGTTAACCAAAAAATCAAAAGGTTAGCCATAAAACCTAAAAAAGGGCACTGTACGTAATTTTTCAAAACTTGGATGCCACTTGAGAGAATTGGAAAAAAGTGTGTCTCCCACGTGGAAAACTTAAAAGTAGGAGGCCACCATGTAGAATTTCCCTAAATATATATATGTCGTGGACAATACATAGAGGGGATTATATCCAAGAGTAAGATTAAATTTGTATAACTTTTAAGCTATATGTGCATTTTTTATTTAAAAAATGTGTATAATTTACAAATGTGCTTATTTATTAAATGAAGTCATCAAACCCTCTGTACTAACGATGCATATTTTAATGCAATCCAAGTAGTGAACCTTAGAAATCCGATCATTATTACCGGGTTTGCAATTTGTTCATAACTAAATTTACTTTCTTATTATTTCTAAAATTAGAACTTAGAAATAAGCTTTAATGGAGGAGAGAGAGAGAGAGAGAGAGAGATTGTTTCGGTGATGAGAAAAATGAAAGAAAAAATGAATGTGCATAATTTTTTATTTAAATGTGCATAATATTTGTACTAAATGTGCATAATTTTTGTAATGAATATGCATTTTGCGCAAGTAAAAAACGAATGTGCATAATTTTTGAATTAAATGTACAAAAAATTTTGCGTAGGATGTGCATTTTACGCGGGTGAAATGTGAAGCATTGAATTCATTTGTACGGTCAAGATTCCTTCTCATCCTTCTCATTTTAAGATTCTTCTCATTGGATCCCAATCCTATATATATATAGGGTCAAAATAGAAGTTTCTTAAAATGAGAAAGATACTATGAGTTATCAAATCTCCTGTAATTAAAGACAAATTCACATAATGGAATCAAACGATACTGCTCCAAATTACATCAAACTAAAACTAAAACAAAACCAAAATCAAACGACATATTGATGGACAATGGTGGTGATGGCGCAGGAATCCTTAGCCGAGATTTTATAAAATTAGGCTTGAAAGAGAATTTGCAATATAATCACCGAAAACCCCATTGTATCAATTCCCAAATTGAATCAAAACCCACCAAGGTACTGCCAACCAAAACCTTTGAGAATTATAAGCAATTAATAATGAAATTGGACTAATGGGTGAGAGAAGTTTAAGTGAGATATAATATTTGAGCAAGGATTGGCAATGGAGGACTTTGGTTTCAACGATAGTGAGAGAAAGAGATGAGAATTTTTTTTTTTTTTTTAGTGGATTGGTTTCATTATTAGGTGGAAATCGCTACTTCAAGTACCGGTTTCCCTACATAAATCGTTATTTAAAATAGTGGTTTCATCAAAAATCTGGGAAAAAAAATATTCATTAAAATCGCCGATCTGGACAGTAATTTTGGAATTTAAAAAGAACGATTGTATTTATGAAATTGCAATTCTTGGGAGCATTATTTATGGAAAGCACTCAAATTTTACCCCTAAAAACACTTATAATTTATTAAATTAATTATATTATGTTTCATAACATTTATCTATTACAAATTACATACTCGTATTATAATATAATAAACTCATTACAAAATAAAATTATCCTTAAAAAAATTAAAGTTATTATAAAAACTAAAAAGCTACTCTCGACAATTATATTAACGTAAATCTACCTTATATGAGTAGTACAAGATTTGTTGGTTCAAAAAAACCATTGATTTGTTGACTGTTTCCATTTCCAAGTACAATGAAAGAAACAATTTGACAATTTGAGAAACAAAATCGTTTTTCTTTCTTATCTTTATTTATTATTATTATCCAAAAAATCCAATCCATAAAACAATTTTACTAATATAAAAATAAATAATCCACTCGAAATCCATCCGTACACCTACCCTCATCCATTCCTGTCCAAATTATCTCTCTTTCTCTTTCTATTTCTCTCTCTCTCCTACAAATTATTTCTCTCTCTGTTTCTCCTTCTCTCTCCTCCTCTGCATATGACTAGCGCAGCAGTGCTATTTTACGGCAGAAGGTCTCGATCTTCTTCTCGAACCTTCGATGATTTAGGCTTTGGTTCTCCTGTTCTTCCTTCTCCTTTTTCCGCTTCATCTTCGTCTTCATGTACTTCTTCCGATCACACCAACACTACCGTCACTGCCAATCATCGACACCGTCATCACCACCACCATCATCGTAAGGTTGGTGATCTTCATCGTCGTCACCGTCATGTCAATTTTGATGATCATTCCCCTCGCTCTCCTATTCCGGTAATTCTATCTTCTATTTTCAATTTTACCCTTTTTTGTCATTTTTTGTTTTGTTATTGATTGGGGTTCGATTTGATTGAGTTAGTTACCTAAGTGGAATTAATTTGTAGACTGATATTATTTGCAATAGTTGGAATATTTGTTCCGAGTACCTGCTTTTTCAGATCGTGGGTATGTTTATATCAATTGACAATTGGGTTTTAAAAAAAAAAAAATGCAGTTGGGTAGCGGTTAATTGGTTGCGTATTTTAGGCTATGTTAGTTAAACTCAGGTACTCCGTACTCATAGGTGTATTAAGTGTTCGACTCGGGTATTCTGTAAAAATTAAAAATCCGTGATTTCAGTACAAATGAGGTGTTAAAGTGTCCCGACTCCCGAGCATACCGTGGGCATTTGAGGTGAAATGAAAAGTTTGATCGACATAAAGTTTGGAAACTATAATTATGGGTGACTTTTGAAAATGGAGCTTAGGTTGTGTCTTTGTTTGTTAGTTGAGCTCTATTTTGAGACTAGGAATAGTACTACTGTGATTGGGATAATTAATTAGTCAAAGGTAAATGGTTGACATTACTTGTGACAACATTGAAGTACATAAGATACAGTATGATGACTAGGTGTTTTTATGAGAATTTTTGATTTATAATTCTATTTTATGAACATTATTACTAAGTTAGAAAGAGTGATCCATTGGACATGAATCCAATTTTTCTGGTTGATGTCATTTGGGGGTTAGAAAAATGGATTTTTGGACTGCGTAATCCAATTGCTCAAATGGATTCTTCTATATTTACTATCCTTAATAGGAAGAATAAGATAATGGATCAAGAAATCATTTATTATTTTCAGGGGAGGCTTTCCAAAAAGCATAAACTAGGCTAGGCCTTCTGGGCAACTCAGTAAGCATGATGACTATATCAGACAACACTTTCCGCGTTGCTTAGATCATTATGGCATGAGATGCTCACTGTTTAATGTAAGGATTTTTACGAGACTTTTGGTAAGTAATTTAGTTTGAAGACAGTTGGTCATTGTAGTATATAGCTACACTGCCATTTAGACATTAGTTGTGAAAAAGAGTGGCCTCAATTTGCGTAAGGTTTATCCTCATTCAACTCTTAGTTTAGCTTTGTAGTCTCTTCCAAGTTCCTTTACTTCGTGTAGTGTCACGTTCTCTTTCTAAATTGGTAAATGAATCGACTCCTAAATTTAGTTACCTCACTTAAACAAGATCAAATTTTTGTTATGGTTTCTCAGCCTTTCTCTTCATTCTTCAAAAATCTTGGAACATGTAGTTGTTGGTGATTAACACATTTTTTCATATACACCATCATATTCTTAGAAATGAAGCCAGCTAACTGTTTCCATTACACATTTTTTGGTATGATGGGTGACAAGGCAATTGGGCTATGCAAACTTACTGATAGAATAGAGCCCAATATTTTCAAGGGACCCAATCTTAAAATTAGTTGTCAATAAAACAGGTATAATATATAGTTTTACTTTTACAGTTTAACTCACATCACATAAGTTGGCCTAATGGTATTTTGGCTAGAAATAAGTGAAGCTTGTTTATTATAATTGGGAGTCAATTCTCCTTGAATCACTTTATATTAGTCACTGAAAGATTATTTAGTTTGCGCTACATTTGTAAATGGCACTTTACTAGTTTAAGACAGCCTAACAGAGTAACAAGTGAGTAACACACGCCATTACCTTTCAGGGTTGTTCTTGCAACCTTTTAAATTCTTTGATGTACTCTTCAATTGAACCATTGCCTTGCTGCACCAAATTGACCTATGATAAAGCACCTTTTTGTAACTTCTAGGCGCATATCGTTTCTCAATTTCAATTTAAGAACAATCCTAGAATCAATCCATTACCTTCCAGGGTTGTTCTTGCAACCTTTTAAATTCTTTGATGTACTCTTCAATTGAACCATTGCCTTGCTGCACCGAATTGAGCCTATGATAAAGCACCTTTTTGTAACTTCTAGGCACATATCGTTTCTCAATTTCAATTTAAGAACAACCCTAGAATCAATCTTTTCTTTTTATCTTGCTTTCTCTTAGCTTGCATGTTCTCATATATAATTTAGATAAAACTCTACAAGAGGGGGAAGGGGGCAAATTGTATTATTGAACTTGCTAGTCACTCTTGCAAGTACAGAAATAGTGCAAGAAAGATTTTGAGGAAAACTTCGTAAGCCTAATAGGAAGTGAAAAACCTCGACTCGAAGGGATTTTGACTCAAACTTTCCAATACAATTTTTTTCACGAAACTTGAGCCTCTATTGAATCATGATCCCAATAACTATTCCCTCTAATAGTTAGCACTTAGCAAGCTTTGCATCTCTAAGACTTCCAACAAATCACTCTCTTTTCACTGAAGCCATAGTCTTTCTCTCTCCCAAGATTTACTCATATCTTTTCATACACATAAGGAACTTACTTTAGTTCTTACCTTTATACGAGAGTTAACTTAAACCCTTAATTTTCTTCATTACAAAGAGTTCACCGAAAGCCTTGAACAACTCTCAAATACATATAATTGATAAATAATACTTCTATAAAACTAATATGTTGCACACTAACAAACACGTAAGGAACTTGGAATCCGAAGGAACTGTGGAAATATATTTGTTTTTATAGCTATTCCACTTCATATTGGAATGATAAAATCAGATTCTTTGGGATGACTTGCTAAAGCCATACAATTTGAAATGAATTAAAACGTTCTATCTATAGAAGATTAGATAACGCACTAACTGGCCCATATTCCTCATGATCCTCGTGATCAAGAGACATTCGCATCTTCAGGCCTACGAATAGCGAATTAACTTCATTCCTAGCAACAATAATAGGTCATTTAGTTGCTTCACGATTTTCTCAACAACTAATCAGCACGATTTATAATGATTAGCCACAAGTTTCTCAAAGACCAAGTCCTTGTTCTTAAAGATGAGAGTTTTAAAACAGATTTTCTAGCATAGCAATTTAAATATATAAATTTGTTTGATTTTAACCAAATTTTTAAACCAAGCTCATTTCACTCCTTACAAACAAAATCTCAACTAAGGTCCTGCTTTAAAGTGACGACTTTGAAATTCTTTTTTCACACGCTTTTGGCTAAAATAAAATCAGATTTTATTTTGTAAACTTGTTTTTATAAGATAATATCAAATGTATTGTAAGTAAACTCTTAATCCCTAAAATCTAGGATAATAAGTTAATCTTGTTAAATTGAAGAAAAACAGATCTTATTATAATATTATATTTTAAAAATTAAATCTATTAGGAAATAATTATACCAAGTTAAAACTAACTCCCTAGAAAGTAGGCAAATATAATGTAATGACAAATAACTTGGAAAACTGAATTCTAGTGATATGCAGTCTCGTGTGCTCGTGTTCCTCCTAAAAACGAAGTGGTTGTCAATACCTGAAGTTTTGATATTGATTTTAAGCTTGTTTAAAACAAATTTTCTTGTTCAACATAATTAAAGGCTTCCTAAAAAAATACGCTTCTACTAATATGTCCTCATGTGCTCCGGTGTTTCTCTCGAAACTTCTCTTTGTTTGTTCCTCTGGGAACAACATACTCAATGTTCCCACTCATCCTTTTAAAGAACTCAACAATACATTTGTACAATTAGATGTGTTCTTTTCATTGGGAACAATCATCAACAATGATGTTTATCATACTCAATATTTTTCATGCTTTCGTGACTTGTTCATGCACATCTCTAACACACAAGTTAATTAAATAATCATTATTTGTTCATAATCGTCAAAACCTTACAATATCATACCACCAAGGAAACATATGTAGAAAGATTAAGAGAACATAGGTAAAGCATTTGGCGTCATTTCATTTGTGCCTTTATGATCAAACACCTTATCATACTTCTGACTAATCCATATAAGTTTTCAGATCAAGGTCACCATTAAATTCAAGAAGATCAACCAATTTGATTTCTTCTTCATGTTTAAGAAGTTGATTGGGAGGTCTAATTGATGTTTCAACACTATTATTCCTAGTTGTTGACTTCATCTCCAACACATCATTACATAGTTCTTTCACTAATTCCATCATGCTCTGTGTTCTCTAGTTGTTATCCATGTTTAATGCAAAAATTACACCAATAACTAACATTATGAATTCACACATCTATTACTATAACTATCTATTTCTATTAGTAAAAAAAGCAAAAATCCTTATTAATTTTTTTCCCCTCGTAAGTCCCTTCAATTTCCCTTCTTTTTTTTTTTATTTATTATTCCCTAAATTTTAAGAAGGTATTAGTTGGTTCTCTTTAATTTTTTCTTTTAGTTTTTTTATTAAAAAAAAAAATAAAAAATAAAAAAAACATTTACATCATCTGTTTTTCACTCATTTGTAACAAATCTTAATGTTGTTGATATTTTTTCAAGACACTTTTAAAAATACATGGGTTGGTTAATTAAATTGATAGAAAAGTAAAATAAGGTTAGTTTTGATTTCCCTAGAAAAAATTTAGTTTTTATTATTATGTGTATTTCGTTTTAATATTTAGCAATACCTTTAAACCTATATTATACTCTGTTTAAGTTTAAATATCTCACATTCCACTTTCTTCCTGCACATTTTGCAATGCTAGCAGGCTAGCAGCTATGTAGTTTTCAAGTATTCTTCTGTCTGTTGTATGAGAGAGTGATGTTTTCTATTTAATGACAGCATTGTAAATAAACTCATCTCTTGTGCATTTGTCTGTCACATTTGGTGCATACACAGGGGAGCGAATCACACCAACAAGGTTGTAATGGCGACTCATCTTCACGGGAAATCAATGACAGAGAAACTGTGCATGGTCTGAGTGGAAGATATCATCGAAACAACACGCTGCCTGGGTCTGTTTTGCTTGCTAAAGAAAGGCTTGTTCAAAGATTGAGAGGTGTATCTGTTTCTGGAAACAGGTCAGTGTTTAAGAGTTGACATTTCCTTTGAAAGAAATTTTCTTAATGCCACAGACTCAGGATTGAGGTCATACCTCTTCCATTGTTACTGTTTACTAATTTGTTCATCCTTTTATGTAGAGACAACAGAGAAACATCTCCTAGTCTTCCCAGCAATCATCAGCTTGTAATTGGTGCAGAATGGGAAACGGATGTTTCAAGAGAAGAGCCAGCTGCTTATAGCAATTCACCTGAGTTACCTGTGGGAGCACATCAGCCGTCTGCACCAAGGGAACCACAAAGGAAACCTCTAGGACTCACCAAAGAAGCCCTCTCCCAGTTGCAACATGATGTTTTCTTGGAGCAACAAAAGCCTGTAACTCAACCAATGTCCAAAGCATCAGCTGATTGCAGTATTTGTCTGGAGAGCTTTGTGGAAGGTAACAAGCTCATTAATTTACCTTGCGGACATAGATTTCATAGTTCATGCTTGTATCCATGGCTTCAAACTTGTGGAGAATGCCCGTACTGTCGTACTTGTATTATGTTCACTTCCTAGCTATGTTGCACGGAAAATGGCAGTAGTGAGCTTTGTATGGGGTAGGTGAGATTTGAACAGGGACGGTAGTATTTGAAGTGGGGACGTCTTTGGAGGAGCGTTCCCAAGTATTATATTCCGAACCTCCGATGAATCACTTAAATAATTCTCTTTGTTATTAGCGTAAAACAAATGCTTTTGCATGTATAAGTAATCTCTTCACTTTGCTTATGAACTGTTTTTTAGGAACTATAATGTTTGCATCAAGGCTAAACAACTACTGCTTATATTACTTGGATTGCTTTTGGTACCAAGTGGATTGGGATGAAATTAATGTATATATTATGCTCGTTTTAACCCTTTAGCACACCCAAGTATTATTGGAGTACTTTTATAAGATTAAGGTGTTGTTAAAAATGGTTTTGATGGTTAATTTAATAATTACTCCCTCAATCCTTTTATTTTTGCCCCATTTGCCAAAAATGGAGGTCCCTTATGTTGCCCCATGTCTATTATTGGCACCGTCTGCCACTAGTTAATTAATTATGTTTGCTTGTTGTTTATTTCCTATGTCTATTTTTGGCATTGTTTGCCACTAATTAATTATGTTTTCTTGTTGTTTAATTAAACCCACTAACTTACTCCCTAATTTTGACCCTTTGCCAGTCTCTCCCCTCTCCTCCGCTCCATTCCCCTTCCATAGTACCTTAATTGATTAACCCATTCTCTCTCCTCCCCTTCCCCTTAAACTTCCATAGTCCATGGAAGCACATATTTTGCTCTCCTCAAGAAACCGAGTTTCTCTCCCCTCCTTGCAAAACTCGAACGATCGTCACCCACCACCTACCACTGCCTTAATTTCTCTCCTACCCTCGACAAAACCTGACCCACCACTGTTGCCGAAACTTCTCTCTCCACTTAACAAATCCCAACCACCATCACTACCACTATAATTCGGTGGTTGTCGTACCAGCACTACCAACCTCGCCCACGAGTGGGTCTCCTATTTGACTTGCCCCATTGACATCCTTAGGCTTTGTAGAGGAAGGGATGTGGTGATGGAGATTAATGAATGGGTGGTAGAGGAAGGCAGGTGATTGTGGTGGTGGCAGACTAGGGGTAGGTAGGTAGACTAGGGTTGGTAGGTGTAGTGGATAAAGGTAAGTGGTGGTAGCAATTGGTGGGTATGCTAGAGGAAGATAGGTGGTGGTGCTAATTGGTAGGTGGGTGAAGGGACGTGGTGGTGATTAGGGACATCAGTGGGCAGGACAAGTAGGATCCCCGGCCCGTGGGCGGAGATGGGTCCCGGTTTGGCAAGTGGTGGGGCGAGGATGGAGGTAAAAACCATACCCGCCGTGAGTGATGGAGCGGGGGTGGATTTTAGGTTGTACCTGTCCCACCCCACTTCGTACTAGTTGTGGTACTCGGTTTTTAGTGGATAAATTAGTCTATAGAGGTTCCACTTATGTTTCTGATAAGACTTTTAATTAAAAACTTAGAGTCGCCACCTTATTTTTACCCGAATAAGGACGGATTGTAAAACAGTCGATTTTAAGAAATGGTACTAAAACTAACTGCTAACTCCATAAAAAGAAAATTTTAAGGCATAGTCTTGGGTTCGGGATTTAGGTTAAGAGAATTGAACGTCTGAAACTCGTCTTCTCTTCCGTTTTAAAGAACGGGCTCTTACTAATGCGTTGTTTAAAATCAAGTTTTAAAGCATGTTAGTCACATAAAATGATATAATAATTAATATACGGTAGGTTTGAGCACCAAAGTTGCACTATGTACCGATCATAGTGGGATTTTGAATTCACTCACGGATCAAAACCTTCGTAGTTCGGACCGATGCCGTGTTTTAAATAACCAATTCCATTGGGTTTTTAATTTGGGTAGTTGAAATAAACGTCATTTTTGTAAGTGGGATTTTAGTGATCTTTGACGGATTCATTTATAAAAGTAAAATAAACCACCTTGGTTGAGGAAAATCACCTCGATTATTGATCACCAAAAATGTCTTTTGAACAAGACAATTCAACAAATTCGTCCCAATTGACGACTTTTTTTAGTGGGTCAAGGTATTTTTTGGAGTGAAACGATAAGGGTTCATTATATAATCTCACTTTAGGTTTAAAATCACTCGAGGGTAATTTTTGTAAGGTTTTAAGGGTTATGTGTTTAGGCTTAATGGAATGGGCCAAATACGACACATGTCAAGGCCTTACTTCCAAATAAAAGGGAACAATAAACTATCTAATCATATCCGATTGTCAATTAATCCATTGGGTAATTATAATGGGATCCGGGCTTATTTTTATGAAGATGAATAATTGTTACAACCTTATACAACTAAATAATTAATCTTAACCTCATGTTTGGAAATGAGGCAATAACCTTATATTAACTATCATTAATTATTAAAAATAAGCATGCAAAGTTATGATTCATTCTTGTGTTATGAAAAGGGTTTGAGATAAAAAAGTTCATAAAATTATAAAAGTTCTTATTTCTAAAATCGTTTTAAAATAAGATTAAAGCTTCTTAAAACATCATTTATGTCCAATGTCATTCTAATATAAGGTTAAGTTTCAAAAACAATCATTTCAGAACAAAATTTAAAGTTTGTTAAAACTCTTATTTCTAAAGTCATCTCCACATTAAAGTTCCTTAAAACTCTTTTATTTCGAAAGTCATCTTTAGATTAAATTAGGACATCCTAATAATTAAAAAAAAATAAAGTTCCATAAGTTAAAATTATATAATATAGTGTAATATTAATTTCTCAAAAAAAAAACAAATTAATTCAATTTTGAAAAAAAAAGGTAATTAAGAAAAACGTGCCCTCTTCCTCGTTTTAGATACCTTGAACGAAAAAAAATCATTAAAAATCATAGAAAAATTGAAAAAATTATTGTGAGATATGGTTGGAAAGCTCTTGAAAAGTTCTATCACTTGAGATAAAGAAATGGAACTGTCTGTAGGTGTAAGGGCTGTTGCACAGACCATCTTTAGGACGTGGTAAGTTACACTTTATCCTTGAACATCCTTTACATAAACTCTTACTTCCTTAGGTTTTTAGACTCATTTAAAAAGAAAATTATTCTTAATATATAACTTCAACAAACACATGAATGCATTAACACTTTATACCTTAAATCCATAAAAAAAAATGAAATGCAAAATGCAATTAATCCCCCCCCCTTTTTTATAACCTATTACCTCACCAGTAAGGTTGACTTTCTAATATGGAGTAATGAAAGATTTAGGGTTAATTTAGCACATAATATCGTCATTACTCCTATTGGTAATATCACATGGGAACAAACACATTAGTTAACATAATAATAATAATTAAGGAAATTGAGAAAAATAGAAAATAATACCTTGAGCTAGATGTAGCTATTTTTTAGATGACCCCTTTTGCTCACCAAGGATTAAATGATGAGTCTTCCTTAATTAAGATGAAATAAGAGAGGCTAAATGATATTTTTTAGAATTTTGAGATATTAAGAGAAGCTAGTAAAAATAAAACTAATGAACCTTTTTTTAGATTTTGATTAAAGAAAATAAACTTGAATTAATAAAACTAGATTATGAGGAATAAACTTTTTTTTTTTTTTTTGGTTTTAATATAGACTAGGAATACTTAAGCAATTAAACTATTTTTTTTTCTTTTATTTTTTTTAACAAAGATAAGAAATGACAACAATATTTGAACTTAAAATGTTTTTTATTTTTTATTTATAGAAATTAGAGATAATAACAATACTTAATAAAAGTAAAAATAACAACTTAACTGAGAATTTTTAGAGAGAGAATTAGTAGGAAATTTTTGGTGTCCTAAAATGAGGAAATTAGGAGGGTATTTATAGGAAAATAAAGGGGTTAATTTTGTAAATAAAATAAAATAAATAAAAGGTAATTCAAGGATTTAAATGGTAAATATCAAGATTTTGGTAATAATGAAGATCTTGATATTAAATTATTTTGTTTTTTATGTAACAAACTAATTAATCAGTTTTACAACACTTAAACTGATAAAATAAAGAAAGTCGTAACTAAAACATACTAATGATATTTAAAAAAAAGTTCTAAAATGCCACGGCATTACAAAAAGAAGGATGTACATAACTAAGTGATGTCAAAACTCAAAAATACTCACGTGGTGTACGTATGACAGAGTACTAAACCTACTAAGTGATTATTATACTCACCAAGGTACTAAAACAACACTTATAAAATAAATAACTCCCTAAGAGAGTTACTCAAAGACATAAGGTTACAATACTTTTAGGGTCAGACAAAATATTTTCAGAGCTTATATACAAAAATAAAAATTAACCTATGCCCTTATTAGACAATACATATAAATTTACCAAAGAACATCTAACCATACGACAAAATCTCATACGCACGAGCATTACAAACAATGACCCTTAATAAAAAAGTATAAAATAAGGTAAAATCATACAAAGTCATACATCATAAAAATTGACGTGGTCATAGTAAAAATATACTACCTTAACCGAACGACTTTGTTTTTTTTAAAAAAAAAGTGAACTCTTATCTTGTCTTACTCTACTAAAACACAAATTTATATGTATCACAATTGTAAAAAAAAAAAAAAAAAAAAAAAAAAAAAAAAAAAAAAAATACAAAACCAGATCAGAATAACAGGAAAACGAATGAAACAGATGCCTAAATTCACGTTATTGGCAACATAAACAAACGTAACGGTGAAAATACTTATTTGAATAGTGTCAAATAGTGTTTGAATAGCGTCAAATAGTGTTTGAATAGTGTCAAACAGTGTTTGAATAGTAATATGCAGTATGTGATGCGTATGAAATCCAGCTGTCCCAATTACCGTCAGATATTTTTTGATACAATTGGTCAAAATTGAAATTTATTGGATACAATATTAACCGTGGGAGATAAAAAAAAAAGGTAACATTAAATCACCATTGACAATTGTTCATCAAAATTTGACGAAAGGATACAAAAACTAGACCGAAATAAGCATGTCTTAAAAAATAAATAAGATAAAAAAAAGGAAAAAAGAAAAAAAAAAGTAAAATAAAAAAAACAAAAGGAAAGTCAGAACCAATAACTTCTTTTCACCAAAGATAACAAAAGGTAAATGATCAGGCGTAGGCACAAGATCCGATTTTTGTGCCGATTTCACTATTCCCATATACTTATTACTATTCTTCTATGTGTTGTATTCATACATCTCACAAGTATTTTTCTTTTACTCTCGTCCATACAATACTCAACTATCCTTAGATAAATATCGATTTGTTTGATCCAAACTTGTACTTATCGGATCAAGTATTAATTGCGGGACAAAAAGATAATGTTATTTTAGTCTGCGGTAAAACAAGTGTATATAAAAGGAGCTCTCTTTAATACTAAGACATGTAATACGTTTTAAGATGTGACAAACTTTATTGTAGGAAAAGGAATGTTTGTTCTTTCCCTACCTTGGTTGGGCACAAGTCTTTGGACTAGTGGGCTTTTTATAGGTAAGTGGACCAAATAATGGAGTATTGCACAAATCGTAAAAATCATTGATAAAATAAAAAAGTACTCTAATACTCTAAGTGAACATATCAATATAATGATTATACTTTAAAGGGTTAAACAATACTTGTTTAAAAAAATAATGTATTCCCCTGGCGAGACAAAAATATTGTACTTTATACTATACGATTGTTATACGTATACAAAAAAATACGGTATAAAATACCCACTTTTACTATAAAAAGAAGATTACCCTTATCCCAATCTCAATTCACCGCTTATTTCTTATCTTCTTCTATCTCCCTCCTTACCCGAAAAAAACCAAACAAAACCACCATTAATTTCGACCACCATGTTTCAAGACAACCAGGAAGATCAGTCGGTCTTCTCCTTCGAGGAAGACATGAGGATGATACGAGTGTACTTTATATACATTGTGGGGTTAGTAGTCCTCCTAATGTCTGTATTAATTTACTTACTAATCCACAAGTGAAGTACGAAATTACTTCGGAGTAGTAGGGTAAAAATACATGTAGTGTTAGCTGTACTTCAAAGTTTTGTAATTTAGTGGTTTAGAAGTACAAATTGTAACATGTATTTTGGAAATTATGAAATAAAATCATTATTATTACTCGTTTTTTTAAAAAAATGTTATTAAGTTATAAAAAATATTTAAGCATATACTTACCACGTAATTAAAAAAACAAGAAGCAAAATAATGATAATTGTTGTAAAAATAACAATTATAATGATAAAAATTATAAAGAATAATATTAATGGTATCATAAACAATAATAATAATAATAATAATAATAATAATAATAATAATAATAATAATAAACCACAACAATAAGATGAAAATTTGGTGTTTACAGATTGCCCAACATTGATTGAGTTTAAGTAAAACAATAATCAATGTTTGAGAAAAGACAAAATTTTTTTATCAATGTGATGCATATACTTTTTTAAAAAAAACATGAAAGAAAATCCCAATTGATTTTTAATTAAATGGTCACTTATACATTGATTTAGGTGTAGTTGAAAAACTGACTTAAAAAGAGAGCGAATTTCTCACTCATTTGCAACACAGATATTGGCCTGGGTACAGTTGAAAAACTGGCTTAATAGAAACTGAAATTCTTATTCACTTGCAACACTAATGTTGGCTTGGGTGTAGTTGAAAAACTGGCTTAAAAAAGAATGAATTTTTTCTCAATTGCAACACTAATGTTGGCTAGGGTGCAGTTGAAAAATTTGCTTAAAAGATAATGAAATTCTTATTCACTTGCAACACTAATGTTGGCTTGGGTGCAGTTGAAAAACTAGCTTAAATAAGAATGAATTTTTTTTTTTCTCAATTGTAGCACTAATGTTGGCTCGGGTGCAGTTGAAAAACACCGG
This sequence comes from Chenopodium album, assembly GCF_948465745.1. NCBI lineage: Eukaryota > Viridiplantae > Streptophyta > Magnoliopsida > Caryophyllales > Amaranthaceae > Chenopodium > Chenopodium album. The sequence continues at coordinate 15,722,536 of NC_137847.1, read as the reverse complement.
CTCAACCTTGCACCGATCAAATTTAGACGGGTGTTTATTGGATCCTCTAGGGAAAAGATCAAAATTCCATGTTGCATGAATTTGAGGAACAAAGACAATTATTCTTGAAAGACATAATCTATGAATTACGGATGCAAAAACATTAGGTGGTTTATACTAAGTTTGCGGAAAGACAAATTCCTTTGGCTTTTTCTTCTTGGCACCATTACCACCACCACCCCTATATAAAGGGAGGTGGTTTTCCTTCATTTCCACACCATTTCCTTCCTTCTCCCTTTAATTCTTACTTTTTCTTTCCTTACCTTTCCCTAAAAAAAAAAAAAAAAAAAATGGATGCGATGCATCAAGAAATCAATGAGATTAGTGGAGCTAGAAAGCTCCAACTAAAAGGGGTGGTAGAAAATATTTCTCCACCTCGCCTTTCCCCTTATACTAGTGTCTTTACCAGAAGCATCACTTCTCTCCTAGCTATTCAACCTCGGTATGATATGATTCATGCTACCGTTGAATTTTGGGATGAAGAACGCCATGTTTTCCGCTTTGGAGAGACTGAAATAACTCCTCTTCTGGAAGAAGTGGAGGGTTTATTAGGTCTTCATAAACGAGGCCGTGTGATTACTCCTACTGACCCGAGGGCAACTGACGCAGTCATAAGGGATTTGTTAGGTATACCATTGAACATAGAAGGTAATTATCGCCTGCTTGATATTTTAATATTAAAGAACTTCCTTGAAACTTTCTCTTTATCTCATTGGGGATTTCCCAACAATGAAAATTTCTAAAAGTGCCAAGAAAGAGTCCTTTTATTGCTTGGCCTTGTCTTACTCAAGAAATCATTATTTTCCTGTCATGTTCGTTGCCTTTCTTTGTTGTCACAAGTTGAGTCAGGGAACCGTTTAGGGCCTCTTATCCTAGGGGAACTTATGATGGGGCTTGACCATCTGAAACAAAACCCAGGGGGTTTTTTCAAAGGGTGTCCAATTGTGCTTCAACTCTGGTTATGTGAGAAATTCAAGCTGTCTAGACCACCTATTCGAATTCCTTACCAAACCCGACATATTTGGGAGAGAGGTTTTTTCCCTATATTCTGTCAATGTTGTAACCATGATGCATGGAAAGACCTCTTTGCCGAAGCTGATGTGGAATGGATCATTTTGTTTCTCAACATAGATTCCATAACAATTAGCACTAGCAGGCGCAGAGATGTTCAACTTCCAGGATTATGTCGCATCACTTTCTATCTTCCTTGGAGATACTTGAGACAAGCAGCCCAGCTCCAACGACTCCTTGAACTCCATGAGCTCCCAGTGGTACCTTGTACCACCTATGATATTGGTAATGTGGAAGCTCTTAGGGCATCATCTTGTGTGTGGCAATTTGATCGAATGCTCCCAGCATTTCCAGTTTTTGAAGATGATGTTCCCACCGCGTCTTACACAGCATGGTTGTTGGAGGACCTCGAGGACGATGCTTGAATAAACCTTTACAAGGATTCTCTTATTATATTTTAATTCATGTACTCGTATTTCTCTTGTATGTGTTTTTAATTCCAAAGAAGAAACCATATCGAAAGGCATTGGTCTTTGTATGGTGTATGTGGTTGTTACTTTCATGGTTAAAAGAAAAAATTGTAATCTCGCCAAAAATGCAAGGGAGTTTGTGTTATGTTTGAATAAAAGAAAAGTTTGTTCGTTTGTTGTAAACATATTTTGTGAGATATCGACTTGATCATGATCTTTTAGTAATAATGAATATTTCTACATGACTCTAAGGCCTGCAATGCAAACACGAATGAAATCTAAACTCTAACATGATACACATATGCCTATCCAATACTTAGTAAGAGATTCATGTTTTTTTTTTTTTTGGCGAATTTCGCAACTGTAACATTGTATCAATCAAGCATAGTACTTCTTTAACTGATCGAGGTTGGTGAAATGAACAAACTCATTTCCATCGATATCCATCAATTTCATTGCTCCTGCAGGTGTAAGATGTTTGACCAGAAATGGACCGGACCAGTTTGGCTTGAACTTTCCACGTGGATCGTGAATTGGTGCTCGATTTTCTTTTAGTACAAATCCCCTTCTTGAATATTCCTTTCCCTAACCTTTTTATTAAAGCCCGAGCGATACGTCTTTGATAAAGTTGAATGTTGTGAAGGGCTTGTAACCTTCGTTTACTTGCTAAAGAAAGTTCATCGTATCGTTCTTTAAACCATTGTTCTTCAGATATCTCACTTTCATTCATCACGCGAAGCAATTGAATCTCTGTTTCGATTGGAAGAAGTGGATCCATTCCATATACCAAAGAATATGGAGTAGTCCCAGTTGGTGTTCGAATGGAAATTCTATACCCCCAAAGTGCATAGGGAAGTTTATTAGGCTGTTCTCTAGCCTTATCTGTCATCTTGGCGATTATCGTCTTGATGGTTTTGTTAGCTGCTTCAACAGCTCCATTGGTTTGAGGACAATATGGTGATGATTGGTGATGCCTGATTTTGTAATTTTCAAGGGTTTCTTTGAGATGGCCTTCAAATTGTGAACCATTGTCGGAGATAATTTCAAAAGGCACCCCATACCGACATATAATGTTATTGATCACAAATTTTGAAACTTGTTTTGCCCCTAGTTTTGAATATGATGATGCCTCCACCCATTTCAAAAAATAGTCAACAGCAACCAAAATATATTGATGTCCATTTGAAGCTTTGGGGTGTATTTGTCCAATGATGTATATGCCCCAACTAGAAAAGGCCATGGCGAAGTAAAATTATTCAGGCTAACAGGCGGCATATGATTAAGATTTGCATATAGCTGACATTTTTTGCATGTTCGTACAAAATGGATGCAATCACTTTCCAAGGTGGTCCAGTAATACCCTACTCGAAGAATCTTTCTAGAAAGCATCCTTCCATTCATATGAGGCCCACATTCTTCCCCATGTACTTCTTCCATGATCCTTTGTGTCTGTTCCCCATCGATGCATAATTGTAATTTTCCATCGAAACTTTTATGATACAGCAAACCTTTTAATATCGTGAAATGAGAAGCTAGCCTTCGAATAGCCAACTGATCCTTCTTGTGACTTCTTTCAGGATATTCTCTATCGATTAGATACTTCTTAACATCAGTATACCAAGCATCCTCATTATCTTCTTGGGTTAATAAAACAATCGTTGGCTCATAATTAACCGCTGGAATTTCTTTTTCTACAATCATTACCGATTATACCTTTACATCATCATCCCAAGTCAAATTTATCGCAAGATTTGCCAAAGCATCGGTGAAACTATTTTGTTCTCGGGGAAGATGCTTGAACTCTATTACTTCAAAGTAAGGAATAAATTGCTGAAGATACTCCGTGTTCATTTGCAACCTTTCATCCTGAACTTTCCAGGGTCCAATAGTCTAGGAAATTATGAGATAAGAATCATTGTATACCGTGAGATTTTTTGCACCATCTGCCAATGCTGCTTTGATTCCATAGATGCAAGCTTCATATTCAGCCGTGTTATCGTCGTTGGGAAACTAAGTTTCACAGGAAATGGAATATGTACTCCATAAGGATCAATTAATAATACTCTTGCACCATTGCCTCTCCTATTAGAGGCCCCGTCAAAGTACATCTTCCATTGTGACGTACTAAGACAGAAAATATGTTCATTTGGAAAATCATCGTCAAATTCATCACCTGATATAGGCCCATCAGCCAAAGCCTCAGATATAGCCCTTCCTTTGACAGACTTTTGATTCACACACTGAATGTAAAATTCTGACAATATCGCATGCCATCTTGCTATTCTTTCACTCAAGATTGGCTTCTCAAAAAATGTACTTGATTGGATCTAACCTCGAAACTAGATAAGTAGTATGTGCTTGCAGATAATGTCGAAGCTTCTTCGTTGCGTAATAAGGGCAATGCAAGCTCTTTCCAAGGGAGTGTATCTAGTTTCATACTCAAGGAACTTTTTGCTGAGGTAGTAGATAGCTATTTCCCTCCTTGTACCCTCTTGGTATTGTGTCAAAAGAGCTCCCATAGCCATTTCTGTGATAGTAAGATATAATATCAAGGGTTGCCCCGGTTTTGGTGGCATTAAAACTGGAGGGTTGGAGAGGTATTCTTTCATTGAATCGAATGAAGCCTGACATTCGTCATTCCATTTTGTGGGAACAATTTTCTTAAGTAGCTTGAACATAGGTTCACACCGGGTTGTTAATTGAGATATGAACCTACTAATATATTGGATTCTACCAATAAATCCCTAAATCTCCTTTTCTGCTCTTGGCGGAGGAAGCTCTTGTATGGCCTTGACCTTATCGGAGTTGACTTTAATTCCGTCTTGACTCACAACGAAGCCTAGATGCTTTCCCAAAGTTACTCCAAACACACATTTTTGAGGATTCAGCCTTAGACTGTACTTTCTAATTCTATCAAAGAATGAATTTAGAGCATCAATGTGTGTCTCACGATCATGACTTTTGACAATCATGTCATCAACATAGAACTCTACAATATCATGGATGAGATCATGCAAAATTGTCGTTGCAGCCCGTTGATAGGTGGCCCCCGCATTCTTTAACCTGAAGGGCATTGCTCTATAACAAAAAGTTCCCCATGGGGTAATAAAAGAAGAATTCGACATATCCTCCTCTGACATGAGTATCTGATTGTATCCTGAAAATCCGTCTTTGAATGAGAACATTGCGTGTCCGGTAGTGTTATCAACCAGAACATCAATGTGGAGCAATGGAAAATAATCCTTTAGTGATGCTGAATTTAAATCCCTAAAATCAATGCACACTCTAACCCTTCCATCTTTTTTGGGCACTACCACCACATTCGCTAGCCATTCCGGATGCTTGATTGGTCTGATGAAGTTGGCATCAAGTTGCTTTTGAATTTCTTCTTTAACTTTGAGACTAACTTCTGGTTTCATTCTACGAAGCTTTTGTTGTTTTAGCTTGCTATCGGGGTAGAGTGGTATACGATGTTCAACAATATTACAATCGACACTGGGCATATCAGCATAAGATCATGCAAATACATCAACATACTCTTTAAGTAAAATAACGAATGCAATTTGTTCATCAAAAGAAAGGGAAGATCCTATCTTGACTTCTTTTACATCATTTTCCAAACCTATGTTTACAGTTATAGACTCTTCCATGGGTGTATGGATAGATGATTGGCTGGATGATTAGCTATCGGTTTCATATCCGTCCGAGGTAGAGGATTGAAAAGGATATATTTCAGGGAAAGGAAGGAATTGTTCTTGAGTTTCAGGTTGGATATTGCTATATCTTTCAATTACCGTTTCTATTGGAGTGATAAGAGTAGTGGGATCGAATCGGACTTCATAATCAAAAATTGGTGAAATCAAACGTCTTAGAACTCCTTGCTTCAAATGGTCAGCCAGTCAAGTTCTTCCTCAAATACCGGTTTCTTATTGAACCATTTCTTAATAAATTCCTCACTCCTTGCCTCTGCAAAGAAAATTTCTAACCCAGGAAGGATTTGTTCTTTGTCCAGGTCATACCAAGGTTCAGGAAACTCGTAAAATGGCTCGGTGTCGTTTTGTAACACAAATTTCCCGTTCAACGTGAGAGACTTCCCCTTCAATACATTAGAACTAATTTTATCATCAAAACCCAAGCCATGACGATTTCGCTTGTCAATTATCGGAATTGGGTGCCTCATGCCTCCATCATTCCGACCTAAACCAGTTCCTGGCACATAACCCATTTTCAACAATAATTGAAATCCTTTAGTAAGTGTTAGTGGTATCGAATCTTGGATCTCCTCGAATGGGAATTCGAGGGTAAAGTAGATTTTCGAGTTTGGTCGGTCATTAGTTGACAAAGGATACCTAAACATTACATACTTGAGATTAGGATTTCCTCTCTTTTTTTTTAAAAAAAAAAAAAAAGAAAAAGTACATGATAAATGCAAAAAAAAAAAATGCGGGGAAAAAGATTTTATAACACAATAAACATTTAGAAGACGTCTGTTAAGTTAGATAAGTTAGCGGGGTGTTCATTCCTTTAAAACAAAGAGGAAAAAAAAAACTTTAATTGTGGGTCGTGCCATAAGGCTGCCTACATATCTCCAGAAAAATTTTTATATTCGCTCTTTTCTTTTTTTTTTTTTCTTTGGAGAATCAGACCCGTCGTAGTTCATAATAGAAGAAGAATTTTTTTTTTTTTTGAAACAGATACACTCAAACAGAGTTGCCTACGTACCCCAATAACAAAGTGCATGCGAGTACAATTTTTGTGTATGATTATGAAATAGTGCTTTGGGGGATCAAGATGTACATAGTTCTTTGTACCAAAAGGAAAACATAAAAAAAAAATGCCTGGTTTACAATCAAGTCATACTACCCCTCTCATTTATCCTTTTTAATGGAGGGTAAGGTAAAGATCATAATGTCGTTGTAGTGGTCGCTGATACTTCCTTTCCGATGTAGACACATTTCTTTAGGCCTCAGGGTTTTTGACAGTCCTAGAGTAACCCTTCTCGTAGTCTTGTTAAGATATATTTTCCAAATAGTGACGAGCAATCAAAAGAGTGGGATCGTCTTCGCGTGTCAAAATGGAAAGGGCATTTATGGACACCTTCTGATTTGGGCAGGAGATTCCAGTTATGCGCTTTATGCACCAATGGAGGGCGTGAAACTCATTAGTATCGTGACCATGTAACTGATGATAGTGACAATATTTGTTGAGATTTGGCCCAACAAGATCAGCTCCTGCTCGGCGAGGTAGTGGTTTGATGCGACCTTGTTCGAGCAGTTTATGGAACGTATCATCTTGAGAGTCTTATGGTTGTGTCGGGTTTGTTTCGGGTGTGTTAGACTCGGGATGGGTTGGGTTGATGATTCCGCGATCGATGAGATCCTGGATTGCACACTTAAGGTCATAACAAGTATCTGTTCTATGCCCATATTAATGACAATAACTACAATATTGTCTCATATCGGTTCCATGTGGTGGTAATGAATACACATAGCTCTTTGCCCGAAGAATACCCTTTTTGCTCAAACAATCGTACACCACACTCAATGGTTCGTCAATTCAAGTGAATATCCTCCTATAAGCCTGTAACACCCTAAAAATTCCTTTCTTTTAAAATACCTGTTTTGCTCTGTTTAAAACTCAAAATAGGAAACTATAAGGCATTACCGCCACCGTGAAAACGGCTAAGACAACTATCAAAGACACACAGCGGAAGACTATCTTTAAAAACATTCAAAACGACTCAACTTAAAAATTCAACCAACGAAAGTAAATTCAAACCAAAATAAACAAAGTCAACCTACAACTTGGAACCATTATAGGCCCTTTATAAAACCGAACCAATTCAAAATCTTTGCGTTAGTCTCACAAACATAATATAATAAAATAACTAAAGCAATAAACATATCATAAACTTATGGAAATTAGCATGATTTGCTCTTCACTCATGCCCATCATGATTATGCTTCATCATCTGAAAAGCTTCTCTCTACTTGTTTTCACTACTCTCCGTTAAAAATGGGTCATCATAGGACCAAGATAAAGACAAGGCCAACAAACACACAAACATAGAAACAGCAAAGCTGAGTACATAAGCGTAATTAAACACATACACTAACATGATTTCACCTATCAACACACAACTTACCTCGTTGCACCTGTTTACAAGCACACAACATACAATATGACTTCTTAATTAAGTAACTAAATGATTCATTTAGTATTGATTACGCATCGAATGGGTTTCCCCCCTAACCTGCCCTAATGAAGGGGTACTAACACGGGAGCTAATCATGTCAGTATAAAATAACCACTCGTAAGTGGCGAAATTCCTGCGCATAATATTAAAAGGAAAATACAGCGTCCTGTACTCCCAGTAGAAGTTATGGTTAAATATAAAACCCCATTACTCCCCCCATATGTTCACACTCAAGGTATATACGTTCTAAGAGTTTTGGTGCGTAATCTCTTTCACTTTACGTTATTTACATATTATTAAACTTGGTGATGACTCTCAAACCATAACACGATCAAACAATATAATTATCCAAACAATTAAACATTCCACTTTAATTCTTGAATAATTAGTGACCACATAATATTTAATGTACGTTGGACCCTTTTTAAATCTACCTCGGTGTCAAAGACACTTTAAACGCGTAATGCGCCACAATTCCTATCCCTCGGTGTTAGAAACACCTTAAGTGCACTAAGGCACCAACATATAATCTATTCCTCGTGTACATAGACACTTACCTAGCTCTTTTCTCATGCTTATAGCATCAATAAAAACTATATGAACCATAATAAAATTCCTTTTAAATATTCCAAACCAAATTAAACATTTAGTTTAATTAAACATGTTCTCTATCATGCGAATAATAAAAGTGTGGTTCATATAAAACATGCAAAAATAATTATTTCCATTCAATAATCCATCCCAAATAATCCATGCTTCATAATTTAATCACCAACATCAACCAAATAATAAATTCCAACCAAAACTATCATAATACTATTTGGAATAATTTATTCAAAGCCTAGCATGTTCCTATATCACCAAGTAAATACCAAGTATGCGAACGTACCTTGAATACGATCTTAAAATCGCCACGACTAATAGGAATCACTCACTTGGAAGTCTCCTACAAATCCAAAATCATAATATGGTATTAAAATCTACTCCACACAAATTTCCAGCAATATATACTCTTATTAAACCACTCATAATTTAATTAAAACAAGCTGAAAATTAATTTAAAACCTCTTACTTTAATCCCAATTAATGGGTATTCAAAATTCCTTCAAGAAACTTAATTTTTAGCTTACTAACAAAATTTCCAGCAATATTAATTCATGAAAACTTGTTGTAATTATACTTTAATTAAAACCCTCAAATTAAAGGTTTAAACCACCCTAAATCATATTCCTTCAATAATTAGTTCTTTACAAATCTAGGGTTTCAAATTTGGGGCTTTTTAATTAAAATTAAAATCTGAAAATTAATTTGCACCATACTTAAAATCAATCATCGTAAAATCATCACAAAACTCAAAATAAATAATTAGATTTAGGATTTAAACAAAAGAAAAAAAAAGAATTAATTTTTTTTTCGAAAGGGGGTGGCAGGACAGCAGCCACAGCACCACAGCCGGCTGCTGCCATGCTGCTGGTGGCGTCGCCGCTGCTGCCGGCTGTTGTTGCTGGTAGGTGGCGGCCCACTGGTGGTGTGGTGGTGGCCAGCGGTGGTGTGTGCAAAGGGGGAGGGGAAAAGAAAGAAAAAAAAAAGAAATAAAGGAGAAGGGAGAGAAAGTTTACCTTGGGTATTCTTCACTCTGAGTAAAGTTTAATTTGCCCAATTGTTGAATATTTATACCCCTTTCTCTAGAAACCCTTCTTACCAAAATTTTTCTTTTTTAATCTTTACTAATGCCTTTCCTAATAAAACTTAACTAAAATAAAACTTTCCAAAATAAATCCCAACTTAATAAAATAATTAATTAAATAAAACTTTCCTGTTATAAAATATTTCCAAACTTATTTAAAATAAATAATTAAAATGCCATAAATAATTCATTTCAAATTATTTAAATACCTCACAAAACACTTATTTAAAATTAAATACGTATAAAAATACGGGGTATTACAGTCTACTCCCCTTAAAAGAAGTTTCGTCCCGAAACTTGGAAAACGAAATTCAAACTTTTTTCCTCACTTTGTATAATATTGCTATACTTTTTGTCATACCTTTTTCCTTTTTGTGTCTCTTTGAGAACACAATTACTCTAAATACTCGTTAAAATTGTGCAAAAAGCACAGAAATAACTAAAGATATAGGGTAAAAGCGCGAAATTTTACCGCATTCTACCCCCCTTATAGGAAACAAGTTACGTCCTCGTAACTCAACATACCTGAAATAACTCTGGGTATTTCTTTCTCATTTCATCCTCGGCTTCCCAAGTGGCTTCCTCATATTTTTGGTTAGACCATAGCACTTTCACAATCTTAACATTCTTATTGCGAGTACTACGCACTTTACTGTCAAGAATCTTGACATGTCTTTCCTCATAGGCTAAGCTTTGGTCTAACTCAATGGTTTCAGGTTGTAACACATGAGACTTATCAGGGATATATCTCCTCAATTGAGACACATGAAATACATCATGCACTTTACTTAGCTCCATAGGTAAGGCCAACTTATAAGCTACTTTGCCTATCCTTTGCAGTATCTCATATGGCCAATATACTTTGGACTGAGCTTTCCCTTCTTTCCAAACCTCATCATTCCCTTCATTGGTGACACCTTTAGCAACACTTTGTCACCAACTTCAAACTCCTCTTCTCTACGCTTCAAATCTGCGTAGCTCTTTTGACGATCTTGAGCTGCTTGAATTTAAGCTTGAATTTCCCTTACCTGCTTCACTGTGTTCTCGATCATTTGAGGCCCTAAAATCATTGTTTCACTTAGGGATGTCTATTCAGTTTTCGTTTTGGATTTAGGCCAAATCCAATCCGATCCGAAATAAAATTCGATTTTTGATTTTTAAATCCAATCCGATCTGAATTTCTCATGAATCTAATCCGAATTAAAATTCGGTTACTTGGATCTGATTCGAAAATCCGAATTAAAATACATTGCAAATTTTTTATGGACTTAAGTGATTATAAAAATAAAAATGCAATCATAAAAAGCCTAGTCTTAAATACATGGTTCTTCATAATTAATACAAATATTAAAAACATAATTTTACATAGTTTATATTAATGTAATTATCAACAAAATTTTACATGATTAATATAATGTATCCTTATTTGTAAAAGCATGGTTTTATATTTCAGTTAATTCGGTTCTTTGGATCCGAACAAGGTCAATCCGATCCGATCTGAAAATCCGAATTTTCAAAAAATTTCAATCCGATCCGATCCAATTTCAAGTTTGGATCCGATCCGAATTAATAATTCGGTTTGGATTGGATTGGATTGGATTTCGGTTTTTATCCGAATAATGGACACCCCTAGTTTCACTTATGTCGTTCCAACAAATGGGACTACGACACTTTTTTCCATACAAAGCCTCAAATGGAGCCATACCTATGCTAGCATGATAATTATTATTATAGGAAAATTCAATCAAATCCAAGCTATCTTCCCATCCCCCTTTGAAGTCTATAACACAAGATCTCAACATGTCCTCCAAGGTTTGAATGGTTCTCTCAGTTTGTCCATCTGTGACAGGGTGAAACGCTGTACTTATCTTAAATGTTGTACCAAAGTTTTCTTGTACACTTTTCCAAAATTTTGAAAGAAACCTAGAATCTCTATCAGACACAATATCCTTTGGAACTCCATGTAACCTCAAAACATATTTGATGTAAGCTTTTGCAAGTTGCTCCATCTTCCAAGTCTCCTTCATTGATATGAACACTGCAGATTTTGTAAGTCTGTCCACCACTACCCAAATGGTGTCATTTCCACTCTTTGACTTTGGGAGACAAGTCACAAAGTCCATTAAGATACAATCCCACTTCCATCCAGGAATTTCTAACGATTGCATAGTCCCTTGGGGTCTCTTGTGCTTTATCTTCACCTTTTGACAAGTCAAACACTTTGCTACAAATTTCGCAACTTCATTCTTCATCCTAGGCCACCAATACACTTTTTTCAAATCCTTGTACAGTTTATCCCCTCTTGGGTGCACCGAGTATGGTGTATTGTGACCCTCTTCCATTAGATTTCTTTTAACTTCCTCACATTTCTGTGGTACACACCATCGACCTTTGTACCTTAAACTCCCATCTTCATGAATTTTGAAATTTATAGCTTTGCCTTGTTTTATTTTCTCGCGAATCGTATCCAACTTCACATATCCTGTTTGATTTTCCCTTATTTCATCAAATATTGTTGGTTGGATGGTTAAGTTCACAAGTATGCTTGCTGGCACTCCCCATTCTACCACTTTTAGATTCATTTTCCTCATCTCTCTACACAACTCATCGGCCACTATTAAAGTATTCAATCCGTGACTGGTTTTACGACTTAGTGCATCTGCAACATGTCCAAGTCATAATCCGTCGTATACTCCAACCATCTTATTTGGCGTGAGTTTAAATCTTTTTGAGTGAAAATATATTTCAAGCTCTTATGGTCTGTATAAATCCTACATTTCACTCCATACAAGTAATGCCGCCAAATCTTTAGTGCAAATATGATTGTAGCTAATTCCAAGTCATGAGTTGGGTAATTTACTTCATGAGTCTTTAACTGCCTTGATGCATATGCAATCACCTTTCCATTTTGCATAAGCACACATCCCAAGCCATTCTTGGATGCATCACTATACACATCATAGATTCCACTATCGTCTGGCAGTGTAAGTACTGGTGCTGTAATCGGCTTCTGTTTCAAGAGTTAGAATGCTTCTTCACACTTATCATCCCACTTGAACTTTTTGTCCTTCTTAATTAGAGTAGTCATAGGTTTAGCAATCTTTGAGAAATCCTTCACAAAACGCCTATAATACCCTGCTAAACCTAATAAACTCCGAACATCAGATACTGTTTTGGGCATAGGCCAACCTTTCATTGTCTCGATCTTTTCTAGATCTACTTCCACTCCATCCTTAGACACAAAATGACATAGGAATGCTTCCTTCTCCAACTAGAATTCACACTTAGAGAACTTTGCATAAAGATTGTTTTCTCTTAGTGTTTGTAGAATTGCCCTTAGGTGTTTTACATGCTCTTCTTTACTCTTTGAATACACCAATATATCATCTATAAATACTACTACGAACTTATCCATATATTGATGAAACACCCTGTTCATCAAATCCATAAAGATTGCTGGTGCATTTGTCAATCCAAATGGCATCACCGTAAACTCGTAATGTCCATATCTTGTCCTAAATGCAGTTTTAGGAATGTCCTCACTTGCAATTCTCAATTGGTGATGTCCAGACCTCAAATCAATCTTAGAAAACACCGTTGCACCTTTTAGCTGATCAAACAGGTCATCAAATCTTGGTAATGGATACTTGTTCTTTATTGTTTCCTTTTTTAGTTCCCTGTAATCGATACACAGTCTCATACTTCCATCTTTCTTCTTAACAAATAAGACCGGTGCTCCCCAAGGAGATGCACTTGGTCTAATGTATCCCTTTTCTAATAAATCCTGCAGTTGCTCTTTTAACTCACTCATTTCTGCAGGTGCCATACGATATGGTGCTTTGGAAATTGGTTCTGTCCTTGGGACTAAATCTATTGTGAAATTAATTGCCCTCCTAGGTGGCATTCCAGGGATCTCCTCTGGAAATAAATCCAGGAATTCATTCATCACTTCTATATCCTCTAGCTTAGTTTCCTCCTCATGGTCCATGTTTCTCACACTGCAGAAGTACACTAGATGTCCCTTCTTAATGTACTTTGCCAACTTTAGCACGGATATCAACCTTGGGCATTTGGTTTCACCATGCATCCAATAAGTTACTGACTCATTCTCACTTGTGTTCATTTTCACTTTCTGCGATCGACAACTGATTTATGCACTGTACTTGCTCAACCAATCGATTCCGAGAATGAGATCAAAATCACTCAACCGAAACTCGATGAGGTAAGACAGAAACACTTTCCCTTCAATTTCTAAAGGCACGTCTCTAAAGGTTTTGGTACATTTCACTACCCCACCCGTAGGAATGGTTATAGGTAGGTCTACTACTTCTACTATTTTCAAACAGTCTTTAAGTTTCGAAACAATACCCTTTGAAATGAAAGAAAAAGTTGCACCAGAATCAAACAAAACTTTAACAGGAATAGAGTTAATAGAAAAAGTACCAGTGATGACATCTTTCGTGGAATCGGCCTCATGCCTACTTCACACATTCAGTTTCCCTATAACTCCACCTTTCTTTTGATTATTCCCACTGCTATTGTTGTTGCTCTTCGCTCCATTCTGGTGCACTCCCTTATTCCCAGAAAAGTTGTTGATGTTTCCTTGAAAGTTCCTTTGGGTCCCTCCTGAATTATTATTCTGCTTGCTTCCATTAGGATTTTTGGAGAAACACTCATACTCCCTATGCCCCACCTTATTACAAGCACGACAATTAACTAGATTTCCTTCACAATCTTTCCCAGGGTGATTATTCTTGCACCTTTTGTAAAAATAACGCCTTTCATTCCTGTTATTCCCTTGGTTATAGTTTCTAGCCCCTCCATTGAAGTTTCGTCCTCCTTGAAGATTGTTACCTTGGGAATTATTGTTGTTGTGGAAGTTATTTTTGTTATGGGGGTATTTCTACTTCTTAAAATTGTTCTGGTTATCTTATTAGTTTCCAGAACCTTGCCCCACCTCTTTTCTCTTCTCCTTCCCTTCTATCTCAGCTAGTTCTTTCTTTTTCTTCACTTCTAGTGCATAAAGTGTGCGGCTCTCCCATATACTTCATCAAAGGTTTCAAACACTTGCCCACACAACTTCAGCTGCAAATCAGTAGTCAAACCACTCTCAAACTTTCTAGCCTTTGCATTCTATGTAGCAACAGACTCTAAAGCAAAACAAGACAGCTCAATAAACTTTGTGCAGTATTCAGTAGTGACTAACATCTCCTCCATCTTAAGGTTTGAAAATTCCTCAGCTTTCTGCTTCTATAAGAAGCTTGGGTAAAACTTATCCCTCACTTTCTCCTGAAACTTATTCCAATTGAATCCAGGTAATGCCCTAATGGTAGCTTCGTTTTGCTGCCACCAAAGGTCAGCTTCACCTCTCAGATAATAAGTAGCACAACCCACCTTAGAATTTTTTGGGCACCCAACTGCCCCAAACAGTTTCTCAAACTCCCTTAATCAATTTTCCAGTATGGTAGGGTCAGACTCACCCTAATAGATTGGTGGTTTACTTTGGGCCACCTTCTTAAAAAGCTCTCCTTGAGCATCCCCCACTACAAGAAAAACAATTTTGGGCAACAAAAAAATTTGTCGCCCTAACTTGGTTATTCGTCGCCCATTTGTTTGGGCAACGAACTTCAACTCGTCGTGGACTCGTCGCCCAAGGGTCGACGCCCATTCCAGTTTGGGCGACGAGCTTGCATTTGGTTGCACAAAGCCAGGCATGGGCGTTAGATTATGTTGTTGCTGTTGTTGTTGCTGAAGTTACCACTTTGTGCTACGAATCTTGTTTCTCATTGCCTTTGTTCTTGCTTTTTGGGCAACGACTACAATATTTCGTTGCCCAAACGTTATATTGTGACATGGCATACATACATATGGGCAACCATTATGTCGTCGCCCAAACTAATTTGTGCAACGACTTATTATATCTGTTGCCCAATTTTAAAATACAGTGCCAATTTTAAATCAGAATGTGCGTCGGTTTTATCGCCCAAATCCTTTAATGGCAACGAGTTATGTGTGATTATGTTGTTGCCCAAATCCTTTAATGGGCAACAAGAAGTTATGTGTGATTATGTTGTTGCCCAATTACAATATTAGGCAATGACATTATTGTTGTTGTCTTACTAATTTTTTACCTTTCTCCTCCACGTTTTTATATAATATATAAATCAATATAGTATTCATTGGACAATAGCACATAATAGCTCCCAATTTCAATACAATTGCATTTCATAGTTCATAAAAACTGGAAGATCATCAAAAAGTACTATGAGTTTCTCCAAGTTCAACTGATGGTCTAAAGGTAATCAAAATTACATCTAAATTAAAAATTTTCTACTAAGAAACAAGTACTACGATCGTACTAAACTACATTTATCAATCCCTAGAAATTACTAGCTTTAACAAGAGAAAATATATTCAAAATATACATCATATTCCTTGGCTTGTTAGGAAAATATCACGATCATTTGTTCTTGTAAAACAATATTCCAAAATTAAATACACATGATTTAAAAAGATATAATAAAATAGAATTAAAGCTACAAAATATTGCTTCTTTCACCACATAAAAGGGAGGTCATGAAAGTGACAATATAACCATTAATTCAATAAAATCAATAAAATTAAAAGTTAGAAACTAAGGTCAAAACAATGTAGTAATTGAAACAAAAAGGGGTTACAGCTCCTATAAGACCTATCTCAATACTCAATACACAATTCCTAAATTTTGAAGTAAGGCAGAGAACATTTCTAGTTAAATATTAGGCAGAGTACCAAACCAATACTCAAACCTATCTCAATACTCAATACACAATTTGTAATAGAAACATTTCTAGTTAAATATTCACAACTAGAGATTAGGTAGAGATAAACCTTCTTGATACAATACTTGACTTGAGCATGGAGATCAAGGGAACTAATTAACCAAGCTTGTATAGCTCATCAGAAAAGGATTTTATATAGCAAGTTTGTATACTTTTAAAATCCCAATCACAAGCACATTTACAAGTCTCTGTCCCATGGAGGCAAAGTCAATAAGCTAAATGGTGGGTGAATCTAAGGAGGCACACTTAGCACTTTATTTACAAAAATTGAATGTACCTTTCCAAATTTGAAACTAATTAACCAAGCTTGTATCTCTATTCAAGTTGCGTTTCAAGGAACTTTCATGGTAACTTATAAGCTCCAATGGTCTGACTCAAAATCACTTCAATATTTAGAGACAAAATGTCCAATGGTATTGAGAGCACAAGACATTAGGCAGAGTACCAAACCAAATAACAAAATTACAAATTAGAAAGTTGAGACCATGACAATCAATTGCACAAACAGCCACCATTAGTTTCACTGCAGTGCAAGCAGAGTTTGGCAAGCAACACTTCCTAAATTCTAATCGATACAATCTTCTAAAAGCAAAAGGGTTGAAATGTATACCTAAAAGGATTTTATATAGCAATCTGTTTGGATAGAATACAAATAAGGGTGTAAGAGGGGAAGTGGGAAGGCTAGATGACACCCATCTCCGAATTTAAAAAAAAAAGCATCAAATTGAAAACATATACTAGCCAAAATACCAAAAAACACAAACCAGTATCTTTTTGTCTAGCTTACAAAAGGAATTTAAAAACTATTAATTTATCTTCCCATTTAGATTACCATATTATGATATTCTTGAACATGTACTATAGTTGTTAGCTTCTCAACCTTCACATCAACTGTATCATATTAAAAGTAGTAATAGCTGAATTAGAGCTTTTTAACCTTGGGTTCCAGTCCTTTGAGTGGTTGCTCAACATACTCATTTATCCTCATGTATAATTTTAAACATTCACCAACTTTCTGTTGATTTTATAAGCATGAAAATGAACCTTATCCACAAGACAATGCAATAATTTTATCAATCTACAACCTTCATCTATAGATAAGTCTCCTATATGAAAGACAATGCAACCCAAATTTGATCACCACTCTACCCGATATGTAGAAAATTTATAGCCATGGATAACACTAATTGAAAAACTCAATATAGCAGAAATTTAGTCTAGCAGGTACCAGACAGTACATATAAACCAAAAATAAGAAATTAACATATACACCACAACCAAGCATTAAATATCTCAACAATATAGTAGACCTACACTTGTGTTAGTATTATGATCTCATGTCATAACTCATTGGCCTAAATAAATTAAATCATCAATAAAAAAAATTGCATACCTCATTTCCTCAAACATTTTTAGCATATCTTCTCTTAGTTTATTTTCACGTTCAATGGCTTCCTTGTTCATTCTTGAAAATTCTGCTTTGAGCTCCTCATTTGATGCGTTGAGCTCTTTATTTGATGCTTTAAGTGTAATCCGCATATTTTTAATATATTTATTTATTATTTATACAAATATTTTTTTATTTTTATTTTATAATACGAATTATTTGATATAAAAATAATAAGATTCTATTACTAGTAAGCTAAACCATTAATTTTTAGTCTAATTTACAACTCCCTTTTTAAGTATTGGCCCAAAGTTGATTTCTATTCAAGCCCAAACTACCCAAATTCTACTCCTAATAAAACTAGGAGAATAAAACCCAAATAAAACACCAAACCCTCACTTCTCTTCTCCTCTTTCACATACACAACAACACCAAAAAAAAAAAAAAAAACTTCAAGCTTGAAGCTAAGCTGCTGCCCAGCCAGACGTGCCACCTCCGGCCACCCTGCAGCAGCCGCCGCGCCCCCTGCGCCACCAGTACAGCCGCCCCTCTTCTTCCTCCTTGTTTTAATTTTTCTTCACTTTCCCTTGTTTTATTAATTTGTTCAAAGCTTCAATCTTTGTTGAATTTTAATTATTATTATGGTTTGATAATATGTTTAGATTATAAAAGATTATAAATTTATGAGTTTTGACATGTTTAATTTATTATATAAATTTTCAGATTTGTGTATGTATAAAATTTAGGGTTTAAACATTGAATTTTTATGCTTTAGGGCTTGAAAACGTACTAACTAAGTTATCTAATTATACTATGCTTAGATTACATCAAAGTGTAATTATTTTGATTATAAATAAATTTTCAGATTATTAAAGTTTTGATTTTTATGAGCAAGTCATGCTAATTTCATGTTTTTTATGCTTCTAAGCATATAAATAATTATTGTGGGTATTTTATGATTAAAAAGCTTTGAACTTTAAATTATAACCTCAAGAATAAATTTTCAGATTTTATACTTCGTATTTTGAAGCCTCTAATTGCATTGAATTGGTATATTTTTGGGTTTTTAACACACTAACTTACTAAATAATGATTATTTCAAGTAATTATGTTTATGGGGTTATTTTATATGTTTAAACCAAATTTTCAGATTTATTCACTTACTTTAAAGTTGCTGTAATTTGGTGTTATACACTATATTTTCATAATTTTAACGTATAAACTTATAGTTGGGATGTTATACTATTATTATTGACTAATAGAAACAATTTAAAAGCTTTATTTTGATGGTTTAAGAGGTTTTAAAGTAGTTTAGTATTGCTGTAAATTTATTTGCTTGGGTATTAATTTAATTCTCGTTGTTTGGTTTAGGAGAAGAGTTTATAGAAGGTGATTTCTAGTGAGTAAAGTAGCATACCAATTCGTTTACTCAAGGTACGTACGAGTTACGAAACCTTGTTTTTAGGTGCATGTTAAGGACGGATCGAGAAGTTAGTATCATGTATAGAGAAGACTGGGCTAAATTGTTTGGTTATACATTGTGATTTCCGTATGTTGTGCACTATTGTATATTGCAAGTAGTGTTTATGCTCTAATTATGTAAGGTGTGCTTAGAGACAAAGGTATGTGATTGGTGAAATGATTCATTTATTACTCATTCATGATTATTGAAATAGAATGAGTAAAGGAGGAAGTTAAGTCTTATAAGACTAGGTTAAGGTTTTGGGGTGCCTTATGCACTCAAGGTGTTTATACACCGAGGTAGTTAAAAGAATCAATAATAAATATTGCTTGTCACTAATAAATCAAGAATTGAAATTGGAAACTTGCTTTGCTTGATTGAATTGATATTGGATTGATTGTATTGCTTTGCAAATGAGTCATCACTAAGTCTAAACTTGTAAATCACGTAAAGTGCAAGATGGATGAGCAACAAAACTCTGGATTTGTGCACATCTGGAGTAATGACAATCAGGGGTTGGGGTCACGGGGTATTAGACGTGCACTTTTCTCGAGGCTGTCTGATCTACGAGTCTCTTATTTCAAATAATTTTCAAAACTAGGAGTTAGATGAGATCTCATACTAGCTAAGGTCATAGAGTCGCGCCCGTGGTTGTTGGATGTTTTATTGATGTTTCCGAAAGGAGGCATGGGGTTTTCTTTTATTGATTTTCCAAATGGAGCATGGGTTGGACAACCTTGTCTATTGCTTAATCCAATGAATAATAATGATGAGTTAACTACTTTTAACTAGTGAAGTCTTAGTAAATTGATAGTTGAGTCATGTGTCGAGTCTACAAATTAATGATGTGTGATGATTGATTATTAGTAGCATGCTAGGGATTTCTTATTATGTTTCGCAGCTTGTATGTACTCAGCTTTGCTGATTGCGTGCTTTGTGTGTTTTTCTTTGGTCATGGCCTTCGCCTTTCAATGACCCTGTGACGATCCAATTTTTACACTTGTAATATTGGGGAGCAGATTAACTACAGGTTCTTACACATGCAGCATCCGTATCTAGGTGGTGGGATCTTGAGTGGAGTGTTGGTTGTTTTTCTTATTTTTATTGTTATTTACTTTTGAAGTTATCTAAACTCAATTTTTCTTTCATACTATTTCTTGATTCGAGTTTTGAATAAGGGCCTTAATGGTTCCAAGTTGCAAGATTTAATTTGGTTTTGGTTATTGGATTTGAAACTTATTTATAACTTTTTTAGTTTTTTCGCTGCTAATTTCTGATATAGCCTTAACGTTAGAACACGTGGCGGTAGCACACCAGTAATTCTCTTGAATATTGTTCAGG
This sequence comes from Chenopodium album, assembly GCF_948465745.1. Lineage (NCBI taxonomy): Eukaryota > Viridiplantae > Streptophyta > Magnoliopsida > Caryophyllales > Amaranthaceae > Chenopodium > Chenopodium album. Next base: position 15,702,122 of record NC_137847.1, on the reverse strand, counting down.
TTACTCACAGGTGTAAAGAGAGAATTATTGGGGTGTTACATTAAGTTGTTCATTCGATGCTTTGAGCTCTTCATTTGACGCACTAAGTGTGTGAACTTGAGTAGAGAGTTGAACCCTATCCATATCATCTCCTTGGGTTCTAACTTTTGTAGGTGGTCGAGCTCCAGGACCAAGTCCTCTCATATATCCAGATTTAGGTTTTAATACCTTCATATAAGCATCTTTTACACTCAATGTGTCCTCAACATGTTCTGCGATTTTAGTTTCGTGAAGCCTTTTGAGTTCTTCATAGTTCTTTTTAGCATTTGGTTCCCAAATAGTACTCCCATCCTTTTTTATATGCCTATTCAATGAAATCAGCCCAAAACATTATGCATATTAAGTATGAGATAAGGCTAATGTAGGCATAACTATTAAAATAGTAACATGAAAGACAGAACATTATGCACTGCTTCTAAATTGTCTTTTTTGATCCCTTTCTCGTCACTAAACACGTTAAACCACTTAAACTTAAACAAAACAACTTTTGGACTTGTTCGATTCTTTAAGGCACCATACTCTAACACAATAACCTCCTCTAAAATCCCATAAAAATTCTTTTCTCCACTTTCTTCATCGCCTCTAACCACCACACCACTATTTTGAGTTTTTCGATTTCTTTGTCGTTTTTTGGTGTGAAATCTAAATCCATTAATGATATATCCATCATAAGTCACAACACGTTTCATGAGTCCTCTTGTTAAACAAAATAACTCTTCGATAATCCTTACATCCCCATCTTTCCAGAGCTTAATATTCTGTTTTTCACAATAAGTAATAAAGAAACAATCAAGAAAAGAGAAAAAAAATATGTAGTAGGAAAAAAAAAGGGTGTGCTCACTTACCCTATTCTCAAAACACTTGTAAAAGTCAATCTTTGGAAGACTCGTATCATTTTGATACTCACTAACCAGAGAAATTAAGGAACTAATAGTTAGTTAATTGTATATATTTTTAATATAAATTTTTTCAAATCAATCACATCATAACACTTACTCTAAGAAAGGTTGTGCTTTATCACAGTTTTTTCGAACATAAAGGTGAGCTTCTTTCCATTCATCAAAAGTCAGCTGCTTTATATTTATCTTCCTTAAAGACTTGCCCATATTAGAGAAAACGGACAGGGTATGGAGTTGTTGATGGTCGATATCATCATTTCGATCTAGACTATTAAATTGCGTCTCAATCTTACATATATCTTGAGCAAAATGTTAGACATTCCATTTCGATGTACCCATTAGCAATTAAAGCTTCAGGGTGAGCTTTGTTCCGTACATATGATTTAAATGTCCTCATCGCCCTTTTTCAAAAAAAAGTTAGTTATAATCTACAAGTATTTAGTTATATATAAAACCACCATTTTTATATAAATTAAAACCTTACCTTTCAAAACGATACATCTAGCGATAATGTACCGGGCCGACCATCCTAGCCTCAGTGGCCAAGTGAATTGGAAGATGTATCATCACATCAAAAAATGCAGGAACGAATTTACGTTCTAACTTGCATAAGGTGATTGCAATATTTGATTCCATTCGCTCTAAGTTGGAAACCTTCAAAGTTTTTGAGCATAATTGCTTGAAAAATAAATTGAGCTCCCTTAAAGGGTCCAACACTTTCTCATCTATGACACCCTTAAAGGTGGGGGTAAGAAAATCTTGCATGAAAACATGGAACTCATGAGTTTTCATTTCCATGATCTTTCCATCTTGTAAAGATGTACACCGCGATATATTTGAACCATATGCATTAGTTAGACAAAAAGGTGACTATTTTTCTTCGTTTATTCAAAGTTAGGTTGTATGTTGTTGGAGGGATTTTATATTTTTTATCTCCTAAATGCTTTGCACATAATTGACTATGCATCTTCATACCATCTAAGTCCAATCGCGCATTTAAGGTGTCTTTATTCTTCCCTGATAAATCAAGTAGTGTGCCTAATATACTTTCACAAACATTTTTTTCTATATGCATAATATCTAAGTTGTGTCGCACTAAAAGATGTCTCTAATATGGAAATTGAAAGAAAACACTTATTTTCATCCATTGATGCACAATGTATTGTTCACCTCTCTTTCGTTTTCTGGTAACACCTTTTCCAAATTCCACATTGGAATAGCCACTCAATTGCTCCAAAACATCATGTCCTGTAAGTGGAGTAGGGGGAGGACACCGTTCTACTTTTCCACCAAACAAATTCCTATTACGTCTCCATTTGTGATCTGGCTCTAAAAACACTCGATTATCCATATAACAGTATTTGCGCCCATGTTTTAACCAAGATGATCTTGTATCTTTATGAAAATTAGGGCATGCACGTTCTCCTTTAGTATTCCAACCAGAGAGATTAGCATAAGTTGGAAAGTCACTAATAGTCCACAACAACACTGCTTGCATATTAAATGTCTCTTTGGCATGAGCATCAAAAGTTTTTACCCCTATCCTCCACAATTCCTTTAGTTCATCAATTAGAGGTTGCAAAAAAAACATCTATATCATTTCTCGGAGATTTGGGATCGGGAATTAGCAAAGATAATATCATGTTATCACTTTTCATGCACATCCAAGGAGGTAAGTTATACGGAACTAACATCATTGGCCAAATGCTATATTTGCTACTCATGTTAGCACCGGGCTTAAAGCCATCACTTGCCAAACCCAAACGTATGTTACGAGCATCAGCAGCAAAGTCTAGATATATCTTATCCAAGGACTTCCATGCTTCTAAATCAGCTGGGTGTCTCATTACCTCATCTTTTGAGCATTCATCCTTATGCCATCGCATGTCCTTTGCTAGCCTTGAGGAGACAAACATCCTTTGCAACCTTGGAATGAGAGGAAAATGACGTAAAACTAATTGAGGAATTCGAGTTTTCTTTTCAGCAACGCCCTCGTCTTCGTCACCTGGAGACACATCACCACCTTGCACAACTTTTTCCTTCCATCTAGGAGTCAAGCATTTAGGGTATTTTTCTTCATTTGAAAGCTCCTTTCGATACAAAATGCAATGGTTAACACATGCATCAATCTTTACATAATCTAATCCTAACGCTTTTGTATATTTTTTTGATTCATAAGAATTTGATGGAAATTTTTTATCATGATTAAATGTCCTACGTAATGTATTCAATAACATTGAAAAAGACTTATCAGTCCACTTGCTGCTAACTTTGATGTGTAGTAATGTGATAAGAAACTCTAATCTCTTAAATGTCTTGCACCCTGGATATAATTCGGCATCCATGTCTTCGAGCAATGTCATTAACTCCTTATTAGGAGTTTCATCATTGCCACTACTAGAACCAAACTCCATGGGGTTACCACCATCACTAGGAACATCATAAGTTGTACTATTATTCCATGAATTTGTGGCATCAAAAACCAATGGAGCCATGTCATCAAATGGTATATCATCGTCATTATCTGAGGCCTCCATCGTGTTATCATCTTCATTATTAACATCTAGGCCACCACTTTCTCCGTGACTCACCCATGGGTTATAACTACTTTCTATACCATATACTAGTAAGTGGCATTGCATATTTTTTCGATCATGGGCCAAACTCAATCTACATTTTAAACAAGGACATTTCAACAAGGTGTCATCATTTTTTTCCCTATAAGCAAACTTTAAAAACTCATCGACTCCTGCTTTATACTCTGATTTCGTCTATCCTTTATACCATTGTGGTTCATCCAAGTTTGATCTCTATTCATTCTTGAAATTTAAAATAAAAGATAGTCTGTAATAGCATAAAAGCAAAAAAAAAAATAGTTAGTTATAAAATCAAGAAAAAGTTTACAGGTTAAAAACAATCAAATTATGCCAAGTTAATCACCTCCACTTCCGAAAAAAATATCAAAGTATAGCTAATTCTTAGGATTTTGGTGTTAGCCTAAAAATCTAAAATACAAAGTACCATTCTTCTTTATATTTTCTTTTAGGATTATTATTTTACATACTGATAGCTTTTTGTAGTCAAAATTTTAATAATAAATTATAAAAACAGAGAACAAAAAAAATTTGTCATCTACAAGTTAATAATAAGAACTATCCAATCCACACAAACTACTTATTAATCCATATATTAAGCACACCAAATAAGTTAAAAAGTATATACACAATTACACATGTCATATGCAAAGGTGCTTCTTTCTCATATCATTTTCTTACTTTAATTTGGCCAAGGCATACTACTGGATAAATTTCATCAAAACATTTCTCTTAAAGCAAGTTCAGGTACTATTCAAATCATATAGCTGCACAAAATTGATAATAAGCTAGTACTCATCAAAGAAACATACTCCAAATTCACCCCACATATATATATATATATATATATATATATATATATATATATATATATATATATATATATATATATATATATATATATGTATATAGACACACACACACACACACACACACAAGTATAATACAATCAAAAGCAATCAAATAAAAAAACACCAACCTGAATATTGGTAGCTTGATCAAGAAACACTAATGTTCAGATCTTCTTTGAAGCTCCTAAGATCCTGAAAAAAAGGGTTAATAGAAGGATCTATACAATTAAGCAAAAGAATTAATTAGTTCGTGGTTCATTATAGTCAGAGTAGTAGCTAAGGTTGTTATTTGCACATGAGTTAATCAGAATGAAATTCAATACTTATCATACTCTATTGATTCTGCTCACTCATAGTACATGGGTAGTTAAAATAAAGATTCTAATTTTCCATATTTTAAAATAAGACATGTTCTCTTATAATTGAATCTCTCTATATGTACTCAATTTACTCATATAATAATTAGAATTTTAAGTTCTATATTGTAAATCTGTAACAAACTAACAACAACTGAAATTATTAAAAATCAGACACGATAGAAAAGCACTAATCAAAGTAATTAAACTAATATCATTGTCCTTCCACACCCTAAATACAATATAATTCTCACCTAATATTAAGCGAGCTAATATCCTCTAATATGCTCTCTAATAATTGATATTACATGAGCAATTAAAATTGAATCAGATTCTCGGTTAATCTTACCCATCTGATACGAATCCTTACAATTTCTTGGGACAAATCTGTCATCTAAGCTTCTTACATCACGCCAAACAAAATCAGGGAAATTAACCAAAACTAATAACGTCATTGATCTAAATTTGGATAAATTAGAAGCATAGAATATTTTCAAGAACATTTTTTTTCATTTAATTACTAAAAGAAAACTCGAATTTCACTCGATTAATAGCTTCAAAATCTTTTTTTTTTTTTTACAGAAAAGAAAATTCGATTGATATTAACCACTATACTGACCCGTTAAGAGGATGCGTTGAAGCCGTTGTTATCTCTTGCCTTAACCACCGCCGGACCACCTATGAAATTAACAAACAAATTAGGGTTTGACAAAATTACAAACTAGAAAATAATATTGAGAAAAGGAAAAACTTGGATTTAGATATTGTATAAAGAAACACAATTGACCAAAAAGACGCAAAAACAATACCTCTACAATGGCTTTCGCGAGCTTCTGGTGCGAATAGGGGACAGAGGAAAGGGAAGAATTGAACTAGAGAAACTAGTTTGTATTTTGAGTATAATATTTGAAGTTTTGGCATATTTGGGATTTCTATTGAGCGGGTTTTATTTCCGCCTAATTTTTATTGATGGGCAACGATATTAAACATCATTCAGTCCAATTTAATTAGTTTGGGCAATGGGTTAAGTAATTTTGTCGCCCCGGTTATATTAATGGGCAACTATCAATAATTTCGTGGCCCAATTATGAATAAGGGCAACGCAGATCTTGCTCGTCGCCTGTTATTCTACATTGGGTGACAATAATTACCTCGTGGTCCATAATGAAATGTTTGGGCAATGATTATTAATTTTGTTGCTCATAAATTATTAATCCGTTGCCCAAAATTGTTTTTCTTGTAGTGCCCATTGTTAGTCAAATTCCTTGCCAACTATTGGGCAACAGCTGCCAATTGCCTCACGACTTCACTCAACTCTCCTCCATCATTATTGTCACCACTTCCCCCTGCCATCTTTCTTCGCCTGAATAGAACAAGGGTCTATATTAAATATGGTCTTGGCTAGCTCTCAAGGTATACACTCATCTATTAATTAAAACCCTTGAATTATTCACAATAAATTTAAAGCTAACAAATTGGGATAGCAAGAGCTAAAAATTCTCTAAATTCGTAGCTTTGTCAATCAATTATTGATTGCTAACCAACCATACATTTAATAAAGCATTACATAGATAAATAAAAATAATTCCCATAAATTCCCATGACTTAGAAAAAATTTTATTGGAGTGCTTTTAATTAAGGATTGGCTCATTAGGATAGTGATATGAAATGAATAATTTTGGAAAGTGAAATGAGGTAATTGTCAATAAAATAATTTAATTGACTAGGAAATAAATAGAATTTTATTAATAAATAAAGGAAATGAATAGAATTACTTAAATAAAATGATTTCTAAAAACTTATGCATTACATAAGCTCACTGACTCAATGTAGTCATGCCACTTATTACTTTACTAAAACTGAAAGATATGATAAACGGAAATGAAACTAATAATCCTTAATAAAATGAAACCACAAAGATCTAATCCTTTCGAACATTGTCCCTCTTATCTGCGGACTGTTTGTAGCTTCTAAGATCGAACTCGGGATCATCTGTCTCCTCCATAGGTTCAGGTGACTCTGGTTCAGGCTCTACTTGAACGAACTCTCCCTCTTCCTCCTCATCAGATGAAATATCAATTATAATTGGGGTTGGAGGTGAAGGTGGATTTGGATCAGAAATCTCCATAAGGGAACTACCAACAATGTTGTTACTCTCTTCCATTGCTTCTCCCTCTTCTTGCTCTCCATTTGCCCCTGCTTGGTTTCCCGTGGAAGAAGAACTACCTGGCTAGTAGCTAGAAGAAGGGGGATTATTCCCCACTGGATTGTCATAGTAGTAGTTTGGATAAGGAATATTCATACGTTGACAATGGGCTTTCTCGACCCTAATGAGATAAGTAATGAAGAATTGGTAATCCGGATACCACTGACCAAAGAAATCCTTATGCTTAGAGTAGTTTGGGATGTTCCCGGAAGGTAGAAATCAGAGAACTTTGCTTTAACAGCAAGATATGGAGGCTCATCCGAAAGGCAATGAATGATCATAGCAGAGATACGATCAGGATGGTCATAAAGTTTGTTTCTGAGGACATTACTCATGTAAGAACAATAGTAGCGAATTGTCCCCACATAATCGTAGGGGTGTTCATTGTTTTTCTTAACTAGAGTACCAATTTGGGTGTTAAGGTTCGACATCCGGTAAAGGAAAAGACTTAGAAAAGAATATCCTTTCCCAAAGAAAACAAAAATAATACAATTCTTGCATGAATTAGGTTCAATGTTCAATCAAACAATTTTCTTATTTCTAATCACCTAATTACATTCTCACAAGCGATCCATTCACATGATTAAACATCACAACCTAAATATTGATGATAATAACTACAATATTGTCTCATATCGGTTCCATGTGGTAGTAATGAGTACACATAGCTCTTTGCCCGAAGAATACCCTTTTTGCTCAAACAATCGTACACCACACTCAATGGTTCGTCGATTCGAGTGAATATCCTCTTGTTAGCCTGTAACACCCTAGTAATTCCTTTCTTTTAAAATACCTATTTTGCTCTGTTTAAAACTCAAAATAGGAAAATCTAAGACATTACCGCCACCGTAAAAACGGCTAAGGCAACTACCAAAGACACACAGCAGAAAACTATCTTTAAAAATATTCAAAACGACTCAACTTAAAAAGTCAACAAACGAAAGTAAAGTCAAACCAAAGTAAACAAAGTCAACCTACAACTTGGAACCATTATAGGCCCTTAACAAAACCGAACCAATTCAAAATCTTTGCGTTAGTCTCACAAACATAATATAATAAAATAACTAAAGCAATAAACATATCATAAACTTATGGAAACTAGCATGATTCGCTCTTCACTCATACCCATCATGATATGCTTCATCACTTGAAAAGCTTCTATCTACTTGTTACTACTACTCTCCATTAAAAATGGGTCATCATAGGGCCAAGATAAAGACAAGGCCAACAAACACATAAACACACAATCAGCAAAGCTGAGTACATAAGCGTAATTAAACACGCTAACATGCTTTCACCTATCAACACACAACTTACCTCGTTGCACCTGTTTACAAGCACGCAACATACAATATGACTTCTCAATTAAGTAACTAAATAATTCATTTAGTATTGATTACGCAGCGAAAGGGTTTCCCCCCTAACCTGCCCCAATAAAGGGGTACTAACACGGGAGCTAATCGTGCCAGTATAAAATAACCACTTCTAAGTGACGGAATTCCTGCGCATAATATTAAAAGGAAAATATACCATCCTGTACTCCCAGTAGAAGTTATAGTTAAATATAAAACCCCATAACTCCCCTCATATGTTCATACTCAAGGTATATACGTTCTAAGAGTTTTGGTGCGTAATCAATTTCACTTTATGTTATTTCCATATTATTAAACTTGGTGATGACTCTCAACCCATAACACAATCAAACAATATAATTATCCAAACAATTAAATATTCCACTTTAATTCTTGAATAATTAGTGACCACATAATATTTAATGTTGGACCCTTTTTAAATCTACCTCAGTGTCAAAGACACCTTAAACGAGTAATGTGCCACAATTCCTATCCCTCGATGTCACAAACACCTTAAGTGCACTAAGGCACCAACATATAACGTGTACATAGACACTTACATAGCTCTTTTCTCATGCTTTTAGCATCAATAAAGATTATATGAACCATAATAAAATTCCTTTTTAACATTCCAAACCAAATTAAACATTTAGTTTAATTAAACATGCTCTCTACATGCCAATAATAAAAGTGTGGTTCATATAAAACATGCAAAAATAATTATTTCCATTCAATAATCCATCCCAAATAACCCATGCTTCATAATTCAATCACCAACATCAACCAAATAATGAATTCCAACCAAAACTATCACAATACTATTTGGAATCAATTATTCAAAGCCTAGCATGTTCTTATATCACCAAATAAATACCAAGTACGCGAACGTACCTTGAATACGATCTTAAAATCGCCACAACTAATAGAAATCACTCACTTGGAAGTCTCCTACAAATCCAAAATCATAATATGGCATTAAAATATACTCCACACAAATTCCCAAAAATATATACTCTTATTAAACCACTCATAATTTAATTAAAACAAGCTGAAAATTAATTTAAAACCTCTTACTTTAGTCCCAATTATTGGGTATTCAAAATTCCTTCAAGAAACTTAATTTTTAGCTTACTAATTTCCAACAATATTAATTTATGAAAACTTGTTGTAATTATACTTTAAAACCCTCAAATTAAAGGTTTAAACCACCCTAAATCATATTCCTTCAATAATCAGTTATTTACATATCTAGGGTTTCAAATTTGGGGCTTTTTAATTAAAATTAAAATTTGAAACTTAATTTGCACCATACTTAAAACCAATCATCATAAAATTATCAAAAAACTCATAATCAATAATTAGATTTAGGATTTAAACAAAAGAAATAAAAAAAAGAATTAATTTCTTTTTTCGAAGGGGGTGGCCTGACAGCAGCCACGGCACCACAGCCGGCTGCTGGTGGCGCCGCCGCTGCTGCTGGCTGCTACAAGTGGTGGCCGGCGGTGGTGCGTGCAAAGGGAAGGGGAAAAGAAAGAAAAAGAAAAAGAAATAAAGGAGAAGGGAGAGAAAGTTTACCTTGGGTATTCTCCACTCTGGGCAAAGTTTAATTTACCCAAATGTTGAATATTTATACCCCTTTCTCTAGAAACCCTTCTTACCTAAAATTTCCTTTTTTAATCTTTACTAATATCTTTCCTAATAAAACTTAACTAAAATAAAACTTTCCTAAAATAAATCTCAACTTAATAAAATAATTAATTAAATAAAACTTTCCTTTTATAAAATATTTCCAAACTTATTTAAAATAAATAATTAAAATGCCATTCATTTCAAATTATTTAAATACCTCACAAGATATTTATTTAAAATAAAATACGTATAAAAATAAGGGTTATTACAATTGCATATTGAGGGTGCACTTTAGGCCTTCTTTCCTGTAGTTGATAGGCATCAATTTCGTAACCATGTCTCTGCATGTGAGAGAGGTTGGTGTGTTTTATGGAGACCATGTGACGGTAATAAAAATCATTTAGCTTCCTCGGTAATATCAACATGAACACCCGATCGGTAATAGGAAAGCGAAGTTGAGCCCGAATGTAAGGGCACCTTGAAAAGAGATGTGAAAATGATTCCCGGTCACTTTGCTCCATATTTACTAGCTTCAGTTTTTTATCGTCCATCTGTCGAAATTCAAATGCGCAATCGCTGAATGCTTGAGCAATTTTCCCCCAAGAACTTCTACTTGTTGGCCCCAAAGTATAATACCAAGATAACACGGGTCCCTCCAGACTTCTGTTGAATAACATGGGAAAATGCTCTTCTGGAACACTCAAGGGTTATAAGGTGTTCACAAAGTTGTATAAATGAAGGACGGGATCTCCCAACCCATTGAACTTCTCAAGCTAGGGAAGATCATGGTAATGATCTTCATGTCTGTAGTTAGGGAAAAGGACCAACTCCTCCGGGTACACTGACCTTCTATAGCACAGAATATCGAAATCAAGATCAAAATCCTTAGCCCTAGATCTTTTCCAAGATCCCTCATCATGACCCTTTCTAAAAGAATTACTTGTCCAAGATTCTCCTCTAAAACGAGGGTCGTCGTCTTTTGGAGTTTTCTTCTGCCTTATCTTCATTGGATCAGTTTGTTCCACCCCTAGCTTCTTGGGAATTAACCTCAGAGTCATTGTTATCTTCTTGAAGATCTTCTTCTAGATCTTTCTCAGTTTCTTCCTCTTTCAAATCTTCATCAGTTTCTTCATCCTCCTCTAAGTCCTCTTTAGTTTCTTCTTCTTCTTTCCACGAGTCAATTGAATCAAATCCAATGTTATGGACATTCAATCCATCCAATCGATTACCTTCTTCTTCATCTAAGTGCAGCACATATTTTCCAATATTAGAGACACTCATAACTTCTGGGTTACCCACAAGTGTCACTGCACCATGATCCGTGAGCAATTTCACCTTTTGGTGTAAGGTAGAGGCCACCGCCCTGTTTTCATGAAGCCATGGTCTACCTAGTAGAAGATTAAAGCACGATTCAATGTCAATTACAACAAATTCAACATTTCTAGCCACTGGTCCATATTCCAAAAGTAATTCAATTGACCCCAAAACATCTCTTTTGGCATTGTCGTAAGCCCTAACAACCTGGCTTGAAGGTGTCAAATATTCCTCTTGATAACCGAGCTTTGTCATAACTCGGTATGGACATACATTGATGGCAGAATCATTGTCAATAATTACCCGAGGTATTGTCCATCCATGGCATTTTATAGTTATGTTCAAGGAGTTATTATGGTTGACACTCTCTGGGAGATCATTGTCGGTGAACATTAAAGTACGGTCGACCCCATGAATAAGTCCTACCGTTTGATCTGGTGTTATGGATGGGTCGATCGAAACCTCATTGAGATGTTTCAGAACGGCAGCCCGATGGGGTTGTGAATGGGTCAACAACTTCCATATAGAAACATTAGCATTAACCTCCTTCATGTGCTTAATAGTGTCATCTTCTTCCTTATTCTCCTCTGCTAATTCTTTATCCTTTTTTCTCCTTCTCAAGGCTTCCACAGGATTCTCATCCTCGAGGTATGAAGGTTTAAAGTGACGACCAGCACGAGTCAAATAAGCCACATGTAAATCTTTCTCATCACTAAGATCGTCAAGGTAAATCGGACATCGAAGATTAATAGGAGTAGTAAGTTGTGCCCCAGTGTTTTTCTCAACAATAGACAACAACGAATAAGCACCATCATCGTCATCTATTAGGAAAAATGCTCCATCATACCCTTTGTGGCACATACATCAGAGAACGGATCTTTGTTAAGGACATCATCAGAACCCTTACATGGCACAAGCTTGACCCTTTGCTGAGTGGATGAATCATACACAGCACATACATAATTTTCAGACAATGGCATCTCATACATTCAAGGGGCATTTCGAACCATTAATAGTGTAGGATCAATTTTGTTACTGGAAGTAGAGATGGTGTTTATAGAGACGGGAGGCTTATGATTGGGAAGAGGATTGTTAGTGATGCTTGGTTGTGTGTTTTTAAATTTATCAGAGGACGCCCCAACTGAAAGCCTTCCTCCATCTACTAGGTCTTAAATACGGTGCTTAAATGCTATGCAATTTTCAATGTCATGCCCAAGCCCTTGATGGAATTTACAGTGTTGGTTCAGGTTGTAATTGGGAGGAGGATTTCTTGGGGTTGGACTTGGGTTCAAAGGTTGAACAAGGTTGGCCTTTTTTAGTTTGGAAAAAGCTTGAGTATAAGTCATGTTCAAAGGGATAAAAATTTTCGGTGGCTTGAGCTAAAATGCTGGAGTGGCACCAATGTTGTGTATCATGTTTGATTGTTTTGAGGGTATTGAGTCATTGTTGTTGGTTTTCCTGTTGGCCCCAAATTTAGGATTGTAAGATGTATTACTACTGCTCCCTTCATCTTTCTCGATATCTCCCTTTTTTATGGCATCCTCTACCAAGGCTCCTGTTGATATGAGAGCCTTGAATGACGGAAAATACTGGAAAGCCATTCGTCCTTGATAGAAGGGAAGAATGTTCTTCACTATCATCTGTAATTGTTCTTCTTTGTTTGGCCTATTTACCATCTTTGCAGCCTTATTTCTCCACCTGGTGATGAAGGCAGAAATGTTTCATTATAATTTTACGCAATTGTCTCCTTGTTACACCGATCTCTTCATTATATTTGTATTGGCCAGAAAATGCTCGCACAATATCAACCCATGAAAATTTCTTTGAGTTTTCTAGATTAAGAAACCAATGAGCAGCAGCTCAATCAAAATATTATTGAAACAATTGTGCTATTAAAGGTTTGTCGACACCCCAAGGACTCATGGCCCCTACGCATAGTTTCAAAAAATTGGTAAGACTTCCTATACCATCGAATCTCGTGAGATTCGGCATCTTAAACCCGGATGGCAACCGTGCTTTCGGAAATAAGGTGAGACCATGAATATCCAACCAAGGTTCCGCTTTGGTCATACCCTTTAGTACTTCCTTGAGCCTGAGAATATCTTCCTCAATCTTGGTAGGTGCTTTTCTATCACTGTTTCCCTCATCTAGCTGCAATGGTGAAGCTACCTCTGAATCATGAAGAGGAGGAGGAGCACTTGAACTCTGTCTTAACAAGCTCTATATTGTTTGTTCCGTGGTATCTTGAGGATTAAGGATAGCTCACATCATTCCTCGAAGATCATTAGATGGATCAGGGTTTAGCGAACTTTCATGACCAGGAATCTCAGACATTTCGCTTGGTGGTGGAGAATGAACTTCCCTTGGTGTCAAATGACCCGGGGAAAATGCTACTGAATTAGATTGTAAACTGGGAGAAGAAGTTTGACGGACAAGCCTAGATCCTATGCAGGTCCAGGTAAATTTCCTAAGGTAAAAAGGGAACAATACTGTAGACGCACAAAAACTTCTTCGACAAGCTAAAAAAGAAAAGTAAATAAAAAGTTTTAAAGGAAATGAACACCCCTTTTTTTAATAAGATTTTAAAAAAAAAATGACTTGGACCCTACTACAAAGATTCCTTGTGTGTTGGACACACTATTAGTTCTTGTCTTATAAATACGTAAAGCCTGAAATAAGACCCTTCACTCAAACTTCTTCTCTCTCTAAAATCTCAAGTGTTATCTTCTAAGATTTTTCTTACTTTGCTCAAATTTGTATTATGGATCCTAATGCCTCACGCGTCAGAGATTTGATTCACTTCTTCTCTGACACTTCGCGCTCTACTCTTCGGGAATTAAGAGAAAGGGAACGTAATGAGATTCTTGGTTCAACACGACTAAAAGATCATCCATCTCAATTTTCTAGAGAGAACTTTCTCTCCCCTATTATCATCCATCTCTGTCTCTACGCTTCCCTATAGACTTGGTTTACTATAAGTCAACAAAACCTCCCTTTCGCTAGCGAACTCATAGAGAGTCCTAACCTATCCTCATATTTCGCTTCTAACCTCCCCACGTACACATCTCTTAGGTTATTGTTTTGGGATGCTCGTGGGTACTGTACAAGTCAAATACTAAGTAACATCTCCGTATTACTTAAAACTTATCTCCCTACTTGTTCTTTCTTGCTCATCTCTAATTCGTCAATCGGGAAGGAAGTCTTAGAAAGTCTAAGCATGAAAATGTCTTGTACTATTTGCAAGACATAATTCTCTCCCATCACACTATTCTTATGGAGTGATTCATGTTTCTTTTCGCTCACTCGATTGACTGAGGGGTCAATATCCATATCAGTTTTTAATACTCTTTGTAGTGTCTATTCTGGAACTTCCTCACGCTAGGGGAAAGGTCCATCTCAAAGCTCTGTAACTCAACCTTGGCTGGGTATGTTAGATTTCATAACCTATAATCATTTAACAATGATGATGGGTGGTCCTTCCAACTATCGAGAGTCTAAGGAGAGTTTCATTCAAAAACTTCCTCCACGTAAGAGATATTATATATCTCATCTCCCCGAGACTTTTGGACAATAGGTCAAAGGAGTCTTTTTATAATAATAGACAGATTAACTAGGGCATTGTCAACTACTTCTTGGTTACGTGAAAATCCTCATACTCTATCTTTAGCTGCTTTATCACACGGCTCAGATGGATGTAGGGGTGGTTATACATTGCGAGAACCAGGGGATTTTTGGAAGTTTGGTTTGGTTCCAGGCTTAGAGGGCCTAATTTTCCCTTTTTCTCGCTATGTTTATTGCAAAATGGGTTACAAAAGGCACGCTCTCTAGAAGTGAAACAATTAGAAGTGATGATGGTGTCAATCGCTTCTTCTCATCCTTGGCTTCTTCTCATCCTTGGCTATACTAGATGCCTTTTGACCTTAGTATTATGGTTGTTTTTTAGTTTATTATTATGGTTATATCACTATATAAGTATGGATTAATGTTCTTTTCCATGCTAAATCAACTGCTCCTCCAGAATGGCTATTTTCCACCTCATGAAGGAATGTGAAAAGTAAAAAAATAAAATAAAATAAAAAATAAAGCCTGCAGCAATATAACAAACTATTAATGGCCGAGCCCAAAGGTTGCCTATGTATTCCTAAGTGTGAAAATGTGCTGAGTGTAACGTGGTTCAGGAAATCAGGCCAATCATAGTTCGACATAAAAACAAGATAATTTTTATTTTTTGCGACTGCACTCAAAGTGAGCTACCTACGTACCCTGTTACAAGATTTTTTTTTATTTTTCATTTTTCCATTTTTTTCAGGGATCAAGTCGCTCATAGTTCACATAAAAAAAATTACAACAAACTTCACTGAAAATGTAACGACTACTACTACCATGCATCTACTTCCCCAGTTAAAAGTCGCTTTACATTTGGCAACATATAGGGGGTTATCTTCTTTATCCAAAGTCCATGATGTCCATGCTTTACACACTACCATGCATGACTCTATTGTAAAATGATCAATATTGTCGAGGAAGAAGTAAGGTTCCATGATTTCTCGTAGGGATGCCACTTTGTTTGCAGATGTTTCAACCCCTTCACAAGGAACTGCTATGTCTTCGTCATAAAGCCAATTAAACCTCCTTCGGATATCATCAGCCTTTTCCTTGTTCGGTATCCAGTTCGGTTTGTCCCATTCATTTTCCGAAATAGGAAAATATATTGTTCTTTTTGCAAATGGCAGGCGCCTTATTACAACCACCTCATCATTTTCTATGCAATGATATGCTGCTTTTATGGTGTTTATCCAACCTCCATAGGTTTCCCTACTATAGTCACCACATATAGTAATGATGCCCCAAGATGCTCTCATCTTTAGCTTCTGGTGTAAGCTAGATGAGACTGCTTTACACCCGTGCAGCCAGGGTCTTCCTAGTAACAAGTTGCATGAGAGTAAAAAATCTACTACCATAAACTCTATGTTGAACAGAACATTCTCATGTACCAAAGGTAAGACTATAGACCCCGTCACTTCCCTTGGCAATTGGTCAAAACCTCTGAGAAAAATGGAGCGGTAAGTGATATGTAAATCATTGTATCGCAGCTCGTACAAGTACTCTCGGGAACAGAGATTAACGTCAGATCCGGTGTCAACCAATATGTGATTAATATAACTTGAACCGTGTCGGAGAGTGATAAGCAGTGGTTCATTATGATAGTGAGTAGGGGTAAATCGCTATCTGTAAAGGTGAGCCCTGGATCAACATCGTGATGTTTGATGTTTTTACCTTTTTGTGAGGAAGATGAAAAGAATCTAAGGTTTTGAATAAATTTTGAGAATACATTGATTCATGGATAGGCACATCATATATTAATTCGGGGCCAGTTTGACGAGAATGGGGGACAATGTTTTCTTGGCAAGAGGCCTTGGATTGTTCAATAGTGGAAACCTTTGGGTGCGGGCTTTTATCATTCGGAGATTCAGGCCGTAAGGTTAAAATTTTATAGCCACCATGGAAGGTTAAAGATTCATGAAGCTGTGTTGGCGTCTTTTGGGATTGAACTAACATGAGGGGATGAAATTGGTAAATCCAGGGCTGACAAAATTTAATATCATAGGGAACTGGTATATCACAAATTATGAAACTTGTGGTGAAACTTACACCTTTGTATTTTACAATAGCATCAATTTTACCACGTATATTTTCGTATACATCATTGTTACAAAAATCATCTATTATTACGGGTTTAAGGTCTTCCTCCTCGAATTCCCACTCAATAAATGTATGGTACGGGCACATATTAATGGAAGACTCTTCATCAATGTGAACGTGATGATACTTGATGTTATGACATATCATTGCATGATCCAGTGGGTCATTTATAAAACCCTTTCTAATCAAATCGTCTTTGACCTGGTGAGGATCAAGTTTGAAGATTTCCCGCAAATCGCTAAAAGGGGTTGAGACATTTATGATTGTTCTTTTGAGATAATCACTTAAAGCCTTACGATACATTGAGGAATTTAATAGCAAGTCCCATAATGATCTTTCATAATTCTCCTTCTTCGGTCTCGAAGTCGAACCCTCCCCAAAACTCACCATATTGCACACCGTGGTTGCCATGTTTGGTAAGACTGCATCCCCATGAATTGTTATCACACCGCCCGGGGTTGAAAACCTGACCTTTTGATGAATTGCAGAGGCAATTGCCCCTATATGTTGTAACCATGATTTTCCCAAGGTAAAGGTGAGGTTTTTCGGATCATCAATTACTTGAAATCGGCATTACAAACCCAGTCATGATATCCTAGTGGCAAGGTAATTTCTCCAATTTCCTGTATAAGAGTGCAATCGCCTGTTCTAACCATCTTCTTTGAGGGTCTTAAAAGAGCGTCTTCACATCCTGATTTCTCGAGAATGGTTTTGCTACAAATGTTGAATACAGACTCACTGTCTACCAAAATTCCTGAGATTTCGTAGCAATCCGATACCAAAGTAATGGACAAGGCCGATCATTACTGTAATCATTTGGCAAATCTGCATTTGGAAACCTCAAAGTAGGTGGAGTCCACAATCTTGGAATTGGAATTTTCCCATCATCAATCAATTGTTGGATGGCATGTCTTATATCACTACAAACATTTGTATTGTGCCCATAGTCATAACAATACTTGCAATATTTCCCCATGTCATCCCTAGGAGACGGCATAGTGTAGTTATTATGCTTTGACTTGAGGAAACCCTGCAACTTCAGCCGATGATATATAACACTTAGAGATTCACACCTCCTAGAGTAAATTTGGCGGATGAAACCCCAACAACCTCCTCCACTACACATTTGTGCTCCTGTATCCATATCTTGGTCTCTAAACAATGAGTGAGCAATTTTGATTGACAAGAACATGGTTGAGAAAAAAGAAAAAATCCTTCAAGGTATTGAGGGGTATAAGACTCTCCTTTGAAAAGAACATTAACTCATACATTAATTTATGAATAGTGATTAAACCATTTTTTAAGTTGAAAAGATTTTATTGAAGGATTTTAGCATTTCTTAAAATGCACCATGTATGGTGTTTGTTAGTCTTGGAAAATTAAACCCTCTTGAGATCACATGAGGAAAGGTCTAAGGCTAACTCTCGGTTTATTATTGGGTCCATAAATAAGCTTTCTTAAAAAACGGTTTCACTTTTAAAAAGAAAAAAAAAATAGGTTTTAGGTAAAAATAAAAACAAAGAAAAACCCTTATGACAACCCGAATGAATCATTAACACAAATGACCACAAAGATTTCATGTATGTATTGATGCACATGTTTCTTAATCTAATGGGCAATCCGTTTTAAGGAAATTATTAACCAAGTGGCCTCGTATCACTTCCAACTGTGAACATCAAGGGTGGACGTTCCTAACAGAGCCGATTGCGATAGCTCACGGATATAGGTTTCCGCCCTTAATTCATTAATTTTGTTGTCTAAATCCGACCTTACCAATAGGCAGAGGTGTCGGCCTAAAAATAAAAAGAAAAGAATGCTCATGTTCATGACAATTGATGGATGACTACACACACAACATGCTTATAAGAACACTTGAACCATTTAACAACACAATTTAAGGTTTAAATCACTAAACACTTTTTTTTTTTTTTAAAAAAAAAAGAGAGAGAATTCCCCAGTGGAGTCGCCAGACTATGGTACCCGGTTTTTAGTGGACAAATTAGTCTATAGAGGTTCCACTTAAGTGTTTGATAAGACTTTTAATTAAAAACTTAGAGTCGTCACCTTATTTTTACCCGAATAAGGACGGATTGTAAAACAGTCAATTTTAAGAAATGGTACTAAAACTAACTGCTAACTCCATAAAAAGAAAATTTTAAGGCATAATCTTGAGTTCTGGATTTAGGTTAAGAGAATCGAAGGAACGTCTGGAACTCGTCTTCTCTTCCATTCTAAAGAACGGGCTCTTACTAATGCTTTGTTTAAAAGCAAGTTTTAAGGCATGTTAGTCACATAAAATGATATAATAATTAATATACGGTAGGTTTGAGCACCAAAGTTGCACTAAGTACCGATCATAGTGGGATTTTGAATTCACTCACGGATCAAAACCTTCGTAGTTCGGACCGATGATGTGTTTTAAATAACCAAATGTCGTTGGGTTTTTAATTTGGGTAGTTGAAATAAACGTCATTTTTGTAAGTGGGATTTTAGTGATCTTTGACGGATTCACTCATAAAAGTAAAATGAACCACCTTGGTTGAGGACAATCACCTCGATTAGTGATCACCAAAAATGTCTTTTGAACAAGACAATTCAACAAATGCGTCCCAATTGACGACTTTTTTTAGTGGGTCAAGGTATTTTTTGGAGTGAAACGATAAGGGTTCATTATATAATCTCACTTTAAGTTTAAAACCACTCGAGGGTAATTTTTGTAAGGTTTTAAGGGTTATGTGTTTAGGCTTAATGGAATGGGCCGAACACAACACCTGTCAAGGCCTTGCTTCCAAATAAAAGGGAACAATAAATTATTTAATCGTATCCGATTGTCAATTAATCCATCGGGTAATTATAATGGGATCTGGGCTTATTTTTATGGAGATGGATAATTGTTACAACCTTATACAACTAAATAATTAATATTAACCTCATGTTTGGAAATGAGGCCATAACCTTACATTAACTGTCATTAATTATTAAAAACAAGCATGCAAAGTTATTATTCATTCTTGTGTTATGAAAAGGGTTTGAGATAAAAAAAAGTTCATAAAATTATAAAAGTTATTATTTCTAAAAGCGTCTTAAAATAAGATTAAACCTTCTTAAAACATCATTTATGTCCAATGTCATCCTAATATAAGGTTAAGTTTCATAAACAATCATTTCAGAACAAAATTTAAAGTTTGTTAAAACTCTTATTTCTAAAGTCATTTCCAGATTAAAGTTCCTTAAAACTCTTTTATTTCGAAAGTCATCTTTAAATTAAATTAAGACATCCTAATAATAAAAAAAATAAAGATGGGCTGTTCCAACACAAGTTTATCTCATGACTGGCAATTAAGGGAAGATTAATGACCAGTGACAGATGACCTAGCTTTGGATCAGTGACTTTGACTGACTGCATATTATGTAGGGAAGAGATAGAGTCACATGAACACCTATTTTTCAAATGCAGCTACAACAAGAAGATATGGGAGCAGGTTCTGCAGTGCTAAATATAAGCTGCAATTTTAGCACTCTCACGGTGCTATTAAGACGGATCAGACATCAGCACTCAAGCTTCCAGAAAGGGCTGCTTAGAGTTTGTGCTTTAGCAGTTTTGTATTGGATTTGGAGAGCTAGAAATGTAGCTCTTTAGGATATGAAAGTTTTATGTGTTTATACAGTTATAAAGTGTATAAAGTTTGAGGTGAGAAATAGATCACTAGGTGTAAACTCTAAGAAGATAAAGATTGTAGATAGAGAAAATATAGAAAAACTCATTGTATAGGTTTTTCTTTGTTTTTTTTTGGGCTACTTGTAGCCTGCTAGAGTGCTCCCTCTTGGGACTCCACTCTGTAAAATTTCTATTGACCTATAAAATTTCTATACTGACTTACCTAAAAAAAAGGTACCTAAATATCCTTTAGTATCATGTATAAAGTCTCATTTAGAGATCCTTCAAAAATCATATTCTCGATTTGGCCATCATTAATCATTGTTCCTTTTCTTTTTTGATGATTATTTTTGTCTTCGGAACCTATTGATCTTCCATGCTTATGTTAGACTTAATAACAACTTCAAATTGTTCTTCTGATACATCAAATTTGGTTGGAGCATTTACATCTAGAATATGTGACTTGGTCACTCTTTTTAGGTCATCAACCGAGTCTGGCAATTGATTTGCTAAACTTTGTAGGTGAACTATTTTGTAAACACTTCCAATTGAAGGATCAACATAATAATATGATAACTCATTGCAGCTAATTTTCTTTTATAAATGTTTGTTTTCTCCCCCTAATGCCGGGAGGCAGGAGCAAATCGAACTGTGCATAACACGTAATAAGCTCAAGATACTAAATTGTTGATTGGGATTCAGATCCAACATATATTTCCTAGAGGACCCATTGCAAAAGGCCAACAAGTTATCATAAATTATCCTTGTAATTGATATTAGTCATAAGTTCTCATAGTATTAATGATAGGAAAAATACACTTTACTGAACTTAAATTAATTTTACTGAACTGAAATTATTTTTGCTGAACTGAAATTATTTTTACTGATTTTCTATTATAATTATTCTTTAAAAAAACTGAATTTTACTGAACTGATCTTATTTTACTGAACTGAAACTATTTTTACTAAATTGAAATTAATTTTATTGAACTGAACTTATTTTTACTAAATAAAATTATTTTTACTTAAAATAATTTTTTTATGGTGAAGTGAATAGGGCCTTATATGGCAATTATACTACTCCGTATTTATACTTAATGAATTCTATAAGAATACTAATTTTGTAAAAAAATTTGATCATAAGTAATTAGAGACATTGATAGCCAGAGCTACGCATTGACAACAGTACAACAGCAAAACAAGTTTTCAAATAGAAATGGACTTTTATTTTAACTTTTTTTTTATTATTGAGAATAGTAAAATCAAATCATAAATAAAAAGTCATATGACATCTACAAAATATATTCAAATATAACAAATACATAACATATTGAATCAATAAAATAAAATAAAAAAATTCTTTACATAAACTACGAGAGTACATGCTTACACTGGTGAAAATACGGCGATTTTGAAGAGATAATCGAACGATTTGTTAGTCTAAGATGATTGTCAACTGATATATTTGACTAAATATGGGAAATTGATAAATCTCGCATAATTCTTGACCAATGAAATAATTTCACTGCAATCCATTAAGAAAAAAAATTTCTCCCTTAAAAGAGAAGAAAAACCCAGTTTTCCGAAATAGAAAAATCCTGGTTATGACTTGCATCAATTAAGAAAAACACACTTTAATAATCCCAACTATTAGCGATTTACCTAAAATAATCTCAACTAAGGATTATTTTCTAACAGTCCCAACTTTGCCTCTTATTTTCTTCCAGCAGTCCCAATGACCGGTAACTTGTTGAAAAGGTAATTTTTTTAAAAAAAAAAAATTTATAAATACCACGTGTCAACACTTGTTTAGTTTAGATTTTAAAAAATTAGAAGAAAAAAAATCAGAAAATTAAAAAAATCAAAAATTAAAAAAAAAATCAGAAAATTAGGAACAAAAATACAAAATTCAAAAAAAAAAATCAGAAAATTCATTAAAAAAATTAGAAAACTAAAAAAAAAAAAAAAAATCAGAAAATAATTAAAAAAAATCAGGAAATTAAAAAAAAAAATCAAAAAATTAGAAAAAAAATTAAAAAAATAAAGAAAAATTCCAAAACCCTCCAAGCAACCCCCACCGCCCTATAACCCTAAACATCCTTCCCCTCCCCTTTCCCCGCCAGCGGCCAAGCCCCATAACCCCTCAAATGGACGGTCGACACCCATCCATCCCGAAAACCACTCGGCCGGCCCAAAACCACCCCCCGAAACTACCCCCTCGCTATTCCCCGACCCCCAAAACCATCCCATCCCTCTTCCTCGACCCCCAAAACAGCCCCTCCTCCTTTCCCCACCGCTGGAGTGGCCTGGTTTGACGGTGGGGGAAAGGAGGGGGTTGTTTCGAAGGTCGGGGAAGAGGGTAGGGGTGGTTTTTGCGGTCGGGGAATAGTGAGGGGGTGGTTTCGGGGGTGATTTTGGCCAACTGGATGGTTTCCGAGCTAGGTGGGTGTCGGCCGACCATTATAGGGGGTTATGGGGGTTGGCCGCCAGCAGCGAATGGGGAGGGGGGTGGCTGGCTAAGGTTACGTGGTGGTGGGAGGGTGGCTGGGTGGGTTTGGGGTTTTTTTTTTGTTTCTTTAAATTTTTTTGATCTTTTCTAATTTTTTGATTTTTTTTATATTAATTTTTTTCATTTTTTATTAATTTTTTGAAAGTTTTCTAATTGTCTGATTTTTTTTTTTTTGTTATTTTCAGATTTTCATATTGTTTTTTGAATTTTTGATTTTTTTTATTTCTAATTTTTTTTTTATTTTCTAATTTTAAAAAATTATATCATGTTTTTTAATTTTCTGATTTTTTAAATGAAATTTTCTGATTTTTTATTTTTTTGATTTTTTTTTATTTGGGACCAATCGTGTGTTGACACGTGGCATATGACCTGTTATAACATGTTGTTGACCGGTTGGGTCTAGTGGAAGAAAATAAGAGGCAAAGTTGGGACTGTTAGAAAATAATCAATAGCTGGGATTATTTTAGGTAAATCGCCAATAGTTGGGATTATTAAATTGTATTTTTCCTAATTAATGTAAGTCATAACAAGGATTTTTCTATTTCAAAAAACTGGATTTTTCTTCTCTTTTGAGGGAGGATTTTTTTTAATGGATTGCAGTGAAATTATTTCATTTGTCAAGAATTATGCGAGATTTATCAATTTCCAAATTAAGGCAAATAAATCAGTTGACAATCATCTTAGACTAACAAATCGTTCAATTATCTCTTCAAAATCGCCGTATTTTAATTTCACTAGTGTAAGCATGTACTCTCGTAGTTTATGTAAAGATTTTTTTTTTATTTTATTGATTCAATATGTTATGTATTTGTTGTATTTGAATATATTTTGTAGATGTCATAGGACTTTTTATTTATGATTTGATTTTACTATTCTCAATAATAAAAAATAAAATAAAATAAATGTCCATTTCTATTTGAAAACTTGTTTTGATATTGTATTGTTGTCAATGCGTAGCTCTGACTATCAATGTCTCTAATTACTTATGATCAAATTTTTGTACAAAATTAGTATTCTTATAGAATTCATTGATATGGATTAAGATGATTAAGATTACGCATAACTAGGATTTACTTAATTATAAAATACAGAGTAGTATAATTGCCATATAAGGCCCTGTTCACTTCACCTTAAAAAAATTATTTTAAGTAAAAATAATTTTAGTTTAGTAAAAATAAGTTCAGTTCAGTAAAATTAATTTCAGTTCAGTAAAAATAATTTCAGTTCAGTAAAATAAGATCAGTTCAGTAAAATTCAGTTTTCTTAAAGAATAATTATAATAGAAAATCAGTAAAAAATAATTTTAGTTTAGCAAAAATAATTTCAATTCAGTAAAATTAATTTAAGTTCAATAAAAATAATTTAAGTTGAGCAAATATAATTTTGTTTCAGTAAAAATAATTTCATTTCAACAAAAATAAGGTGAAGTGAATGGGGTATAACTATAAGTAGTTATGAAAAACTAGCAAATCAAAGCATGTGTTAAAAAAGACATATTTGATAGGATTTCCACATCGTTAAATTTAATTTCAATATAGTAAATAACTTACACGTAAGTTTGGTTGTCAGTGAATTACCATAAGATAATCATAAATAAAACATAATCAATTAAGATATTTAGGCCCTATTCTCTTCACCTTAAAAAAATAATATTAAGTAAAAATAATTTCAATTCAGTAAAAATAAGTTCAGTTCAGTAAAATTCAGTTTTTTAAAGAAGAATTATAATAGAAAATCAGTAAAAATAATTTCATTTTAGCAAAAATAATTTCAGTTCAGTAAAATTAATTTAATTTCAGTAAAAATAATTTAAGTTCAGCAAATACAATTTTGTTTCAGCAAAAATAAGGTAAAGAGAATGGGGTCTTAATATTGTTTTTAAATTTTTAGATTGAACGTCATATGTATGAAATCTTGTACTCCGTAACAAACATGTCAAACATTCCTTTAATTTTACTACCTCTGATTTTATATACTTGCTCCAATTTTCTTTTCCGGTCGTTTTTGAATACTTGCTCCATTTCCTTATTTGGAAAGCTTTTACAATATTTAATTCATTTCTCTCAACTAGTGACTTAATGTAAACCATATTATATTAATTTTATAATATGGCTATGTTCATTTCACCTTATTTTTGCTGAAATGAAATTATTTTTACTGAAACAAAATTATATTTGTTGAACTTAAATTATTTTTACTGAACTTAAATTAATTTTACTGAACTGAAATTATTTGTGCTGAACTGAAATTACTTTTACTGATTTTCTATTATAATTCTTCTTTAAGATAACTGAATTTACTGAACTGAACTTATTTTTACTGAAGTGAAATTATTTTTAATGAACTGAAATTAATTTTACTGAACTGAATTTATATTTACTAAATTGAAATTATTTTTACTTAATGTTATTATTTTAAGGTGAAATGAACAGGGCATATATCTCATCCATTTCTTCCAACTACTTTTACTTTTTACAATTTTTTTATTCTTCCACCTACCCCACTACCTTAATATTTTATTACTTTCTCTAATTTTTCCTAAAACTCCGTGTATGGAGAAATGGAGCAAGTATTTAAAAACAGAGGGAGTAGAAAAGTACAATAATTCATACTCTGAAAACTCATCATTTATACTGTACATAGTCTACACCGAAGTATATATATTTTTCAAAATACTTACAAGTCTTATATACGTATCAAATAGAGGTGGCACATCTCGGTACGAGCCTGCCAGCAGCACAACACGATGACCGAGGAGTGGGTCGTGGGTCGTGCCGTGAACACGATTTTGAAAAATTAGCACGAGCACGGCACAGGCACAGTGGGCGACACGGTAATTTGGCCCGCCAGCACGACATGCCACAATCCATGCAAACGGCTATATTTCGTTGATTTCAACAGCCATAAAACGGCTATAATAAAGAAGTAAAAGAACAATAATGATAAAAATAAGAATAATAAAAAACAACAATAATAATATAATAATACAAAAACATAAACATAAATTAATAAAATTATTTAAATATACTCATTTTAAAAGTTGTTCAAAAAAATATTTATAGATTATAAAAAACAAAAAAAAATAAAAAAAATTATGTGCGGTCCACTGCCCGGCACGCCAGGCACGTGGGCCATGTCGTGGGCTGGAGTGTGCCAAATGGTGGCCCGGCACGGCACGGGCCGCCAAGTTGTAGGTACGGCCAACCCGGCACGAGCCACCACCAGGAACGGCGAGGCACAGCCCGCGGTGGCCCAGCACGGCACGCTGCCAGCCTCTAGTATCAATTATAATTGCTTGAGAGTGAAAATTGGGTTTTAAAAATATAAACCCCTAAAAAAACTATGGATTTATTTATAATTTTTTTTTAACATGGTGCAAAAAGTAATGAAACTCTATATGCAATTGTTTTTGGGACAACCTCGCAGCCAAAAATAGGTTAAACTAGATGAAGCACGTGCTATGCACGGTTTGTTTGAATTTTTAAAAATTATTATATATATATATATTTATTTATTTATGTGCCAAAATTTGTTATATATTTAGATAAAATTCCTGATTTCAAAAGATAATATTTTATACTTAATTAATTTAAACTGGGAAATCTCATTCGCCAATTTTGCTTACGTGTCATTTAAATTATTTAATTCAAAAAGAAATTAATAATCTCGTATTTAATTGGCTAACACTAAAATTTATTATCCTACATGGCACGCTGAAAAAATTAAATCCTACGTGACTCTCTAAAAACTCAGGAAAAAACTCCCCTTTATATATATAATATATAATTAGATTTTAAAATTATTTTAGAATACAAGAGATTGATTTAATTAAATTTACAAAAAAAAAAATAAATAAAAATAAAATGTTTTGCTAAGATTATAAAGATAGAGATAACGTCGCACTTGGTTTTTAAAGAATAATCATGTCATAAATCACTAATATATAAACCTGGTCTTGCAGCCAGGCCACGAGAAAGTGACACTTGGCATTCTAATTTTTTGCCAAGTGTCGCACCACGTAAGCGACAAATAGGTATTATTGTGACACATGTGATACTAAGTAAGTTATTTTTATGATAGATTTTTTAAGATAAAAATGTTGTATAGAGTTTTATTATCACTACACTTTTAATATTTCATATATATAAAATTAATCATAACTTTTAATAAATATCCTATAACTCGGTTTTATTTCTATCATAAAATTCGTTTCAAAAAATTCTTTAAAATAAGATCAATTTATAATATATTTAATTTAGTTAACTAAATAATAGAGAAACGTTAAAGATAAGTTTTAATCAGTAAAAATTTAGGTTTGGTAAAAATACTTTCAATGTAGTAAAAATAATCTAAGTTCAATAACAATATTTTCAAGTCAATAATAATATAAATATTTACAAACAAAACTACAAAAAGTGCATTATTTTAAATATGATGTCGTATGTTTAAATATCCTGCATTATCTAAATGGATTACATGACCGTATTAATGGATATTTAAGCCAAAAAATTTATCCTAATTAAAATTTTATGAACAATCCGGGCATTTTCGGGGCATAAATCTAGTACATAACTAGGTTAGACCTTGTGCCATGCATGGAAATTTTTAATAATTAATTTTAAATTAACATTGTATAAGTAAATTTACATATGTAAATATTATAATGGATTATAAAATAGCCTATAATCCAAACAGATATTTAAGAATATGCATTTTACTATATACTGTACTGTTGAAGGATACATCAAATATGGACTCTTTGTCCTTTAATTAATGCAAGCACTGGTTTGTTTTTTTTAAAAAAAATTGATACATCGAATATTTTATTTATGTAAATTAGAAATTTTGTTTTATACTTAAGTTTATAGTTGACAATAAATATAAAGACGCATCAAACCTTTTATTTATGTATAAAATTTGTTTTTTATATGGAATTTTTTTAAAAAAAATAAAAAATAAAAAAAAATATAAGGGACACACCAGAAGATGACACATGTCATTGCTGGAGTGTCTTTTAGTATATAGTACTAGTATAGTACCCGTGCAAATTGCATGGTTTTGAAAGTTGATATATTATATATGCTGAAATTTGAAACTAAAATTAGCTTAATGTTAGTTGTGGTTTTTATCATGTGTAGTACCCGTGCAAATTCACATTGATACACCCAT
The DNA here is from genome assembly GCF_948465745.1 of Chenopodium album. Taxonomy (NCBI): domain Eukaryota; kingdom Viridiplantae; phylum Streptophyta; class Magnoliopsida; order Caryophyllales; family Amaranthaceae; genus Chenopodium; species Chenopodium album. The sequence continues at coordinate 15,673,843 of NC_137847.1, read as the reverse complement.
TTATCATGTTATTGTGTATCAAAATTTTAATTAAATGTTGCATTAAAAAAAATTTAGATTTGGAGATATAAAAAGGTTTATGTCCTTTGCGTATTTTAAATATGGATGACTCATGCTCATTTATATATATTATATATTACCTTTCAGCAACTTTTGTAAGTGACCAACTAACACACAATGACACAAGTAACCCCTGACCATGACCGAGTAACCCCTAACCAAGTAAATCCCGACCGACCGAGTAACCCCTGACTGAGTAATCCATGACTAACCGATGAGTAACCCCTAATCTACCGAGTAACCTTTGACTGAGTAATCCATGACTAATCGAAGAGTAACCCTTGACTGACCGAGTAACCCCTAACCAAGTAACCCCGACTGGCCGAGTAACCCTTGGCCGAGTGAGTAACCCCCGACCAATTTTTTTTTAAAAATGTGGCTTAACTGATTTTGTAGCACCTAACATATGAAAGTTTATGATTACCTTTAAAATTTGTACTTTAGGTTTAATCAACATAATAACACTTTCTCGCTATCCCAGGCCACAATGTGGTCACAATATTATATACGATCAATTATCTCATCATTTCTAATATATCTAATAAAATTTTCACGGTTTTAGAAAAATAAATTGCACTGTTTTAAAAATTCTTATACTGTATATATTTTAAATATATATCATGATCAATAATGATGAAGTGCAAACCCACGACCCATTGTTAAAAAATACATGCTCGTAGTGCAATTAAGAATTTTCACGGGTTAAGATCATGAATGTTAAGATCAAATGTTGCTATGAAAAAAAAAAAAAAATCTCAAGATCAAATATTAAGATCTAGATAATAAAAATATTTAGAGGTATAATATTAAAAGGAAGTATAATCAAAGATTATATCCGGATTTTACATGTATTATCATAAGAAGGAAGTAGGTATATTATGGTAATAGGTAAATGATTATAAAATATTTATATTATTTTATAGCATATAATCTTTGATTTAGTTGCTATATTTAGGAGTAAAAAATGAAGCGAATTTTTTTTTTAAATAGCTCGACACGTGTCAAAGTATAGTTAGAGTGGAGCTTCGAGTGCCCTCTGTTTTACTATATATATAGAAGCTTGATGATTGATTGATTGATTGATGATAAAATTAGGAATGAAATCTTTTCACTTGAATTTTTTTAAACTTAACTTATTATATCTGATATAATTTTATTTATTTATTTTTTTTTTTTTGAGAACTTACATCTGATATAATTTGATTAACCTTTTAAAAAAAGCTAAAACAAACACACCCTTAATTTAATAAGAATTTTGTAAACCCAAATATACAAGCCAAATCCGAATCGAATGATCCTATTTGCCTAGAGCTGTCAAAAACCGACCTGAACTAGTGAATCCGAATCGTTCTGAGCTGTTCAAAAAAGAATCTGAACCGCTAAGAACTTGTTATTTTAAAATCGTAAACCGACCCAATCCGATTTTTTAAAACCTAAAACTGAACCGATCCGAATGTTTGAGAACCATTAATGATCTGTACCCGTTATCAAGCCGAACCAATACAACCCGAAATCGAGAACAACCCGAACCGAAGTACTTTTAACCCGATAGCAACCTAACCCATTGTGAATCAAAACCGTTTAAACCCGACAAAAACCCGATAAACCCAATTCGTTTACAACCCGTAACTGGTTAGGATTGAACTGTTTATAACCCGTAATCAGTTGTGACCAGACTTTCTACAATCCATAACCGGTTATGACTGAACCATTTATAACCCGTAAGTCTGTAACCCGTTATGAGAGAAGATTGTGAGAGAGAAAGTGTTTTGCCTAAAGTGGTACGGGTGAGTGTAGGGAATGAGATATGAAGACTTTAGGGTTTGAATTTGGCTTGGGCCGATTTTGATTAGGTTTTAGTGATTTTGGGGAGATGAATGAGAGGCATTAGATTAAAGATAGGTTTAATCAACGGTTGTGAGCAACATTTTGTTGAGGGGTTTGGATTGTGATCCGTGTTTTAATTGAGCGACCAATGAAAATTATAGCTTAATACACTAGTTAGTAAATAATTGTCGTATTTTAATTTATAAACTACTTGTAATAAAGAAACTATAACTAAGTAATTACTATTTATTAGTAACTTGCTAGTTAAAACAAAATATAAATTTAAGTATACAACTAATAAAGTGATAATTTTTACTCTAACGTGTTTATGACCCAACCAATTACAAGTTTACAACTCGACTCGTTTTTATTCATTAATTGATCAATGTAACTTGTTTAATTCTTTATATTTATGACATGAACCGATTTTACTCGATTTGTTTTGAACTAAACTCGTTTTTAAATCGATTGAGTTCTATCTGAATCGATTATGATCTGAAACGATTACAACCAAACCCTATAAGGATTCGATCTATTTTAACCCGAAACCAGTTATAAACTGGCAAAACCTGTTTTCAAACCGACCGAGTTCTACTCGAACCAATTGCGACTTGAATCGATTACAACCCGACCCGATATGTTTTGACCCAAAACCCGCCTTAAAATGACAAAACCTGTTTTAAAACTAACCGAGTTCAATCCGAACCGTTATGACCCGAACCAATTACAACCTGACAAGAAACCTTAATAAAAAAAACACCGAACCGACCTGAAACTAATTTAAAACCTACCCGATAATGATTCCAATCTGTTATAAACCGACCCGTTACAAATCAAAAACCGATAAACCGAACTCAAAATCGAACCGTAAAACCGATTGACACCCCTTTATTTGCCACTTTTAAACACTTTTAAAAAGAAAGTATGGATCCCTCTATTATATCTTCCCATTTTCACACTAGCATCTTTCATTATTTTTAGCATTTTAGGTGATTTAGCACACGGATTTTAAATTTGGAAAAGCTTCTAATTTCCTTAAATAAACAATTAAATTTCAAAAAGCTTCTAATTTTCTAAAACAAAGTCAAAGCAAAGAAAAAGGAAAAAAAATAACGTTCCCTTAATTTCCTCACTTTTGCTTCACGCGTAGAGTAGAAGTATCATGAGTCAGTCTTCTTCCTTTTCTCTCACGCGGCTTCTCAACACGATTTTCCCTTCCCAATTTCTTCTCAATCTCCTCAATTTTTCAATCCCAATTCACTCTTACAATCCTAAATTTCAATTATAAAATCATCAAATTTGTAAATTTTTAAGGGTTTTAACCAAACCCCATCAAAATTTTAGGAACCCAGTTTTTCGATTCATTCTCACAATTCAAATTTTTTATCAAACAAAACCATAATTTCTGCGATTTTTCTGGGTTTTCGCCAAATTTCATCAAAATCTGAGATACCCAGAATGTTAAGAAGTTGTATGAAGCCATTGGAGAGGTGTTTAGGAAGGAGAAGCGATGGATTATTGTGGCATATGGATCTGAAACCTCATGCTTATGGAGATTATTCAATAGCTGTAGTTCAAGCTAATTCATCTCTTGAAGATCAAAGTCAGGTTTATAGTTCTCCTTCTGCTACTTATGTGGGTGTTTATGATGGTCATGGTGGTCCTGAAGCTTCTCGTTTTGTCAATTCCCATCTTTTTTCTTTCCTCCATAGTAAGTTTTATGCTTTGATTATAACACCCTTTTGTTAGTTTTCTTGATTTTTGTTTGATTTTGATTTTAATTGTGTTTTTGATTGATTTGTGATATTGGGTTTGGTTTAGATTTAACCATTTTGATCTGAGTCTAGGTTGGTTCTTGTGTAGATATTGAATTTTGGTTCATCTTGTTAATGGGATTTTGTTGGTTATTGACTTGGGCAGATGAAAAGTTATGGGGTTTTGTAATTTTGGTGAATTATCTAATTTGATGGATTATATGCTGTGTTTCTGTTTCATATTCTTGTAATTGTGTTGGATTGATTGCATTTCTTTGGTCTCTCTTAAAAATAGGTTTTACGAGCTGATAAGTTTATGTGATTATCTCAGAATTTTCTTCCGAGCATGGAGGGTTATCGGTTGAAGTGATTAAGAAGGCTTTTAGTGCAACAGAGGATGAATTCTTGCGTTTAGTAAAGCGCAATTTATCAGTGCAGCCAAATATTGCTTCTGTGGGATCATGTTGCCTACTGGGTGCAGTCGCAAATAATGAATTGTTTGTTGCCAATCTTGGTGACTCGAGAGCAGTGCTGGGTCGAAAAGTTTCTGTTAGGAAAAGGGAAGTGGTTGTGGCTGAGAGGTTATCAACTGATCATAATGTGTCAGAAGTGGAGGTTAGAAGGGAGGTTGAGGCACTTCATCCTGATGACTCTCATATCGTTGTATACAGTCGTGGAGTTTGGAGGATCAAGGGGATTATACAAGTAATCATCTATTCATTGCTTTCTAATCTTATGGCCGTGTGGGTGTTTTGTGCATTTTTAAGGTGTGAGTATTATGGACTACATGCTATTTAGTCTGCTTTTACTTATGTATACTACCTTTGTCCTTAATTTAGTTCAAAATAATCCTTTCTTGAGGTTCTCTTGAAGACATATGGAAGCATACATCTCACCTCCCAAGACTTGGCTTCTGCAGGAGCCTCTAAGGGTGGTGGTTGTGTGGTTTTCTTTCAAACAGAACAGTGAGGATTGATGGGTGCATGTGATATTGAGCCTTTCAACAATTGTCTTCATTTCTCCTGGTATGCTGTATATTACAGGTTTGCAATAGGGTGTTGTGTGCCTTTGTTTGATGTGGACGGCTATTTGGAAGCTGCATTACGCCTTATGCAGGAGAATAGTTTGTTAATTGCTACTTGCAAAGTATATGCTTGCTTGTGTGTTTCATTTTATTTTGCAACCGTAATAGCATGCCTTAAATGGTTAAACACTCATTTGTGTGTATGAATTTGTTTTGCAACATTAATAGTGTTTTTTAAAAATCATTTTACCTTAAATGTTCACATTTTATGATAATGGTGGTTGTTCTGAGTACTGACCTCAGTATCCTTTCTGCTTGAAGGCTTTTAAGTTTGAGAATTTCCTTTTATTTATTTTTTTTTAAAACTTGCCTAAGATAGTTTCAAAATATAATGTATGCTTTGCAACTTGAACCAAAAATGCTTGAAAAGTGAACTTGCTAAATGAATGCGTGTTTTTTACCGTTGTATATTAGAACCTTTGTGTCACTGTGTTAAGTTGTCCTTTTTTTTATGCGACTAATAAAATACAGTTTATGCATCCAATGGCAAATTGGCCTTGCAAATTTCCTCTCTTTTGCATCAAAGATAATTACTAAAGAGTTCAGCAGTGTATACCTTGTATTATTATTTTGGTTGGTGCTTTGCCAATGCTATTACCTCTTTTAGATATAGAGTATTTAACTATGTCCTTTTGATAAGGCTGTTTTTCAAATCTTTATATGCGAAGCATAAATATTTATGGAGATGAGAACAATAAAAGAAAAGCAGTAGTTGTTCAACAACAATTAAGAACTATAAGTAGTCTTCATATATTCCTTACTGTTTGTTATGCTGCTTACTTTAAGTTTCTATCTGAGAAAAGGCATCTGATGAAGATGCTGTTCTGATCAACTTGTCCTTTTCAGGTATCAAGATCCATTGGAGATGTGTACTTGAAAAAACCAGATTTCAGTAGAGACCCTATATATCAGCAGTTTGTCTACCCCATTTCCTTAAAACGTCCAGCAATGACAGCTGAACCATCGATAATTCAAAGAAAGCTTGAGCCAGAAGATTTGTTTCTAATCTTTGCATCAGATGGTCTTTGGGAACAATTGTCTGATCAAACTGTGGTGGAAATGGTTTCCAAGAATTCTAGAACGGTGAGTTTAAATAGCTTCTTTTTTTTTGTTGCTGTATAAACCACGTTCTCAAATCTTACTGTTTTAATAATGGTCCCTACATAGAGTATTGTTCTTCCTTATTCCGAGGTTATTTTTTGGAGGGGGGTTGAAGAGAAATGAAACTACTGTAAAAATAGTAGCCCTCTTGGTAAGACTGGCCTTGATGAGATAGGGGTTACATTTACATGATATCAGATGACTTTACTGAGTGATTTTTACACACTGACGTAACATTAGAAGAGTCCTGGGATAAGTTCTATAATTAAAAAAAAAAAAACAATGGATTAAATCAACCGTTGTACTGCTTATACCTTGCTTATATTTAAATCTATGAGATAAAGAAAGTAGAGTGTTATACCAGCATAATGGTAACTCCTTGTATGTTACAATAATGAAATGAGACATCATTTTTGTTATGGAGAAACTGTAATTTGTTTGCGTTAAACTTCAGTTAAATTTCTGCAGACAATTTAACCTAATGTTGATTGTTTATGTTGTAGGGAATCGCCAAAAGACTAGTGACAGCTGCCCTACAAGAAGCTGCAAGGAAGAGAGAGCTTAGATATAGTGATATTAAAAATATCGAGAAAGGCATAAGGCGTCATTTCCATGATGATATCTCCGTTGTAGTAATGTATCTTGATCATAACAAGCATAATGGCGACATTGTTAGATTCAAGCAGTCTGCTGTTAGCTGCACCAATGCCCCTGCTGACATATATTCCTTCAATGCAGAGTCAACATAAAAGGGTGTGCACGTATGACATTTTGAGAGTAGTAGTCATAAAGGCCAATTTTCTACGAAAGGTTGGCTGGCTGGCTAGCTGGGTCTGGTAGAAAGTTGATGATTGGTATATTAAGATACCTAGCAAGGATGTTTTGGTAAGTGGAAGGAAATATCAAACAGACACAATAATGTTGTAGATATTTAGGTTACAGAGATCTGATCAGTAATATTGTGTTTTTTTTTTTCTTTGGGCATTATTACGATGAACTCCTTCTATACGAAAGTATACATCTAGTTGTTTACTCTTAACATTAACTCTTAACGGAAAACTACTGTCTTTTCTTTGTCTGTCTCACCCTTGATTTGGAATGTTACCCAAATAGCCATCGAACAATGAATATCAAGTGCTAACTTGTTTGATGCTGAATCCTATTCATAACAAAAGCTAGTTATGGACACTGGTCATCAGTGCAAGAGCTTGCTACCTAAAGTCCAATTAGTTTCTTCAAGTCTTTTCTTAAGCTCCCTAATCACTGGATGGCAGTATCATGATTTACTCTTAACCCTTCTAATGATTATGGCAAAGGTATTGTGAAATTTGCCGTATATGCTGATAAAGCTAGGTTCTTAAAGGATGAGAGCGATCATTTGCTGAAGAAGGATACGTATGATGTTGCCGGAGGTTAATATGACAAGGGTTTAATAATTAACATTGGTTTGATTTTTGTTTCCTTGTTTTGTTTTTTGAGGCAACATTTCTTTGAGTTTAACTTTTAAGGTAACAGATGACAGAGAAATTGCTGTGTGAAGTAGTAACCATTCGAGTTAGAGCTAAATCCTGCAGTTTGTGCCTTCAAGGTTCAAGTGTATTAACAAGTAATAAACTTCTATGCCAAAGCTCTCTATCGAAAGGCTTTAGCATTTATAGGTTTGAATAGAATATTTACGGTTTTAAGGATGTCGAATTTAGTCATGTTACTCATGTAGATACTCTGTATATCATTTGGATTTCTGGTTTGGTTTGTTTTTGAATGGAAATTGGAAAAGATGATGAGGTGAGATGATATGATAGATTTTGGCCAAAGGTGTATGAATTACTGCACTAAATGAGCTTGGTTTTGCCATGCAATGAATCTGGTGCCTCATCGGGCTAATCTGGAGTTGCAGTCTTTTCTCGGCCTTGATGTCGAATGGTGGATAGTATTTTATTTTTTTTTTAATTATTTAATTATATTTTTCTGACTGGGAGTTCTTAGAAATTGTTTGGAATCTGAAAAACATAAGTTCTAATCAGAACTAATTACTATTCAAGAGCTTTTGGTTTCAAATTCTATACATGTTCTGAAATTCGTCGTCATATGTTCATATTCCCATTATTTACTTTTTATGGGATTGATGCAGTAGCGGATCCAAAAAAAATATTTAACGAGCCTAAAATATATTTGATGAATTTTAATGAGGTCATTTGATAAAAATACAAGTAATTTTTATAGCAAAAAATTAAATTAATTTTATAGGAAAATATTCCTTTTTTCACGGTCAAGTGTAGGGGTGTAAATGAGCCAAGCCGAGTCGAGTACTACCTTGTTCATGTTCAAATTCATTTAACTTAGGCGAGTCCGAGCACGATCCCGAGCTTTCAAGCGAGCTCAAAAATCTGTTCAATCTAGGCTCATTTAGTAGACTATATGTTCGTGAACGGTTCTTGATCGGCTTGTTTATTAAACGAGTTTATAAATGAGCGTTTCATGAATGAGTTTAGTATTAAACGAGCTTCTCTAATAAACGAGCTTTGTACTTTGACATTTGAAAATCTCAAAAAATAGCATATAATTAAATCCTAATTATAAACCTAAGATTTAAATCTTAATTATTAAAAACTTTAAAATTAAATTAACAATGGTAAATAATCAATAATTCATGAATATAAATAAACGAGTAGTTCGCAAACATAAATAAACGAGTTGTTCATGAATTTATCTGAACGAACATATCTATGTTCGTGTGCAAGCTCATTTATTAAACGAGCTTCAAAATTTGTTCAAGTTCGACACATTTATCAAATAAACGAACATGGACGAGCTTTAACCGAGCTTGAACCCGAGTAGTTTATTGATCGACTTGGTTCATTTACACCCCTACTCAAGTGAGGTGAAGAGACTACACTCAAATGCTTTGCATCCGCCACTGACCTGATTAGGTGACATTCTCACGGCCACAATAAATAATGAGGCCCACTCTTTATTGGGAAAAGGGAGGGGGCCTGTTTCAAGTTGGGCGAAAGGAGGGGTTAGGTTTTAGGGGAGGGGCTGGGAGTCTGAAATGGTTGGGGAAAGGAGGGAGGGGGCAAATTAGGGTAAAGATGAAGGGGTGGTATGCCGACGGTGCGGGGAAGGGGGTGGGACATTGGCGTTGGTGGGGAAGGGGGTTGTTGGTGGGAAGGGTGGCCAGGGTTTTTCCGTTTTAATTATTTCTAAAACAATATTTTATTTTATGACTTTTATAAATACTAGTCGCCCTCTCGCGCGCTACGCGCGCGATAGTTCTGCGTTTTTTTTGCTTTGATTGTATTTTCATATATATTAATCGTTTGATTTTCTGAAAAGAATACTTACTTCACCGTGAGAGGTAATTACTGAACTATATTGTATTGGGATGGGTATTACGGGAAATTATTATTTTTTAAAAGCAAAATATATATCTATCTGCAGTTTAATCCTATATATAAAGTGAAAGGAAAATTTGAGTAATAAATTTCACTTTTCCAAAATACCCCTATTAATTTTTGTTTGCCCTATTGTTTTTTATTTAAAAAAAAACTTTACCCTTTAAAAAATCTACAATCTAAATTTTTTTTTTAAAAATTAACAAGAAAGGGAAATGAAACTTATTATTTGAAACAATTAGCTTATATTCACACGCACAAATTCCATGCATCTATTAGCTTATAATCCATAAAGTGAAACAGAGTTTTGGGTAGTAATTTTTCGCTTCCCATAATACCCATCCCAATTTTTATTTCCTTTATCTATTAAAAACTATACAATATAGTTCAGTAATTACCTCTCACAGTGAAGCAAGTATTTGTTTCAGAAAATCAAACGATTAAAATATATGATAATACAACAAAAGCAAAAAAAAAAAAAAAAAAAACACAGCATTTATATGTTTAACGTTAAGATTTGCGTGATTTAATGCTTTCAAGTGGAAATTCTTTTGTTGAATCAATTTGTAAGATTGCAAGACATTTAATTTTGCCAATAATTGTCGCTAAATTTATTAACATAAGGTATTCGGAAGAGACATAAAACGGAAAAATAAACATGAAAACTTCTAGTTTGTTTTACGAATTCAAATCAAATATAAACCACATGCATGCATGAATTTTAAGACTACTGATTTTTTGTTTTAAATACATAGTGAATGTTATTGACTCTAGACTCATTTCACCATTCTTAATCTTAGTTGACTATGTCGTACTACCTAAGGTTAAAAGTGTAATTTTTTAGGTGAAAATAAGGTAAAGTAGAAGTTAAATGTGTTATATTATTCGTATTATTTTGATAAGAATTGATGAGCAAAAAGGGTATATTTAATCTAAGGGTAATGATTGGATAGCTATTGTGAGATTATGACATTATGTGGATCAAGTAATTGCTAAAAGTTAATTGTCACAATTGTGAATTAGCTTTGGTTACATATAAGTATATTTAAGGCTTTACAAAAGAATGTTATTTAGTAATAGAAATGTGTAATTGTGTATTAGGTAATAAAAAAGTTTTAGAAAACAAATTAGAGAGTATGATGATGAGAATTACTATACCCACATAGCATAATTATCATCAACATATTCATCTACAGTTCTAGTTAAATCATCATCAACTACTTTAACTCATGTTCAATCTAACATAGCATAACCTAATTTCAACCAAATACAATGCTAACACTGATCTATGAAAAAAACACTGATCTAACATAGCATAATCTCAAATGCTTTGGTGGACATAATTAACTAAAACATCCCTCTCTTCATCATCTTCAGTTACATATTTTATCTTCTCAGCATCCTCAACCAAGTCCATTCCATATGAAGTGCAACCAGAAGCAAGTAACCATAATCTTTCTTTACACGAAGTAAGTGATAAATCTGGTAAAGCAACCCCTCAGATAAGAAAGTGGAAATGCAGGGCAAAGCAATACTTATTATGCAAAATTTTGCTTCAGTGAGTGAAACCTCCCCTTGAATTTTAAACGAATTAGAGATAGCCCAAGGATTCTTCACGAACAAAGCAAGAAACATTGATAAACAACTTTAAAAGGTTAAAAAAAAAGTGGAAATGTAGGTAATATTCAATTATCATCATTAAACTTGATCATGTCCTTCAAATACTCTGATTTTTTTTTTCTTGATATTCAATATTGAAAAAAATTTGAGAGTATTTGAAGGGCATGATTAAGTTTAATGATGAATATTAACCCGCCAACTAAAAGAATAAAAGGGAATGTTTCCAAAAAAAAAAAAAGAATAAAAGGGAATCAGTTACCTATTCCAATATTTTACGAGAAGAGGTACCTAGGAAGAATGGTTTAGTCTCCTCCTCAACTCGACCGAGTTGAACTTGAACTCATTCTTCGCCCTAAAATTTGACAAAAAGCAGAGCAAATGAGCTTATTATTAGCCCCATATTAAGAAGTAACACCACCATTGAAGCTTAGACTGTCGGAATTCGAAACACAAACCATAGACGAAGACATCAAAATTGGGCACAAACATCTCCTCGTCTTCTTGCTGAAAACCAAATACAAAAAACTCCTCAGACATCCTTATCCTACTAAAACCTAAACTCAAAATTCCAAATTATCATGTTAAACAAATCAAAACTCAACTCACCAAAAAGTAACTAAAACATAGAAGGTTGACATCAACTATAACACTTCCAGTATGAATTACATTTTACAGAGTATGGAAGAGTAGTAACTAATATGACAAGGCATATATCAGTAATGATAATATTTCAAGGGCTATTAAAATGACAAACTATCGTCATGGTTATTGTAGATATTCCAAATATTTTAGACATAAAATTTGAGGAGGGCAAAGTTTTTGACATCAAAGCTCTAAATAGAGATTTAGTTCATTGGTAAGCTGGAGATTAATCCCAAAATTTGGGATTTATCTCTATTTATGCGAAAAAAGTCCAATATCCCTTAACTTAGTTCTTTGGTATGCTGCAAAAACATAAGATTTATATCTAGTAATTACAAAAATATTTATTAATTACATAGGTTGTACTTCAAAGTGATCAAGCTGCTTACCATTGCTAGTAGAGCTTAAATCGTTTCAAAGTGATCTCTACGTCCCAACGTATTAATATTGCATACTCCCTCCTTGCCTGTCCTTCACTCACTTGCCATTTATGGTTGTGAGAAAATTAAAAGGCTCCTATAAGATTTATGTCTCTCTTCCTCATTTACATTCTAAAATGGTCTCTTAAGGTACTCCCCAACTCTTCCTCGACTCCTAGTCTTTTTCTTACCTCATATTCTCTCTCTCTCCTCTCTACTTTCCCATATTAACGGCAGCAAATTTATCTGATTTACAAGTATAAGAAATACTAGTCTCGAGCCCTTACAAGCTTTTTTTCATAAACTATTAGATGTGCTCTTGCTCATTGTCACTGCACTTCCCATAAACTACCCTAAACAAATCTCTTTCATAACTTGAGTAATTATAACCAATAGTTGAATAATCCACCATAGAAGAACCCTATCTAATTACTGTGAATCTGACTTGTTCAAGTGAGAATATATTAATATCCATTTTCTATATGTAAATCTAAAACTAAACTACGACTTTTCATTTAGCACACACAGAACAAAAATAAACTCCATATCACTTGCTCCCCCAATTGCCTTTAAATCCCTTTCCCCCTACTCTTTCTATCACTGTCTTTTTTGATTTTGCGAAAAATTCTTTTAATATTGTTTATTGCTTCCTCATTTTATAATTTTCCTCCTCCAATGCTCCATCTCTTTCTCACATCTTTCTCTCGCACCGTCACCATCACATTTTCCCAATCTCCCTCTAACCCTTTTGTTCCGTCATCCGCTGCATCTCTCTTACCCCTTTGCTCCCTCTTCTCTCCCTTTCACTCTTCTATTATGGTCTTGATAACACAGTTCTTACTACTTGCTCCCCCACCCCCACCCCTCCTCACTCCTTTCGACTTTTCCCCCTCTCATCTATCTAATAAATGTGTAATTAAGATATTCTCTTTTTGATAATTTATATTTTTGTCATGTCATTTAAAAGCTATTATGTTCTATAACAGTCTCCTAAAAAGAGCTTCAGTTTTCATGCCTCTTCTCTGGAGTCCTCTCTATATCATCTTAGCCTTCACCTACAAGGAGAGCCGGAAGAACAAGTAATGCACAATGGAAGCAACATACTTCAACAGTTGAATATGAACTTATTACCATAAGCCCACCACCAGCAAGAAATGCAAGCTGAATTTCTTTAATTATGAACACATCCATAATATACTGACAACTTTTTGTTTGTGTTCCTCCTTAGCAGCAACAGGCAAATCAAGCTCGTCTTCTAGCCTAAATGGGTCATAAATCTTTGATAGAATCTCCGCGACCCAGGGATAATCTTTTTGCAAAATAGCAAATATTGATCTCACTTAATATTTCTCAAAGTTATTAAAGCAAGAATGGCTATAAATGATTTAAATAGGCTTCTGACCTTCATATGTAGCCATCAGGGGGATTTTAGCAAACAAAGCATAAAGAGAAACTGCAAAACAACAGGGACTCTTGATACTCCAAGCAGCCAACGCCAAGTTCCAGGCACCTGCTCAACAAACACATTAAAAAAGATGTAGGAATTAGTCCTATATACTACCTCTGGTCCAAATTACTCGCAACTTTGGGGTATTATTTGTGAGATATAAAATTTTCCAAAGTTGCGAGTAATTTGGACCGGAGGTAGTATATTAAACCAAAATTCAACAATGCAGCTTCCATTTATTTTTTTAAACAAGAGGCTCAGATTCACATTTCATCAAACAATTCGGTGGAGAAATTCGAGGTGGTAAAATCAACCATGGCGGAAATCAATCAAATTAGGGAAAATAATTTCCAAATTCGAAATTCCAACAGAACCAAACCACAAAATAAAAATAATACTTCGTATAAAATAAACCAACAATTGATCTTTCTGCAAAGCCAAATGGATAAAATTACCCAAAACCTCAAAATTCTCCAAACTCATATTAAACACTTTGAATGGTGTACTCTCATCACAGTCTTTAATGGCTGGTGATTTATGTAGTCAGCAAGAAGATCAAGGAGCATGTAGTCACAGCTCACAGAGACAGATAAAGCAGCTAAGGTTCTGGCATCCGATGGTTTGAGGACCATTTTAATAGTGTCTAGATAAATCAACGGCGAAAGACAACCACTGTAACCAATAGTCATCTAAGGAGAGGGGAAAAACAGTCCTCGGGAAACTCCCATGACCTCTCCCTGCCTTATTCTTGGTATTAGTCAACGATAAACCCTAGATTATGAAACTGATATTCGCTGATTAAGAAATTCATTTCACCTCAGAAGCTCCTTTAATAGAGGAGAGAAAGCTCACAAAGTCATAAGCCATTTCAATGGAGAATTAAGAGTACGCTTCAATGGAGGAGAGTATAAGAGATAGGGCACAAGAACATATTCATTCACCTTATCCTCTCATACATCATACTTGCATTATATCAAAAAAAAAATATAAATTACCTTGGGTGCTTAATTATCCCAAAAAAAAAAAAAAAATCATTACAAAAATATTCATCTAAGGAATTTGTGATTTTTTTAGCATGCAGATCATCAATCACATCCAAGAAAACAGTGAAAATTCCAATCTTTTAAGCTACCCTTACAGATTTAATAACATTTACAACACTAAAAATTTAATTATTATAGCCCGTAAATGAATATTATCAGCCATGTTGTCACCATGTACAGAAATTTTTAAGTCAAGGTAAAGCTAATTTCAGTTACCAGTGGATAAAGTATGAATAATCGTTTTCCTAGTTTCTCACTAATACTCGCATCAAAACAGAGAAACTCAAATCAGAATTAAACATGGATAATCAAGAAATCCAAATGGGGAACATATTCAACTATCTGAGTATAGTATCCACTTTTGGATCAAAGTGCACAGCTAAATTCGATTTTTTTACCGCTCTAAACGGAATCCAACAGTACCCATCAACACATTTTCAGTCTAATTACATAAATAAACAAAACTCAAATACCAAAATTCAATTTCACCACAATAAACACCAAAAAAATAAACATGAGAAATAGAATAAACAAAGAAAGATACCAGCCAAAGAATAAAAGGATACTGAAAACTGAATGCCTGGGAGAATTGTGAAACTCACTTAATGCTACCCTTTCACTGGCCATTAATCTTTTAACTTCAGTTTCCAACCTTTCCAATTTCCACTTCAGTTCCCATTCAAGTTTTCCATCTTCCCCTGTTACTCACTTCACAGACAAAGCAAAAATCATTGGACAAACAATCAAAATGGGGTTTTAACATGAGAACAAATTTAAGCAAAATAAGCAATAACCCACATTGTAAATCAGAAAAAAGACCCAGAAATATGTGATCTAAGATAGAGAAAGAGGAATACCATTAAGGCCAGAGTAATGTCGATAAGTGTTTACAGGCTTTGATATTTTTACGGACAGCTTCTTCGACCCCACTGAGATTGCAATGGCCTTACTTAAGCATCGATTGTATACCATACGGCTATTAATTGAACCAAATAATCACAAATTTAAAGAGGAAATAAACAAAGTGTATAGAAGAGTGATTACCATTAGAATTTTAGATTCAATTTCAACCTTGAAGGACTTGTGGCTACATCACCTCCAATGAAACTTGGCAACCTGATTTAAAAAAAAATTGTTTTTTAAAAAAAAAAAAAAACCAAGATGATCAAAGTTTAAACCAGATAATCGAGTTTGAACCCAGCTACAATTTAAGTTTTAAAACAAAAAAACTTAGGCGTTTGGGGTTCGATTAAAAATTGTATGAAATCTATGATCAATGTGTTTTGCTGACCCAATTTCATGCTTTGTAATTTGTATAGAGTATATATAACATACCTCAATTGCTCAACCTTTTGCTTGGTCAAATTCTCTCCTGTTCTTGCTCACCCTCTCCACTGACATGTACTCCTAAATTCTTCCAAGTTCTTCACGGTAATGACTCCTCCTATGAATTTCCCCACAATTAGTAGTAAGAATACTAACCATGAGTAATTGTGAGCTCTTCTCCGAAAGTGAATATAACTGAGGTGGATATAACTAAGACATTCTTAAAACACAATCCTGTGAAATTCAAAATCTAATTCCTACGAAACTAATACATAAGCACATATACATTTACACTACAAGCCTTTCCTTTAACTCATCATATACAAAGAAATATTATAATCAACACCCAATTCAACACTAAATTCAAAATAAAAGCCTAGATACTAAATTCATCAAAGTTTCAGATTTCATTATTACCTCATTTAATCAAACCAATAATTGTTCAATTCAAACAAAAAAATACTTTTGCAAAAGACAAAAATTATTACCTTACTATGAACATGTACTTAAGCTGCTGTAATTTTATCACAAATAATCAACAATAAACTTTCATAACAGAGTGATTATCAAATTTCATAACCTCTGGATTATCAGATAACAGTCCTGCAAGGGTCATTACTCCAGTACAGCATATACCAAGCTCATCATTCATAAAGAATGCTTAATTACCAAGCTCACCCAAACACGCTCCATCATTCGAATTCGGGGGAAAAAATCACAAATGCTTGAAAAACCCGCAATTAGAAAAGAGAGAGAAAGAAGTTACCTGAGAGTTGCAATCATCACGATCAGAGGAGGGGAAATGAGGGGAATCGGCTGGAAGCTTAGTAAAATTGACAATCGCCATTGACGGACTTCCATCGAAACCTAATTCTGCAAAACAATCAAATTTCAAATTAATTTGATTCTATTTTCTTTTCCGCTTAAATGAAATAACTCCTTCCAAAAGGTGGCACGATTGAGACATAAAATAGTTTAATAATCACTACTTAAATGATTATAACTAATAGTTTAATAGTATCCTTTAGAATTATCCTAAAGTGAGTACACTAAAAATTAAATTTTGATAAACCGAAACTTCTTGTAAAGTCTTTCGTCCAAATGACTGGACTTACCATACATAACAGCTCATAAAATGCCCTCAGACCCCATAATAATAGCTCAAATCTAGTAATCAACTCATCATAATGCACGAGGAAAAACCATAGCTCGAGATCTTTACTATACCAACATCCAGGATTTCGGCACAAAGTCACGACAAACTAAACAAATACTGCTCACCGATCTTATCAACTCAACTTTATGGCTACTATTAGATGCTTCCTATTTAATTAGTTAGGAGCTCGACACTAATCAAGTGTGATGTGTTAACATCTAACTATTTACTTTTCCAACCATAAATTAATCACAGAGCATTAGTTAGCTTGATATCATGTAAAAAGGTGCGAAATATGCAGAGAATTGCACACTGATTACAGAAATTAAACTTTAAAAAAAATTGAAACAAAAATACCTCAAAATGAGTGGAGCAGGGCATCGCAAGGCAACCTAGACCAGGAAAGAGGAATGAACTCTTAATTTGTTTTCTTTCCTAAATTGATATTGAATTCAATTAAGAATGAACTCTATTGTAGAATTGATATTCGGTGATTGATAAAAAAATAGCTGAAATTCTACAATACAAATCTTAATTTAGTAGCATTTCAATAGCTCAAACTTATAATTTCATAACTTGATAAACATCTTGCCGCAGAATTTGCGTCAATGGAGTAGAGAAGGCTCAGAGTACAATTTCAATGGTGGAGAAATAGAGAGTGGGAGGAGAGGGATAGAGAATGCCTTTTTTTCAATCAAAAGCAAGTACTCAAATGAAAAAGGAAAAGGAAGAACGTGAAAAAAGGAAATGAATGGAACGTGAAAGTATAATTTGGTGACTCAACAAATTAAATAAAATTGCACCCAAATGCAAGTTTGTCAAACTCTTGCAATTTTGCAGCTTAGGAACAGTAAATTTCATTGACTTGTGACTCATATCACTATTACTTTCATTTGGAGAAGTTCCCTGTTTTTAAAGGGTTAGGGATTCAATACTAATTTTCAAAACATTTTTAACAATTAATTAATCATTTAAATGACTTTTGAAAAATAAAATAAAAAGGTTTTTTTTTTCTTTCTTTTTTGTGGCCGTGAGCTTGCCACATAGGATAGCTTATGGGATCATTCTTTTTACTTGGTCCTCTTTAAAATTTTCAAAGTTGACATGAAATCAATTAATTCTCATGCTTGCGCCCTTATATTAAGCAAAAATGCAGGACATATAAATAAGGAAGAAACAGTACAGAAAATTGGAATGCTTTATAAACCCATCTGCTGAAAAGTGTTAGGAAACCATTTTGGGAATGCTATTTAAATTGTTATTAAAAAAAAAAAAAACTCAACATATCTTCTGTTTGACTTGTATTTTGTCATTGCTAGAAATTTTCCAATCATTTATTCATAGTCTTTCGTTTAAAGCGTACACTTGAGGAGGCAGCGCAACACAATTATGGTTTACCTCTATCAACTGCAGTAGATAACTTATTATTGATTGAATTTGACCAAGTCATTAGCACACCACTGCACAACAATAAGGTGGTGAATTATATGGTTGTGCAAGACAAAATGAAAATCCTTTTTTCGGTCTGTTTGACAAATTTGTAACCTATACTTATATTTCGAAGACAAACATACAAAAGAAAAAAAAAAACTGCCAAATTTTTTAGGAATATTATTGAAGCCAAGGCTTATAAAAAGCATCTTCGAGTCTTCGACTTACAACTTTAAATGCCATAACATGGTTTAGCAATCATACTCCATACTGGTTAAAATGTCAAGGGATACACAGGATCCAAGTTTGGGTAGTGAATCCCCCAGTTTTGGTCGATTTCAGCTGCCCTCTTATTTTCGTTAAACATAGAGAATATAAAGATATCCAAAAGAATTGTTGGCTTTCTTGGTGTTCCTGTTCGCTTCATTTTATCAATGAGTTTCTGGTTATAAGTTTGTGCATTTTGCTTACTAGTATAAGGATCATTCCCAGCAGTAGGCCTGTCTCAGACACAAGCAGGGTCACACTACCCCCACCGATGTTCCCTAAGGCAACATAAAACGCGTCTACCATAGCCTCAAACAAACTATAGTACTTGTATGTCCCATCGATTATAGGTTGTTGTGCACTAAAAAGTGCATAATCTAACGGTATCTCCTTAGGCCTTGAAGCTAAGGCTAAATAAGGAAACACGTTGATAAACAGCGGGATTTTTGTACCTGCTAACCATGCTACGATCCCTTGCATAGATTTATTTGCTTCTGCACTGAAGCTTGCAGCAGAAGGAGGGGAGGGCACACCCAAGACATTGACATTTACCACCGTCGAGACTTTGATATTAGATAACCTGGCTGAATTAAGGCCACTCAATATATTGTTCATGGCTTGAGGGATGAGGTCAGCAGATGGACTGGGCACCATCCCGTTGCCTACAATGATCCATTCGATATCTACTTCATTAGCACAAGGGACAACATTGGAGTTAACCCATTCCATGGCGAAATCTACACCCATAGCAATGCTTGTTACTATGTCATTGTTCATGCCAAGTGCAACTTTGATGTTCGACCTTCTTAGGCTATCGAGTGCATTTGAATGTGGCTCATACAATCTTAAGAGATGAATGTTTTTAAACTGACAGAACTTAATCACCAAGTTTGCTGGAGGAAGATTGTTGCTTCACATCCCATAGTTAACTCCAACAATAGCACCTGATTGCATAGACAAATTAGTTGCCAAAGAGTATGCTGTATGCATCTGTAATGAATAATGGAAATGTATATGTGAAATTTGAGATGATACTTTGGGCAAGAGTGTGTTATTTAGAAAAAATGAGTAACTATTTAGAAAAATGAGTTCGGATAGTGTGAAGATTTTCAGCCCAACATTAGCACAATTGTACCAATTGGATGCTGGTGTAGTGGTGATTGAGATTGCACTTGGTAGTAAGGACTTGTGTTCGAACCCCAGCCACAACAACAATTGGGAGGGGATTGTAACCTAACCACCCAGAACTGATCCCGAATCCGAATTAGCCCAAAGGGTGAATCGGGTGGAACACCAAAAAAAATTAAAAAAACTAAGGTTATTTGTTGTTGTCTTTGAATTGAGAAAACCCCCAAATTGATTTTACTAACCCTAATTTTTTGAATTGAGAAAACCCTCAAATTGATTTCACTAACCCTAATTACACTTGTTCAACCCCTTGATTTTGAAATTTCAATTTGTTGAAGGTTTAATTGCATAATTTAATACCTTAATTTGTGAAAAAGCGATAAATGAAATCAAATTTGCAAGCTGGAGAGATAGAAAGAGGGAAGAACAAGGGAAATCGAGAGAAGAAAGAGGGAAAATGAAAGGAAGGCCGTTTGTGGGACCTATGATAACATCACTCAGAAAAGTGGTGGTAGTTTTTAGCGTTTTGGAAAAAATTAGGTGATATAATACAATAAAAAAAACTTGAGATGGTAATGTAAAAATAGGCTACTTTAGATGGTGGTATTTTTCAAAATTTCCAAAAATCAATACTCGTATAGTATTAACAATCAAAATATATGACAACTTTTATTAGATACACAAATCAATTTATTTGATTATACATAATACTTAGTTTTAAGATCATATTATTTTTCATCAAATTAATTGAGTAATTGATTGTTATTTCTCAAAAAACATAAGTGATGAAATTGTTTAACCGACTTATTTGTGAATTGCAAATGCAAAATGATGATCACTATAGATGAAGCCGTTGGGACAAAGTTCAAATTCCTTGAGAAGACCTTCATTTCACCTTTGAAATAAAAATTTGAGTTGTGAGATTTTATATAGTTATACTTCTGTATATACACACACACAACATGTGGGGTAGCAAGAGTTTATTGACTCATTACTTTTGTAGTTATACCGCATAATTTGGGATGATTTCTTTCCAAAAGTTATGCGATTTATTTCATTGTATAGGGAATAATTAAATTGGACAAATAATGTGTTATGTGTGCTCCTTCAAATAAAGGAGAACTTCATATGAAAGGAGAGTTTGAAGTCAAGGGGGTGATACACATATAATTGTTGTATGTTTGACCCATATATAACACCGATCAAAAAAGGCCAACTCATTATTAGCTGAAAAAATGAGAAGGAAAAATGAGTGGTAGAAAAATTGGTTTTTGGCGCCATGTATAAGAAATAGGCAAAATTTTTAGCGGACGAATTTCATTGGCGCCAATAATCTAGCTATAATGTTACTAAAAAAGTACATTACGCTACTAAAAAAAATACATTACGTTACTAAAAAATACAAATTTGTTACTAGACATAGCATTTTCCTAATCATCGTCATTAATGAAGAGAGATGTTTTTATTAGAATTGAATAATATATCATTTGACAATATTTTACAAACTACAAATCATAAAATTATTATAAAAAAAACCAATGAAATTAATTTTTATTGCTTTTTATATAATCATCCATATCGATATACTTTTAAAAATGTTATGAAATTGGATAATTTAAACTTTACTATGATTTGTGATATTATTAATAAGTGCTAGTATTTAGTCGTTATTGTTACTAAAAAAATTCAAAGATAACCAAAATTACAAATTATAATCTCATATCATATCACTAATATATAAAGCTAGTCTCTCAAACAGGCCATGAGACAACGACACTTGACATTCTAGTTTTTCGCCAAGTGTCACACCACGTAGGCGAAAATAGGTATTATTGTGACACATCATATCACTAAGTAAGCGATTGTTGGATAGATTTTTAAGATAAATTGTTGCATAGAGTTTTATTACCGATATAATTAATATTTCACATATACAAAATTAATCATAACTTTTAATAAATATCCTATAACTTTGTTCTATTTCCATCATCAAATTCATTTTAAA
This sequence comes from Chenopodium album, assembly GCF_948465745.1. Taxonomy (NCBI): domain Eukaryota; kingdom Viridiplantae; phylum Streptophyta; class Magnoliopsida; order Caryophyllales; family Amaranthaceae; genus Chenopodium; species Chenopodium album. The sequence goes on along the minus strand of NC_137847.1, from coordinate 15,652,138 downwards.
AAGTTATTTAAAATAAGATCCATTTATAATATATTTAATCACAAACATTCATACGTAGTTGGTCAAACCGTGTCACCAACTATTACAAAAGCTACTTCGTTAGTTCTATAAGAGATATTTAGTCAGTGTTATAGTGGTCACTCAATCAGTGTTATAGATAGGGGTTACTTAGTTCGTGTTAGAGGTTACTTAGTATTACAAGGGTTACTCGGCAGTTTTATAGGTATTATTTTGTTTGGCCAGATGATGTGGCTAGCCGCATACAAAATACGTTGTTACTTAACTTATTTAAGAAAATATTAGAGAATCAATAAAAATAAGTTTAAATTAGTGAAAAAATAATTTTTGTTTGATGACAATATTTTATGTTTAGTGAAAATGATTTAAGCTCAATAATGATATTATAATGATGATTGTTGTGTCAATAATTATGCATTGCTTGATTATTCATGATATTATTGTTTCTGCAGGTTTAAAGGAAATTTGTACTTAAAATCACGCTTAATAAGATAATTAATAGTTTGATTTAGGCAAATATGATTTTAATTCAAGTGATCGCCAATAATAGATTTGTTTGTGCATTAATAATCAACCAATGTAGATTAAATATGTTTAGGATTAATTTATTGATTGTATGTTGATCGGAAAGCGCACATGAATATTATAAGAATAAAGTAGAGGCCTATTTAAGGCGGGTTCAATCTCTTTTAGGTTAGATTTGTATCATCATCCCCGAATATCCAGTCATGGTTCATGACCACTATGCAGTTAGCGATCTCTGTGATCGTGAATGGGGTGTAACCTTCACACCCGTGGACGATTTACAAGTTCCTAAAACTTGTTGGCGACTCTTGATCTAGCATCTTTCTCTTTGGACACCACCATGCTTAAATGCATGGTCACAGTGGGCTAAAAGGATATGTTTGAAATATTCCCTATAGTTTTTTGGCGACTTCACTGGGAAGGATTTCTATTTTAGTTCCTAAAAGTTATTTTGGCAATTGATTTAGAATGAGTAGATGAAACTTGAAAAGTTCTAAATATTCATGTGCGTAATTTTAATTAACATTGTGGCATAAGCATAAAAAGGTCCGCATTGGAAAGACCATCCGTAATGCGTCAAATACATAGGATTTTTACACGTAGGAAAATTGGAAAATATCTTTCACAATTAAAATTGAAAAACATATTACGAAAATCGAAAAATCCCGAGAACACAGGAAGCTGCCGAGGAGTGTAGGAACTGTCGCTTTCGCGACAGTGTCCATGGCCATGCGATAGCTCCATCGCTGCGCAATAGACCCTTTTTCTCGCGCCGAGTTCTTCCAACACCGAGCCAGAAAGCTGCCTTCTTGTTTTGACTGATTCTAATACTGTTTGGCCGATTATACTTCCTGATTGAGTTTTTCCTTCTTTTCTGAAACCCATATGTGTTCTACATATGGTTTTAGCCCTTGGGTATTCACACTCTATCTACCCAATCGAACACTCTGCGCAACGACGAGTACATCTGAGTTTGTGAATTCACCAAACCATGGAAGCAAGTCTAACTTGCGGGGTCCTATCCATACACGCCAACCCTTCCAAAGGTAAGGCTTCCGCGCGATGCATCCGGACTCATAAGCATGGACCCTCTTTGAATACCATAATCCTTCAACTTTAGAGAACTAGAGCCATGGTTAGGTTGCAAGCTCATTGTATCATGTTGTGACTACTTGACTACATGTGCATTCCTTATTTGTGCATACCTTACCTGTGATTAAACTAACCGTTTGTGTTGACTTGAGTTTGTAAATAAAGTCTTAACAAACTAACCAATGACTAAAGGACTTTGCTTAATTAATTAATTAATTCAAATTAATAAAGTCTAATTATATTTGATTTAGCAAGACTATAGGCTTACCTTTTCAAAAGAGTATCGAAAAAAAGTTAAAACCAACGTCCAGTCTCATCGCGGAGGTTTGACTTGTGACGCAAAGCATCAGCTTCCATTGCCAAGTGATAGAAATATCGCGCAGCGATGGAGTTGACACGACGCGATAGTTCCATCGCTATGCAATGGTTCGATCTTTTCTTTCCGAGTGTGTCGAGTCTAATTCACATGATTAATTAATTTACATTAATAACCAAAGTCCTAGCTTAGTCTTTGTCTGAGTCTAATTACATGTCTAGTCACATGGTCATTACACGAATCTTGAACATATCACTTTCATTCACAAGTCTTAACATACACTTTGTACATAATTTTTTTTTTACACCATGGCCATAAGGGTCTATATATGCATGAGTCGCCTTTCCATCATTTGAGTTGAGGGTTTATTCTACTTCTGAATTCTTCTAATCTTTCCATCTACATCACTTTTCCGTACATTACATATCTCACAGTTTCCTTCTTTCATACTTTCCACATTTATACACCACCTTCATCTTACATGCTTTCTCCATAAATATCATTCCCCTCATACACCATGATCTTTTCCCATATATGCATGTTGAATCGAGTTTGAGTCAAATAATTAACAATGAGTATCCATAACTTCCTTGTCCACATCACTTGGTCAAGGAGAGAAAGGCGGTTAATCAAGGACAACACCCTTGTTCAAGTACCACTCTTCGATAAACCGATTCGACAAAGAAAAAGGTTCGTAATTTAATAATGGCCAGTCAAGAAGAAATTTTCTTGGGTGATACCGGGAAAACTCGTCAAATCTAAAAGAAGACGTTTAATTTGTAAATTGCAAGATGTCTTGCCACACTTATGAGTGTGGTAAAAATCCTAGTGAATCAGATGTCGATCATCGAACAACACTCTCATCGCCAGGATCGGAAGAATGAAACAACGAGTATCCTCCTTCTTCCTCCCATCAAGGACTTAAGGAAAAACTTAATGCTCCTAAGTCGCGGTCAAAACGGACCATTGATGAATACACACTAATAGGAATGACTTATAATGAAGCTTTCAACTACCTCCAGGGTCAAGGTTTCATTCACCCTGTTGGTCAAATTCAAGATCTAGTACCCAAGAAACAACTTTTAAATTGGGATCCAAACTCCTATTACAAATATGATAGAGGCCATGGTCACACCACCGAAAAGTGCTTCACACTTAAAGATCGCATTCAAGACCTCATTGATTCAAATTGCCTTCATGTTCCTCCGAGCAACAAGAAGGCCAAGAACAATGGAAACAATGGCAAGAGGAAGAAGAACGACAATCCTTCTTCCGCTTTTTCCCATCAAAATGGAAGTTACATCAATGAAATCTAGGCTCTTGACAAAGATGTTTTAAAGACCAAAGAGCCAGAAAGAAAGTTCACTCCAATTGGAATAAGCTACAATATCGTCTTTGACCATCTTCATGCCAAAGGACTCATCACTCCCATTAGACCAATATAAGATCCTCCTCATGGAAAGAGAACACTCGAATGGAACCCCGACTCCTATTGCAAGTACTATTGAGGCAACGGTCATACTACAAATGAATGTCACAAGTTTCAAAATCTCATCCAAGATCTTATCGATGCAAACAAGATTTCGTTCCCTCCCACTGGCAAGAAGACCGAGTTGTGATAAGCACAAAGCATGAGGCGCGCTTCAATGACAAAGGTTTCATGATTTCTTTTCTTATTTTTGATTTCCCTTTCCCCAATAAGTCTAGCATAGGCACCCTCCATCATTACTTAGATTTATTTCATGATTTTGATTTTTCACCCTTTCCATTTTTATAAAATAAGCATTTATTTCCTTGCATATGATCATTGCATTGCATTAAAAAAAATAAAAATATAAAATAAATTAAAATTTATGCTGAACTAAGCACAAGGTATACTAATGATTTGAGGCACCCCTTGTAGGCTTATAGCCACATCATATCACTATCACCCTTTGGATTACATAATCCTTTCTTGATAAACTATTTTGAGCCTCGTCCAACGATAGACCTTTTATTTTTTCAACCCACATCTACCTGACCTAGGGATGGGATGGTGTGCAACTTATGCGATTTTCATATATAAAAGCTTTAGTGATTTTTACCAAAGAAAATTTTGGAAGTACAAAAAAAAAAGAAATAAAAGTGTGTAATATGGAAAGTGTTCCAATGTTTTTGATATAAACATGTCTTTGATATGAACACGTCTCAGATTACATCTCTCATCGACTGCTCAACACCGTGCTTGGGAACACATGAATGCTAAGTGAGTGATAGACCGCATGATCGAGATTGCCCACATTTATCCAAATAAAAAAATGCAAAAGCAAACAAAGAGAGTAAAAAAATAATAAAAATAAAGAGAGTTCAAAAGTGAGAAAATCTCAAGCATACAAATACCAAGATTCAAAAGCAAGGTTGCACATATTGGGGGCTTATTTTGGGTATTGAGCCTTTATCCTTTCTTCTTCAACCTTTATCCTAACTCCGTTACAACCCTTGAAAGACCTCTTTGAGGTATACACACACTTGTGTGAGGTTCGGCTAGAGCTACGTTCGGCCTGATTCCCAGCGGATACGTAGGCAACCCCACATTGGGGTGCGGCCGTAGTAATCATACATTCATATTCATATTTACATTCATACATGATCATATCAAGGATCTTCAATGCTCATCCCTATCCATTTAGAGCTAGACTTGGGGGCTTGATCCCTACTTCATTACCCTACCCGGCCTAAGAGTCATCATCATTTGACTCTTCTCAAAATGTTTTCCTACACCCTTAGCCTTTGCATGCTAATCGTAATGTCACTTTCACATGCGTCACAAATACATAGCCAAATAATCCTTCCCTTAGGAACTCTTTGTCATGAAATATTGATACAACTTTGAAGCATGCCTTGTCATCGTAGAATCATTTATCACTTATTATCACAATCATCATTGCACCACAAAGTACGAAGTACTTAGCCTCCGCGCCTAAGTTACTCAAATACTTTTATCATCGAGTCATCACCTGAGATAGCCTAGGATGCTGTAATCCTTGCACCATGAGATACAATATTAACGCATACACTTGATTAAGCTTATTCAACATGCACCATCACTTGATTCATTCTTTTTCTTTTCCTTTTGAGGAAGATAAAAAACTTCACTTTTCACCAACACTTCACCTTCACCTTCGTTTTTTTAAGTCTGCACATTGAGTCATGTCATACCAAATCTAGTTGAGTCTACACATACGTGTCACAATGCATTGAGTCGAGTTTATTTAAACATATTGAGTCACACAATGAGTTGAGTAACACCAAGCCTTGGCTAAACCTCAAGATAACTATAAACACGAGCAAAGTTCTATAGTCTAAAACATAGATGAAATTACACTAAGTCCTTAGTAGATGAGCAACTTTTACAAAAGATTAGAGGTAATTTGATTGAGCGCGAACGAAAAGACACAAGCAACAGCAGCAAATCTAAACGAGCAGAGAGATTTTAAAAAACTGTGACTTTGATTCAAGCGCAGCGCGACAGAAACAACGTAGCGCGACACACCTTGACATGGCGCAATACACTTTGACGCAGCGCAATAGACCTGTCGTTACGCGATGGCTCTAATTTCGCTTGTGTTAGCCTTTGAGGGTCCCATAACTTAGTTGGTTGGTTCATGACTAATCCATTTGAGCATTTTGATGTGCATTTGATCCTTTTTAGCCTCATAATGAGCAATTGATAGATATTTGATTTGATTAGTAATTGGCCCGATTATAGTTTTGATTGATGATTGGCCTGATGATTATCACATTTTGATTACACATTAAGTAAACACCTTTGAAATCACACCTTTGATTAGTGATCAGCCTGATGACGATCACATTATTGATTGAGTACATTTGAGTATTGATAAAGAACATTTGAGTAGTGATTGATTATGATCATAAAGAATCCCTAGGATTGGAAGATTTCTACGGAAATCAATTTAAAGCTTGTAGAATCTTAAGATATAAAGGTCTATTACTTCTCGGAGTAAAGACAAGAAAATTTGAAAACTCAAGATGAAGAAGTATTCGACAAGGTTCTCTAAGATTAAAAGGTCTGTCACTTTGATTTGAGAAGGACGGTTAGAGATGAAGCGGTCTTCGGTAGCTTTTGCCATGATTGGGGAGGAAATAACTTTGATTTGAGAAGGGCGGTTCGAGATGAAGCGGTCTTTGGTAGCTTTTGCTATGATTAGGGAGGTTATCACTTTGTTTTGAGAACAACGGTTCAGGATGAAGCGGTCTTTGAAGACGTTTGCTATGATTGTGGGGGTTGTCACTTTGATTTGAGGAGGGCGGTTCATGATGAAACGGTCTTCAACGATGTTCACTATGATTGTGGGGGTTGTCACTTTGATTTGAGAGGAGCAGTTCGTGATGAAGCGGTCTTCGATGACGTTCGCTATGATTTTGGAGGTTGTCACTTTGATTTGAGAGGAGCGGTTTGTGATGAAGCGGATTTCAACAGCTTTCCCTAGGGTGTGGAGGTTGTCAGCATTAGTTGGTCACGTCGAAGCAATGACGAGATTTTGAAGATGGAGACACACTGCGGTCTTCAACGATGTCCCAAAGCATGGAGGAGATTGTCAACAACAGCGAAGCACCGCCATGGCAAAGCACGACCACAACAACAATAGTGAAGCGGCGAAGCATTGATGTGGCGAGGCACTACCACAAAACTAAAGATGGAGAAGCAAGGTCACCTTTGACAATGTTCCCTAGGACGTGGAAGATTGTCACTATAAATGAAGATAGCGAAGCATTATTACCCTAAGAGGCGTTCACGAAGCATAGTGAAGGTTGTTAAACAAAGCAAAAGATGTTACCTAGGGGCGTGTACTTGACGGCACTAGATACGCGTTTCTAACTCCCTTATTTGTATAACTAACGCTAGTTTTCAGATATTGGCGTTAAAAGAATGATTAAGGATTTTGAATCATTCTCCGTCTCTATTAACTACTTTGAATTTTGTTTTCAAAACTTATGTTTCTCCAAACTCAGTTAAAGTGGGGGTTCTGTAGACACCTAATTGTGTCTCCCCAAAAACCAAACCCAGTGATGAGTATCTTTCATGTCATTGATTATCGAGTAAGGTGAAATGTTGAAGGGTCTCGTGAATTCCCCTTTTTCTAAAAATTGTTTTAATTCAAAATAATTCATTTCGTATTTCCAAAATCATTTATTTCGTGTCCTTTTTATAAAATCATCCAATCCAGTTTATTCTGGTCCATAATATGGGTCCAATGATTGTGTAGTTAGATGAGTATTGAAAAGTGCTTTCCAACGATATATTATAAGTCCAAATCCGAGTTATAACGAGGAAGTTATGGCCAAAATACGAAATTGGGCCCAAACCGAGCCTTACCTAGGACCCAATGATCATGTGGAGGGTCCATTAACCTTAGTCCCATTCCTAAACCAATTTGGATACGTTATGAGTTTCTAGAAGTCTCTAGAAAGTTGTAATCTATCCTTTTCGAAAGATAAAGATCAAGAGTTTGAAATTAAATAAAACTCCTCGTATTGAAAATACTAATCCTATTCGAATTGAATGAAGTTCATATATGAATTTCATGCCTCATAATTTTTATCCAAAGGATAGACCTTTAAATTATATTTCCAATGATATATCATAATCCCAATTCCAAGCATAACGAAAAAGATATGAATGAAATACCAAACTCTATCCAAAACTGACACCCTTTCACTATTTTGGCCATATCTTTTATTCTACAAAATATTTTAATCAGATTCTGATTGGGTTAGAAAGTAGACTTCAAGAGCTTTCTAACAAAATATTAATTATTGTATTCCGATTTTTAGATCAAAAGATATGATAAAAACAAAAACTGCAAAAACTGTTTTGTATCGCGCCGCAATAATTCCATTGGGCCGCGATATTCCTATCGCCACGAGATGAAAGGAGTTTTATTTCGATTCAAATCATGACTCCTTTCTGATCTTTTCGGTCGTTTTTTCACTATAAATAGGGGACGATTTCTTCCGTTTTCATTCACCAACAATCATCATCTCTTCTCTCTCTAAGCTAAAGCTTATTTTTTCTCTCTCCCTCTTGATTTTCTAAATCTTTGCCTAAACACGTCACAAACACACACCATATGTCCCTTGGGAGAATCTAATACACCTAGCCAAGCTCGAAGTTGCCTTAGACCTCGACTTGGAAGGTTGATAGTTCTGAGAGTTTAGTCCCAAATCCATATTTTAATTATTCTTTAATTATTGTTTGATTTAATATTTTATTGAAGTTTACTAACGTGTGTATTCTTTTAATAGGAAGAGGTACAAGGCTTCAAAGTGAGTAATTCAATTGCGCTATTCCTTTAGAAATCATGCTTAGAATATTATTATAATTCCTAGTATCATGTTTAGGGTGCTAATTATTATTTCTAATATCATATTTCTAGTATCATGTTTAGGATAAAGCTTTGATTTTTATTGTATAGTGACATGATAGGATTTGTTATTAATCATGTTAGTATCATGCCTAGGATCTTACTAATATTATGCTTTGAAGATATAATGATGATGATTGTTATGTCAATAATTATACATTGCTTGATTATTCATGATATTATAGTTGTTGCTTGATCACGCCTTTTTTGCAGGTCAAAGGGAATTTGTACTTGAAATCACACTTAATAAGATAATTAATAATTTGATTTAGGCTAATATGATTTTGATTCAAGTAATCACCAATAATAGATTTGTTTGTGCATTAATAATCAACCAACGTAGATTAAATATGTTTAGGATTAATTTATTGATTGTATGTTGATTGGAAAGCGCACATGAATATTATAAGAATAAAGTAGAGGCCTATTTAAGGCGGGTTCAATCTCTTTTAGGTTGAATTTGTACTAACATCCCCGAATATCCAGTCATGATTCAGAACCACTATGGAGTTAGCGATCTCTGCGATCGTGAATGGGGTGTAAACTTCACACCCATGGACGGTTTACAAGTTCCTAGAACTTATTGGCGACTCTTTTGCTCTAGTATATTTCCTTTTGGACGCTGCCATGCTTAAATGTTTGATCACAGTTGGGCTTAAATTTAATGTTTGAAATATTCCCTACAGGTAGCTTAGTTGAAGTATTAAAAAATTATAAAAGAAAGACAGTAGGGTTAATAATTTATTAAAAATTAATAAATGTAAGAAGAAAAAAATAATAAAAAAAATAGGAACGAGTTTGGATGAGGACCATGAAAGGTGAGATATAATATTAAAATGTACCATTTTGCCAAAAAAGAAAGTGTAACACTTATTATAACATGAAGGAGTATCCAATGTTTTGTATATCATCATTCAAAGATGTTTAATAACTACTTATAACGTTAATTATTCTAAACCCTAAATTCAACCATGTTCTCCATTTTTCGACGCCCACAACCTATTTCTGACACCTCCCTCGCACTGCTTCCCCCGACCACAATTAACCTAGCCCCAAAACTGCAAACTTTGGGAGCTTGGGAAAGATTTCAAAGAAGGGGAAGAGAGGGGGTTGGTTTTTGGGTTAGGAAAGGAGAAGGGGTCGGATTCAGTGCTATGGGAAGGAAGGGGGCACCGGTTTGGGCTGTTTGGAAAGGGAGGAGGTCCATTTAGGGGTTAGGTGGTTTGGTGGCAGAAATTGGTGGGTTGTTTGGTAGCGATTTCTGGTGTTATAGGTGATTTGGGGGCGATTTTTGGTGTTATGGGTGTTTTGGTGGCGGAAACCGGTGGCGGGGGTATGGGAGGGGTGGTTCGGGGGTAAGCTAGGTAGAAGGGCCACCAACGAACGGTGGCTGGTGGCTTATGGTTTAGACGTTTTTAATTTTTTTTTCTTTATTGTCTTTTTTTTAATTTTTTTAATTTTTAAAGCAATTACGTGTTCACACGTGCTAGGTAACCTAGAATAATGGGTTGTTGACTTTTGTTGCTCGGTTTAGGATTAAAGAAAGAAAATGCAAGTGAAAGTTGGGATTATTTAAAGTAAATTGGGCAAAGTTGGGATTACTAAAGTGTATTTTTCCTAATTATTAAGAAGGTTTATTAATGAGACCAAGTACTTAGAAATTACAAAGTAATTATGATCCACCGTTTATTTTTTATTAGATGTATTACTTTCTAAAATTGAAAAGTTCAATTTAAATGCATCACTTCTCCCTTGTAGTACACAATACATCAGCTAATCAGCTATATATTGTCGCATTAGATACTATTGAAGCAAATAGTATTTTCTACTTTTCTATTGTAAACTTCAAATTAAATCGATTAGTAATTTAGTATAAATTAATTAGTATTAAGTTCATACAAATGTAAGAATCACATAATGAAAATTGACATTTAAAGGAAAATTGATATTAATAATCTCAACTATGCTCCATTTTCTTTTAACAATTCCAATTTTGGATTATTCTGGAATAATCTTAACTTTGGGGTCTATTTTCATTCTTTAATTCTAAACTGTTAAACAAAGTCAATGACCTATTATATTAGATTATATAATACGTGTCCAGTCCTGATTGGTCCAATTTTTTTTTTTAAATTTAAAAAAAAATAAAAGAAAACACCAGCCCCACCTTTCCCACCGGCCAACCCTAACCTCTACCCCCACTACCCAGCCCAATACCCCTCTCTAGCCGGTCCGTCGCGCTTCCCCCACCCCCTAGAGTTGTCGTTTTCCCCCCTTCCCCGAAACACACCCTCCCATTCCCCCACGCAACCACCAAGGAAACTTCTTTCGATCCCTACTCCCTAAAAATCCAAATCACCCCTCTTCCCTACCCCGACACCTTAGCAACTAGGGTTTTTGATGGTGGGGGAGGAGTGTTTGGGGGTTTTCAAGAGTGAAGGAGGTGGTTTTAATGGAGTTTCAAGTGGTGGCTGGAGGGTGCAAGAGTTTCGAGAAGATTGGGTGGTGGTTGGAGAGTGCCTGGCTGCGTCGGTAGGCGTAGTAAAGTCCTGGCTACAGCAGCAGGCTGTTGTGGTTATTGGCTATGTGCCTAGTTGGTGCAACGGCTGTGACGTGACTGGAGTATCCTAGTCACTAAGTCACATATCCCTTATTTTTCATAAAAGAAAAGTTTTTTTTAGGAAATCTTGTCAAGAACTACCAATTAAAGCGTGTGTTTTGAAAATAACTACCTATTAATTTTTTTTTTAAAAAGAATTACCACAAAGTTGTAAAAATTTTAATTAGCACTACCACTCTAATAATTCCAACTAGAATATTTAGCATGTATGTTTCACTTTTTACCTTTACCTCATAAAATAACCATCTAAATTAACTAAATTTCCCTTCATAAAGGTAAAAAGTGGTAAAAAGTGATACTCAAATGTCAGAGATTCTAGCCAAAAGTGTAGAGTGGTAGTGCGACTTAAACTTTTTACAAATTTATGGTAGTTTTTTTTAAAAAAAAAAAATTAATAGGTACGTAGTTGTTTTCAAAACACATGCTTTAATTGGTAGTTGTTGACAAAATTTCCTTTTTTTTAATTAATTATGGTTTTAAAATTTAAAATGTTGTTATAGACATCTAAAAATATCTCCCTAAACCAAACCCGATGATGAACAACCTTTCACCGCCATTATTGGTCAGGTCGAGTATTTTATATTTAGAGTGCTTAAAATCCATATTTAGTCAAACATATTCGGTCCACAAATTAGTCCAACCATTTATTACAACCCAGTCTAACTTGCATTTCAACCCAAGCAGTTTAATCCATTTCGTTTTATTTAATAATTAGGCTGATTAATAAATATTAAATTCCTAAGCCTAAAATAAGTCCGTAACACCGAAATGGCACCTTTTTTATCACGTGTTTAATACTTAATAAAAAGATAAAATGAATTTAGACGGAATTCAGGAAAACCTGTTTGACGCGCCATGACAATTTACGCAGTGACACGGCAATTTCTAGGTTTAATTCTTTCGCGGCGCTTCATCTTTAGGGTTTCGTGCATCACCCTACTCATTTCCTCAATAAATACGAGGTTGATTTCTCAGTTTTAAGGCACCAAATAATTTCTCTTTCTCTCTTATGCTTTAGCCTACACACTAGTCTTCCCTATTATTCCATAATACATCCCTTCAACACTCCCTGGAGTCTGTAATTTACCCAAAGTTCCACACTTAAACCAAGGCGTGAAAGGTAGAACTGTTTGAGGGTTTGGCCCCAAATTAACTGTACTTTAGTGTAATCTAATTTCAATTATTGTTTATTATTTTCCTTAAAGTTACTGAGGCGTTTATTGTTTTATAGTTGCAAGCATACGCAATCAAAGTAGAAATCATGTTCCTTTTGTTCCTGTTATATTTCTAATGGTTTTAGTTATGTTTTTCATATACTAATCGTTATTTTTATGGTTAAATTGCTTCCAATGTTAATGTTAATTTTATTATATTTATGACCACCATAATTGTAATACTTCGCATTTTTATTATATATATATATATATACAAATTAATTATTTTATTTATTAAAATGATTTATTTCATTTTTAAAAGAAATTATTTATTTAAATAAATTGTAAGTGTGTATAATTAAATGAATCATGAATTGAGGCAACAAAAGTATTTTCAATTGGGTTAATGCTATTTAAATGAGTGGACCAACTTATTGGGAATTTAGAGGCTCAATAAGTTGGCCCAAGTGAAAATTTGAGGGGGAGTAGGAATTAATAATGGCAAAGTTGTAAATATGAGTTTTATTTTTAAAAGGGGAGTATAAATACCTTAAAACCTCAAAATTTTTCCATACAAGTTTCATAATTGTCAGAATACACAAAAAGTTCAAAGGTTTTCTCTTTAGTTTCTCTCTCCTTTTTCTCCTTATTTTTCTTCTTCTTTTCCCCCTATTTTCCCACGCCTCTCTCTCCTCCTTCTTCCTACCTCACGCCGACCAACACCACCGTCGCCACTACCACCACCACCGGTGCGCCACTGACGGCAGCAGCAGCGCCAGCAGCCCAGCCGACGTCTCTTCTCTCTCTACTTTTTCGGTTTGTGTTAATAAAAAAAAACTCTTTTATTCCTAAAATTAATTCTATTGATTTATTGTTTTAACGGCATGATTTTTATTATGTTTTGGTATTGATTTTGGGATTTTGATGTTGTTAAATTATTACTCCCTCCGTCCTCAAAACTTCGACCCTTTTGGCCTAATTTTAGTGCCAAAATGATCGACCCATTTGCATTAAAATACCCACCAATTTACAACAATATTTGTGCAAAATTAGCTTCCCCATATAAAATTTTGTTTTTTCATGTATTTTTAATACTTTATTTCTCTACGTTTTTACAAACCCCATGTAAATTTATCTTTCCAATACGTTTTTATTTCTTTTTATTTATGTTTCTTAATAACCGCGAAATCAACCCAAAAAAATCGAAGTTTTGGGGACGGAGGGAGTAATATAAATTTCAGATTTTTATTTAATCAAAAACCACAAATTATAAACCCTAGAAATTGGGGATTTGTATAATTGGTTAGGAATTGATGCTAGATAGTTGTTATTGATTAATTCATGGTCTAAATATGTTTTTAATGAGTTTAAAGCCCTCAATTTAATGTTGGAATTTAATTATACACAATACTCTTTAAGTATTGAGTTAGGGTTTGAATACCCTTAAAAGTTAAAAAGGTTTTAATGATTTAAATATAATTTTCTAATCTAAAAGTGATGTTTTATACTTCCTCCATTCTTTTATTATTGCACCACTTGCCTTTTTAGAAAGTTTCACAAATATCGCACCATTTCCTCTTTAGGAAAAAAATTATTTGTGTTCACACTACAAATACCCAACATACCCTTGCTTTTTCACACTTACTTTTTAGTTTATCAATATGTCACATGGGCCATTTTGTATTTTTACCTTTCTCTCTCTTACTTTTTTCCACTACCAAAATATTTGTACCCAACCCCTATGGTGCAATAATAAAAAAATAGAGGAAGTATTAAATAAGTATGCTGGAATTTTATTTGAGTAATAAAAACTAGGGGTGAGCAAAAAAAACGAGTACCCGATCCCGGACCCGGAACCGATTTGGACCCGGCGGGTCCAGACCTGGAACTGGTCCCACCGATTCCGGGTCCAGGTCCGAAAATTAGGAACCGGCTATAACCGGTTCCGGTTCCAATTCTTGAAAGATTGGACCCGATACCCGGTAGGTACCCGGATTCAGTTCTTCAAGTCATCTGAAATTTTGGAATTCAATAAACAAATGAAATATTGGACCTTTTTTGTTATTACCAGCCCACTTACTCACAACCCATTCATCTTATAAGGAGTACTTATTATTAAAACCCTAAAACTACTCTTCACCGGCCACCAAATGCACCATCTTCACAAATTTCACCGGCCACTATCATCTAATAATTCATTAACCACCCTTTTCCAAATTCTTAGATCTATATCAAATTCTTAATTATTTTTTTTTTGACGAAAAACATATCATGAACTTGTTGTCTCTTACAAGTTCTCATTCATGGCATCTAAGGAAGCCGAAACCACCACCACATCAACGGAGAACACACCAATGTTAAGAGAACGAGAGAAGAGGTGATAGTTAAGGGTGGTGACCCGAAGGAGAAGCCCAATTATATATTAAATTATAATTTATAGAGATTATTTTACTCATACTTATTTGGTAATGTATAATTCATGTATTGGTTAGACTTTATATCTAATTTGTTCATCTCAATATTCTGGAAATTTTCTATGGTTTCAAGTTTTTTTAATGGCTGGTCAACTATAACACCAGATACCCAGTTCTGGAACCGGTACCCACCGGTTCCGATTTCGGGTCTAAAATTTTGGGACCCGGTTGATACTGGTTCCGGGACCAGTTCCAAAATCTTAGAGCCAGTACTAATCGGTTCCGGGACCGGGTCCTTAGTTTTTGACCGGGCACCCAGTTTTGCTCACCCCTAATAAAAACTAAGTCTTTTTAAAAGGATTTGAAGTACCCACTTAAAGAAAAGGTTTTATGGCTTTTATGTCATTAAAAGGGGTTGATTTGTAAGGTTTAAAGAGTATTATAGTTGCTGGAAATTTGTGAGAATAGTGGATTAATTATAGTTATGTATTTATAATTGTACGAAGTTTCGAGCTAAGTGATTTTTAGCGAGTGTGGCCGATTTAAGGTGATATTCAAGGTACGTATGTGCACAAGAATATTTGTGTATGCTTAGTATCATGTTAGGATTGTGAATTATGATTGAAGTGATGGATTAGTAGCATGTTTAGTTGATTATATGCTTGGAATTAATGTTGGCTGAACATGAATTATTATGCAAGCATGTGAATATGATATTTGAAGCATGATACAAGTTGAATATATGTTAATCACAGAAGTATGTTTTATTTTCAAGTATCAAGGAAGCATGAAATTAATAAGCAAGACTTATGTATGTTTAAAAGAGCTATAATTAGAATTATTGAGCATGACTTATGAATTTTATTCTCACTTATTATTATTGGTGTTGAGTCAAGGAAGTTAGTTTATTTAATTACTACTCAAGTAAGTTGAGATTGAGTCAAGAAAGCTTATTAGTGCATTCTATGCACCAAGGTAGTAATCGTGCAATTTTGTGCACAAAAGTAGGCAAGGAACCTTAATTAAAATAAATCGTATGTGCTCACCAATTAATTCAAGAATGAATTAGAAGTATGCATGTGATGATTGTTGTTATGTTTATTCTTGATTGATTGGTTGGAGTCATGACATGTTAAATTGGTAAATCATGTAAAGTGTAAGAGGATACGCACCAAAATTCTTGGAACGTATATACCTTGAGTATGAACATATGGGGGGAGTTATGTGACTTTATATTTGAGCATAGCTTCTACAGGGGTACATGACACTGTACTTTCTTTTATTATTATTTATGCGCTGGAATTCAGTCACTAGTGTGACATAGTAGGTGTCAATTAGGGTAGCTCCCTGATTTAATGGGATATTTTTAAGAAAGGAAACCCATTCAATGAGTAATCCAAAGCTATTATTTAATAAGTAATATTGCTAGTTATGAGTCAAAGGTAAGTTGTCTTGTGATTGAATGACAAGCATGTTTTATTATTTTTATTGATGATAGGATATTCATGTTAGTGTGGTGCATATGTACTCGGCTTTTGCTAATTCGTACTTTTGTGTTTGTGTTTGGCTTTCCTTTGGTTGACCCTACTATGACCCATTTATATGGTGAGTAGAGGGTTGAAATAAAGGGAAAGTGACCGGTACTTGAAGCATAAAGAGCATGATGGGAATGAATGCCGAGAGTTACTTGTTATGATTTCCTAATTTTATATTTTGAGTTATTGATTATGGACTAACTTTGCTATGTTTATTTTAAGTTGGATTTTTTAAAAAGGGCCATGTTTGGATTGGTTTCTACTTGTGGATTATTTATTTCTATTTTTTTTTAGGTTGTGAACTCAAGTTGGCGATAGAAGTTGGCGATTGCATCCCAAGGCGTGCGTATTGAGTGTAATTTCACTTACGAGCTACTCAAGGCGTAGGAGCTCATGACAGGACTCTCAAGGCGTGGAAACTGTTAAACTATTAGACTTCTCAAGGCGAGGAAAATCATCATTCAGAAAAGTGCTCAAGACGAAGGAGTCTACGACATGTTGCCCTAGGCGAGGAAATTTGTCGTCATTCACTTATGAGTTGCTCAAGGCGCAGAAGCTCATGTTAAGATTTCCCGAGATGTGGAAAACCGTCATCCAATGGATCGTTCAAGGCATAGTGGTTCGCGATAGAATTCCCAAGGCGTGGAAGATTGTCGTCCAGTGGATCGCTCGAGGCGTAGTGGTTCGCGATAGAATTCCCGAGACGTGGAAGGACGTCACAACAAAACTGAAGATGGCTACAAAAAGCGGTCTTCGACGATGTCCCAATGTATAGAGGAGTTTGTCTATAGCGGCGAGGTACTGCCACAACACTAGAGATGACGAGGTACAGTAACCTTCGACGATGTTCCCAAGGTATTGTGGAAGATTGTCACAAACAGATGAAGATAACGAGACACTGTTACCTTCAGATGGCGTTCACGAAGCACTATGGAAGTCATCACAAATGCAACAAAAAAAATCGGTTACTCCAGAGAAGTGTACTCGACGGTGCAAGATACGCGTTTCTTAACTCTTTTATCTGTTTAACTAACACTAGTTTGCAGGTATCGGTGTTACAAGAATGATTTAGGATCACAGAACGTTCCGAATCATTCTCCGTCCCTATCGCTACTTTGACTTTTGTTTTCGAAACTTACGTTTCTCCAAACTCAGTCAATGTTGGAGCTTCTATAGACACCTGATTGTGTCTCCCCAAAAACCAAACCCAGTGATGAGTACCTTTCATGTCATTGAATATCGACTAAGGTGAAATGTGAAAAGTCTCGTGAATTCCCCTGTTTTTAATAAAAATAATTCATTCTGTTTGCGAAAATCATTCATTTCGTATCCTATTTATGAAAAACGTCCAAAAAAGTTTAGTATAGTCCATAATCATGGTCCAATAATTTTTTAGTTGGATGGGGCTTGAGAAGACTTTTCCAACGATATATTATAGCCCAATTCCGAGTTATAACGAGAAAGTTATGGCCAAAATACTAAAATGAGCCCAAACTAGATTTTACCTACGGCCCAATGATAATGTGGAGGGTCCAAGGGTTTAATACCATTCCTAAACCAATTAGGATTAATTAGAAGCTTTTATAAGGTTTCTAACAAATCTTAATTATCTTTTATGAAAAGATAAGATTAAAGAATTTGAAATTGAATAAAACTTTCCTTTTTAAAGTCCTAATTCTATTCGAAATGAAAGACGTTCAAAGATGGTCAGATATTATTTTTTTGCCTCATAATTTTTATCCAAATATTATATGGTTGGATATATCTTGAAATTATCTTTCCAATTATATATTATAATATTAATTCCGAGCTATAACGAAAAAGATATGAAAGAAATACGAAACTCTATTCAAAACTGATACCCTTTCACTATTTCGGCCGTATCTTTTGATATACAATATTTTAATCTTATTCCAATTGGTTTGGAAATTACACTTCATGATCTTTCCAATTACATATTATTTATCTTATTCCGACTTCTGGATCAAAAGTTATGATAAAAACAAAATCCGCAAAAAGTGTTGTTCGTCGAGTTTTATTTCAATTCGAATTCGGATTCTTTTCTATTCCTTCAACCCTCTTTTTTCCTTATAAATAGAGGTCATATCACCCATTTTTCAATCACCAACAATAATCAACAATCATCTAATTCTTTCTCTTTTTAAGCTAAAGCTCATTCTTTCCTTTTCTCTCTTGATTTCTAAGACTAGCCTTTTTAAAATACAATATTCCTCGTTCACGAGACTTAGACACACTTTGCCAAGCTCGAATTTGCCTTCGCCCTAGATGTGAAAGGTTGATAATTTCTGAGGGTTTGGTCCCAAATCCCTATTTCAATTATTTAAATTAATTGTTTGATTAACGTGTGTATTGTTTTGATAGAAACAGATACGAGGCAACAAAGTAAGTTGTTTTATTGCTCTATTCCTTTAGAAAGCATGCTTAGATTATTTTAATTCCTAGTGTCATGTTAGGACGTTATTTATTGCTTTCTAGTATCATGCTTAGGTTGCTTCTTATTTCTTCTATCATGTTATTATCATGTTAGGGTTAAAGCTTTGATCTTTATTGTTTTGTGACATGCTAGGATTTGTTATTAATCTTGTTAGTATCATGCCTAGGATCTTGCTAATATTATTATGCTTTATTGATATTGTTATGATGATGATTATTTGTTGTATTAATAATTTATATGTTGCTTGATATTATTGTTATTGCTTGATCACGCCCTCTCTTGCAGGATTAAAGGGAATTTGTATTTGAAATCACGCTTAATAATAAGATAATTAATAATTTTATTTAGGATAATATGATTTTAATTCAAGTGATCGCAAATAATAGATTTGTTTGTGCATTAATGTTCAACCAACATAGATTAAACAGGTTTAGGATTAATATAATGGTTGCATGTTAGTCAGAAAGCGCACATGAAAATGAGAAGAATAAAGTAGATGCCTATTTTTAGGCCAGGTTCAATCTCTTTTAGGTTGGATTTGTACCTTCATCCCCGAATATCCAGTCATGGTTCCAAACTACTATGGAGTTAGTGATCTCATGGATCGTGAAGAGGTGTAACCTTCACCCTGTGAACGGTTTACAAGTTCCTAAAATAGGCATGTTTAAGAATGGGAATATTGATGACGCCCTATCAAGAGATGCGAACTTCTAATGACGAACCTTATGACAACATTAGTTTGATTATAAAGTACGTAAATGAATCATCATAATCGAAAACAGTATCGCGCGCAATTTTTCGTCTTGCGCTAAGGTGGAAAGTGCAACTTCAAGAGTAGCGCCTGCCACACGCCTTCTTTTTTTTAATGCAAAAAAAACGCATAAAGGACGATTAAAGGACATGTTTTTTGATTTTTTTTTTTTAAACAAAGAATGATTAAAGATTTTTTTAAAAAAAACGAAAAGAAGAACAAATAAAAAAAACAACTAAGTTAGACAACATTGTTAGCCAAAGAGATATTATTAGCACCTACTTAATGATTAACCTTGAAACGGTAATATTGTTTTCTTCGTATAACATTGCTCATAACGAGTCAAAGTCAACGTTAAACAGTGGGCGCACGCAACTTTGACAGTTGCGCGTGCCACCTGGTAGGTTCGACTTTTTTTTTTTTTTTTTTTTTTTTTTTTTTTTTTTTTTTTGCGAAAACCAAAGTGCATTTTTTTTTATTATTTTGTCGAACCACATTTTTTGCGTATTTTTTTTTAATATCTCTAGGTAACAAGTTGGAATTAATTAGATTAGACACAAAGCACATAATAAGAACATATTCATGTAGTCACATAAGCACATAAAAGGAACCGTCAAAGCATACAATGCTATTCTAAGGTCAAGGCTTGGGTGTCCAAAGGTACCATATCTTAAGGGACGATGCACGAATCAATCACTCAACGTGTTGACCCATGACATAGCCCTCCCAACATTTTGTTGGCGATATGGGTGGGATGATTGTTATTGATTTCGGAATAGAAGCCTAGTGTTGGAAACCCCTAGTCAATGAGCAAATCCCCAATGGTTAAAGTGTGCTATGATTATGCATGATGTAATGTTGCTTGTTTTGGCTTTTACATTTGTGAAAAAGGAAGATACTTTGCGTTCAAGTCTTGCTCTCTAACTAGAGATTATCCAAGTTAGTTCTTGTTACAACCCATAGGTAACCTAGTGTTGGAAACCTTGAACCATATCTAAGAACTAATCTTGTAACCTCTAAGTCCCCAGTGGAGTCGCCACTGTAAGGAGAGTGTGCCCATCCTAGGGGATCCTTCTCCTTATATGCCCATGGCCCTTTAAAAGCCTAAGACTTTACACTTGTTAGGGTGTATTAGGATTTGAATTCCTGACTATTTGGGGGACCTTGAATTAGAGTTGATCCTATCATTACGCTTTTTTGTAAGAAACAAGTAAGGAGTCGCCAATGAGTTTTAGGAAAACTCATAAACCTCGTTCATGTCTTTCTCTCAAGTAGAGTTCAAGGGATATTTAGCACGAATCGTAAGTTTATTCATGCCCAAATTGGTCTACATGTACCAGAAATGAGTTCGGGAGTGAGGGTACCAATATAACGTTCCCTTTAGGGGGAAATCGCTATCCTAGCCCTAGTGCGGCCTCTACTAGCTCTTCCTTTTTCACAATTTCATCACCAACCAATATATGCAACGCGACACCTAAAAACTAAGTTAGTTGATTTTATTTACAAGCATTAATCACGTAGGAATTATATTGCAAAAGCCGTTATTCTTATTTAATCAATATTTGTGAAAAAGAACAAGAAATAAACAATATTCGCCTTGTCTTAATTGATCAAACAACAATTAATTATTCAATTCTATTCTTTATTTAACGCAAGATAATATGTGAAATTAATTAATTAAAACTTTGTTTAAAGTGGTCAAACAACACTAATTAATCAATTAAAGGTTTGTTTAAATAAAAGGAAAGAAGATTGATCTAAGTGCTCGGGTATTTACCACTTTTCCTTGCTAGATCTTTGTTTAAAAAACTTATGGACTCCTTCTTGTTCGGGAACCTCCACCGTAGTAACAAGTAATAAAGGGGTGAGCGTTTAGGACAAGAGGGTTAAGAGTACACAAGTTCATAAAGTTTCTACCAGAGTTTTGGGTTAATTTCTGTCTCTTTAAGCCTCGTATTAAGCCTTTATTTATAGGGAATGGATGCAATTAGGGTTTCGAGTGTTCTGCCACAGCAGTTGTCGCGCACATCTGAATGGGTTGCGCACGACAGCCCATCGCAAGTGATTTAGATGCGCTGTTAAGGGCAACGCAATTGGTTGTCTTGCGCATAGTATTATGGTAAGATTCGATTTTATATTTTTATGAAATTCTGAAGCTTCCACAAGCGCATGACTAGAAGTTGCGCTGGGTGTCATGCACAACCTTATAAGTTACGCGCGCTAGATCAGCGCGACTTATTGAGATGCGCGCGGATTTTTCTGCGGCAGCTTTAATTTTTAACCTAGGCGCCTCTAAATTCGTCAAAATTAGGTTTTAACCTCGGGATTAAGCCTAATTATGATCGAGCTTAGTTAATTTGGTCTTTAATTCATTTTGTTTTGGATTAGGCTAGATGTTTGCATTTTTTTGGCTCAATTAGTTGTTCATAAGCATTCTTCACGTTGATCCAACACAAAGATGGTTTTATTTATCGTCATAGCACTTCCTGTCAAGATAGGAGGCCAAAAGTAGATGTCTACACCGTATAAGAGCCATAAATTACACTTATCAAAGGTAGGGAGGGGGGCTAGGTAGGGTTTCGTGGGCATGGGTGGAGGCTGAAAGGAATGTTGTCCTTCGAACAAGTGTATTATTCCAATAGAGGGTTCGGAATTGTTAGAAAGCTAATTATTCAGTAAGGTCAAGTGATCAGAATCCCTAGCTGAAGGGCGCTTCCTATCAGTAATATTAATGCATAATTAATATTACAGCTTAATTTTGACTGAACCCTTCGGGCACACCCAATCGAGTAACCGAACCAAAACGACGAATTAATTCGAAGGATTAAATGAGTCATTAGAGTATTACGAACATAGACGTCGGATATCGAGCTTAGAGCGTCAAAACGAGCATCATAAATCGAGTCGAATTTAAGAATCAACGACACGAGACATCTAGCAAATAACAAGTTAAAAATATATCCATAACCTCGGAATACCCCCCGCGCAATCCGAGGGCTAGGAAAATATAGCCAGCTGTAGAAAATGCCACAAGGCAAGGCTCGGTCGCAAGCTCAGCATGCCTAGCATGGCCGAGCATGCTGGCCGAACATGCCTTGTGTGCATCGCAAGGCCAGCATAGCTTCCCACGTATGCTAGGCAAGCCGCAAGCACCAGCCAGACCATCACAAGGCTAGCAGCACACAAGTGCGTGTTTGGCCTCCTACATGGTCGCAAAGCTGTGCAGGCATATATGCCAACAAAGCCCAACAGCTCGCGCGCCAAGCACATGATGCTAGCACCGAGCTTGGTACGTAGTAGCAGCAACAACAAGCAGCCCCCATATACGCGCGGCATGCTGTTGTGGGCTGGTCCGTGGCCTATGCGCGTAGGCCAGCCAGCAGGCCAGGCCAAGGGGCCGGGCCGCCAACTAGACAACCTTAGCGCCCAAGGCTGGCAGCGCCAGCTGGCGTGCAGACGTTGGTCGGTTGATGGGAGCCGATTTGTTTGTGTTTCTTAGAGAGTAAGGATGGGTGGTCCCCCCTTGTGGTCCTCACCTAACCCCTTGCTCACCTTTTGAAACTTGTTGTTTGTTGATTCATTTTCCTTTTAATTTGATTTTTGAATTAATTTAAATTGTAAAATGCCTTTTTAACAACTCTCCCACATTGATGGGAGATTGGAATTTAAGGGCTTTTTTCCCTATTGTAGGGAATATTTCAAGCATCCCACACTTGAGCCCCACTGTGATCATACACTTAAGTATGGTGGCGTCCAAAGGGAAGGAAGCTAGAGTAAAAGTCGCCAACAAGTTTTAGGAACTTGTAAACCGTTCACATGGTGAAGGTTACACCCCTTAACGATCCAAGAGATCGTTAACTCCAATAGGTCCGGAACCATGACTGGAAGTTCGGGGATGAAGGTACAAATCCAACCTAAAAGAGATTGAACCTGCCCTAATAATAGGCCTCTACTTTATTTTTCTCGTATTCATGTGCGCTTTCTGACTAACATACAACCAATAGATTAACCCTAAACCTGTTTAATCTATGTTGGTTGAATATTAATGCACAAACAAAGCTACTATTGGCGATCACTTGAACTATAATCATATTAGCCTTAAACAAGATTATTAATTATCTTATTAAGCGTGATTACAAGTACAAATTCCCTTTAAACCTGCAAGAGAGGGGGTGATCAAGCAATAACAATAAAAAAATATAATATCAAGCAACATAATAATCACAATCATTAATCATCATAATCTCAATCTCAAAGCATAATAATAATAGCAAGATCCTAGGCATGATACTAACAAGATTAATAACAAACCTTAGCATGTCACTAAACATTAAAGATCAAAGCTTTAGCCCTAACATGATACTAACATAATATTAGGAAAGAAATAGGAAGCATCATATATACATGATATTAGAAACTTTAGTTATTACCCTAAACATGATACTAGGAATCATAAAGACATTCTAACATGATACTAGGAATAATTAAAGCATGATTTCTATATCAAAATAATAACAATTAAACTACTTACTTGGATGCCTCGTATCTCTTTCTAATAACAAAATACACAAGTTAGTAACTTCAAGGAAAATAATAAACAAAACAATTAAATTAAATAATTAAAATAGGGATTAGGGACCAAACCCTCAGAAATATCAAACATTTCACGTCTAGGGCGAAGGCAACTTCGAACTTGGCTAGGTGTTTCTAGAACTTGTGAATGAAGAATTTTGTGAGAAGGAAGGTTTATAAAGAGGGAGAAAGAATAAGCTACTAGCTTTTAGAGAGAGAAAGAATAGAATTATGATTGTTGTTTATTGTTTTTTTTATTGAAAACAGGGAGATACGACCCCTATTTATAGAAAAAATAGCACGGGATCAAAGAAAGTCATATTCGGAATAAAATACCTCCTGTCGCAAACGACAGGAATCAGCGCTAGGCGACGAAGGTCAGCGCCAAGCGACGACTCTGTCGTCTCGCGCTGGTTTAAAAGTCAACGTGCTTTTACATGCGTAATTACCTTTAAAACCGGTTACAAGTAATTATGCGTCCAAGCATATTTAAAATCAGATTTAACATATTTTATTCAAAATAAAACATCTTTTTAAAAATATAATTATCAATCCTAATCTTATTAGAATTAAAGAGAACTTTCTAGAAGATCAAAATCAATCCTAACAACTTTAGGAATAATAATTAATAGGCCCTCCTCTAGATAATTGGGCCACATGTAAACAAATCATTTCGAACCCAATTTAATTTAATCCATAACTTCCTCATTATTCATCGGAATTGGGCTTATAATATGTCGTTGGAAAGCTCTTCTCGAGCCCAATCCAATTACACTATTATTGGACCCTTATTATGGACCAAACCAAATTGGACTGGCTACTTTTCATAAATAAGAGTAAGAGAAGAAATATTTTTTTGAAAACAGAAAGAGAAATATTTTAATAAAACATCCTCATCATTAGACTTTCCACACTTTCACTTCGTTCGATAATCAAATGACGTGAAAGGTATTCACCACTGGGTTTGGTTTTGGGGAGATACTTTTGGGTGTCTACTCCTATAAATACCAATCATTTTGCATTGGGAAAGGGCACTTGAGTTGTGAACTTGAAGGGATCTCCATAAGCAATAACACTTTCGTTCTACGACTCTAAATACTTTTGGTCTAGCCCCGATTAAGCTTCGGGGTAGGGGCTGTTCGGGTTGGGTGTCGAGGGTGTGAGCCGTTGGAGGCTTGCGCGTTTGCGAAGTTTTACGCTTTCAAGTAAGAACTCTAAGAAAGAGCGAAGCACGCGTCAAAGGTATAATCGTTTTTCCTCATTCTTTCTCTTAGTTAATTAATTATGTGATTATTTATTAGTATGCTTGTTTAGTTACTATAATTTGTGTGCGGATTTTAGGAGGGTTTTGTTCTGCGTGATGTCGGACATCACAAAACCCAACAGCATTATCGGAGTTGCGCTCATTTAATCATTGTAACTAATAATTAATTAAGGTGATTTTAATGGATTTAAATTTTTGGTTTTGCTTTCTAATTGATTAAAAGCTCGTTTTAATTAGTTTTAACCCCGTTTTAGGTTATTTTGACTTTTACCACCTTTAAAAAACGAAAAATTTGCTTTTACCACCTCCATAAAAAAAGTTGTATTTTATCACCACATAAAGAAATGAAAGTTGGCTTTTACCACCAATCATCGCCAACTAACGGATTCCGTCCATAAATCTGTCAGTGGGGCCTACCATGTCCACGTGTCAGCATATTATTGGGTTTTTTTCTTTTTATTTATTTATTTTTAAAAATTTACCCAATAATATGGTGACACGTGGACATGGTAAGCCCCACTAACGGATTTATGGACAGAATCCGTTAGTTGGCGGTGATTGGTGATAAAAGCCAACTTTTATTTTTTTTATGTGGTTGTAAAATAAAACTTTTTTTTATGGAGGTGGTAAAAGCAAATTTTTCGTGTTTTGCAAGAAAATCAAAGTCCTTTGATCGAATCGAGGTGGTGAATACTTGAGCCATGAATTCGACGATCATTTGAAAGAACATAGTATTCTTTTAGAGTTGACACCTCCCAGAACTCCACAATAGAACGAAGTGTCTGAGAGGAGGAATCGAACCTTGTTAGACATGGTCCGATCAATGATGGGTCTTAGCGATCTTCTTATCTTTTCCTGGGGACACGCACTTCTCGCGGCACTAACACTGAACCGTGCTCCATCAAAAAGCTGTCGAAATGACTCCATATGAATTATGGACGAAAAAACCTCCACGGTTGTCTTTTCTTAAGATTTAGGGTTGCAAAACATATGTCAAAAGATTAATTTCTAATAAACTTTACCCAAAATCTGACAAGTGTTTCTTTGTGGGATATCCAAAAGAAACTAAGGGGTATTAATTCTACAAAAAATCCAAAAACAAAATGTTTGTTACACGTGATGGTGTCTTTTTGGAGAAGGAACACCTTTCCAAAATGACAAGTGGTAGGAAAATCGAACTCGATGAAGTTTGAGAGGACGAGCAACAAAGTCAAACTGACAATCAAAGTGCTTTAGAAGCAATTGCTGACATTGGTCAGAGTCAAACTGACAATGCAAATGCTCAACCTATTACCCTGCTTAGGTTGCAAAGGCCAAGATCTCAACTAGATAAATATCTCGATGTTATATTAACTGAGGATCAAGACATCCTAGTTGTGGATGAAGATGAGCCAACGACGTACAAGCAACCTATGACGAGCCCTAACTCTACAAAATTTCAAGAAGCCATGAAATCTGAGATGGACTCCATGTTTGAAAATCAAGTATGGGACTTGGTTGATTTGCCCAAAGGTTACACACCTATCGGTTGCAAATGGATTTTCAAGTTAAAAACCGACAAAGATGGAAATGTATATGTATACAAAGCTAGATTGGTGGCAAAAGGTTACAGGCAAATTCACGGCGTTGATTATGATGAAACCTTTTCACCAATTACAATGCTTAAGTCCATCCGGATTATCCTAGCAATTGTTGCATATTACGATTATGAAATATGGCAGATGGACTTCAAAACCGCCTTTCTAAATGGAATTTTATAAGAAACTGTGTATATGACACAGCCGGAAGGTTTTTTTGATCCAAGAAATTCTTGGAAGGTATGCAAGCTTAAGAAGTCCATTTATGGATTAAAGCAGGAAAGCAGAAGTTGGAATCTGCGATTCGATGAAGCCATTAGTAAGTTTGGTTTTATCAAGAATCCAGATGAGTCTTGTGTTTACAAGATGGTCAGTAGGAGTGACATCGCATTCCTCATCTTATACGTCGATGACATATTGCTCATTGGAAATATCATTCCAATGTTAGAGTCTGTAAAGGCTTGGCTTGGAAAGTGATTTTAAATGAGGGACTTGGGAGAGGCACATTACATATTGGGCATCAAGATCTATAGGGATAGATCTAATAGGATGAATGGATTGACCCAAAGTACTTATATCGATAAGGTACTTGCACGATTCAACATGCAGGAGGCCAAGAGAGGGCACCTACCCATGTCACATGGCATAACTCTAAGCAAGAAGCAGTGTCCATAGGCACTGGATGAGTGAGAGAGGATCAATCAGATTCCTTATGCTTTGCTTATTGGATCGATCATGTATTCCATGATATGTACTAGGTCAGATGTATCGTATGCCTTGAGTGGTACGAGCCGATACTAATCAGACCTAAGATAGGCGCATTGGACTACGACCAAGAATATCCTAAAGTACCTGAAAAGGAACAAGAAAGGATAAATTTCTGGTATATGGTGGAAGTGATTATTTGGTTGTTGAAGGTTACACCAGCGCAAGCTTCCGGACTGACAGAGACGAATTCAATTCGCAATCAGGGTACATATTCCGTCCAAATGGAGGAGCGTTTAGTTGGAAAAGTGCTAAGCAAAGCACAACTGCAGACTCTACAACTGAAGCCGAATACTTGGCAGCTTCAGAAGCAGCTAAGGAGGCAGTTTGGATTTGTAAGTTTGTTGGTGAACTTGATGTTGTACCCTCAATTAATTTTCCGATAAATCTCTATTTTAATAACAATGGAGCTATTTCTCAGGCCAAGGATCCAAGGGAACATCATAAGGTCAAACATGTCAAAAGGCGGCTTCACATGATAATAAGAGCATGGAAGTCCGAGGGAGAAATAAGAATTTGTAAGATTGGAACGGACAACAATGTAGCCAATCCAATCACTAAACCTTTGCCTCAAGTGAAGCACAACAAACATGTTGAGGCAATGGGAATCAAGCACGTTGGAGATTGGCTTTAATTTCCCTATTTATGTGCTTTAATAAATTTTGAAGGATTTTAATGTAAAACACTATGATGAACCATTCATTTATGGAGAAATTTAATTTTTTCTGCAAATTATTATTACTTCAATTCTATTTAATTGAGGTTTAGAATTAAATAATGAGTCCATTCAATTTTGAGAATATTCAAAATAGGGGATCAAGACAATGTCTTGGATAAAGAAACACCTATTAAGTGAACATTGAATATTTCAATCGAAAATTATCCCTAATCAAGGTCATTTAAATAATGGACGATTAATGACCACTTGAGGTTAGTGTGTAGTGTGATTTATAGCATCGTGTCTTGTGCTACAAGGACATGATTGTCATAAATCATTTGCATAAGTATTGGTTTAAGACTTTACCGGATCGACCTATGAGAATACTTAAAGAGATTCAGAATCGTCATAAGTATATTTCTCATTATGGCTATCGAAACCTCTTTCCTCAGCCATGAGTGTTGTGAGTTCTCTTGTTTGAGTACTTGTAGACGCCTGATTGTGTCTCCCCAAAAACCAAATCCGGTAATGAATATCTTTCACGTCATTTGATTATTGAACAAGGTGAAATGTGAAAAGCCTTGTGATGCGGTTGTTTTAATAAAAATACTTTTTTCTGTTTTCGAAAATATTTCTTTCTTACTCTATTTTATGGAAAATATCCATTCCAGTTTAGTTTAGTCCACGATAAGGGTCCAATAATAGTGTAGTAGGATTGGGCTCGAAAAGAACTTTCCAACGATATATTATAAGCCCAATTCTGATGAATAATGAGGAAGTTATGGCCAAAATACTAAATTGGGCCTGAAATGAGTTTTATATACGGCCCAATGATCAAGTGGAGGGCCCATTAATTAATATTCCTAAAGTCATTAGGATTGACTTCAATCTTGTAGAATAATCTAGAAGGTTATCTTTAATTCTAGTGGGATTAGGATTAATAATTATATGTTTTAGAAAAATAAAGAATTTTATTTGGAATAAAACAAATGTTTTGAAAGATTAAATATGATTTTAAAAGATAAGTACAGACGTAATTAATCTAATTTAATTAGATTAAGGACTCCGTACGGCCTGGAGTTAACGCGTGGACCATCGCAAAACGGAAACTCCATCGCACCGCGATGAAGCTGTCGCGCCGTGATAGGAGCAGTTTTACTCCGCATCGAACTCGATCTTTTTCTGATCGTTTTGGGATTGTTTTCCTTATAAATAGGGTCGTATTTCCTTGCTTTTATCATTCACAATCATCAACAATTATCTAATTTTTTCTCTCTTTAAGCTAAAGCTTATTCTTTCCTTGTCTCTCTTGATTTCTGAGCCTAGCCTTTTCAAAATACAATATTCCTTCTTCACGAGATTTAGACACACATAACAAAGCTCGAAGTTGCCTTCGCCCTAGACGTGAAAGGTTGATAATTTCTGAGGGTTTGGTCCCAAGTCCCTATTTCAATTATTTAAATTAATTGTTTGATTTAATATTTTTCTTGAAGTTACTAACGTGTGTATTGTTTTGATAGAAAGAGATACGAGGCAACAAAGTAAGTTGTTTTATTGCTATATTTATAGAAAGAATGCTTAAATTGTATTAATTCCTAGTATCATGTTAGGATGTTAGTTATTGCTTTCTAGTATCATGCTTAGGTTGCTTCCTATTTTCTTCTATAATGTTAGTATCATGTTAGGGCTAAAGCTTTGATTTTTATTGTTTAGTGACATGCTAGGGTTTATTATTAATCTTGTTAGTATCATGCCTAGGATCTTGCTATTATTATTATGCTTTATTGAGATTATGATGATGATTTGTTGTGTCAATATATTGTTACTTGATATTATTATTATTATTATTGCCTGATCACGCCCTCTCTTGCAGGTTTAAATGGAATTTGTACTTGTAATCACGCTTAATAAGATGATTAATAATTTTATTTAGGCTAATGTGATTTTAATTCAAATGATCGCCAATAATAGTTTTGTTTGTGAATAAATATTCAACCAACATAGTTTAAACAGATTTAGGATTAATATATTGATTGCATGTTTGTCAGAAAGCGCACATGAATATGAGAAGAATAAAGTAGAGGCCTATTTTTAGGGCAGGTTCAAACTCTTTTAGGTTGGATTTGTACCTTCATCCCCGAATATACAATCATGGTTCGGGACCACTATGGAGTTAGCGATCTCATGGATCGTGAAGGGGTGTAACCTTCACCCTGTGAACGGTTTACAAGTTCCTAAAACTTGTTGGCGACTCTTTTTGCTCTAGCTTCCTTCCCTTTGGACGCCACCATACTTAAGTGTATGATCACGATGGGGCTCAGGTGTGGGATGCTTGAAATTATTCCCTATAGTTTTTTGGCGACTCTACTGTGGAGGATTTCTATTTTAATTCCTAAAATTTATTTTGGCAATAATTTGGAATGAGTGGATGAGACTTGAAAAGTTCTAAGTATTCATGTGCGTAATTTTGATTGACATTATTGGCATAAGCATTAAAAAGGTCCGCATTGGATAGACCATCCGTAATGCGTCAAAAACATAGGATTTTTACACGTAGGAAATTTGGGAAATATCTTTCACAACTAGAATCGAAAAAATGCTGCGAAAAACTGGGAAATTCTAAGAGCAAAGATAGCTGCTGAGGCATGTAGTGATTGGTGCTGAGAAAACAGTGCCCACCGCAGTGAAATGGCTCTGTCGCGACGCGACAGGGCTATCGTCTCGCGATGGTCCCTGTTGTCTCGCGCCAAGTTCTTCTAATACCGAGCCAGAAATCTGCGTTCTTGTTTCGACTGGTTCTAGTACTGTTTGCTCGGTTTTACTTCCTGATTAAGTTTTTCTCACTTTCTAAACCCATATGTGTTCTACATATGACCATAACCCTCTGGGAATTCACGCTCCATCTACCCAATAGAACGCTCATTGCAACGAAGGGTACATCCGAGTTTGTGAATTCACCAAACCATGGAAGAAAGTTTAACTTGCGGGGTCCCATCCATACGCGCTAACCTTTCCAAAGGTAAGGCTTCCGCGCAATGCATCTGGACTCATAACCATAGACCCTCTTTGACTAACTCTTATCCTTGAACTTTAGAGAACTAGAGCCATGGTTAGGTTGCAAACTCATTGCATCATGTTGTGACTATTTGACTACTTGTACATTATTTACTTGTGCATATTTATATGTGATTAAAACAACCGTTTGGTTTGACGTGTGATTATAAATATGCTTAAATAAACTAACCAATGACTAAAGGACTTTACTTAATTAATTGATTAATTAATGTGAACCAATAAATATGTCTAAAATCGAGTCATAATTCCTTTGAGTCAGCCCGGATTTTTATTCTCGTATATTGCACAAGAGTCAACTTATTTTGGTCATATCCGGAGTTCTAGGAAGAGGTACGAGTCGTAAGACCTATGGATCTGTAGCTCCGAGTTTTATCTTTAGTTTGACGTTGGTTTCGTCCAATTCGAAGTCACAGATCAAAAGTTATGACTAAAATACTATAGCTTGTCCAGTTGAGTGCATATACATGAAGTCTTAACTTAGTCTTTGTTTGAGTCTAATCACATAGTCTAGTCCCATGATCATGACACGAGTCTTGAACATATCACTTACACTCACAATTATTCACACACTTTGTACATACTCTTTTCACACCATGACCATGTCTTAGGTTCATGCATGAGTCGTCTTTTCCGTCATTTAAGTTGGGGGTCTACTCTATTCCTAATTTTTCCATATCTTTCCATCTACATCATCTTTCCACTCTCTACATGCTTTCTCCATGCATACCACCCCCTCATACTCCATAATCTTCACATCTATGCATGTTGAATTGAGTTTGAGTCAAATAATTAATAATAAACATCCATGACTTCCCTTTCCACAACACTTGGTCAAGGAGGGAAGGGCGTTTAATCAAGGACAATACTTTCATTCAAGTGCTACTATTTATTAAACCAATTCGACAAAGAAGGAAAGCTAAGAAGAAAATGGCATCTCAGGAAGAAGTCAATGAACTTAGGCAAAACCTTGCTAGTCTAACTGAGATGATGAAGACTATCGCTCTTCAAGTCAACGACCCTGCGAAATAACAACAGCTTGAGCACATGGATGAAAGCTTGAGCAAAGTCTCCAATAACTACCAGTTTCAAGGGATTAGCTCACAAGGGGTCTCGGTGGACAATGAACTTCTTCCGCAGAAGTTCAATGCCAATGACATCCCTAAGTTCAAGCCAACTGACAACCCTTACTTTCATTTAAGAGCTTTCGAGACAATAATGAACATTAAGGGAATTGATAGAAAATCTTTCCCTACATTGTTCTCACTATCTTTAGAAACCGTTTGTCAATAATGGTTCTTTTCCCTCGACAAAGAGAAGATCTCTTCTTGGGATTCTATTACAAACGCTTTCATTGATAGATATAAGTGCAACATCCAAGTCGACACAGTCCATAGACAACTTGAGATGCTAAAGCAAAAAGAAAACGAAGGGTTCACCTCTTTCTTCAATAAGTGGAGGGAAACTTCCGCTAAAATGGTTGAAGTCCCTACTGACAAAGAGTCTATAAGGACGTTCATCAAGAACCTTTAAGAAAAATATGCAAAACACTTAAAATACCAACACAACTTGAATACTTTCAAGGCTATCTATGACATAGGCATTGATATCGAAGACGACCTTTTGAAAGTTGATAATGCGAAGGTAAAGAAGAACGACCATCCTTTTTCTTCCTCTCCCATTAATGAAGTACACGCTACAAACACCTCTAAACAACGAATCCAAAGGTCGAAAAGAGTATTCACTCCACTTGGTATGAGTTACGAGACAGCTTTCGAAAAGCTACACCACAAAGGACTAGTCATGCCCATAAGACCCATCAAAGACCCGGTTCTAGAAGCCAGGCCACCTAAGTGGGATCCAAATAAACACTGCAAATTTCACCAAGGAAAGGTTCACGATACTGAGGAGTGTTGGAAACTCAAAGAAGCTATTCAAGACCTGATCGATAACAATAAAACTTCCGAGATTCTAGCCATCGCAGAAGATCAAATATCCTTCGATCCTTCGCTCCTTATCACACCTGTAGGTGAGCCCATGATCGAGGAAGTCTATATAACCTCTATCAATGAAGTGACCATGATTGAGGAGAATGAAGGAATTTTCTTAGATAATACCAAGGAAAACTCGACAAGTCTAAAAGAAGACGTTCGAAAACTGCAAGATATCATCGTCATGCTCTTGAACATGGTGGAAGGCCTAGAAAATCGGATGTCAGTCATCGAACAACGCTATCATCACCAAGACCATAAGAATGAAAAGGACAAGCTTCTTCCTCCTTCTTCTTCCCATCAAGAACTTAAGGAAAAATTCAATGCTCCTAAACTACGGGCAAAACAGACCATTGAAGATACACACCAATAGGAATGACTTATAATGAAGCTTTTGACTATGTTCACGGTTAAAACCTTATTCATCCCATCGGTCCAAGTTAAGACCCACCACCTGAGAAACGGTCTCCCAATTGGGATCCAAAATCCTATTGCAAATATCATAGAGGACATGGTCACACCACTGAAGAATGCTTCACCTTCGCTCAAAGACCGAATTCAAGACCTTCTTAATTCGAATTGCCTTCGTATTTCTCCGAGCGACAAGAAGGTCAAAATCAATAATAATGATGACAAGAGCAGGAAGAACGACAATCCTTCTTCCGTTTCATCCTATCAGAATGGAAGTTACATCGATAAAAAGACTTTAAAGGCAAAAGAACAGGAAAGAAAGTTCACCCTTATTAGGATGAGCTACAATATCGCCGTTGATCGACTCCTTGCTAAGGGACTCATCACACCAATTGGAACTATGCAAGATCCTCCTCCTGAAATGAGAACACCTGAGTGGAACCCAGACTCCTATTGCAAGTACCATTAAAGCAACGGTCATACTACAAATTAATGTTATAAGTTTTAAAATCTCATTCAAGGCCTCATCGATGCAAACAAGCTTCCATTCCCTCCAGCTGGCAAAAAGACCGAGTGATGAAGCACAAGACACGAGGCGAGCTTCAACTACAAAATTTCGTGACCTCTTTTTCTATTTTCTATTTTATTCCTCCTTTCTCCAATAAGTCTAGCATAGGCATTCTTCATCTCCCTCATTAGTTTTATTAAGAGTTTGTTGTTTATCCTTTTCCATATTAATAAAATGAGCATTTATTTCTTTGCATATGAACATTGCATTACATAAAAAAAAATTAAAAAAAAAATAAACATCGTCGGACTAAGCACAAGGTATACTAATGATTTGAGGCACCTCTTGTAGCCGCATCATATCACTTTCACCATTCAAATATACATCCTTTTTTGATAAACCACTTTGAGCCTCGTCTAACGATAGACCTTTCTTTCTTCAACCCACATTTACTTAACCTTGGGATGGGATGGTGTGCAACTCATACAATTTCAAAAGCTTGAGTGATTTCAAAAGATTAAAATAGCAAAGAGCAATAACAATATAAAAGTGTGCAAAAGGGAAAGTGTTCCAATGTCTTTGATATAAATATATCTTTGATAAGAACACGTCTCAGATTCCGTCTCTTATTGAGTGCTCGGTACCGTGCTTGAGAAACATGAATGCTAAGTGAGTGATAGACCGCATGGTCGGGATTGCCCACGCTTATAAAAAAAATAAAAATAAAATGCAAAATCAAAATAGAAAGAGCAAAAATATAAACAAAAGAGAGTTCAAAAGTGAGAAACCTCAAGCATACAAATATAAAGATTCAAAAGCAAGGTTGCACACCTTGAGGGCTTATCTAGGGTCTTGAACCTTTATCCCCTTCTTCTTCAACCTTTAGCCTAACCACGTTACAACCCTTGAAAGACCTCTTTGAGGTATACACACACATGTGCGAGGTTCGGCTAGAGCTACGTTTGGCCTGATTCCTAACGGATGCGTAGGCAACCTCACATCGAGGTGCGGCCATAATAAAAACGCATTCACATTCACATTCATACGTGATCATATCAAGGGATCTCCAATGGTCATCCCTATCCATTTAGAGCTAGACTTGGGGACTTGATCCTTACTTCATTAGCCTAACCAGCCTAAGAGTCCCCATTATTTAACTCTTTTCAAAATACTTTTCCACACACTTAGCTCTTGTGGCCTAACCGTAGTGTCACTTTCACACACATCATAGATACATGACCAAATAATCCTTCCTTTAGGAACCCTTTGTCAGGAAATCGTAACACAACGTTGAAGCATGCACGCCTTGTCATATTAAAGTCACTCATCACTTGTAATCATCATTGCATCACAAAGTATGAAGTGCTTAGCCTCCGTGCCTAAGTTACCTAAATACTTTCATCATCGAGTTAACAATTGAGATAGCCTAGGATGTTGCAACCCTTGCACCATGAGATATAACATCAACACATACACTTGATCGAACTCATCCAACATGCACTCTCAAACACTTCACTTCTTCATGTTCGCGTCTTTCTTTTCGGGAGAAAGTCGGTACCCTCCACAAAAATGACGGAAAATTTTTGCTTTTCTACATTTTGAGTCAAGCACATTACAAAACAATCCACACACGTGTCATATCACATCGAGTTGAGTCTACACACACGTGTCAAAGCACATTGAGTCAACCTCAAGTCAGTCAATCACATTAAGTCAACCTCAAGTCAAAGCAATCATAATGTCAAGCACACCAAGCCTTAGGTCAACCCCTAATAAAAAACACCAGCAAAGTCTTTTGTCAATCTTTGATTTTACAGGATACAACCATTTAGCAAAGCTCCTGTTCGCAGCCAACCGAACGATCTCAACAATACATCGAAGTTCTTTCTTCAGAGACGTGTGGACATATCATTTCAAGCTCTTTTGCTCAGAGACGCGTGGGCATCCTATCAAAGCTATTTTGTTCAGTGACGTGTGGACATATCACTAAAAGCTCTTTGTTTAGAGACACGTGGACATTCCTTTCAAGCTCTTTTGCTCAGAGACGCGTCGGCATCCTATCAAAGCTCTTTGTTCAAAGACGCGTGGACATCTCATCAACAACTCTTTTGTTCAGAGACGAGTGAACATCCCTCCAAAGGCTCCATTGTTTAGAGACGAGTGAGCATCAATAGCGGTGAGGTACTGCCGTGGCGAGGTACTTCCACAACAATGGAGATGACGAGGCATAGTCACCTTCAACGATGTTCCCAAGGTATCGTGGAAGATTATCACAAACAGATGAAGATAGCAAGGCACTGTTACCTTCAGATGGTTTTCACGAGGTACTGTGGAGGTCGTCACAACAAATGCAACAACAATGTTCGGTTACTCTAGAGATGGGTGCTCGACGGTGTAAGATACGCGTTTCTTAACTCTTTTATCTGTTTGACTAACGCTAGTTTGCAGGTATCGACGTTAAAAGAGGGGATTTAGGATCGCAGAATGTTCTGAATCATTCTCCGTCCCTATCGCTACCTTGACTTTTGTTTTCGAAACTTACGTTTCTCCAAACTCAGTCAAAGTGGGGGCTTCTGTAGACACCTGAATGTGTCTCCCTAAAAACCAAACCCGGTAATGAATATCTTTCACATCATTTAATTATCGAACAAGGTTAAATATGAAAAGTCTTGTGATGCGGTTGTATTAACAAAAATACTTTTTTTTGTTTTCGAAAATATTTCTTTCTTACTCTATTTTATAGAAAATGTCCATTCCAGTTTAATTTGGTCCATGATAAAGGTCCAATAATAGTGTAGTTGGATTGGGCTCGAAAATATCTTTCCAACGATACATTATAAGCCCAATTCCGATGAATAATAAGGAAGTTATGGCCAAAATACAAAATTGGGCGTGAAATGAGTTTTATATACGGCCCAATGATCAAGTGGAGGGCCCATTAATTAATATTCCTAAAGTCAATATGATTGACTTTAATCTTCTAGAATAATCTAGAAGGTTATCTTAAATTCTAGTGGGATTAGGATTAATAATTATATGTTTTAGAAAAATAAAGAATTTTATTTGGAATAAAACAAGTGTTTTGAAAGATTAAATCTGATTTTAAAAGATAAGTACGGACGTTAATTAATCTAATTTAATTAGATTAAGGGCTCCGTACGGCCTTGAGTTAACACGTGGACCATCGCGAAACGACGGCTCCATCGCACCGCGATGAAGCTGTCGCGCCGCGATGGGAGCAGTTTTACTCCGAATCAAACTCGATCTTTTTCTGATCGTTTCGAGACCTTTTTCCTTATAAATAGAGTCGTATTTCTTGTTTTTATTCATTCACAATCATCAACAATCATCTAATTATTTTCTCTCTTTAAGCTAAAGCTTATTCTTTCTTTCTCTCTCGCCTAGCCTTTTCAAAATACAATATTCCTCCTTCACGAGACTTAGACACACATAACAAAGCTCGAAGTTGCCTTCACCCTAGACGTGAAAGGTTGATAATTTCTGAGGGTTTGGTCCCAAATCCCTATTTCAATTATTTAAATTAATTGTTTGATTTAATATTTTCTTTGAAGTTACTAACGTGTGTATTGTTTTGATAGAAAGAGATACGAGGCAACAAAGTAAGTTGTTTTATTGCTATATTTTTATAGAAAGCATGCTTAAATTATATTAATTCCTAGTATCATGTTAGGATGTTATTTATTGCTTTCTAATATCATGTTTAGGTTGCTTCCTATTTTCTTCTATCATGTTAGGGCTAAAGCTTTGATTTTTATTGTTTAGTGACATGCTAGGATTTGTTATTAATCTTGTTAGTATCATGCCTAGGATCTTGCTATTATTATTATGCTTTATTGAGATTATGATGAGGATTTGTTGTGTCAATATATTGTTGCTTGATATTATTATTATTGCTTGATCACGCCCTCTCTTGCAGGTTTAAGGGAATTTGTATTTGTAATCACGCTTAATAGGATGATTAATAATTTTATTTAGGCTAATGTGATTTTAATTCAAGTGATCACCAATAATAGTTTTGTTTGTGCATTAATATTCAACCAACATAGATCAAACAGGTTTAGGATTAATGTATTGATTGTATGTTAGTCAAAAAGCGCACATGAATATGAGAAGAATAAAGTACAGGCTTATATTAAGGGCAGGTTCAATCTATTTTAGGTTGGATTTGTACCTTCATCCCCGAATATCCAGTCATGTTCAAGACCACTATGGAGTTAGCGATCTCATGGATCGTGAAGGGGTGTAACCTTCACCATGTGAACGGTTTACAAAGTCCTAAAACTTGTTGGCGGCTCTTTTTTTCTAGCTTCCTTCTATTTGGACGCCACCACAGTTAAGTGTATGATCATGGTGGGGCTCAGGTGTGGGATACTTGAAATTATTCCCTACAATACTAGTCCTCTTTGATGTTTGTTAAACGTCTTCTGTACAAGGGGATTATAAAGGCAACACTCGGGCGGCTAGGTCCTCTTAGTAAGAGAAGCTGACAGTACAAGATTGGGAACTTCCCCTAGTAACAATACGGATCATGTCTTTGTTGTTTACGAGGCCTCTTGAAGAGAAAGACTGTGAAAATGCATGGTCGCGCTCAGATGGATTTTATAAATCATCTGCTTATTAACAGTCAAACTCGAAAATCGAGAAACGCTTCTAGACGTAATAAGGATGACAAAGAATCTTACCTTATAGTTCATGAAGAGACATTAAGTGACATAGGAAATAGGCTATACACTAATAGCGCACTTGTCCGGAAGGAAAAGTGCGAGATTGAAAGGAATGGCGTCCTTCGAAAAAGTGTATTATTCCGATAGAGGGTTCGTAATTTTTAGAAAGCTAATTATTCAGTGAGGTCAAGTGATCAGAATGCCTAGTTGGAGGCCGCTTCATATCAGTAATATTAATGCATAATTAATATTACAGCTTAGTCTTGACTGAACCCTTCGGGTCACACTTAATCGAGTAACCGAACCAAAACGACGAATTAACCCAAAGGATTAAATAAGTCATTAGAGTATCAAGCTTAGATAAGTCGAGTCAAATTTAGGAATTGATGAGACGAGAAATCAAGCAAACAACAAGTTAAAAACATGGCCGAGCATGCTGGACTAGCATGCCTTGTGTGCATCGAAAGGCTAGCATAGCTGGCCACGCATGTTAGGCAAGCCGCAAGCACCAGCCACACCATCGCAAGGCTAGCAGCACACGCACATGGTCGCAGTGCTGTGCGGGCATGCCAGCAACGCCCAGCAGCTCGCGCGCCAGGCACATGCTGCTAGTACCAAGCTTGGTGTGTGAAAAAGCAGCCCGCATATATGCTCGCGTTCAGGCCAGGCAACGGGCCAAGTCGCCAACTAGGCAGCCTTGGCGCCCAAGGCTGGCAACGCCTGTTGGCGCGCAGGCATTGGCCGGTTGATGGGAGCCGGTTTGTGTGTGGGGGTTGCTTGGGGAGCAAAGGGTGGGTGGTCTCCCCTTGTGGTCCTCACCTAACCCCTTGCTCACCATTTGACACTTGTTGTTTGTTGATTCATTTGCCTCTTAATTTGATTTTTGAATTAATTTAAATTGTAAAATGCCTTTTTAACAACTCTCCTACATTGATGGGAGATTGGAATTCAAGGGCTTCTTTCCCTATAAATACCAATCATTTGACATTGGGAAAGGGCACTTGAGTTGTGAACTTGAAAGGATCTCCATAAGCGAGAACACTTTCGTTCTAATACTTGTACTTTTGGTCTAGCCCCGACTAAGCTTCGAGGTAGGGGTCGTTCTGGTCGGGTCTCGAGGGTGTAAGCCGTTGGAGGCTTGCGTGTTTGCGAAGCTTTACGCTTTCAAGTAAGAGCTCTAAGAAAGAACGAAGCACGCGTCTAAGGTATAATCGTCTTTCCTCTTTCTCTCGCTTAGTTAATTAATTATGTGATTATTAATTAATATGCTTGTTTAATTACTATAATTTTTGTGCGAATTTTGGGAGGGTTTTATTCCGCGTGATTTCGGAGATCACTAAACCCAACAGGGGCTTGGTGGGGTTTTGTAAGTAGGACTTGGTACGGTTTGCCGGCAGGAGTAATCTTGGAAGTGGTTGGTTGGGGTGGGGGTGGGTCGAAAGGTGAGTGCTTTAGGTGGGGTGGCAGGAAAAGGGGGAGGGGGTTGACAGATAAAGTCATATCTCCTAATCAAAAGAATTACCTAACTCCTCTAACTAAAGTAGATATGGAAGTAGGGTTGAATCTATAGGAAAACAAGTCTTTTTATTCCTAATTAAATAATATAATCTAAACTATCAAGTAACCAATGTTGTTAAGGGACATAAACTAAGGAGAATAATTAAACTAAAGCGATTAAGAATAATAGGAATAACTATAAATCAAAACCT
The DNA here is from genome assembly GCF_948465745.1 of Chenopodium album. Taxonomy (NCBI): domain Eukaryota; kingdom Viridiplantae; phylum Streptophyta; class Magnoliopsida; order Caryophyllales; family Amaranthaceae; genus Chenopodium; species Chenopodium album. Next base: position 15,611,618 of record NC_137847.1, on the reverse strand, counting down.
AGGGTATAGGTTCACCAATAATGAATATTCCAGGGCAAATCACAACAATCAATTATCAATGCATCAATTAATCAGATCATAAAGGGCTTTCACTACGTAATAAAATCATGGAATTAATCTACCGGTATTAAATCGCATCTCTCGAATCTTGACTTAACCATTTATAAATTACCCTGCCTATTGAAACTAAGCCTAAACATCAATTCTCATCTCTCGAATCTCGAATCAATATTGCAGAACTCGTACAATTAAACCAGGCCTAATCTAATCGCATAGCATTAAATCAATCAAGCATTGACAATCAACAATAATAAATTAGCCCTTCATATTATTTATGGATCCCCACAAACCCTTGAAATAAAACTACTCACACATATTTAAATCTAAGTTAAGCAAAACAAATAAGCAACATATAATTAATCAAAGCAAATAAATTACTATAAATAAAAGGGGAAAAATCGTTACAAAAGTAAACTAGAATAATGAATTGCAAAAACAAAAAGTGTAGAGAGAACAAGAGTAATGATCCAAAGCTTAAAACTAAAATCTGAGAAATTAACTAATGAAAAGATGTAATCGTCTCTAGCTTAACAAAACATACTTATACTTGAGCTCCAAAAATCCTAATTAAAAACAAACTAAAAAACATCAAAACACCCTCAGAAACACGCGCCCAGTCGGGAAACAAACTAAAAAATGTCAAAACACCCACAGAAACACCCGGTAGGTCGGGCGAAAGCTCGCCCAGCTGGGCCTGCCTTTCTGGTGAGAAGAACTTCACTCACGCCCGGTCGGGCACGACTTCGGGCAAGGACTTTTCTTCCTTATTTCTCGCCTAGCCGAGCGTGCCTTAGGGCGCACCACCTGGTCGGGCAAAGGCTCTTGGGCAAGGGAGCAACTTCAGCTTGGGTTATTTTCTCTTGGCCCAAATCCGGGTTTCCTCCTTAGGTCATTATAGCTCGGTCCATTGCCTTAAACTCTTATTCGCTGAGCCCTTAGTCACCAGTCCTGGGCTACAAAATATGGTCATATATCTTCAATGCTCGTAGTGGCTTCAACGGGAAATCTGCAATTTCCTATTAAACAATACCAAATCTATGAAAACATTAGAAAACACATATTAATAATAAATGTGGCTCTGAAGAGCCAAAAACACTCCTAAATATGACCAAAGGACTGGGGTAAATCACTATATAAAATGAACATATCAGGGTGGCTGCCGATCGAGGCTGGGTTAAGGGGTCTTTGTTAGTTGAGACGAACACTACAAGAGGGGAGGTGAATTGTATGTGAGTTCCTATTGCTACCTTTTTTGCGGAATATAAATAAACTGTAAAGGAACTTACAATGCACACAGATTTTTACGAGGAAACCTTCCAGGGCCCAACTGGAAGTAAAACCTCGACCCTTCCTAAGGGATTTCCGAAACCAAATCACTTCACTATAATAGGGCAATTCCGAATTACAACCTATTATACACAGACCTTTACTCACAAGTTCCACACTGAACTCGCTACACAGTAGGACCCTATCCTACCCAATCTAAGTCCCAAACTTAGATTCACTCGTACTCCCAAAGTACTCTCTCAGCCTCATACTAGAAGCTTACACACTGTATGAAAAATATAATTCACACACTCACCCAAGAACCCAACCAATACAAAATATATGACACTAGTATATGCTAGGCAAGCTATGCACAAAACCCGAAACTAATATGACAAAGATATAAGCTTGGCAAACTTACACAATTAAAGCACGAATGATTTCTTCAAGCATAAACTCCCCAAAAACTATGAAATGAGATTTCTACTATTTATACAAGTCTAGCTTGTATGGCAAGTAGGGTTTTCAAAATATAATTATGTTAAATTAACTAAATCTCAAAACACTGTTTTAAATAAATTATTTTCAAAGAAAATCTTTTCGGAAAACAAGATAAAGAAATATTATAAAAAAGAATAATATCTTTTTGATATTCAGTTTTTAAGACATAAATTATTCAGAAAATCATTTCCTGAAATCTATCTTTTTATCTTTTTCCGTTCTAATAAATTTGCCAAGCCTTTGCCACGCTTCTAATAGATTTCATGCATATCCTACTTAACATATTTAACAACATATCTAGAAGATAAAATCTTAACTAAATTAAGTTGATGTGCCGTTTATTCTGTACTCAAAGATTGCTTGGGCTTCACGCAGACCAGGACCAAGTTCCTGCTGTCTTCAAGTTCCTATTAAGGAACGTTCCTGTTAGGGAACTTAAATAGTTCTTGTTAGAGAACTAAGTTCCTGTTAGGGAACTCTTCTTTTATCTTGTTTAACCTTCTTAAAGAATTCTCTTCATGTTCTTCTTAGTCAAGGTTACTCTTCCACCACCAAGGTCCACTTCACCTACTCTTAATCAAACACTTAAAGAAATCTTTATTAGTCGAGTTTGCTTGAGTTTAAGTCTATCATCATCAAAACCTTTAAGCTTCAACAGTCTTTTTTTTAAAAAATGATTTGGTTTTAATTATTTTTAAACTTTGTTAATTTTGGCCAATAGAGTGGTGGTACGTGGACCCTTTTGTCGGAAAACAAGCTGAAATAAAGGATGGGGTGGTGATACCCACTAATTTAACGTTTGTAGGTAGTATTTTAAATTTATAATTTCGTAAAAGAAGATGGTTAATTAGAAAAGTGGTGTATTTGGAGGTAGATTTTTTAAAAATTTCCTAAATATTGTACATCTGTTATAAAGTAATGATTGAAAGTAACATTAAACTTAATAAAAGTTACCATAGTATATAAAAAATAAGGTACTCCAATACAAATAAAAGTTACATATGCTTTATTGATAAAGTTACGTTCTTTAAATGACTAAAAATTAAATATTTATTCATTAAAAGTAATTATATTACCCTTATAAAATTTATCTTGTTGCTTTTTTATATTAAAATCTTATAAAAGGCTAAAAGTTACCCCAATTTAGCTAAAAGTAACCCTGATAATATTCAATGTTTACTACGGAGTAATATTAACGTATTATGAGCGATTGAGTGTTAAAAGTATTAAAGACTTCTTTAATTATGCATGGGGGCTGGATCATAATGATTTTCATAAATCCAAACACTATATTATCAATGAAGTCAAGTATTGGCATAATAACTTAACTTTGATCTAAAGAATAAAAATCGCATTATTGCTAGAATTGAGGGAATTCATAAATTATTAGGTTTGGGGTATTCTAGATTCATTATTAATCTCGAAAAGGACTTACTAAACCAACTTAATGATATTCTAAAAATAGAAAGAATCAATTGGGCTCAAAAGGCAGAGTAGATTGGAGAAAATATGGAAATTAGTACACAAAATATTTTCATATTTTAGCCAAAGTTAAAAATAGTAGAGGAAAAATTCTTTGTTTTAAGGGTGAGGACGATGCTTGGATATATCATCAGCCTACCCTTACAAATATGTGTGTTAAACATTTCAAGGATATTTTCTCACCTAAACATTTTGCTCAACCGAGATTAGTGAATTTTTGTCCAAATTCTATCATTAATGATATCGAATTGAATGACATTTTATTGGATGTATATGTTGGAAATGATAGGAATGGTGTCCTTCGAACAAGTGCATTATTCCAATAGAGGGTTCGGAAATATTAGAAATCTAATTATTCAGTGAGGTCAAGTGATCGGAATGCCTAATTGGAGGCCGCTTCCGATCAATAATATTAATCTATAATTAATATTACAGCTTAATCTTGATTGAACCCTTCGGGTCACACCTAAGCAACTAACGATTCGATACGACGAATTATTCCGGAAGGATTTAATGAGTCGCTCGAGTATTATGAATTTAGACGTCGCAAATCGAGCTAGGAGCGTCGAGACTGAGCATCGCAAGTCGAGTCGAATTAGTAAAAGACGAGACGGTAAAATCTATAATTAATCAACAAATTACCAAAATACCCCTAGCATTGGAATGCCTCGAGAAAACCGAGTGCTAGAGGCAATGGTGCTAGCATGCTCACTGCACTAAGGCTAGAGTGCAGGGTGCGCATGGCTAGCTAGCTGCTGGCGCGTCACTAGCAATGCTAGCAGCACCAGCCACACACAAGCAGCAACAGCCCGCATTGCGTGCGTGGCTTACTGCGCGCATGTGCGGGCTGGTGCAAGGCCAGCACACCATTGCTGGCGCGCCAAGCACGCAACGCCCAGCAGCGGCATGCTAGTAAGCAAGGCACGCTTGCTTGGCCGAGGCCTCGACCAGCCCACAATTGAAAATGTTAATGTCATTAGAGATACTCTCTCGGAATTTGGTACCAAGTCCAGCCTCTTATCAGTCCAACCAAATCTAAGCTTATCTTTCCTCCAAAAATGAGTCTCACTCTCAAGCTTGCAATTCTCAACGTTTCTATAAAAGGGAGGCCCCAACGTTTGTAAAGTATCTTGGTGTCAATATTAGCCCCAATAAACTAAAAGAATCTGATTATTACAATCACCTTCTTGTTAAAACTAAGGATTTAATTATGGGATGGAAAGCTGTAGGGAATTATTTCAAGCATCCCACACTTGAGCCCCAATGTGATCATACACTTAAGTATGGTGGCGTCCAAAGGGAAGGAAGCTAGAACAAAAGAGTCACCAATAAGTTTTAGGAACTTGAAAACCGTTCACAGGGTGAAAGTTACACCCCTTCACGATCCATGAGATCGCTAACTCCATAGTGGTCCTGAACCATGACTAGATATTCAGGGATAAAGGTACAAATCCAACCTAAAAGATATTGAACCTGCCCTAAAAATAGGCCTCTACTTTATTCTTCTCATATTCATGTGCGCTTTCTGACTAACATACAATCAATATATTAATCCTAAACCTGTTTAATCTATGTTGGTTGAATATTAATTAATGCACAAACAAATCTATTATTGGCGATCACTTGAATTAAAATCATATTAGCCTAAATAAAATTATTAATTATCTTATTAAGCGTGATTTCAAGTACAATTCTCTTTAAATCTGCAAAAGAGGGCGTGATCAAGCAGTAACAATAATATAATCAAGCAACGTAATAATATTGACACAACAAACCATCATCATCATAATCTCATCAAAGCATAATAGTTATTAGCAAGATCCTAGACATGATACTAACATGATTAATAACAAATCCTAGCATGTCACAAAACAATAAAGATCAAAGCTTTATTCCTAACATGATACTAACATGATAGAAGAAATAGGAAGCAACTTAAATATGATACTGGAAAGCAATAAATAACATCCTAACATGACACTAGGAATTAATATAATTTAAACATCCTTTATAAAGATATAGAGCAATAAAATTACTCACTTTGTTGCCTCCTATCTCTTTCTATCAAAACAATACTCACGTTAGTAACTTTAAGGAAAATTTTAAATCAAACAATTAATTTAAATAATTGAAATAGGGATATGGGACCAAACCCTCAGAAATTATCAACCTTTCACGTCGAGGGCGAAGGTAACTTCGAGCTTTACTAAGTGTGTCTAAGTCTCGTGATGGACGAATGGTGTTTGAAAAGGCAAGGCTTAGAAAGAGGGAGAAAGAATAAGCTTTTAGCTTTTTTTAGAGAGAATATATGATTGATTGTTTGTTGTTGATCTAAAATGGAGAAAATCGTTCCTATTTATAGAGAAAACATCCGAAAACGATAGAAAAGAGTTAGAATTCGAATCGGAGTAAAACTGCACCCATTGCGGCGCGACAAGGCCATCGCGACGCAATGGACCTGTCGCAACACGATGGTGCTGCTGGATAAATTTTTTCGTACGGAATCCTTTTCCCAATATAATTGGATATTAGAGTCTGTACTTTATCATTTAAAGTCAGATTAAATCCTTTAAAACACTTGTTTTATTCCAACTAAAATTCTTTAACTTTTCTAAAAATATAATTATTAATCCTAATCCCTTTAGAACTGAAAATAACCTTCTAGATTATTCTAGAAAATTAAAGTAATTCCTAATGACTTTAAGAATGATAATTAATGGACTCTCCACTTGATCATTGGGTCACCCATAAAACCCATTGAATATCCAATTTAATATTTGGGCCATAACTTCCTCATTATTCATCGGAATTGGGCATATTATATATCGTTGGAAAGTTTTTTTCGAGCCCTATCCAACTACACTATTATTGGACCCATATCATGGACCAAACAAAATTGGATTGGACATTTTCATAAGGTACGAAAAAAAATATTTTTGAAAACAGAAAGAAATATTTTTATTATTAAAAACAGAGGCATCATGAGACTCTTTCACATTTCACTTCGTTTGATAATCAATGACGTGAAAAGTACTCATCACTGAGTTTGGTTTTGGGGAGACACAATTTAGTGTCTACACAAGCCAAACTTCTTAATATGGCGAGGAGGAATACTTTGATTAAATTCGTGTTAAATTTTATCCTCTTTATGCCATGCAAACTTCTCTACTCCCTTGCTCTATCCTTGATAGGGATGGCAATGGGGCGGATTGGATGCGGATGATGGTACCTCCGTACCATACCCACCTAAAAATCTTATACCCATCCCAGCCCCACCTCCCGTGGTGGGTACAATATCCATATCCATACCCGCCCCAGGTACAAGATGGGATCCATCCCCGCCCCACCACCCACTTGGATAACTGCACCTACCCTAAACCATTCCAAATCCACTGCCATGATGTTTTATTGTATTACATTAATGACAATTATATCAAATTTGGTTAAAAAATTTAAGACTCTTACTTTAGGCAGATTGGGCCGAAAGGGGTATCAAGTTTAATTTCATAAATTCTAAACTTTTCTAAAGGAAATATGGGACGGGTATAGGGCGGGTATGGAGCAGGTTTGCTCTAAAATCCATACCCGCCCGATCACCCATGGCGGGTACATATTTTATACCCATCCCCGCCCTATCACCCGCCAAACCCCCGTTCCTCCATCCCCGCCCCACTTGGGCGGGGATGGGGCGGGTCTCCCATTTAACTCGAACCACTGCCATCCCTAATCCTTGATACTTTTGGAAGAAGTTTTAGAAGGTTTATTTGGAATAAATTGGATAGGTCCCATTATCTAGCTAGAACAAGTTGGGATAAAGTATGTCTTCCCTTAGGGTTAGGAGGTTTGGGTAGCATATTCATAATTTGAGGAGTTAGAATATCTCATTCATGGAAAAGTTGGGATGGAAAATCATTAATGATCCCTCTAAGCTTTGGGTTAGAATTCTTAGAACCTATAATAAAAATATTCTTCATTTCTCAATTGTTTTCTCAATCCCTCGGACTCTCCTCTTTGGAAAGATATTCTTGAAGCAAAGGACTTACTTATACAAGGTCTTTCTTATAGAATGGGCAATGGGGAGGACATTTGTCTTTGGTATCATCATTGGGTGGGGGAAAATCCTATTGATCTTGCAATTGACAAACCTATTCCAGATTTGATTGCTATTGGCAAGTTAACAAAATTATACGAAATGGAAGGTGGGACCATAGCAGAATCAAACACATTATTCCTGATTTTCTATGCTCCCAAATTGAGAACATTCCTCTCCCTACTATTGCTTGTGTTAAGGATTCGATTCGTTTGGGAAAAAAAAGTAAACGGCCAATTCTCGATCAAATCTACCTATCATTTATGCTCCAATTTTCCATCTCACCCTTCTTTTCCTAATGTAAGTTGGAAAAAAATCTTGAGTATCAAATTTCCCTACAAACATAAAATGTTGCTTTGGAATGCTGTCCACCAAATCTTACCTACTGCCTCTATTCTTAACTTAAGTATCTCCAATTTCAACCCTAGCCTATTTTTACAAGATGCAATCTCTCTAATGAAAGTCATCTCCACATTTATCGTGATTGCATTAGCTCAAAAGTTTTGTTCATGAGAATTTTGCAGGGTAATATACTGGATGTAGGATCATTTATCACACTTTTTACAATGTGGATTAGGTTGATTGGATCAACTATAATCTACGTTTGAGTGGTAACTGAAAAACTATTTTTTTAGTAGCATTGTGGCATATTTGGAGAGTGAGGAACCAGGCTATTTTTCAACTTTCTTTGCTCCACCCTATCACTCATTTTAACAGCTTTATGGTGGACTTGGTTGCAACTTTAAATGCCTTTCAGGGTACAGGAAAAGAAACCAATGGAACGAGGCAATGAAGCAAAATGGAAGTGGCCAGCAAAGGGCTCAATGAAGCTGAATGTGGACGGGGCTTGGAGGAGTACTAGAATACCTGGAGCGGGGCGAGTTGTCAGAACCGGTGATGGAGCATGGCTCGGAGGGAGATCTTGGAAAATAAAAGCTAGAAACCTTGCTGAAGCCGAGCTTATTGCAATCAAAGAAGGGATGATGATGGCAAGTGAGGCAAACTTGAAGAAAGTCATTGTCAAGACGGATGCTCAGTCACTCAGAAGCACGCTTGAAGACATTGGTAAGAAAGGAACACATGAGCTAGCAGTAATCCTTAAAGATATTGGGGAACTGCTTAATAAGCCATGCAAGTTCAAGTTCAGTTACGTGCCAAGGGAAGCAAATGAGGTGGCTCATTACCTAGAGATTCTAGCAGTTGACATGGATGGGCCCATCATGAACCACCCTGCTGTCCCAAACTATGCTAGGAATGTCTATGAGAACAACATCATTGATAGCCGCAGCACTTGAATTTGTTCTTGTGCTTGGTGTTCCTTGTCAAAGCTTGAATGATAACCTAATTACTTGTGTGGATCAGGCTGATTGACAAATATTTGTAAATTAGTCCACTTGGTGGGCCATGGTCTGTTATATTTTATAATAACGCAAAGTACAGACTTCAACTGTGAGAAACTAATGACATGACTTTGGACGTTTGAGACGGAGGTAAGTAACGTAGTTACCCAAATTTTATTCCTTAAAATTAGAAAAAAATTATATTACTCCTGAATTCTCATCTGGATCTTCATCGTAACACATAGCGTATTCCACAGAAGAAGATGATCCTCTAAGAAGATAAAACTCCGACGACATATACAGTAACACCATAACAACTTCAATAAAAACGTATTTGTTTCAATTACCCATCCTCCATGATAACCAATAAAGACACAATTTAGACAGAACTTACACGGGGATTGCTTAGAGCAACTTAATTACGAGTGTTGTTCGACTTAAGTGAATTGGTCAAAGGAATTGAATTTCGAGGCAGTAAAACTTATGTGAATTGCCGGGAGGATTTGAATTTCAAATTTTACTTGAGTTCAAATTTGGAAATTGCTCGGAGAATATTGAATTTGGGGAATTCCTCCAATTTAGGGTTTGAAAAGGGAAAGTGATTACGAAATACAAACGGAGGTTACGTTATTGACCAACCCCAACGTTAGTCAACATTTTGCCATGTCATTCAGCCATTTGAGGAATATCTCGCTACAGTTACAAAATTACCCCCAAATAAATCGTTGAAAAGACTAAAATAAACCCTGATTGGATGACTTTGTCACTTAGCCTAATGAACTTGTATTTCCTCGTAGTTTGGGTATGGAGGACAAACTTGTGTTTTTGTTTGGTTAGTAGGATTAAAAGTACTAATCAAGATCTGTGATGTATGAGAAAATATATAACGAAGGGTAATTCAGACTTTTTGCAAACCATAAATATCTAAAGTACTTCTGCAAATCGAATTAGTACCATTGTAGTTCTTAGTGGTAGTATTTTAATTCTTAGTAGTACAAATTTGTCATTCAGTAATACTAAGTTGTTTGGTAGTAGTAGATAGCTGATTTCATCTTAAAAGTTAGAAAAAATTTCAAATAAGCTATTAAGTTTGTCAATATTCAGCAGTATTATTAATAGTCTCAGTGGTAGAAAACTATGGTTCAGCAGTACAAAAATAGTATCCAGTGAAAGATTTTAAATAAACCGATTTTTCTTGAGCAAAATTTTACTAGTTGTCTTATTGATAATTATTTTATAATTTTACAATCTTAATTTTAGTAGCTGCGTTAATTTGGTATCAGAGCCATACGGTTAAAATTAAACTAAATTGGTAATTAAATTAATAATTAAGTGAAACTGGAGAATACTAGAGTTTCTACTGAGTGTAAGAAGCCTGATTTTAAGCACTACTATCATATTCCTGAAAATACTAATAATTTTGGCCCACTCCTTAATTATATTGTAGATCAAATTGGTGAGCTTAAAGTAGAAGTTGATAGCATACATTGTCGTTGCATGAGCAGTGAACATAAGCTATTAACAACAATATCAGAGATTAATAAAAATTTAAGCGAGCTAAAAGAACAAGTTAAACAAGTACAACTTGCGTTAACAAACGAAGTTAAACATCAATTTAACAAAGAAGTATCACCTAATAAGGAAAAGATTGTTCCTTATAAATATAAATATCGTTTTCAAAATTTAGATAAAAAGAAAAAATTTACAGTGTCACTCCCTAAAATACCTACTAGTAACCAAGAAAAGAATAAAGAAACTAAAGATGAGCTCTCATGTTCAGGAGAAAACGCTTAACGAATTGCAAATCTTATTTGATAAAGAAGAAGATCCTGATAAGCTAAATGAAATTATGGACTTAATTTCTGAAAAAGGAATTAATTCTGAAATAGAGGAAAATACTTATGTTTCTTTAGAAGAAGATTTGTATCAACAAATGGGATTAATGAAGTTAAATGATCAAGACTCTTTACCCATAGAAGTTGTCCGACAAAAGATTGAAAATAAACTAGGAAAAAGAGTAATGGATAATAATGATGTTAAAAAAGAAATTATTAATGAAAATATTAATGTAAACAATGTTATCCAAAGACTTAGGTATCAAGGAGAAGGAATATGCACACGACCAAGATACATACCAGAGAAAACTACCCGGTTTAGCGTCAAGGTTATGCCTAACCAAATTCCTAAACAGGAAGAAGTAACTCTTGAACCTATAAGTCAAACTGATTATAAGCTTAAATTAGATGGTGTAAAGAGATAGACAAAATGTTTTAGATCAGTGAAAAAAGAGTACGAGTAGTGTACTTAATCTAAACACTGAATGGACTTCTGAAAATTTCTTAAATTATATCGAATATAGTTTCTATGGCTGTGTAGAAGATTCGTATGATGGTGTAGATGAAGTACTAGTAGAAAAATGTAAAAGAGCACCGGTTCAAAACCCCCCTTATAGCACCAGTTTTGAACCGGTGTTCATTTGAGGGATGCCAAAAAGTGATAGTTTTTGCCACAAGTTCAGAACCGGTGCCAAAAATACCCTTAAAAAATAAAAATTTAAAAAAAAAATTTGCTTTTTTTTCCTCTAAAATGGTCAGCAAACAACATATATATATAAACTTATACATTTTCATTAATAACTAGGAAAAATTTACACTTTTCATCCAAAAAACAAAAGGACAATAATGTAAATTCTATGCAATTTCACTCTTCTATGCCAACTCACACCTCACTTTTTCCTACTTTGAACAAGCTGTGCTACAACTTCCTTCTCTTGGCCCTCTAACTCCTCTCTTGCTTGATTTAATTCATCATGCTCCAACATCACCATTATTCTTTCTGATAAAAAACAACAACAAAACCATCAGATCAGTAATTCATCACAAGGAGACAATGCTCTTTTGATAAACACACAAAAATCAAACAATAATTATTCAAACTGACATCTCAATCATCACACTTAGGTTGCTCTATCCATATAACTGCACTCATGCCAATGATAAAAGAAAAGATTGGTTCAGTGGGTAAATAGCTTATTCTAAGATGAAATTTTGGCAGAAATTCAGTACCATTATGTAAAGTATAAACCAATAAAGCATTGCAGATACAAGTATCCATTAACCATAATATTCAGCCGGCAGAATGATAGATAATAATGTTCTTTCATTCATGTGTGATATCTCTATAAATAGTACGATAAAATCAACCAGCAAATTCAGCAATACATTACAAAGATGAGATGGCTGGCACAATCTGTCCTTCACTAAGCAAGTTTGCAGATGTCTTCATAATCCACATTATACTTTCTCGAAAATTAATAATAGGCATAAACTCTAGCATCTTCAAGCAACATACCGTGGTAAACATATCTCATTGATAACATATCAAAAACACAAATGCATGCAGTGCCTATTTTCAACACGAAACATACTAAGTCCCTTTGATAGAATATTAACAAATGCTAGTCAAGGTCACAGCATTTCAATCTTAAACAAGAAAGTTATGAAAATAGATGATACTCACAGCGAAAGAGATGCTTAGAAAGAGTTTCATTGGGCATGAACTCAGCAACTAGCAATCTCTCATCACCCTCACAACAACACCCAATTAAATTTGCCATTTTCTCACTTCTCAGCAGCCCTACCGCTCTTGCTTCCTCCTACATTTTATATCAAATTCCAATCAAACATCCAGAAGCAGCAACTCTTAAATCGTCCAATTTGAACTCAGTGAAACTCGGTTGAGACTCACTTTCATCTTTCCCTCCGTTTTCTACAATCACCCAGAAATCAAAAACACATAAGCATAAAATCCCATCAAAGATTAAACTACAAATAGTTAGACAACATCCACAAACCCAATCTTCGATCTCAAAACATAATAGACCATTACTCCTCCTGGATCAGATTCCAGCAACTAAAACCCAATCAAACCCATAATCCCCTTTAATCCCGATTCCAATTTAATCTCATTCATGTAACTTACCAATATTAGCTAACAAGAGGGACAAAATCGAACTCACAATCGAACTCAAAATCAAACATCACATACAAACTCAAACCCAAACACAGCAATCACATCACAAAATCCAAAATCATAACCCTAAAACTCAATGAAATCGAAATCAAAACCCAAATTAATATACTTTGGCAGGGTATCTACTTTTTTTCAATATGTGAATAAGAGGATCTTATTGAAGACTGGACATGCTTTAAAATTAATATACCTCCTTGCCATAAATAAATAAATCTAATACAGTCTATTGATTCAATTAGTTATATGATATCGGCTATAATTGCAAAACGAGGCATATCAATCTTTCTGCCCCTGCTAATAAAACAATGTTAACAGCTTAGGTCCAAGACAGAAAAATGGAACCACTTGTTAGTCAATCTATGAAGGGATCAGAAATAAAAATTCTCAGGAAATGCTCTACTTTATTATACTTTATTTTCATGTTCGGTACAGCATCGCTTTCATAAGGAATTATTCACCAAAAACGCTCAATATGATCTTGACACACAAAAAAAATTAAAATTCACACAATATAGCATGGACAAAGGAGAATCAAAACACCAGCTTATGATTCTTTGACTCTCGACACTATATGAGATTATGAACTACCACATTTCAATTTATCTTTATTAAAGAGATGCAGGACAATCTAGATTTTTAACAAACTCCCGAGAAGTAGTTTTATGAAGAAACTCCCGAGAAGTAGTTAATCGAGTTTTATGTCAAGATTTTATAGTGTTGAGATACAATGAATGAAAAATCAAGCAAACAACGGATTATCATTTCTAACTGTGAGGAATGGACAACCATAACTAATGAGAGGACAATGTTACTCAACTTATTATTTAAAAACAGAACACAAAATTTATGTTAAAGTAGAGTATTATAGACACTAGAAATATCAATTAACATGTGAACTTTTTTTTTATTTCCATGTTTATCAAATGGTATTACAGACGCAATACCACTACACAGATCAAGCAACCAAGGATCAAACATCCGAATGCTCAAATTCTAGCAACATGATAAGCATTTGGGGTGATTGTGCCCTCATATTCAACAACAGTACAACACTCTTTCTCTTCAATCACCAAACTATCTAAAAGAACCCATTTTTGCAGCTCTGAACGAATTTTCCCACATAAATTATATCAACAAATTGACAAAACAACATCAAATATCGAGATTTTTCATCCAAATATCATAATAACAGCAACTAAAACAATCAAAGAGGCAACAATCAATAATTATAAAGGTTCAAACTGATTGATTTCACGAAATAAATCCATACAAAACCAAAATCTCCAACAAAATTGCAAATTAAAAAACTAAAATTACGAGAAAAAACTAAAACCCATTAAACAGAAACAAGAATTAAACATCCAGGAGTACCTCATTTCAATTGAGCCTGATTCGTATTAAGGAGTGCATCACCCTTTAATCGCAATCCTCTACAAATTAGCACAAAAATAATCAATAAATCGGCAAGAATTGAAATTTAAACATCAAGTTACAGAATATGAAAAAGAAAGCAGGATTAATTGTGAAATTTCACAAAAACTGAATGAAAAAGGAGATAAATTACATAAATTGAATGAAAATTGTTTCAGAATTCCCTAGCCATCGATAGAGTTGCTTGCGGCGCAATTATGTCGAAGGAGAGAGGAAAGGAAAGGGAGAGCGACGGTGGCTTCGAGATCTGGCCGGCGGTGGCTTCATGCATGTGACTGCGAGTTTGAGGAGAGAGAAGCAGAGAGATCTAGTTGAGGAGAGAGGACTCAGAGGAGAGAGAGAGAGAGAGAGAGAACACGAGTTGCTGAGGAATGAGAAAGAGAACACGAAAGACAAAGAATAGAGGGGCGGGTTTTTTTTATATATATAAATTGCCACCGGTTCAAACCGGTGCCATTTCACCAATTTGGCAACGGTTTAGTTTGAACCGGTGGCATTTCTTTTATACTAATCCCGCCTAATTTTTTTGCCACCGGTTTTTAAGAACCGGTGCCACTAACTCGATGCCTATTTGTATTTTCTACTAGTGAAGAAGTCAAAACTACGTTAAGAGCTAATAAATCGCGTACTAGGATGTTTAGACAGCTATGTCAATACATTGGCTTGGAATTTATTGGTCTTAGAGCTAAACCTAATGAGAAAAGAATGGAATATCAAAGAAAGTTAAGTAATTTGTCCATCTGTAATATGAAAAATGTCGAGAACTATATTATGGAATTTGAAACATATTATTATAAAATTGGTGAAAATGAAACAAATCTTGGAATGTTCTATGATAAATTACCAAGTCATCTTAATGAAGAAATTAGTGAAAAATATCAAGAATGGAGAGAGAAATTCTTAGCTAGGGATGCCCTAGGTAATAGAATTGCTTTCCTAAGAAAGTGGATTGAAAAGAAATATAGAGAGGTTGGAGGAACTCAACAAATGAAGAGACAATTTCTCACTTGTTGGGATTTCCCAAATAACTATGGATGTGAAAGAAAAAACTATAATAAGAGAAGGAATTATAAGAAAAATAAATTTGACAAATCAAGAGAAGAAGCCTATAAAAAGAAGTACTATAAATACAAATATAGAAAACCAAGTATGTTTTTCAGAAAGGCAACATATTGTCCTGAGAAAAAAAATACATGCAAATGTTGGTCTTGTGGAGAACTAGGGCATTATGCTAATGAATGTAAAAAAGCTAATCATAAATTAATGGAAGCCTTAGGTAGTTGGGATTACATAGAAATACTAGAAGACGAGGCTTTAGAATTGGCGTTAAGTAATAATAAAGGAATAGTAGAGATAATAGAGGAAGAAAATGAGTATAACAAAGAACTTGAGGATAGCGAATTTGAAGAAGAAAATTATGAAGAAATAAATAATATGATGGAAGGAGAAGAGTTAGAAAATTCAGAATCAAATGACAATGATGAGGATAAAAGCAAAATGACTATAGGTCAACTAAAAAGAGCTGAGCATTCATTTGAAGATAATGACCTAGATCATATAAATAAAGAAAGCTGGAATTTCCCCCAGATTACTAAGGATAAAATATTTAAAACTTCTTTCTTTAAAACTAGAACCAAATATGTATGTGAAGAAATGGAAGGAAGTATATAATCGAAGATTGTGAACAAAAGGCAACCGAAATTAATATCATAAATTGGAAAAGTATCAAAAAACATAAAGAAAAAGGAAATTATAGTTATATTTGTATTGGTGCAGTACTAGTATACATAACTCCTTTACAAGATTTTGGCAAGGATGTTAAATGCTTGAGTTTTATTTGTGATATTAGACATAAAGAGTTTTATGATCAAATAATTAGTGGTATCACTTGTAACTTAAGTCAAGGAACGATAAGCTATATATGTGAACCTAGATATTATGTGAGCTTAGAAGATTCATTTGCGTCAAAGTTTCTAGCTATCAAGCTATTAACAAAAGGAGTAAAAATGCATAAAGGAACATGACCTATACAATTAAGATGGAAGGTGGTTTATAAGTTGGTAAATACTATAGATTCATCTTTTAAAAAACAATTAGTCGATCTCAGAAATATGAGCAAGGAGGAGGTCCTAAAAAGAAAATTACATCTATAAAAGTAAATCCTAACGAAATTGAAATTGAAAAAACTTGGGAGGAATTCTTTATGAATCCTGCAGTTAGTAATAGATCAAGTAAGATATTAATTGATGAACCAAGATTACTTCATATTGGGATGACTACAAAGCCTAGAATACAGAGAAATATGACTCTTAGAACACCAAGTCTAGGTAGACAAAATTCAACAATAATAAGGATGAAAAAACAAGGTGATGAAAAGCCAGAAGAGGATGAAGAAGAAATGTTAGTTCTACTAAAGAAACTAAATGAAAAATATGAGAGTATAAAAGCCTTAAAACAACCGGCAAGGCATAGCATTGATTTGGGTTCATACTCTAATTTAAAGATAAATGAAGATCTAAATAATCCTATTGATAAAAGAAAGGTAATTGGATATAAGACCAAAACTGTGAGTGAACCAGTATGTGAAGATGAAGTTAATATGCAAATGGAAGCTTGTAATGAAGTAACCAGTACAAATCCAAATAGCATTTATATTCCAATTGATATATGCATTGAAGAATATAATAAATATAAATTATGTGCATATATTGATAGTGGTTGTTCTACATGTTTTGGAAAAAGATCTTATTCCCAGAATTTTTATGGAAAAAGTTAAAAATCCTATGTAAGTTAGAATTGCTAATAACAGTGTCATGATGCATACGGAAATAATTGAAGAATTACCTATAGAAATTGGAGGAGTTCAATGTGTTATTCCTATTTTATGGGCAACTAATCAACCTAGCCATGATATGATAATAGGAAATAACTTTCAAAGGTTATAATCTCCATGCACTTAGACCATTGATCAAATTATCTTTACTATAAATAGTCATTCTGTTCTTATACAGAAAATAACAAAGGCTTATACTCATCAGACTATGGAATTTACGCGCAGCCAGCGTGGTGATAGGGTTACACCTACACAACGAGAGGTTGCACTTAGAATTTCTGAGTGTGATTCATCATTAACTAATCAGATAAATAAGCAACAAGAAAAGTTATGTGAAAATTATATTCTACAAATCCATTAGAACATTGGGAAAAGGATAAGACATTTGCTAAGATAACTCTAACAAATCCTAATAAGATTATTAGAGTAAGAAAAATGGTTTATACCTACCAAGATTGTCGATGAACAAATAAAAGAATTATTGAATAAAAAGTTAATTAGGAATAGCAAGAGTCCTCACAATAGTCCAGCATCCATGGTAAGGAATCATGCAGAAGAAAAGATAGGAAAAGCTAGAATGGTCATTAATTACAAACAATTAAATGATAATACTGTTTTTGATGGCTATTACATTCCTAATAAAACTTTGTTATTTAATAGAATACAAGGAGCCACATGGTTTTCCAAAATGGATTGTAAGAGTGGTTATTGACAAATTAAAATGGAAGAAGAAAGTATTCCATTAACTGCATTTAGTGCCCCTCAAGGGCATTATGAATGGTTAGTAATGCCTTTTGGATTAAAAAACACTCCACAAATATTTTAGAGAAGAATGGATAATATTTTTAGAGAATTTAATCATTGTTGTTTGGTTTACATAGATGATATTTTAATATTTCAAAAGATTTAGAGCAGCATAAGAATGATCTTAAAGCGGTAACTCAAAAATGTGTTGAACATGGTATAATCCTTGGGAGAGAAAAATGTGTTTATGCTAAACAGGAAATTGAGTTTCTAGGATTAGAGATTAAAGCACGACAGATAATATTGCAAAAACATATTCTAGAAAAGATAGAAAAATTCCCAGATAAAATTGAAGATAGAAAACAACCAGAGAGCTTTCTAGGATGTTTAACCTATGCTTCTGATTTCATAGAAAATCTTGCTCTGTTAAGGAAACCATTACAACAAAAACTCAAGAAAGAAAAAACTTGGAATTAGAAGGAAAGTGATTCCAAAATTGTTCAAAATTAAAAGCTATCTGTAAAGATCTTCCTATACTAACACTGCCTACTAGTGAAGATGATTTAATCCTTGAAACAGATGCTAGTAATGAGCATTGGAGTGCTGTGTTAAAAATCAAAGAAGGAGAAAGACTTTGCAAATATAGTAGTGGAAGTTTTAATAAAGCTGAGTTAAATTATCCCACAATGCAAAAGGAAATTCTTACACTTATTGGAGGGATCGAGAAGTTCTTAATCTTCTTAGCCCCTAAACAGTTCTTAATAAGAACAGATTGCAAAGGCATACTTGGTTTTGTTAAAAAAATTTTGTCTAATATGCAAGCGCAAGGAAGACTCCTGCATTGGCAATTATGGCTTAACCAATTCTCTTTTACTGTTGAACATATTCAGGGATCAAAGAATTCTTTGGCGGATAGTTTGACCAGAGAATTAGCTAATGTCGAAGAAACTCAAGGCAACACAAAAGCCTCCTGCACACCAACTCCAAAAGATGGATGCAGAGAGGAAAACTCTCATTGACGAAACAGAAAATGCAATGGAGCGGGTTTCACCCTCCAGTTGGGCCTTGATGCAAGGCTTGATCATTTCAGCAAAACAACAATCACGAGATGGTTTAATCAAGGGTTGCCACCGAGCAGTCCAAAGGCTATTGATGTTTGAAGTAACAGTCATGTTATTTCAACTCATCCCTGATATACAGAATATAATACTTAATAAAATAAGAGATAACGATTTCAGAACATGGTACGAGCTAGTAGTTACAAGATCCAGCCGACTCTATGATGTTAGAGACTTATGGGTAGAACGAGTAGAGTAACCTACAAACTCTAAGGTAGCAGCATTATGCATCAATCCATATCCTCTTACTCGAAACGCTCCATTCATTAAGATACATTACCAAGCTTGGGATTATGGAATGGTATATGCCTTTCATGATTTCCCTACTCTTGATGACTCTTTCTTTTCAAAGCTTACAAAGTTTCAGCAATATGCATTTAATAAAGTCCGAAGGTTTTGTTATGATAAAAAAGATTATCTTCTGCTAGCAGCAAGGGTGCAATGTACGAATATTGAAGTTGTGGAAGGAAAGGTCAGTTCGCCTCATTATTTGATAATATTCAGGAAAGTGGCCTTTAGTACTCAAGATCCCATACTAATTCGTCGGAAGACTGTTAAAAATCCAACTGAAGCCAGAACACTGGGATTTTTCTACATTTCACAATATCTTAACGATTTTATAAAAAGGAAAGAAAATCCTCCTGTTATATTTCATGTTGGTAATACAACAATTGTGGCACCTAACGAGATGAAAGAATATTTAGTAGATGGCATAAACAACACCGAGTCAATCTACAAATATTTAGAAGATGTTGAAAGTTGAAAGTTTCTGTCATTTGAAGGCCATGAGTATTTGTTTGAAGCCTTCATAATTTGGGATGAATCATATGCAGCCAAATGTGTTGTAGATTTTGGCATAGAAGAAGAGAATCCTATGTATGTCCATTATGAAGACGGTAAGGATAGTGAGGGGAGCCTACAAGATATGATGATGGATGAGATTATAAATGCTTGAGCCCACACCAGCAATAATTCAAAGAACTTTCACTGTAGCCACGTTTTGTTAATTTTTCTACCTTAAAGTATCTTTGTAAAAAGCAATGGTGTATAATTGCTTGCTGAGTCAGGATAAGGATCCTATGTAGCTTTGCTTCCCTATATAAAGGGACTAAGGACAAGAAGTAAAGACAGAGGGAGAGAGTGGGAAGAGTTAGCTAGAGAAATTCGCAGAAAGCATCAGAGAGTCCTCTAGAGAAAAAACTCACCTTAAGAGAAAGATTGGTACTCCATCTCTCTTAAAGTAGAGAAAACTCTAGTTCAGCTTATGTCTATTTAAGCTTTCAGTGTGTTGTAATATATGAGTGTTGTAATCTTTTCAAGTTAAATAAAAGTTTCTTTCAAAAAGGGAACATTATCCCCTTGAACCTTATATATCAAATGAGTTATCTTTATGTTTAAGAAATTCCATCATAAACACAATAAGAATTGTTTGATTAGAGATTACAGTCTAAGGTAGGAAACGAATTAGAGTTGTGATGTGCTTGATCTAAGGAAGACAGGGTTGGGGTTAGCTACCTTGGTAAAGCTGGAAGCTCAGAACACCGGAGGTTCCAGTGTCGACTAAGTTCAGGTATTGGTCAAAACTCTCTAGTTAAATAATTATTATTGCGAAGCATGGTGGGCTATTAAACTAAAAAGTTAATTTATTTAGATATATAAGTAGTAGAGTTGTGATAATTAGTACCATTAAAAGTCATTAATCGAAAAACAAGAAATTATTACTCTTAATTATAAAACGTTATTATTAATTGCTTCCTTTAGTAGTACTATTAATAGCATTAGTGGTATAATATAAAGTGTCGGTAATTATTATTAAAAGTTCCAGTAGTACTATAACGAGTCCCAGTAGTGTTGAAAAAAAGAAAAGGGACCACTTGTTATGTATATGCATATGCATATCTTACCTTCCGAGGGCTTCCAAACAGAGGGTTGTGAGACAGTAAAGTCATGTCTCGTAAGGGTAATGTAGGCATTTCAGACGTCAGTACTATAACGAGTCCCAGTAGTATTGAAAAAAAAGGGACCACTTGTTATGTATATGCATATACATATCTAACCTTCCAAGGGCTTCCAAACGGAGGGTTGTGAGACAATAAAGTCATGTCTCGCAAGGGAATGTGGGCATTTCAGACGTTAGTTTAAAGTTGTCTCATTGAGTTATCAAATAATGTCACTGGAGTTTCAGTGGTACAAAATACACTCTCAGTGATACAAAATATTGTCTCAGTGGTACTTCAAAAAGCTCCACTAGAGTTTGAGTGGAACAAAATATAAACTTAGTGGTAGTGGTCCCTATAAATTTTTATCCGTTTTGCACATGATACATGTCTGAAAAGTTTTAATGGGCTCCACATCACCTTTTTCACTCTTCCTATCTCTCTCCTCCTTTTTCTCTTTTTCTTATACTTTTACGTTATTTTAATAGTTATGAGACATTTCACTCCCTTTATACTTCCTCCTAGTGGTGGGCATGGGCCGTGCCGGGCCTGCCGTGGGCCGTGCCTAGGCGGGCCATGAACAGTGTCGTGCCGGGCCGTGCCGGCCCACGGTGGAGGCGGGCCGTGCCGTGCCGTGCCGGCCTTCAAGGTTTCCCTGTCCACGGCACGGCACGGCCCACCGTGCCGGTCGTGCCGTGCCGGGCCGCCCGTCGTGCCGGCCACCGTGCCGGCCCACGGTGGAGGCGGGCCGTGCCGGCCCACGGGCCACGGCTTACCCTTTTTTCTTTTTCTTTTTTAAAAAAAAAAATTAAAAAAAACTTTAAAAAAACTTGAATTTTTTTTATGAAAGAAAAAATTGAAT
Source organism: Chenopodium album (assembly GCF_948465745.1). NCBI lineage: Eukaryota > Viridiplantae > Streptophyta > Magnoliopsida > Caryophyllales > Amaranthaceae > Chenopodium > Chenopodium album. Next base: position 15,589,922 of record NC_137847.1, on the reverse strand, counting down.
TGAATAATTATACAATTTAATATTTGAATTTAATAATTATTAAATTTTTTATGGAGTTAAGTTATATTAAATATTGTTTAAATTATATTAATATTTATTGTTCATTCATAATTTACTATATATCATATTATTCATATAACTATATAAGTATTAGACAAAAATTAAATAACAATATAACATATTCCATAAAATTAAAAGTTGAAAAAATTCATTCATAAAAATTTATTAAGTAAAAGATAATATGAAGTACAAGTGTACAACTAACAATAATTGATGAATAACTTATTTTGTTATTTTATTATACGGCTAATGTTAATAGAGTACATAGCCAACATAGGAAATACTAACATTTTCACTAATTAATAGAGTACATAGGAAATACTAGAATTTTCGCTAATTAATATTAATTCTCGAGTTGTTGGTAATCTTCAATCAAGGTCTTCATTATCTTCTTCGTCTTCATCTTCGGCTTCATGTTCACTAGCTAATGCGGAGGAGCTAGTTGAACCAGAACGATCGGAACCATCGATGTTGTCGTTGGCCGTAAAAGTACGATCTTGGATGCGTTCTTGGGCATCCATCCAATCCTTCAAGCAAACACACATTTCTAGTGTTTCGGGCTTCAAACTTGTTCTTCTATCGTCTAGAACCCTTCCCGAAGCACTAAAAGCTCGTTCCGAGGCAACGGAGGAGGCTTGGATGCTGAAAATATCACGTGCCATTGCCGCCAAAATTGGATGCTTTGTGCTTTGGGATTTCCACCAATCTAGGATGTCCATCCCCAACCTCGAATCTTCGTCCAAGCCTTTCATGAAGTCGTAGTTTAAGTACATTTGCAACTCCGAAACATCGCTTTGTGTTCGCCTTGATGATGATCCACTACCTGAAAACTTAGATAACATGTTAGCAGCTTGGGCCGCCAAACTTTTGCCCGTTTTACTTACGCTTTTGGATGTTTGAGAAGGGGCAAAATGAGTGACGGTTCCATATTTAGATTCATAAACTCTATATAACTCAAAAAATTTATCTTTCACATGATTTTTATATTGTTCGACACCATCACCGAGTTGCATGCATTCATAGTAAATATCAATTAGCATAAATGTGCCATCATACTTTGATCTAGGATCTAAAATAGAAGCAAACATATAAACCATAGGAAGCTTAGTGTAATATTTACGCCATTTAGCCTCCATTTGTGGAACATAATCATTGTAATCTTGTTGTGATCGATGTTCATAAAGAAGTTGAGCAAATAAACATGCATTTTGAAGGAAAGAATGAATGCAAGGAACATAAACAGAAGAAAAACAGTGAGTCATACTATATAATAATTGTAAAAATTGCATATATTTTTCACAATTATCCCAATCGGAGTCTGCTATCATGAATTGTGGATACTTATTATTGTAAAACAATGAAAATGGAACTCTATACGAAAGTGCCTGACTCAACATGTCATAGGTGGAGTTCCACCTAGTTGGACAATCCGTTTTAATTCTAATAGGCTTTATCTTATTTTGCTTAAGATATCGCCTCCATTCCTGATACCTACTGCTAGAAGACATAATAGACAAAACAGCATTTCGAATTTTGGAATAGTATGGACCAATTGCTTCTTGTCCATCCTTAACACACAAGTTTAAAACATGACAAATGCATCTAATATGTAATGCATCTCCATCCATTATGACATTATGCAAGTTTGGTTTAATTAGATTAGCACTAGCTGTCATGGATGTTGCATTATCAAACGTCATGGACATGATTTTGTCCCTAAGACAATATTCATCAAGAGCACTCATAATACAATTAGAAATATTAAAGGCCGTATGGGGGTATTCAAGCAATTTGAAATAAATAATACGTTTTTGCAATAACCATTCACTATCAACCCAATGACAAGTAACACACAAATAATGTAAACCATAACCACCATCCCATGCATCAGAAGTTATAGAAACTCTTGAAGTAAGAGTTTTAAGTTCTTCAATTAATTTCATTTTGTATTCTAAGTAAGTTTTCATGGCAGCTGTTTTAACGGTTTTTCGGGAGATTTTTTTGTGTTGGGGTTGTAGTGCTCGTTTAATGTAATTGTTAAACGGATCACTTTCAGCAAAAAGAAAAGGTTGTTCGGCTTGGACTATCATTCTCCCAAGTTCATCCCTATCCCTCTCATAATTGTAAGTGAAGCCATAAGGATGGAATTGAGAAATTTTTGGTTGAGTTGGGTCAGTACTAGGGGCACCACATTTTTCACTGTGTCGGTTTAGGTGCCCCGTACCGCCTTTGGCTGGAGCCGAATAAATATTACCACAAGTTTTACACTTGGCTTTTTCACCATCTCTACTTAACAAGAAATATTGCCAACATTTACTCTTTCGGTTTTTCAAAAGGGTCATTTCTTCTTCGGTGTACCATTCAATGAATGGGTTATCAGATGGGGGAATAGTATTTTGGACGGATGGGTCACTAGAGCCGGCAGGTTGTGTGTTGCTTGCTTGAGTTGTTTGATAGTTAAATTCAAAAGGCATATCATGTGCGGAGGCATAATAAGGTGGAGATTGGGTGCTTTGCCATGGTTGGAATGTCCCTTGTTGATCTAATCCGGTGGGAAAATCGGTAGAAAACCCGGGGTGGGTGGTGGCCATTGTAGGGATTTGCATAGTAGGGATTTGCATTGTAGGGGGGGGCATAGAAGAGCCTTCCAATGGTCGTTTAGATTTGGCTTTTTTAGAGGAGGATTGGTTCGGGTTTGATGCCATGATTAATTAAGATTATTAACTAATAAATAATAATTAACAACAATATTAACAATTATAACAAATTAACAATTATAAGTTTATAACACTAACAAAGTAACAAATTATAACAAATTATAACAATTAACAAGTATAAGTAAGTTTTTTTTCTTAATTATTACTTAATTAGTAAGTTAATAAATTTTCAAAAATAATTATAATAATAGTAGATTATCTAAATCAATGAGATCCCAGGTAGGTTATGGTTAGGATCGACGTTGTCCAGAGCCCAAATCCCGCCTTAGACAGATTTCAACAATCCAAATAACCCACAATTAAAATAGAAATTAGTTTTTATGTAATTAAGTAGTTCCAAGTATACAATAATAATAATAATAATAATAATAATAATAATAATAATAATAATAATAATAATAATAATAATAATAATAATAATAATAGTAACAATAATAATAATAATAACAATAACAATAACAAATTAAAATAAAGTTGAGTTAGATCTTACAACGACGCTTCAACGCTTTCCCAAATTTATAATTTCTCGAATTTATAATTTCCCGAAATTATAATTTCCCGAATGTAAATATAACAAAGTATTTTTTTTTTTTTTTTGGTAGTAGACTAATAATATTAAAAATGTAAAATTTATAAGAGAATAAGAGATTAAGAAATATTAAGAGATTATAATTTATAAATTATAATATATGAGAATAATGAGATTATGAGAATAAGAGAGTAAGAGAATGAGATGAGAAGTTGAGTTGTGGAAAGAATTGGAAGTTTAGGGTGGTATTTATAGGTGAAAATATAGCCGTTTATAGCCGTTTATGGCCGTTTATGGCCGTTGGAGGGAAAACAAAAACAGCCTTATAGCCGTTAGCCCGCGGGCCGTGCCTGCGGGCCGTGCCTGCGGGCCGTGCCTGCGGGCCGTGCCACGGGCTATTGGCCGGGCTCGTGCCGTGCCGGGCTGCTTTTTGGTTTTTTTTAACCGCAGCCCGCACGAGGCACGAGGGGCGTGCCATCGTGCCGGGCCGGGCCTGCCGGCGGGCCGTGCCGTGCCGGGCCATCCTCGTGCCGTGCCCGGGCCGCCCGCGTGCTGACCCGGCCCACGCCCAGCTTTACTTCCTCCTAAGTCCTAACCTCCCTTTGGAAGCCCCATTAATTTCAAAAATCGGCTTATGAAATCATCTAGTCACTCTAAAACTTAAGATAAATGATTTACAACTTATCTAAATTATAAACGGTCCAAGACAAGTCTAACAGTCTAACACCTCTACTTATCCTGCAACACTCTCTCTTCCCGCCTTCTCTCCCTCCCTATCTCTCTCTCTCTCTCTCTCTCTCTCTCTCCCCTCCAACCATGGCAGAAAAACTAGCTATACCATTTCTTCCAGCTGCTCCTTTTCCTAATACACCCAACCACCGCCACCTTTCTCTCTCCTCAGCCCCACCCCCACCCCCACCATCAGTTCTGCCACAATCACCATCCTCTGCTTCTGCTCCCCTTAAACCTATCATTAAACAACCCCAAGACTCAAACTTTGTGAACACCCGTCATCGCAATAGCAGTGCCTTGAACCCATCTCTTCTTAGTCTTCCTAGACGGCATCGCCGCCTCGGTAAACACCGGGACCCTAACAAGGGTAAACCCTGGACTCATCATGGTCTATCCCCTCAAGGTCAGCAAATTTTTCAAATTCTTGTTGGTACTGATTTACATTCATCTAATTTAGGCTGTATTTTGATTAGATTGTTTGAAAATCAAGGAATTAGCGAAAATCAGGAAGTGGGTATTCTTGGTTTGGGGTCTGTGAATGCTGACATTTTGGGGATAATTAAGGGTTTAGGGTTTTTGGGTAAGTGTGATTTGGCTTTCAGGGTGTTTAATTGGGTTCGTAGTAGGAATGATTATCAAAATTTGTTAGATGGGCCTGTTGTTGCTGCTATGATTAGTATTCTTGGTAAGGAAGGCCGTGTATCGATTGCGGCTTGCTTGTTTAATGAGTTAGATAAGGATGGTTTTGACATTGATGTTTATGCTTATACTGCAATGGTAAGCGCGTATGCTAGTAATGGACGATATAGGGAGGCAGTGACCATTTTTAAGAAAATGGAGGATGTTGGGTGTAAACCTACTTTGGTTACTTATAATGTGATTTTGAATGTTTATGGAAAGATGGGTATGCCTTGGTTTACAGTTGCTAAGGTTATAGACAATATGAAGCGTGATGGAATCGCTCCTGATTTGTACACTTATAATACACTTATAAGTTGTTGTCGTCGTGGGTCTTTGTATGAGGAGGCAGCTGAAGTTTTTGAGGAGATGAAGTTAGCTGGTTTTGTGCCTGATAATGTCACGTACAATGTCTTGCTGGATGTTTATGGAAAGTCTCGGCGTCCTGAAGAAGCAATGGGGGTTTTGCGGGAGATGGAGATTCGTGGATATGCACCGAGTGATGTGACTTTTAATTCCTTGATTTCTGCTTATGTGAGGGGTGGTTTATTAGAAGAGGCTATGGTGATTAAAGCTCAGATGGTTAAGAAAGGGATCAAACCTGATGTTTTTACTTACACTACTCTCTTTTCTGGTTTTGAGAAGGCTGGTAAAGATGAATGTGCAATGAAGGTCTTCGAGGAGATGAGAAATGCAGGTTGCAAACCCAATATTTGCACCTTTAACGCCCTAATTAAAATGCATGGTAATCGCAAGAGGTTTTCGGAAATGATGCGGACATTTGAGGAAATGAAGAATTGCAATTGTTCCCCTGATATTGTCACTTGGAACTCTCTTTTGGCCGTGTTTGGACAGAATGGAATGGATACTGAAGTCTCTAGTCTGTTCAGTGAGATGAAGAAGGCAGGGTTTATACCAGAGCGGGATACTTTCAACACCTTAATAAGTGCTTACAGTCGATGTGGCTCCTTTAAACAATCGTTGGCTGTTTATAAGATGATGCTGGAAACTGGTGTCATGCCAGATCTTTCAACCTACAATGCTATTTTGGCAGCATTAGCTCGAGGTGGTCTTTGGGAAGAATCTGAAAAGGTACTTACTGAAATGAGAAGTGGTCAGTGTAAGCCTAATGAGCTGAGCTACTCTTGTTTGCTTCATGCTTATGCTAATGGGAAGCAAACTAAACGTATGTGCACTCTTGCAGAAGAGATGTATTCTGGGGAAATTACACTTCATCCTGTGCTACTGAAGACGTTAGTTCTTGTCAATAGCAAAACTGGCCTTTTAGTGGAAACGGAACGTGCTTTTCAGGAGTTGAGGAGGAGAGGCTACTCTATGGATATAACAACTTTGAATTCCCTGGTATCTATATATGGCCGCCGACAGATGGTCAAAAAAGTAAATGAAATTTTGGATTTCATGAAGGAGAGTCAGTTTACTCCTAGCTTGATAACGTATAATTCTCTGATGTACATGTATAGCCGGTCTGGATCATTTCTTAGAGCAGAAGAAATTCTGAAAGAAATTGCTAGTAACGGACTGCAGCCTGATATCATTTCATATAATACTGTTATATATGCTTATTGCAAAAATGGTCGATTGAGAGATGCTTCTAGAATTTATTCTGAGATGAGGAGCTCTGGGATTATTCCTGATGTAATTACTTACAATATTTTCATTGCATATTATGCTGCAAATGATATGTTTCTGGAGGCCATTGATATGATTCGCTGTATGATCAACCATAATTGTAGACCTAACTCAAACACATACAATTCTGTAGTCGATTTTTTCTGTAAGTTTAATCGTCCAGATGAGGCCGCTATGTTCGTAAATAACCTTCGCAAACTTGATCCTTATCTTCCAAGGGATGAAGAATTAAGGTTATTGGATCGAATAAGGGGTAGATATTATAAATAAGCTCGTCAACCTTCTGATGTCCTGGTGTTTGAGAGGCTTAATTGTTTGTAAGTTTTGGCGCTAGTCATAAGATCAGTTGGACAAGAGGCTCACTTTTTTCATTGGACTGCAGATGAAAATTTTAGCTTCTGTCGTTCCCAAGGTATCCTCTTCTAGTATATGCTATTTTATACAGGCTTGTTTTATTTTTTTTAGTGAATCTGAACACTATAGTATTTCAGGTGGATGCAAAAGTCATTTTAAGAGACCTTTTGTTACTCTTTCTATGATCTAGAGTGGAATTCTTGGACTGCAGCTCTGCATATGTGCCTTCTAACCTGGTATGTACGTTCATCATCTATTCCCATTTGAAATTCTTGTGCCAATGCTGTTATATGTGAAAAATAATAAAACATAAACATGTAATTCACTGCAGAACTGTGCACGATGCCAGACTGTGTTAAGCTACATAAAAGCTTTTACAAGAGAATGTACTTATATAGAACACCCGTTTTTCTCTCCATATAACACAGCCAATCATTTTATCAAATTTTTTTCCGACTTTCTCCATCATTATGTGAGATTCTTTCAAGGTAATACTGCATGGGTGAGAACCAGAATCTCATCTCATGTACCCTTAGGCCTTAGCCATATCAAACACAACATCCTAACTTCAGAAAAGGAACCTAACGAAAAATAAGGAATGAAGCGAGAGTATCGTTGAAACCTATGGATAGTATGACTATATGATCCATTAGTGGCATTTAAGGCTCCAATCTACTTTTTGGATAGATGCCCTATCTTATAACGTGGCTTAGGTGTGAATAAAAGTGATCCTTTTGTCTTAATTTTACAATTGATGGTTGAAGATGTAAGCATGGAAACAAGGATGAAAAGGAAATACTTGTACTTGATCAAAAATGGATAATTCAAATTCAATTAGCCATATCTTCTTAACCACTAGGAATTTTCAAGCGTATCAAATTGGAGATTAAACTAGAATCCAAGAGTTTTCCAACGACAGGTCATATGCCCAATTTTAATAAGAAACAAAGAAGTTATGAACGTTTGAATTTGAGTTGTCCAGCCAGTCGCTTGGAGCCCCCGCTCCTCCCAATGGAGCGCCCGCTCCTTTGGTCGTCGGTTCAAGTTTTTGGCAGACGCAAGGAGCGTCCACTCCTACCCTCTAGAGCAGGCACTCCAACCCCCTATTTCGGGCGGATGAAATTATTTCCTTCTTATTTAGCTAGCTTTAATCTTAGCCATTCATTTTGTAATCCAAAGGATGCAATTTAGGAACTCTAGGTTTGTTTGTAATGCCCTATATATAGGGTTAAGCTTGTTGTTTTGAATAATCTTTTGCTTAATTTTGAAATCAATGAAATTTTCTCTCTCCTTAACCTTGGTGATTATTCGATATTTTTGTGATTGCTACTTTGTAATCTTTGTGGTTAAATCATAATCCTAGTTTTACTTGGTGTTGACTTTGATTAAAAACCCCTATTTTATAGATTTTAGTGATTTCTGAGATAGGCTTATCTTGTGTTGCATTGAAGTTGTTGTTAGTTGGTATGTCCCTCTTTCCATGGTTATTTCTTATCAGGGAATAGGTATTAACAAATTTAACTTTTGTTAGTTTCATTAGATTTAAGTTTGTAAAGAAGTTAGCATTGTCTATATAAGCCTTCCAATCTACCACGGGCTAAAGCTCCCCATATTATTAGGCTATGGTAAGCTTGTGTGTAAGGAGAATGAAGTTATGAAACAAAAGAGATGTAGATGGGAACCAAATTGGATTCATAGAGAAACACAAAGAGCCTATTATATTTATACCATAAGTGAATAATAATTTAGGGACACCAAAGGGACAATTAAGGACCTATCCAAGCTATTATTTTCCCCTTGATCTCTTAGGGATGACTCCAAGGCCATAGCTGTGATTGAAATACAATCTTTTATTCAAGGGCAATTGTATAGATTTGATATGGTGTGCACTAACATGCCCTTACTTGTGATTGGTTCACTTATTGACAAAGTTTAGTAATCAAATAGCCATGCAAATAACAATATTATAAACCTTAAAATAATAAAGGAAAATTTGTCAAATAACACCTTTTATAACCCTTTTGTTGTGAAAAAACACCTTATAAAGTTTTTTTTTGTTAAAACACACCTAAAACCAGATTTTTTTTGTGAGAACACACCTTTCCCGATTTTCAGACCATTGACTTTGGTTTACCGGCGTTGACTCATCACGTGAGACTCACGTGAGGGTCACATTCTCAGAATACCCCCTTTCTCTCTCCTCAATCAACCACAACCACAAGCCTAGACATCCCTAGCCACTGACACCACCGCATAGCCGTCACTAGAACCACCTCTCAACCGTGGACACCACCACCAATCAACCTAGCCACCATCACCGCCCACCCAAATCACAAAAAATCCACCCGAAAAATCACATCTATCTTTCTCTCTCCTCCATTTTCACTCCCTCTTTCTTAAGATCTTCAATTTTCTGCAACTTTTCCTTAGATCTAACAATAGAGCAAGAATCCCCAACAAAAACCCACATCAAATCCACCACAAATTATTGACTTTAATCTTGTTCCTAATGGTTAAGGTGGTCACTCTTTGCCATGGATCGTTGCGCCGACGTTGGGGGAGCTGAGGATGGCCTGATTGTTATGGATGAAGAAAGGGAGGGGGGTTTTGTGGGTAGGTTTAGAGTGATTTGGGTGGGCCGTGGGCGGTGATGGCCGCTAGGTTGATGTGTGGTGGTGTTTGCGGCTAAGAGGTGGTTCTAGTGGCGACTAGGCGGTGGTGTTAGCGGCTAGGGTTGGCTAGGATGTGGTTGTGGTGGCTGTGAGGAGAGAGAAACGGGGTATTCTAAGCACTTGACACTCACGTGAGGGGGTCAATGCCGTTAAACCAAAGTCAATGGCCTGAAAATGGGGTAAGGTGTGTTCTCGCAAAAAAAATTCTGGTTTTAGGTGTGTTTTAACAAAAAAAATTTTATAGGGTGTTTTTTCACAACAAAAGGATTATAAAAGGTGTTATTTGACAAATTTTCCAATAATAAAATAAAGTGATCTACACAGCTTTGGTAATCAGGCTAACCAAATTTTGATATCAATTCATGGTAGATAAGCTGGTGTCAAATATCTCCCTAACTATTTTGTAAGATTTTTTGGCATTTTCTTCTTCTTCTTTGGCATAATAGGCGGATCATCTAGGACCTAAAAATAGTCTATGGTCATTTTTCATGCCAAGAAATTAGACAAGACCCCAATGTGAGTCTAATATGATCAGTGTCAATTTTCAAGGTCCTTGTGGTTGCCTCTTTCCCTAAAGGATGTTAATTAAGGCCAGAATTGCATCTGAGAAATAATATTGTGAGCTCAAAGTCACATCGAGCCTTTTGATGAATTAGCAGAGTTTATTGGTATGAGAGAAAGATCTTTTGGATCTCTAGGGCTCAGTGATGAAGAGCTGGGGAACAAGCCAGATATGTTGCTACAATGGGGAAATATCTATGGAGCTTAACCTGCTTTGACCTAGACAAGCTAGGCCTGATCAATCAAATGGCAAAGAAAAGGGAAATAACTATTTGCAAAGAATATGTGTTCACCTCCAGAACTCTCCATACTCTCTGGAATTCTCACTCTTTTGAATTTAATGCCCATATCTTGAACATCTTTCCTCAGACATCACCTTAATTAATCTTCTTTAAATTTGCTGAAGCAAGCATGACTTTGAAGTGAATCCAGTACTCTGTCATTGAAGATGCTAGTGTCTATGAAATTAGTATGATTCATCCTAGCTATCAGGCATTCGCCTATTGAGGTTTAGGAATATTATAGGAATCTGTTGCAGAGGTGATGGGCTTAATGCAATTTCTTTGTTCAATTTAAGAATGCTGATGGGAGTTTCACCAAGGTGGCCAAGTCGGCAAGGTTTGAAGTTTGAACAAGCATTTGTCAAAAAATCTGCTAAGCTAAATCATGGTGGATTTTAAGTTCTGAAGTTGATGACAAAAGTTTGCTCGTGGGGAAGTCTATGCTCAGGCTCAATGTCCGTATGCCTACTAAAAATGTCAATATCTTTGTTGAGGATGTGGTTCTCTATATTTCTATTTAAGTTGATACGCATGCTCTTGTCCTGCCTCAGACTTTTATCTTACTTTGGCATTTGAGGGGGAACCGATATCTTTGCTTAGTTAAGGTTAGAGTCTGGCTTTTTTTTTTTTTATCCAAGTGTAGCAAAGGGGGCTCCAAGCAGCATGTTGTGCAGTTTAGGTAGCAAGAAGCATTAAGGTGGCTGATACATGGGGAAAAGAGCTGAGGTCTGTTATATAAACTAACTCTACTAAGATGGATCAAAGAACTAGAGAATCCGGATTCGGAGATTAACTATGATGGCCATGGCATTGTAAGGCTTTTTCCATTGGACTTAATGTTCTTTTCACATATAAATGTTTCCCTTATTCACTTTTGAAGACATTTTGCTGCTTCTCTTAGTACTTTTCTTTAATACCGTTTATTAAAACAGCTTTATAATGCCCCCTATTTCTTCATAATGGGAGAAGGATTCACCATTCTTCACTGATGGATGTGTTTCTGGTATAATCTGCATTTTAAATCGGTTTTTTCTATTATTTATTTTAAATTATGAAGGGATGTCTAATAATAATTTTTTTTTTAAAAAAAAATTGTTCTAACATGGCTGAATGATAAACTGTGATTATCTTTCCCTGGTTGTGAATATTCTTTGATTAGTGGAATAAAATGAATTGAACAAGTAATCACATGCTTTGTCTTAACTAATTATTGTGAGTTGACATTCATGTCTTGAAACGAAACGTATACATTGCTTCACTGCTTCTAATTTTCTGTTAACATAAGTACCTGAAAATAGAATGTCAAATGGTAGTATAATATTCCTTCCTCTTTATTTATTTAATTTCGTACCTAGTAAAAAAGAAAAAGGGGGGTATAACATAGATTGGGGAATTTTCAGTCTAAAATTCTCTTTCTACCATTTGGAAATACCTTCTGGTTGAATTCTTCAAGATTTTATTTAAGATACAACAACTTCATTCCAAATTATTTGCATCATTTTGATTAGACATGTTTATCTACCAATGCATAACTTTGGCCGTTAATTATTTAAATGTGAATGTAGTGTTATGAAGAATCCAAAAGTATCTTACATTCTTACATTCTACTCCGCACCTATTATAATAAATAATTACTAGTATATATTTGTATTAACATAAATATTATGGTCAAAATAGTATATGTGAATAGCGATAAAAGTTATGATGATGCGAATAATTTGGTATGGAATGAGTATTAAAAACACAGGTTATTACATACGGACTTTTAATTTGCAGCTATAATCATATCAATAGGGTGTTGTGTAGCTAAATTGTTAGATATGAAGTACGAAGTAATATAACAATGTGCAGTTCATTTTGTCATTAAATCTCTTGATGAGGGTTCGCCTTCTGTATGATATTCTTTTGCTTGTAGTTTAAGTATGATCTGGTTCAAGTAATTTTTCTAATACTTATGACATGAATGCTGACTATTATGAAACAGAGCCGTGAAGGGTTGTATATGGATTTTTTTTTTAATATTGTTTATCATAATGCACCTAGTCAACAGCTGCCTCAGGACCCCTGTTTTATATGCCTCTTTGTTTTTTTTCCTTCATTGTCTTATTCTCTCTGTCTCCGTGTTCTCTCATATAATTTCAGGGTTTTCTGCTATTGAATTTGCTCCATGAATTGGTGGTGGCTAGGAGCTATTGGTTCCGCTTTACATGTATGACACCTTATTTTCGATATTTTCAGTGTGCGTTTAAAATTTCAATTCATTTTAGTACATGTTTGCTTTATTTTGCACCTCTAAATCTTATTTGTGTTTGTCTGGTCTTTGCAGAGAATAGAGAGTGGAGATATTCCATCGAAATACCATAATGTAGCACTTGTAGTTGGTGTGACTGGCATCTCTGGTAATAGTCTTGCAGATATCCTTCAGCTATCTAGTACACCCGGTGGCCGGTGGAAGGTCTATGGTGTTGGGCGAAGGCGTCAACCTGAATGGCAGTTTCACCACAACCATGTTCAATACATCCAATGTGATATGGTTGATCCTGAAGCTACCCAAGCTAAACTTTCACATCTGAGTGATGTAACTCATGTATTCTACGTTGGATGGGTTACCAAATCCACTGAAGAGGAAACTTACGAAGAGAACGGCAGAATGCTGCGTAATGTTCTTAATGCGGTCATACCTAATGCGCCAAACTTGCAGCATATCTGTCTTCAAACAGGTCAGAAATATGCCCTACCTTCTTTGGACTCATCGGCTGAAATTCAAAATGAACCTCAATTTGTTGAGGAGTTGCCCAGGGAAGATACTACCGATAGTTATTATGCTATGGAGGATATACTGGCTGAGGAGGTGCAGGCAAAGGAGAATCTGACGTGGTCAGTCCATCGACCTGCTGTTATGCACGGGTTTTCTCCTTACAGTACTAGGAACATAATTGGTTCGCTCTGTATTTATGCCACTATATGCAAGCATGAAGGAAAACCCTTAAAGTTTCCAGGCAACCAGGCAGCCTGGGATGGTTATTCAGAGGCTGCAGATGCGGATTTAGTGGCTGAGCAGCAAATATGGGCGTCACTTCATCACCAAGGCAAGAGGCAAGCATTCAACTGTAGCAACGGGGATGTGTTCAAGTGGAAAGATCTGTGGAAGATTTTGGCTGACGAATTTGAATTAGAAACCGTGGAATTTGAAGAAGATTCTACTACTCTTGAAGAAATGATGAGGGAGAAAGGTCCTGTATGGGATCAGATTGTACTAGAGAAGGATCTGCTTCCTACTAGATTCGAGGAGGTTGGGACTTGGTGGTATGTCGATTCTGTCCTCAGATGTCAGACTGTATCAGACGATTATATTAATCGGGGTATGGAGAAAAGCAGGAAGTTCGGATTTGGGGGTTCCAGAAACACTGCAGATTCATTTCGATTTTGGATCTACATGACAAGAAAGTACAAGATAATTCCTTAATCTGTTAGGTTGCTGCTGCTGCTGCTGCTAATGGTAGCTGAAGCAGATTGTCATTTGAATTCAGCGGAATTGTTTTTATGCGTCAACTATGAATTGGTCTACAAGTTAGGTTGTGCCCTCAACTTAGCCAAAAGCCAGCCATAGACCAGATCATTTATGATAATGGAATCCCACTCTCTTTGATAATCATCAAATCACACGTTAATGGCACATCTTTATTTTATTTTATTTTTTAATCTTTTTTTATTATTTTTTTGAAATGTAGAGTACAAAGACTAGTCTTCTTTTTGTACCATGTCTCAAGTTTGAACTTTTTTGTATCAAAAACCCTTTGTTAAAGTCAGACCATATATATTTAGATTTAGGCTATGTTTATAATCCAATTTTATTTTATTTTGTTTTTCGAGTTTGATAAGATCTGGTATTCTGGTTTGATCTAATGTGAATTTTAATGGTTTATTTTGATTTGATATGATTTTTCAAATTTTAAACTAGTAATAACATCATATAGTAAGAGAATATAATATTTTAGTCATTATATTTATTTTTCTGAAAGTAACATTAGTCTTTTTTTTTTTTTTTTTTTTTTTTTCTAAAAGCCACATTATATAGTCATTTTTTATATTCTTCATGGTTCTTTGCAGAGTTCAACCATGATAATTTGCTAATTTGGTAAAACAAAACATGATGATAGGCAGGGAGATGATACACATAGTCTATGTGGATCCTATATAAACAACCAATACCAAATTGACAACACATAGCTCAATGAAAAAAATGGGAGGGAAAATTAGAGAGGCAAAGTTTTGGTATTTTACCGCCTAAGTATAATTAAGCGGGAATTTTTTTGCGAGAATCGCTCATTGGCGCCTATATCCCATGAAAATCTATTAGAATGACTAGTTAATTATATTAACGCATATTCGGTTATTAATTATAATCACAGACAAACAGACAGTACTCATGAATAGTAATATGATTGGTAATCGGTGAACAATCATCAATTAAAATTTTGCAACCATAATTCATGTAGGCTACGGAGTAATTTGTGAAAGAGAATGCTTGGTTTTCTCAAATTATGGTAGTATGACTATGGTGTTGCGGGAGGGAACGACCTTGAGGCAAAAGCGAGGGCAATTTCTTAATTATCCTCCAAGTTAGCTTTATTTACATGGTGTGTACCTTGAAATTCTGAATTTGATGTAGTTCTTGAAGTAGTGTTTGGTAATTGATTTCACATGTAGGTGTATGGAGATAGGAATGTAGATTAATAATTCTGATGAATGATTATATATGGTTGATGATTGATAATGGCTTTAGTTAGATTAATCCTTTCAAAATGATATTACAATATATGTATGTATAAGTATATATATAAAGTATTTTCAGTTATTATTCTTGTAGCAAATTATTTATTCAAGTATTAATTCTAGTGATGTGGGTTTTATATTATTTATTTTGGTATCATATTAGTTATTCACATATCATAACACATTAATTAAAATCTTAAAAATGGCAGAGTATGGATATTGTCACAAAGAACTTTGAGATAAATTTTAAAAAATTAAGGGTTTTTTTTTTTTTTTTTTTTTTTTTTTTTTTTTTTTTTGTTTTTTTTGTTTTTTTTTTTGTTGTTGTTAATGAGTATTCATCTTCATGATTAATGAAGTTGTTCTTGAGTGTGAAAAAAAATAAATTCTACAACATATGAGCCACAAGTAGGAGAAATAATACTCCCTCCGTTTCATAATGTTAGTCCCATTTACGTATATCGATGTAAATCTTTGGTCGCAAATATCTTTAATTTCACTCTAGTAAAAATTATAAAAATTAGATATTAATAAAGTACTCATCAAGACGAATAAAACTATATCTCATATGACTATATTTGTTTTTATATATAAAGAGAAATTTAAAAGATTCCCTCTAATTTTTTTATAGTCAAAAGATTCTAAATGAGACTAACATTATTAAACGGAGTGTTAGTTGAAACGAACACTACAAGAAGGGGGGTGAATTGTAGATGAGTTTCTAGTGACTACTTTTTCAAAATATAAAACAGAATATAAAGGAACTTTGCAACACACACAGGATTTTACGAGGAAACCTTCCAGGGCCCAACTGGAAGTAAAACCTCGACCCTTCTAAGGGATTTCCAGATAAAAACCAATCCACTATAATAGGGCAAACACCAAGTTACAAACCTATTATATGAAAGACCTTTGCTCACAAGTTCCAAATAGAACCTGCTACACAGTAGGACCCTATCCTACCCAACTCAAGTTCCAACTTGAATTCTCTCGTACTCTCACAGTACTATGTCACAGCTTTTACACTCAAAGCTATCTTACCTGTATGCAATATATTTTTCATACACATACACCCAATAACCCAACCAATTACAGAAAATATAACACCTAGAATATGTTAGGCAAGCAATGTACCAAACCCGAAACAACTATGACAAGATTAAAGCTTGGCAAACTTACACAAATTAAGCTCAGAGATTTCTTCACGCAGAACTCACAAAAAACTTATGAAAATATGATCTCTACTATTTATACAAGATTAACTCATATAGCAAGTAGGGTTTTTCAAAAGATAAATAAGTTAATTTAACTAAATCACAAAATGAAGTTTTATGTAAATCTTTTAAGAGAAAATCTTTTCGGAAAATAAGATAAGATAAGTTGTAGCAAAACGAATAATATCTTTTGATAAAACCAGATTTTAAATTATCTTGAAAATCTTTGCTTAAAATCTTTCTTTTATCTTTTTCCGTTTAATTAAATTTGCCAATTATCTTGTCATGCCTCTAACAAGTTTCGTGCATATCTACTTAACATATTTAACAATAAATCTAGAAGATAAAATCTTAACTAAATTAATATTGCTGTGCTGCGTTTCTGTAATACTGAATTACTTGGGCTTCACGCAGACCAGGACCAAGTTCCTGCTGTCACTCGTTCTTCAGTCTTCAACTGGAACTTCGCAGACTAAGTTCCTTCCAGAACTTACTGTCTTCAACATGCATCATCCAAGTTCCTGTTAGGGAACATTCCTGTTAAGGAACTCAGTTCTTGTTAGAGAACTCTTCTCCTATATTATTTGACTTTTCTTCAAAGGTCTCTTCATGTCTTCTTAGCCTAAGTTACTCTTCCACCTCCAAGGTCAACTTCACCTGTACTAATCAAACACTTATAAACCTTTATTAATTGAGTTTGCTTTAGTTTAAGTTCATCATCATCAAAACCTTTAAGCTTCAACAATTTCCCCCTTTTTGATGATGACAAACTTAAGCAAACTCTTTTGAAAAGTTAAAACAAATAGAAGGACGTATTTTTGGATTTTTGTTTATTGTCAAGAAGTAAACACACAACTAAAATTAAAAAACAGAAACAAGAAAAACAAAAATAAACAGAACAGAAAATAAAACTAAGCTACTAGCACCATATCAGAAGAAAGTTCTGATACTTTCTCAACTGGAACCCAGAACAACTTCAGCCTTCAAGTTTTCCTTTTCTTTTCCCCCTTTTGGCATCATCAAAAAGTCCTGCTTTTTCAAGGTATTAAGCATCTAGCCACAGCCCCACAAGCAATTCATCGAGTGTGGGAAACTGAAGGCAGCGCTGCTAACTTCCCTTAAGTTAGTTCCACTTTCTTGCTCAAGTTAGTTTTCATAACATATATATACACACATGTTTCTGCCAAGTTCCAAAAATAGTCATTAAAACCAAGAAATGAACATCCTGCTGAACAATTAAAAATATTACAAACCAAAATAAATTGTTCACAAACTAAAACAGAAATTAAACTTGTCCATGACTGAAATAGAGAAACAGAGAAATGGCTAGGCTAGTAGGCTGAAAGATTTGAAGTGAGGCTGAGCTGAGTTAAGTCTGAAGGAGTTCAAGAATCTTCTTGTTGTCTTCAATGTTCTGCTTCACATACTCCTTCAATTTATCTTGAAGACTCTTGAGATCCTTCTGGAACTCCAGCTTCTGCAGTTTGAGACTGCCCTCAAGACCTTGTACCTTCCTCTTAAGTTTCTGTACCTGTTCTGTAACTGCCTTAAGCTGTTTTTCAGCAATTTTAGCTCTATCCATAAGTTCAGCCACCTGTCCAGCAGTCACATTTTCTTCATCATCATCCAGCTCTAGAGGCTTCTCCATACTTGTTTTAGGAGCAGTGCTAGCTAAGAGCCTCCTGCATTTCCTTACAGGCTTAACAGGAACTTCTTTCCCTTTTCTCTTCCCACCTGCTGCCTTTTTCTCTTCTACTCTCCTAACCTTCCCATTCACTACCTCCAGGCTAATACCTTGTAGTGTCTCACCATTTATCACATTTTCTGGTTTTTCCTCCAATGCCTCATAAATTCCTTTGAGCTTCACACCTAGAAACTCAAACACAGTAGAGAGCACAGCCCCATAGCCCACTTTGTTCTCTCTAGGAACACAGTGTGCTAGATGTTGATACATCAAAGAAGGAAAATTTATTTTGATATTTTTAGAGAGACAGAAGATGATAGCCAGATCCATTAAACATGCTTGACTCTTTTTCTGAGTTCTAGGTAAAATTGTTTTTCTAACCAAGTTAAACAGCAGCTTGTTCAAAGGGCTTAGATCATTATGACTCATAACATTCTTCCCCCTTTCTCCTCCCAAGGACTCAACTATATTACCACTTAAGTAATCACCAACCTTCACAGTTGTTTTTCCTTTGACATACAATTCATTACCCCCAGTAGGTACTCTTAGAATTGTCCCTAATTTTTCAACATCAAACTCAATTTTCCTTTTATTAACTACGCTAGAAATCTTTCCTTGTTTAACTTAGAACTTGCTACAAAACTCATTCATAGCAATTGGATATAGAACATTATTAGATGCAGTAGTTAACAAGTACTCCCACCCTTGAAATTTGATTAAATCAAGAAATTCTAAAAACCTAGACTTCTTGCACCAGGAAACATCGAGTCTATGTCCAACAACATACCTTTCGGCACTTGCAAGAAGTTCCAATTGATCATCATTCTCTTCTTCCTCTTCTTCCTCTCTCTCCTCCGTCTCGTTTTCATCACTTTCCTCTTGATCATCTTCTTTCTCCTGCTGAACCCCTTGTTCCAACTCCTCAACTTCCTGTATTTGCTCCTCAAGTGATTTTTCTTTTTCTTTCTTTTGTTTCCATTCTCGAACTCTTTCAAGCACACTTGAATTAGCAGTTTCTTCCTTTTCATTCTTACTTTCTGCTTCTTTAGGGTTTGAAGTCAGGGGGTTGGGTTTTTCAGCGGGCTTGGGTGTTTCGGAAGAGGGTTTGTAATTCACCATTGCTAGAGGAGAAGTTTCTTCTTGAATTGTAGTTTCCAAGTTATGTGAGTTTTCTGAAGATACAATTTCAGCAATGATAACCATGGTTTAAGATGGTGGTTTTGAGCTTTGATTGTTTTTATAGGAGAGGGTTAAAGTGATTTGACAGTAGAGTAAAAAGGTGGGTGAAATATGCTTTTATATTGAATGAAGCGGTGTGATGGAATTTGATGGGTTTTACTGTTTAGTCATTTAATGGAACAAGTTCAGTTAATTTTTGCAAATTAATTTTGGTAGGATGTATTTTCCAAAAATCGTTTTCTTTCCAAATTCATTTAATTTCCAAAACGATTTTTATTTTTAAAATACATGTATTGGAACACGCTTTCAACACACATGCAATGTACATTACTAATCTCTTAAGCAATTAAGTGTTTAATGAACTAACCTTCAGTGATTAACAACGGTGACACTTCAGCTATGTTCAGCACACCAAGATTGCGCTATATGCTCTTTTTGCTTTATTTACATTATTTTTGATTTTGCCATATCATGGAACTTCAAAAGCAATCAAGTCAGCTTGATTATCCCAAGTTCCAATCTCAATTTCTCAAAGCTTTCTCTGTTCAAGGGCTTGGTTAGAATATCAGTAATTTGATTTTCAGTTTGACAAAATTCTAACTTAATATTCCCTTGCTCCACATTGTCTTTTAGAAAGTGATGCCTAATGTGGATATGTTTTACCTTTGAGTGTTGAACTGGATCTTTAGAAATACAAATAGCACTAGTATTATCACAATAAATAGGAACACATTCAAAAATAATACCAAAATCTCTAACCTATTGTTTTATCCATAAAACTTGTGAACAACATGCTGTTGCTGCCACATACTCAGCTTCAGCTGTGGATAATGCAACTGTGTTTTGCTTCTTGGAACCCCAAGAAATTAAACAAGGTCCTAAAAACTGTACCATACCTGAAGTACTTTTTCTATTAACCAAATCACCTGCATAGTCAGCATTAGTAAAGCCATTTAATTCAAATGAATCACTTCTAGGATAGAAGAGACTCAAGTCATCAATTCCTTTCAAGTAGCGAAGGATTCTCTTTACTGCTATCAAGTGGGATTCCTTTGGTTTTGCTTGGAACCTGGCACATAGACCTACACTAAAAGATATGTCAGGTCTACTAGCTGTTAAGTAAAGTAGAGAGACAATCATACCTCGATACATAGTTTGATCTATGCAAGTTCCAGTTGGATCTTCATCCAACCTAGTTCCAATACCCATAGGAGTCTTATTGGTTTTTGCATTGTCCATTTTGTATTTCTTGATCAGTTCCTTGATATATTTTTGTTGATGGATCATGATTCCTTCTTCAGTTTGTTTGATTTGCAAACCGAGGAAGAAGTTTAATTCACCCATCATACTCATTTCAAATTCTC
The DNA here is from genome assembly GCF_948465745.1 of Chenopodium album. Taxonomy (NCBI): domain Eukaryota; kingdom Viridiplantae; phylum Streptophyta; class Magnoliopsida; order Caryophyllales; family Amaranthaceae; genus Chenopodium; species Chenopodium album. Next base: position 15,569,471 of record NC_137847.1, on the reverse strand, counting down.
CACTCATTAGGTCAACAAAATACTTGCACAAAGATTCGTTAGTTGCACCAAACAAAATATCATCAACATAAATATGTACAACTAGGATATCAGTTCCATTTGATTTTAAAAAAAAAGTTTTGTCAATTTTACCACGTTTGAAACCATTTTTCAAAAGGAACTTAAATAATCTTTCATACCATGCTCTAGGAGCTTGCTTCAACCCATAAAGAGCTTTGTCAAGTTTATAGACATGGTTTGGGAACTCCACATAGACTTCCTCATCAAGAAATCCATTTAAAAACGCACATTTAACATCCATCTGGTACAGCCTAAATCCCATGTAAGCAGCAAAAGCAATAAGTAAGCGTATAGCCTCTAACCTGGCTACAGGAGCAAACGTTTCTTCATAGTCGATTCCCTCCTGTTGATTGAAACCTTGTACAACAAGTCTAGACTTGTTCCTGACAATAATACCATGCTCATCTAGCTTTTTCCTAAACACCCATTTTAAACCAATTGTCTTCTTCTTGTTAGGTCTAGGTTCCAGATGCCAAACTTTATTTCTTTCAAACTCATTAAGTTCAGCTTGCATAGCATTAATCCAGTCAGCGTCAGTTAAAGCTTCAACATAGTTTTTAGGTTCCATAGAGGAAAGGAACGCATAGAATGCACAGAAGTTCCTAAGTTGAGATCTAGTCTGAGTTCCTTTTGTGATATCGCTCACGATTGCATCCACTGGATGTGACTTCTGATGTTTCCAAGGCTTTGGTGTGAAGTCCTTGATTGGATACAGTCTTTCTTCATTGTTATTGACTGGTTCTTCAGTAGGAACTCCAACTTGATTCTCAGTTTGCACTTTTGTAGGAACTTCCTCATTCAATATATTCTGTTCTGGAACTTGTGGAGTTCCAGCTGCATTCTCCAATGTAGGTCCTTCATTTGCTTCTGTATTTGCTTCATTTTCACCTTGCTGCTTCTGCAATGATGCTGATTCCTCATCTGGATACTGTTTTCGCACATTCAAAATCATCATCACAATCCTGTACATCAATAAATTGTTAAGTTTCATCAAATATAACATGTACAGATTCCTCAACACACATTGTTCTCTTATTATAAACTCTATAGGCTTTACTATTAGAGGCATATCCTAAGAAAACTGCCTCATCACTTCTTTCATCAAACTTTCCCAAGTTCCTTTTTCCATTATTGTGAACGAAGCATTTACAACCAAAAGATCTAAAGTAGGAAATGTTAGGTTTTTTCCCTTTCATGAGTTCATAGGGAGTTTTATTGGTGATGGCTCTAATAGATACTCTGTTGAGGATATAACATGCTGTGTGCACTGCCTGTGCCCAGAAGTTCTAAGGCAGTTGTAGGGAATATTTCAAGCATTAACCCCACTGTGATCACACACTTAAGTATGGTGGCGTCCAAAGGGAAAGAAAAGTGAGCAAAAGAGTCGCCAACAAGTTTTAGGAACTTGTAAACCGTTCACAGGGTGAAGGTTACACCCCTTAACGATCCATGAGATCGTCAACTCCAAAAGGTCTTGAACCAAATAGGGTTCGGGGATGAGGGTACGAGTCCAAGCTACAAAAGAAAGAACTCGCCCTATAAAATAGGCATCTACTTTATTCTACTCGTATTCATGTGCGCTTTTTGACTAACATGCAAACATTAGATTAATCCTAAACCTGTTTAATCTATGTTGGTTGAATATTAATGCACAAATAAATCTATTATTGGCGATCACTTGAATTAAAATCTTATTAGCCTAAACTAAATTATTAATTATCTTATTAAGGGTGATTTCAAGTACAAATTCCCTTTAAACATGCATAAAAGGCGTGATCAAGCAATAACAATAATATATAACATCAAGCAACATAATAATTATCATAATAATCATAACAATTATAATCATGTTAATAATAAAGCTTAAATATAATAGCAAGATCCAAGGCATGATACTAACAAGATTAATAACAAATCCTAGCATGTCACTAAGCATTAAAGATCAAAGCTTTAAACCTAACATGGTACTAACATGATATTAGAAAAGAGTAAAAGGAACCATAAACATGATACTAGAAAGCAATAAAGACTTTGATGCCTCGTACCTCTTTCTAATAACAAAATACACGCGTTAGTAAACTTCAAGGAAAAGTATAAAATCAAAGAATTAAATTAAATAAAGAGTTAAAAATTTTAGACTGGATTTGGGACTAAACCCTCAGAAAAGTATAAACTTTTCACGTCTAGGGCGAAGGTAACTTCGAACTTGGTTAGGTGTTTCTGGATCTTGTGTATGCGGAATTGTGTTTGTGAAAAGCTAGAGAGATGAGAGCTTAGAGAGAATTTAGAGAATAGATTGATGATTGTAGATGAATAAAAACGGAGGTTCAGGACCCTATTTATAAGAAAACAGTCCGCAAATAGGTAGAATTTGATAAGGAATAAAACTCCACGCTGTCGCCGCAAAACCAAACTTGTCGCTTGGCGACAAGCTCTGTCGCGTGGCGACAAGGCTTGTCGCGTAGCGATAGGCCTGTCGTTTGGCGACAGCCTGGATTCCTACGCGCTTTTAAACACGGAGTCCACTTATCAATCAAAATTGACTTGTAAAGTCCGTATGAAAACCGAAATCGTATTTTTCATAAAATAATATTTTATTCCAAATAAAACTTATCAAAATATAATTATTAATTCTAATTCTATTAGGACTTAAGAGAACCTTCTAGAGAATTATAGAAGTCCATAATTAATTCTAATAACTTTAGGAATAATAATTAACATTGGGCCCTCCCCTAGATCATCGGGCCGCATGTAAAGATCAAACCGGGCCCAATTTAGTATTTTGGCCATAACATCCTCATTATTCATCGAAATTGGGCTTATAATATATCTTTGGAAAGCTCTTTCCAAGCCCCATCCAACTACACTATTATTGGACCCTTGTCGTGGACCAAACTAAACTGGATTGGCTATTTTCATAAAATAGAGTTGTTTTCCGAAAACAGAAAGAAAGAATTTTTAATAAAAACTAACCGCAACACCTGACCTTTCACACTTTCACTTTATTCGATTATCATTCGACGCAAAAGGTATTCATCACTGGGTTTGGTTTTGGGGAGACACAAATGGGTGTCTACAGAAGCCCCCACTTTAACTGAGTTTGGAGAAACGCATGTTTCGAAAACAAAAGTCAAAGTATCGATAGGGACGGAGAATGTTTCGGAACGTTCTGCGATCCCAAATCATTCTTGTAACGCCGATACTTGCAAACTAGCGTTAGTTAAACATATAAAAGAGTTAAGAAACACGTATCTTGCACCGTCGAGCACACGTCTCTGAAGGTAACCGATTTGTTGCATTTTGTTTTGACGACCTTCCACAAGCTAGAGAACGACATCCCGCCTGAAGACTGCTACGCTTGTAACTGCCTCCAATTTCCGCTGTGATAATCTTCCGTAAGCCAGGGAACACTATCGAAGATTGCTTCGCTTGAAACGATCTTCTTCCGCTTTGTGACCATCTTCCACATCTTAGGGAACACGATCGAAGATAACTCCGCTTGAAATCACCTTCATTTGTCGTGATAATATTCCAAAGAAAATTATCGAATACCAACGCTTGTCGATCTTTTAAAGTTCGCTTGAACTTTGCTTCCACTATGCCAGTACGTCGGTGCTTTTGCTGCTTGTGAACCATTACGTCGGTGCTTTTGCTGTTTATGAACCATTATGTCGGTGCCTTTGTTATGACCCAATGTTCAGGCGCTTTAAGCGAAGTGAGACGATCTTTTTACCAGGTCGATCACTTGATTTAATCGTAATCGAGCCGATCATTAAATCATGTTAAGTTGCTTAGAGGGGCTAACTGGCGTACCAAGGAACCCAAACCGCTGCACGAGGTTCACATAACCATATTATGGAGCCCTGTACTCTGTCGCCGCTCCAGCGCTATCCGGAACTGCTTGTCGCCTGCTTGTTGCCAAGCGACAGGCTTTGTTGCCACGCGACAAACTTGTCATTTGGCGACAGGGTCGGGTTTTTTAAATACCCTCCCTTTCTTCTTCATTTTCCGCTGCTGCTGTTCTGTTTTTTCGCATTTGCTCAAAACTTCAACCTTCTCGTTCTCGCTCAATTCTCAACCGAATTCGCTCAAACTTGTTGCAAAACAAAGCTTATTTCATCTATTTTCCCGATCTATGTAAGTTTTACTCAAACTCAACTCGGTTGTTGCTGAATTATGCATTCTTTGTTCGCGACTTTTCCGAAAATTTGAACATATTCTTGCTTAATTTGCTTAGTTTGTTGAATTTTATGCCTTGAACTTGCTTGATTATGCTTATACATTGCCTTGGGAGTGTTTTGAGACTTGTTTGACTCAATTTGGTGAAGAAATGAGCGATTCACCATTGTTGTACCTCTTGAGGCCGTGAAGAACAATGTGATCCGTTCTTTGTGTTTTTACTAGTTCTTCTTGTACAATTTGTCACAATATTTGTCATAGTATTGCAAGAAATTGTTTGGTTGCTTGAAAATGCTAATTATGCTTAAATTGAATTTGTGCTCTGTTTTAGTACTACGTACTCTATATTTTTTTTGCGAACATAGTATCATGCGGCTAGGCGAACCTTAGATACTATAAAACCTTAATCTTTATTATTTGCATAATATAGCATGGTTAGGTGACGCGGCTCTGGTTCTCAGTCGAGGGACACACGCCGGGAGGACGAGCCTGTCGGCGAGGGTGAGGACCCCTCTACTAGACTTGAACCTCTCCCAGAGTGGGATGAGCACACTCTTTTCTTTTCTCCTGAGCACCATATTTCTGAGCGGGTGCAACGCGGGTTCATCAGTGGGAGGACTCGTAGTCATGGTTCTGGCAACAACGTCATCGGTACGCTATACAACGCGTACTTCAGAAGAAACAAGGCGCTGCGACAGCTCAGGGAGTCCTGTGGGTTGACTCCCCTCTTTCGGGCTACTCAGGCCATGTACTCCTATGATGGGGGTAACCTCGTCGTCCAAGCTTTGGTGGAGTTCTTTTGGGACACCACCAACACCTTTCACTTTCCCTGGGGTGAGATGACGGTCACTCATGCTGACTTTAGTCTCATCACGGGTTTGGAGTTTCGTTCTTCTCCACTGCCATTTGACGGTGATATTACTGTCTACTCACCGATGGTTTTGGAGTTATTGGGTCTGATTGCTATTCGGGTCCGTGCTGAGGCTCAGCCGGGACAGCTTAGTTCCCGGTGCATCCGCCATTCCACCTTGGTAGCGGCTTTTGAGGATGATGCGACCACTCGCGAGCAGCGGGTGCACATCTTTGTTCTTATTTTGCTGTCAGGGACCTTTTCTCCTGACAAGGGTAGTCGAGTGCTCCTCTACTACCCGAGAGCTGTTCGCGACCTTCACCTGGTCCGGATGTATGACTAGACCAGCTTGGCCTATGCTGACTTTCTCCTGGGCCTGCGACGTTCCTGCCGTCACAGGGCCTTGTCTGGAGAGATCGCACTTTCCAGTTTCTGGAGGGTCGTAGAGGTATATTTCTATCCTTTTGAAATTAGCCCTAGACTTGTGCAAGCATTTGCTGACTTTCTCTTATTTATGTAGATTTGGTTCTAAGAGTACTTCCCCTCGCTTACGCTGACAAGACCTTCACCTCGCGAGCTCCTCGTTGGCGCCAGTTGGGGAGGTCGCACCGGCCAGGTCGAGACTGCACGTATTCGAGATCTGATTCTCTCGGTAGATTTCGTGAACACTTATTTTTTTGATATTACTCTTTTGAGGGCATTTATCTTACATAGCTGTTTTTATAGGAGCCTGGCGTGGTATACCGACCATGGGCTGATTTGGCTATACCTGCGCTGGTCGCGCGGTATACTACCGAGCGTCGTTATTTTCAGGGGACGTATGATGCTACAGTGTATCTTGGCGAGAGAGTAGCTATTCAGCACTCCTCGGATGTTTTCGTTGTCCCCACTTGCCCGCCTCGACATATGTTTCATGAGGCGTTGATGCGTGACTCCGCGAGTCGGTCATCTCCTGGCACTCCCTGGCAATCTCATGTCCATTTGGGGTAGAGTTACGAGGATGACTTGCTGCCTTTGCTAGTGCCGGCCCCTGTTTTGTCTGAGGAGGCAGCGGTATGCTTTACTTTTTATTTTTCATTAGGTAGCCCCCAAGTGAATTCTAATCATTTGAATTTTATTTTATCAGGTTGGGCCTAGGGAGTTCGTCCCTCCGAGGATGTCTATCCATTACCAGGGTATGTTCGGACCGATTGAGGGGATGATTCCTCTAGCCCCCGAGGATCAACGTTTTGTGGAGCGCTCCATTCCTCGTCACCAGACTCGGGTGAGCTTATCTATTTTCTTGCTTTTGTATTTGTTCTGTATTATTACTGACTTTATTCCTTTGACAGTTTTCTCGCGAGGTGGTGACAACTATGGCGAGGTGTATAGACTCCTTTCGCAGCTAGCTCGTGAGGTTACGGAACCGAGCTACCTATCGGGGGAACAACGTTGAGGAGGTATCTCTCTTGTCTTTCTTTTGTGTCACATTTTATTATATTCTTTACTTGGTATCTGACTTGATTTACCTTTGCAGGGACAGCCTATTCCTTCACCCCGCACTCGGTCGAGACCCGAGGCTAGGAGAGAGCCGGCTAGATTAGGCTCAAGGCGTCGCTGCACTTCTGCTGGCGGCCGAGGTGGCCGGTCTGAGGATGCTCCTACCGAGGACTCGGTTTCTTCGCCTGAGGATGTCTTTGCTGGGTCGACGGGCCAAGGAGGCGTGACATCGGCTCCTTCGATGGGTGGTGGGACGTACGAGGTTGGCTCGTCGTCGCAGCAGCCCTTGCAGCCTCAACCGTTGTCGATTGATTATCGGGGTGAGCCTGGGTGGACTGGCCCTGAGCTGAGGTTTCCGCCGACTGGCGGGTCAGGAGATGGTGAGGGGCATACACCCCGGACTACAGCGTTCTTTGATATGATGGGCGTACCTCATCATCTACGGCCTCCAGCACCATAGTTTGTACCTGTGCTTATTTATTTATTTGACTTCATAGGACTTTGTCCGTTGTATTATATATGACTCACATATTAGACATATTGTATATACAAACTTTTTATATTAAGCATGTTTTATCTTTGCATTTTATTTTTCATTTTATGTGCATGTGAGTGTGTGCAAAAAAAAAAAAAAAAAAAAAAAAAGTGAAATTTCTGTCATTTTTGTTATCAATGGAGGGTATCCGACGTTCTCCCCCAAAAGAAAAAAAATGAAAAATAAAATGATTTCGACTAAAAATAAGCCTAAGCTCAATTTAATCAAAAGAAAAAAGCAATATGGATTGGATTTGTATATAGGGGTATTGAATAATGGGGTGTAATGTGCAAAATCAAAGTCGAATCGAAGTCAGAAAAACGCGGTTTGTATAACGCGTAATTGTCGCTGGCTTAGACGCGTTGTCGCGACGCGACAGACTTATTTTTCCAAATCCTTTCAGAATTTGAAATCTACCAAAAAATTTCTTATAAATAGCCCCCAAATCTGACGATTTCTATATAATTCGAACAGATTAACAATTAATTGGATTCAAAAATTAATCATGGCTTTAATTAAGAAGAGCTTTTGTGATTTCACTCGTGAGTGGTGTCGTTCTTTAACTGCTAAGGAGAGAAAAAAACTTGACTTTTTCCATATGGGGGGTATTTATGGCATAAAGGGGGTAGATCTTGATATAGACTTTATTCATACCGCCTTAGAATATTGGGATCCTAATACTCATTGCTTTAGATTAGGCTATGATGAAATTTGCCCTTTACCGGAAGAGTTTGGTGCCATTCTAGGCTTTCCTTCATTAAATCTTGCGGTAATGCCTAGGGTGAGTGAGTATTATTACAAAGATTATGAGCGTTTCCTTGACCTTAGGGGTAAAGATCTAAAAAACATAGTGCATGGTAATAATGTTGATTTAAAAAAATTTGCACGTTTTTATTTTGATAGACCACGCTCTGAATCTTTTCATGTTTATAGGAGAAGAGCTTTCCTCTTTTGCATGCTTAGCCAATATCTTCTTACTAGTGGTAAAAATAATGATGGTCAAGCAATTATAATATCTGTACTAGAACAAATTGAATCTAGGAGAAATCAAATGCCATTAATCGTTGGAGAAACTATGCTTAGTCTTGATGAATTGAAAAAGAATCCAGAAGCACCTCTTCGAGGCTCTCTAATTTTATTACGGGTAGAAAAATAATATTCTTAAGTACAGAAATTAAAAACATATTTTTGTATAGCAATACTAATTATGTGCATTGAATTTTACAGATGTGGCTCATGGAGAGACTAGAATTAATTAGTCCTCCTGATAATATTGACAAATATACCCCCAATTGCTTTGTTCGGCGAAAGAAACGTTTCTCCTTGAAGATGGGTCACCATGAGTGGGGCAAAGTTTTTTCCTGTTGTGACATCCCCATTAAATGGGTCGTTCCCTGGTGGAAGCTTGAAAAGATGATTGGTTGTAATACCCAACCCTTTTGCCATCTTCCTAGTTTGTCAAAATTGACCTTTTATCATCCCTATAGAGTAAAGAGGCAATATGGGATTGCGCAAACCATTCCTACGGGAGATCTTCGTCGCCCTTATGAATTCCCCGTTTTACAAGAAGTCGAAAGATTTGACAAGTATTGGTGTGCTAGGCCTTTATGGGAAGTGATTACCCAAAAGGTTCCACTTTCTTTGTCCAATGATGTGAAGCAATGGTTGATTGGTAGATCTCAAAAGGACCAAACCAAAGTAGAGAAGACCAACGTGAAGACTCGCCTTGGTGACAAGAAAATTCCTGCTAAGGAACGCCTAGGTGAAAGAGTTGAGTTTAAGACTCCTGTGATGCCTAAGAAGAAGAGTGCTAATAAAGACAAAGGGAAAAGAAAGGTGGACTCTATAGAAAAGAAGGTTTGGGTAGAGAAAAAGCATGGAGTTTTAGCTGAGGGAGAGGCTATCCATACTAAAATCGAATGTAGATCCTCTAATGGATGTCTCTTAGCAAAAGTGATGGATGAAGAGGAAGATTCTGACAAGAATTGGAAAAGGATTAAGAAAGAAAAGAAAGATTAGAGCATTGTTTTTCCTTCAATTTATTAGACAATTTAAGTTTGTTTTTTTTTTTTTTATTTTTTTTTTTATTTTTAAGTTTTTAAGCTTTATTTAAATTCCATCAATAATGTAATTCTTTATTTATTAATGCAATTTCAGCTTTTTAATTAAATTAACTTTACATTTGATTATTTAAAGCAATGAAAACAACTTAAAATATTTTTTCCGAAAAAATTTCTTCAATTACGGAAGTCAAAAAAATTTCCAGAATGCACCAAAGTTGTCTAGATGTCCGCAGAAAATTGGCGCTGCTCATACGAGTCTGTCACCGGACTTTTCCACTTGTCGCCTGGCGACACACTTGTCGTTTGGCGACAAGGTCTCTCTTTTTTTTTGGCGAAAGATTTACTTTTTTTTTTTTTTTTTTTTGCGCTTATGCTTTTGTCGATGCTGGGACGCGAAATTCTTAGTAATTAAAGTGGCCGCACCCTTTAAAGGGTTGCCTACGTATCCTTTCTTAAGGGATCAGGCCAAACGTAGCTCTCTTGAGTGTCCTACTCAAATAATTATGGGTAGTTGTAGGGAATATTTCAAGCTATTAACCCCAAGATTGAACCCCACTGTGATCATACACTTAAGCAGGTGGCGTCCAAAGGGAAGGAAGCTAGAGCAAAAGAGTCGCCAACAAGTTTTAGGAACTTGTAAACCGTTCACAAGGTGAAGATACACCCCTTAACGATCCATGAGATCGTCAACTCCAAAAGGTCTTGAACCAAATAGGGTTCGGGGATGAAGGTACAAATCCAACCTAAAAGAGATTGAACCTGCCCTAATAATAGGCCTCTACTTCATTCTTCTCGTATTCATGTGCGCTTTCTGACTAGCATGCAATCAATAGGTTAACCCTAAACTTGTTTATCTATGTTGATTGAATATTAATGCACAAATAAAACAATTATTGGCGATCACTTGAATTATAATCAAATTAGCCCTAAACAAGATTATTAATTATCTTATTAAGCGTGATTACAAGTACAAATTCCCTTTAAACATGCATAAAAGGCGTGATCAAGCAATAACAATAATCATCAAGCAACATAATAATCATAATAATCATAACAACAATAATTATAACAATAATAATCATGTTAAAGCATAATAATAGCAAGATCCTAGGCATGATACTAACAAGATTAATAACAAAACCTAGCATGTCACTAAGCAATAAAGATCAAAGCTTTAGCCCTAACATGATACTAACATGATATTAGAAAAGAGTAAAAGGCACCCTAAACATGATACTAGAAAGCAATAATAACATCCTAACATGATACTAGGAATTAAACAAATTTAAACATGCTTTCTGCAAGAATAGAGCAATAAGATTACATACTTTGATGCCTCGTACCTCTTTCTAATAACAAAATACACGCGTTAGTAACTTCAAGGAAAATATAAAATCAAACAATCAAATTAAATAATTAAAATCGAGATTTGGGACCAAACCCTCAGAAATATCAAACCTTTCACGTCTAGGGCGAAGGCAACTTCGAACTTGGCTAGGTGTGTCTAGTGCTAATGTATGGGGAATTTTGTTTGTGAAAAGGGTTGGTTTAGAAAGAGAGAGAGAGAAATAGGTGATTGATGATAATTGATGATTGTGAATTGTTGATGATGATTGATTGTAAATTCATAAAAATGGAGGTTCAGGACCCTATTTATAAGAAAACAGTCCGAAAATAAGTAGAATTTGATAAGGAATGAAACTCCACTCTATCGCTGCAAAACCGACCTTGTCGCTTGGCGACAAGGCTTGTCGTTTGGCGACTGGGTCTGTCGCGTGGCGACAGGGGCTGTCGTGTGACGACAACGCTTGTCACGTGGCGACAAGCCTGGATTCCTACGCGCTTTCAAACACGGAGTCCACTTATCAATCAAAATTGACTTGTAAAGTCCGTATGAAAACTGAAATCGTATTTTTCATAAAATAATATTTTATTCCAAATAAAACTTATCAAAATATAATTGTTAATTCTAATCTTATTAGGACTAAAGAGAATCTCCTAAAGAATTCTAGAAGACTATAATCAATTCTAATAACTTTAGGAATAATAATTAATATTGGGCCCTCCCTTAGATCATTGGGCCGCATGTAAAGATCAAACCGGGCCCAGTTTAGTATTATGGCCATAACTTCCTCATTATTCATCGGAATTGGGCTTATAATATATCGTTGGAAAACTCTTTTCAAGCCCCATCCAACTACACTATTATTGGACCCTTCTCGTGGACCAAACTAAACTGGATTGGCTATTTTCATAAAATAGAGTTGTTTTCGAAAACAGAAAGAAAGAATTTAATAAAAACCAACCGCAACACTTGACCTTTCACACTTTCACCCCCTTCGATTATCATTCGACGCAAAAAGTATTCATCACTGGGTTTGGTTTTGGGGAGACACATTTGGGTGTCTACAATAGTACTTCTTAAGTTGGTCAAGATTGGTCATGTTTGAGAATTCATTGCCGTCCATGTCGGTTAATTGAGCTGCACCTCCTGACAAGATTGTTTTGACAATGTATGGTCCGGACCAATTGGTCCTGAATTTGCCTCTTGGATCCAAAACATTTTTCCTTAGTGCTTTTAGTACCAAGTCTCCAACCTTGATGTTTCTTGTCTTGACCTTCTTGTTGAAGTGTCTAGCCATACGAGTTTGGTAGCATTGGGTATGATGTAGAGCTTCTAGTCGTTTTTCGTCAAGTAGAATTAACTCTTCATACCGTGCTCTAGTCCATTCAACTTCATCGAGTTTACTTTCTAGCGCAATGCGTAGAGAAGATATTTCTAGTTCTACAGGGTGTACGGCATCCATTCCATAGACTAGGGCGAATGGCGTGTTTCCCATGGACGTTCGAATTGACGTGCGATAACCTAAAGTGCAAAATGGAGTTTGTTAGGCCAATCCTTGTAATTTTCTGTCATTTTCTCGATGATAGTCTTTAAATTTTTATTAGCTACCTCAACTGCTCCATTTGCTTGAGGTCTATAAGGGGAAGAATGGTGATGTTGAATACCATATTTTTGTAACAATTCTTCACTTTCGGCTTGAAAGTGAGTTCTATTGTCACTTATCATCTCATGTGGGACTCCGTATTGACAAATTATGTTCCTTTCAATAAAGAGTGCTACATGTTTTGCAGTGAGTTTAGCATATGATTGTGCTTCAACCCACTTTGTGAAGTAATCGATTGCTACCAAGATGTACTCGTGACCTCCTGTTCAAAGAGGTGTGATTTTTCCGATTATATCAATTGCCCATGTTGAGAATGGCCATGGTGAGGTGTAGGTGTAGAGAAGAGATGGAGGAATATGTTGCAAATTTGCATAAATTTGGCACTTAGGGAAATTTTTTACATATTGATGACAATCCCTATTCATGGTAGTCCAATAATATCCTTCTCGCATTATCTTTTGGACTAGCATTTTGCCATTAACATGCGTTCCACATACTCCTTCGTGGACTATTCTCATAGTTCTTTGAGCGTCCTTCTTGCCTACACATAATTTAGGTACCCTTTTGTGTAACTCATAATTTATGAGTACGTATTGGGAAGCCAAAAGTCTTAAAGCTCGTTTTGCTCTTTTGTCAGCATGAGGAGGGTATTCTCCTTTGGTGACATAATTGAGTATATCAGTATACCATGGTTCTTCTTCTTCTTCTTGGATTTTTTCATCATCCTCTATAGCTTGAATGTATGCTGGTTTGTGTCTTTTCTCTATAGTTAGAGGCATTTACTCAATTTCCTTAGGAATCCTAACCATTGAGGCTAGTCTTGCCAAGGCATCGGCAAATTGGTTTTCTTCTCTAGGTAGATATGTGTATTCTACCTTTTCCAGTTGATTAGTGAGAGTTTCCAGATAGGTTTGGTAAGGGGCTAAGCTTTCGCTCCTTACTTTCCATCTTTTGGAGATTTGGTTGATGATCAAGGAAGAATCTCCAAGTATTCGAAGTTTCTTTACACCCAATACTAAAGCTGTTTTGAGGCCTACCACACATGCTTCATATTCTACAGCGTTGTTGGTAACGTCGAAATCTAACTTTATTGAAATTAGAACATGCTCCTCTTTAGGTGATACTAATAGGACTCCTACGCCACATCCCTTTTGGTTCGAGGCTCCATCGAAGTATAAAGTCCAAGTATCATCTTCCGTGACCATCAAGTCTTCATCTGGAAATTCATTGTCGTGTATTGGTGTCGAATCTTCTATTGGAAAGTCCGCTAAGAAGTCCGAGACTACAAATCCTTTAATAGCCTTTTGAGGCATGAATCTTACATCAAACTGGGCTAGGTTGACTATCCCCCTTGAGATGCGTCCGTTAAGCGTGGATTTCTCAAATAAGTACTTGAGAGGATCCATTCGTGACACTACAAAGACTGTGTGAACAAGCATGTAGTGTCTTAACTTGGTTGTGGCCCACACCAATGCGAGGCACAATTTCTCAAGTGGTGTATAGCGTGCTTCATATTCGAGCATCTTTTTGCTTAGGTAGTAGATGGCGTTTTCTTTTCCTTCTACCTCTTGTGCGAGCATAGCTCCCATTGTTTCTTTGGTGACTGTTAAGTACAACCTTAGAGGGATTCCTAGAAACGTTGGGGCTAATATGGGAGGATTGGAGAGATAGGCTTTGATCTTCTCAAAGGCTTTTTGACACTCGTCGTCCCATATTACTGGCACGTTTTTCTTAAGCTTCTTGAATATTGGTTCACATATTGTTGTTAGCTTAGATATGAACCTACTTATATATTGCAACCGGCCAATAAATCCTCGAATTCGCTTCTCAGTTTTGGGCGGTGGCATTGACATGATTGCTTTGATCTTGGTTGGGTCTATCTCTATTCCTCTAGAGCTTATGACATATCCCAAGAGTTTGCCTGAGGTTACTCCAAAAGCACACTTGGATGGATTCAACCTCATGTTGTATTTTCTTAGCCTCTCGAAGAATTTTCTTAAGGCCACTTGATGTCCTGAACGGTCTTTAGATTTCACAATCATGTCGTCCACATATACTTCGACTTCTTTGTGCATCATGTCATGGAGTAGGGCAGTTGCTGCTCGTTGGTAAGTGGCACCCGCGTTTTTCAACCCGAATGGCATTACCGTGTAACAATAAGTACCCCAAGGTGTTATGAATGTTGTTTTCTCCATGTCTTCTTCGGCCATGAGAATCTGGTTGTACCTTGCGTATCCATCCATAAATGAGAGGAGTGCGTGATATGCTGTATTATCTACTAAAATATCGATGTGTGGTAAAGGGAAGTCGTCCTTTGGACTTGCCTTATTTAGATCTCGATAGTCGACACACATTCGAACCCTACCATCCTTTTTTAGAACTGGGACTACATTTGCAACCCATTCGGGGTATTTGGATACCCTGATAAAACCTGCAGTTATTTGTTTTTGTACTTCTTCTTTTATTTTAAGAGCTACGTCGGGTTTCAATCGACGCAACTTTTGTTTTACAGGTTTCATTCCTGGGATTAGTGGTATAGCGTGCTGAGCTATTTCTCTATTAATGCCTGACATATCTTCATATGACCAGGCGAATACATCGATGAATTCTTTAAGTAGATTAATTAAATCGGTTCTTTCATCTTTGTTTAGCGTGAGTCCGATTTAACTTCTCTTTGAATGGTTGGATCTTTTGAGATATCAACCGTTTCAGTGTCCTCAATTATTGGTGTCTTATTTTCAAGTGTTTCCATTGCTTTAATAATTTCTTTGTCATTTTCATCGTTAGTTAAGCAATACTCGTCATCTTAAGTTAAAGAAAAACACGAGGAATAAGTGGAAGAAGACATATTATTAAACTCAGAAATCATTACATCAAATAAAGAAATGTCCGTTGGGACTTGATTGCTAACTATCCTAGGAGTAGATGCTGAAATAGAAGAGCTAGAGGGAGGTCCTACAACTAAAGACTTAGAGGACTCGATAGGGGAAGATTCTGACTCAGACTCTGACTCAGACGATTCTTTGAACATTGGCCCTTGTCCTATAGTTATTAAGATCTTCTTTCCGCTTGCAGTAGTCACCTTCACTGTGTTGCGCCATCCTCGCACTAAATCCTCTGCTGGAGTGATGAGCTTGGAAGGATCAAAGTTCTCGCTTTGTAGGACTGTTTGAATGAGTGAGGAGTTATCCTCTATATATCTTGGCTCATTCTTTTCTCGCCTAAAGAGAAGTCCCATGACATTAAAGTCAAAGCATGGGGGTGCTTTTTCATTATGGATAGGAGTTGGGATCTCATCTAGAAAGCAACAATCCATAAATATTTCGAACCCAGGTTGTCTTATGCCGTTTACAACAAAGGGTTCTGGAAATTCTCAACATGGATAATCTTCTCCCTCTCTTATGAACTGTCCATTTAAAGTAGGAGGGTATTGATCCATTAGGATTACTTTCTTTTGTGTGCGAGCATTTCTACGTGCTTTTGATCTTTCCCGGGCTCGCTTTAGATCTTCGAGAGTTGGTTCGAAACCAAGTCCGAAAGTATCTAATTTAGGGAGGCCAGGTAGTCCCATCTGTTTTGCTATCCCTTTCTTCTTTCCTAGAGTCATTCCAGGGAAATGTCCTTGTTTTCTCAAGATAGCATTGGTTATCATGTTGGAGTGGAGGTCATAGCGAAGAGGGGTCATTTCATCTTCCTCGATTAAGGAGACCTCTTCATTAAAGCCCCACAGATGTTCGTCATTCTCATCGTGCTCCACATTGATTAGTGGATTTTCTACTGTTTTGATCCTCATAGGTGAAGCATTGTATTCCTCCAACTATGGCTTTCACTTGTTGGTGAAGAGATGAAGGGATGGCCTTTAGGTCATGAAGCCAAGGGCGTCCCAACAGTAAGTTGAACGAGGCCTTAATATCTACCACTTAGAATGTGGTGGCATGTTCAATTACTCCCGCAGTTATGTTCATAGTAATTGTGCCTAATGCTTGGCGACGTGAGTTATCGTAGGCTCTTATTCCTTGTGTTGATGGAGATAAATCTTCATCTCTTATCCCTAACATCCTCGCAGTTCTAAGTGGGCAAACGTTAATTGCCGATCCATTATCTACAAGAGTCATAGGGACGTTCATTCTCTTGCAAATTACTGTGAGGTTGAGAGCTTTGTTGTGCTTTTCACCTTCCGGCGGTAGATCTTTGTCGGAAAAAGTGATCAAACTAATAGGACTTGGGAGATCACCCGTGAGAAAGTTAGCCAACCCCTCAGGAGTGGTGTCCGAATCTATCCCTACTTTAGCTAAGGCATCCATGACCGCAACTCTATGTTCTCGGGATGTAGCTAGAAGTTTTCATACGTTCATTTCGACCTTAGTCTTTTTTAATTGTTTCACAACATCGTTGTCTTCTATGATTGGTATGGGAACTTGTTGAGTAGCGGGAATAGGTTGTGTAGTAATGGGAGGTTACATTCTCCCGAATCTTGTGAGGACATCTATAGGTGAATCCTTTTCATCCCAAATGTCACCTACTGGATATATTGTCGAAAGTGGAGTTTCTTCGACGTCCTTGAGGTAGACATCCTCGTCATCACTATCCCAAACCCCATTAATTGTAGCATCTTGTTCTTGTGGGATTTGAACTAGTTTCTTCTTATCAATCAATCTTTGGACCAAGTCTTTGAATTTGAAACAATTTTCTATAGTATGTCCTCCCGATTGATGATATGGACATTAGTACCTATATGTCCTTTTTAGTGATTCAAATGGTCTCGGTTCAAGAGGTTGAATTTTACCATTCTCGGAGAGCATTTTGAACATATTTGCATAAGAAGTCCCAATTGGAGTGTATGGCCTATTGCTCCTTTTGGGTGTGTCAATTACTTGGAGGGAGAACGATTTCTTCTCTTTAGGTAGAGGTCTACTTTTGAGTAGTTCGTTTCGTTCTTTTATAACCTCCATGGCCTCGCGTAATAATTCTCTTGCTTCCAACACAACCTAAATAAGGATGCAGACTTCCTCCTCTTCTTCAATGGCTTCGACAGGTTTAATGAGATTCGAGGGGTCAACCTGATTTTCCTCATCGGAAATAGCCAAGGAATCCGACAGTGGTGCATTATTGATACTTGGCTTCTTGCTTGCAGGGGGCAATGGAAGTTTGTTGTTATCAATTAAATCTTGGATTGCTTCCTTTAGCTTCCAACAATTTTCTGTGAGATGGCCCCTACCCTAATGATACTTGCAATGTGCATTGGGGTTCCAGCTAGCCGTTCTCTTTTCGACAGGTGGGTCCCCAAACGGTCCAATGGGAGTTATAAGACCTTTTGCATGTAAGAGATCAAATGCGGTGTCATAACTCATACCAATAGGAGTAAAGTTCCTCCTAAATGGTTTCTTTTGTCCTTGATTATTCATAGCGAGGACTTCATTCAAATTAAGGGTGGTTTTGGAAGAAGAAGGATTGTCGTTCTTCTTGCCTTTCCAGCCACTATTAGAGTTACTATTGTTAGCAGGTTTTTGTTTAGCTAGGTCGTCTTCAATATTGATACCAATGTCATAGACGGCCTTGAAAGTGTGCAAGTTATTTTGGTATTTGAGATGCTTAGAATATTTTTCTTGGAGGTTCTTGATGAAAATCCTCACAGATTCTTTCTCACTAGGCACCTCAACCATCTTTGCAGAAGTTTCCCTCCATTTATTAAAGAAGGAAGTAAAGCCTTCATTCTCTTTCTGCTTAAGTATTTCAAGTTCCCTATGATCAGTTTCAACTTGAACATTGCATTTATATCTATCAATGAAAGCGTTTACAATTGACTCCCAACTAGAGGTTTTCTCTTTATCAAGAGAAAAGTACCATTGCTGAAAACAGTTTCTAAAGATAGAGAAAACACAGAATGAAAAGCTTTCTTATCTATTCCCTTAATATTCATTATAGTTTCAAAGGCTCTTAAATGAAAATAAGGGTTATCCATTGCCTTGAATTTCGGGATGTCGTTGGCATTGAACTTCTGCGGAAGAAGATCCTTGTCCACCGAGACCCCTTGTGAGCTAATGCCCTGGAATCTATAGTCATTGGATAATCTGCTCAAACTTTCCTAGATGAGCTCCATTTGCTGTTGTCTCACAGGGTCGTTGATTTGAAGAGTCAGATTCTTCAACATTTCAGCCATGTTAGCCACTTGTCCCTTGAGTTCGTTGACTTCTTCCTGACTTGCCATTATCTTCTTAGCTTTCATTTTTCGACCGATTGGCTTATCAAAAAGTGAGACTTGAACGAAAGTGTTGTCCTTGATTAAACCCCCTTCCTTTCTTGACCACGCGCTGTAAATTAAACCATATTTGTTTTTATGACTTGACTCAAGTGGACTTTGATTTTATGGTTTTAAAGCAAAAAAGCAAAAAAAAAGCAAAAATAGGGTGCATATTTTTGGGAATGGGTTCAAACAAGTGGTTTAATTGGAGGATTAATATCCGACTTACCCCCCTCAAAAAATTGACGGAAAACACGCATTCAAGATTCTCTAGACATGGTCAAGGTGTGACATACATGTTAAGTGTGTGCTTTATAAGTGAGTGCAAGTGACATGCTTTGACTCTTGTGTATGACCATGGGACTAAGTTCCTAGACTCAATTAAGGACTTAAATATAGTTAAAGCCATTAACAAATTGGTTAAACTGATTAGCAGACTGTTTAATTAGACTCGTCGTGATGACTCGAGTAAGAATCTGGACTGTTGCCAGAACAACAGATTTTTCGCCACAATTTGAAGCTTGTCGCCAAACGACAAATTTGTCACCAGGCGAAAAACTATAAACTGCGGCACCACAGCCCAAACTTCTGCGCCATTGCTGGAACATTAATCTGGGACTGTTTCCAGTAAGTTTACTCTAAGGGGACATGCCTACAGTCGTACTAAGTCAGATTGATTACTTTATTAGTCTTTAATTAGTAAAATTAATTAATTAGTTAGTTATACAAAGTCCTTTTTAGTCATTAATTAGTTTATTTAGACTTAAACACAAGTCAAACAAACGGTTAGCACATATAGGGTATGCACAAGCAAAGAATGCACAAATAGTTCAAATAGTCACAATATGATGCAATGAGTTTGCAACCTAACCATGGCTCTAGTTCTCTAAAGTTTAAGGATATGGGTTAGTCAAAGAGGGTCCATGGTTATGAGTCCGGATGCATCGTGCGGAAGCTTTACCTTTGGAAAGGTTGGCGCGTATGGATGGGACCCCGCAAGTTAAAAACTTGCTTCCACGGTTTGGTGGATTCACAAACTCGGATGTACCCGTCGTTGCCAGGAGCGTTCGATTGGGTAGATGGAGCGTGAACCCCCAAAGGGTTATGTCCATATGTAAAACACATATGGGTTTCAGAAAAGAGAGAAAAACTAAATCAGGAAGTAGAATCGAGCCAACAGTGCTAGAAATGGTCAAAACAAGAAGGCAGAGTTCTGGCTCGATATTGGAAGAACTTGGCGCCAGACTACAGGGACTGTCGCCGCAAAAGTACCCCTGTCGCCAAGCGACAGAAGCACTTTACAGGCGACAAGCCCTGTTTTCTAGATGCTAGTTCCTACATGCCTCAGCAGGTATCTACGTTCTTAGAATTTTCCCGATTTCGCGGTATTATTTCAATTCTAGTTGTGAAAGATATTTCTCAAGTTTGCTACGTGTAAAAATCCTATGTTTTTTACTCATTTCGAATGGTCTATCCAATGAGGACCTTTTTTATGCATATGACAATAATGCTAATCAAAATTACGCACATGAAATACTTAGAACTTTTCGAGTCTCATCCGCTCATTCTAAATCATTGCCAAAATAAATTTTAGGAATTAAAATAGAAATCGTCCCCATTGGAGTCGCCAAAAACTGTAGGGAATATTTCAAGCATTAACCCCAAGCTTGAACCCCACTGTGATCATACACTTAAGTATGTGGCGTCCAAAGGGAAAGAAAAGAGAGCAAAAGAGTCGCTAACAAGTTTTAGGAACTTGTAAACCGTTTACAGGGTGAAGGTTACACCCCTTAACGATCCATGAGATCGTCAACTCCAAAAGGTCTTGAACCAAATAGGGTTCGGGGATGAGGGTACGAATCCAAGCTACAAAACAAAGAACTCGCCCTATAAAATAGGCCTCTACTTTATTCTATTCGTATTCATGTGCGCTTTTTGACTAACATGCAAATATTAGATTAATCCTAAACCTGTTTAATCTATGTTGGTTGAATATTAATGCACAAATAAATCTATTATTGGCGATCACTTGAATTAAAATCATATTAGCCTAAACCAAATTATTAATTATCTTATTAAGCGTGATTTCAAGTACAAATTCCCTTTAAACATGCATAAAAGGCGTGATCAAGCAATAACAATAATATATAACATCAAGCAACATAATAATTATCATAATAATCATAACAATTATAATCATGTTAATAATAAAGCTTAAATATAATAGCAAGATCCTAGGCATGATACTAACAAGATTAATAACAAATCCTAGCATGTCACTAAGCATTAAAGATCAAAGCTTTAAATCTAACATGGTACTAACATGATATTAGAAAAGAGTAAAAGGCACCCTAAACATGATACTAGAAAGCAATAAAGACATCCTAACATGATACTAGGAGTTAAACAAATTTAAACATGCTTTCTACAAGAATAGAGCAATAAGATTACATACTTCGATGCCTCGTACCTCTTTCTAATAACAAAATACACGCGTTAGTAAACTTCAAGGAAAAATATAAAATCAAAGAATTAAATTAAATAAAGAGTTAAAAAGTTTAGACTGGATTTGGGACCAAACCCTCAGAAAAGTATAAACCTTTCACGTCTAGGGCGAAGGTAACTTCGAACTTGGTTAGGTGTTTCTAGATCTTGTGTATGCGGAATTGTGTTTGTGAAAAGCTAGAGAAATAAGAGCTTAGAGAGAATTTAGAGAATAGATTTATTGTTGATTGTAGATGAATAAAAACGGAGGTTCAGGACCCTATTTATAAGAAAACAGTCCGGAAATAGGTAGAATTTGATAAGGAATAAAACTCCACGCCGTCGCCGCAAAACCAAACTTGTCGCTTGGCGACAGCTCTGTTGTGTGGCGACAAGGCTTGTCGCGTAGCGACAGGCCTGTCGTTTGGCGACAGCCTAGATTTCTACGCGCTTTCAAACACGGAGTCCACTTATCAATCAAAATTGACTTGTAAAGTCCGTATGAAAACTGAAATCGTATTTTTCATAAAATAATATTTTATTCCAAATAAAACTTATCAAAATATAATTATTAATTCTAATTCTATTAGGACTTAAGAGAACCTTCTAGAGAATTCTAGAAGACTATAATTAATTCTAATAACTTTAGGAATAATAATTAATATTGGGCCCTCCCCTAGATCATCGGGCCGCATGTAAAGATCAAACCGGGCCCAGTTTAGTATTATGGCCATAACTTCCTCATTATTCATCGGAATTGGGCTTATAATATATCGTTGAAAAGCTCTTTACAAGCCCCATCCAAATACACTATTATTGGACCCTTCTCGTGGACCAAACTAAACTGGATTGGCTATTTTCATAAAATAGAGTTGTTTTTCGAAAATAGAAAGAAAGAATTTTTAATAAAAACTAACCGCAACACCTGACCTTTCACACTTTCACTTTATTCGATTATTCGACGCAAAAGGTATTCATCACTGGGTTTGGTTTTTGGGAGACACAAATGGGTATCTACAACACTCTGCTTGAAATTAGCATTGTTCTAGCCATGTCTTCAAGGCTTCTATTCTTGCGTTCCACAACTCCATTTTGATGTGGAGTTCTTAGTGCTGAGAAGTTATGATCCATTCTATGCTCTGTACAGAATTCATCAAACTTGTAATTTTCAAATTTGTACCATGATCTGATCTGAGATGTACCAATGGATTACCTGTTCTTCAATGTTCTTTCTTTACAAAAGCAACAAATTCATCAAACGTTTCATCTTTACTGACAAGAAAGAATACCCAAGTATACCTTGAAAAATCATCAACAATTACCATAACATATTTCTTACCACTTCTACTTTGGATTCCCATTGGTCCACAGAGATCCATATGAATAAGTTCCAAAGGCCTTTTGGTGCTTACCATCTTTTGGATTTAAAAGAAACTTAAGTCTGTTTTCCTCTAACATAAGCATCACATACCTTATCATATAGGAACTTAATGCAAGGAAGTCCTTACACTAATTCTTTAGATCTCAGTTTATTAAGTAAAGAAAAACTTGCATGACCAAATCTCTTGTGCCACAATAGAGGATCATCCTCAATAACACTGAGACATGTCAGACTGCTATTAGGAACCTCGTTAACAACCGTTGAGCTTGGGAAGTGACCACTAGGATTGGAGGATGAACTTCCAACTTGTTGCGCAATTTGAGCCAATTGATTCTCAATTATCTTATTGTGTGCTTGAAGTTGTTGGATGTTCGCTTGCATATCCGCATTGCTTTTTCCTTGTTGTGTAATGAAGGTCTCAAGTGCGGCTTCAAGGCTAGATTTTTGAGGAGGTGGAGGAGCGGGTTGGTTATATTGTTGCCTTTGTTGGTTTTGGTCCCTTTGGTTAAGATGACGGTAAGGAGCTTGTTGGTTTTGTGGATGAGATTGGTTGTATTGGTTTTGAGGGGGGCCTTGATTTTGTTGTTTCCAACCTGTGTTTTGTTGGGGTTTCCAACCTTGATTGTAGGGTTGAGAGTATTGATCGTTTCTTTACCCAATAGCCGCAGCTTGTTCTTGGTTAGTTGAGTTGCAATAGGAGGACAAGTGATCATTTCCTCCACAAGTTTCACAAGACATGACTTGTTGTGAAGAAGAGCTTGGAGATGTAAGGGTGGCTTGATCTAGCTTGTGAACTAGCATGTCGAACTTTGATGCAATAAGGTCTATTGCACTAAGGTCGTGGATTCCGCCCTTTTTTGCTTGAGGTTGCTGTCTATCACTTCCGTATGCATAGTGCTTTGCCACTTCTTCAATCATCTTGTATGCATCATCTACCGATAGCTTTTTAAGGCTACCACCGGCCCCGTTATCAAGGTTGGCCCTTGAAGTAGGAGTAAGACCATCATAAAAGCTTTGAACAATGATCCATCATGTGAAACCATGGTGTGGGCATTTTCTAGTGTAGTCCTTGAAACGCTCCCAAGCTTCACTTAAGGTTTCATCAATCTCTTGGTTGAAATTGGTGATTTTCCTTCTTAGTTCGGCGGTCTTTTCGGGTGGACAATACTTTCCAAGGAAAGCTCTAGTGACTTCATCC
The DNA here is from genome assembly GCF_948465745.1 of Chenopodium album. Taxonomy (NCBI): domain Eukaryota; kingdom Viridiplantae; phylum Streptophyta; class Magnoliopsida; order Caryophyllales; family Amaranthaceae; genus Chenopodium; species Chenopodium album. The sequence goes on along the minus strand of NC_137847.1, from coordinate 15,546,053 downwards.
CATGTGGTCAATGATCCCTCTTCTACCGTTCTCAACCAATGCTTTTCTTTGTCACGGAGGGAGAATTGAAACATGTGCATACGGATGAACTCTTCCGTGATATTGTTTTGCTTGATGGTTGTGCACAATTCGAGAAAGTTGTCCAAATGAGCAAAAGGACACTCATGAGAACTCCCACCAAATTGATCACTTTGTATCATACGGATGAGTTGAGGTGAAAGCTCAAAATTATTTGCATTCGTAGTAGGGAGACGTATGCCACTCCGAAGTGTGAAGGCATTGGGGTGGTCATAATCTCGTAACAATGGTGGAGGAGGATTGTTATCACCCATGTTATCTTCTTCGTTGGTCGCAAAGATTTCCTCCGGATCGGAATCCGAATATACAATAGAGAACTCGGGTGTGCCTTGCAAAAGCCTCCTCACGTTTCTCAAAGTCCTATTTAACTCTGGATCAACGGGAATAAGCGGTGATTGCTTACTCTTCCGTGTCATGCAAGGTCAAACAAAGCTAAGAAAAACGTTAGCAATGACTATTAAAAGTTGAAAACACAAATATACAAAAATAAATAAGAGAAATTATGATACAAATATACAAACTTAGACTCATTCAACAATAATACATTCAATGTTACTTTGCCTCCCCGGCAACGGCGCCAAAATTTGATAGGCCGTCGTTGAGCCTACCAAAGATAAAGTTCTATCTTGGTCTCACTAGCTAATAGCAAGGGTAAGAAAGGGTTGAACCCAAGAGAGGCGTTGAATCAACCACCGAGATACTACCGCATAAATAAGCTAAATGAAGTCGAGATTGGTTTGGTTTTATGTAACAAGTGCTAGTTCAAGTCAACTAAAGTTAGGGGGAGATTAACAATATTTAGAGAGTTCTAGGGCTTGGGATATACCACTCAATTTCGTCACAAATCACAATTAGCAAGTAGCAAACAATGGTAATTTGAGGGGATAATATAGGGGAAGTCATCTAAAGCACCCAACTACTCTCTCAAGCTAGAGGGATTACTCGAATTATGAATACAACCTACTCTCGTGGTTACAAAGCATAAAACAAGTATTAAAGCATAATCACGATGACAAAAACATTCCCTTGGCTGGAAATTCCTATTCTCATTGCATTTCAAGTCAATTAAGCGTAAGGGAGCTAACTCAAGTTCATCTCTCGATCCTTCGTTGAGAAATCTTAGATAATAGTTCTAGTAATGGCCATATACAAGAACTAAGCAATTAAACCACTTAAGCTCAACTAATTAACACCCAACAATTACCAAATTAACACATGCAACAAGTAATTAGTGACTACATTGAGGGTTTTACCCAAACCCTAGAAAATTAGACTACTCACAATCCATGGAGATTAAAGCAATTAAGGATTTCAAGTAACTCATGAACAAGAATTAACTAAAGATTAAGCTAAATAACAATCTAAGCATACAAGAATTAAGCAAGATAATTAACAACCAAAGCAATTAAAATGGAAAAGAAGAGTGAGAAAATGTTACTAGAAGCTTTAACTTGGATATCAATGGTGGAACTTGTCTTCTACAATGATTGAGAATGAAATTTCCAAGCTAATAATTATAATCTAACTAATGATTGAGAATATTTGTGTTTCTACAATTGCAAACTAAGAGGAAGCACTCAAAACTTGGCTGCCTTACAAATGAGCTCCCTTGGTTATTTATAAAGACCCCCAAATAAAAAGGACGGAGAAAACAAGAGTCGGGCATGGCTACAGGTCAGCACGGACGTTCTGAGGTTGGCACGGACGTGCAGCTATACCTGCACGGACGTGCTGAGGTTGGCACAGGCGTGCACCTAGGAGGCAGAAGGTACTGTTTTAGTCAGGGCATCCTGCACGGACGTGCCAAATATGGCACGGACGTGCAAGCCTTGAAAGCAGTAGGCAGTAGCTTCTGGTCGTGATGGAACACTTCTGCACGGACGTGCCATACTTTGCACGTCCGTGCAGACTCTCTAAGGCCTTTACCTTCACTTTTCTTCGGTTTTGCTCCATTGTTTCGGCTTCTAACCTCGGTTTATCATCCAAATGCCTCAAATGGTCGTCTTTGAACCTAAAAACCCAACAAAAACACTAACAACCCGTGAAGCAAGGGATACACAAAAGTTGAACAAAAATAAAGTAAAAGTGAACCAAAATGCCAATATACCAAGTAAACAAGGTTCAAAATCACTCTAAAATCGTATCAAATAACAAGTTATCAATGATTCTACACTTATTAGAAGTAAAGCTAACAGAGTTACCTTTGTCACAAAACTGTGAAATACTTAACAAGTTGTATTTGAGGCCCTCGACTAAAAATACATTATCAATAGCATGGGAACTAGACCTTCCTACTTTGCTAATAGTAATTATATCGCCTTTCATATTATCGCCAAAGGTCACAGTCCCACCATAGTAGGCATCCAGTGAGAGAAATCTAGATTTATCCCCAGTCATATGCTCAGAACAACCACTATCGAGGTACCAAGTGTTGTTCCCCCTCACTGGAACCTGCATGAAGAATCAAACGTTAGTGTCAGGAACCCAGGTTTCCTTGGGTTCCTGTGTAGTAGGAGTGGGATTAATTTTCATAACCCAAATCTGCTCTACAAACTTTTCATTCTTCTGTGTACTCTTTTCTTTCTTAGGACATTTAACCTGCTTATGTCCTGTATTACCACAAAAGTAACAAACAATACTACTAGGTAAATTAACATACTTCTTTTCTTTCTGGAACTTCTTCTTAAAACCTAAACCCTCTGTTCTTTTAGTCAGAGCATTAGTGATCCAGTCAGGAACTCTATACTCAACAAGTTTTTTTCCTTTCCTAACCTTCTCAAGTTCCTCCTCAAGTCTAGCTTTCTCCATTCTTATATTTTCCAAATCAAATTTCAATTTTTCAAAATTAGTATACTGAGCTAGTGGAGGAACTTCAGAATTAGGAGTATCAATACCAAGTTTTAACAAGGACAGTTCCACATTCAAAAGTATGTTATCATGTTTCAATTTTTCTATAGTCTCTTTTAAAACGATGTTATCATCAAAAAGACTAAAGAACCTGTATTGAATGCCAAACTTCATATTATCAACCCACTCACTATTTTCTCTGTAAGTAGTTAAAGCTTTATCACTTTGCTGTTTAGCTCTATGTAATTCTTTAAGTTCTTCTTGAATGTCTAAAACAGCACATATTAGTTTCTCCTTAGAAAAATGTCTTAATTCATTTTGAGAGAACCATACCTCAGCCTCGAGCTCCTTTAGTTTGGCCTTTTCATCAGTTTTGGCCATTAAACATAGATGCGCAGTTTCTTCATGAGGTTGGTCTTCTTCCTCTTCTGAATCTGTGTCTCCCCAGGCAGCTAGCATTGCCTTCTTCACATTGTCCTTAGTGAAGTGTGGCTTATAGACTTTGGACTCCTTGGATTGCTCCTTTCCTTTAGTCTTTCCTTCCTTAAATGGACAGTCCTTAATGAAATGATCTTTTGCTCCACACTTGTAACAGGTAGTGTCTCTAGAACTTGTGAACTTCTTGTTCCTATCAAACTTCCTGTTATTCATCATATTTTTAAATCTTTTGACTAGCATCGCCATTTCTTCTTCATCAACTTCCGAGTCCTCTGAATCTTGAGCCTTTAGAGCAAGGCCTTTGTTTTTGGAACTTTTAGTATTGGAACTCAGGTGTAGTTCATGAGTCATCAACGATCCTGCTAGCTGTTCCATATTGAACTTGGTGAAATCCTTTGCTTCCTGCATGGCAGTAACTTTGAATCTCCAACGTTCATCTTGCGGTAAGCTTCTTAAGATCTTTCTAGCCTGTTCATCAATAGGAATGTGCCTGCCAAGGGAACTCAGTTCATTAATTATATCGTTAAACTTAGTAAACATTTCTTCTATGGTTTCCTTTGACTGCATTTCAAACCTTTCATATCTAGACATTAATAAATCAATTTTAGAACGTTTTACCTCATCTGTACCTTCATGAGTTACCTCCAGTAGATCCCAAATCTGTTTAGCAGACTTGCATCCCATGATACGATTATGTTCATGAGGTCCAAGTCCATAGTGTAAATATTTTATTGCTAAAGCATTCAATTCAAGTTTCTGATAGTCCTCTTTGTCATATTCAGAAATGAGTTTGGGAACTACCTCGTTTTTATCATTGGTCGCAGTTACCTCAAAATCACCAGCTTCAATAACACGCCAAACCTGGTAATTTTCAGCCTTGATGAAGATCTCCATTCTGTTCTTCCAGTAGGTGTAAAACTTACCGTTGAACATAGGTGGACGTTGGGTGGAATACCCTTCTTCAAGTTTCTCCTTGTAGTTCATTTCTCCTCAGGAACTTACTCAGCAAAATTATAAGCTTACACGTGAGAACTAGCTCTTATACCAATTGTTAGTTGAAACAAACACTACAAAAGGGGGGTGAATTGTAGGTGAGTTCTTAGTGACTACTTTTTCAAAATATAAAACAGAATATAAAGGAACTTTGCAACATACACAAGATTTTACGAGGAAACCTTCCAGGGCCCAACTGGAAGTAAAACCTCGACCCTTCTAAGGGATTTCCTAATAAAAACCAATCCACTATAATAGGGCAAACACCAAGTTACAAACCTATTATATGACAGACCTTTGCTCACAAGTTCCAAATAGAACCTGCTACACAGTAGGACCCTATCCTACCCAACTCAAGTTCCAACTTGAATTCTCTCGTACTCTCACAGTACTATTTCACAGCTTTTACACTCAAAGTTATCTTACCTGTATGTAATATATTTTTCATACGCATACACCCAATAACCCAACCAATTACAGAAAATATAACACCTAGAATATGTTAGGCAAGCAATGCACCAAACCCGAAACAACTATGACAAGATTAAAGCTTGGCAAACTTACACAAATTAAGCTCAGAGATTTCTTCACGCAGAACTCACAAAAAACTTATGAAAATATGATCTCTACTATTTATACAAGATTAACTCATATAGCAAGTAGGGTTTTTCAAAAGATAAATAAGTTAATTTAACTAAATCACAAAATGAAGTTTTATGTAAATCTTTTAAGAGAAAATCTTTTCGGAAAATAAGATAAGACAAGTTGTAGCCAAACGAATAATATCTTTTGATAAAACCAGATTTTAAATTATCTTGAAAATCTTTGCTTAAAATCTTTCTTTTATCTTTTTCCGTTTAATTAAATTTGCCAATTATCTTGTCATGCCTCTAATAAGTTTCGTGCATATCTACTTAACATATTTAACAATAAATCTAGAAGATAAAATCTTAACTAAATTAATATTGTTGTGCCGCGTTTCTGTAATACTGAATTACTTGGGCTTCACGCAGACCAGGACCAAGTTCCTGCTGTCACTCGTTCTTCAGTCTTCAACTGGAACTTTGCAGATTAAGTTCCTTCCAGAACTTACTGTCTTCAACATGCATCATCCAAGTTCCTGTTAGGGAACATTCCTGTTAAGGAACTCGGTTCTTGTTAGAGAACTCTTCTCCTATATTGTTTGACTTTTCTTCAAAGGTCTCTTCATGTCTTCTTAGCCTAAGTTACTCTTCCACCTCCAAGGTAAACTTCACCTGTACTAATCAAACACTTATAAACCTTTATTAATTGAGTTTTCTTTAGTTTAAGTTCATCATCATCAAAACCTTTAAGCTTCAACACGGAGAGAGTATCTTTTTTCTCTAGATAAAAACTAATAATAAGAGTTTGCAAAATTTTCCCATGAATAGGGTCTAGGGGTGCTTCTGAGACGAGACAACACGCGAGCTACTCGAATTCGACTCGGTCAAAACTCTAGTCTAGCTCACTCGAATTTGGGACTCGAACTCGAGATTGACTCAAAATGTTAACGAGTCGAGTCGAGTTGCTCATTACTCGACTCGAAAGCTCGTAAGAAGCTCGAAATCCTTCATATAATATAATATTTGCAAAAAAAGAAAATATTTTGATAAAAAAAACTTTTATTTTAGATTATTAATTAATAAATAAACATTATTTATGTACTCTTATCATCATATATGTATATATATTCTTCTCAAATGACAAAATTAAAGAGAATGAAGAGATATTATAGTAAATAGGGAGTTTTACTAAAGACGGATCAAATTGCAAGCTACTTGAGATCGACTCGATTCGGTCAAAGCTCGACTCGGTCAAAGCTCGGTTAAAACTCGACTCGATAAAGCTCAACTCGATATGTTAACGAGTCGAGTCGAGCTACCGAAACTCGAACTCGACTCGCATCATAAGCACCCCTACCCATGACTTTCACTAGTGGAATAAACTCTATTTGTAACCCCCCTGATTGTAACGGGCATAAATAATGTACATTACAAAAATGTATTTGTAACGGCCAAATTTAATGACCCTTACAAAAATTACTTATTTGTAACTGGCAAAATTTTGTCCAATACAAAAGGTCCTATAATTGTAAAGGATATAAAGTTAAAAAGGATTGTTTCAAGGTTTTTAATGAAATCCCTCAAAAGACAAATCAAGTACAACTCACGTACGGCTTGAAAACCTTTTGTCGGATACATACCATTGAACTCCGTTTGTCGGCATTAAGTCATAAAATTCCAATTCCTAGCTAATATAATATTATATGTTTCAAATATTTGTATTCTATTCACCTGATTTTCACTTATATGAATTTATTAGAACTTTACTAAACTTATCAGAACTTAACTGAACTTATTTGAACTTATCTCAAATTCATTTAACTTATTAAAGCTTATTTTAGCTGTAATTTGAACTTGACTAACTTTTTTTATATTTGAAATTATTTTTACTGAGCTGAAATTAACTGAACTTATTAGACCTAAAATAAGTGAAAATAAGGTAAATAGAACATTCCCTAATTCTATTCATGTTATGTTTCCCAAAATTAATAAATGTACTTCAACCATCAAAACCCAATTGAATCATAGAAAATCCAACATTAATTCATACAATATAAAAAGATATTTTATTCAGCATGTTTTTTGTGCAAATGGTCACTTACACTATGTGGCCGCTTGTAACGAGTTTCCTTTACGATACTGACGAAGTAACTCCTGTAGCATTGATCGAGAAATACTGACAAAGTAACCCCTATAACACTTGACCGAGTAACCCATATCTACAACTAATACTCACTCCCTCCATCTTTTTATAAGATAGTGTTACTATTTTCGCCAGTTTTTTTATAATCTAGTGTTCCATTTTTGGAAATCTCTTACAATTTTATAATACATCTTTACCTACTAATGTCCCTAAGCTACTCTTTCTTACTTTATCATTTTTCACTCCTCTAATAGTCACACCCCCTCTTACACCACTTTAATTACTTTTCAATATATAAAATAATAACCTTATTTACCCCACTAACATCTTATTTTATTAAGCCTTCTAAAACTCTGCACAATCTCATCAATAGCCTATAAAAAAACGAAAGGAGTATTATGGATCAAATTTGAGGTCAGAATTGACAAAAAATGATCAGAAATGCCTCGTTTTGCGTGTTTCACACAAATTGAGGTATTTTTAAATACGCAAAAGGAAGCATTTTCGATCTTTTTTTTGTCAATTTTAACCTCAAATTGGATCCAAAGGGCTAAAATGCCTCCTAAAATCCCTAAAGACCATGTGTTTGGCACGAAAATCAAAGAATTTAAAAAAGGAAAAATTGCAAAAAACCACCTTTTATAACAACTTTTTTGTAAAAAAATACCTTATAAATTTTTTTTCGTAAAAACACACCTAAAATCGTTTTTTTTTTTTGCGAGGTCACACCTTAGCTCAGTTTCTGACCTTTGACTTGGTTTTCAGGTGTTAACCTACACGTGAGGAGCATGTGTTCCGGTCACCCCCCCCCCCCCCCTTATTATTTTTTCCCCTTTTTTCCCTCCAACTTACCTCCTTCTCCAATTGAACTTTCTCTCTCCTCCCTTCTTCTCCATCAAATCCCCATTTACTCACCATTGACGAAAGAAATTCAATTTTTCGCGTGAATTTGTCCAATTAAACTGTTTTCGAGTAAAGTATGTTGGTTTAATTATTGAAATTTCTTGTTGTTGGGTTGTATTTTCGATTTTCCCCAAATTAGGAATTAGGGTTTGAATTTGAATTTGGGGTTTCTTTTATTGGACTAATTTTTGCCGTCCAATATTTGTAGGATGGAATTAGAAGTTGTTTCGAGGGGTCAAAAGTGTTATTGTGGCATTCCTGTTGCTATTAGGACCTCCTGGACGCATGAGAATCCCGGGAGAAAATTCAAAGCTTGTAAATTCTACAACTTTGAGACAGGACACAAAGGGTGTAACTGCTTTGATTGGGTAGATGAAGACATTTTGGACTGGCAGAGGGATGTCACCAATACACTTGTTGCTGAGAAACATAGACTTGCAACTGATTTGAAGTTGGTGCAAGCCAAATTGGACTGCACTGACAATATGAAGAGAAGCCTTTCCAAAGAACTTGATAACATGGAGAGGTAGCAGAATGAGGTGGAAACAAGCATTGGAGAAGGAAAAAAAGGGTGATGTGATGGTAGAACTCCCTTGCAGAGTAGAAATGGTGATGTGAGAAGACAGAGTGAAGTAAAGAGGGAAGAGAGGAGAGAGAAACTTAAATTAGAGGGGGGTAAAATCGGAGGGTAAAGTTAGAGGGAAAAAAGGGGGAAAAAATAATAAAAGAAGGGTGTGACCGGAGCACGTGCTCCTCACGTGCAGGTCAACACCTGAAAACCAAGTCAAAGGCCGGAAACTGGGCTAAGGTGTGACCTCGCAAAATAAAATAAAATAACGGTTTTAGGTGTGTTTTTACAAAAAAAAAAAAAATTATAAGGTGTTTTTTTACAAAAATGTTGTTATAAAAGGTGTTTTTTTTTTTCAATTTTTCCTTTAAAAAATTTTGTTAGTTTTTTTACGGCAGGTGGTAAAAAATAATTTTTAATTTTTTTTTGGTAGTAAAATAAAACTTTTAAAAGTTTAGGTGGTAAAACACAATTTTTTGATTTTTTTTTTTTTTTGTGGTAAAAGTAAAAAAATCCACTATATTATTAGAAGTATTAATTTCTAAAAATTAATCTATTCTCTATAACAATAATAATTTAATTTTTCTCCTTCAAGTACTCCTTTCATCATTCAATTGTTCTATGAACTCTATTTTTTTTTTAATATATGATGTATTATTATTTTCGGATATTTCTTTTTGTCTTAATTTGATATAAAAAAATAAACAAATTTAGAAAAATTTATTTGTACAAATCGTGCATCGCACGAGACTATTCTAGTAACACTAACGAAGTAATCCCCATGATGATTGAGCACATCGCGTATGGACACGTATAAGAATTTATGTACTTTATTAATATAAACATTTTAAATTTTTTACAACAATCGAATTTAAGATATTTAAGTATAAAAATGTGCATTGACAAGTGTCAAATCCCTAATGTTGTTATAAAAAAAGGCAAAAGTATAGCTATCACATTGGGTTATCTGGGGGAACAACGAGGCCCTCAGACCTGCAGATGTATTGCTTTACTCTTGAGAACGTGGCCGTGATGTGTGTGTTGACTTGACTAGGTTTTCTCCTTAGACTCAGATTAGGTTGTTTGACTTTGTACCTTGGCGGGTTGTGACTGATGTGGCTCATTGTAAGCGGGTCAAGTATGAATCTAGGTGTTAGACGATTGGGTACGGTACTTCCTTCCTTTCTCTTTCTCTTCTTTTAAGGAATTAGAGAAGGAGGCAGTTGCGTTGCTGAAGTGGGTCCAAAAGTTCTCGAATACTCAAGATATTGGGGCACATGCGGCTGCTCGTATCTTCATTATGATAGGATTTGTTATAACTAGAGGAATGGAGGCTCATATTGTATCTCGGCTCCCCACTAATTTTCTATAGGTTGTATAACTTTATCTGTTTTTAAAATAATAATAATAATAATAATAATAATAATAATCTTTTTGCTATTGTTATCATCAATATATTGTTGATAAGTTGAAATCAAATAAGTACAATTTATATTACAATTAATAATTTGATACCAAAATTTTTAAAAATATGTAGAATAAATCCATATTTGATACTAAAAAAATATCTTTTGTACATTTTTTTTTTTTATGAAAGTAGCCAAAGGCTACCGTAATTTATTTATTAGAAAGTCAAGCATCAGCATCAATAAAATCATCAAAATTATTTGGGCATCCTTCACCCACACCCTTGTAGATCGAATGATCTAAAGGACTAAGGTGAGCCATCACATGAGATCCCTCATTAGCCTCCCTGAACACATGATTAATTAAACTAATACTATCAAAGCTATTTACAAGCGTTAAAGCTTTTTCAATAATGGTTCCTAGATATGGCCCCTCACATTGTCTTGAATGGAGCAATTTAATCACTTGTAGACTATCACCTTCTACCTCAATCCAACTAGAATAGCATTGCAGAGCTATTTTCAAGTAAAAAAACAACCTTGTCTTTGCCTCCATTATACTCGCAATTCACGATTGTCGAATTTACTTGCAACTTGCTCGTATCAAAACACCAGCCACGATGGTCTTAAATAACCACTCCCAATCCAACCATATTCACTGATTTTTTGTTGTACATTTTTAGGTTTGAATTTCAAATTTTAAATTTCTAAAATTTTCAAATTGAAATTTCATAAGCAAATTTACTGGGACCCACTTGCTCAACCAATCAAAATTCATTTTAGTGAATGTCTATACTTGGCCCACATAGACTAAGTCTATGTGTAGCTTTTCCGTGATAGGCATCACATATTAAGGCTATGGCCTGTATGTACGGGTTATGATGTCATACTAAGGCTATGGTTACTCATTTTAGGAAAGATGTCAAGGAAACACCAACTATCTTTACTTCACGTGATTCGACTTTTTGACTTGTCCTTTCTACACTAAAGTATTCATAAGGGGTCGTCAGCGTGTTTATCGGGCCATTAAATCGCAGGGAAGTTGCTCTACATTCTATTTGCTTCTCCGGCGATTATAAATGTCTAATACGAAAGTACTTGCTAAGGGATTGATTAAATACTAACATAGCTCGGACTATGACCTAAACCTCCAAAGTTCATAAGGTCCTTAGATGATTAAAATACCATTTGGGCCGTTGTTTGAGGAATTTAGATGTTTTACTTGCCTAGTATATCCTTATTTGTGGCCCAAACCTTGCAAAAAGCTTCCAAGAGGAAGATTTTAGAATCCACATAAAAGTGGATCTACTGAGATTACTTAAATTAGTAACCCAATATGAAGCAATAGAGCCTCACTTTTGAGCAAGCGCTAGGAATCTTAGGCCTTTTTTTATTTTATTGCACCAAATTCCTAGAAAATGTATTATTAGTGTGTTGTTTCACTTGTTTGGTTAACAAACAAAAGTGCAAAGTGGAGGAAATAGAAACTTTTAGGAATTTCAAATTTCCTACTACATAATGTGGGAATTTATTTACCCACCTCTCTCTAGGTGGCTCAAATTTCCTAAAAATTGTAATTTCCTTAAAGCCAACCAAAAAATAGAAATTTGAAGAGGGAAATAATTTACCATGATTTACAAATTACCATGAAAAGTTAATTCCCATTGCTACCAAACAAGCTCTTAGGATGACTTGTTCATTGTCTTGCCCTCCCGGTGTCATCTATAAAATACAGACACATCATCCAACTGTTGTATTCGACTATAGTAACATTTTCTAACAACGACATACAAGAGACAAGCTTAAATACGTGCTAGACACACACAAAAAAACATTGTCCAGTCTTTAACATATTCTGACACATGAACACAAAATTTGTCTTACCTTAATGCGTTTTATTTATTATTGGATACACCACGTCAATATATATAAAATTTCTTGTATTTACACTTTTTGAAGATTTTTTTTTTTTTCTTTTTACTAACGAATCTATATCCCTCTGTCATCACTACCTTATTGATGTCTTCCTTACATTGCCTTTTCGCACCAACGATGTAAATTCAACATATATTATTTGCCTATATTTACGTTATTTTGGATGTTTTAATACTATTTTTAATGATTTATAAAGTTAATTATCAGCCATTCAATTTTCTTATTTTATATAATACAGTATAGTTTATGTTTATAATGCTTCGTACCCTATCTCTTCTTAATTCTATACTAATTTATACTGTATCCGTTTTGTATTATATACATTCCCGAGCTCGTGCATCCTAATTGTCACCATCACAACCTCTACGCCATGTTGCTAAAGACAATTCAACATCTTGATTTAGACTCTTCCCTCTACATTAAGTTTGCATCCTTTAGCATGGAACCACACACTCTACTCTCTACCCTTTCTTAATCTTCCCTTTCATGGTAATCCTCTTTGAAAAGTACAATATCGATTTTGACTTAATTTGAGCCACCAACTTGTCATAGTCATTGCCGTACCATCTACCATACGATGAAGGCAAGAATATTAATTAGTGATTTGTTACCTTATTGTCGTTTGATAGAGTGTTATTGAAATACACTCGCTATCTTCCTTTTTATGAGCATTGTGCACGAAATTCAAACACTAATGATAATGAAAATTAATCAAAATTTGTTAAGGATGTTATTCAATTAACATATTATCGTTGTCTTTATTTAACCTAACTACATTAAAGAATTGAAATTAAGTTGTAAAAAGCAAAAAAAAAAAAAAAAAAAAAAAAAAAAAAAAAAAGAAAAAAAAGTGGGACAATATAGAGTGTCGAACAATGACATATATTGGGATTTTCCTACTGACCCTCGTAAAGTCGTGATAAGGCCATGGATCAACATGACCAAGTGCCATGCTTAGTAAGTTAGTAATAGGAATATTAGGGACGAATCATATATTTAGTTACTCCGTTGAACCTATAACTCAAGGATCAAGCCTCAAGCTATCAAAAAATGACTCAACCATTGGTGCCATCCAATTGGCACCCACTTAGATACTAACCTAAAATCTACCGACATATTATTCGACTTGAATTGGCTTGGCTCGAAGTCAACCCAAACTTGATTTTCACTGGCCTTGAATAGAATTGACTCAAAATCAACCTGAATATGTTCAACACAATTAATATAATAACATATGTAATAAGAATAACTATGACTTGTGACCCATTTGTATTTGACTTGCTTTTTATCAACTTGTTACTCCGTATAGACTTATTCTTAACTTGACCTAAAATTATATGACTCGGTTTTATATGCAAATAGTTTGCTAAAATATCCACTCATATTATATTATAATTGTATGATGTATGATAAAATGATAAATAAAGAAAGTGAAAAATTGTAAATGATTTTACCACCCTTTTATTTTAAATAATCACCCCCTAAAGTAAAATTTAAAAAAAATAAAATAAAATTAGAAATCACTAACTCTTAACTAAAAGTTTTCGATTTTAGTGCTGAAACTTGGTCTACTAAGGTTTTGGGGGTCACTTTGGTTACTTGGATCCAATTTTAGGTCAAAACACCCAAGAAAGTATCAAAAAGGCCACATTTTGAGAGTTTCATAAAAATTGAGGTGATTTTCAACATGTAAAATGAGGCATTTTCAATAAATAAATAATAATAAAAAAAATTCAATTCTAACCCCACATTGATCCAAAGGACCAGAGTGACCCCTAAAACTTTAATGACCAAGTTTTGGCACGAAAATCAATGTTTTTATTTATAAAAAATGAAACTAAATGTAAAGAGGCGCTGAATTCTTTTTTTTTTTTAATTTTTTTTTACAATAAAAATGCTTATTTAAAATAAACAAAAACAAAAAGGGTGGTAAAATCAATTTTAGGTGAATTGAGAGGTGGTTAATTATAATTTTTCCTAAATAGAATTATTATTATGGGTACTGTTTCGGAGTTTTTTGGAATCCCTTGGGATACTGGTCACGCTCTGATCTGGCAACGAGACGAGGACACCTGCAAAACATGAATCTCCGGTTATCGGAAATTCGCCTCCGACGATCAAGTTAGTGACCGGAAAAGGAATAAATGTAGAGAGAGAAAGTAGAGAGAAGTTGGAGTTTTATGTGCTCTATTAAATGTTATGTCTCAATCCACCCCTCCCATCAGCAATGATTGGGGTATTTATAGGGGTGGGGATTTGTGTCCTTTAGGGTAAGTGACCTAGAATTTAAGGCCATTGATTGGCTGCGTAATCAACGAAGGACATGTGTCCTCTGGGGGCGCCGTTTTGCAGCATTCTAGTTGCTTTTGGGCCTCCTGATGTAAGGAGGCCTTTATGACATATTTGATTTCAGGTGCTCTCTTATTCATAGTACATGTCATCTTCCTACGGTGACACGTGTCGCCCTTTTATTGGGCCACGTGTCATCACGGGATTGGACCACGTAGTTGGGGTATTTTTTACCCTAAACATTTGCCCCTCAGCGGGGGTGGCTCGTCCCAACTGGGCCGCCTCCTCTGACATTCACTCGTTCGAGTACCTTGGGCACATTGGAAGTATTTCATATTGTAAACAGGAGCCGAACAGGAGCGTCCGTCCACCTTATCGGGCTGAACGCCTGGTCGGAATGGCCTGTCGCTCTTTACGAGCATGGCCGAATCGTTTGTATACAGTGGGCCGAGCGGCCTGGAATTGGGCTGAGTGCCTTGATTGTCCTTGTCTTGGCTCTTTTAAGGAATATTGCCGAGTGATCGGTCGGTCATCAGCGATCAAAGAGACTTTTTTCTGATATTTATCTGCATTGCACTTTCTAAGGAAGTGGTTCAACTTCCGAGGTACATGTAGAGACCTACGGGTGTTTATGACGCCCGTTCGCATTCCTTCATAAATAGTAGGGCATTTACACGGATTCCGTCAAATAGAAGAGTTTAACCGTTTGACTTCTAGGTTAAATTCTTTGAATTTTAATCCTTTGGCATTCTTTAGGCGGGAACAATTTTTGCCATTTTACCCCTACAACTATTGCCTATAAATAGCAAGGGTTTGACCTTCATTTTTTACTTTGGATTTTCTTGCTTTCTATAGAGAAGTCAGAGCCTCTAGAGAGAGAAAATTACTTCTTCCCAGATTCTTCAAGAGCTCCGCCGCACATTCGAGTTTTCCGTTCGGGACTTTGAGTTTTCCGGCCTTTCTTCATCCAAGACCTCCCAAGCATTCTTCAAGTTTTTCAACCTTCTACTTGGACGAAGGTAACTAAATACTCTTCCTTTCTTCTTTAATTTTCTTTTCATTTTTTGCTTAAATTTTCAAACATCCTGGATCTAAACTTCCCCTCGTCTGTTTCACCTCATGAAGCCGTCTGTTCGCCTGGGACTGAGGAATCTAGAGTGGACGGAGACGAGTCGTTGTCTTTATGGAGTAGGTCCATTTCTAGTGCGTACCAACTCACCCCCACCTATTCTTCTATGTCCCTGCAGCTGAACATGGCG
This sequence comes from Chenopodium album, assembly GCF_948465745.1. Lineage (NCBI taxonomy): Eukaryota > Viridiplantae > Streptophyta > Magnoliopsida > Caryophyllales > Amaranthaceae > Chenopodium > Chenopodium album. The sequence goes on along the minus strand of NC_137847.1, from coordinate 15,530,610 downwards.
CGTACGAGGCAAACGAACGACCTTCATGCCGCTAGAAATCCTGACGGCACTCTTGTTCAACCTTTGGCCTCTTATGATTCGAACAACTCAGACGTGGGGACCAACCCCTCAAACACAAACATAGACGCCACCACTACTATTGATGGTAGTGCGTGCTCGGTGGTCGAGGTGGCCACCTCTTTTGAAGAGCGCCAGAATCAATTAGGCACCTCCACTTCTGGGAGGGGTTCGAGTGTAAACCACGCTTTATTTGCTAACTCGATCCTAGGAGCGGACGAGTTACCGACTTCTTTGCCTCGCTCTCCTCCTAGGACGGTTGCAGGTCGACCTAAACAAGATCAGCCCGAGCAGTCATTGCACAACCACCATATTCTATTTGGCCAAAATCGGCCACAGACTTCGGTGGCTGCTCAGGCACAATACCAAAATCAGCCAGGCCCTTCTGCTGAGGTCGGGCGAACTCTTGCTCCCCCCTTCTCTCAAGCTCTCGGGTCGGCAAGACCTAGGGTCGGCATAGTAATTGCCGAACCCACCGACTCCCCCTACCCCATTCCATTTGGAAGTCACAGTTTTGGGGTTGGGGCAAAAGACAAGGGCAAGGCCCCTTTAGTGCCCGAGGAACCAGGAATGGCCGAGCTAAGGCAGGGCTCGGTCGGAGGAAGTTCCGCTGAGGCGGACAAGCTGGACAGGGGTTTTTCTCAAGATTTTGGTTCAGCGAGGGACCCTGAACATCAGCCGGCCAAACAGCAGGCTGAAAATGTTGCCGCCGAGGCAGAGGAAGAAGAGAATGACTTTAACATCCCCTACGGCTGTATGATTGGGGACGTAGCCCTAGCGTACCTCAACGAACAGTTTGAGGAATGGAGGGAATTCCTCGTGCTGGGGGAAGGCTTTCGGATAAGGCCTCCTCGAACCTTTGGGTCGGTTGCTGCCTCGGACGACCCAAGGATCATCCGCTAAGGCTTCAATGTATATAGGGCAGCCCTTGAGGTTGGTCTCTGCTTTCCTCTTCACCCATTCGTCCAGGAGCTGCTGGACGAATATCAAATTGCCATGGTCCAGCTTGCGCCGAACAGCTTTACCAATATTTTTGGATACCTGTCTAAGGATGGGTTTCACCCCTAACTTCCCAGTCTTTTGCGCCATGCACAACATGGTGAAGCTGGACACTTTCTCGGACGGGTGGTTTGTCCTGAGCACCTGGCAAGACTTCATGGTGTGCATGAACAAGCCGTCCAAGTGGCGCGACTGGAAGTAGAGGTTTTACCTCATAAAGACGGGGGACAAGGAGTTCAATAGAAAGATGAACAATTTCAACTCCTCCCCCGTTCAGCTTGGACGAGGGGATCAGCAACCGACTCGCCCCCCAATTCACCTGGACCATGTTAACCAGCTTGACTATTTTAGGGTCAAGCGGGTATTTAGAGAGGGGCGTCGGGTGCCTGTTATTCCCAGGTGGATCCCCTTGGTGAATTGGTTAAGGGATCCCCTGTTCATGTCCTCATTCGGCCTGCTTCGAAACTTCCCTCTAGGTTGACTTTTTCATCATGCATCATTAACTATGCTTTTACTTAGAAAATTCTTCTAACTCTTTTTCTCTTGTTTGTAACAGAGCAAGCCATGTCTCAGCTTGATCCGGCTCAGAAGGATGAAATGGACATGAACGAGTTCAACATGGAGCGCTACAAGCTCATGCGAGCTCAATATGAGGCGGCAAAGAGGGTACGGCTGCTCTCTTTGCCTTGAGTTTTTACTTTTTATTTTTTTATTTTTTTTTGTTGCGTCCGACTTGCTATACTTCAGTGGACTTCGTTTTTAACTTGAGTCGGTCGCTATATGTTTTCCACTTCTGGCCGAGTGAATTTGGGTTGTAGGTCTCTTGCTACATTCCTACTCGAACGGCTAATATATTAGCTAAAACTTCACCCCTCACCGAGTGAACTTGAATTGTATATTCTTTACTGCAATTCTACTCGGCCAGGTTCTTTAAGTACTCATGCCGAATAACTTTCTATTCATGCTTCTTTCCCTTAATGCTATTCGTACGGTGGTTTCTAACTGAACCCTTTTTCTATCTTTTCAGTCAGCTACCCCTAGACCTGCGAGGAAGCAGCCGACGCCTGCATCAAAGGATGATGAGTCGTCCAAGGCTCGCAAGGTTTAGGCATCTAGAACGCCGGCGGCCAGGGCAAGGTCGCGGGTTGCGTCGGCGCAACCTAAAGGAGAGCAACCCCAGCTGGTTCTTGGTGGGGACTCCAAGCCCTCGGAGCCACCTTCGTCCGAGGTGGCCCGAAATGAGCTCGTCCGCAAGGACGAAGGGGATGTGCCGACCCCGGACAACACGGCCGGCCAAGACTCAACTCCGCATGTTGAGTTTTTGGGAATTAAGCCTTCTGGTTCCCAAACTGAAGGGAGCTATCCTCTCCGCCTAAGGCGGCCGAGCAGACTCAGCTGATGCCTCCTCCTTTCTAACTGTTTCTATTCCTCAGAGTTCTAACTTGTTTTTATTTTGCCGAAACTTCTGAGGATTTGGACGTTCGTCCCCCTAGTTCCTCCTTAACTCGGGCCGAACGCAAGTCTGTCCGAGACGCTATTCAAAAGGTCGTTCCGGCTGAGACTCAGGACAAATACCGGGGTATCCATGATGGGCACGTCGGTCCAATGATCAACAGCTGCGTCGAGGTAGTCTTCTGATTCTTTGGAATTTATTTAGCCAAATTTCTGTTATTTTGTTTTCCTTTACTAATTTTTCCTGTTCGTCCACAGCTTCTCCTTAGGCTCTTCGCCTTCCAAGACTGGCGTCCGAGGCAGAGACGCGAACTTGAGTTGGCCTGGGCGGATCTCCATAAGCTGCAGGATGAGAACACCGATCTGCTGGCTATAGAGAGGGCTCGCCATCAGACGACGATGAATGCTCTGTCCGAGAAAACTACTCGGCAGACTAAGGACCTCGTCAAGATGGGTGATGCCCTTAAGCTGGAGAGGCTGGCGAACGAGGCTCCCATAAAGGAGAGGGATAATGTCGTTGCTCTGGCAGCCAACAGACAGGAGGCGGCCGAGGCCTCGGACCAGCTGAGGGCCGAGCTGGAGACTAGCCGGGAAGCCTTGAATGCAGCTCTTCAGGCTGCGGACGAGAGCAACCAGGAGGCCGAGCGTCTAAGGAAGGAGGTAGAAGAGCTGAAAAATCAGCTAAGTGCTCCAAGGCCTATTCCTCCAGCTGACGTGGTCCGCATCGAATAGACGGCACTTACTCGCCTCAAAAACCGTTTTGAGGACGCCTTTGCCATGATGGTGGAACCGGACGAACTTGCTTATTATTATGAGCGGTTCACCAGAAGGCTAGACTTCCTCACCATGAAGGAAGAGTGCATGGCTTTCGGTCTTCCCTTCTCTCCCTTTGTCGAAACTCCCGGCTACAGTGATAACGAAGCCGAGGGTGACGATGAAGAGGCAGCCGAAGATGAGGCCCCCCTTGATGATGATGCGGCCAATGCCAATAATGCGGCCAATGCTGATAATGGGGGTAATAATGCAGTCGAGTGAGGAGCCTCTTCTGCAGCTTGTTTTAAGCTTTTCGTCTTTAATCTTTTTATTTTATTTCTGCTATTTCTGAACAATTTTTTATTTGCGCCTGTTTTGAGCGGTTGTTGTAAGGATTTTTCCGCCTTCTAAGCGGTTTTCTGCATTTTCGTACTTAGCAAAATATTTTTTTTTATTTGCTTATTCGTATGAGTACTGAGGGTATGCCCCTTTATTCGGCGTTTTCCTAGTCCAAATTCCGAGTGGTTTGATTAACTTAGTAGATTTATACCTTGAAGGGTATGACTACTAGTAAGTTAATCAAATTATATATAATGATTTCCCTTGGACTAGGTGAACGCCGAATCAATTTTTAGAGTATACGGCCTTTGTTGGTAGTTGGTTGAGTCGTCCGTTGAAGCTATCGCTCGAACAGACTCAAGAAATTCCAAGTATGATCTCAACTTGTGAACTCCCATTCATTGGGCTCGGTTGCCTAGAGACATCTTTGCCCTTAGCAGGGCAATTTATGCCATAGGCAATTTTTTATTTCCCTTTTGGTCTACTATTCGTCCTGATGGGGTCGAACGGTTAGACTGGCCCTTAGGCTTGTTGGCCGAGTGGCTAGTTAAATTGTGCCCATGCCACATTCAGCAGTAGGCATTTTATTAGAACGCGGCCGAGTGATTTGGTTAAGGATGCCCTTTCCTGACTTTTTAGTCGGCCAACACATGGCTAGTAGCCGAATATCTAGTGTTTGGATTATCACTCGGCCGATGATGATCATCGTTCGATTAGTGTGGCCGACCCAATCTATTATGTTGGACTCTCATTGAGGTCCTACTCGGCCCACACTTCTTACCCTTCTTTGGAAAGACCGAGTTGCCATGTTGAGGCAACATTGGTTTCTCTTTTCAGGCGGCCGACAAGCTTATTTTGTGGTGGCCGACCAGCATATCTGTGAGCTACCATGTTTTTAATTTCATTCGGCATTTCTAGATTTCTATAATTATGATCATATAGGCAATAAAATTAGCAACAATGCTTGACTTTTCATTAATGTTTGTTAAAATTTTACATTGTTGGTGGTCGTTTGGCTTAATTACATCATTCGACCATGAAGGCTTAGTTAAACTACTTGGTCATAAAGACAGATGCAAAATTTGGCCGGTAAGCTTTAAACAAAATATTTTTTCAGATTGTCCGTATTCCATGTTCGAGGAATAGGACGAACATCCAAGGCTTCAAGACGATAGGTTCCATCTCTCACTTCTTTGGTAATCTGGTAGGGCCCTTCCCAATTTGGGGTCAATTTCCCATCTTCGTTAGCTCGGCCTACCGCTTCCATATTCCTTAGAACTAGATCCCCCATCTTTAGTGGACGCTTAGACACTCGGTGGTTATATGCCCTTGTCATCCTCAAACGATAGATTTCGTGCCTGAGTGCCGCATTACCCCTTACTTCTGGAAGGAAGTCCAGAGCGGTCTTCATGGCCTCCCAACTGGCTGATTCATCATATAACATCACCCTAAGGGTAGGCTCGTACATTTCAATTGGGAGTACTGCTTTGGCACCATAGACCAAAAAGAATGGGATCTCTCATGTGGAACTTTTTGCTGTTGTTCGTATGGACCATAACACATTGACCAGCTCATCTTCCCACAAGCCGCTTGCTTTTTCAAGCTTGCGCTTGACGCCATTGGAGATTAACTTGTTATAGGCCTGAACTTGGCCGTTGGCTTGTGGACGGCTGACCGAGGCAAAGCAATGAGTGATGCCCTGGTCTCCCAACCATTCTTTGAGCTGGCACGTTTCGAATTGGGGTCCATTATCGAACACCATTGACTGAGGCACTCCATAGCGAGTAATTATATTTTTCCAAATGAAAGTTGACACGTCCGTCCACTTAATTCCTCGGACGGCCTCGGCTTCAACCCACTTTGTGAAGTAGTCGACTGCTACTAACACATACCGCCTTTGTCCTGACGCCGGCGTATACAGACCCAAGATGTCCATGCCCCATTTTGCAAAGGGGAGTGGACTACTTATGGCCGACAGACTATTGGCTGGGCGATGAATTAGGGTTACAAAATTCTGGCATTTGTCACATTTCTTCACCATCTGCATGGCGTCTGCGTTTAAGTTCGGCCAGCAATACTCTAGGTGGGTGGCCTTCTCGGCTAAGGCTCGTCCTCCAATATGCGAACCGCAATGTCCCTGGTGGAGGTCGTCCAGCACATCATGCCCCCTTTCTGGGGTAATACATTTCAGGTAAGGTTTCATAAAGGCTTTTTTTAATAGCTCCCCGTTCTTCATCTCGAACCAGGCCGCTCTCTTTTTCATCAACCAACTCTCTTTCGGATCAGCCGGAAGCAATCCATCCCTCAGATAGGAAATAATTCTGTCCATCCAAGTTGAGCTTCTATCAATGGTCTGTACTGGCTCGGCATCAATACTCCTCTTTTCCTTCACTTCCCAAAACACCGATCTGGGAGTATCACATGATGCCGAGGATGCTAATTTGGAGAGGGCGTCCGCTTAATGATTGGACGAACGAGGTACTTCCTGCAGAGTAAAATGCTCTAGGCTCTCGGCCTCTTCTTTAACCATTTTCAAATACTTCATCATAGTCGGCTCCCTATCACTTGGCTGACAATTAGCTGGGAATCCGAGCTCATATCAATCTTTGTTGCTCCTGCCGCCTTACACATTCTAAGGCTGGCCAGGAGAGCTTCATAGTCAGCCTCGTTGTTGGAGGCTTGGAATTGAAATCTCAGCGCATATTCAAACTTATCTCCTTCGGGAGACTGACAGATAATTCCAGCACCGCATCCGGTTGCTGTTGCACTTCCGTCTACATAGACCTTCCATATCTGATCCCCGGCCGGCTGTAAGTCCGACCTAGTCATTTCTGCCAAAAAATCAGCAAAGGCTTGCCCCTTAATCGCTTTTCTGGGTTCGAATGTGATGTTAAAACCCCTAAGCTCCAAGGCCCACTTAAGCATTCGGCCACTGGCTTCCAAGGTTGCAAACGACTTCTTAAGCGGCTGATCAGTATAAACCACAATCAAGTGGGCTAAAAAATACAGCCGTGGCTTCTTGGATGCCATAAACAAGGCCAGACTAAACTTCTCGATGGGCGGGTACCTAAGCTCGGCATTACGCAGCACGTGGCTGATGAAATAGACTGGGATCTGATTGCCGTCCCTTTTAACAAGAAGGACGACGCTTAAGGAGTGATTTGAAATAGCGAGATACATGTATAGCCTTTCATCTTTGAGTGGACTAATGAACCGAGGGAGTGTATGCAGATGGCTTTTCAGCTGTACGAAGGCTTCCTCGGCTTCTTCGGTCCACTAAAACATAGCTTTCTTCTTGATAGTCTGGAAAAAGTATCGACACTTATCCCCTGATTTTGACAAAAATCGGCCGAGTGCAGCTAAACAGCCAGTCTATCTTTGCACTCGTTTGATCGTCCTCGATAAATTCATGTCTAAAACAGCTTAAATTTTTTAAGGGTTGGCCTCAATTCCTTGCTGATCGATCAAAAACCCGAGAAATTTACCGGACTCAACACCAAAGACGCACTTCTTTGGATTTAGCATCATCTTATGCCGCCTGAGTTTGGTAAATGTTTCTCGGAGATCCTTGAGATGGTCGGCCGGCTTTTTTGACTTGACAATCATGTCATCGATATACGCTTCCATATTCCGGCCGATCTGATCTCTAAAAACTGTATTGACAAGTCTCTGAAAAGTAGCCGGGGCATTCTTGAGACCGAACGGCATAACTTTATAGCAGTACAGTCCCTGCTCGGTCACAAAAGAAGTTTTTTCTTGATCTTCCTCCCACAATGGGATCTGGTGGGATCAAGAGTATGCGTCCATAAAACTCATAAGGGCATGTCCGGCCGTAGAGTCGACCAGTCGGTCAATTTTTGGCAAAGGAAAGTTATCCTTCGGAGATGCCTTGTTGAGGTAGGTATAATCAACAAACATTCTCCATGTTCCATTTGGCTTCTTAACAAGAACTACATTGGCTACCCAATCCGGGTAGTAACATTGCAGAATGAAACCGGCGTCCAGCAGCTTTCGTACTTCAGCTGCGGCCGCCAGATTCCTCTCTTCCCCATGATTCCGTTTCTTCTGACGGACGGGCTTAACAAGTGGATTTACAGATAACTTATGCACAGCCAGGTCTGGCTAATACCCGGCATTTCACTTACTTCAAATGCAAACACATCTATCTTTGAACTCTCTTAGCAGCTTAACTAGGTCGTTCCCAAGCAATCCTACAGCTATAGTGCCTACCTTGACCGTCTAATTAGGCTGGTCAGGATCCAGCACTATGTCTTGGTGATCACCGGCCGGCTGGGGCCTTAACTCTTCTGGCTGGCCGACGGTCATTAATTGATATGCTTGCTCTTTCTTGGCCGCCTTTCTCTTTTGGCCGACCTGGTATGCTTGGCGTGACTCTTCATCTGAGTTTGGTTCGGACAACTTTGCTCGACCACGGATAGTCGGCTTCACATCCAATTGATTACACTCTTTTGCCATTTGCTGACTTCCCTGGATCGAGCCAATCTGCCCGTCCGATCTTTCAAACTTCATCAACATAAGGTGCGGCACAATTATTTCCTTGGCTGTGGTTAGAGTAGGATGGCCGAGTATGACATTATAGCCTGTTCGTTCTTTAACCACTAGGAAGCGGACCACCATGTCCCTTCCTGCCCCAACCAAACCGGCAAATCAATCTGGCCGACCGGGTGGATAATTGTCCCTCCAAATCCAACCAACGGGTGAGAGACGCCCTTCAGAGCATCTTCTAGGACTTTCAAATTTTTCAAATAGGAGAGGCTAATGATGTCGGATGAGCTGCCTGTATCGATCAGTATCCTCTTAACCGTCAAATTAGCTATCTTTAGAATAAATACCATTAGATCATTGTGCAAGGCCTTGACCTCTCCTCGGTCAGCCTCACTCACTGTTACTTCTGGGAAAGGCTCGGCCTTAACTCCTTCGGCATGTATTACTTCTTTTCCCAAATTCCATGCATCCTGCTTAATTCCCTTCATGGTTGGGCCGCCTGCAGCAAAGCCGCCTGATATGACAGCCACAAAACCAGAGTCCTTGCTGTTTCCATCTTTTTCCTTCTCATTTTGCTTTTTCTTCTCAAACTTATTGTCTGTCCGAGTGTACGTGAACTTGGACTTCATCACGTACGAATTGAGCATGCCCTTCTCGGCCAGCTTGTCTAGCAACCTCTTCAAATTGTTGCACTCGTTTGTATCATGCCCCACGTCCTTGTGGTAATGGCAATACTTGTTTTTGTTTCTGTACTAGACCGAGCCTCTCATCGGGGTGGGCTTCTCAAATTCAAACTTATCTTTGATCTCCATCAAAATTGAATAAGAATCCTTGTTAAACTCATACTGTGGTTCGTACGTCTTTGGCTTCTTTGACTTGGTTTATAGGTCATCAGACACCCAGACTTCCTTTCTCTTGTTCTTTCCCTCTTTCTTTTTCCCAGTCGAGTCTTGCTGAGAAGATTGTTTCTTCTCAGCCCCCTTGGCCGGTACTTCAGCTTTAGTGACTGAACAGAAGTCTGCCGCCTCAATATAGGCTTCGGCTTCCCGCAAAACACCTGCGTATGTCCGAACCTTTTTGCGGACCAAGTCAAATTTGAAACCATTATGCCTTAACCCCCGGAGAAATTCCGAATAGGCCATTTCATCCAGCAGATTATGAATTTGGGCTTTTTCTTGATTAAATCTTTGGACATACGAACGCAAACCTTCATTCTTGGCCCGAACAATTGTAGCCAAATTAAGGCTAGTTTTCCTTGGTGGGATGTTGTATGAAAATTTTCCAACGAACAGCATGCTTAATGTAGTAAAACAGTTGATGCATCCGGCCGGCAGACTGTTGAACCAGTCCTGCGCCACACCCTTAAGGGTAGCCGGGAAGAATCTGTACCAGGTGGCATCATCCACACATTGCAAGTACATAAGATTCCGATACAAAGTGACGTGCTCTTCCGGGTTGCCCGTGCTATCAAAGGCACCCACAAGTACACTTTTCACCTTCGCATGCTGAGGAGTGTTAAGGATCTCTTGAGAAAACGGAGGCGGCTTGTCTCCAAGGTTTAGCATGTGCGTCTGCCATTCAATGGGCTGCGGCTGAGCAACTGGTCCGGCCAAGTAAGCAGCTTGGTCGAACGTCTGACCGAACTGCCCATACTGTCCAAAGACAACATGGTTAATCGGCGAAAAGGTGTTAAAATTCTAGAGAGGTGGATATTGAAATGGTTGCAATGGAGCAATTGGGACTGGCGTTTGAGTCCGATGAGCTTGACTCCCACTGGTCCTGGTCGTGCTGGTACGCTTGGAGGAGGTATGGTTTGAGAGATCATCCGGCATTGAAGGTGTAGAGGCTGTGTTCGAATAAGCTATTCGTTCACACTACTTGTGCCGAAGGTAATCCCTAACATCCTTCCAATGCCGAGACGGCTCAGTAATCTCTTTCTTAGGCCGTCTGGCCTGCCCCCCAGCCAACTGCGTTTTGTCAAGGGGCCGAGTCATATCTACCCTTGGCACCCTCGGCACACGCTCATGCCGATGGTACGGGGTATTCCCAGCATCTTCGGCATTGGTCGCTTTGCTCTGGGTCTTCTTTTGTTGGCCCTCCACTTCTCTCCTGGGCGGCTGCCTAGAAGAAGATGGCCGCTTACCCTCCATTTCCTTTCGGAGCTTGTTCAAAGTAACCAAGAGCGAACCAGTAGTAACTAGACGGTCCTCTGCCTCTTGGAATGAAGCGGTCAAAAGGTCGCTAGAATGAATTGTTGTGACTATGTTCTCAACAAAGCCGTCCTCACCAGGGTGAGGGCCGACACCTGGTGTCTGGCCATCCATTGCCATAACGGACGAGTATCCTCACAGACAGCGCCAAATGTTTCGGGGTTTTTTTGGAATCCCTTGGGATACTGGTCACGCTCTGATCTGGCAACGGGACGCGGACACCTGCAAAACACGAATCTCCGGTTATCGGAGATTCGCGAGATTCGCCTCCGACGATCAAGTTAGTGACCGGAAACTAAATAAATGTAGAGAGAGAAAGTAGAGAGAAGTTGGAGCTTTTTTTGCTCTATTAAATGTTATGTCTCAATCTACCCCTCCCATCAGCAATAATTGGGGTATTTATAGGGGTGGGGATTTGTGCCCTTTAGGGTAAGTGACCTAGAATTTAGGGCCATTGATTGGCTGCGCAATCAGCGAAGGACATGTGTCCTCTGGGGGCGCCGTTTTACGGCATTCAAGTTTCTTTTGGGCCTCCTGATGTCAGGAGGCCTTTATGACATATTTGATTTCAGGTGCTCTCTTATTCATAGTACGTGTCATCTTCCTACGGTGACACGTGACGCTCTTTTATTGGGCCACGTGTCATCACAGGATTGGACCACGTACTTAGGGTATTTTTTACCCTAAACAGGTACAATAATAGATATCTCATAAATCATTCAATAAAACCATACACAATTAAAAATAAACTCCTCAACAATATTTTGTTTTGCAAATTACATTAATTTTTTCGATATCATCGTTCTTTGTCATTGAATTTGCCACTATATAAGAAAAATTCATAACCTCGGTTAACACAAAATGAATAGAGCAAATATACTTCACATAGTGAACATATCCAGATATTAATTACACCGATCTACGCGTGATTTTGTCATAAATTCCCAACTTAATTCCATTTTAGGAATTATATTTAATGCTTATATATATCCCTAAGGACTATATATATCATTACCCTTAATCTAATACCGTAATTAATTTAGTCAGAATGCAAGTATAACCTAAACATAAAAAGCACCTTCAACAAAAATAGACCTAATCCAAAATCAGCTAAAATAAAAAATGATCCAATCTTACTCGAATTAAATTGATCCGGACAGGATTTAACTCAAGTCCATGAAATTAACTTGTTTCGATTCAAGTTATTATGATCGGTCAAACCAAATCCAACCCACCCGTCGGATTTGACACCCTCTAGTTAAGCCATGGCGTACCCACAAAGAGTTCACGTGTGTACACTTCTTTGAATGGAACCATTGGAACATGTAGTACACAGCTCATGTTTGAAGAATATACAAGTACCCTATGAAAACTAGTTCCTAACTAATAACCGTATGTTGGGCAGAAAACATCACATAAGTACCAAACATAGACAGACATAACACCTAATTAAATCGGTGCATTATTTACGTGGCTTTGTGATAATGATTTATATTATTATGGGGGCATCTTATTATGATCCATCCACCCGAGCACTGGTCCCACAAGATGGCGCAATCAGATGCCTCAATTACAATTTATTAACCAAAGTTAATTTAATTACTCCCTTTCTTAAAGAAAGCAATCCTTAAATCTATTTTATTTGAGGAGAGATTCTTTCTTTGAAAAAGAAATTGTAATCCTTAAAGCATTTTTTAAATAGAATTTCTATATTAGTACAAGTCGTTGTTAATTTATACTGTATATAAAATAAAAAATACTACTGTATATAGTACTTCTTCTATGGTGTAGAGCTCATATGAGTTTAACAAGTACATGTGATTCTACAAGACTACATGTTATTATGTTAATCTATATGAATGAGTACCATTGCTTCAAACTATATTATCTTATGTAGTCTTGGTTAGCATATAATAAGTTCATACAATTAAGTTAAGATAAGCTAAGGTAATTTTTCAGACAAAATAAGTCAAATTAAGCCGAGCATATATCCATTTATATCATATCTACTTCCTCCAATTTTATTACTTGTACAATACTGTATGATTTTTGACACCAATAACATACTTTACTTTTATCATAGTTGGCTATATATAATCACATTGGATCTTATTATTAGATCAAGCTCAACAAATAGTTTCTAATTACTACTACATTTGGACAAAATTTATGAATTGGAAATTCATAATATTAATGGTCAAAGATCAATGTGCATAGAAAAATATGCGCAATCAAAGTGGAACAATTGAAAAAAAAAAAAAAAAAAAATTTAGTTGATAATGTTTGACTTTTATACTATTCACAATTTACACTTTTAACTAGCTTTTATGATTTAGTTTATAGCTGCGATAAAAAATAGTCAAATGAGATCTTGTTTGAATCATCTCAATGTATATTTTATTAATATCCACTTTTTATGATTTTACAATGTAAAAAATTGGAGATATTAATTGTTAAAAAAGTGGGTTGGTAAGCTAAGTGTAATAATAGAATGGTGTCAACTAAATAAAAACGGAGTTCGTATAAGGTAGCACATAATTTCTTTGTTCCTAAAAGTGTGGCTCTCTCTTCAGCATAAGTTCAGTTCAGTTCAGTTCTATTTAGTTTAGCTCTAATCACTTCACTTCAGTTCTTAATTTCCTTCTCTTATAAACAATTCATTTCAGCTTTATTCAGTTCAATTCTGCTCCAATCAGTTCAGTTCAGTTCAGCCCTAATCAGTTTAGTTTAGTTCAGTTTAGTTCCAATCAATTCAATTCAGTTCAGTTGTTTTTAGTAAATCAAAACAGGGCCTCAATTTATGCATGATCTAATATTCTAATGTGAATATTAATATTTAACTGAAAATTATGAAATGTTACATCTCAGTTTTTGGTAATTAAATTATGCTCACTTTGCTTGATATTAACGTATATAAGCAGAGGTGGGCATCGTGCCGTGCCGGGCCACCGCGAGTTGTGCCTCGCCGTGCCTAAACTAAACTGATTTTGGCAGGTCGTGCCGTGCCAGGCCACCATTTCACACACCCTAGCCCACGGCACAGCAAGACCTACATGCCTAGCGTGCCGTGTCGGGCCGGTCACCGTACCGCCCATGTTTTTTTTATTTAAAAAAATCGATATATTTTTTTTGAACAACTTTTAAAATGGATACACTATTTAAATAATTTTATTAATCTATGTGTATGTTATTTTTTTAATTATATTATTATTGTTATTTTTATTATTATAGTTCTTTATTACTTATGTTATTTTTATTATTAATTTATTTGAAGCAGCAAATGAGTAGTCGCGTTTGGCGTGCCGCGTGCCGTGCTTGGCCGTGCCATGTGTCATGCTCGCGGGCCAAAGTACTGTGCCGCCCGCGGGTTTGTGCCGTGCCCGTGCCGAATTTTCGAAATCGTGTTCACGGCACGCCGGTCATCGTGTCGTGTCGTGCCGTGCCATTTTCATGTCGGGCTCGTGCCACCCGCGGGCCGGCCCGACCAATTAAGTTTGTAAAAAATAGGCTTTGATAAAACAAGAGTATTCAAGTTCAATAGGTTTTCATAAACCTAATTTACAATTAAAATTAAAAAGTTTCAATATGTTTAGGGCAAGTTCTAATAAGTAAAACTTAGGCCCCGTTCACTTTACCTTATTTTTGTTGAAGTGAATTATTTTTACTGAACTGAAATTATTTTTGCTGAACATAAATTATTTTTACTGAACATAAATTAATTTTACTGAACTGAAATTATTTTTACTGATTTTTTGTTATATTTCTTCTTTAAAGTTACTGATTTTTATTGAAGTGAAATTATTTTTACTGAATATTATATTTTTAAGGTGAAGTGAACAACACCTTAAGCGGGAAAAAACACACACATATTAGAATGTACAATAAATGAAAGATTAAGTCAACTCAAATCACATTAAGTATAGCCATAAGAAAGTATAAAAATTATGACAATTATGATCATTGTACACAATACGCCCATCATATCATATAACTAACATATAAAGCTAAACTTTTAGCCAGGTCACGAGGCAGCGACACTTGGCGTTCCAATTTTTCGCCAAGTGTCGCGCTACATTGGATAGATTTAAATAGACTTAAAGTTAGTTTAGAATTAAATTTGGATAGAATTCTAGGATAAAATTGTTAGTTTAGAGTTTTATTTTCGATAAAATACCAATATTTCAAATGTACAAATTGAATTATAATTTTATTCATTAAAATATCAAATTTTAATTCTCAAAAATTATCATATAAATTTATTTTTTATATCATAATATTTTTATAGAGCGAAGGAATTAGTTCAAAGCGTAAAACATCCATTTATAATATATATTAATCGGTTAAAATAATATACATCACAATCTAATAGAATTTTATTACTATGTAGGCCTGTGAATTAGGGTCGGGTCATGAGTCATCTCGGATTGTGTCATTTCAGATTACGAGTCAAGAAATGTTCAATCCTTTCCCAAAGTTTTGGGTTTGGGTCAACCCAACGGGTTTTAAACATTTATTTTATTTTTTCTATTTTTTTTAATGTATTAATTCGAACATTTCACCAACATTATTATTAGTCATTACATGCCAACTAGATAACAAATCGTCATAAAAACACATCAATTTCTAACTAATTTTGGATCAATGATATATTTTAAATTTTGACATATAGATTAAAAATTTATCTAAAAATACAATAAATAACCCGGCCATCGCACGGGGTACAAAACTAGTTACATATATAAGCTTCTTTTATATATTATTGTAAATTTTCACACCCAAAATCCTCAAATATAAAACAACAAACTAGTGTAATAATTATTAATTTATAAAATCGGATCCTATGCACCCAAAATATGGGCATATGCATATCCATCTACATACAAAAGTAATAATAGAAGTAGTAATCAATTGAAAACCCCAAACACCCTAATAAAAACGATACACATGTTACAAGTATAACTGTTGAGAGTATATTATTGTATAACATTATGAGTGTATGTATAACATTTTGGCTTTAGATTTAAGATGAGACATCCCAACCTGGGCCACCAATACCAGGCCCACCTCTCAAAAATATTTGTTTTGGTTTTGGTTTTGGTTGGTACTCTTTAATTACTACTAGTGCGGTAATGCCATGTGATCAAGTGTATTCAGCTGCACTCGAATCTTCCTTACGCTACCCCTCCCCTTTTATCTTCTTTCCGTTTCTCATTTCACTATTTATTAGCCTTCTCCTCCTTCACTTCTTCTCCGCCGCTCTCTCTTCACTCTCTCACTCTTAACATTACTACTCTACTTTATTACTCTTACTAGTTTTTGATTTACTTTTTTAGAGTTCAGTTCAACACAATGGATCTCAAGGCCACGCTATTGCTTGGCCTCATCTGCATTACCATTGCCGTCGCAACCGGTCAATCGCCCGCTGCATCACCCACCCAATCACCACCCACCACCACCCAACCACCACCGGCTAACACCCAACCACCTCAAGCTAGCCAGCCACCACCCGCCACTCAACCACCTCAAGCTAGCCAGCCTCCCCCAGCCACCCAACCACCTCAAGCTAGCCAGCCTCCTCAAGCTACCCAACCACCACCAGCCACCCAGCCACCCACCAACGCACCACCACCATCCACCACCCAATCACCCCCACCAGTGGCTCAAGCCCCTCAGCAATCCCCACCACCTGTGGCTACCCCACCACCAGTGGCTACCCCACCCCCAGCCACCCCACCTCCAGTGGCTACCCCACCACCGGCTACTCCACCACCAGTGGCTACCCCACCACCAGTAGCCACCCCACCCGCTGTTACACCAGTGGCTGCACCAGCTAAGTCACCGGTTGCGGCTGCGCCATCTCCATCGCTTTCTTCTCCACCATCTCCTCCTTCTGAAGCACCTGGACCTAGTATGGGAGGTGCTCTATCTCCTGGACCTGCTTTGGGACCTGCCTCGTCCGATACTGATGATCAGGTACATTTTCATTTCTTTTTTTCTTCATTTCCATGTTTGAGTTAATTATGAATAAGTATAATCACGTTAAATCTTGTTAAATTTATTTGAACATGTTTTTTCAAAATAGCTAGATTTAATAATTTTTACTAATACATAAGATATTAATTAAAAATCACATAAAAAGTAAGTAAATGGTGCGGACAATAAAAGATCTGAGGGAGGGTGGATTATTTAATTTGTATTGTGTGTAGTGCTGTACTGCTGTTCAGATCTAAGTGTTAGATCTGGTGTTACTTTTGGTTTGTATTTGATCAGATCACTTTGTTGATCTTCGTGTTGTTGCTTATCATGCTGCATTCTTGTCGGGTATCTTTATTTGTCCTTCCTTGATCCTAACATAAATCACTTGCCTCTATGCTCTACATTATCACATTACTTCGCATGATTTTGACGTGCATTGTTTTATTAATCTACCTCGGCTTCCAGGAATAACTTTTAGACATAGACGGAATAACAATTCAGAAAATTAATTGGCAATATACGGAGTACTCCGTATTACTTATTTTAATCAAAAATTGTGAAAGGGGGTGGTGGGGGTTTGCTGAAGTCAAATGTACACCGACATAATAGAATGTAGTCAAATACGTACTTAAATCTGAGAGATCAGTACTCTGGGACTAGTTCTGTGTCTTCATTGGTCTTGTAATTAATATTGTTTATATTGAGAAATATGGTTGGGAATGATTATGATTGTCACACCATTTGTTCTTCAAAATCTTATATGAGACGGATGTACAATAATTTAATGAGACATCAAGAGTGACCGAGATCAGGAAAACAAGAGTAAATTCTAGTTATCGACCCATTCAATATCTTCATAAATTGAATTAAGTGTTTATTATTATGGTGATGTGTTTGGTATATGAAAATTGGCCTGGGTTAAAAAATATTGCATCATTAGGGAATAAGATCCATTGATCCATTACCATTCTAAAGTTGTGTGACACAGGTTTGATTTGTGGTAATGTAGATGTTGCAACAAAATTTGCCAATTTACTGTCATTCAATGTTTATCCAAAATTTTGCATTAGTACAATAATATAATTAGTGCATTAATCATGTTTGTTTCCATAAAACTTAGCCTTTACTAGAAAAAATGTAAAGCTGGTTGACTGAAATTAATTATGATGCTGGCCTAGTGTCATTGAACTTTAATTGTACGGATTTTCTAATTTAATTGACATTATCTTACTTTATGACTGTGTTCACCATTTCAAATCACAAAAACTTAATCTGTATGAAGGAGATAATCATAAGAAAATGTTAAGTGTCGAAATTATAAGGAAATTAGATGAAGCCCGTGCGATGCACGGTTTGTTTGAATTTTTTAAAATATATTTTTTTGTATGTGCTAAAATTTGTTACATATTTAGATAAAATTCCTATTATCAAAAGATAATTATTTATATCTAATTAATTAAAACTTAAAAATATCATTCGTCAATTTTGCTTGTGTGGCATTTGAATTATTTAATTGTAAAGGAAATTAATAATCTCTTATTTAATTGGCTACAACTAATATTTACAATCTTACATGGCGCGCTAAGAAAATTAGATCATGCGTGGCTCTCTAAAATCTCGGGAAAAAACTCCCCTTTATATATATATATTAGATTGGATCATTAGAAGTGATCTAGTTTTTGCTTTTCTTGAATTAGCTTCACGAGTTTGTAAAATGTTGTTGTTTAACAACTTGAGACGCGAAAAGAATGTTATTTAGCTTGCTAATTATAGATAGACTAAACTATAATTGCTTTAATTAGCAACATAAGATACCTTTTTAATCACCCATATAAATAAACTTTTATCATCTTGTGAAGCATGGTAAAGCCTTTAGTATCGCTTAATTAATAATCCTTCCAGTTGTTAGCTGCCACATTGAAGATCCCTAGATTAAGAGAACTTTGCTTAGCTTTTAAGAGAATCACAAGTGGGCCCACGAAAATCAGATGATTGGTTTTGATTTGTGATGAATTAACCATGTGCTATTGACATGATTTTGCTGGTACAACATCATCTTATTGCCTTTTTTTTTTTTGCATTAACATATGCTTGTTTTCTTTTACAATAAGGTCCTACATCTTACTAGCTTGCATGAAAGTGACTTTGGGTTGTTATGTTTTCACTTCATCATTTTCTTGATGTGTAATCTATCCTCTAATCTTGAGAAACAATTGGTGCATTGCATGGCTGTTGACGAGGATTGATGACTCGATATGAGTAGTGTTTATTGGATCAGAGGTGTAGGGTCCAACTTTTTTATGATATTGACACATTAGTGGCGTAGAAGGATAAAATAGATGGATTATATTCCAAGAAGTAATCATTTCAAATGAAGATTGATTCCTAAACTTGTTGGATCTTAAGATTCAGTAATTAGATACTATTACTACCAATCTATGACTCGATTATTTGGGTGATTTAGTGAATTTATTGGTTGGTCCATTCCATGTATGACGTACAATAACAGTACTTTGAGGAAATATGTTAGGTAGCAATTATGTGATTAAATAGTAGCTAAATGATAATGAGGGACGGACATAATAGTCTTTGGGCCTATCAGCTGACCTTGGATACTAATTTTTGGCATCGTATCAAAATCAGAGTCATGAATTCATGATTCATGAACATTATGAAACGCAGTTAGTTATGATCTCATTTCAGAATGATTCATTCAGGTTAACAGTGGGATTGTCTTTGCTTTGAAGGCATAGTAATCACCTTTCCTTAATAGCATTAGCACCTACCTAACCTCGCCACATAAACCATTTAGTGGTTACAAATGATTATTTGTGACCAATTTCCATGTCATGCAATCGCCTCTGGCAGTATCTATTCTCAACTCAGACGTTTCTTGCTGATATACCTGTGTGTAATTGCATACATTCATACAAGTATATATATGACATTCAATGCTAACAAGATACAACTCGTGATTCTTGGAGAAACATACTACAGTATCTTTAGTTGGCTGTTGCCTGTAAAAAGAGATGAGGCCCACAATCTAGTGATCATATACAGAAAAGTCAAATGTTTCTTAAATACCATTGTCAACCATATTCATTTTTTGACATTTTTTCTCAATTCATTCATATATTTAATGTGAGTAGTACTCTTTTAATAGTAAATATACTGTTATATGTTCATAAATTGACATCAGATTTCATGAAATATTATCATTATTACATATACTCACTAGAAGCTGATGATAATGGTATGTTTGATACTATAATGCAGAGTGGAGTAGAAAAGATGTGGTCCATTTCAAAGTTGATTGGAAGCTTGGTTTCTGGATGTGCTATCCTTGCCTTGCTATTTTAAGAGAATCAGCTGCTTTCGGTTTTTCTCTGGGATATGTTCTCGCCATATTAATTTCATTTATGTAATATTGGATATGTCATTTTGTACACGCCCTCTTGTATTTTGGATTTATACATTCGATCAGGTGGATTCATTTTTTTATTTTGTGAGATTTTTGAGGGTTAGTTTATCTTCTTTCTGGGGTGAGACTTATGTTGTATGAGATTGTATTAGTAGTCGATTTAGCTTATTACGTTTAGTAAATACCGCCTCTTCATTCTTGTCTATCCGATTCAGCTTATTTCTTAAATTAAACGATCAATCCCCCATCCCCTATGGAAGTACTGCCCCTTGTCCGTTATTGGACAAGCTTGTACGATTGATACTACGACAGAGAAGTGTAAAGCTGAGCAAACACTAGATGGTGAAATTTAATGGTTTAAGAATGGCAAAATTATATAACAGTCAAATTAGCCAACAAAAGAATAGGATAACATATTAACACACGAAAATTGTTCTAACCGTGATAATTAAATATGGGACAAATCATTAATTCAACATGCTAGACCAACACTATGATGCTCAGTTTGTTGGGAAAGAGTAAAAGCTACTACTATGATGTTTAAACAAGGTAGGTGCACAACCAACCAACAGAATTATTGCTGACATGCTTATATATTTTACTTAGTGATAATTAACATAATCTATTGATCTGTGCAAGGCTTGATTTAGACTAGTTTGTATAATTTGGTTTCTACAACATTTGTATACTTAATTAAATTTTTTTTCTATGCAAAAGAGACATTTGTACATTAGTCGTACGTCAACATACCCCTTACACCGTGTAGGCGGAGTTAATTTTAAATCCACTTTTAATTGACAAGTAGTTGTCCGATATCTCATTCGATACATCACATGGTTCTTGGACTCTTTCTCTTAAACTTCTCAACAATTTAATCCTTCCCGAAACTCCATTATTTTTAGGAAAATTTGAAAAATAACACTATCTATTGTTGTAATTTTGTACAATATCACCTCAAGTTTTTTTTTTATTGTATTTTACCACCTAGTTTTATAAAAAACACTAAAAACTACCACCACTTTTGTCCGACTCCCCTGCATGATGTCACGGTGGGTCCTACTACCAATTATTCCTCTCTTTTCCCTCGATTCTCACCTCTATTCTTCCTTCGTCTTCCTCTTTGTCTAATTTTAATATCAATTTGCCGATCAATTAGGCGTTATTTAGGGTTTTTATTCGCTAATTTGTTCTTCAAGCCAAACGACAATGCAAAATCGAGAGTATAATTGGTTAATTAGGATGATTAGGGAAGAAGAAAGGTGAAATTCGAAGGGAAATTAGTTAGTGGGACCCATTATGACATCATATAGGGGAGTCGGGCAAAAGTGGTGGTAGTTTTTAGTGTTTTTTTATAAAACTAGGTGGTAAAATACAAATAAAATTAAAAAAAAATTAAAAAAACTTGATGTGGTATTGTACAAATAAAATGACAACAATAGATGGTGGTATTTTTCAAATTTTTCTTACTTTTATTCGATTTGATATACTATGTGATACTCAAACTCTTTCTCATAGCCATAATTATGGCTAAAGATCACAACCTCGTTGCTTGAGACAAAGGACATTCTTTCCCTTGGACAACTTTCAACTTAAGCACATAAAACTCCATGCCAGTCAAAGTGTCACAATTAAAAAAAAATAGGGAGTGCCTTGTTTTCCTTAATGTAATGAATTCTAATGATCGTGCCAGGGGTAAAAGAGTTGATAAGTCATGTATTGTACGTGTTTTTAGAGTCCGTTTAGTTAGTTTTCGAGTCTAGATTAGTTGTTCATGGTTTATTTTGGCTTGATTTGGTTTAGTTGTGATCATATGATGCTTTTATGGGTATATTCGTTGTTTTTGATGTATTTTAGGAACTAACGAGGTTATATAAAGGTTTTATGAAGTTGCGAATCTTGATCATAGCTTGTAATTCACTTTGAAGGCCAATATTTGATGTTGAAGTGAAAAGAAGCTAAATCTCAGCCAGACACGCCCATGTCACGCGGGGCATGGGCATGTCAATGTGTGTTAAAGAGGCAGAAAGTTGAATTTTGATGTTTTACAAGAGGCATGCCCATGCCTTGTCGAGTGAAGTTGGCCCAGCGAGACACGCCCATGCTAATATGAGACACGCCCATGTCTTTACGAGTGACGTAGCTGCTGTGAGTGCCATTCCAACGAGACACGCTGGAAATTGAAGAACAAATGTTTCTGACTTTAGGCACGGGCATGTCCTATGTGACACGCCCATGCCTGGACGAATTTGGTCGGTTTTAATCCGATTTCTTTCCTTATTCTATCTTATCTTTTGGCTTTATTATAAATACCCTTTAGCATTATAATTTCGTAATCTATCATCTTAGAACCCTAGTTTTCTCTCTAGACTTTATTTTCATTTTAATTTAAGATTATGCATTCAAGATTCTTGTTTTATCTCTCGTAATTCAAGATTTGGTATTTTCTTATAAAAAAAAAGAAGAAAAGAAAAAAAATGTGAAAGTTTCATGAAAATTCAAGTTCAAATCCATGAAAGAAGAAAGAAAGACAATATTTGTCATAGAAATCGTTGCCTTGTGAAGAAAAGTGAGAATAAGGGCATGCTTGTAAGTTGTGCGGAGGAAATAAGGTTGGTTTGAACCCAACATTTGGCTATGTATTAGAATTAGGATTTTTGTTATTTTTGAGCACCACATTCCCAAATGACGTCGTCTAACCCCATATATAAACAAGCCTACCCTTATTTAGGATCTCATGACTTCCATATATGCATCATCTTTTTCCAAGTGGAGAAAATCTATTAGCAAATCTAAAGAGGATAATTCCATGAAGTCGACGTGCATAATTGCAATTAGGATGAGTGATTTCTTATTCTAATCCTTGTAAACACATGAGTGCCTTGTTTGTTTTGTTTTAAGCAATTAAAGTGAGATGCTATTCATATATGACTGAGTTGGTTAGGGGAGATGTGTGGAAAGATTGGTTGTCAATTCCGAGTGCTTGAAGTTTATGGTGGTTCTATAATCAATGACTTATATTTCTTGTTTTTCACTTGGTTTTAATCCATTGGCACGTGTATTCTTGTTAGAGGGGCTATCTAACTCTTCTTATGTTTCATGATTCAATGCTTGAGGACAAGCATTGGTCTATCTTGGGGGATAAGTCGTGTATTGTACGTGTTTTTAGAGTCCGTTTAGTTAGTTTTCGAGTCTAGATTAGTTGTTCATAGCTTATTTTGGCTTGATTTAGTTTAGTTGTGATCATATGATGCTTTTATGGGTATATTCGTTGTTTTTGATGTATTTTAGGAACTAACGAGGTTATATAAAGGTTTTATGAAGTTGCGGATCTTGATCATAGCTTGCAATTCGCTTTGAAGGCCAATGTTTGATGTTGAAGTGAAAAGAAGCTAAATCTCAGCCAGACATGCCCATGTAACGTAGGGCATGGGCATGTCAATGTGTTTTAAAGAGGCAGAAAGTTGGATTTTGATGTTTTTACATGAGGCATGCCCATGTCTAACTGAGGCATGCCCATGCCTTGTCGAGTGAAGTAGCCCCAGCGAGACACGCCCATGCCAATATGAGATACGCCCATGTCTTTACGAGTGACATAGCTGCTATAAGTGCCATTCCAGCGAGACATGCCCATGTCAAAATTTAACATGCCCATGTCTTGCCGGAAATTGAAGAACAAATGTTTCTGACTTTAGGCACGAGCATGTCATATGTGACACGCCCATGCCTCGACGAATTTGGTCAATTTCAATCAGATTTCTTTCCTTATCCTATCCTTTCTTTTAGCTTTATTATAAATACCCTTTAGCATTATAATTTCATAATCTATCATCTTAGAACCCTAGTTTTCTCTCTAGACTTTATTTTCATTGTAATTTAAAATTATGCATTCAAGATTCTTCTTTTATCTCTCGTAATTCAAGATTTGGTATTTTCTTATTCTCCTTAATTCCTTTTTTTATTATTAAATATGTTTTCTTTAATTCTTGTTATTGTTTTCATTAATATGTGTGAGTAGTTTCCTTATTCTAAGATCTAGCGGAACCCGAATATGATTAATGCTTGATTTAGTTCTTTAAATTCTCTAATGATAATTGCAATTGATATGCTTAATTGATTGTGCTCATGCTAATACTAGATTAGGGATAATTATTATTGTTATTAATCCATTGTTTTAATCGCAATGGGAGTTGGGTTTTGACGGATTTGAATAAATCAATTAAGGGTTTGAAGTTCATCACAAGAGCAGTTGAATAGATGATTAGGAAGTTAGATAAATGTGCTCAAAGTCTTTAATTTACATGATTCCACGGAAGTAGGCTTGATTGTGATTAGGGAAACTATTGATAACTCGGGAGAGACCATTAATACTATTCAGGGATTACTTTTCCTCATTAATCAATTGAATTATATGTTAGGGGTAGAACGATTATTGCATTAATTGTATTTATGGTGATGCTTGATCTTGGATGTTTTAGCATTTGATTTGTCATATTACTTAGATTTAATCGTTTAAATTATTTTTAGTTATTAATTCTCACTATTACTTTGGTTTCATGCTTAGTATTTATTTGAGTCTGTTTAATTAGTCAAACAATAGTATCTTGGGATTCGATCCTTACTTGCTTATCTACATAGTACTGGTCTTATTAGGTTATTTTTATTAGGTACGCGACACGCCTATCAAGAGTCTAGGTAGTTCGTAGGCTGTTTATCCTTAATATTATAATACCTACGAGGTAATTAACTTAAATTAAGAATACATAATAAGTTATACACATAGAATAAGTTACTATAATTTTATACCGTAAAGGGTTATTCTATTCATTTTATTTTCACTTATTTCAAGTCTAATTAGTTCAGATAAGAAAAAATAAGTTTTGATAAAGGATACTTAAGTTCAAATTATAAATAAAATTAGTTCAGAAAAAATAATACTTCATTCGTTTTTCTTAGTTCACATCGTTTGACTTTTACACTATTCACACAACATGCTTTGACTCGCTCTTATGGTTTATAGATACGATAAAACATATTCATGTGGAATCTTGTTTGAATCGTTTCAATGCATATTTTATAAATATGCATTTTTTATAACTTTACAATATTGATAATTAGAGATATTAATCGTTAAAAACATACGTTGGTAAGCGTGATAATAGAAAGGTGTTGTAGACACCCAAATGTGTCTCCCCAAAACCAAACCCAGTGATGAATATCTTTTCACGTCATTTGATTGTCGAACAAGGTGAAAGTGTGGAAAGTCTAGTGATGTGGATGTTTTTTTTTAAAATATCTCTCTTTCTGTTTTTGAAAATATTTCTTTTCTTACTTTGTTTATGAAAATAGTTAGTACAATTTGGTTTGGTCCATGATAAGGGTCCAATAGTAGTGTAGTTGGTTTAGGCTTGAAAAGAGCTTTCCAACGATATATTATAAGCCCAATTCCGATGAATAATGAGGAAGTTATGAATTTAATTAAATTGGGCCCGAAATGATTTTTATATGTGGCCCAATGATCTAGAGGAGGGTCTATTAATTATTATTCCTAAAGTAATTAGGATTGATTTTAATCTTCTAGAATATTTAGAAGGTTCCTTTTTAATTCTAATGGAATTAGGATTAATAATTATATTTTAAAGAGTTTTATTTTGAATAAAATATGTGATTTGGCACAAATATGATTTTAATCTGCTTAACACGGAATTTGCTGCTTAATCATATTAAGAAGAGGATTCCGTACAAAAGCGCGTTTTATCTTTTAATTACCGTCAAACGACAAAGTCTGTCGCCTGGCGCTAACACTGTCGCCTGACGCTAAGCTTGTCGTCTGGCGCTGATGTCTTTCGCCTGACGACAGATTCCTGTTTTTTATTCTGTATAAAACTTGAAGTATTTTCTATCGTTTCCGGACTGTTTTCCTATAAATAAGGGTCGTATCTCCTCCGTTTTCATTCCTCAACAATCAACAATCATTCACAATCATCATCTATTCTCTTTCTCTCTCTAAAAGCTAGAATCTTTCCTTTTCTCTCTATTCTTTTTCTAAACCTTCCCTCTTACAAAATTCCACATTCACAAGTTCTAGACACACCTAGCCAAGTTCGAAGTTGCCTTCGCCCTAGACGTGAAAGGTTTAATATTTCTGAGGGTTTGGTCCCAAATCCCTATTTCAATTATTTAAATTAATTGTTTGATTTATTATTTTCCTTGAAGTTACTAACGTGTGTATTTTGTTATTAAAAAGAGGTACGAGGCATCGAAGTAAGTACTTTAATTGTTTTATTGATCTTTTGATATAGAAACCATGCTTAAATTATTTTGTTGATTCCTAGTATCGTGTTAGGATATCTTTGTGATTCCTTGTATCATGTTTATGATTAACTAATATTTCTAATATCATGTATGATGCTTCCTATTTCTTCTATCATGTTAGTATCATGTTAGGGGTAAAGCTTTGATCTTTAATGTTTAGTGACATGCTAGGGTTAGTTATTAATCTTGTTAGTATCATGCCTAAGATCTTGCTATTATTATTATTGCTTTGAGATTAAGATTATTGATGATGATCGTGATTGTTGTTGTTATTATGTTGCTTGATATACATTATTATTGTTATTGCTTGATCACGCCCTCTCTTGCAGGATTAAAGGGAATTTGTATTTGTAATCACGCTTAATAAGATAATTAATAATCTTATTTAGGCTAATATGACTATAATTCAAGTGATCGCCAATAATAGCTTTGTTTGTGCATTAAATTCAACCAACATAGACTAAGCAGGTTTAGGGTTAATCTATTGATTGTATGTTAGTCAGAAAGCGCACATGGATACGAGAAGAATAAAGTAGAGGCCTATTATTAGGGCAGGTTCAATCTCTTTTAGGTTGGATTTGTACCTTCATCCCCGAACTTCCAGTCATGGTTCTAGACCTATTGGAGTTAACGATCTCCTGGATCGTTAAGGGGTGTAACCTTCACCCTGTGAACGGTTTACAAGTTCCTAAAACTTGTTGGCGACTCTTTTACTCTAGCTTCCTTCCCTTTGGACGCCACCATACTTAAGTGTATGATCACAGTGGGCTCAAGTGTGGGATGCTTGAAATATTCCCTACAGTTTTTTGGCGACTCCACTGGGGACGGATTTCTATTTTAATTCCTAAAATTTATTTGGGCAATGATTTAGAATGAGTGGATGAGACTCGAAAAGTTCTAAGTATTTCATGTGCGTAATTTTGATTAACATTGTGGCATATGCATAAAAAGATCCGCATTGGAAAGACCATCCGAAATGCGTCAAAACATAGGATCTTTACACGTAGGAAATTAGGGAAATATCTTTCACAACTAAAATCGAAATAATGCTAGGAAAAAGCTGGAAAATTCAAGAACAGAAAGCTGTCGCGGCATGTAGGAATTAGCGCTGAGAAAACAGCGTCATCGCTAAGCGATGACTCTGTCTCCCGGCGACAGTACCTGTTGTCTGGCGACAAAAACATCGTCTGGCGACAGACGCTATTTTCTCGCGCTAAATTCTTCCAATACCGAGCCAGAAATCTACCTTCTTATTTCGACTAGTTTCTAGTACTGTTTGCTCGGTTTTACTTCCTGATTGAGTTTTTCCCTTTTTTCTGAAACCCATATGTGTTCTACATATGGCCATAACCCTCTGGGGATTCACACTCCATATACCCAATCGAACGCTCCTGGCAACAAAGGGTACATCCGAGTTTGTTGAATTCACCAAACCGTGGAAGCGAGTTTAACTCGGGGGGTCCCATCCACTCGCGCCATCCCTTCCAAAGGTAAGGCTTCCACGCGGTGCATCCGGACTCATAACCATGGACCCTCTTTGACTAACCCATATCCCGAACTTTAGAGAACTAGAGCCATGGTTAGGTTGCAAACTCATAGCATCATATTGTGACTATTTGACTACTTGTACATTATTTGCTTGTGCATAACCTATATGTGTTCCCACTAACCGTTTGTTTGACTTGCGAATGAGTTTAAATGAACTAATTAATGACTAAAGGACTTTGCTAAATTAATTAATTAATTAACAAATGATTAAAGTCTAAATAAATTGATCAAACTTGACTTAGTACGACTTTTTAGGCTTGTCCCTTTAGAGTAAAATACTGGAAACAGTCCTAGATCAATGTTCCAGCAATGGCGCAGGGGTCTGGACTATAGCGCCACGTGCTAGTAATTAGCGCCAGGCAACAATGTTGTCGTCTGGCGCTGATCCTTAGCGTCTGGCAACAGTCTTGTCGTCCTGCGACAGTCCATGATTTTGCTCGAGTCTTCACGATGAGTCTAATTAATCAATTGGCTTAGACGGTTTAATCGGTTTATTAATGACAGTAATCATGTTCAGTCCTTAATTAAGTTTAGGAACATAGTCTCATGGTCTCACACAAGAGTCAAAGTATGTCACTCACAATCACTATTAAAGCACACACCTAATACATATGTCACATTTTGACCATGTCTAGAGAGTCTTGTATGCGCGTATTTTCCGTCATTTTTTAGGGGGGTAAGTCGGATATTAATCCTCAAATTAAACCATACTTATTTGAACCCTTACTTGATCCTCAAAAATACACCCTATTTTTGCTTTTTTGTTTTTAAAAACCAATAAAGTCAAAGTCAATTTGAGTCAAGTCATTAAAACAAATAAATGGTTTAATTTACAGCGCTTGGTCAAGAAAGGAAGGGCGATTAATCAAAGACAACACCTTTGTTCAAATACTACTTTTTGACAAACCAATTAGTCGGAAAAGAAAAGTTAAGAAGATAATGGCGTCTCAGGAAGAAGTTAACGAACTTAGGAAGGACGTGGCCAACTTAACTGAATTGATAAAGACCATGACTCTTCAAATCAATGACCCTATGAAGCAACAACAAATGGAGCTCATGCAAGAAAGCTTGGGCAAACACTCCAATGACTATAGATTCCAGGGCATTAGCTCACAAGGGGTTCCAGTGGACAAGGAGCTTCTTCCGCAGAAGTTCAATGCCAATGACATCCCTAGGTTCAAGGCAACAGACAATCCTTATTTCCACCTAAGGGCTTTCGAAACCATAATGAATATCAAGGGGATTGATAGGAAAGTCTTTCATTCATTGTTTTCTCTATCTCTTAAAACCGTTTGTCAACAATGGTTCTTTTCCCTTGACAAAGAGAAAATCTCTACTTGGGATGCTATTGTAAACGCTTTTATTGATAGATATAAATGTAATATTCAAGTTAAAACTGATCATAGGGAACTTGAGATACTTATGCAAAAAGAGAATGAAGGTTTTACTTCTTTCTTTAATAAGTGGAAAGAAACCTCTGCTAAGATGATTGAAGTGCCTACTGAAAAAGAGTCTGTGAGGTTATTCATAAAGAATCTCCAGGAAAAATATTCTAAACATCTTAAGTACCAAAGCAACTTGAATACTTTCAAGGCCATTTATGACATTGGAATTAATATTGAAGATGACCTTGCAAAGCAAAAAGCTGCTAACACTAACTCCAACAGTGGCTGGAAAGGAAAGAAGAACGACAATCCTTCTTCTTCCAAAACCACCCACTCAAATAATGTTAGCACCTTTAATCTAAATGAAGTCCTCACTATGAACAATCAAGGACAAAAGAAACCATTTAGGAGAAACTTTACTCCTATTGGTATGAGTTATGACACCTCATTTGACCGTCTTCATGCAAAAGGTCTTATAACTTATATTGGACCATTTGGGGATCCACCAGTCGAAAGGAGAACGGCTAATTGGAACCCCAATGCACACTGTAAATACCATCAAGGTAGGGGCCATCTTACTGAGAATTGCTGGAAGCTAAAGGAAGCTATCCAATACTTGATTGATAGCAATAAACTCCCAGTGCCTCCTGCAAGCAAGAAGCCAAGTACTAACAGTGCACCACTTTCTGACTCCTTGGCTATTTCTGATGAGGAAAATTGTGTTGACCCCTCATCTTTAATCAAACCAGTCGAAGAAACTCATGCCCTTGAAGAAGAAGAGGAAATCTTTTTCGATGCCATAAGTGATTGGGCCCCAATACAACAACATAAGGGCTAGTTCAAGGATAGCGAAAGACTGTGAAGGTGACTACTCCAAGTGGAAGAAAA
Organism: Chenopodium album; assembly: GCF_948465745.1. Classification (NCBI taxonomy): domain Eukaryota; kingdom Viridiplantae; phylum Streptophyta; class Magnoliopsida; order Caryophyllales; family Amaranthaceae; genus Chenopodium; species Chenopodium album. Next base: position 15,500,764 of record NC_137847.1, on the reverse strand, counting down.
ATCTCCATAACAACAGGACAAGGACCAATGTTCGAAGAATCGTCAGAGTCAAAGTCCGAGTCAGAGTCTTCCCCTATTGAGTCTTCTAAGTCTCTAGCTATAACACCTTCCCCCAATTCTTCTGTTTTAGTACCCTCTCCTAGAATAGTCAGTAGTCAAGTCCCATCGGACATATCTTTATTTGATATAATGGTTTCCGAGTTTAATTTGTCTTCATTTGCTTACTCCTCGTGTCACTCTTTAACCCAAGATGACGAGCATTGCTTAACTAAAAATGAAAATGACAAAGAAATAATTAAAGCAATGGAAACCCTTGAAAATAGAACACTAGTAATTGAAGATACTGAAACAGTTGACATCTCAAAAGATCCAACCATTAAAAGAGAAGTTAAAATCAGACTAACACTTACTAAAGATGAAAGAACCGATTTAATTAATCTACTAAATGAGTTTATCAATATATTCGCTTGGTCATATGAAGATATGCCAGGAATAAATAGAGAAATAGCTCAACACACAATACCACTAATTCCAGGAATGAAATCTGCAAAACAAAAGTTACATCGAATGAAACCCGACGTAGCTCTTAAAATAAAAGAAGAAGTACAAAAACAGATAACTGCAGGTTTTATCAGGGTGTCCAAATACCCCGAATGGATCGCAAATGTGGTCCCAGTTCCAAAAAAGGATGGAAGGGTAAGAATGTGTGTCGACTATCGAGATCTAAATAAGGCAAGTCCAAAGGACGACTTCCCTTTACCACACATTAATATTCTAGTAGATAATACAGCAAATCACGCAATTCTCTCGTTTATAGACGGATACGTAGGGTATAACCAGATTCTTATGGCAGAAGAAGACATGGAGAAGACGACATTCATAACACCTTGGGGTACTTACTGTTACATGGTGATGCCATTCGGGTTGAAAAACGCGGGTACCACTTACCAACGAGCAGCGACTGCCCTACTTCATGACATGATGCACAAGGAAGTTGAAGTCTATGTAGATGACATGATTGTCAAATCAAATGATCGCCCACGACATTTGGTAGCCTTAGGGAAATTTTTTAAAAGGCTAAGAAAATACAACATGAGGTTGAACCCATCTAAGTGTGCTTTTGGAGTCACCTCAGGAAAACTCTTGGGATACGTCATTAGCTCTAGAGGAATAGATATAGACCCAACCAAGATCAAGGCAATCATGTCAATGCCACTGCCCAAAACCGAAAAGCAAATTCGAGGATTTATTGGCCGGTTGCAATACATAAGTAGGTTCATATCCAAACTGACAACAATATGTGAACCAATATTCAAGAAGCTTAAGAAGAATGTGCCAATAACATGGGACGACGAGTGCCAAAAAGCCTTTGAAAAGATCAAGGCCTATCTCACTAACCCTCCTGTATTAACACTAGCACTCCAAGGAATCCCTCTTAGGTTGTACTTAACGGTCACCAAGGAGACAATGGGGGCTATGCTCGCACAAGAAGTAGAAGGAAAAGAGAATGTCATCTCCTATCTGAGTAAAAAGATGCTCGAGTATGAAATACGCTATACACCACTTGAGAAATTGTGTCTCGCATTAGTGTGGGCCATGACCAAGTTAAGACATTACATGCTCGTTCACACAGTCTTCGTAGTATCTCGGATGGATCCACTTAAGTATCTTTTCGAAAAATCTACACTAAATGGGCGAATATCAAGATGGATAGTCAATTTAGCCCAATTCGATGTAAGATTCATGCCTCAAAAGGCTATTAAAGGATCCATGGTCTCGGACTTCTTAGCAGACTTCCTAATAGAAGATTCGACACTAATGCATGAGAATGACTTTCCAGACGAAGACTTGATGGTCACAGAAGATGATACTTGGACTCTATACTTCGACGGAGCCTCAAACCAAAAGGGATGTGGCGTAGAAGTATTATTGGTATCACCTAAAGAAGAACATATTCCAATCTCCATAAAGTTAGATTTCGACGTTACCAATAACGCTGCAGAATATGAAGCATGTGTGGTAGGCCTCGAAATAGCATTGGCATTGGGAGTAAAGAAACTTCGAATATTTGGAGATTCTTCATTGATCATCAACCAAATTTCCAAAAGATGGAAAGTAAGGAGTGAAAGCTTGGCCCCTTACCAAACATACTTGGAAACTCTCACAAATTGACTAGAAAAGGTACAGCACACATTTCTACCTAGAGAAGAAAATCAATTTGCCGATGCCTTGGCAAGACTAGCCTCAATGGTTATGATTCCTACGGAAATCAAGCAAATGCCTTTAACGATAGAAAAAAGGCATAAACCGGCTTATATTCAAGCTATAGAGGATGATGAAGTCATCCAAGAAGAAGAAGAAGAAGAAGAAGAACCTTGGTATACAGACATCCTCAACTACGTCACAAAAAGAGAATATCCCTCCACGCTGACAAAAGAGCAAAACGAGCCTTAAGACTTTTGGCTTCCCAATATATGCTCATAAAGGATGAGTTACACAAAAGGGTACCAAAGGGTCGAGCTCTCCTATGTGTAGGCAAAAAGGAAGCCCAAAAGGCTATGAGAATAGTCCATGAAGGAGTGTGTGGAACACATGTGTAGGAAATATTTCAAGCCATCCCATACTTGAGCCCCACAGTAATCATACACTTAAGTATGGTGGCGTCCAAAGGTAAGGAAACTAGAGCAAAAGAGTCGCCAACAAGTTTTAGGAACTTGTAAACCGTTCACAGGGTGAAGATTACACCCCTTAACGATCTAGGAGATCGTCAACTCCAAAAGGTCTTGAACCAAATAGGGTTCGGGGATGAAGGTACAAATCCAACCTAAAAGAGATTGAACCTGCCCTAAATAGGCCTCTACTCTATTCTTATCGTATACATGTGCGCTTTCTGACTAACATGCAATCAATAGATTAACCCTAAGCATGTTTATCTATGTTGGTTGAATTTAATGCACAAACAAAACTATTATTGGCGATCACTTGAATTATAATCATATTAGCCCTAAACAAGATTATTAATTATCTTATTAAGCGTGATTATAAGTATAAATTCCTTTTAAACATACATAAAAGGCGTGATCAAGCAATAACAATATTATAAATATAATATCAAGCAACATAATAATTATCATAACAATAATAATCATGTTAATAATAAAGCATAATATTAATAGCAAGATCCTAGGCATGATACTAACAAGATTAATAACAAACCCTAGCATGTCACTAAACAATAAAAATCAAAGCTTTAGCCCTAGCATGATACTAACATGATATTAGAAAAGAGTAAAAGGCACCCTAAACATGATACTAGAAAGCAATAATAACATCCTAACATGGTACTAGGAATTAAACAAATTTAAACATGCTTTCTACAAGAATAGAGCAATAAGATTACATACTTTGTGGCCTCGTATCTCTTTCTAATAACAAAATACACGCGTTAGTAACTTCAAGGAAAATATAAAATCAAATAATCAAATTAAATAATTGAAAAAGAGATTTGGGACCAAACCCTCAGAAATTATAACATTTCACGTCTAGGGTGAAGGCAACTTCGAACTTGGTTATGTGTTTCTATATCTCGTGTATGCAGAATTGTGTTTGCGAAAAGCTAGAAAGATGATGATTGTAGATGATAATTGATTGTTGTTGATTAAAAACGGAGGTTCAGGACCCTATTTATAAGAAAACAGTCCGGAAATAGGTAGAATTTGATAAGGAATAAAACTCCCCGCTGTCGCCGCAAAACCAAACTTGTCGCTTGGCGACAAGGTCTGTCGCGTGCGACAAGACTTGTCGCATAGCGACAGGCCTGTCGTTTGGCGACAGCCTGGATTCCTATGCGCTTTCAAACACGGAGTCCACTTATCAATCAAAATTGACTCGTAAAGTCCGTATGAAAACTGAAATCATATTTTTCATAAAATAATATTTTATTCCAAGTAAAACTTATCAAAATATAATTATTAATTCTAATTTTATTAGGACTTAAGAGAACCTTCTAGAGAATTCTAGAAGACTATAATTAATTCTAATAACTTTAGGAATAATAATTAATATTGGGCCCTCCCCTAGATCATCGGGCCGCATGTAAAGATCAAACCGGGCCCAGTTTAGTATTCTGGCCATAACTTCCTCACTATTCATCGGAATTGGGCTTATAATATATCGTTGGAAAGCTCTTTGCAATTCCCATCCAACCACACTATTATTGGACCCTTGTCGTGGACCAAAATAAATTGGATTGGCTATTTTCATAAAATAGAGTTGTTTTTCGAAAACAGAAAGAAAGAATTTTTAAAAACTAACCGCAACACCTGACCTTTCACACTTTCACTTCGTTCGATTATCATTTGACGCAAAAGGTATTCATCACTGGGTTTGGTTTTGGGGAGACACAAATGGGTGTCTACAACATGTAAATGGCAAAATGCTAGCCCAAAAGATAATGCGCGAAGGGTATTATTGGACTACCATGAATAAGGACTGCCATCAATATGTCAAAAGATGCTCTAAATGTCAAATATACGCTAACTTACAACATGTTCCTCCATCTCTCCTCTACACCTATATATCATCATGGCCATTCTCAACATGGGGAATAGATATTATTGGCAAAATCACTCCTCCAGGAACAGGAGGTCATGAATACATCTTAGTAGCAATCGATTACTTCACTAAATGGGTCGAAGCAGCATCATACGTAAAGCTCACTGCAAAGCATGTAGCACTCTTTATTGAAAGAAACATTATTTGTCGATATGGAGTCCCGCATGAAATGATAAGTGACAATGGAACTCACTTTCAAGCAGAATGTGAAGAATTGCTACAAAAGTATGGCATTCAACACCATCACTCTTCTCCGTACAGACCTCAAGCAAACGGTGCAGTCGAGGCAGCTAATAAAAATTTAAAGACTATCATTGAGAAGATGACAGAAAATTACAAAGATTGGCCTGACAAACTCCACTTTGCTCTTTGGGGTTATCTCACGTCAATTCGTTCATCAACATGAAATACGCCATTTTCTTTAGTCTATGGAATGGATGTTGTACAACCTGTAGAGCTAGAAATACCTTCCTTACGCATTGCGTTGGAAAGTAAACTAGAGCAAGATATGAGGAGCTAATTCTACTCAATGAAAAACGACTAGAAGCTCTACATCATACGCAATGCTATCAAACTCGTATGGCTAGACATTTCAACAAGAAAGTCAAGACAAGAAACATCAAAGTAGGAGATTTGGTGTTAAAAGCATTAAGGAAAAATTTTTTGGATCCAAGAGGCAAGTTTAGGCCTAATTAGTCTGGACCATATATTGTCAAAACTATCCTTCAGGAGGTGCTGCAAAACTAACTGATATAGATGGCAATGAATTCTCAAACATCACAAATCTTGACCAACTTAAGAAGTACTACCCATAATTACTTGAGTAAGATAACTTAATAGAGCTACGTTTGGCCTGATTCCTTAGGAAAGGATACGTAGGCAGCACTTATAGGGTGCGGCCACTTTAATTTTTACAAATTTCGCATCCCAGCATTGACAAGACAACTTAGTATAATCGGCGCGAAAAATTCAAGACTAACACATCCCAGAATATTTGTCGCCTGACGACAGACATCATCGTTGGCCGACAACTGCAGCGTCTGGCGACAAATAGTAGCGTCTGGCGACAGACTTAAAAGTGCGACGCCAATTTTTCTGCAATAATCTGGGCAAAGTTCGGTGTATCTCGGAAATTTTCGACTTCTGTACTCGATTAATTTACAGAAAAAGTGTTTTCATTGCTTTAATCGAAATTAAATATAAGTGTTGAATTAATTTAAAAAGCTAAAAATTGCATTAATGAAATAAAGTAAAAACTACATTATTGATGGAATTTAACTAAAGCTTAAAAATAATAATTTGACTTGAAAATTAAAAATGTCTAATAAATTGAAAGTAAAACAATGCTCTAATCTGTCTTTTCTTTTCTAGCCCTCTTCCAATTCTTGTCAGCATTTTCTTCGTCATCCATCACTTTTGCTAGCAAGCATCCCTTAGAGGATTTGCATTCAATTTTGGTGTTGTTAGTTTCCCCTTTAGCCATCACTCCATGTTTCTTTTCTACCCCCACTTTCTTTTCTGCAGAGTCAGCTTTTCTTTTCTCCTTGCTCTTAGCAGTATTTTTCTTCTTAGGCATAATGGGAGTCTTGAATTCAACCTTTTCACCTAGGCGTTCCTTAACAGGATCTTTCTTGTCTCCAAGACGATTCTTCACATTGGTCTTATTTTGGACTTTGTTCTTAGATCTACCAAGTATCCATTGCTTCACATCTTTAAACAAAGAAGGAGGAACCTTTTGAGTAACAACTTCCCATAAAGGCCTAGCACTCCAGTAATTATCAAACCTCTCCATGTCTTGTGAAACAGGAAATTCATAAGGGCGACGAAGATCACCAGAAGGAATAGTTTGAGCAAGGCCATACTGTCTTTTTACCCTGCAGGGGTAGTAAAAGGTTAACTTCGACAAGCTAGGAAGACGGAAAAAGGGTTTCTTGTTGACACCAACCATCTTCTCAATTTTCCACCAAGGGATGACCCACTTGATGGCAAAATCACAAGAGGCAAATATTTTGCTCTACTCCCGGCGGCCCATCTTTATGGAAAAGCGTTTCTTTCGCCTTACAAAGCAGTTTGGCGTATACTTGTCAATGTTATCAGGAGGACTAATTAATTCTAGCCTCTTTATTAGCCACATCTGCAAAAATTCAATGCAAATAATTAGTATTACTATACAAAAATATATATTTTTGATTTCTGTAATTAAAAATATTGTTTTTCTACTTGTAATAAAATTGGAGAATCTCGAAAAGGTGCTTTTGGATTTTTCTTTAATTCATCTAAACTAAGCATAGTTTCTCCACAATTAAAGGCATTGGATTCCTCCCTAATTCAATTTGTTCCATGACAGATACTAAAATTGCTTGACCTTCACGAATATTACCACTAGTGAGGAGATATTGGCTAAACATGCAAAAGAGGAAAGCTCTCCTCCTATAAACATGAAAAGATTCGGAATGCGATCTATCAAAATAATGGCGTGCAAATTCTTTCAAATTAACTACATTCCCCTCTACGATATTTGTTTGATCCCTGTCCCTAAGATTAAAGAAACGCTCAAAGTCTTTATAATAATATTCACTCACATTAGGAATTACCGCAAGATCCAAAGAAGGGAAGCTTAGAATGGCACCAAATTCTTCCGGTGAAGGACTGATTTCATCATAGCCTAGTCTAAAGTAATGGGTGTCTGGATCCCAATATTCTAAGGCGGTATGAATAAAATCTATATCTATGTCTACCCCCTTAATACCATAAATACTTCCCAAGTGAAAAAAGTCTAACTCTTCTCTTTCCTTAGCAGTCAAAGACCGGCACCACTCACGAGTAAAATCACTAAAACTCTTAGACATGATTGCTTGAAGAGAGTTAAAACTACAACTATTTTTAATCTGTTCGAAATATACAAAAATTGGCAGATTTTGGGGCTATTTATGCACAAAACTAGCAGAATTTGAATCCCGAAAGGATTCGGAGAAAACGAGATCAGCGCCAGGCGACAAGTGTAGCGCCTGGCGACAAGGCCCGTTGCCTGGCGACAAAGATCAGCGCCTGGTGACAGAAAGCCGACACGACGCCAGCTCGACGCGCTATGCAAACCGTGTTTTTTTTTCCGACTATGACTCGATTTTGTACATTGACTTTATGGTTTTTTGACCTCTTGTCTCAAAACCTTATCCAACTTTACCTCAAACACTTTTTCCGATTAATTTGAGCTTAATTAATTTTAGGCTTATTTTAGTCAAAGTTTATTTTATTTTTCATTTTTTCTTTTGCGCAAAATTGTCAAAATTAGTCATAATTTTTCACACACTCACATGCACATGAAATGGAAAAATGAAAAAAAATGCAGAATAGATAAAAGTTTGTATATACAGCGCGTCTAACATAGAGTCATATAATACAAACTAGTAAAGTCCTACAAAGTCAAATAAAAATAAATACAGGTACAGCTACGGTGCCTGAGGACGCAAATGGGGAAGAACTCCCAAAGCGTCAAAGAACAATGTAGATCGTGGGGGTATGCTCCTCACTACCTGCAAGATCACCCTGACGCTGAATCGCTAACGACTGAGGCTGTTGTGGCTGCTGCGACGAAGAGCCAACCTCGTACGTCCCACCACCCCCTATCGGAGCCGATGTCACACCTCCTTGGCCTGTCGGCCTAACATGTGCACCCTCAGACGAAGAACCTGAACCCTCCGATCTCTCAGTAGGAGCCGTCTCCAACCGGCCACCCTCGCCCCTGGAAGAGGTACGACGACGTCTCGAGCCAAACCCGGATCTCTCTCTACTAACCTCGGGTCTCGTTCAAGTATGTGGCGAAGGAATAGGCTGCCCCTGCAAAAGTAAATCAAGTTAGATGCAAAAATAAACAAATAAAACATGTGATAAGGATAAGAGAAATACCTCTGTAGCAGTGTCGTCACGATGACAGGAGGCTCGGTCCCTTAATCTCACCAGCTAGTAGCGAAAGGCGTCCATACCCCTTGCCATCCTCGTTACCACCTCGCGAGTAAACTATCAAGAGACAAAGTCAATAACAATCAAAGATATATAAGTACACAATGAAAAAATGACTCACCCAAGTCTGATGCCGAGGTTTAGACTGCTCGATGAAACGATGTTCTAGAGGAGCTAGTGGAATCATCTCCTTGACCGGACCATACATCCCCTGATAGTTAATGGATACCGGTGGAGGAACGAACTCTGCACGTGTATCCTGGCAAAACAAATCCATAGTATCTACTTAGGGGCTATCTAAAGGACAAACACAGGAAACGAGGAATACCTCTCCTCCCTCTGGCAAAATAGGTGGTGAAGCCAGAAGTGGCAACATCATCTCCCCATAACACTGCTCCACTCGGGTGTGAGTCCGCCACGGAGTACCCGCTGGTGACCTACTCGCCAAAGTCCTCAATCAAGTCTAGTCAAACATGTGCCGAGGAGGGCGAGCAAGAACGACAAAAGTCTCTGAGGAGTGTTGAATAGCCACTCTCTCACCTAAGTACACTACAGCATCGTACGTCCCCTGAAAGTACCGACGCTGAGCAGTGTACTGCGTAGCAAGCGCAGGAATCTCCATATCGGCCCACGGCCGAAACTCTACAGCAGGCTCCTACAAAGCGCATATTCATGAGATAAAATCCTACCAAAAGATACTAAGAGACAAGTATTCAAGGAACATACCGAGAGGATCAACTCTCGAACACGAGCGGTAGTAGCCTGGTCATTGAGACGGCCTCCCCAACAGGTAGCAACGGGAAGCTCGCGAGGCGTAGGTCTCGCCGGCGCAAGAGACGGAAAGTACTCGTAGAACTAGATCTACAAAGATAAAGAAATGTCAGTAAATGCTAATGTAGATCTAGAGATAACTTTAATAAAATAAAGTCTACCTCTACGAGTCTCCAAAAGCTGGAGAGCGCGATATCTCCCTTAAAAGAACTATGACGACTGGAAAGTCGCAATCCGACTAGGAAGTCCGCGTAGGCCAAGCTGGCCCAATCATACGACCCGACCATGTGAAGGTCGCAAAGAGCAGGCAAGTAGTAGAGTAAGACTCGACTACCTCTGTCGGGTGAAAAGGTCCCTGACAGCAAGATAAGAGCAAAGATGCGTACCCGCTGCTCTAGGGTGGTCGCACCATCATGAAAAGCCGCCACGAGCGTGGACCGACGGATACATCGCGAGCTGAGATGTGTCGGCTCAGCCTCACTACGAGCCCGAACAGTGATAGGGCCCAACAGCTCCAGTACCACCGGAGAAAAGACTGTGATCTCGCTATCAAACGGGAGCGCGACCGAACGAAACTCTAACCCCGTGATGAGACTGAAGTCGGTAGGGGTAACTATCATCTCACCCCAGGGAAAATGGAAGGTGTTGGTGGTGTCACAGAAGAACTCCACCAAAGCTCGAACCACGTAATGGCTCGACCCGAAGGAATACAAAGCCCGAGTGGCTAGGAGCAGAGGAGTCAAGCCACAAGACTCCCACAGGCGACGCAAATCGTCATAATCGCAGAAATAAGTATCGTACAAGGAACCGATAGCGTCGTTGCCAGAACCATGGCTACGAAATCTCCCACTATGAATCCCACGCCAAACACGCTCTGAGATGTGAAACTCGGGCGTAAAATATAGAGTGCGCTCATCCCACTCTGGGAACTCCCCTAAAGAAGAAGAGGTCCCTACGCCGGCATCGACGGGATCGTCCTCCCGATGAGCCTCCCTAGAACGAGAGGCAGAGCCGCGTCATCTAGTCATGCTATATTATGCAAAGCAACAATAAATTAAGGGTTCCATAGAATCTAAGGTTCGCCTAGCCGCATGACACTATGTTCGCCAAAAATAGAGTACGTAGTACTAAAACAGAGCACAATTTCAATACATGCAGAAATAGCATTTCTTCAGCGATTAAACAATTTCTTGCAATACTATGACAAATATTGTGACAAATTGGATAAGAATAGCCAACAAAAATACGAAGAACAAGCCACATTGTTCTCACGAACTCAAAAGGCTCAATAATGGCAATTCGCTCATTCCTTCACCAAATTGAGTCAAACAAGTCTCAAAATACTCCCAAGGCAATACATAAACATAATCAAGAAATTTCATGGCATAAGATTCAACGAACAAAGCAAATTAAGCAATGTAAGTTTCGAATTTCCCAAAAATTCGTGAACAATGCATGCAAAATTCAGCAAAACCAAAGTGAGTTTGAAGAAAACTTACATGGATCGGGAAACTGGATAAAATAGGCTTTGATTTGCAACAAATTTGAGTGAATTTGGTTGAGAAACGAAGGAGAATGAGCAAGTTGAACTTCCGAGCGAAATCGCGAGCAAACAGCAACATCAACGACAAATTGAAGAAGAGAGGGGTTTTATTCAAAAAACCCGACATCAGCACCAGACGACAATTATGTCGCCAGGCGCTAACTCCTATCGTCTGGCGATAGAGCTGAATCCTGGCGACAGATCGTAACAGTGTGCGCTGGTGCGACGACAAGATGCGCGGCTCCCATAAATGATTATGCGGACCTTATACGACAATTTCGGGTTCCTTGGTACGCCAGTTAGCCCTTATAAGAAATTTGACATGATTAGTAGTCGGCTCGATTACAATCACAGTAAGTGATCGACCTGACAAATGATCGTCTCACTTAGCTTAAAGCGCCTAAGTATTGGCTCATCACAAGCACCGAAGTAATGGTTCACAAAGAAGCACAAACGCCGAGGTACTGGCTCATTCACAAAATTCGCCGATGTACTGGCACAGTAGCAAAATTAGCTTCTTTAAAGTAAAGCATTGAGGATCAACAAGCGATGGTCTTCGATAACTTTCCTGGGAAGGTTATCATCAACAAATGAAGATGGCGAAGCACAGCCACCTTCGACGATGTCCCGAAGCAGAGAGGAGATTGACTACAGCGGCGAGGTATAGCCGTGGCAAGGTATTGCCACAAACCCTGAAGATGGCGAAGCACAGTCAACTTTGACGATGTCTCAAGGTAAAGAGGAGATTGTCTATAGCGGCAAGGCACTGTTACAACCCCTGAAGATGGCGAGGCACAGTCACCTTCGACGATGTTCCCAAGGCACTATAGAGTATTGTCACAAGCAAATGAAGATAAGAGGCACTGTTACCTTCATATGGCGTTCACGAAGCACTGTGGAGATCGTCAAGCAACAAATCGGTTACTCCAGAGACGTGTGCTCGACGGTGCAAGATACGCGTTTCATAACTCTTTTATCTGTTTAAATAATGCAAGTTTGTGGGTATCGGCGTTACAAGAATGATTTAGGATCACAGAACGTTCTGAATCATTCTCCGTCCCTATCGCTACTTTGACTTTCGTTTTCGAAACTTGCGTTTCTCCAAACTCAGTCAAAGTGGGGGCTTTTGTAGACACCCAAATGTGTCTCCCCAAAACCAAACCCAATGATGAATATCTTTTCACGTCATTTTATTGTCGAACAAGGTGAAAGTGTAGAAAGTCTAGTGATATGGATGTTTTTTATTAAAATATCTCTCTTTCTGTTTTTGAAAATATTTCTTTTCTTACTTTGTTTATGAAAATAGTTAGTCCAATTTGGTTTGGTCCATGATAAGGGTCCAATAATAGTGTAGTTGGTTTAGGCTTGAAAAGAGCTTTCCAACGATATATTATAAGCCCAATTCCGATGAATAATGAGGAAGTTATGGATTAAATTAAATTGGGCCCGAAATGATTTTTATATGTGGCGCAATGATCTAGAGGAGAGTCTATTAATTATTATTCCTAAAGTTATTAGGATTGATTTTAATATTCTAGAATATTTAGAAGGTTCCTTTTTAATTCTAATGGAATTAGGATTAATAATTATATTTTAAAGAGTTTTATTTTGAATAAAATATGTGATTTGGCAAAAATATGATTTTAATCTGCTTAACACGGAATTTGCTTCTTAATCATATTAAGAAGAGGATTCCGTACAAAAGCGCGTTTTATCTTTTAATTAGCGTCAAACGACAAAGTTTGTCGCTTGGCGCTAAAATCTGTCGCCTGACGCTAAGCTTGTCGCCTGGCGCTGATGTCTGTCGCCTGACGACAGATTCCAGTTTTTTATTTCGTATAAAACTTGAAGTATTTTCTATCGTTTCCGGACTGTTTTCTTATAAATAGGGGTCGTATCTCCTCCGTTTTCATTCATCAACAATCAACAATCATTCACAATCATCATCTATTCTCTTTCTCTCTCTAAAAGCTAGAATCTTTCCTTCTCTCTCTATTCTTTTTCTAAACCTTCCCTCTTACAAAATCCCACATTCACAAGTTCTAGACACACCTAGCCAAGTTCGAAGTTGCCTTCGCCCTAGACGTGAAAGGTTTAATATTTCTGAGGGTTTGGTCCCAAATCCCTATTTCAATTATTTAAATTAATTGTTTGATTTATTATTTTCCTTGAAGTTACTAACGCGTGTATTTTGTTATTAAAAAGAGGTACGAGGCATTGAAGTAAGTACTTTAATTGTTTTATTGATCTTTTGATATAGAAACCATGCTTAAATTATTTTGTTGATTCCAAGTATCGTGTTAGGATGTCTTTGTGATTCCTTGTATCATGTTTAGGATTAACTAATATTTCTAATATCATGTATGATGCTTCCTATTTCTTCTATCATGTTAGTATCATGTTAGGGGTAAAGCTTTGATCTTTAATGTTTGGTGACATGTTAGGGTTAGTTATTAATCTTGTTAGTATCATGCCTAGGATCTTGCTATTATTATTATTGCTTTGAGATTAAGATTATTGATGATGATCGTGATTGTTGTTGTTATTATGTTGCTTGATATACATTATTATTGTTATTGCTTGATCACGCCCTCTCTTGCAGGATTAAAGGGAATTTGTATTTGTAATCACGCTTAATAAGATAATTAATAATCTTATTTAGGCTAATATGATTATAATTCAAGTGATCGCCAATAATAGCTTTGTTTGTGCATTAAATTCAACCAACATAGACTAAGCAGGTTTAGGGTTAATCTATTGATTGTATGTTAGTCAGAAAGCGCACATGGATATGAGAAGAATAAAGTAGAGGCCTATTATTAGGGCAGGTTCAATCTCTTTTAGGTTGGATTTGTACCTTCATCCCCGAACTTCCAGTCATGGTTCCAGACCTATTGGAGTTAACGATCTCCTGGATTGTTAAGAGGTGTAACCTTCACCCTGTGAATGGCTTACAAGTTCCTAAAACTTGTTGGCGACTCTTTTACTCTAACTTCCTTCCCTTTGGACGCCACCATGCTTAAGTGTATGATCACAGTGGGGCTCAAGTGTGGGATGCTTGAAATATTCCCTACAGGTGTTAACTAAAAAAAATAGAGAAAGTACTTCGTATAAGTTTAAAACGGTGAATTAAGGTGAATAGAACACACTCTAATGATATAAAACTTGAAATCAAAGCTTGTGACTCGGCTTGAGTTCGACTGAAAGTTTAAATCATCTTATGACCTAGCTTGAGCGTCTCATTGCTCAATCTCAGCTTCGCTTCAATTTGTCACCTCTTTGGCCCGTTGGTGCGGCTTACAACTTTACATTAGTGAACAAATGATTTGTCTTCTGCTCTAAAGTGTCTAAACCAAAAAGGCAAAAACAATCAATGACTATACCAAGAGTAGTGGTGTCAAAATCGAACCAATAAAAAGAAAAAAAAAAACTCCATTTTGAACTGTAACTGATCCGATTTGATTAGAGAAATTCAAGACCCAAATCCGATCTATAACCGAACTGAACTCAACCCGAATCCGAACTTGACCAGATCTGAACTTAACCCGACACCGATTTGATTCGACTTGAATTCAACCCGAATCTGATTTTGACCCGACCTGAACTCAACCCGATCCGAAACTGACGCGGCAAATAACCGATCTAATCCGATCTGTTTTGACCCGAATTGATATTAACCCGACCCGATTTTAACCCGATTTGATTTTTACCCAATCTGAATTTAACCCGAACATATATAATTAATTATTGACCTTTTTATTCAAGTTTTAATACTACTATATTTACTAATTATTAATAAGTTAACGTTTTTTTACAACAAAGAAATAATTCGGAGTAACAAGTTTACTTCATTTATATACCAATTATATAAAATTACTTTCTAAGCTTTATATTCGTCTCATCTAAAATTTGCTACAAATAATTTGTAATACTTGAACATTAAAACCTCTTCTTTCAACTCGATAAAAAATAAGATACATGAATGACTGATATTGACCCAATAATAAGGTAAAAACTCTTTAATAACTCTAATTTAAAAATAACCTTATTTGGATATGAATTAGGTCAATACGATTAAAATCCAGCCAAACACAGAAAGGAATTGAATTGAAATTGACCAATTAATGAATCAACGGATCAACCTTGTGTTAATCAAACCAAACTTGACCGAACCGAAATCAACCCGACCTAAATTCATCCGACCCAAAATTAACCAGGTTAAACCCGTTTTGAACCTCATTCGAATTTATCTGAACCGAACATGAACCGATTTGGAGTTGACCCGACCCATATCCGACCCAGACTCGATAGAACATGACCCAAATTTAACCCAACCCGATCCGAATTACAAGAACAATTTTGACCCGAACATATCCAAATTGACACTTCTTCCAAGAGCGTCAACTGCCAAGTGCCAGCAGAAAGCACTAAATTACCCCATTAAAATTGATATTCTGATGCAGTAATACATTCAAAATTGTTGCAATCTTCAACTGCAATCTCCAAACTTCCTAATTTCTCAATCTTTTGCGAATTTCTCCCTCCACTAAGTCGCAACGATTTACGCTCTGATAATCAAATGGATTGCAAAACCTTACAACAAAGGTTTGATTTCCTTATCTATATTCATCTTCTGATTTTTTTTTTTTTCCTTTCAATTGATTTTTGTCTTAATTCACTTTAATTTTATTTTTGGCTAGTATAATTGATTTTGCTAATTTTTATTTTCATCTAATTTCAATTTCATTTTCTGCTGCATGAATTTTATTTTTCCAGACTAATGCATTATTTTCCACATGAAAATAAGTCCAATTCCCAAAAATTTGATTAATTATGTTTTCCAGCTTGAAAATTATGTTCAATCTTTGCAACTTCAAAGAAAATGGTTGATTTTATATTTGTTGTTGTGTTTAATGTGTGAAACCCTAATATGTTAGTTTCTTAATTATGTTGTTATTTTGATAACAGGTATATTGACGCTTGTAAGAGGCATGGAATTATACCATACAAAAGCATAAACTCATCACTCTTTATGGTATAGCTCTTTTGCTCTACTGCTTATTATGAATTTATCCTACTTTGTGTGCGAATTTCGCTTTTCACAAACGTGAATGAGCTCTCTTTAGCTCATTTTAAGGCTATTGACGTTTTAATTCCGCTAATTTGCTGTAAAACTCGGTAACCTATCCAACAACTATCTATTTCATATGTAGTATGGATGTAGTATGAGTATCATATTGCTTGAGCCACAATGTTGTAAATGGAGATTGAGTTCTTTATTTTGCTTTTTTCCATATAAAATACTTCATCCCTTAATGTTTTTTTGTTTTTGTTTTCAGAGTTGAACAAATATGTGGAGATACAATGTGTCTAAAACAGATCATAGAAGCCAAGTACACTAGATTAGCACCACGCTACGGTTTAGAAATTAATAGTGCATTATGAAGAAATCTTTATAAAGCAAGGTTTTTTAAACTTCTATCTCTATAAGCTATGCACTCTATATAACTAGTGCTAAGCTAAGATCAATAAATAAGATAATATTTGACATAAATGTATGGTTTCCTAAGTTTGTGTGCCCTCTCAAAAGTAAGTTGAGTGCCATGGTCTTTGATATAAGTTGAAGCGAGTTGGTTGGAGTGCCCGATTAATAGGCACTCGTAATTCCGTGACTTGCCTCTTGGTGCTTGAAGACGGAGTGCTTTCTTGGTTTTTTTTCCTCTACAGTGCTTTCCATGTCCCCCCCCCCCCCCCCCCCCGCGACTGATTTGTAATCTGATATCTACTTTCTTGCAGGGTAGTATGAAGAGTTCCCAAAATGAGACATGTATTCTCGAGTTTTCCTTGGACCATCTGAAGGATTGTGATTTTCTTCCTCTTTATGAGCTGTTCATGGACATTGATGACTCTCTTATTTATGAGGTTGATATCTATAACAAAACCTTATGTAGCATGAATGGAGGTTATCTATTGTCTCT
The DNA here is from genome assembly GCF_948465745.1 of Chenopodium album. Lineage (NCBI taxonomy): Eukaryota > Viridiplantae > Streptophyta > Magnoliopsida > Caryophyllales > Amaranthaceae > Chenopodium > Chenopodium album. Next base: position 15,483,898 of record NC_137847.1, on the reverse strand, counting down.
ATTGCGTGCATTGAACAAGAAGCTTCGTGCTGTTCGATTGAATGATTTGTCACTTGAAAGAGGTTTCTTAAGGTATGTGGTAGCTTGCAAGTCATGTGACGCTGTTCTGTTTGTATTCGCAATGATTTATCTTCAGTTTGACATTGATTTTTGGATTTTTTTAATTCAGTGATTACTTATTATAAGCTCCAGTGCCCCATAGAACACCTGTAGGGATTTTAAAAGTTGATAACTTGGAGGAATATTTGGAGCATTAGCAGGATTGCATCAATAACTTAAATTACAGGAAGTTGAGTTGTTTAAGTATTTTAAGATGGATATATTTGACTCTTACCAAAAGCTTTTACACCTAGTAAGTCCACCTTGTCCCTATCTTTACTCTGATTGTACCACCTTTGTTGCATTATTCCAAAAAATCTTAAGGCAAAGCTAAATGGTTTTTTATGTGTACTTACCATCTAGACTGAATGGAACAAACCTTATTTCAAGGATGTGTTGAATAGTACTAATTGTTCTAATCTCTGAGGTTATTTGATTGTGTAGTTCAGGAAGAAATTTTTGAGGAAAAATGTCAGGGCTTACAGATTGATTTTCTTCATGTGCAAAGTTCTTGTCCTTAGCAACACCAATGATACCTTATTTTGCAATTTAACTACAAGTTGTAAATAAAGAGAGATCTTCAGGTTGCTTTGCATTAGACTAAATGTGCTGCTATGCAGCAATTTTCTGGTTGATTGAATTTTCTTAAGTATTTTTTAATTAGACAATGTAGTTTATTAACAGCTGAAAAGTTCAGCGATAAAGGACAAGCTGTTCTTCAATCAGGAATCTTAATTATAGATTACACCAGTCACTATAAACCTTCCCAATCGTATAGCTCTTATATGCCCCAGCCATCTTGGCCCATAAAGTTGTGCCAATTTTTGTTTTCCTAAACCGTCATTTTGGTCATTAGGCTGCAGTAGAGGGCTTGAAAAACTCTTAATTGTCAAAGCTTGTCGAGGCTATCTTTAACATAGATATTGAGCTGTACGTAACTACTTCCTTATGATAAGTGTATAAAAAAGCTCACCTTTGGTGTGCCTAGGCACTAGTCATTTAGAGTAGATCGCTATTTTTTTTTTTTTTTTCCTTTTCATTTCTCTCTAGGAGAGGTGCATTCAAAGAGGTGTACCCGAGGCGTACTTAGTAAGTTTTTTTAGTTGTTGCCTCTCTTCAAAGGTGCAGCAGGACTTTTATGGCATTACCGCTTTAGTGCACCTTGATTATACATTGCTTACGATCGCTCATGTTTTTTGTCCGATTGTTTGAGCCATTGTTGTAATGTCTAAATAAGATTCTTAAGTTTCGCAGATACAAGTTTGTGTTAGATGTGAGATGATAGTATATTAGTATTGCGTATTCATTTGTCAATCCTTTTTAAGGTTAGGTTCGTTATCAATAGTAAAAAAAATAAAAATAAATAAATAAAAAATTGATAAGAAACAACTGTTTGGATGTGATTGGAGCTGATAGATTTGTTTGGTAGAATATCTAGGAGGGGACACTGGCAATTTAAGGAGAAATTGATAAGAAAGTATTTATACTCTCTCTCTTGTATTTGGTTTGGAAATTTGACAAGGAACCTTTACCTGTTGAATCAATCTGTATCAAGAGGTATATATGTGAGCATCTAGATGGTCTGCACTCTGCAGAGTTCTAATATTTGGATTATCTGATGTTCTTCATCTATTCTGATACTGCTTTCTTTCACATGCAGGGATTTATTGAAAAGGGGGTTGACATGCAAAGAGTTAAACCTGAGATCTTCATACCTTAGGCAACTAAATGTCACAGGAAGTTTTTTGCAACTTCAAACTCTTAACCTTGACTTTAATACTTCCTTAACTAGCTTCCAAGAAAGTTGTTTTTCTTGTATGCCAATTTTGAAACACCTCTCAGTGTGTGCAACAAGAGTTTCTAATCTTTGGACAACTGGGGCTGCTTTGTCAAAACTTCCTTCTCTAACAGAACTTCGTTTTCAGAATTGCTTGTGCTGTAATAATACGGGTCCTTGTCCTAAATCATCCGCTCAAAGAACGCAAGATAATAATTGGAACGGATATTATGATGATTTATATGTGAGAGCATCATCAAGACACAGTCTTCTTCTTAATCAACCTCATTCATACTCAGAAGAGATGCTTCAGGATACATCTGTAATTGAAGATCCAAGTTTTAGTGAAAATTCTCACTGGCTACGAGAACATTTCTCAGAAGATTATGAAGTTGATGCACCAAATTACTATGAAGAGCTTAGTTTTCCCGATTCTTTGTCCAATGCGCTCCACAACTTTGATCTTTTGATCAACAATGCAGTAAGTGACAACTTACACTATATGTGCCAATATGTTGTTTGCCTATATTGGGTTGGTGAAACTTTACCTAATTTAAAGAGCTTGCCAATAAGTACAACAGCAGTTGATGGCAAGAAATTAAAGAGAAATTGGAAGTTTGATTGATATAATTGAGTCAAAAAGGTTACAAAAAAGGTGACTTTAGGCTACAACTCTCCAATACAAGTGACTTTAGGCTACTACTCTATAGGGCTCAGTTTATAATTTTCTGCTTGCCTTTCTCTACTCTCTTCTGTCCTTTTTAACATATTCACCAATCCCAAAAATGCTACCTAGTATGATCTATGATGACTTAATTACTACAATTTGTCTTCTTCACCTAAAGCTACTAAAAACGGCTGTCTACCAACCCATTATCAGGTGTGTGCTTGGCGTCTGCAGTCTTCTTTGTCTGCTGCGTGTGTTTTAGGTAAAGAGTACAGATGGTTTGTTAGGATTCGTCACACATAAGCATGGATTAATCATTAAATTATGTTGGCAAAGGTTCTATGATTTCAACCCTTAAAACCTAGAGAGATGTAATTTGTTTCTGACAAAGATAATCGATTGTTGAGAATTGATCCTAGCATATCTATCTTGTGCTTTTGCAAATTTCAAATTTGGTTGCTTCTAGATGCTCTATCTTTTATGACGGTGACATATCTTTGAACAATATCATGTGTAGCAGCCTTAAGTACTTTTTTAAAAGCATCCCATTCTATGAGATATAAATATTATTGTAACTTAGTTTATAATTAAATTTTAGCACACAATCAAATCAGCAAGCCACAAGTATCCGCCCAAATTCTCTTAAGCGTCACTGTCTAACAAAGATTAAACTGGCATACGAAGCTTTCTGTACTGTTTAATTTTGCAAACTGTACAAGGCTCTTGTGGGATCTGGAACATCTGCTCATCCATTTAGAGGATGAACAATGGTACATAACTCTCCGAAGGGTCTCTTTCTATCTCTACCATTCTCTCTCTTCAAGATACTCTCATGACCCAATGATGGAAAATGTCTCTCCATGGAGATCCACCCAAGTTAACAAAAAGTTGGAGAGATAGAGCTAGCTGTCCAGAATGAGTCTCTCCATGGAGAGCCACCTATGATACACCCAAAAGCACATCGGTCAGGTAGAGCAAGCTTTCCATGTTCTCTCTTCTTGGAGAGACAATTGGAGAGCTCCTATGAGGTACCCATAGCACATGATCTTAGCATATCCACCTGACCCATTATCCTTTCTATTTATTATATTTTGGATTGTGTGAACCTGCCTAAATTTTGGGCTGGACTGGGATATTCTTGTTGGATGATTTTTGCTTATTAATGTGGCTGATTAATTACATTAGCAGTAAGAAATTAAAAGGCTTCATTCCGGAAATCTATAAAGAAGTTGAAGTTGTGGATATTAAGGAGTTGGAGCTGTGGATATTATGTGCTTTTTTTTTTTTTTTTTTTAAATTTTTTTTTTATCCTCTCTTACTAATTTTGCTTTTCTTCCTTTTGGATCATTTCCGTTGCTGTCTGGTTTTAAAATGATATACCTTAACACTGTGAAACAAAGTATACCACCAGCAATCTGGTTTGGTTTATGTCTCGTTGTTGAAGCCTTGAAGGTTTTTCGTAGGAACACTCATTTTGACCCTTACCCTATACAGAGTAGTGAAGTACGTTTGTGGAACAGGGGCTAGTCCTCGTGTGATTCAATAAATAACAGGCCAATTAAAATCTCTTGGATTAATAGTTGTCGCGTTGGAGGGTCTGTTATCTACAACTTGCAATGCAGCCTAGATTATGCAATGGCTGCATTGGCATTGGCAGTCTCGTTTTCTGTTACTATCGTAATTGCTAGGATCTTGTTAAATCTTCTTCTCCATGTGATCTGAAGTTGAGTGTCAACCAGTATATGTAATTCATACTTTAGAATTGCATTTTAAAATATATTTTAGAAAAAAATGCTATTGGCATGTTTTCTCCTTATCCTGTTTGAGTGCTGCAAGAATGTAGACATGCTTTCTCTAAAAATTCCCTTGATTCTAGTTGTATTTGCAATATGGAATGATTTGACTTGAGACTAATATGATCATTACAACAGTTTCCTTTGGGGATGCTTTTAAATGATGATGGAGATTTCTCAGCAAGTAGTATTTACAGTAGTCAAGCTCAATCATTAGATGTCTCAGAGAAACGAAAGTACTTGACTCATCATCCTTCACCAATCTGCTTTGAGAAACATTACAGGGATTACATTATAGCATCACTTCCTCAGCTGCAGGTTTTAGATAATTTGCCTTTAAATGATACTGACAAAGAAAGTGCAAAGTTCAGAATTTTGAAATGTTTTGAGCACTTGCCTTACAGAAGAAAGGAAAAAGAAAGTGTTGTTAGCATCTTAAAAAATCGTGAAACCAATGGTAGCCTGACTTCTTCGCGTAAACAAAAGACATCCTGTTTGCATGTGAGGTCTCCTCAATATCATTGTAGATCTCTTGGTGCTGCTAGAGTGGGTGCTTCTGCATGGCCTTCGTTGCATCCTCTTTCAACTTCTGGTTGTGTTTTTGGGGATGAAAATAAAAGTTTCCGACCCAGGCAATTCGAGTACCATCCATCTGATGCTGGCTTAATGGCCTTTGGAACTCTTGACGGTGAAGTTGTTGTTGTGAACCATGAGAATGCTAAGATCTTTAGTTACATACCATCTTTGGGAGCAATGAATAGCGTTTTAGGCCTTTGTTGGCTCAAGAAGTACCCCTCAAAGGTATATAACTTTGGTAAAAAAGTGCACTATCTTAATTTTTAATAGATGTATTAAATTTTTTTCTTCTAGATCTTTTTATATCATTATTCATGACTTGCACTTGCTTGCTTCACTTCACTTATTCATACTGTTGGTGTTCATTTTGCACTCTCTTCAAGTTTTTTCTGAAAAGTAAACACTCTGTTTCACAGTTAAAGTTTTCATGGAATACTAGATCTTACCCCATGGTATTTTAGTATTTTTCCTTCTTTTCTTCAGGACTATGATAGATATACACCCTGGTATTTTACTATCTGGAATTCTGGATAACACTCACTATAGTGAAGTATGTCTGTCCATGCCTATGCAGTTGCTTTATCTAATCTTTGCTTATACCTCATGCTATGATCATTCTTGTAGAGAAAATGCTGACGAAAGTCTGCTCTCTCTCTCTCTCTCTTAGAAATCATCCTAGCTTCCAAGAACATACTCCCATTTTTTTTTATACATAAAAAGAAAATATTCTTCAGATAATATATTATACACGCATATTTTACTTATTAGAAGAAATCTTTTATGTGCTCCTGTAAGAAAATACATGTCCCTTGTAATACAATAAACCCCTCTGTCCTATCCTTTGGCTGTGTTACTATGTTATAAAAAGTTGATGCTGCATACTTGTAATAGACTAGTCTAGGGTGAGGGGTACTATTAGTATTAGAATTTTAGTTGGTTAAGATTAGCTTGAAAAGGAAGTCAGCAAGTTTGTTAGAGGGTGAGAGAGGGAAGGGAGCCAGAATGTTCCCATGTATAGAGGATTTCAGTAGGAGTGAAATTGTGCAGAAAATTGCTTGGTGTTTATTTTGCTATAAATTTTAGTGGGAATGGCCAGCCACTCAAAGGTCTTGGATTGTAGCCAACATTTGTTGATTTAATTACATCAAATTACAATCAAGTGGAACCAACTATCAATTTCCTCAAAATGCTCTGCTTCTTTAATTCTGTTTTCCGATTTTCCCATAATCCCATCTATAACAAAATTATTGCATTAACATTAAGCTATCATGTTATCTTCATATTAGTGCACTATCTTCTGCTGTGGTCTTAATTACATGATTTTTTTTTAAACCTTAGTTGGTCTCTGTTCTGTTTCTTAATCAGATCATTGCGGGGTCTGATAATGGTTCATTGAGATTGTATGATGTCCAACAATGGCAAGCAGCAGTTACAGGAAGAAATTTCACTGCTAGTGGCTTTGCCTTCAATGACTTTGATCAACTTACTTCTGTTCATGTCAACGCAACTGATGATTTATTTATTGCCAGTGGATATTCAAAAAATGTTGCCTTGTACGACATCAACACTGGAAAATGCTTGAATTTGTTTGGTGATATGCATCAGCAACATATTAATGTTGTAAAGTTCTCAAATCATTCTCCATCTGTGTTTGCTACTTCATCCTTTGATCGAGATGTCAAAATGTGGGATCTAAGGCAAGGGCCATCTCAGCCTTGTTTTAAAGCAACAAGCGGCCACGGAAATGTGATGGTCTGTTTTTCGCCAGATGACCTTTATCTTCTTGTATCAGCTGTCGACAATGAGGTAATTCAAAGGGTCCACAACGTCCTGTTATTTTACACGCTACAGCCAAGTTTTCAATTCTTATGTGATGCTGCACCATCTTTGTTGGCTTTTATTGGTAGGGGTTGGTGGTGGGGGGATATTACTTTTGGGCATCTAGTCGCCTCTGCATTATTGACTACTTAAATCACTAAGATTACTAGAAATGATTATTGTCATTTTGCTTCCAATTATTCTTGTTACGTAGGCTCCCTTTGCTAATTTGTTATAGATAGAATAATAAAATGCTAAGAAACTGATGCCCACTGTCCCAATTTATACTCTGTAGTCTGTACAATTCTTGAATATCTCTACAAAAATGCTCCAAACATTTGCTTTGATGAGTTCATGAGTTGAAGACATGTGTCTATGCTACATCTTTTAAAGTGAAAACTGATAAGCTTCAGCTTGTATCCTTGTATAGTTATGATTTCATAATGATAATTTGTATGTCCAGGTTAAGCAGCTTTCAGCAATAGATGGAAGGCTCCTGTTGGATTTTGATATAGCTTCAACAGGAAGCTCTCAAAATTATACTCGTTCATATTACTTGAATGGAAGGGACTATATTATAAGTGGGAGCTGTGATGAGAACATTGTTCGTATTTGCTGCGCTCAAACAGGACGAAGACTTCGTGATATATCTTTGGAGGTAAGAGTTCTTAAGTCCTCTCTCTCTCTCTCTCTCTCTCTCTCTCTATGGTGTTTCTAAACTAGAAAGCAATACATGTGATATTGTAAACTACTTTGAAATATAGATTAGGACAATCACTTGTCAGTGTTGCGTTATATTTTCAATATATGTTCATTTAAGTTCCACTGCTCTAGCAAGTTCAGACAAGGGAAGTTCAGGTGGACAGAACGAAGCTTTAATTTTAAAATCAGCTTAATAGTTATAAATTTGTGGCATTAATATTGTCCAAGTGTAAAAACTACGTCTAATTTTAGTAGTCAAAGAATGTTTGTTTAGTTTTTATTTCAATTGGCAGTTAAATTGAATTTAGTCGTAGTTTGATCCTGATTCTTTTACACTTTATTTATTTATTTATTTATTTTTATATGCGTTGAAATTGAAAACTGTTCAGTGATCTTAATTTAGTAGTTAAAGAATGTTTGTTTAGTGTTTACTGAACACCTTTATAAAGCTCGTAGGAAGCATTCTAATCTTGCAGAAATAGTGAGTGGCTTATTTATTTATTTATGTTATTAAAAAGGTTTAATATTCTTAATATTTTTTTACGTTCTTACAGGGTAAGGGATCTGGTGCTTCAATGTTTGTGCAGTCCTTGAGAGGCGATCCTTTTAGAGTAAGTCTTCTATATGCAATGGGCAGAAATTTTGCTAACTTTTCTACAAAAAAGTAAATAATTATTCTTTTCAGTGTCTTTTATGCTGAATAAAAATATTTTATTGCTTTGAAGATTGGTATAGTAAAATTATCACATGACCATGACTAGTATATTTATCTGCAAAATGTGTCTCTTCACCATCTTAATGAAAAGGTGTGTTAATACTGCTTAGGGCATGCTTGGATTCCATGTAATAATTAAGAGGATAATTATTAAGGGGGCTAAATTTACTGAGGGAATAATACAGGGGGTAATATTTCATTTTCCATAGTTTGGCAACAATACTGCTGTAATAATTCTGGAAGAAGAGATCAAGAATAAGCAACAACTAGAAGTAGAGGAGAGAGAATCTAGAGATGAGAATAGAAGAAGCTATAAGCAAAAATGGAGATGAAAAAGATGAATAGGAGAGAAGATCAGAGGAGGGAGATGGGAAGGAAGGCAGAGGAGGCACGTGAGAGTAGTAGGTTGGGAAATTTTTTGGGGAGGAAAAAGTTACTCAAGGGGGGCCTAGGTAACAGTTACCCCCATTTGAGGGGAATTATTTACCCTCTTTATATGTTTCCCCAATGCCAAACCCATTTTTATTTCCAGAAGTATTACTCTTGTATTTTTTCCTACCCTATTCCCCCCAGGCGACCCCTTAGTAGAATAACGTTTAGTTTTTAGATTGAAGAGTATTATTTTTATTTTATGAATCTGATGTGAGGTTCTTGAGTTGGCACCAAAAATCCTGTTTGGATAACAATTTGATTGGGCCGTAGAAGGGGGAGGGGGAAGAATTGTAAGATGTGTCTTTCATCCTTCTTAAATGAAATCTTTCAAAATTTGAGAAGATTGGGAAGGAAGATTTTCTAGGAATTATTAAGCCTATTCAATTAGCACATGTATTACTGATGTGATGGAAATGTGCAGGAAGCAGGCCACGATGGCTTTATGGAACAACATATGTTTTAGTAATATTAGTGTTTTACTTTTTGCAAATATGCCATAAGCAATTGAACTATATCTCAGAATGATGCAGGCCCATTAGGCATACACCTTTCTGAGGATCAAGTCCAGCTAGCCACACATTTACAGTTGTAGCCTAATACTTTCACTCTTGTGATTTTGATATTACAAAATTTCCTTTTGAAGGGAAGTTGTAGCCTTTGGGAATTTACTTATTCCCAAGACAAGAATTGTTGGTTGGTTGATATTTTCATTTTCTTCATTTGTCAGTCTTTATGTCACCATTAAAAAAAAGCCTTTCCGTTAGCTAAAAATCTTATTTAGAAGGCTAATGGGTCGAAGATTTTGTGTATGAAGCTTTAAACTTTGGATACCCTTAGCTCCTCTGTCCTCTGCTACTGTGACAGTGTACAGTTATAATATCGTCATTCTCTTTCATTGTTTCTGTCTTGTCTCTCATCCAGTCTTGCTCTCCCCTATTTCGGTTGAAACTCTATGAGCTTACCTCTTCTCGGATGTATCTCTTTCTATTTTCTCTTTACTAAATCACTATGATCAAAAGGATATTTAGTTGGACAGTTTTAAAATTAGGAGGATGCATAATTCTCTAATTCCCGTATTGAAGACTAATGGTTTAAACTTGAAATTCTTGTTTTGATTTATTATTTCCCTTCTTGGATAAAGTAGGGGGGTTACGGTAGGCCATTGACAGCCAGTGTAAAACTTTGTCACATTACATGACTTGAGCCACAATGATTGAGAGTATGGGTGGCCTCCTAGGAAGTCTTTGTGTTGGTTCATGTAGCCGACCGGCCCGACCCCACTATGAGGTTTAGGCTTTTAAGCAAGCAAGAATGAAATATGCAAGATTTGATTTTCATCAAAGCTTTGGTAGCTTTTAGTTTACATTCTCGAGAGCTTTTTATTACCCAAAATATGATGCCATGTAGGTCGAGCATTCACTAAGTTGATGAACCACGATTATATTTTTAAATATAAAATTATAATGATTAAAAATTATACTAGTATCTTTTGTGAATTTCTTATTATACCCCAGTTCTTTTAACCTTGGTGAACTAGTGACTAAGAGCTGATCCATACAAACTGGACTTATACTATAGAGCTGTTGCAGATTCTAGATAAAATGAACTTGTTGAGTCAAAATTCAGGAGTTTACAAGTTTAGCCACTTTTGGCTTGTATTATCATCTCATAAATCTTGTTGCATTGATGTACTTCTGTTGTTTATCAGCTCATTGGTGTACAAAACCAGCTCAACATAGCTGTGTTGGTTTGACTATAATTCTAATTGCATTCGTTATTGTGTTAGGATTTTAATATGAGCATTTTAGCAGCCTATATGCGCCCAAGCTCAAATTCTGAAATCATCAAGGTAAATTTCTGCATCTTCTCTGCGTATATTTAACATCTTACTTACCACCAACATTTTCCAAACTGCTGTTTTGATTTACAGGTTAACTTGCTGGCATCAAGTGACAGCAGCTCTGATCTCTCGGATGATGAGACTTATCTTCCATCCTTTGGTATGGGAGGCTGATGTATCATGTATGTTCCTCCAGTGGCACTTCTTGTAATGTTATCTCTGTTTATAAATTGTAATGTTAAATAGCTGACTTTAAATTAATTAAAGCATCACCAGGTATATCTCTGTACATAATAAAGTGATCTAAGCACCTGCCTTAACTATATACTGATTGCTTTCAGAAATTCAGGTCATATTTTAACCGTCTGAAACTGCTTTTGTAAGATAACAAAATAAAGAAACTCCACGACCACCCAATTTCGCCTCTTCACTCTCCACCTATGAGCCACGAATATTCTAGTATTGCCACTAAGGCAAATCTGACCTCATGGGGAGTTTCACTCAATATTACTTGTGATCAATGCTCAATACTATTTATGATCTATGCAAAAGCTCGAATGAAGACCTTATAAACAACTTTAGGCTTTGTCCAATTGCTCGAGATATATAAAGGAGTGGTATGCTGATATCCATTCAAAATTTAATGCTGATCAATCTTTAGTGGATGGGCTAAAATGTTTCACAATTGGATGGAAGGAATAGCGATAGATCTATCTTCTTTGTTGCGACTCCTTGGGGCTATGGTTAGCACGTAATAATGGTGTGTTTAGAGGAAATGTAACTACAGCTGGGACTGTCCATGGTGTAGTCTCAGCAGGGCTCAGCCAACAAAGTATTTTCTCAAATGGTGATCAGGATAATCGACATTATTATTCACATTCTCCAGAGGGAGAATGGGATAGTAGTGATTAGGATAATTTACATTGTTTACACCCTCCAGAAAGGAGAATAGGATCATCCATCGGGGTTTCATAGAACTAACCCACAAAATGAGCTTACAGAAGTACACTAGTGATTCAGTGATTGTCCTTGTTGCCGGCTCTTGGAATACAGTTGCAAAAAGGGCAGGCATAAGATGGTGTCCGGAAATTCAGCCTCAAATCTTTTTCAGATAATAACACTTTCGGTGGTGGTTACTACGGGTTTGCAGTTTTGGCTTTACAGGCGAGATAAATACATGTATCAATGGGTTGAAATGGGATGTTGAGAAACTGATTCAATCAGTAGCCATTTTAACGGACTCGACAAATCTGGTACTTCTACTTTAGCTACGTTATTCTATGGACATCACACAAATCTAGAGTCTACAACAAATAGCTTACTGAGTACTAAGTTTAAGTGGTGCAGTATTCACAAAGTGGAAAGATAGAAGGTCTAATCTCTAATGGACGCACACTCTAGCAAAAGTTATAGCTTCTAAAATATTGTGTTGTTTAATTTTCTATAAGCATTTGTCCAAAAAAAAAAAATGAAAGAAATGTTAGACACCAAATTTGAGTGATCCTAATTAAATTTTAAGTCACCATTAAAGCAACTAAGCAAAGGGCCAATAATACCGTATGAAGACATATTATGATAGCAATTTTTATACAGTAGGAGAATTGCCCTGCCTAGCCAAACTCCTTGTTCGCTAACGTAGCTTGGGTTAGTGGATTAGACACGTAGAGAGTGGGGGTGATGGATAAGGAATCGTTATTGTCAAAGTGTCCCTAGTGGGTGCTGAATCCTCAATCAAAGTTAAAAGTCTTTGAATGTGATTTTTACCGTTTGGCTACGCTTAACTTGGTGTATTATTATAGGCTTTATAGCCATTAACATTGGTCTTTCTTTACAAAGTTTCATATAAACTCATTACATTTTGTAATTTCTCAGTCATGTCAACATGTGAGACTTTTCGTTAGTCACTTGTAATCCTTAAAGAACAGATGCAAATTCAATGTAGCTCCTGTAAAAGACATCTTTCATACAGTCCAGAAACTTCTACGTGAATTCTCAACAGTTTTCCGCGTTCATATTCCCCTTTAATTTTAGCTTCTTTTTCACGAGAATTCGTTGAGATTATCATATTTGTATGCAACTTTTGTGTAGTGGCCAACTCATATTTTCAAGTAGAAGTCACTGGAATAGATGTTATTTGCTAGCATGCTCTATTGTTGGATTGACTTACTTTAGCTCTACAAAGGGTCATAAAACAAATGGCTTGTTTAGTTGTCGGCAATGAATTGTGGTAATGGTGAATTGGTGATAGGTCTTGCTGGGCAAATCGGATATTTAATTTGAGATATTTAGTATTTTCGGATCGTTTACAATTCGGTGTAAAATTTTTAAATACGGATAAATCAAATAGTACCTCCGATTTTTTTAGTTGCAACTTTGGGGTATTATTTGAGAGATAAAATATTCCAAAGTTGCAACTAAAAAAAATCGAAGGTAGTATATAATCTTTAGTCCAAATATTTTAAAATGCAATTCAATATGATCCCTCAAAAAGTTCAAGTATTTGATCCAAAATATTGAATGAAAAAACTACGAATACTACGTATTTGTTTTCCTAGATTGTATTGGCTCGATTTTTCAAATAAGATTCATATTGCCTTATTAAAATATTGAAGTGCCTGTTTTTTTCAGCTTATTTTCAGTTTAGTTTAGCTTCAATAAGTTCAGTTTAGTTCAGTTCAGTTCTTAATTTCCTTCTTTCATAGAATATTCAGTTCAGTTCAGTTCAACTCCAATAAGTTCAGCTCAGTTCAGTAAATCAGAACAGACCCATAGTATAAACTAGTATTTACCAACGACAACAAATTTTGACTGCTCTTTGTCAGCTATAAAATATACAGTGTAGTATGTACTTTGCTTTTTACTTGGACATTGTTTAAAAATTAACTTAAATGACTCCCGCCACACTAGAAATTAACACCAAGTCATACCAATAGTATTTGTTCAATTTGAATCATTTAGGAGTGCTAATGTGTTTGTTTAGTTGGATTCTATGAGCAACTTAGTAGAGTTTATATTTATTGTATGACAACGTATATACAGGCCATACACTTGGAAGTAGGGGTAGTAATGGTATCATGTATCCGACCTTTAAATACCTTCACCTAGTACAATTCAATTCAAACCCCAAATCTATATAAAATATAAAGTACGAGTTTAATTCAGAGAGTCAAGTCTTTATCTGAAAAAAAAAAAAGTGAGTCAAGTCTTAATTGATTTCAAGTATTTTAAATTAGAGTAGATTATAAAGAGCATAATTATATCTTAGTGTAGCGTACCAATGTATGGGTTCACTGAATCTGTGTATAAAACCGAGAAAAAAAATGCATACCAATCTACGCATTATAGTTCATAAATTATGGTTGATGATTGTACTAGAAAGCACCTCACGCTTATGAACCTTGGACAAACTCTTCCCTACATACTTTGTATCATATAACAAACTCTTCCCTACTTTTTTCATGCATTGTCTCGCACTCTATTATCACCCCCTCGCTATATAATAAGGTCACTTATATACTTGAGCTTATAGCCTTTTAGCCACACTATTAGCCAAACAAGCTAATTAAACTAGAGTCCACCACCTTTTTTTTGTTACTTAGTTTCCCACTTAATAATAGAACTTTGAAATTAAGATTTTGTGAAAAATGAGGCTTTTGTATGTGACCTTGCTTCTTATCTCTCTCATTATGGCTTCCACTTTAGTGGTACCTATCCGTGCTCAATCAGGTATGCTTTGTCTTTGTTCTCTACTTACATATTCTTGCTTCATTGGTGTTTATGTTCGTTATAGATTGGTTTATGATCGTGTTATTTTATTATTAGAGACTCAAATCAAAATCCGTAGATAGAGCAATGTCTTCTAGAATGTTAGACGTGTCATTTTTAAACATTCGAACTCTAAAAATGCTATGTCTTTGTAAAGATTGGAGAGTGTACCCCGTTTTTGAAGTTTAACCTGCCTCGAATCCTGATTATTAGTTTTACATTAATTGTATGAACTTCCACTATATCTTATTCGTTAACTAATAATCTTTTATAAGTTGGTTGTCTTGTTACTAAATAGTATGAATCATTTAGCTTCACTCATTATGTCACACTATTCCTTTTTGAGTTAGATTTAATGGATGACTTTACAAGAGAGCTAATTTTAATAAAATTGAAAGATAATATGAAATCAATTGTATGTTACGTAATAAGGCTGTGTGTATAACAAATTAAAAGGTGTAGAATCACATGGTCTTGATAGAGCTCTCACATTAAACGTTATAGTATCATTTAATTTTGTGAGTTTGATTTTCACTTAGCACAAAAGGCTAAAATGGGCTAGGTTTTTTTTTTTTTTTTTTTTTTTTTTAAGTATCAATCATCAATCAATCAATAACTATATACTAAAAGACACACCGACAATGACACGTGTCAATTTCTGGTGTGTTTTTTTTTTAAGCTTTCATTTAGCAAATTATTACATAATAATAATAATTGTCATAGTTAACGCGCGTATAAAATAAGTTATGATCTTTTGCATTCTAAAATTGAATATGCGACTACGGTATGTGCTTTGGCAACATATAATTACTTAAAAAAAATGCAATCTTTGAGAACATTTTATTAAAATTATAATCTTCATTTACTTGACAAGAACTATTGAATTAGGCACAAAAAAATCATATTTTTATCATCTTTTTCTATTACTTAGTACAAAAGGATAGAACTATATATTTTTTTGAGAAAACTTCTTCTACTATATATTTACGATAGAACAAAAGGATTGTAATCAATAACATAATACTAAAACAGACATCAAGAATAACACGTGTCACTTCTTGGTGCTGTATTTTCCCCCCAAAACTGTTTTTTTTTTAATTCACTTCCTCAAAAAAAAAAAAAAAAATATAAAAAAATCATTTTTTATATAATTGTGATTGACTTCCTTAATACTAAATCATATAATTGTAATATTCACTTCCTAAAAAAAATTCACATATTTCCATATCTTTTATTTTATAAAATATTATTTTATATTTTTACTTTTTTGATTCAGAACGTAATTCTAGATATAAATTAAGATTCAAACCCTTTTCAATTTCATTTAAAAATACGAAGATTATTTTTTGGTAGATTTTGAATAAACATTATAATTCGTTATAAAATTTTGTAAAAACTGTGCGTGGCACGGAACTTAATCTAGTTCCTACAAAAATTAAGGATAAAAAACACATGAGATAAATGTTACAAATAACTTTTAATTCTTTTCAATTTAATATAGTGCAAAATTAATAATGAATATTAGAATATACCGTACACGACACTGGACCTAACCTAGTTTTTAATTATAACAAACACCTCATTTCATCTAGCACGTTGTTTTGGCAAATCCTAAACATATAGGAAGGTTTATTTATTTATTTTGATCATTTTTGAAAGTGTCAAATTAATAAACTACCCATGAAATTAGCTTGGCACTCATGTAATTAATGCAAGTGGTATATATTGTTTTTTGTGGAATCATTTTAATCACTACGCTACATTTCCCTTGATTGATCTATATAAACAAAACAAAAAGAATTAGTTTGAAGTCCCTTTTAACAAATTTCTACAAGTATAAAGAACTTGAAGACAAAGTGTTATCTAGCATTTCTACTCTTGAATAGTATATTATCCATAGTTGTGCAAGAAAGCTAATATCCTTGTAACCCTTATTCCTCGTAAAAATGATGGATTGAAGCTATGTGTGCAAGCAAGTGCAACACAAGGTGCTCGAAAGCAGGAGTAAAAGATCGGTGTTTGAAGTATTGCAATATATGTTGTATGAAATGCAAGTGTGTTCCTTCCGGCACGTACGGTAACAAGCATGAGTGTCCTTGCTACAGAGACATGAAGAACAACAAGAACAAGCCCAAGTGCCCTTAAATTCAATGGGAGTCACTCAGTACGTGTCCTTATTATAGTTACGAGCTGAGGCTATAACTGTGTTCATGCTTGAACTAGTTCTGTGATGAGTTATAATGTTTTATGATCGATGTTCTGTATGTCTATGCGATGAGTTGTGGCTAAGTTGTTTTGGTCACTGAGTAAGATTGTAATTATGTATTCAAACATGTTTATTACTACCAGTATGATACTACTCCGTACTAGTTCTGTATGTCTATGACATAGTTTTGTTGCCATTGTATTGTTTGGACATTACCAAAAATTAATAAATCTGTTCGTTATCGGATTTTTTTTTTTTTAAAATAAATATTCAAGTAAAACTAATACTTCCTCCGTTTCTATTTAGTTGACACGTTCAATTGAGGTTCACATATTAAGGAGAGGAGAGAGAGTGAAAAAGAATGATAAAGCAAGTGGGGTGCACTTAAAAAGCAAGGTATAAAACTTACCCAAAAAAAAACGTGTCAATTAAAAAAAAAAACTTCCTAAAAAGAAATACGTATCAACTAAAAAAAATGGAGGTAAGTATTAAAAAAACTAGTTTTTTTTTTTTGAAAGGGAAAATAGTTTTATTTTGTCTATTTTTGGATTTTAAGATAAAAATAATTATTTATATAATTGTAATTGGATGTTGGTGTAGTGGTAATTGGGACTACACTTGGTAGGAAAGATCTGTGTTCGATCCCCCGCAACAACAATTGAGAAGGGACTGGAAACCTAACCATCTAGAACTGATCACCGAATCCAAATTAGCCCAAAGGATGACCGTTTATAATACCAATAAAAACAAAATATAATCGATTTGTGTAATATAAAGTTATTAGACATTTACATCTACAAGTGAGCTTAGAATTCAAGTAATTGAATTGTGTTCCAATCCAATTGAGTACAAGAAGGAACCGGAACAAAAATCGAACCATCGAGGAATCCAAATTTCCGACGAGCCTCTAACGCAAGTTGTATATCATCTGCCCATTCGGCATAATTGTCTCCTTTGAGACGGGTAGGGGTTATGAAGTCATCCAGACGATCTTGAGGTCCAAGGTAGAATAGGGAGGTAGTAGGGGGGGATCTAGCTAAGGGGGGTTCACTGAACCCACAAATTTTTTTGAAAAAAAAAATTATAAGTTTTAATTTTTTCTAATTTTTATTATTAAAAAAAAGGGTTAAAAGAAATTTTTGTGAGGCAAATAATCAAATTTGTAAGTCTGGCGCATTGGTAAGAGAGTAATTGTTAGGATAGTGAGGCTCCTTTTAAGTCTTGGGTTTGATTCCAGCCGCCCTTAATTTCTTTTTTTTTTCGAGTTCTTCCGTTCTTCGTGAGTTTATGAGTCCTTTTATTCCTCTACAGCTCTATTCCTCTTAATTCTTAAATCTTTATTTGTTTGTATAATTTTTTTAAAATTAGTGATAATTAGTTTGATTACTAATTTGTTTAATTGGTTTTGATGGATTGTTGAATACTTGAATTGTTGACAAATTGAATTGTAGAAACTTAGAATTTTTAATTGGAAAATTGAAAAGAATAATCCCACCTTTACTCAATCTGCTCAAAACAAGTCAACATTTGAGAATTCTAGGAACAAGCCCACCTTTTACCCTTATTTTCTCAAAACAAACCTTTTTACCTATGACTTGTTTAGCCGGTTTTTTATTTTTTTGTTTTCCCTTTTAATCTCTCTCTTCCCTAACCACCACCTTCAATGGCAGCCTCCCCCCCCCCCCCCCCGGCGCTATTCCCTACCACCCTCCACCTCGGAAACCTCGCCCTCCGTCCACGGAAACCCCCACACAGCCACCTGGAAACCCAACCTAACTACCCCGAAACCCCAGCGACACCAAAATACCCAATCCAACCACCCAAAAACCTTCTCACCTTCTTCAATTCCATAATCATTGTTATCAACAGTTGCACCATTACTTTCTTTTTTCTTCCATAAATTTAAATACAAAATCCAAGGAAACTCTCTAACAGCTACCTGATTTCATCATTTTTGAAGCATGAGACACTTGGCCATGGCAAGAGTCTCAATTTCTGAGTTGATTTATTTGAGATGGAGGTGGAATTTTTGGGCTGGCTGCTGGGGTTTTGGGAAGGTGTTTTAGTAGCCATTCAGGCGGGGTAGCATTGGAGCGGTGAGAGGGTGGCCGCCAGGGCGGCAGACGGAGGGGGGAGGGGGGTAGTGGCAGTGGCTGGCTGGAGGAAGGAGAAGGCTGGAGAGAGAAGTTTTTTTTTTAAAAAAATTGAACCAATTTGAAGGTGACACGTTGCAAGTCACCTTCTAAAACCGGTTACTAACTTAAAAAATCGATTAAAGGCTTGTTTTGAGAAAATAAGGGTGAAAGGTGGAGTTGTTCCCAAATTTCTCAAAGGTTAGCTCATTTTGAGCAGATTGAGGAAAGGTGGGATTATTATTTTTAATTTTTCCTTTTAAATTTTTACTTGGTCTTTTAATTGATAATAAGAAAAAGTTTACATTGTCAAATATGTGTTTATTAGGGACTTGGAATTTTTGTTTTATGTGTAATATTGATTTTTTGCAATAAAATTATAGATTTATAGAAGTAGTAATATATTAGCACGCTTTCAAAGTATGAAAACTCGAAAAATACTTTTGTAATTTTTTTTTTTTTTTAATTTACTTATGTATTGAATATTTAATTAACGTATGATCATCATTTTTTTTTAAGATTCCGAACTCACAGTTCGGAATTCCTTAATACGCGCCACTGGGAGGTAGGGTCAATTTTTGGAGGTGGCGGTGGTGGTTGGTCTTTATTACCAACCATGGTTTACGGTGAGTTAATCTCCTAACTACTCCTCGTCGCCTTATTTCTAATACCCCTGTTTTTGACAACCTCCCTCTTGACTGCCTTCTTTGAGTTATAATTTCATTTGCAGCTATTTTTAGAGATTTACTTGGTTTATGTATGACATGGGTTGATTTTTGCGTGCAAGGGTTTGAGTTTGATTTTTGTAAGTTAAAATCTATTTTCTGGGTTTTGTTGTTAGTATTTATTTTAATTTTTTGAGTAAAATGAAACAATACCAATAAAAATAAATAAAAACTTAAACCCCTTTCTTAGCTTGTTGTTCATGCTATTAGTATAAGATTTTTATCAGGAATTTTGATCATCTAAGCTTACACTCTGTATTAATCCAAATTGATATAGTGATAATCCCAACATTTATTTGGAATTTCATGTGTAATTAAGCTGACAATTTTTTTATTTTTTTTTATTTTATTTTATTTATTTTTTTATGGATTTATGTAGGTCATCAAATATTTATTTATGTAAAAAAAATTAGCTATTATTATGACGTGATTAATTTAGTATGTGGGTGTATATACGTATTTGATGAACCATTTTAAAACACATTACAATCTCAAATTGGAATAATATTATGAGTTTATGACCAATCTTAACTCTATTAATAGTCTTATTTAGATTATTACTTGTACTGTGTTTCATTAGATATTTATGCTAGTTTGAGGTGATATAAATCAATTTGTTAAACTATATATTAAACGAAAGGGCTTACTAATATCATGAGTTTATATATCAGTATGTTACGAGTTTAGATTATTACTTGTAACACCCTAGAAATTTCTTCCCTTTAAAATACCTGTTTTACTCTTTTTAAAATACGAATTTGGAAAATCTAAGACATTACCGCCACTGTAAAAACGGCTAAGGCAAATATCAAAGACACACAGCGGAAGACTATATTTAAAACCATTTAAAACTAGTCAACTTCCAAGTCAAAACCCAACGTAAGTAAAGTAAAATCAAAGTCAAATGAAATCAAACATAGTCAAACAAAGTCAACATATAACTTAAAACCATTGCAGGCCCTTATTAAAACCGAGTAAATACCAAAACCTTTGCGTTTGCAATCATAAATATAAATAATAATAATAATAATAATAATAATAATTAAGCAAATAAACACATCATATTCTTATGAGAACTAAACATGATTCGCTCTTCACTCATTCCCATCATGAATATGCTTCATCATCTGAAAAGAGCTTCTTTTTACTTGTCCCCACTACTCGCCATTAGAAATGGGTCGTCGTAGGACCAAGGTAAAGATAAGACCAAACAAACATACAAACACACAATCAGCAAAGCTGAGTACATAAGCGTAATGAAACACACTAACATGCTTTCATCCTATCAATCACATAACTTACCTGATTGCACCTGTAACAAGCATTCAAGACACTCAACAAATAACTAGACAAATAACAATGTCCATTTAAATGTATTACGCATCGAACGGATTTCCAACCAAATCTCTGCCCCAAATTAATTGAGGTAAACTAATTGGGAGCTAACCGGGTAGGCAAATGTCACATGAAGTGACGGATGTCCTGCGCATAATAATAATAAAAGGAAAGTACAACGTCCTATTGTAACACCCTAGAAATTTCTTTCCTTTAAAATACTTATTTTACTCTTTTTAAAACTCAAAATAGGAAAATCTAAAACATTACCGTCACCGTGAAAACGGCTAAGGCAATTATTAAAGACACACAGCGGAAGACTATCTTTTAAAACATTCAAAACAAGTTCAACTTTAAAAGTCAACCAAAACAAAGGTAAAGTCAAACCAAAGTAAAACAAAGTCAACCTACAACTTAGAATCATTTTAGGCCCTTAACAAAACTGAACCAACTCAAAACTTTTGCGTTAGTCTCACATGCATAGTATAATAAAATAATTAAAGCAATAAACACATCATAAACTTATGGAAAATAGCATGATTCGCTATTCACTCATGCCCATCATGAATATGTTTCATCACCTGAAAACCTTCTCTCAACTTATTTCCACTACTCTCCATTAAAAATGGGTCATCATAAGGCCAAGGTAAAGACAAGGCCAAACAAACACACAAACACACAATCAGCAATGCTGAGTACATAAGCGTAATTAAAACACGCTAACATGCTATCACCTATCAACACACAATTTACCTTATTGCACCTGTTTACAAGCATACAACATACAACATGACTTCTCAATTAAGTAACTAATTGATTCATTTAGCATTGATTATGCATCGAACGGGTTTCCCCCTAACCTGCCCCAATAAAGGGGTATTAACACGGGAGCTAACCGTGCCAATATAAAATAACCACTCGTAAGTAGCGGAATTCCTGCGCATAATAATAAAAGGAAAATACATCGTTCTGTACTCCCAGTAGAAGTTATGGTTAAATATAAAACCCCATAACCCCCCCCCCCTATGTGTTCATATTCAAGGTATATACGTTCCAAGAGTTTTGGTGCGTAATGTCTTTTCACTTTACGTTGTTTTACATATTTTTAGTCTTGGTGATGACTCTCAAACCATAACACAATCAACCATTATAATTATTCAAACAATTAAACCTACCAATTTAATTCTTGAATAATTAGTGACCATGTAACACCCCAATAATTCTCTCTTTAAACTTGTAAATATCCTAACAAAATCCAAGAGAATTACTGACGTGCTACCGCCACGTGTTCAAACGTTAAGTCTATTTCAGAATTTAGTAGCGGAAAAGTAGTTCAATAAAATTAAAGTTTCAAACCAACAAACAAAACCAAATTAAGTCTTACAACTTGGAACCATTAAGACCCTTATTCAAAACCCAAATTAATAAAAGTAGTAAATAAATGAAACCGAATTTAATTAAATTCAAAAGTAAGAAGTAAAGTAAGTTGTAAAAGGTAACCAACACTCTACTCAAAATCCCACCACCTTGATGCAAATTCTGAATATGTAAAAACATGTTGTTAATCTGCTCCCTAATATTACAAGTGTAAAAATTGGATCGTCACAAGGTCATTGAACGGTGAAGGTCATGACCAAAGAAAGACACACAAAAGCACGCAATCAGCAATGCTGAGTACATACATGCTACGAAGAAAAATAATAAGAAATTCCTAACATGCTACTAATAATCAATCATCAAATACAACTTAATTATATACTCGAACACATGACTCAATTGTTTGCATTACTAAGACCTCACTAATTAATAATAGATAAATCATTTCATTTTATTCATCGGATTAAGCAATAGACAAGGTTGTCCATCCCATGCTCCATTTGGAACATCAATAAAAGAAAAACTCCATGCCTCCTTTCGGAAACATCAAAAAAACATCCAACGACCACGGGCGCGACTCCGTGACCGTAGATAGCATGAGATCTCATCTAACTCCTAGTTTTTGAAAAGTATTTGAAACAAGAGACTCGTAGATCAGACGGCCTCTAGAAAAGTGCACGACTAATACCCCGTGTACCCCAACCCCTGATTGTCATTACTCTAGATGTGCACAAATCTAGAGTTTTATTGCTCATCTATCTTGCACTTTACGTGATTTACAAGTTTATACTTGGTGATGACTCGTATACAAAACAATACAATCAATCCAATATCAATTCAATTAAGTAAACCAAGTTTCCAATTCAATTCTTGATTTATTAGTGACAAACAATATTTATTATTGATTCCTTTAACTATCTCGGTGTATAAACACCTTGAGTGCATAAAGCACCCCACAATCTTAACCTCGTCTTATAAGACTTAAATTCTTCCTTTACTCATTCTATCTCAATAATCATGAACGAGTAATAAAATAATTCATTCCACATATTCACGTACCTTTGCCTCTAAGATCATCTTATAAATTAATGCATAAATAATACATACAAAGTAGATTAATACACAACATACGGAAATCACAATTTATAACCAAGCAATTAAGCCCAGTCTTCTCTATACATGATACTAAGTTCTCGATACATCCCTAAATATGCTTCTAAAGGCAAGGTTTCGTAACATGTACATACCTTTAATAAACGAATTGGTTGGCCACTTAACCAACTAGAAATCACCTTCTATAAAGCCCTCTCCTAAACCAAACAATAAGATTTCAATCAATACCCAAACAACCAAATTTACAGCAATATAACTTAATTTAAAACTCATTAAACCTTTCTTAAAAACATGTTTTTATGCTCAATTAATCAATATAAATGCAATATGAACCAAAGCCCCAAATTAATTGATCATAAGAACCCTAGAATCTCAATTTAAATAAATTAAAACCCTAGGTTTTATAATTCATAAAATCTGAAAATAAAAACAACAATTATAATCTGATATTATAGTTTAAAACATGAAAAACATAATTTTGATACTAAATAAATCAATTTCAAACAAATAAAACCAAAACCCAAATTTAATTACATTAAAATTATACAAGGTAAGTCAAACAAGGGAGGAAGAAAAGGGGAACGACCACTTGGCCGACTGGGTCTGATCGCCGGTGGTCTAGGGGGTGTCGGCACCGGAATCCGGCCAAAACAGGAGGCGGCAGCAAGCAGTAGGTGGGCGGCAGTGAGGTCTTTCTCACGTGAAGGAGGAAAAAAAAGAAAGAAAAATAAAGAAAAAATAAAGGAAAAAAAATAAAGGAAAAATAAAATAAAGAAAATAAAGGGGAAAGAAATAAAGACTAACCTTTTGTGTGAGGAAAATTTTTGGGATTAATGGGGTAATTTATAGGAGAGAGAGTTGCAGGGTAAGTAGGAATATTGAGCTTCATGAAAATAATGGGTCAATTAAATAAATGAAATGGACTAGGCTTTGTTTGTATGGGCACAAATTATAGAAGGAAGGATTATAAAAATTTCTCAACCCAAAATAATTTGAAACTTATAGAATAAATTCCGGAAAAATACAAATAAATATTATAAATAAAATAAAATTTCATTTATAAAATATTTAAAAAACGGGGGATTACAGACCACATAACATTTAATGTTGAACCCTTTTTAATCTACCTCGGTGTCAAAGACACCTTAAACGCATAATGCGCCACAATTCCTATCCCTCAGTGTTAGAAACACCTTAAGTGCACTAAGGCACCAAAATATAATTTATTACTCGTGTACAAAGACACTTAAATAGCTCCTTTCTAATGCTTATAGCATCAATAAAAATTATATGAAGTATAATAAAATTCCTTTTCAGTATTCCAAACCAAATTAAACATTTAGTTTGATTAAACATGCTCATTATCATGTCAATAATAAAAGTGTGGTTCATATACAATATGCCAAATTAACTATTTTCAATCACCAATCCAATAAATAATTTATTTCAACCAATCATGCTTCACAAATAATTCACCAAAACCATTCTCAATTCAATCAATCCAATTCATATCACCAATCTCATTTCAATTCAACCATTCCAACCAATTCCTCGCATGACACTAACTTGGAATCATTTAAATAAATCCTAGCATGTTTCTACACGCTTAATAAACTTTCGAGTACGCGTACGTACCTCAATTTGTCTTTCCAACTAGCTTAAATGCTAGAAATTACTCAACTTAAAATCTCCTACAATACTAAGTATATAAACTCAATTAATCTCTTGATTACACAAATTTCCAGCAACTTTTAAACACTTTAAAACCTCTCTAACAAGCTGAAATTTTGGTTTAAAACCTTTAAAACTCTTTCTTTAAGTGGACAATTAAAACCCCAAAGTAAAAACATAATTATAGTGCTTATATTAAAATTTCAGCACACTTTTTTAAGGTGTAAACCCCTCAAATAAATCTGAAAATTATATTAAAACCAAATAAAACATTCTCTACTTATGGGTAATCAACCCCTTTTAATTAAAATACCAAAGTAGCACTTATAATAAAATTTCAGCAATATAAATTAATTAAAAACTCATCAAAACTCCATAAAGATTCAATTTTTAAGCTTTATTAACACTTCCAATCAATGGGTATATAAAACCCCCAAATTAATTGCAAGTTAGAACCTTAAAAATCAATTATTTTA
Source organism: Chenopodium album (assembly GCF_948465745.1). Lineage (NCBI taxonomy): Eukaryota > Viridiplantae > Streptophyta > Magnoliopsida > Caryophyllales > Amaranthaceae > Chenopodium > Chenopodium album. The sequence goes on along the minus strand of NC_137847.1, from coordinate 15,458,679 downwards.
TAATTAAAACCCTAACTTTTAAAACTTTATAAAATCTGAAAATAAAACACTTTATAATCTTAAATTTACAATCTTTAATCATCAAAACATAATTATAAAACATACTAATCATGTTTAGACAATTAAAATCAATACCCAAAATACATAATTATAAGAATAATAATTAAAACAAGGAGGAGAGAGAGAGAGTGAGAACCACTGTGGAGGGTGGCCGACGGTAGGCCGGCAGCGTGTGGTGGCCGGCGTCAAGGGGCAGCAGGTGACGTGGCAGCGAGGTGGCAAGGTCAAGAAACAAGGCAAGCAACTTGCTTGCTTGCGTGATGTTGTTCACGCATGAACCAAGGAAAACAAGGAAAAAGAATGAGAAAAAGGAAAGAAAGAAAAGAAAGAAAAAGGAAAACTAACATGGAAAAACTGATTTTGGCCTCCTTGTGTGGAAAATTTTTGGGGTTTTAAGAGATATTTATAGAGTAGAGAGTACAGGGTAGGTTTGGGCTTAGTAAATAGATGGGCTTGAATTGTGGAATATTTGACCCACAAGGGTTCAAATAAAAAGTTGGGCCTATTTAAATGAAATGGGTTATTCCAATAAAAGTATGTATGACTAGTTTGTTGTAAATAAGGAAGAAGTCTAGTACAAAAAGTATTGAAATATTAAGCAAGATCGAAAAGATGATCTTACAAACAAAAGAACAAAACCGGTGTGTCGTGATGCAAATCAGTGACTTGAAAACGAAATTGCGGGGCAACCACGGTGCTCAATTGTATTCGCCGGCACGTTCCCTAAGGTCAACACACCACTTCCACACAAAGACACTTTTGGGTGGAAGGTTGGAGCCAAGTATTTTATGCCCAAAGAGAGATGTGTTTAAGCTATTGTGTTTAGTGTATATTTCTTGTATATATATAAATCAGAAAAACATCCTCCAATTTATAGAAATGAATGATTGAAGAAGATAAAAGATCATGGAGGAATCTTCTGTGAAAAGGAAAATAAAATCAGATATATTATGGTGATTAAAACACCATAATCAACCTCTTAAATGGGGGGTTACAAGAAATCAAACAAGAAGAGGAATCCAAGGGAACCATTGGAGTCCAACGGACAAACACGTGCCTGATCGGGCGGAGCTTGTCCGATCAGATGGACACTCCCTTTTTCCCAGACGTCTTCTCGCGCCCGGTTGGGCGGAGCTCGCCCGATCGGGCGGCAAAACTTCAGAATTTTACGACTCTTCTCGCACCCGGTCGGGCGATGCCCGCCCGATCGGGCGCCCATATCTGACCCTTTGAATTTCCTTTCTTTATTTCCAACAATTCCCCACTAAAGGAAGGGAAGAAAAGCCAATAAAAGATGAGGATAAGCAACATATTGGGCATAAGAGGAGATCAATACACAACACTTAGATATTATATAAGTAATTTGAAATCTAGTGTTTAGTGAGATGAGGCAATGAATTACAAGTATAAGGGTGGAAAAACCTTGAAACCCTTACACCCTTGATCAAAGAGTGGACGGACCTTGAAGCTCTAAGATTTAATCCAAGACCCCCACATCACATACGTCATTCCAAAATATACTTGAACTCCGCGAAGAGATATACTTATTTATAGCCAAGCACATTCACCTTAGGTCTAGTGGAGGCTCTAGAAAACCGGCCAAAGTTTTCATAGAAGATGGCTAGTCTTCACAACTACATAGGTGAGTCCTTTAGTGTGCGTCTCAATAGCACAAGGACCCATTAAGAGTTAAACAACTCAACCTCACAAACACAACCAAACATTACCAACAACATCACCATAGGAATTAGGACAAATGTAATGTATCATATAGCTTAAGTCCAATTCCCCTCAATGATTCATCAACTTGCTTTCTTGCTAATCCTTTCGTCAAAGGATTCACCAAGTTCTTTTCGGACCTCACATAGTCCAAAGCAATCACTCTATTTTTGAGAAATTGTCTTAACACCTTGTGTCTCATACGAATATGTCTCTTTTTGCCATTGTAGTTGCTATTATTGGCCACTCCAATTGCCGCTTGAGATTCACAATGTATGGACACCGGAGATGAACTCTTCCCCCACAATGGTATGTCGGCTAGGAGATTCCTAAGCCACCCCGCTTCATGTTCTGTCAACTCAAGAGCAATAAGTTCAGATTCTATGGTGGAGCGAGCTAGACATGGTTGCTTTGAATACTTCCACGAAATAGCACCTCCACCTAAAATAAAGACATAACCACTAGTAGAAGAAATTTTATCATTATCGGTTACCCAATTAGCATCACAATATCCTTCCAAAACATTTGGAAAACGATTAAAGTGCAAACATACATCAATAGTACCTTTAAGATACCTTAGTAACCGACGAAGAGCAATCCAATGACTTTGACTTGGATTATGAGTGTACCTACTAAATCTACTTACCGCATAGGCAATATCGGGTCGAGTGCAATTCATTAGAAACATCAAATTACCAATTACCTTTGCATAGAGTTCTTGAGATACACTTAGACCCTTGTTCTTTTCAAGCTTTAAGTTGGGATCATATGGTGTAGTGATAGGCGCCACATCAAAAGAATCAAACTTCTTAGGAATTTTTTCCACATAGTGACATTGGCTCATGGTTAACCCACTCTTAGTCTTTCTTAAACGAATTCCAAGAATTACATCGGCTTTCCCATATTCTTCATTTCAAACTTAGTGGAAAGAAAAGCCTTAGCATCATTCACAGCACCAAGATTAGTACCAACAATGAGCATATCATCAACATATAAATAGATTATAACACATGATGATTCAAAAGTCTTAGAATACAAACAAGAATCCGAAGAATTAGCCACATAGCCACAACTCCTAAGGGTGCTATCAAACTTTTCAAACCATTGCTTAGGAGCTTGCTTAAGACCATAAAGAGACTTTCTAAGGTTACACACCTTGTGTTCTTGTCCCTTCACCACAAAACCCTCCGCTTGAGACATATAAATTTCTTCATCAAGGTCTCCATTAAGAAAGGCCGTTTTAACATCCATTTGGTGAACCACTAAATCATGAATTGCCGTAAGGGATACCAAGGCTATAATGGTGGCAATCTTAGTCACGGGAGAATAAGTGTCAAAGAAATCTATACCTTCTTTTTGGGTGAAACCTCTAATAACAAGTCTAGCTTTGAAATTTTCTATGGTTCCATCCGATCTAAGTTTCTTCTTGAAAATCCACTTACAACTTATAGGTTTAGAACCCTTAGGCAAGTCACAAAGGTCCCAAGTGTGATTGGACATGATAGAATCTAGTTCACTCTTAATGGCCTCTTTCCAAAAACTAGCATCTATGGACCTCATTGCCTCATCATAAGTCTTAGGGTTTTCTTCTAAGAGAAACAAAGACACAACATGCTTACTCAAAGAATCCACATTAAAGTCTTCTACAACATAAGAAGTCAAGAAATCCGGCCCAAAGGAAGACTCTCACTACTAGAAAATCTATCTTTTTTAGACGCTTTTCATGCTATTTTTCGACACTAAAAAGCGTTGAAAATATATTTCTCGACGCTTCAAAAAGGAGTCGAAACTATGTGAGTCGAGAAAATTAGACGTCATTAAAAAGTGTCGCAAATCTCGACACTATAAGACGTCCAAATTTTTATACGAAGCGTCGAAATTTGCAGTTTTGGCGCACTTTCTCAAGTTTATCGACGCTTTTTTGTGTCTAAAACCTCAAATTTGGCGACGCTTTATTGTGTCCATAGTCTCATATATTAGACGTTTTATATTTTGGCGACGCTTATTTCTGTCTATATTCTCATTGTTTGTGACTTTTTTTTGTCCAGATTCTTTGCAAAAATATCTAGAATATAATTACCTAAAAAATTATTTCACACTAAAAATTTACTAGTATACTAGTATTACCAATATATACACAGCAAAATTAAGCCAATTTTTTATTGCATATAAATATGTTATAGTACATGTACAATATCTCATTGTAATGAGTTTTCTATTAGGTAGTACAAGAAATATAATTCCAACCTATACTTCATTCATGACTAGTACTAGTGGAACAAATCTGCTCATTTCTTCACAAAAAAAAAACTCCAATTAATCTCCAATTAGCTGCTCCTTAATCTGCTTGCAAGGGGCGTAAAGCAAAGTTCATATTGTTTCGAATCATTGTTGGCCTTGAATTCACAACACACCCTTTGATGTTTGTAGATCCTTCGGTAGGAACTAAGTGATTTAGTGTGGCCTGGGAAGACAGACAACAACATCATCATGGACCAACAACATCAGCAACAATATTATGGAGCAACAACAGTGTGATCAGCATCCTGCAACAACAACATCAATCTTTCTGCAATTTATTATTCTAATTTTGGTGCTATAAGTGTTAAGAAGGAACAAGGATGTTGAGAAATATCGATGAGAAAATCTAGTTGAATAGTGGAGATGCATTACCAAGACAATACATGGGATATTCCACTCAGATATCCCCACATAACCATTTATATTTCACACTAACCAGCTCAAATTGAGTCTTAAACTCATTAGTATGCAGAACGCAACTCTAGAAGATAAAATACAAGGAAAAAAGAGCTAGATAGCCAACATGATAACATGTACAACTTAAAAATAGTTACAGCACAATATTACTACAAATTACTATATGAAAAATATCATATTTTCAGCAAACTCAGATGAATAACATCAAGGCTAAGCCTAGTACTTAAAACTTGTTTGATAACTTCACTACTATCATGCCTATAAAAGAAGAAGCCTTTATTGTTGACCAGTTGCACATTAAAAAAAAAAAAATTAAAAACCAAAGGTCTAATTAACAAATTACAAGTTACCTTATCAGGAAGGATCCCCCTCTTGAATATCTAGGCAAATATTTATGTTAGAAATCAACCTTGAATTGAAGAAGCACCAAAAGTGATGGTGTTGGGAGCATCACATCAGTTTTGAGTAATTTAATCATTTAAAGTGTAGATAGAAATTAAAATAGTAATATAAATATGCATTACTATAAGGCAATAACTAGAAGCCACCCTCTTGTTTCAGAATAAGGGTATTCAAGCATAAGAAACTAGCAATTAAACTGATGATAGAAATTTAACTAGCATCATGTAGCAACAAGGACATTATTGTTTCTACAACTTATATTTCTAATTTTGATGCTATTTGTGTTTAGAAGAAACAAGTGATGTTGAGAAATATCGATGAAAAATTCTAGTTGAACTAGAATCTGTTTCACAAAAATGTAAAGCTCCAAATTAAACACCACAAAGATCAATCTTATGTACAAGAAATGCAATTTACCATAGCTCTTCAGCAAAGTAGAGTTTTCAGCCTACAATTCTATGTAAGAAGCCAGCCTCTCAGTTAGGAAAATCTTGGAGTTAATATAACAGTAACAGTGTCGTCCTCAAGCTGTAATACTTATGGCATGTCTAAACAAAAACAAAAGCAAAAAACTACCCAAAATTAATAACAGTTCACAATAATGGGAACATAGGGAGCAGAAACAATTGGAACAAGCAAGCACTCCAAACAAGCAGCATAGTTATAACGAAAGCAATATTTGAACAATAAATGCAAATCAATACAGCCAAATAATGAAGCTGAGTATTTTAGAATCTAACACTAAATCTGAGATAATTCATCTGCAACTAAAAAAAATATCATCATTAAGAACTCTTCTTATTCAGAAAATTAAATTCATCCCAGCTAAGTTGAGAAATCACCAATAATAAATCACATCAAAGAAAAAAAAATAGAAAGCAAAGTTTCATATCAATTTTAGATATTACTACTCCCTAATCACCTATTAAGTTTATTAAGCTACGTAGCAAAAGCAAAACTATTACACTTATTTAATTAATTTAGAGAAAAAACACTATGTATAAAGAATATAAGAGGGGTTAATTAGTGAGCATATTGAAATTTAAATATCAGTCTAATACAATCAAATTCCACCAAACTAATCACCTCTTCTGGAAATGAATCAAAGTATACCTGCTCTATCTCATTAGAATGATTAAGCCTAGCTATCAAACGGGCATTAGTAAAAAAAATTAGCATAGCCAACTGAAGTGATAACGGTTTAACACATAATTCAAATTTCCATCGATCATAGAAATTTAACAACCCTTCATTATATCAATCCACATTAAATCACCAACCATATGAAATAAAGCCACATTGAATAATAACTTAACCAGCCCAACACTCTATATTCGGTTGATTGAATCAAAACTAATATTAATTCAATTAATAAGCACAATTTAATCGAACATATAAATCTTCTACAATGAACTTTTATAATATGATGATGAATTAAAATATAATCATAGAGGGTCTAATATGACTTTGGCCAACAACTACTATCATCCATAGCTCAATTAAATCTAAACTCAATACACAACAAATTACAAATTGATACTTAAAGCCTTTTCCAAAAGAGGGATGAAATATTGGGTGCATTGTTCATTAAGTCAGCCTGAGTAAGAAACTTAGTTCACTACCTAATAATACCGTTGAAATATTTAACCATTTATAATCTAAATTACAAGTGACATCAAATTTTAAACTAGGGAGATAGTTTACAAAGATACCTAGTCATTTCTAATATATGAGAAATCAAGCATTTCAAACAAAGATCAAGCAAGGGATCATGATAATCTACAACTCCTCAGCTCGATATACTACGGAGTAACATTTTACATTTTACATTTCACATTTAACTCATGTCATCATTTGTTGTATAAAATAACAATGCACTATTAATCCCACCCCTAATTTCTACACAGCAGTAGCTTCCTAGGGTGAAAGCGACGCCCATACAACAAATCGAGCTTCAAGGATCGTAACATAAAGTGAATACACAGTATAAAAAAATAAAAAAATAACTTTCAATCATTACCTTAATGAACAATATTACGAGCTAAACCCAACTAAAAATATTGCACCAAAAAATGTCATCAGTATCAATCATTCTAATTTGCTGCAATTAAACCTCACTTGAAGAATGCATGCACTATACAGTAAAATAAAATCTACAAGTTCACTGCTAATTCCCATGATACATGTAGGCCATTTGTTTCATAGTGGAGCTTTGCATTTTCGCGAAAATTAAAACTAGAAAGAGGGCAATCATCTACATGGTGTTTCTGCAGTTTCTAGTTTAAATAAAGCTTAATTAAATTAAAGTCTGAACAATTATAGTGCATTTCAACCATAAACAGTAGTTTTCATGCAAGTTAATTGCTAAGACAAACCGGACAAATAATGCACCAATATATCTCTAAGACTCTAAATAATCATGTAAAATGGTACAACATTTAAATTCCACCTTATTTTTTTCGAGAGTCGTTGTTTCTGCTTGTTCAATTTGGAGCCCCAAGTCCATTAACTTGCTTCCCAAAGAACTCAAATTTCCCACTATATCAATCTCACCTTACCCACCCCAAGCTTTCTTCACCTCAGCTTCACAAGATTCAACTAACAGCCACCTGATTAGTTAAATCCCAGGAAATTCAAGCCTAATCTACACAATTTCAGAGATAATAACTAAACACCCAACAGATCGAGAAAGAAGAGGGAATATCTCTGTTACTAGTTAAGTTACAAAGAATACGAAAACAAAGGATCTTACTATCAGAACAATTATGAGATAACTAAAATGATAAATTTGACTCAATATATCTGAATTAATAACTCCAAGATACAGTAGCAAGCAACGTCGGAAGTTGTGCGATGTGTAAGAGGTGGATCGGAGGAGACTGAAGCTATTAGTACAAAACAAAAATTGGGAATTTTTTTAATTGTACCAATTGAAGTACAAATGCAGAAATCATATTATTTATAACACAAAGAATTACCTGGAACAACTTCCTCAACAAGATCTGGGAAAATTTGAACTTAAGATAATGACTTTAAAAAATCCTAAAAATGTAAACTTGAGAGGGGAAAAAAATCAATACCTCTTATCATTAGACGATATTGGAGCATCATAGAAGCTTCATATTGAAAACTTATCTGTCCCATTGTAACACAATTTCAACCGATAAATCCCCATAGAAGTAAAAACAATCGGTAGAAAAACACAACATTACAATAAATTTAGATTCAATTGAATAAAAAGAAACGAAATATCAAGATAAATAAAAGAAATTTCAGTGAGATATAAGCAAAAAACCAGCAAAATTAATCGATAACAACAGCAAGGATGTTACTACAATATGAATTGAGTTGGCGATATTGACGAAGAGATGCGATTTTCACAGTTTTCTAGCCGAATTCACTGAATCTCGTAGTCTTTAGAGATGAAATGTGAAGATTGGAGAAGGGTTGACGGCGAATTAGGGTTCATTGTGAATGAATCAGAGAGTTTACAGGGGTTATTTTGTGTAAAAGGGCGATTTAGTTTTGAATAAAATTGAAGACGTGGGCTGAAAATTATGGTCACGTGCAACGCATGTAGAATCCTCGACGCTTTTCACTGTCCATAAATTTCTAGACTAGAAAATGCGTCGACTAAACACGGAGTTTACAATTTCATGTTGACGCTAAGAGGCCAGCGTTGAGAGTAAAGCGTCCAGAAATCACGGGATTTGTAGTAGTGTCTACTCTAGGTCTCTTACTTCTCCTAGGTTCAACATTTACCACTTTGGTAGAAGAAAAGAGGAGACTAGAACTAGGCATAGAATCAAAAAGAGTGACATTCATACTTGACTCACTAGCATGCACATCAACATTAGAAGACAAGGATTGGTTCATTGGAAAAATATGCTCAAAAAACACCGCATCCCTAGCTTCACAAAGTGTTCTATCACTTAATAACATGAACCTATAGGCTGCACTATTATGAGCATATCCAATAAATACACAATCAAAAGTTTTAGACCCGATAGTGGATTTTTTAAAATCTGGAAAAGCCACCTTAGCCAAACACCCCTACACTTTTAAAATACTAAAACTTGGACTATAACCCTTCCAAAGTTCATAGGGGGTTTTATCCAACTTCTTATGGGGCACTCTATTAAGTACATAACAAGCGGAAAGGGCCGCTTCTCCCACAAGTTATCGGATAAACCGGAACTAAGAAGCATGGCATTCATAGTCTCTTTCAAAGATTTGTTTTTCTTTTCGGCAATACCATTTGATCGGGGTGTGTAAGGTGGACTAGTTTCATGTATGATGCCATTGGTCTCACAAAAATCTTTTAAAGAATCTTTTCCATATTCACCACCTCTATCGGTTCTAACTCTTTTGATTTTAAGGTCCAATTGATTTTCAACTTCGGCTTTATATTTTAAAAATGCACTTTCGGCTTCATCCTTTGATTTGAGCAAATAAACTTTAGTATAACGAGAAAAATCATCAACAAAAGTAATATAATAATTTTTACCACCCCTTCTAGTGCATTTTTTAAAGTCCGCTAAATCCGAATGAATCAATTCAAGTAATTTGGTACTTCTTGAGATCACTTGCTTAAAAGGTTTCTTAGTATGTTTGGCCTCAACACAAATATGGCATTTGTCAAGTTTGTCATCCATTAAAAAATTAATCAAATCATGTCCTTTAATTTTTTTCAAATAAGAAGAATTCAAGTGTCCCAAACGATTGTGTCAAACATCCAAAGACTCAACAATATAAGCAAAAGAAGTACTTCCATTCTCATTCATAACATTCAAAACAAACCAGCCATTATTGAGGTAACCTTTCCCAACAAAGTCTCCATTCTTAGTCATTACAATCTTGTCGGCCTCAAAGACAAGTTTTAGGCTGGCTTTGTTGAGAAGGACTCCCGAAACAAGATTTCTCCTGACATATGACACATTATTTAAAAACAAAGTTTTTCCGGAGGTAAGTTGGAGATGGACCTTTCCTTTGCCAAGGATTCCGGCGGTGCTACTATTGCCCATGTTGAGACATGATCACCGTCGGTAACATCTTCAAACTTGGTCATCAAGGCCTTGTTAGCACAAAAGTGCCTAGATGCTCCGGTGTCCAAAATCCACTCCACTTTATTCTCGACCAAATTGGCTTCCACCACCACCGCCGCAATGATTTCTTCATTTTCAACAACATTGGCTTGGGAAGTGTTGCCATCTTTCTTTGCTCCATGCCTTCGGTTGCATTGGTATGCCTTGTGTCCAATGATCCCACACACATAGCAAGCACCTTTTGGCTTTTGGATTTTGTTGTTTGGAGTGAAATTGTTTTTGGACTTGTTGTTTCCTTATTCTTAGGATTTTTCTTGTTTTTAGACCCATTCAAAGAGGAAGATTAAACAAGATTAGCTTTAGAAGAATTAAGAGATAAAATTTCAAACTTATCCTTAAGGCGATTAGCCTCTTCGGTTCTCATATGACTAATGAGTTCTTGGAGAGTCATATCTTTCTTCTTGTGCTTCAATGAATTTCGGTAGTCATTCCAAGAGGGAGGGAATTTCTCCAGGAGGACATTGGCTTGAAGGGTCTCACACATCTTCATGCCTTCACCAAGAATTTCAGTCACCATGTTCTCATACTCATGGACTTGAGACATGATGGGCTTCTCATCATCCATCTTGAAGTTGAGCCACTTGCCCACCACATACTTCTTTTTCCCGACATCATCAAACAAAGTGTTGTTCATATGGTTGAGGAGATGACCATGAACAAGCTTGTTGTCCTTTTCCTTTTTCCTCAAGGCTTCCGTGATGGCCACCGGAATAGGATTCGTTGCAACTTTGGCCGCTTCCTCCGTCTTCTCCAAAATTTCAATTACATCTTCATTCAAGACATAATCTATCTCCACTTGTTCAAAAAAGATTAGTAACTTTTGTGACCACCTCTTATAGTTGTTACCATCAAGAGGTTCCAACTTAGAGAGGTCGGGAAGAGACTTCACAATACTATTAGTAAAAGACATAATTTCGTTTTCAAATTGTTGTAAATAAGGAAAAAGTCTAGTACAAAAAATATTGAAATATTAAGCAAGATCGAAAAGATGATCTTACAAACAAAAGAGCAAAACCGGTGTGTCGTGATGCAAATCAGTGACTTGAAAACGAAATTGCGGGGCAACCACGGTGCTCAATTGTATTCGCCGGCACGTTCCCTAAGGTTAACACACCAGTTCCACACAAAGGCACTTTTGGGTGGAAGGTTGGAGTCAAGTATCTTATGCCCAAAGAGAGATGTGTTTAAGCTATTGTGTTTTGTGTATATTTCTTGTATATATAAATCAGAAAAACATCCTCCAATTTATAGAAATGAATGATTGAAGAAGATAAAAGATCATGGAAATCTTCTATGAAAAGGAAAATAAAATCAGAAATATTATGGTGATTAAAACACCATAATCAACCTCTTAAATAGGGGGTTACAAGAAATCAAACAAGAAGAGGAATCCAAGGGAACCGTTGGATTCCAACGGCCAAACACGCGTCCGATCGGGCGGAGCTCCCTTTTTCCTAGACGTCTTCTCGCGCCCGATCGGGCGGCGAAACTCCAAAATTTTACGACTCTTCTCGCTCCCGGTCGGGCGATGCTCGCCCGATAGGGCGCCCATATCTGACCCTTTGAATTTCCTTTCTTTATTTCCAACATAGTTTACATACGATATTTTAAGTGAGCCCAAATAATTGGTAAACGTTTGGCCAAAAATATATTTTACTTTTATAAAACTTTATAATTAAAATACTTTAACCCTTTAAAATATATTTTATAAATACTTAAATACTTTATAAAAATACATAAAAATACGGAGTATTACACCTGTACTCCCAGTAGACGTTATGGTTAAATATAAAACCCCACAACTCCCCCCATATTTTCATACTCAAGGTATACATATTCCAAGAGTTTTGGTGCGTAATCTCTTTTATTTTACGTTGTTTTACATATTATTCAACTTGGTAATGACTCTCAAACCATAACATAACCAAACATTATAATTATACAAGCAATCAGTCATACCAAATTAATTCTTGAATAATTAGTGACCACATAACTTTTAATGTTGAATCCTTTTTAATCTACCTCGGTGTCAAAGACACCTTAAACGCATAATGCGTCGCAAATCCTATCACTCAGTGTTAGAAACACCTTAAGTGCACGTGGGCACTGCATTTAATTTATTCCTGTGTACTAAGACACTTAATAGCTCAATTTCCATGCTTAAAGCATCAATAAATATTATATGAACCATAATAAAATTCCCTTTTTATATTCCAAACCAAATTAAACATTTGGTTTAATAAACATGCTTCCAATCACGCCAATAATAAAAGTGTGGTTCGTATTCAACATGCCAATATAATTATTTCCAATCACGAATCCATCACAAATAATCCATGCTTCATAATTCAATCACCAACACCAACCAAATAACAAATTCCAAACAAAACCTATCATGATACTATTTGGAATTAATTATTCAAAGCCTAGCATGTTCCTACATCATCAAATAAATACCAAGTACGCGAACGTATCTTGAATACGATCTCAAAATTGCCACGACTACACAAAATCACTCACTTGGAAATCTCCTACAATCCAAAATTACAAAGAGGTATTAATATCTACTCCGCACAAATTTCCAGCAATATATCCACTCTTAATTCACTCATAAATTATTTAAAACAAGCTGAAATTTAATTTAAAACCCCTTACTTTAATCCCAATTAATGGGTTGTCAAGAATCCCTGGCTTACTAACAAAATTTTCAGCTTTATTAAATCATCAAAACTTGCTGTAAATATGTTTTAAAACACCGATTTCAATAATTTAAACCACTCATAATCAATTCCCTTCAATATACAATAATCTAGAAACCTAGGGTTTTCAATTTTAGGGCTTTTTAATTCAAAGCCAAATATGAAAATTTAATTACATTATACTTATAATCAAACATCATAAAATCATCACAAACCCAAAATAATTAATTAGATGAAGTATTAAAGCAAAAACAATAAATTTTTTTTAATGCACGAAAAAGGAGAAGAAGGGGGAGGGTGGTTGGCGCCACCTCCCCCGTGGCTGCTGCTGCCGCGCGGTGCTGGCGGGTGGCGACGGCCGGCTACCGGTGGTGGTGGTGGAAGCCTACCACCGGTGGTGGTGGTGGTGTGTGTGGTGTTTTTTAAAAAAAAGGGGGGGGGGGAAGGGGAAAATAAGAGAGAGGAAGAGAAAATAAGAGGAGAGAGAGAGATAGTTACCTTTGGATATTCACTACCTTGGGCAAAGTTTGATTTTTGCTCATATGATGGGTATTTATACCCTCTCTCAAAACCCTCCTTTCTATAATTCATTTCCTACCCTTAATGATCCATTTCCTATTCCAACTACAATTTGACTTTTCTTTAAATACCGTTGACTTTCAAAATTACCTTTTATAAAATCATATGCCCCAATATTTTAAATTATAAAATAAAGTATTTCAAAATTATTAAATAAATAAATTGAAATTTTAATAAAACTCTTTAAATTAATAAAACCTCATAAATAATTGATTTCAACTTATTTAAATACTTTAAGAAATACTATTTAAATAAAAAATATGTATAAAAATACGGGTATTATATTAATTGTATTTCTTTTTTTTTTTTGTCAATGTTTACTTCTAACAAAAAAAAAAAAAAATCATCATTTTTTTTTATTGTCGTCAAGTTGTGAATGAAGACTACTCTAACTATTATGTGAGTCTTAAGCAAAATTTTATGGTGTGTTTATACAAAGATGTAAGATAATTCCATAACTGAAATTGTTAATGTGTAGAAATGAAAGACCTAGTTGAGTTAAGGGTTTGATTTTTATCATTAGGTTTAAGCGTAAGTTTTTGGAGCAATTTAATTTCTAATAGGATTGTGGTTTCTAATTGCCTGAACAATATCTTTCGTTTTTTTTCACAAATTAAAACCTCAAATAAAAAAATTGTCTCTACCTATCCAAATTAAAACCTGTAATCTTCCTGAAAGTAATTGGGTCGTGATCTACATTGACGATGCCTATAGGAAAAGCAAATACCATTTTCAATGTAGAGTTATAGTTGTAGTGGATGGAAATGGTGTAGTTGAGATTTTTCACGTTACGTATGTGTCATATTCGCCTATTGAATTGGGAAATAAAAGCTGCTTTACACGCCATTAAATTTGCAATTAAGAATGGTGTTAAGAAGTTGAGAGCCGTATCGGACTGCTTGGATCTAATCGAGATGTTAATCGGAAAATCATTTCCACAATTACTAAAGATATTAAGTTTTTTTTTTTTTTTTTTTTTTTTTTTTTTACAATTTACTAATGAGAAAATTTAAAAACAGAGTGTTACGAATAATAATTACATAAAATTAATTACGAAGTACAAAGTCAAATAATTAATTACATAAAACCAATTACGAATAATAAATTACATAAAATTATTTTTAAATTAACAAATTACATAAAACCTACACCTTCCCTTCCTCATTCTAATTTCAGATTTAAAAACCTCCACTTCTAGTATCTCTCTTATCTTTAAATTGTCTTACCGTAATTCTACTCATCGACAGACCTCTGACCCACCCTACAACACCAAATTGTATGCCTGAAATTTAAGAAGATTTCTCCTCAAATAACTTGAGGTAATGAAATTCTTTGAAGGCCGATAAAGTGGATATCACAACAGAATTCTATAATTAGAAGTCTAAAAATCAAGTGACTAGATTTAATTTCATCTTGTCATTTCTCTAACAGAATCATTGCTTCATTATAAGCCTTTGTAGACTTTACAAACTCGTGTCTGAGATTACATCGACGCAAACGCAATTCATTTGTCTCGGTCTTTTTATAGTTTTTTTTGTCAAAAAAACAATGTACTTCTTGATTGTCTGATTCTTCTTCTCCTCTAGTTCAACAATATTTAAATTCTTCTTTTCCATAAACTCGCCATAGAGCGCTTCGTCTAACGCCTCTACGTGATGGTACACTCTTTGAAAACCTAAAGCGTTGGTTTTTTTTCCCTCCATTAGAGAGATGAGAGAGAAACTGAAATAGATAAGAGAGAAATTGAGTGAGAGCAATTCAAAAACCATAGAAAACTACCTAAATCCCATATACCACCTAATTCATACGTTTTCCTTAACTAATATAAAACAAAGCCCTAATTCCCTTTCGTTTTACCTGACATTTACACAATTAAGACTTCAAATTTGCTCGAATAAGGGTTCGACTTCGTGCATGTAAGGCTTCAAATTCACTTGGCTTTTAAAATGTTGCTTCAAATTTGTGTGCACGATGATTTGATTGAATAAGACTTGCAATCCGTGTTTGTTCACAGTGAGAAATTTGAAAATTTAGGTTTTTTTTGGACTGGATTTCCAGGATAGTTTTGTGGGAAAGGAGAGATAATGGAAAATTACAACCTTCTTTTTACAACAATAAGTCTTTCCGAGTTAATTGGGTGGATAATCGTAGGAGAGGGCCTTACAAACGACTCAATTGGACGGAAATCGTTTATGGATAGTGCTAGACAAACGTTTGCTGTTTCATAGGTAGTTCTAAACAAAATTTTTAATAAAGCCTATCTGTATGATAATTATACATAAAATATCTTTTTTTTTTAATTAAAAATGAGGGGTTT
Organism: Chenopodium album; assembly: GCF_948465745.1. Lineage (NCBI taxonomy): Eukaryota > Viridiplantae > Streptophyta > Magnoliopsida > Caryophyllales > Amaranthaceae > Chenopodium > Chenopodium album. The sequence goes on along the minus strand of NC_137847.1, from coordinate 15,443,080 downwards.
ATTTGAACTAGAGCCATAATTGATGGGAGAATGGCCCTAAGTCTTGGCCCACTAATTATCCCGCCTAATTCCCTGAAAGGTGCCAACTACCCCAATTTTTTCCCGCTCAAATTTCCCCCTTTTGACGTGGCATACATACAATGATATTGTATGTCGGCTACCACATACAACCATTATAAGTATAACTCTAAACAAGACCTTATTCCCATTCCCATATACCAAATACCCCCTTTTGACGTGGCATACATACAATGGTATTGTATGTCGGCTACCACATACAACCATTATAAGCATAACTCTAAACAAGACCTTATCCCCATTCCCTCCAACTCATTCCCATATACCAAATACCCCCTTCAAAGACATCAACCAATTCATGTTTTTGTTGTCAACATTCTCAACAAGTTGTAACTTGTAACTTATACTCCCTCCGTTTTTAAATACTTGCTCCACTTTTTTTTTTTGGCTATTTTTAAATATTTGCTCAATTTCCTTATTTAGAAAACTTTATAATATTTAATTAATTTCTTTCACCCAATGGACCCACCATTAATCATATTTTATTAATTTCATGTTCTCTCTCCTTCAATTCTTTCCACTACTTTTGTTTTTTACAATTTTTTTTATTCTTTTACCTACCCCACTACCTCCGTATTTGATTACTTTGTCCAATTTATTCTAAACCTCCGTAAATGGAGAAATGGAGTAATTGTTTAAAAACGGAAGGAGTAACTTATTACGAGTATTCAAACAGTCACTCCCTTAAACCCTGGTCTTCAAACAAACCAAAACCCCGGAAACACCCCTCTCATTTCAAACAACACAGCCGTTTAAGCACCATCTTTTCTCTCTCTCTCTCTCTCTCTTCAATGGCGGAATTAGAAGCACAATACTTCCGTAACTACGAGCTGCGTCTTCTCCGCTGCTCTCTTCCACCACCACCGCCGCACATCACCCGCCGCACTCCGCCGCCATATCACCCTCTTCTCGACGACATTATCAGCCTCATAGAATCTGGACGCTTTTTTGATTCTCTCTCTTCTCCCGGAGCTTGGACGATATTTCAATTCGCCGACTCGTTCGAGTCACTCGACCCGAGTCAGTTCTACTCTGAATTGGAAAGAGCGGTTGAATCTTATTTGGTGGATGATGCTGTTGAAGCTAATGCCTCTTTTAAGATTATTCTGGTTGTTTCTATTGCTGTTGCTGCTTTACTCGCTTTCTTCCAGCGTAATTTTATTGGGTTAGTTTCTCTTTCCAGTTTATATTATATAGTTCGAAAGAATTAATGTAAAATTGAGAGTATTACATGAGATCATGACTTTTAAACTACTCCGTAATTGAATGATATCTCAACAAAATAATGTTAACCATAAAGACATTAGTATCCAAAGTCTTTCAAAATTAAGTGCACAACTACAAAATTAGTAGCTTTTATTTAGTAGTCATTTTCCTTATCATACTCTATTTCATTACTAAGATGCTAAAGAATCAATATCTTTAGGGTTTTTTCAATTTAATCATAAAACCATCTTTTTTATTTACTCCCTCAGTATTTTATTTTATTATTTCAGACTAACTTTTGATGTAGCATTAGGATAAAGTGAGGTTACCAGGCTAGTGTTCTTTGGTTCTTGCTAAGCACTTGTGTGCTTTTAATGTTTTGGGAGATAGTAGATTAGTAGTAGGCATATCGCATACAAAAATCTTATGGGGTGTAATGGTTGGAAGTAGACTATGAATGTCCAGAGCCCAGACTCATGTTTCTAAACGATTATTACCGATCTACTACCTCCTACCCAAGTTATAGACTACATTTATTTTGTTTTGTCCAAAAAATAGGCAACTTTATAAAGTTAAACTTTGAACTTTCTCGTATGCCCTTAAGTAACAAGAATGCGCAGGAAAGACTATACTGTGGTGGAGAAGTAAATAGTGAAGGATATTTGTGGTATTTTAAACTCGCTGCTAATATATGTCTTATTATTTAGGAATGAAGGGATTAGTAGTTATTTATTGCCTCACTTTGACTATAGGATCTATTAACCGAGCATAAATATTTTACATTTTGCTTTCTATGGTTTTGTGTCCTTGTTAACAAATCAACTCTTTGCCCCTAAGAAAATTTATTCTAACTCATGTTATTGCTTGGATTCCAATAGCATGTACCACATGTTAACCTTTCAATTGATGTAATTATAATTTTGCAGTATATACTGTTTGCGAAGATCTTGCTTATGAAGACCAGAGATCTATCATTTGGTGAAAATATCGTGTGTGAAACTGGATTTGAAACTAGCACTTGGTGGTTAGCTAGACTTATTCTTGTACAGCAGCGCATTATGGATGAACGTTGCTCTTCATTACTTGATTTACTGCAAGTATTCATGGGTGAAAGTGTAAATCATTTTGGCAACGTGGAGAAAGTAATAACCTATTGGGGTGATGCAGCAGAAGAAGATGAAGCTTTAACTATTGTCTCAATGCTGCAGTTAGAGGCAGGATTGATTGAACATACTTTTGGGCGTGTTGATCATGCAAAGTATGTCCTCCTGACTCCCATATGTTGCTTTTATTTGATACGGAGTGCACATTACTATGTGCTACTAGGCTAATAGACTTTCCATATAATGTGTTAGCCAATCTAGTCATTATATAAATAGAGTATTTTCTTTGTGATTGTGTTGGTTGACTTATTTGATTGTCAATTTATTTCTTATTTTTTCATTTTTTTTTTGTCTTGATTGGCAACTTTATATTACGAATTGAAGATGAAAAAATCCCAACAAGAAAGGTCCCTAACCGAAGTGCTGGTGTAGTGGGAGCCTCCTGTAAACACAGCCAGGAAGGCAGCACATGCCTCTTCAAAGTTAGCTAAAATGAACCACTGGGTATCAAACTAAATCAAAACATAAAATTAAAGCTTAATGATGAACCTCAGTTGAGCTACCATAAATGTTAATAAGAAATTAGGAATCCTATTCTCTATACTTACCCTTGTTTATGTGCTAAATTTGGATATAATCTTCGTGAAGAGGATTACCGAGATTCCTTTCTTAAGGATCTGCTATCTCCCCCCACAAACATAAATTATAGTTGGATATCCCTCTTTTATGAACCTTTTGTTGGATCTCCCTTTTGCATCAACCATGGATTAAAGTAACACACTGAAATTTCTTGTCTTCCCCTTCATTGTAATTACACTGAAATATTAGTTAGATATCCCTTTTATATTTGTCTTACTCCATGATTGTGTGTCTAGGCAATATTTTGAAGCGGCAGCATTGTCTACAGGGCTTGAACTCTCTGTAACTGGAGCTCTTGGTGTCCGAACAGTCCATCAAGTAAATATCTGACTAGTCCCAGTTTTCTGATTATTAAAGATAAACTGTGTCTTACCTTAGATTTGGTTGTCATGGCTGAATGTAGGTGGACCCAGTTGCCCAGAGGGTTCTGGTTACGCGCAAAAGCTCTTTAGGTAGTGCCAGTAGCACTCCATCATCAAATGTTACTCATGAAAGTGATGCTTCTAATGAGCCAAATTCACATCAACAGCATACTGAGGCATCTGATGTTTTGATGGCTCCTAAATTTATCAACAGTGTTGGCAATGGATTGGATAACCTGAATCTGACTGAGCATAATCGTGCCACTGATGTAACGTTGACTGCAATTCAACAGGCAGTCATTCTTGCCCATTGCCTTCTTATAGAAAAAAGAGCTCGGGTGGATGAGCTCCAAAGTAAGTTTCCATTTTTTTAATGTAATGATAAAATGTGTTGGTGGCCTTATATTTAGCTATGTAATAAAGGCTGCTTATGTTAGATAATATGTGTACATTGATGTGTAATGATATCAATTGGGACTCAATAGCGAAAATATATGAAATTATTTGTGCTTTGTCATTCACAATATAAACCCTTCAATATGTTAGATTGTTAGTGGTTACTTGGTAGCTATGTGATTTAAAGGAGCAATCCTTGATCATTTCTCTCTCTTCCATTTCAACATTAAAAACATGCAATATGATATCTTTGATGGCCTTTGTATAATCTCTCTTAATATGACCTATCTCATGATCCATTATTTAAAAGGTCGCCTGCTCAAAGTTGCCATAGATGGAAATTGTATTATCTTTGTTTTTCATTGTGCCTGTAGATTCTGGAGGGCTTCTATTACTGTGTTTTGCTGTCTGTTTATCAACTACTATAAACATTGTTTATGTAGAAAGTGGAAAAAGCATAATAAGTTATTGAATTATTGTATGCTTCCATTGCAAGTAATGGATAGCCTTGTATGTTATGATGGCAAAAAGTAGATCTTGGAATATGGTTGGCTTCTGCTCTAGTTCGTATCCCTGGTATATACATATTAAAGAGTTAAGTGTGCGGGGTAAGTGTATTAGTTTGGTGCTCAACTTTTGGGAAAATTAGAGATAACATGCATACCAATAGGATATGGTGGCAGTGGAGCAAATCAATTGAGATTGACCAAGAAGAAAACTGGAGCCAATTTATGGATACAGAGGGAGTAATGGAGTGTTACATAATATGAGGTACGGTAAGGGATAAGAGATTGAGAATGTGTAAACCTGTAGTGAATTGGGTTCACTTGGGAACAAACTGAATAATAGATGATAAGCAAATTACTCTTATTGAACCAGGTAGCAGGGTCCACCAAACTAGGTCACATTTCAGAACACTTGATGTCAATTTGCAGAATGGGCTCCGTACCACATTCATGGTAAGTGATAACACTTGAGTAAGGCTTTTGCATGAACTTTGTGTTTGGAATGGCTCATAACAAATGATAAATTGCAAATGTAGGGGCCAAATAATTTTGTGGCTCTTGTAATTCGTGTTTATGAAGTTGTGAGATGTGAAATCATAGTTTTCAATGTCAAGTGGCAATGGTTACTAATGATAGTGTGTTTGGGTTTTTAGATTTTCTGTGTTTTTGCTCATCCAGTGTTTGGAGCTTCTGTAGTCATAATTTTCATTCTTAGAGGCATTAAGAAACATTAGAAAGGAGGCATCTATGGCAATGGGATAGTTTGCAGTTTTTGGTTTTACAACTAGAAAGGACTGCCACAATTCTTATTGTACATGGGTATGCTTTTTGATTTTTTTCACTGCACCCCAAGGATCACTCCCAAATATCGATATTTGTTTTAGCGTCCGATACATGTTGACATGGGTATAATAAGGTCATTGGAATGGACTGAAAGAGTGATGGATTACAGAGTCTTCCTGGGTTAATTTCTTGATAATACATAGCTTGGTTGACACGCTATTTTCTTTTATCCAAAACTTACTGGACTCCATATCCTTTAATGCTGTGCTTGTACATCTGTTGTTAACATATTTGGTATTGATTTTCGTAAACTAGAATTCTGTTTTTCTATGTTGGCAGAACACATGAGTTTGGCACTAGGCAATTAAGCTAAACCATTTACTTAATGTACTGAAAAGAGACTGATTTGCTGCTAATTGCTGTATTATTATCCCCTCCCTTATCATTATGAAAAAAAAAAATAGCAATTTAAATGAAAGGTAACATGGAACTTTTCCAATTTTTGTTTGGGAAAATAACCTGCTGTTGGAGGACCAATAAAATTACTTACCTCTCTTAGTTTGACTGTAACTTTTGCCTAAAATATAGTCCATTATTAATGCTTCATGTTTGTTAGAGTGTAAGTCCTCTTCTTATTCAGCTTTGTTATTGTCAATCTTTATGTTAATACAAAAGTTGATGTTCATTGTGGCCATAGTATCCTGTTTTCTTTTACTAAATCAAAATTTTTGCTTTAGGCTGGGATATGGCTCCATACATAGAGGCTATTGATTCTCAGCAGTCATCGTACTTCACTGTAAGTTATACATAACTTTTTTTGTTATAAAGGAACATAAGGTTTTAATGTTTAGGCTTTCACATTTGATGTTTCCACCACTCGATTATGTCTAAACTAGAGAGTGAAACTGTGGAAGTCATGAGTAAAATTGAAGAGGACAAGTAACCCTGAAGTCCTCCCGCTAGTTACTTAATCAGAAAAAGTGCTACTCATGATGTATGTGAGCCAGTAATAATCCACTAGAAACTCAAAGCAAGTGTTAAAGTGACACTCAGTGAAAGCACCCCATTATTTCATGGAACAAAGGTGCAGCCACTTTTGAATACAAAAATCACTGTTTCTAGTATTTTTAATTATTCACACAACAGGATATAAACTTAGATTTAGAATTAACATATCCCCAACTTTTTTTAATAAACTCTTGCCTTGGCAGGGTAGGGGTCTTAGTTTTAAAAAGCACGCCTAAAGCGTGCCTAGGCGCAAGGCATAGTGAGGCTTGAGAGTTGGGGCCTTAGCTCTTTGAGGCTCAAAGACCTACAAAAGGCGCGCGCCTTTGCGCTTTTTTCTAGGCTGCTTCTTGCACCTTATTAGCTATTGTGTGAGTTTATTTTTTTTAAAGTATACCATGAGACTTTGTTATGGGCAGGTTTTCTTCAATTCTAGTGGAGAGGGAAATCCCATGTCCTATAATTGAAGAACTCTTGTTATTGATCACATGGCCCTTTCACCTTCTCTTATAATTTCATTTTTTACACTTATTTAATTGAAATTATTATTTCTTTTCTATATGAATAAGTGTGTCTCACATACAAAAGGCGCTCGCCTTCGCCTTGCGCCTAGGCTCCAAGGACTTTTTGCGCTTGGTGCGCCTTGCGCCCTTTAAAACTAAGTTAGGGGTTTGGATACATATACACATGCTCATCTTTATACTAAAGAGGATGTTCCCATTAGATTGTTGGTCCCAAACGCAATGATTACGGTAAACAAAAAATGTATATATTATCATAAGACATTTCTATCTTGTCCATGATCCATAAATAGACTATAAACCTATGGGCAAAAAAAGTGTGTGTGTGTGTGTGTGTAGGGGGGGGGGGGGGGGGGGGGAGAAGGTCAAGGATCTTTTTATTCAGTTGGAAATGAACACTTTTTACTGCCACCATAATAAGTGATTGCATTTTTAGCAGTTTCAAAAGTATTGAATAACTCTTTACTCTTTGCTTAAAAAAGCAAGGAAGTTAATGGGCATAGTCCCTCTCCCCTATGTAGTAGACGGTTTTCATGATAAGAATACTAATCTTAGCCTCATCAATAAGTTATAAATGCTGTATTTAATTATGTTAAATTGATGTATTGATAACTGCTCGACTGATAAACTCAATATTTCATAAGAAATCATATTACTATCTTAAGTTCCTTTTTTTCATTTTAAATCCAAAGGGGGAGGTGATACTTAGTAATTAAGGAGAGGTTAATTATTGCATGAGTATTTAAAACTTATATGTAGTATTGGATTGCTTATTAAACCAACAACTAATGTTATATTAATTTTACAAGCTACATCTCATTTGGAGTATAAAACTTAGTTAATCATACACTTGTTTTGGAATGGAGGGAGTAAGATCCTTGCATGGACTAAAATATGAAGATTGAAGACGAAAATTTCAGATTTGTCATTATATATTGCTCTGCAGGTGCGATTTCTATAATCTGTTCAGTACATGATCCTTGAATTACCTGATATTCCAAGAAAATGGATCATACACAAATATTTTTGGTATTCTAATGCTGAAAACAAAATTTTCAATTACTAGCCTTTTGAGGGTACATAACTTCCTCTGCTTCTATTGTAAACTTTAGATCGAAGTTTTGTACATGCAAATTTATTGGTGTTATCTGCTTATTCTTGTTTCAGATCAAATGTTCATGCAACATCTTGCGTATAAAGTGGGAGTCCACTCGTACCCGTACTAAGGAGCGTGCATTGCTGATGATGAACAAATTGGTAATTTGCACATATTGCTGCTACTGAATGCTTTTCTTCTTCTGTAAATAACTTTCTCCATCTGTAAATAGTTGCAATTTTTTTTTTTTTTTTTTTTTTTTTTACACTATCATTGGTGATTTTTACTTAAAAAACATTGTTCTTTGGAATCTTGTTAGATGCATTTCAATACATACTTTCAAAACATGAATATTTTTTTTAATTTGACTTATTGATAATAGAGATATTAATGGTTATACTTATAGTATGTATTGACGAGCATTATAATAGAAATATTGCAGCTATTTCTAAACAAATGACTTGTAATTGTTTTTCTGTGTGGTTTTATTGATAAACTTGCCTCATCAACATCTGGAACATTGTTATGTCATTAATGAATATTTTGGCACATTTGTTAGTCTCAACATGATAGCATTACACCGGGCTTGGTTCTCCTTCATTTGTTTTTTTTTTTTTCTTGGCATCTGCTGTTCTCCTTTATTTGTTACTCTCTTTGTCTAACAATAGTTTGAACACATCCTATTGAACTCTTTTTGGTATGATCAAATCAATTATTGTTATTTCTTTCATAGAAAAATGAGCATCATAATGGTATCATAGGCACGTAGAGAGTAGAAATTTTGCTCCTTGAATTCTGTGGTATGCAAATTCAGACCTCAACCCATTTTTACCTTTATACTTCCTCCGTTTTTTTTAATTGCACCATTTGGGTTGGTCGTGGGATTTAAAAAAAAATGTAATTTAAAAAAAAATGTAAAAGATGGAGTATGTCAAAAGTCCCCATGTGAAATAAACAAATGAGAGATAGAAAAGGTGGGGTAATAATGGTTGTTATCACATGTGAATAAGGGTAGGTATGGAATTTTGTGTGTGAACATAACCAAAAAGTACAAAAAGCATACCATATAGGGATATGGTGCAATTAATATGCAACTTCCAAAAAAGAAAAATGGTGCAATCTTAAAAAAAAAAAAAACAGAGGAAGTATGTCTTTAAAGTGTTCTATTTTGTAAAAGACCTGTGGTGGTTGATGATAACTACAATTTAAATTCAGTTTAAATACTTCGAGCTGCTGAGGCACATTAAAAGAGCTGGTGCTAGTATGGTAAGGATTTGCAGTAAAATATGCTCCACTGTGTTAATAGACTCAAATTATGTGATATTTAAATGTAGGGACAGGGAGCGGTGGTGACTTTGATACCTTTTTCACTGCCTTTAACGGGTTATGAGTGCTTTAATCCACAAGTGGAGAAGAATAATAATTCACACCAGTTAGATGTGGGCATTAAAGGATATGAAAAAGACTTAGGAATGAGCTCATATACTTTTCAAATAGAGTCTAACTGATTGAAAGAAGTGACACCTAGTCTTCAAAGTATAAGATTATAGGAGGAAAGAGCTGAATATTGTCAATCCTCTTTAGCTATGACTGCTCATTTGTAGGGTCTAGAAGCCTCTATTAGGTACTGTGACTGTGCATAGCTTATAGTGACGAGTAGACATTGGTAAAACTTTCAAATTTAGTTTACTCCTTGTTTAAAGAACAAATTTGGGCAGCCTTTAAGTTGTTGAAGGAGTAATCGTCTAATCGATATTTTAAAATCCTGTTAGCCATGTGGTACAGTTGCAAAGTTTGGCCTGTTTAGGGTTGTAGACCATTTTGCAATATAGTCTACTTGAGGATGGAAAGACTAAGGGGTTGGACTAGGTATTACCTAAAAATATCAAATTTACTTGTAGGATTAAGGATTCTGGTGTTTAAGAGAGGAGGGCTTCATCAAGTACACTTTTGAGGATGTCTCTTGGAGGCTAAGCGTGAGCCTTTGGATATATTTGGAAGATTTATCAGAAGTTTTAGGATAGGTATTAGTTTTACCCCCTTGCTAGGAGCCTTTACAAGTGATTATGAACTATGAGGGATTCAATCTTGGTAATTTAGGTTGAAAATCAAAAGCTCAAAACCCTTTTTCCATTTCAACGGAGTGGTGGAGGAATGGTGATTTAATTTTATATTGAGGTCACTCTGTTTGTGCTCACTTATGCCTTTTTCAACTAAAATTATAATTTTGTGTTTTGTGATCTTCTTGGACCTTGTGTTATTTAGACAATATTCTTTACATGAGGTTAGGGAAGAGGTGTTTTGGAATCTGATTTAGACAATTTACTCTCTACATTTCTTTGGTCTAGAAATTGGTCAAGTAAATAATTGTACAATTGGTCATCTGACACAACTAGCTGAGTCCAGGGTAATAATAGCTAGAAGTTTTTTTTGACTCTTGTGTAATCTTAGAAGATCATCTTCCCCACACCAATCACCTTCTTCACCTGCGCTTTTCTTTTATACTCAAAGAAGCTCAAAGCTCTGGTTACAGCTGCCATTTCTTTTCCTTTTTGTGCTCCCATGATTACAGGTTCAAGATCTTTATGAGCAGTCACCACAAGTGTTGGAAAGGGTTCATTCCTGTTTTGCAGTCTTTATACCGCCTGTACCTGTACTCAGAAAGTACGTTTCTTATGTAAATTTTCTTTTATTCGTGTTTGTTAATTTGCGTAATTTTCCACTGTTTGAATTTACAATTTCAATTTAAAATTATGTTTTTTTAGGGAGTATGGTGAGCTTCTTATTGGTCGCGGCTTGATAGCGGAGGCCCTTGGAATTTTTGAAGATTTAGAACTTTGGGATAATTTAATATACTGCTACCGGTATAGTGAAGATAAATAAATGCATTTTCTCACATCTTCTTTCTTCTGTCATTATTTGCTTACTCCATATTTTATAGAATCAATTAAGGAAAGTAATGCAAATGTTAATTGCAGCCTATTGGAGAAGAAAGCAGCAGCAGCTGAACTAATCAAGGCACGGCTGCTGGAAACACCATCTGATCCAAGGTTATGGTATAATATCTTGCATTTCCAAATCTAAAATTTTTTAGTGTAGCTAATTGATAATGCTATTTAAGCTAAGCCTCTATTATATAGGTGCTATCTTCAGTTTGCTTTGAGTTTTTTGTTTTTATCAAATTGTATTTTGCATCTAATACTCCCTTTTTTTTTTTTTTTTTTTTTTTACATTTATGATACTATGAAGGGTTTTTATTTTTTTTGCTCTTCTTATGTACTCCCTTCTCGATTTAGTTGGACCACTTTAACTAGCGCATGAAACTAGGTGAATAAATTAACGCAATCAGTTAATTGGTATTGTTTATCTTAAAGTTTATTGTAGTTGGCTAGTGTGTCGTTTTCTTATATAGAGGTGTGAGTGAGAGTTTTTTGTTTTTTTAAATAAATCAAAAGTAGGATGCAAACTAGCAAAGTGTTCCCAAAGTTAATGAAAAATAATAACAAACAGTGGATTTCGTATATTGAAGTGTCTTAAGTAATATAAGACTACTTTATAAGAAAAGTGGTGCAATCTTGGGGGGAGCTAGAGTTTCAGTTCTTAATTTCGTTATGTATGGCCTCTCCACAACAACAAAAACTACAAAGCTTTAGTCCCCAAATGATTTGGGGTTGGCTAACATGAATCATCCTAAGAAACTGTCTGAAGAGGAAAAAGGATCATAGAAAAATAATTAATTGAATAAAAGTTAGAATAAAGTGTGTAAAGTGAAAACAGAATGAGTATACAAATAAAATTTATGAGAGTTTTATTAGAGTGGTAAGAGGATAAAAAAGAGAGGAAAAACATGTGAGTTAAAACATAAAGGTTTGAGAAAACTTTAGCAATGGAAATAAGTAAAGTATGCAAAACACGATTTGAGTAAATAACTAAAGTAAATACTAATACTTCCTTCGTTTCTTAATACTTCCAACACTTCCCTAAAATGGAAATGTCACAATACTTGCAACACATTATAGTGAAAAATGTACTATTTCCCTTATTTAAAGCTTATGGCCCACTAAATTACTGCTAATAACTTCTCACCCCATTTGAAAGTATATTAAATTATGTGAACCTCACTTTTCTTAAATACTCTGAAAAAGTGTGATGTGAGAACCCATACTTATATGAGAATTGATCTAATTTTAAGAACATACGAATAAAATTTAAAACATATGATTAATAAAACACATGATTTAATATTTAGAACATATAAGTAAAAAATTTAACACCTAAATGAGTAAAAAATCTAAACATTTGATTTTAGATTTAGAAGATGTAACTATAAATTTAAAAAACTTGATTAAAATTTAGAAAATAAATATAATATTTAGATCACCAGATTTAAGATTTAGAACATGTGAGTAAAAATTAAGAACTCCTGATTCAAAGTTTAGAACATATAAACAAAAGTAAGAACATGTGACTGAAAGTTTTAAACGTATTAAGTAATAATTTAGAACATATGATTTAAAATCTAAAACATACGATTAAAGATCTTGGAACATACAATTTAAAATTTAAAACATTTAAAAAATTTAGAATAACTAATTTAAGATTTTTAAACATGTGAGTAATAATTTAGAATACTAGATTTTAATTTGGAATATACGAGTAAAAGTGTGTGTGTGTGTGTGTGTGCGTATATATATATATATATATATATATATATATATATATATATATATATATATATATAAGAACTAATCTCAACCATCTAAAATGATCCTTTAGTAATGACAAATCTGTAATTTTGAGGTATAAATATTTAGAATATAGAAAAAAATTTAGAACATAGGAAAAATTTTAGAACATAAGCAGAAAAAATTTAGAACATAAGCAGGAATTTTTTTAAATATAAGCAGAAAAAATTTAGAACATAAGAGAAATTATTTAGAACATAAGCAAATAAAAATTTAGAACATAAGCAGAAAAAATTTAGAACATAAGAAAAAAAATTTAGAAGATAGCAAATATTTAGAATATAAGCAAACAAAAATTTAGAACATAGGAACAAATTTAGAACATAAGCGAAAAAAAAAATTTAGAACATAGGAAATAATTTGGAACATAAGTAGAAAGAATTTAGAATATAGGAAAAACTTTAGAATATAACCAGAAAAAAAATTTAGAACATAGGAAAAAGTTTAGAACCTTACATAAGAAAGAGTTCTTATATAAGGAGAAGTTCTTACCGGATCCCTCCCCTATATATATATATATATATATATATAGAGGAAGGCTCATGTAAGAACCCTCCTCTATATAAGAACCCAATCTTATATAAGAACCAATCTCAGCCCTTTATTAGTTTTGATCTAACCATCTAAAATGATCCTTTAGTAATGGCATTTCTGTAATTTTGAGAATTTCGTATTTAGAACATAAGAACATAGAAAAAAAATTTAGAACATAAGTAGAAAAAGTTTAGAACATAAGCAGAAAATTTTAGAACATAAGAAAAATAATTTGAAAGATAGCAAAAATTTAGAACATAAACAACCAAAAAAGTTAAAACATAAGAAAAAATAATTTGGAACATAAGTTGAAAAAAATAATCATAGCATAGGTAAAAATTGATAACATAATCTGAAAAAAATAATTTAGAACATAGAAAATATTTAGAACATAAGCTGAAAAAATAATTTAGAACATAGGAACAAATTTAGAACATAATCTAAAAACAATTTAGAACATTAAAAATAATTTGGAACATAAGTAGAAAAAATTAAGAATATAGGAAAAACTTTAGAACATAAGCTGAAAAAATAATTTAGAACATAAAAAAAATTTAGAACATAAGCTGAAAAAAATAATTTAGAACATAGGAACAAATTTAAAACATAATCTAAAAAACAATTTAGAACATTGGAAAAATTTTGGAACATAAGTAAGAAAATTTTTCGAATATAGGAAAAACTTTAGAACATAAGTTGAAAAAAATTTAGAACATAGGAAAAAGTTTAGAACATAATTAGGGTTCTTACATAAGAAAGGGTTCTTATATAAGGTGGGGTTCTTACCGGATCCCTTCCCTATATATATATATATATATATATATATAATCATGACATGTCCTCCACATGAATTTTCTCTTCCACTCTGTCTCATCCAACACCATATTCTCCTCAATCCCTAAAGTAGTCATGTCACTCTCAATCACCCTCTTCCAAGTTTTCTTAGGTCTTCCTCTGCACCTAGCATATATATATATATATATAATCATGACATGTCCTCCACATGAATTTTCTCCTCCACTCTGTCTCATCCAACACCATATTCTCCTCAATCCCTAAAGTAGTCATGTCACTCTCAATCACCCTCTTCCAAGTTTTCTTAGGTCTTTCTCTACGCCTCGTGATCCCATCACTTTGACACTCTTCAAGTCTCCTTACTGGAGCCTCACTTGGTCTTCTTTTTACATGGCAAAACAACCCTAGGTGATTCACTCTCGTATATTCTCTACCTCGTGTCTGTTGCGGATGAATTCGCATTTTGAAACTTTATTTCTGGGATCCATCTTAGTGTTTGGGTGTATCTCTGAAGGGTCAAAGAAGATTTTGAAGAGAAATTCTTCCCAGAGTTTTGCAATAGAACTTTGAATTTGTTTAGCAATCCCAGTTTGGTATATGGGTGATTTATTGATGAAATATTAAGTTTCAAATCATTAATAACTTTTAGGAAAACATTTTGTTCCGCTTATAATCTGTAATACGTATAACATTCAATTGAGTACACATACTTGTGCATGGAAATGTTTGCATCAGAACATTGTTCAAGAGAGTCTGACTTGCAGTAGCAACTATCTTGTTTTAGATTTATCTAGTTTTATTGTTTTAGTTGTGATACCCCTCTTTCTCATTAAGTATGAATTTATGTACTGCTAATTGTCTCATACCAAGAAGGTGCACCTTTCTTTCAGGGAGGTCATATACAGATATGCTAAGGTTCTACACAGTTGCGTGCTTGGCTTAGAGTACTCTTGGGTTAGGTTACCTCCTAGGAAGTTTCCCAAGGTGCCTACGAGTGATAACAAAATGCACCGAAAAAACCTTTGTTAGTTTGTGGGGCTAGATATCAGTCTAGGATGTGTATTTGGTGGCTATGTGTGGTGCTCAGGGTGTTACAATAGTTGTGTGGATTTTATTTTTTAATAGTTTGTAATGGTAGTAATCATGTTGTATCTGTGGAATGACTTAGTAATGGATCATGATTGGGATTGGCTATAACAAATCAAGCAAAACTGTGATAAATAGGTTAGCGCATGGCAAAAAAGTTTTCTTTAGGAAAGTAAAATATTTGATTTCTTAAACACTGAGGATATTGTGGTCATTATTTAGCTTAGTGTTTGGGATAATTATTTGCTTACTGTCCTATTTTTACTGTTCTATATCTTTAACGATCATTTTTTAAATATTTTCTGACCTTTTGTCATTCGTGTAAAATATTAGTTAGATACGAATGCTATATCATGAATTGCCATGTGTTATAGCTCCCAATTGTTTTTACTGCCTTTTTCTTGCAAGGTGCTCATTGGGTGGTGTTACAAATGATGATTCCTGTTATTTGAAAGCTCTGGAGGTTTCTAATGATAGGTGTGCAAGAGCTAAGGTACGTTCTGTGGCATGATTCCATTAACTTGCATGGGATTTTTTTTTTCCCTTTTCCTTTCCTTTTCTTAGGGTGCACTGGATCAGGGATAGGCTATAGTAAATTTCTTGCAATATACACTGAATTCACCATTGATGTTGGTGATTATTCTCTTCAGCAGTTCAGCTAGATATTACTGAGTGATTTTTATTTATTTTGTTGCTATATCAACAGAGATCACTTGCTCGCCGTGCTTACAGCCAGGGAGAATATGAAAAGTCTAAAGTTCTATGGTATGTTACCTAGCGATAAAATACTTGAGTAAAAAAAAAAAATGCATCACTATGCTCTATCTTACAGCCAGCCTAGATATCTCCCATCTCTCTACTAAAAGTAGCATTATTTCATGTAGGGAATCTGCCATGGCATTGAATTCACTGTATCCAGATGGTTGGTTTGCTCTTGGAGCTGCTGCACTGAAGGTAACGAATTTGTGTTAGGTATATAGCTTAAAAATGAACTTTCTTTGGCTTGTTGAATGTGTGGTAGTGGTTGCCCTAGTAGGAAGCCCATAAGTTAAGGTTGAATAATGCTCTATGAAGTTATCTGAATCTGATTGAGTCCTGCTGCAAAAATATGCAGGCGAAGGATGTCAACAAGGCACTTGATGGTTTTATTCGTGCTGTTCAACTTGATCCTGAAAACGGAGAGGCTTGGAACAATATTGCTTGTTTGTATGTGCTCTTTTATCTTGTCAATTTCTAGTGTTATATTGTGGAATAAAAACATTCTCAAATGTCGATTGTTGCACTTCGAATTCAGTTGATCCGTATATTTGTCAGCCTAATTTTTAGTTAATCTCGTAATCAGAGTTCATTTGTAAATTATTTTCAGTGTTTTACGCAAACTCTCTTTGAACTTGGGCACTCGCTCTATTGCATGGCTCATCTTAGATTGCTTATGATTTTATGAACTGTACTTTGTTGGTGCATTATTAGTTTTACAGGCTGACATTGTTTTGATGGGCTTATTACCTTCAATTCTTACAGACATATGATAAGGAAGAAAAGTCAGGAGGCTTTCATTGCATTTAAAGAAGCACTGAAGTTCAAGTTTGTCTACTTTAACTCTACATCTCCCTGATATGTTTTAGGTGCTTGTGTATGCATATATTTATTTTAATATTTTATTGCTTTGCTGATTTGCAGAAGAAATAATTGGCAAATGTGGGAGAACTATGGTCAAATTGCAGCTGATGTTGGCAATTTTTTTGAGGTTTGTTGTTTAGTGGGAGTTCTCTCATTCTTTTGGAGTACAGTGTTAAAATCATATGGAATTGAGTAATAACTTAGAACTCATTGGAAACTTTTTTTTTGAAGTAAAGACGCTGTATGAGATGTTCACCTATCAAAGTGTCTCGTACTTGCAAATTGTAACTGATGTTTTCAAAGTGCTCATAATATAACTTAACCATTACCAGCCGTTATTAGAATCAATTTTAACTTGGCCTAATTTGTATCTGTGATTTATATAAAAAAAAAATTCTAAGTTGGAAGACTCCTAATCACTTTTTTTTTTTTTTTTTTTTTTTTTTTTTTTTTTTTTTTGTAAGAACTCCTTGAGTCCTTAACTCCTTTTAATCAAAAGAGAAGTCAAGACACGTTTATAGTAACTACCGTAGTATGCAATTTCATCTGGTCTTGCCAACAACCACCATTATATTGCAGTTATTTTTTTAATTTGAATGTTTCATCAAACATAATGCTCTACTATATACTTTACAATTGACAAAAAATGATATTTGACAGGCGTTAAAAGCAGCACAAATGATGTTAGATCTCACAGGAAATAAAAGATATGATGGGGATTTGCTAGAGAGAATAGTGCAAGAAATGGAAGAAAGGTTTTCTTCTCCATGTTCTTCTAGTGTTGAAGATGATAAAGATTTTACTGACCAAACAGTTTCGGGATCTAAGGTGGCAGAATCACGTGACACAGCGCACTTGATGGAATTGCTAGGGAAAGTTCTCCAGCAGGTATGAGAACATTGCTGCTGTTACTTTCATTCCTCAGCTCACTAACAAACCCCATAATAAGGCTAAGTTTCATAATGACTCCCCAGAAAAGGGAAAATAAATAATTTAATAATTGTAAACAAAGCTAAATTTGGTGGAGCGGCAGCGTAGTTTGGTGGTGAAATGTTCATATGGAAAGGTTACATATGTACATCTTTACAAAGGAGAAAATGCTATTGCAATGTATACAATTGCTTTCTTAGGACAACTATATGATGTGAACAAGACTAAATTTAATGGAAATGCTGGTCCTATGGAAAAGAGTAAAGTGGAAAAAGTTGTTTGTGCACAGCAGAGAGTGTGAGAATTGCGCTGGAGGGTGCACCAATAGGTTAGAGTTTGAGTAGGTCCTGAGTACTTTTGCCCTATTTTCTTTTTTTTTTTTTTGGAAAGTTTGCAAATTGCAGCCATTTAAAGTTAGTATTTTTCAAATTACAGCCATTTAAAAAAAAAAAATTGTAAATTGCAGCCCAAAAGTTGTTATAAATTGTAAATTACAATCTAATTCAATTTTTTCTTCGGTTTGCGTGTCGAAAAATGTTCGGTTAAGGTTTTAGTAGCCATATTGAGCTCAGTGGCAAAAAATTAATGCAAGTGCCTCGTTTTTACAGCAAAAAATAGTTGCCCACAAATCGATACATTTTTGTTACGCAAAACGAGCCACTCATGTTATTTTTTCGCTAATTCCAAGCTCAATTCGGACCCTTATGGGCTTAAATAGCCCCTAAAACCTTAACCGAATATTTTTTGATAGGTAAACCGATGAAAAAGTTGAATTGGGTTGCAATTTTCAATTTATAAGAACTTTTGGGCTGCAATTTGATTTTTAAATGGCTGCTATTTACAAAATACAAACTTTAACTGGCTGTATTTGACAAATTTTCCTTTTTTTTTATAAAAAAATTAATGTTTCAATTTCCTAGGTTTCCTTTGGTTTTTCATCTTTACTCCACTAATCCAACTTAAAATTGGTTTTGTGTACTTTGAAGGATGCTGTGCAATGAAGTAGCCTTTGTTGATTACTTCCTTACTCTTTTTTTTTCCTCTTCTGACTAAAGGGGTTACTGTTCTTTCATGAAACTTTTGTTTTAATCGGAATGATTGAGCTTGGGTGTAGAGTTGAGTCAAATATTTTATTGGAAGTGTTAAAATTTATTTCATATACAGGTCGTTCATACCGTAGGAAATGGAGATATATGGGGATTGTATGCTTGGTGGCATAAGATGAGGGGCGATCTTACAATGTGTTCAGAGGCCTTGTTAAAGCAAGTTAGAGCTTACCAGGTATTGCATCTTGACAATATTCGTCTTTATCCTGTACTTTATTTAAAGCCATAAAGAGGGTGTTTGTGTCAATAAGGGGTGTGGTACGAATTAAATTTAGAAAATTTTAACCTATTTTGGTGTTCAAAAGACTCTAATTTAACTCCTTCTAAGCATGAAAGAGTGTTGATGCTGTCACATAATTGTACCATCACTCTTTCAGTGATTTGGAGATGCATGCTTAGGAGCTAGTCATTCTGTTAGAGAGCATTTCTGATTATATTCTTGTGAATTTTGTCTTCATGTGCTGCAAAAATGCTTTGGAAATGTTTTGCTTGAGATTTCTATTGGTGATGATCATATTTTATCTGATTGAATGGAGTTTTAATGGGTAGGATTGAGTATTCTTGGTTGTCACATTTTCATCTTGACAAAGAAGTAGATTTGTTGGGTATGTTATAAACAAATGATAGTGTTGCTACATGAAGTAAATCATTTTGGCTAAGAAATTCATTTTTCTTAACTTGGGTAGCAAATATCAGTTTGATCTATTTGCTGTTTTTTATTTTTTATTATATATTTTTAATATCTATTTTAAAAATCAAGCTTAAATCAAGCTTGTTTATATTCATTTGTTTTAATAAATGGGTTGAGCTTGAACATTTTAAAGCCACTTTGATAATTGAGTTTGAACATTAACATGTGTAAACTACATAAACAACTCGTTTTTTTTTTTTTTTTTTTTTTTTTCATGAACTACTCATTTATATATGTTATGAACAAAGCTTATTTGTCAGGCTGGCTATTGGCTATTATGTGACAGGTTGGCTATTGGTATTGGTATTTCTGTTTATATTTTTGTCAAAAAATCTCCAAAAATTTTTCAATATTATTTGACTTGAATAAAATAGCTAACAATTTACTGTGTTTAGTTGTTGTGTAAAAAAAAAAAAAAAAACAGCTAACAAACTACATAGTTGTTTAAATAGCACAGGGCCCCAAAATATTTAAGACGACGTGTCATTTGTTTTTGCTTATGAGCAAACTCATTATAAGGAAAGTTAAGCATGTAAACTAAACCTTATTAAATTATTCACAATTGTTAATTTGAATAAGTTGGTTTATCAAGTGCTCCCTTCGTCCTCAAATTGTTGTACTCATAGGTTTAGGAACGCCTATTAAGTTTAAAGCCTGTGATAGCTAACGATTTACTGTGTTTAGCTATGTGTAAAAAAATAACATAACTAACGAAATTTACACTACATAGTTGTATAAATAGCACAGGGCCCCAAAATGTTTAAGACGACATGTCATTTGTTTATGCTTATGAGCAAGCTCATTTATAAAGAGAGTTTAAAGCTTTTAAAGCTTGTAAAATAAACGCCATTAAAGTATTCACAATTGTTAATTGAGTAAGTAGGTTTATCAAGTGCTCCCTTCGTCCTCAAATTATTGTACTCATAGATTTAGGCAAGTGTATCAAGTATAAAGCCTGTATAGGTTTTTTTGTTAGATACTTAAAAAGTGAAAAAAAATAAGTTGATTGCTTGAGAAAGGGTTAGTGAACGGTCTCACATCACATGAGAATAAAAGAAAGAGAGTGTGAGTGAGATAGTGGTGGGGTCCACATCGAATGTGTTAGATGAGTGAAATTTACATTTAAGTAATAGGACAATTAAGGACTAACCAAAATGATACATAAGACGATTATTTGAGGCCGGAGAATTAAAATTTTAGAGCTTGTGATCATATGGTTAATTTAAGATTTTTGAAAAGAAAAAATCTTGTTTTAAGAAAAAATCATTTATGTAAAACCTTGTTATAAACTAAATTTAATTAATATAAGTTCCTAACTAAACCTTCCTTGGACAAATTTTAAAGCTTGGTTGAAAGCCCACCTAAGTTAAATGAAAATGAACAAGAACTAGAACTAGAAAGTGTTCAACATGGCTTGTTTACACCCTTATTGATAGGTGGAGGTCCGACCCACCAGAACCCATTATTTTCTTTAAGTTGCTCTCACAGTTTTATCAAATATAACTCAACTCTCTTAATAGAATCACTAGATAACGTGAATTTTAAATTACCCAATTTTTGACGTGAGATCCTAGGTTACTCTTGATACCGTAGTGTCTATCGTTCTTTTATACTCAATTTACAAAATCTTCGAGCATTAGGTCTCTCTAACTCAAGTATGTAATCTGTCTTTTTTTTAAATTACCCATTTTGTTGTATAATAGTATTATAATATTTTTATTTTATAGAATTTTCTATGATTCTACTCATAAATTGATTATTACTTATCACTTTGCTAAACTTCTAAGATTACATACTTTAATCACTTATTCATTGTTAATTGTTAATTTGTCACTATCTCTATGCCCAAATGATCTTTACTTTTCACACTTGTCAATCCAAAACTTTGACAATAATATTTAAAGCTGTCTTAAACTTCTCACGGTCCCTATGCAAAATTACCAAATTTGAATTTCAAGATAGGAATATTTTAACCTATATTCTTAACCCATAATTATTAATTTAGCATGAAGGTAAAAAAGCCAACAAAATAACATGATTTGACAAAACTACAATAACAAAACCAAAAAAAAAACAATAGAATAACAAAATCCATATCATGAAAATTGTTACTTAAGCCATTTAGTTCTGACACACCTTTTCGTTTTATGTGTGTTTTTTATTACAAAATATTTATAATTTCACAACGAATTTTTTTTTGAAAATTTTATATTTATAAATTAAAAATTATTACGAAGCTAACAAGATCCCACCTAATATATATTTTATTTATACATTATCATATACATAAGGCCAAAGTTTGGTCATATCAGACAAAGATCAGGTTAGCACATTAGATCAAATAAGCAAAAATAAGGTGAATCAAACAAGACTTTACTCAACATAACCCAAAATTCGATAAGTTAATGTAATAGAGATTGGTAGTGAAATTCCAAGTAAAAAGTTGATTGATTGCATTTAAAAGCTTGTTAAAAATAAAAAATAAAAAAATAAAAAAAATAAAAAAAAAATGTTGGAAATTTGGATAATCGATGAGTATTCCTCCGTATGTTTGTGTTTTAATCGGCTATTATAGATATGCAATATAAGAAAATATTTGAGAGTGGGTATAAGATAACGTAGGATAAAGTTAGAGAGATAATGTAAAAAGGTGGGTTTGTGTAGGAAAGATGTAAATAAAGCTAGGAGAGTGAGTGGAAACGTGTAATTAACTAATTATTGTTGGGCCGTAGGGGTAAGATGGTTAAAGAGGTAAGGCTATAATAAAATTTAGCATGGTGACTGGGTAAGTAGAACAACAGAAAATGGACTATAATAGAAGGTGAGTAGAACAAAAAAGAACTGAGAGAGAGAGAGAGAGAGAGAGAGAGAGAGAGAGAGAGAGAGAGAGAGAGAGAGAGAGAGAGAGAGAGAGAGAGAGAGAGAGAGAGAGAGAGAGAGTTTGTGTGTATATACTTGCAACACACCTGTTTGGCACGCTATATGAGGATGTGAGTAGAATAGGACATATAATTTATACCGTTGTAACTTGTCCGTTTACCTAGTCTAATATCTCCCTTAAAGTGCGTATTAAAGTGGTGTGTTGCAAGTGAAAAAAAATGGAGAAAATAATTACAAAAAATGCAGTTCTTAACTAGGCTGTAAACACAACAAAGTGCTTAATTTTAGGAGGAAGACGGTAGAATTGAATGTTTATTGAAAGGTAGAAACTGTAAGGGCTTAAAAGAATCAATGAGAGATTGAAATACTGGGATTTTCTATGCCAATTAAATTGATTGAAGAGATTGGTAAAGTTTCATAGTTCAACACAGAGGTGAGAGAAATTACTAGGAATAGGGAATATTTTACTTTTATGTTATAAGCATGGGTCATGTTATATTGGGGTGGTTGCACACCCTTATCTACGGGCCTTCTCTTAACTCTCATTACAAATTTGTAAAATTTATAGAAAGTTGATATTTCAAAAGTACACATCGTTATAAGATCTAACAAGATCTCACATACAGGTTTTTGTCCTTTTTTGTGTCATATTTTATGTTTCTGTTTGGTATGTTGAATTTTTTCTTTGCTGCTGACATAAATGCTCTCTTTTTCTTACATTCTTATTCTTTTTTCATTTGTCTTCCTAGGGATCAGAAGTTTGGAAAGACATTGTCCAGTTTAGAAAGTATGCGCATGCATCCTTAGAGCTTTGTAAGATATACTTGGTAATATCATCTTCAACTGAAAGCCGTAGAGAGCTCTACGCAGCTGAGATGCATCTTCGTAACACCATCAAGCAGGCAAGATTCTGGACTGTAGTACACATTCTTTTCAAAACCTTCATTTTTTGTATATTTATCAAATTTATTAATCTTTGCCCAACTAAATAAAGGAAAAAAGATAGAACTAAAGTAATTACTTTATGTGCTTTGCAGGCAAGTTCATTTACAGACACTGAAGAATTCAAGGCTCTCCAAGTTTGCCTCGATGATGTTCAGATGAGACTTAAGTCTAACTCGGTGCCAACTTCTTGAAATGGAGCAAAGGATATTTTGTTTGTAAGGTATCTGTTTGGCAAGTTTTCTATGAAGGAGCTTAAATTGGCAAAAAATATTAAGTATACAAAATTACCAACCTTTTGCGTGCTGAAAGTTTGCTAAATGTTGCTTTACCTATTTTTCTCCTTGGGTTATGTTGTTCAAGTACTCATATATGTTAATTTACTCTGTTGATATTGGAAATCCCATACTCTCCTAGATTTTGTTCAATATTCTATGGAAATGCTTTAGTCAGTATGGCATTCAATCACCTTACTGGTTAGGTATAGACACCCTTTTCAAGAATGGAAAATATTGCAGCCAATGCAGGAATATTAGGTATTTTTTTTATAGTTTCACATTTTTGCTAAAATAGTGTTGTTTGCTCAATAAGGAAGTCAAGGGACGCCAATACTCAAAGATCATTCTGATAGAAATAAATGGAGGAAGGGTATCTTTATAGACGACTGTATGAAATAATTTCTTGATTTATGTAGCCGATCCCATCCTTCTGGGATTAAGACTTAGGCATTGGGTGTTGTTAACGTTTCCTTGTAGACTATGACTATTATTATCTTCACTGCTGTATCTGCTGTTCATATGTTTCTTTGAAAAGATCTGCAGTTCATTCTCATTTGCTAAGACTGCTGTTGGCTTGTATTTTACAGGAAGTTTGATAGGCTGATAGGCTCATGCACATTGTATTATCTATTGAATGGTCTTTAGATGTAACTTTAGTAATCGATTGGTTTGCAAAGCTGCTTCATGAAGTGTACTCTATTGCAATAAGTTGCCCTACCTGTCTACCATGCTCTGTTAGTATAGATATTGCTGACAAAATGCAAAATGCCTAAGCTGCTCCTTGTTTTGCTGTTGTAGAATCAGAAATTGTACAAAATTGATCATGACCATCTAGCTGATAATGTGTAATCTTCTGGTCAGTGATTATTTCAAGACTAGCTTGTATATT
The DNA here is from genome assembly GCF_948465745.1 of Chenopodium album. Classification (NCBI taxonomy): domain Eukaryota; kingdom Viridiplantae; phylum Streptophyta; class Magnoliopsida; order Caryophyllales; family Amaranthaceae; genus Chenopodium; species Chenopodium album. Next base: position 15,418,889 of record NC_137847.1, on the reverse strand, counting down.
ACCAAGAGAATTTTGGCTGTAGTACAGAAATCATAGCTAATTTTATTCAAAATTTCTCCCAATTTTGTTGCATGGGGGAAGCCTCTGTTGTTACTTGAATACTATGTATCATATTAATATATTATACTGTTGACACGATCTGAGAGCTTGGTTTTTTATATTTTTTATTTATAAGTTGGTTTGTGTTTTGTTTTCTTTAAAAAATATAATAATGTTGATTATCCTTTTGAGTTATATGTATTTGGGGAACCATTCTCTTTTCTCAATGTCTTGGAAACCAAAAATTTGTTAAAAGTGGTTTCTTAAGAAAATTTACATTGTCTTGCAAAAATGTCTTAATGGAAATAACAAAGACACATAAAATCGAAGAAAGTCAAGTACCCCCTTTTTTAAATTTTTTTTTTGGGATAATGAGCTTAAATAATTATGAAGTACTTGGAGTATACTATATAGTATATACTATGTTCCAACTTAGATATGTTTCGAGTGGAATTTTTATTTTTTATTTTTATTTTATTTTTTATTTTATTTTATTTTATTTTATTTTTTATTTTATTTTTTTTTTTTTTTTTTTTTGTGGAAGGAACAAAATGTTGAGCAAATGTTACCTTCTTTGAAATAACTAAATAATCAATCTAACTTGAATATTAGCATCAATGTGGCATGTAATTTCTAAGTAACCAAACTCAAATTTTGACATTGAATAGCAAAAATTATTGCAGGGAAAACCTTGGGAAGTGACAAAATTTTAAATGTTATTGATGAATTTAGAAGTCAGGAGAAAATTTTGTTTAAGACAAGAAAGTCGAGAATATTGAGAGTGTCTCATTACTAGTAGAAACCAAATGTCAAGTTTCCATTTTAGTTGTTTTGATTTAATTACACCAGATCAATATCTCAATTAAGGGAATTAATCTTTGTTTACAAACCCAAAGCTCCTAGGGGAGTTTTCCCTTGTCCAGCTTCAAAGTAAAAAGTAAGCATAGCTAACATAGCAATTCTAGCATGCTTAATCTCTGCTAACTTCAGTCTTTCTAGCTTCTCTGTGTCTGGAATGTAAACACCATTATTGATGGTTCCTGCTAAGCTCAACGGGTCGAAAAACTTGCCACCAGGGTAACCTTGTTCGCCGGTTGCATTGCTGAAGTTCTCAGCAGTTTTTGACCATGGGGTTGCCCATTCCACGGATTGTGAGTCGGGGTCGAAGAAATCCACCCATCTCTTGCTCTCTACCCATCCCATGAGCAAGAGTTGAGTCCCTAGCAATGTTCCGAATGAGAATGGAGCTACGGCGCCTGGGTCTGCACCAGCCTCGAACCATGGGATCCCGGTCCATGCCTGTCCGACAAAGATCCCGACAACTGCTAGCATTGCCCATCGCCCGTGGATTAGCTCTGCCTCTCTGTACCATTTTAGGAATGCTGGGTCCTTCCCTAGTCCTAGTGGGTCGAATCCGTAGTCTCCTGGGAGTCTGGGATTTAGCATGAAAATGTATTAGTGGAAAGATTAATAAACATACTTAAAGTCCAGAGAAAATTATTAAAAGTGTTTAATTCTACACACAAATTATTGATCAAACTGTAATAAACTCAACAATGAATACTATTATAAACAAAAATAATCCTCGCTATCAACTTATGGCTACAAATTATTAGATCAGACAGAATTTAAAAATTGAAAGTTTAATGACGAATCTTTTAGGCTATAATTGATAAACTAAATTTTATTTACAATTTTAAACTTAAATAGACTATTTGACTAATTAATACTCCATCTGCCTCTTAATGTCTCTCCTTCTCTTAATGTCTCTCCTTTTTTATTGGACAGTGATTGTCGATTTGTCGTACACGAACCAGGAAGAACTTTTATGAACAGAAGGAAAAGTAAATTAATTGGTGAGAGAAAAAACTTACGAGCCATCGAGCCACTCGGGGTCAATGAAGTTGCCACCACCTTTAACAGCAGGAATCCAAGACTTCTTAGGAGCAGCTGCAGCAGCCACAACCAACTTCCTGCTAGTAGTAGTAGTGACTTTGCTGTTAACAACCGCAGCTCCAAAAAGCAATGACTGACTACTCTTCTTCCCGCCCGACACGAAGGGCGAGGTAAACCCATTTACTACAGCTGTAGCAGACGTTGCTGCTGCCATTTTTCTTGTTTCTGACCTGAATTTGCTGCTGATTCACGCAGTCTCTGCTCTCCTCTAATAAACTCAGGCTGTGTAATTGGTTTTTCTGAAAGAGTTTTTCTTAAGAGTGCTGATTTTATGAACTAATTTGTGGGGTTGAGGAGATCAAAATAGACATCTTGAGAGGTGCCAAGTAGGATGAGTGAAATCTAGGGAAGATATGTTAATGGATATATGGTGGATAGATAAGGAGCCAATCAGATGTTAGACTCCATCCACATTTTCATGTTTTTTGGAGTCAGGTGTATTATCATAAATTGTTGTTTTTCTAAGTCATTTTCTTTAATAACATCATTTGTGGTTTTTATGTGCTTACAACAATATTGTAATTGGGACAACTATCTTCGTATACCCAATGTCTCTTTTCTGACACTTTTAAATGTGTGTTTAAAGATGGAAGATATCGACCATAAATTTTCACTAAAATTTCATATATTTTAAAATTTCCCTAAAAAAAAATATTTTAAAATATATTCTAGTGAGATATTGTTTTAGTCTTTTCGATTTTACATATGAAGTATTTCAAATGTCACTATTTTATAATCTTTATTATTTTGAAATTATTCTATTTGCTCTATAATATAGTTACTGTTTTTCTTTTTAGGTGTCCTAAATGTTATTCCTATTTAATTTTTTCCTTTTTTAAACACTATATGAAAGTAATGTTTTTATTGATTCGTGTGTCAAAAAATTATCTCATCAAGGTTTCGGGGGTCATTTTGTCCTAAGGGGTCAAAATTGATCTCAAAATAAGGAAAAAAAAAAAAGGGTTTTCACCATATACTCTTCAGTTTTTTGTATATTCAAAATATACCCATGAACTTTTTAAAATTTATCATATACCCCTGATTTTTCACAAAAATACATCATATACCCTTGATCAATAATGATTGTTAACTTCATCAATCATTAGGGTTAATTATGACCTTAAACCACACGAATTACATTCCCCTGCCTCCGAAATCACCCACATTTCTTTTTTCCCACCCCTAAAACCACCACAAATTTCTTTTTTTTTTTTCATTCTTAAAATCAATCATACGGATATGGTTACAGAGATTTAGAGTGGTTTCAGGGAATGGACAAAACGAGAGGAGTGGTTTCAAGAATGAGGGAAGAGATCTAAGGTGGTTTCAATGCATATTTAATTAAATTCCACTAATCTTGTTGTCATGGGGTATATGATGAATTTTTGTAACAAGTTAGGGATATGATGAATTTGAAAATTTTCATGATATATGATGAATAAACAAAAAACTTAGGGGTATATGGTGAAAAAAAATGCAAAAATGCAAAAAAAAAAAAAAAAAAAAAAAAAAAAAAAAAAAAATAGCGTAAATGACTCGGTTTTGCGTGTTGTAAAATATCCCAATTTGCGTGTCATTGTTGTTTAAGCCGAAGTGAGTCATTTACATTATTTTTTTTGCTTATTACAAGTTCAATTTGGACCCTTAAGAGCTAAAATGACCCCGAAACCTTAACGGGACATTTTTCGGCACGCAAATTGAAAAATAAAATTTAATTTACCGGTTCTGCGCGTGTATGGTGGTCGAAAAACTCACTAAAGGTACGCTTTGCATCCAAGTCATTTGTTTGTGGTATTTTGACTGCTACGCAAAGTTCAGGGTGCTGAGAGCACCAAGCCATATTTCACAGTGTTTTGGCCAATATGCCTTCTTATTATAATTAGTTCATGGACCAAATCCGAGGAGAGGTTGAATGTCCTACAATGGCTTCTCAACAAAGCCAAAGACTGGACGCTTGAAAGAGGATCCATTAATGTTGCAAGGATACTTTTCAATGTCACAATAAGAAGTATAAGTAAAATTCAGAACTCACGACAAAAGACAAAAAACAAAAAACAGGAGGAAAAAAAAAAAGGCATAAAGAAGTAATGGAGAGGTACAATGTCACAATTAATTTCCACAATTCGAGAAGAAAAAGGATTCAATAGATGACATAGCAAAATTTTGTATAGAGAAAGATCATGCGTATAAGAGATTTGGCTGCTATGTTGACTATCACAAAAGGCACAGTTCAAAGAATGGAGAAGAGGGGATGCATCAAGCCTCAAACAAATCCATTACATCCAGGTTTGTAACCCACAAACAAGATTGAAAGGTTGAACTGGATATTTATCTTGTTAATAACGGACACAACAAAGATTAACAAGGGTAGTACACGATGTACTTCCTCCGTTCCTAAATAGTTGATACACTTAACCTTTTTTTTTTCTAAACTTTGACCATCTTCTTGTGATATTATATAAAATAAAACTAGTGTGTGGCCTGGGCGATGCCCCGGGTTACTAGTTTGTATTTGTATAATTTGCTAATCAAATTCGACTGTTTAGATAGTAAGATGACTTGGTTTCGAGTTTAAGTCTTGCTATAAACATTTTTTAGTTGTCAAACTCAATCATTACATAATGGAAACAAATAGTTTAATAAGACACAAATTAACTTATCTAAGTTAACTATAATTTTGTTGGATAATAAATTACAATTAATAAATGGCTAAGATGGTGAGACTCTTAACTTAAGACTTGTTGGTCTTGAATTCAAGTCTTGTTATAAACATTTTTTGAATGCAAACCTAATACATGTGAAAGTGACATCATGTTTATAATGACATGTGGCGCATATTACTGACATGTTGAACTTGAAAAAGGTGACACGTGGAACATATTAGGAACGCTTTTTAATATATAAGTATAGATGTTAATATGTAAGTCATCGTTAAATTAATTTTTTTTTGATGTATACTATTGGCATATCAAGTTTTTATTAACATTTTATTATATATATATATATATATATATATATATATATATATATATATATATATTTGGTGTTTAGAGAGCCACAAAGGCGGGGTGAGAATCAATCCCAGAATCTCCTGGAATCGGGAGGGAAGCTCTAACCACTTGAGCTATCCCTCACTCTCCATTTTATTATATATAATAGTATTAAAAGATTGTCAAAGTTGAGAAAAAAAAAAGTCAAGTGTGTCAATTATTCAGGAACGGAGGGAGTATGACTTTGTGCAAAATTGATGAAAAATGGTTCTCTAAAGCAAAAAATCATAGAGAGCATACATAGCGTACTTAGAGAGAGAAAAGATAGACTTTCAAGTTCCAACAAATTCATACCAAACATCATGTTCAATTCACTTGTGGCAAGGTGTTAGAATTCAATTCCTTTTGATGTATTAGATGCCCTTTTAATGCTTCCTTAGGTTTTACTTTATGTTTTCTAGGTCTTAGATCCCATTATTGTGATACTGTCATCTCAATATTCACTAGAGATTTGATGAGTCATATTTATACAGAGTTTATAGGCACGTTTATGCTAGTTTTATAGTTGATTTTTAGGTCTTTTGTCACTTTTTAGGTTACAAATGCATAAGTTGTCCATTTTGTTCTCTATTACGCTTTGTTTGTGTTATCTTAATGTTTCAGGTAACTTTCATAACTATTTGGACGCTTTTAGAGTAGATTTAATTTGGAAGAATCGGACAATGAAAGGATGAAAAGTCGATGAATCGAGGTCACTCAATGAAAGATATGTGTCTGTGGAAGCTTAGGTTGAGATTCATATGCATGAAAGATGATTATATCATCCACAAGGTCGCTATGCATCTTTCAGAAATGAATTTGAGTTAGAACGAAGGAAAATGATGGTTTACAACGTGTCAAAACAGACCTTTGGTCACTATTTTGATCATAATTTGAGTTCTAAATATCGAATTGAAGTGATTCAAATTGAGTTGGAAATTAGACTTGAAGAGCTTTCCACTGATATAAGCTTTCAAAGTCGACTCTACGAAGCTGCCATCCCAGCGCCTAGCCATCGGGCGATGGCTAAGCCGCGCGCACGAGCCTTCGAGACTGATTTGGCCGCTGGAAAACCATCGGGCGATGGTCGAGCTTCATCTTCCTCACAGCCCTCGACCAGCAACCACCCATCGGGAGATGGATTGTGCGTCTGCAACACCAAGGCAACCTACATCAACTCTGACTCTTTCAATCGACCAATCGTTAGACGACCTTTGTTATTTTTATTTTCTTATCTTATTTTAATTATTAATTTTTAGATTAGTTTTAGGATAATATAAATACTCTAAGGGATTATTATTTTCCCTTATGCCTTTTATACTTTTTATTATTTTACGTTCGTTTGAGTTTTCTCTCTATCCTTGGTTTTTCATGGACAACTCCATGGATTCCTCCATGGATTTGTCCTTGAATTTGTTACTTTAATTCATTAAGGTAATTTATTTCTCTCTTTTAATTATGTTTTATTCCATAGATCTAATTTTTATTATTTATTTCATGCTAGAGTAGTTTATTTCTAGGGTTTGGGAATCCATGTTTATATTATGAATCTTGATTGATATTTTGATTATTGATTTCTCTAATTGATAGTGTTTTATTGTTAATCTTGCAACTTGATCAATTGTTTGATTAATTATTTTTAATAAGAGTTTGAATCGAAAGCTCTTACTTTAAGAGGCTTACCTACAGTTAGCAATTCTGATTGTTAGCGACCGAACTACATATGTTGAATTGAGAGCGTTAAGACTCGACTGTAAGCTTAGCAGTTGCTCTAGATTATTGATTGATTGAATTTTTATTGATATTTAATAGATTTAGAACTATAAACATGGTGAAGCATAACCCTAAGTCTTTTTATTAATTGTTTTATTCCTATTTCAATTTAGACTTCTTTTCATTTCCAACTCGTGATACAATTTAGTTCTCCAATTTCTGAGAGGTTAGATTGAATACCACTCCTTGTGGATTCGACCCTACTTACCCTACTACATTGTTAGTTGGTTTTGTTAGGAATTTATCTTTGACGGGTGTATGACAAACTATCAAGATTCTATACATGTACTATTTAAAGCTCTTTAGAGAGTGAGTGATTGAATGAAATGTTAAGCCTTTTACCAGGTGTTGCTTTGCTTTTATGCTTGATTGTTATTAGACCTTTATAGATATTGTGTCTTACTTGCATAATATTTCAGTTCCCCTCCCCATCAACTTGATGAACTACGCATTTTGGATCCGCTTGTGCCTTCCTTGAAGTATCTGTCGTTACAAGCCCTGACCAACCGCACTCTGTCGCCAAAAGACGTGAGTGCTCTTGGATTTACTTGTCCGCTTGTGTTTCTTCGTGCTCACAAGCCCCATTTTTGTATTAAGGCTTGTGCTCTTGCCGCCAAAATGCTAGAGCGCGCTGCACATTTTGGTGCTCAAAATCCTGGACCGTGATAGTTAGTATCAGAGCCGAGGTCCAAACCTCGCCATAAGACACTCGTGTAGGCACCAAGAAGGGCTACACCAAGATGAAATTCATTGAAGAAAGGCTTGCTTGGCTCGAAGAGAAGGCTGACAAATGGTCTCAGCTCGAAGTCATTGTCACGAGCAAGCCGAGCAAATTGTGAAATTGATGGATGATAGAGATGAGCTCCGTGAGCAATTGAGCTTTGCTCAAGGACAAGCCGATGAAGCACTTGAGAAATGTGCTACCTTGATGCACATTATGGGCAGAGACGCTAGTTGTGTTGGTGCGGTAAAGATCAAACTGCCTAAACCTCGCGACTACAGTGACGCTAGAGATGCCAAAGAAGTTGATAACTTCCTATTCGACACAGAGCAGTACTTCCGAATATGTCAATTGAGTGACAATCAAAATGTGGGTACTTCCATCTAATACTTTTCCGAAGATGCTAAGCTTTAGTGGCGCACAAAGCATGTGGACATCAAAGAAGGAATAACAAAGATAGACACATGGGCGGAGCTCAAGGAGGAATTCAAAGAACAATTCTTCCTCGATAACACAAACTTTGTTGCTTAGATGAAGTTATAAGAGTGCTTCTAGAAGGGCTCTCTTCGCGACTATTTGAAGGGATACTCGGCGATAATGTTGGACATCACAAACATGAATGAGAAAGATCGTGTGTTCAACTTTGTTAATGGGTAAAAGCTAGGAATGGGCGTAGATTAAGGCAGAAAAATTGACACTCTCATTGTTGCCATATGTGTTGCTGAGAGATTGATGGACTACTCAGTCAAGAAGTTCCGTCAGTCCAAGAATGATTCTATGTGGACGTCTACACGCTACGATAACCCGGTTACAAGCTCTCCAAAGGGTACGGGAGTAGGCTCTCGAGTATCGTCCAATAACTTTGAAAGATACCAAAGAATAAGTAGAGGAGGTGATGCTCATAAATCTACTTCAACCCCTCCTACAACTCCAAGGAACTCTAAGGCTAGCACGTCCTCGACAAACACAAACTCGTCAAATTGCATACTTTGTTGAGGCTCACACAAATGGTGGGAGTGCAAGCACAACAAAGAGATTAACAAGCTTCAAATGACATTTCATCCATGTCCTTACAAGAGGCCTTAAAGAAGAAAGGGAAGAATAAAGAGACCAGCGGCGATGATAAGCCCACATGCAGGATGGTTCCATCTACCAAATGAGTGTTATGAGAATGATAGCACCCGAGGAAGAACCAGAAGTCTGATATATGTCGGCAATGCGATGGAGCTAGAGAATGAGACAACATCAAAGAAACAAGCTCGCATCAATGATCCTAAGAAGCGGGAGATGAAGCCTAATGAGTCGACAACATTAGAGAGACACCCCTGCCACAACAAAAATCAAAAACAATGCTCGAAGCAAGCAACAACAAGCCCACAGACACCGAGGAAACACAAAAAATGAATCTCTCAACAGAAAGGGAGTACAGTGGTAAAAAAAACAATGAACCTCTCAACAAAAAGGGATCACAAAGAAAATAGATACCTAAGAGGCACCAGCCACGGTTGGAAGCTCACCACCACAGTATCAAGGAAGAAGCTCCTTAATAGATGATCGAGGAAGTAGCTCTCCACCAGAAACCAAAAGATGCAGCTCACGAGAGGAAATTCAGATATGAAGCTCTGAACAAGTTGTTCGAGAAGGGCCAACCCAAAGATAAGCTCCTCGGCAAAAACGGAGATCCAGATCCGGAGTCGATGAAAATTCAACAAGACTACTGCATCAACGACGCATCAGAGACTCAAGATAGATTAGGATTTTCTAGTTTTTATTGTAATTCTTGTAAGTCGGCTTAAGTGGTGGAGGATGTTAGAATCCAACTCCTTTTGATGTATTAGACGCCCTTTTAATGCTTTCTTGGAGTTTACTTTATGTTTCCTAGGCCTTAGATCCTATTATTGTGTTACTGTCATCTTAGTGTTTACTAGTGATTATGTTCATATGCTATCTAAAGCTCTTTAAAGGGTGAATGATTGAATGAAATCTTAAAGCCTTCTACCAGGTGTTGTTTTGCTTGTATGCTTGTTTGTTATTAGACATTTATAGATATTGTGTCTTACGTAATAGCTCCACTCCCCACCAACTTGATGCACTAAGAACTCGTGTTTCGGACCCGCTTGTGCCAGCCTTAAATTATCGATCGTCACAAGCCTCAAACCACTCGCACTCCATCGCCAAAAGACGTGAGTGATCTTGAAATTTAACTGCCTGCTTGTCTTTCTTCATGCTCACAAGCCCCATTTCCGCATTAAGGCTTGCACTTTAGCCGCTAAAATGCTAGAGCGCACCGCTTGTTTCGGTGCTCAAAATCCCTGACCGTGACACAAGGCCTAGGTGCAATGAAAAGGGAGAATGTACATTTATTCAAAAGATTGGCATATTTCCATTCACATACGTACAAAGAGCCGGCAAAAAGAAGTTCCAAGTTGGATAAAAAAAAATAAAAAATAAAAACATGTGACAAAAGTAATTGAATCCATCAGTATGGACATCACGAGAAGAATGTTGATTGATCAATCATATAAGATATCATAAAGAAATGGTTGTAGACTAGACAACATAACAACATATACATTCATCAAGATAATGCAGGGGTACACATTACACAAGCAAATCTAGATACAATCTATTCACTAGCATTTTATGCGGTTACTAACGCATATGTTTCATCATTAAACAACTGATGTACACATTAACAATGTTAGTGGATGATCATCAAAAGTTTAAATGATTAAAATCTAAAAAAGGGGTACTGATTAAGACCTGGAATCAAATACCATCTGCATTATAGGGGCATGTGGCACTTTCTAAACCCAAAAAATATATAAAATTATTCGCGCCTACATTATTTGCCCCATGTGTGAATAAAAATTGGGGGATTTGAGGGTGGTGCATGGATTGAGAGTTGGTAGATACAGAGTAATTAATATGGAAGATTTGGTAAGAAATCTGCAGGGATTGAGAGTTGATAGATAATTAATAGGAAAAATTGTCCCAAATAATCCCAATTTTGCCTCATTCGCCCAAAATAATCTCAACTTTGGATTATTTTTTAATAATCCGAACTTTAATGTGAATTTGCTTCTAATGGCCCCAAGTGACCTGTAACCTGTTGAATAGGTGAATTTTTTTTTTTAAAAAAATAATTTATATGTGTTAACACCTAATTGGTCAAAAATAAGTTCTTATTTTAATTTTTTTAGAAAAAATTATTAATTAGAATATTTTTTTTCTTGAAACAATTATTAATTACCAGTAATTTAACATTTTTTTAAATCAATTACTAATTAACATTTAACTGACAATAAAACTAATTTTTTCTAAAAATAAATTAAAAAAAAACTAACTAATTTAAAAATAAGTAAAAAAAAAAAAAAAAAAAAAAAAGCCTCCTCCTCCACCACCAGCAGCCCGTCATCCCCCGCCCCGGCGACCGGCCACGTCGGCACCCAGCTTCACCATTTTCCACCGTCAGTGAGCCCACCTCCTCTCTTTCCCCCACTTACCTTGCGCCCACGACGACCATTATTGCCGCTGCCCGATCTCCCCTGCCAACGCACCATTTCAAGCTACTTCTAATCGCACAACATCGCAGCTCTAACACTAACATCATAGTAAGTTAGCAACCTAGCACGCGTACTCCTCGCAACCCCAAGGAGGGAGCTAATCCTGGTGGGGAAGGAAGAGGGTGGGGTTTAAGGGGTTAGGGTTTGGTTCCTGGGTAGTTGTGCGGCGAGGAAAGAGGGCTCGGAGTAAGGGGAAAGGGAGGGGTAGGTTAGCTAGCGTTGGAGGTTAGGGTGGATGGGCCCCGGTGTGGCCGGTCGTCGGCAGAGGTGGCGGCGAGGAAGGTGGTATGGCTGGTGGATTTTTTGAGTTAATTAATTAAAATTTAGATTTTTTTATAATTTCCTTTAATTTTCTTAAATTTATTTTATTTTATTTTTATTTTTTGAATCAATTACATGCTGACATGTGTCAAGTAATTTGTGATAACGAGTTAGAGAACCGGGTGGGTCATTTAGAAGCAAATTCAGATTAAAGTTCGGATTATTAAATAATAATCCAAAGTTGGGATTATTTTGGGCAAATGAGGCATAGTTGAGATTAATCTCGTCAATTTTTCCTAATTAATATGGAAGATTTGGTAAGAAATCCAAATTAACCCCTAATTCTTACCTACGATATACCTTCTCAATACTAAAAAGGCAATTAATGTATTAGGATGGAAACCTAGACACTTTTACGATCATTTTAAATCATTAGTCAACTTGAAAAAATAAAAGTAAGAAACAATATAGTAAAATGGAAACGTTGAAAATTCCATCATTCTTATACTACGTAATTCAAACAACCTTTATATGGAAACCTCAATCAAGCATAATCAAGATTCCATCATAACATAGAAAACAAAAATTACTAAAAAAAAAGTGATGACAAAAATACTAATGTAGAAAAATGGAAAATTGGCTCAAATAATTATGTACTTCGTACATCTTAAATTATTACTCAAATTGGTAATAAAAAAAAATATATCTTAAAAGTTAGAAGAAATTTTGTGTTTGTCAAAAAAAAAAAAAAAGTTGTAAAAAGGAAACTTTAAATATTCAAACAATCTTATAATTCATAAAATGATGACATAAATACTAACGTATAAAGATGGAAAATCAGAAAGTTTTACAATCACTTTTAACCATTAGTAAACTAGAAAAAATAAAGGTAAGTTGAAATATTGTAAAAAGGAAACTTTGAAAATTCAAACAATCTTATACTCTTAATTTATAAAAAATGACAAAAATAAATATGGAAAATTAGAAACTTTCACAATCATTTTAAACCATTAGTCAGCTTGAAAAAAATTAAAAGCAAGAAGACATATAGTTAAATGGAATCTTTGAAAATACCATATATTTTATAATTCAAACAATCTTTAAATAAGATGGGTGTACAATAAATATAATAACATCAGATGTGAAGTTATTCTAAAATAATGACAATTAAAGTTAACTCGATGCACAGTAAAAATTACCTAATTTTTCTTTTCTGTTTTACTTGATCTATTTTGACTTTCATACTATTCACCATCCCTCCTTTGACCGTATTGTGTAAGGAAAAAATATTCATGTGGGATCTTATTGAATTTGTCTCAATAACTACTAGAACGTATTGTGTAAGGAAAAAATATTCATGTGGGATCTTATTGAATTTGTCTCAATAACTACTATTATAATATATAACTTTTATGATTTTACCTTATGGAGAATCAAATTTATTGATCGTTAAAGAAACATGTCAAGTCAAGTAAAAAAATATAGAGAAAGTATTATTTGTCAATAAAAAATAGAATGATTTCCCTAGAAATTGTTTAAATCAAAATTAATTCCTATTTTGGGTCATTTAAAAACAAATTTCCTGAATTGTGTCCACGTAAGATTTGGTTTTACCTTGATTTTTTTTTTTTTGTTTTTTGGTTTAGTGTAGAGCCGCAATTGTTGATGACGGTTGCATATATAACCACAATTAATGGTAGCGGTTTTATATTTTACAATCGCAATTGTTGGTAGTGGTTGTATTTGTATAACCATAATCCGTATTAGCGGTTTTACTAGCAACTTTTTCAATTTTTGACAGTCCCACCTCCCACTTATATAACATCTTCCAAACCTGAAAGCATAATGATGTAGCAAGCTATTAACCAATAAAAAAAATAAGATAAGGAATTGGGATGAATAAGGCATAATGCCATTAGTAGCCAACTGTACCGAACCAACTGAAAATGCAATACACCTTGACAAAAATTCTCAAAAGTAGACCAATTAAGAAATCAAATTTCATTTACTCAAAAATAAAAAAAAATCAAATTTCATACTAAAAAACCGCCAACAGTGATTCCGGTTTTAATGATAAAACCGCTAATATTGATTGCGGTTTTATTATTTAAACCGTTATTGCCACTAGCGGTTTTACTTATTAAAAAATGTTTGAAAAAATTAGTTACCTGATTCCACATGAACACTATTTAGGGAATTTATTTTTAAAACGACCCAAAGTAGGAATTAATTTTGATTCAAACAATTTCTATGGAAATCGTTCGTAAAAAATGCTCTATTTCCGAAAAATTATAATGTATATAGGTAAATTTATTAAGTTCTATAAAAAATTTCTCTTAAAATCACGTTTTAATTTGTTGTACACTACGGAGTATAATTAATGATTGGTTTTTCTAAGGGGAAAAAAAATTCCCAATAAATACGGAGTATTTGATAATCTAATATATATATATATATATATATATATATATATATATATATATGTAAAGGGGAGTTTTTTCCCTAGTTTTTATAGAGCCACGTAGGATTTAATTTTCTTAGCGCGCCATGTAGGTTAATAAATTTTAGTCGTAGCCAAGTAAATATGAGATTATTAATTTCTTTTAGAATTAAATAATTCAAATGACACGTAAGCAAAATTGACGAATGAGATTTCCCAGTTTAAATTAATTAAATATAAAATATTATCTTTTGATATTAGAAATTTTATCTAAATATATAACAGATTTTAGCTCATAAGTATATATATATATATATATATATATATATATATATATATATATATATATATATATATATATATATATATATATATATATATATATATATATATATATATATATAAAATTATGTTAAAAAATTCAAACAAATCGTGCATCGCACGGGCTTCATCTAGTGAAGAATATTTAAAACCTTAAAAAAGTAAGGTTTAATGTATTATTTGAAAAGTAATAAAGACAATTAATTCCTCTATTACAAGATTTACCACATTTTTTTTTCCAAACATTTCTCTATTTATTTTATTAAGGAAAAATATACACTATTAATCCCAACTATGACTGATTTACTTTTAATAAGCCCAACTATGGTTTATTATCTAATAATCCTAACTATTGGTGGTGTTTTTCAAGAGTAGTCCTAGTAGGTGAGTAACCTATTGAAACCGGTCAAAAACTGACGTGGCCATCCATGTGTTTTTTTAGATAATTTTTTTTTTCTTTTGGACTTAAATCCATCTTAGCTGTAATTTGAACTAGATTTCTCTTTCTAAATTTTATCCTGTTACTTCTTTCTCACTTCTTTCTTCTTCACTCTCCTCCCCTGTTATTCGATTTTTAAGGAAAAAAAAAATTAAAAATTAACACCCTTCAAGTTTGCGATGGCTGGTGGTAGGAGTCATGGCGTTGGGTCTTCTGCTTTGTCTTCAAGCTCAAGGGGAGGGATGTATTCAACCACGAAGTGCAGTTGTGGGTTGGATGCAATTGTGCGCAGTGAAGAGGGGCCCTAATGTTGGTTCCAAATTCTTTGTTTGTCCAAAATGGCCTGTAAGTACAATGAATTTTTTCTTAATTTATGTCGTGGGTAATTTGACCTTACTTGGCTTAGTTAATTGGTTAATATAAATTGGAGGTTATAGAAATTGAATTGAAATTAGGGTTTACTTCAAATGTGCAGGACACTGAATGCAATTTTATGAAGTGGGTTAATTGCAACAATGGTAACGACTTGAGATTTCAGATTTTTTAAAGGGAAACAACAATTGCATAATTGAATATGCAAAAGAGTATGCTAGAAGACAAAGTGAAGAGATTGCAAGGAAAGAAGGGACACTTTGTTGATGAGGTGCAAGAGATGAAAGCAGAAATTAGCCAACTAAGAATTGAGCTCATGAGATCTTCAAGGAATGAATCTAATTTGACATTGGCCTTGTTTTTCTCATGGGTTTTTTTTGGCATTGTGGTTTTCATGATGAAGTAAGGTTGGAACTTGGAAATTAATGTAGTGGTGTGATGTTGTAATCCAAGTATGTTAGGATTAAGTAGTGATAGCAGTGTTTAGGAATTAGAACTTGTTGGTTTAGTTTGTAACCTGTGATGTTGTATGCAATGGAAATAAAATTCTTCTTTCTTAATTACATGTGTCAATTGATTTAAATTCAGTGCATTGCAACATTGATAACTTAGAATAATTGTTTGAACAAAATACTTCTAGCCAAATCCAAAATATCAAGCTACATTACAAGTAATCTGCTGGAGTTCTACTATGTAGCCAAATCCAAAATATCAAGCTACATTACAAGTAATCTGTTGGAGTTCTACTATGTAGCCAAATCCAAAATATCATACTAGATTCATAAACAACTTAACAAGATAATTGTTTTATACATGCACAAAGTGCTAAAGTTCTACTGAGTTGGGTTGTGTAGGGTTGTCTACTGACTTGATTGACCACCAATGATGTAATGCAAGCTTTGTTGGCTCAATGCTCTACTTCTGGTGGTCATAGTGGTTGTTGTCCCTGCTAACTCCCTTGTAGATCTGCCCCTCACTTGTTCAAAATATGTAGATTTGATTAGAGAAATGATGACAGTTGTGAATTAATAGTGCATGTAGTTGGGTTATCTACTTACATTGTTAAGTATAGACCCATCTTCACCAAAGAGAACTCTAACTCCCCTTGGCCCTTGTGAGTTGGCTCTTCCTCTTCCTCTTCCCCTACCACCTCTTCCCTTTTCTTGTCTAGTTGCTACAGGTGTAGGTTGTGATGAAGCTGAAACACCTGCAGAATGTTGCCCTCCTCTTGCACCTTTTCCAACCCTAATTGTTCTTCCTCCTCCCCCTAGCAGTGTGGGTTTTGCAGAGATATCCTGGTGTGCAGTAGGTGCACTCTCAATTGCAGCCAAAGTGGTTTGGACTGGGTTGCCCTCTTTCCTAGGCCTCCCCCTAGCCTTTTTCTAGGGTGGTTCAGTTGTGATATTTGCAGTATCCTTATGTGGGCATCTCCTCTTATTATGTTGTTTGGATTTACAAATAGAGCAAGACATTTCAATACCAGTCTTAGTTAAAAATCCCGGTTTCTTAGTGTAACACCCCCAAATCTGTAACACCCCCAAATCTCCCTTTACGGAAATACCAGTATAATACGTATAGTTATACCGTAGAGATAGACTTGGGCGTATTACCGCCGCGTGATTACGCAAGGCTACTCAAACTTACTAAACAAAACCAATACTTTGCAGCGGAAAACTTCAATACTCTTCTTTTTATTAATACTTATAAAAATAGTAACATTAATATGAGTACCCAAAATAAAGACAAGACCAACATTCCTAAACTAGGTGAAGCAAATCCCTGGACTCCCATATGCTCATTCATGACTCCACCTGAAAATAGTCAACACTGCTTACCGTTACGGTAAACAGGGCGAACCAAAAAAAATAGGAAATACGGATTAGTAAAATATGCTAAGTACGATAAGTGCAAGATAATGTAAACTCAATTTATTTGCAAACATGCTTTAAAAATCAATTCCGATAATTAATCCAATAATTTCAAAACTCATTATTCCAAAACCGATTCCAATGATTCAATATTCAAAATAATAGTTAATAAAACCAATTCCTTTATTAAGAACCAATTTCTTTTAATCCAATTCCTCACCCAAATGTGCACACCCCCAAACTAGTCTCCTTATATTACAAGGCTATTCTTGAGGAAAGACTCGATCATACAAAGTCCAAGGCCTTATCAATAAACCAAATCCTCATAGTGGGATTACCAACATGCTTATAAAGCATTAATAATAATAATTCAATGGTTCAATAAATCCTTTTAATATCCAATAGTTCCAATATAATTCAAAATCCTTTTTAATAATTCCACATACTTTCAAAATCAAAACCTTTTAAATAAATACTTGAGAATAAAATCTCATATTAATAACTTTTCAAAATCAATGACTCTTCTTTGAAAAACCTTTTATTTAATTCAACAAACTTTTTAAAATCTTTATTTAAACACGATAAGTAATTCAAACCATTCAAAACATGATTTAAAAATCAATCATTCAAAATACTTTTATTAAAATCAATATCTTCAAACATAATTTATTTCAAAATCATAATTCAAATCAATTTAATATAATCACTAATCAAATCATGTAAAACATGTTATTCAAACCAATCACTTTCAAAGGTATCTAGCCACCTAAACTTACCTTGATCCTTGCTAGAAAAATCACACAAAAAGAACCTCAAGAACATTGATTCCGAATATCAATCAACACTTCGCACTTTCAAAGTTCAATCACGAATACACCTTACAAATAACATAACCATAAGGTTATCACAACATAAACTAAAATCTAATGTGCATGGACTATAAAACTCTTCTAAAATAATACTTTAACATAAAATTATAGCTTTGAAATAGGTATTTGTATTTTAGAAAACTAACCATGAAGAAGATAAAAGAATAGGATTAAAGAGAATTAAATTTTCGTAGGAAAGAATAGGCAGAACTTGCAGAGGTCATAACTCCTTCAATATAACTTCGAATTGGGTGATTCTTGAGCCTAACCTCAAGGATTTTTCGAGAGGAACAATCTTTTGTGAAACATTAATACCTCAAAAACTGACCAGAAGTGCCCAAAAATTGGCTTCAAAGATAAACGGGATGATTTGTGTAAAAAGAGGAGAAGAAAAGAAGAGAATTGGTGTGAAGAATGTGAGAGGTATGGAGGGGTATTTATAGGCTAGATCATGCAAGAATTATGGAAAGAGAATTTGGGAAGAATTATGGTAAGTAGGGTTTAAGGGATTACTTGGAGAAGTGAGTAAAGATTTAAGGAAAGTTTTGATATTAAAGAGATTATGTATAATTGAATATGGAAGGTATGTATGTCATGAAAAATAATAAGGACATTGGAATTACTTGGGGAATAATTAAGAAGAATGAATGACAAGAAAATATGATGATTAGATATTAAAAAGATGGAGAAATAGAATTAAGGAAAATAAGAGATTTTAAGGAGATAATTAAAAGTATAATTTACCAAAATAAGTCACCCAAAATCCATCATGGTGGCTTTAGATATTTAGGGAATTAATTTGCTAATTTTAAGGAATTAAAAATAATTGTGTAAATAATATTTATTGTATAAAATAATTAATTAATAAAATTCCAATTATTCACTAAATAAAATAACTAAGAAAATCAGATTTTCTATACATAGAAAATCCGAAAATCATAGTCATTAAATTAGGAATTTTCGGCCATCTTAAATAAATAATAAAATATAGTTTTATTTAATTATAATATCCGGAATATATATAAATAATCCGGTTTTTAAATAAAATAAATGGATAATAAATCTTATCCAAAATCCAAAAATAATAATTGAGTTTTAAAATCTTTTTGGCGCCAAAATTCAAATATCATTTTGGCTCCAAAATTCAAATAGAAAAATAAATTACTTAAAATACCCTTTTTAGAAAATACTAATTAATTAATTAATTAGAAAATACGTTTCAAAAATACGGGGTATTACAAAATCTCCCTCTACGGAAGTACTAGTATAATACGTATAATTATACCGTAGAGATAGACTTGAGTGTGTTACCGCCGCGTGATTACGCAAGGCTACTCAAACACTTAACTCAATAACAAAACTTGCAGCGGAAACTCAATTTTCTTTAATACTTACAAAAATAGTAATATTGTTATGAGTACTCAAAATAAAGACACAAGACCAACACTTCCTAATCTAGGTGAACCAAATCCCAGGACTCCCATATGCTCATTCATGACTCCACCTGGAAATAGCCAACACTGCTTACCATAACGGTAAACAGGGCGAACCAAAACAAATAAGAAATACGGATTAGCAAATTATGTTAAGTACGATAAGTGCAAGATAATGTAAACTCAATTTATTTGCAAACATGCTTTAAAAATCAATTCCAATAATTAATCCAATAAATTCCAAACTCATTATTCCAAAACCGATTCCAATGATTCAATATTCAAAATAATAGTTAATAAAACCAATTCCTTTATTAAGAACCAATTTCTTTTAATCCAATTCCTCACCCAAGCGTGCACACCCCCCAAGCTAGTCTCATTATATTACAAGACTATTCTTGAAGAAAGACCCGGTCATACAAAGTCCAGGGCCTTATCAATAAACCAAATCCGCATAGTGGGATTACCAACATGCTTATAAAGCATTAATAATAATAATTCAATGGTTCAATAAATCCTTTTAATATCCAATAGTTCCAATATAATTCAAAACCCTTTTTATTAATTTCACATACTTTCAAAATCAAACCTTTTAAATAAATACTTGAGAATAAAATCTCATATTAATTAATAGCTTTTCAAAATCAACAACTCTTCCTTGAAAAACCTTTATTTAATTCAGCAAACCTTTTAAAATCAATTCCTTTATTTAAACACGATCAGTAATTCAAACCATTCAAAACATGATTTAAAAATCAATCATTCAAAATACTTTTATTAAAATCAATATCTTCAAACATAATTTATTTCAAAATCATAATTCAAATCAATTTAATTTAATCACCAATCAAATCATGTAAAACATGTTATTCAAACCAATCACTTTCAAAGGTATCTAGCCGCCTAAACGTACCTTGATCCTTGCTAGAAAAATCACACAAAAAGAACCTCAAGAACATTGATTCCGAATATCAATCAACACTTCGCACTTTCAAAGTTCAATCACGAATACACCTTACAAATAACATAACCATAAGGTTATCACAACATAAACTCAAATCTAATGTGCATGGACTATAAAACTCTTCTAAAATAATACTTTAATATAAAATTATAGCTTTGAAATAGGTATTTGTATTTTAGAAAACTAACCATGAACAAGATAAAAGAATAGGATTAAAGAGAATTGAATTTTCATAGGAAAGAATAGGTAGAACTTGCAGAGGTCATAACTCCTTCAATATAACTCCGAATTGGGTGATTCTTAAGCCTAACCTCAAGGATTTTTTGAGAGGAACAATCTTTTATGAAACACCAATACCCCAAAAACTGACCAGAAGTGCCTGAAAACTGGCTTCAAAGGTATACGGGATAATATTTGTATGAAAAGAGGAGAAGAAAAGTATGAAAAGGTTTAGGGAAAAGAAGAATAAGAGAGAAGAAGAGAATTAGGTTTTTGGTGTGAAGAATATGAGAGGTATAAAGGGGTATTTATAGGCTATCTCATGCAAAAATTATAGCAAGAGAATGTGGGAAGAATTATGGCAAGTAGGGTTTAAGAGATTACTTGGAAAAGTGAGTAAAAGAATTAAGGAAAGTTTGGATATTAAGGTGATTGTGTATAATTGAATATGGAATGTAAGTATGTCATGAAAATAATAAGGACATTGGAATTACTTGGGGAATAATTAAGAAGAATGAATGGCAAGAAAACATGATGATTAAATATTAAAAAGATGGAAAAATAGAATTAAGGAAAATAAGAGATTTTGAGGAGATAATTAAAAATATAATTTACCAAAATAAGTCACCCAAAAATCCATCATGGTGGCTTTAGATATTTAGGGAATTAATTTGCTAGTTTTAAGGAATTAAAAATAATTGTGTAAATAATATTTATTGTATAAAATAATTAATTAATAAAATTCCAATTATTCACTTAATAAAATAACTAAGAAAATCAGATTTTCTACACATAGAAAATCTGAAAATCATAGTTAATAATTTAGGAATTTTCGGCCCTTTTAAATAAATAATAAAATATAATTTTGTTTAATTAAAATATCCGAAATATATATAAATAAGCCGGTTTTTAAAATAAAATAAATGGATAATAAATCTTATCTAAAATCAAAAAATAATAATTAAGTTTTAAAATACTTTAGGCGCCAAAATTCAAATATCATTTTGGCTCCAAAATTCAAATAGTAAAATAAATTACTAAAATACCCTTTTTAAGAGAATACTAATTAGAAAATACGTTTCAAAAATACGGGGTATTACACTTAGGGTCCTCAAAGGGGTCCCTAACCCTCTTCTTTCTTGGCCTCCCTGGTCCTATTTTAATGGGAGGTGGGTCTAGGGGCAGACAATTTTAGGCCAATATCTTTCACCCTCTAAGGGTGGAATTGATCATGTCACATGTGTATACATTCAATTAAACACATACAATACAGAAAGTAACCAATTAAACACATACAACACATGTACAATAAATACAGGAAGGGAAAGAAAGTATGTATACCTGCATATGCTTTGAGATAATTATATATAGTATAATAAGAGTCCACATACTCTTCTGCTTCTTTTTTTAAAAAGAAGATAGCTGCACATGCATGACAGCAGGGAATGCCTAGCATGTCCCATTTCTTGTAGGTACAACTTTTTGCATCCAAATTCACTACTACCTGATCAAGGCAGTAGGAGACATTGAAGAAAGTCTTTGAAGAAGGGAAGACCTCATAGTAAGCAGCCTTATTTTTCTCTTTGTTTAACTTTGACTGTATTCTAGGGCAAAGAACAGAGTTTGACTTGAGCATTTCTTGCCTCTTCTTCACAAGCCTTTGCATAAGACCACACCTTATCTTCTCAAGCATGTACAGAAGATGCTTGGTTCTGGCTTGAATAATGTAACCATTGAAGGTTTCAGCAATGTTGGAGGTGATGGCATCTGTCTTGGTTTCAGCTTTAAGGTAAGCTCTACAAAAGGAGGGTGGGTTGTACAGCTTAAAAGCCTATGCTGCATCAATTTTCATTTCAACCAACTCTTGTAAAGCGACATCATAGTCTGCCTTATTATAACACTTGGCAATTTTCCAAAACTACAATTTGAACTCATCTCCCCTGTAGGTCTTGTGCCAGTGTGCAAACACATGCCTGACACAATGCCTGTGTTCTGCTTTTGGCAGAACATTTGACTCAGCATTAAGGATAGCCTGTCATATTCGAAGTAAACACAACAACAAACAACATCAGGCATGTTGTGCAAAAACATTTAGATCATGGCAGATAATTAGTAAAACAAAAGAGTATGACATACTTGGTGCTCATTAGAAATGATAGCAGCTCCATCTCCTTCTCCCAAGTCTAAGAATTGTTGATGATGTTTAAAGAACCATTCCCAACTCAAGTCGTTTTCTCCCTCTATAGCAGTTCAAGCCATATGATACATTTGATCATTAGCATCCCTCCCAACAACACAAAGAAGTTAACCACCCAAAAAAGTCTTTAGGAAACAAGCATCCACAGCCAAGACTATTCTACAACCTTCCTTCCACCCTTTAGTTAGGCCCTCAAAACAGATGAACAATCACTGGAAAAGTGGAAGAGGAATCTTTCCCATTATTGTGACTAGCTCAGTGAGACTTCCAGGGTTGTTCTGTTTCAAACAAGCCAAGTAACCTCCTACCTTCTGATAATGCTCAAACATACTCCCATGAAGAAGTCTGTGTGTTGCATACTTCACCTTGTATGCAAAAACCCTAGTCACTATAATCTTGTAAGCCCTCTTAATGTAATCTACAATCTCCTTGGCAGGCAATGGGGTCTAGTTTTGAACACATCAATAAACTGTTGTGCCACCCATCTGGCTTTCAACTGCCTATTCTTTTGCATGTTTCTGTGACAAGTGCGCTTATTACAAACTCTTTTGACTAGCAATGCAGCCTTCCCAGTATGCCAAGAACAATACACCCTAAAAGGACATCCCTCTATGCATTTTGCTCCAATTCTTTGACCCCTTCTCTTGTTGCTGTCATTGATCACAAGGTTCTTACCCTGGAACACTGCATACTTTGAAACTGCTTCCTTGAAGTCATCCCTTTTGGCAAACCTCAATCCTACTCTCCAATTGAATTGAGAAAAGTCAGTGTTTGGGCTAACTAACAACCCAGATCTCCTTCTCCTGTTAGCCTCAACTCCTTCATCTTCTGTTGTTGTTGGAGTTTCCTCTTCATCGGCACTCTCTTCATATTTTGAAACACTGTCAGTCTCCTTTGCTTCCTCTACTTGATTCTCATAACTCACCTTCCCTTCTATTGCTTCTTTAGCAAACTGAGCAGCTACTTATACTACTTGTGTTGTGCAAGCCTTAACTCTCTCTCTAGCCTGAGTGTATTCCTCATCACTAATGTTAGAGTCATACAGTCCCCATCATCAACTATGGCCTGATTATATTCATCATCTAACTCAGCATTTAAACCATCCAATCCCCCTACAAAATTATCTTCTTCTAACTCATCATCATCTCCATCAGTTGAATCATCACTATAAACTTCCTGAAAGAAGTTTCCTTCACCAATACCCTTCTCCTTCTTACTACTCTCTACTAACACACCTTTTCCTTTATCTACTGCAGGGTTATAAGGGGGTTCTCTTCATCACTTTTATCACTATAATTCCCATATAGAATCTCATCAAGCCTCAGAGGACTATCAGGTTTGTTATCAAACCACTCATAATCATCTGGCACACTAGTTGTTTTTACCACAACAATAGGTTGCGTTTTTTGGGTTTTTTGAGGAGTTGGGTGCTTTGCTAGACCTAGATCTGAAAATGAAGTAGTATGGGAAAGAAGGGCTGAACTTGGGGCAGCTTTTTGTTTGGTTGATGTGGCAGATTCTTTAATAAGCAGCTGCTGGTCAAAAGTGCTTGGTTCTTTTATAATCAATGGTGGGGCACTGGTTTTTTTGGTCCTAGGACTTGACCTAACTTGAGTCAATATAGTTGTAATACCCCATATTTTTATACGTATTTTTCTGATTAATTAATTAATTATTATTTCCTAAAAAGGGTATTTTGGTAATTTAACTTACTAATTAAATCTTGGAGCCAAATCGATATTTGAATTTTGGCACCAAAAGTATTTTAAAAACAAAATATTATTTTGGATAAGATTTATTATCCATTTATTTTATTTTAAAAAACCGGATTATTTATATATTTCGGATATTTTAATTAAGGCAAAAGCTATATTTTATTATTATTTTAATAAGGTCCGAGAATCCCATTTATTTGGCTAATAAATTTCGGATTTTCCTATGTGAAAATCTGATTTTATTAGTTAAATTATTTGGTGAATATTTGGTATTTTATTATTTAATTATTTATTACAATAAATATTATTTACACAATTATTTTAAATCCTTAAAACTAGCAAAATAATTTCCTAAAGTACTAAATAGGAGGGCCGAAAATATGAGCTTAGGGAAGCTCAAAAATTTCGACCATCCCATGTAGATTTTGGGAAAAATATTTTGGCAATTTTTATTTTTAATTATCTCCTTAAAATCTCCTATTTTCCTTAAATCTAATTCTCCATCTTTTTAGTATCCAATCATTATATTTTCTTGCCATCCATTTTTCTTAATTATTCCCCAAGTAATTCCAATTTCCTTAATATTTTTCATGACAAACATACCTTCCATATTCAATTATACACAATCTCTTTAATATCAAAACTTTCCTTAATTCTTTTACTCACTTCTCCAAGTAATCCCTTAAACCATACTTGCCGTAATTCTTCCCACATTCTCTTGCTATAATTCTTGCATGAGCTAGCCTATAAATACCCCTCCATACCTCTCACATTCTTCACACCAATTCTCTTCTTTTCTTCTCCTCTTTTTACACAAATCATCCCGTTTATCTTTGAAGCCAATTTTCGGGCACTTCTGGTCAGTTTTTGGGGTATTTCTGTTTCACAGAAGATTGTTCCTCTCGAAAAATCCTTGCAAGAATCACCCAATTCGGACTTATATCGAAGGACTTATAGCCTCTGCAAGTTCTGCCTATTTTTTCCAACGAAAATCCAATTCTTCTCTTTTCCTTGGTTTCTTATCTTTTCTTCTTCTCTTCTCTTATTCAATTATTATTATTATTATTATTATGGGGGATTTATAAAAAATTATTATGAGTAGTTTTAATTATATAAAATTAGATTTTTAATGATGTTTATGAAAATTAATTTAAAAGGTTCATGTACATATAGTTGGGGGGTTTTTAATTTCATTGTTGTGATTATTTGTTAACCTTATATTAATTAAGGTTATATTTATTTGTAGGGTGTTTTTGATCAAGATACTTGAGAGTTCTTTTGAAGTGTTTTTGGCTAAGCGAGGATTAAGGTACGTTAGGTGGTTAGATACCTTGAAAAAAAAAAGATTGATTTGAATGAGCATGTTTGAATGATTTTATGGTGATTGAATTAAATTGACTTGAATTATGGTTTATGAAATAAAAGTATGTTTAAATGATTGGTTTTAATAATTAAATTGGAGTATTGATTTTTTTATAACATGTTTTGATTTATTAATTTATTATTCGTGTTTAAAAAGGATTGGTTTTGAAAGCTTGTTGGATTTATAAAAAAAAAAGGGAGTTTGAATTATTATTATAGAAGGTTGGAATTGTTGGATTTAAAGAGGATTTATTTAATCATTGAATTAAATTTATTATTTATGCTTTATAAGCATGTTAGTAATCCCACTATGCGGATTTGGTTTATTGATAAGGCCTTGGACTTTGTATGACCGAGTCTTTCCTCAAGAATAGCCTTGTAACATAAGGAGACTAGCTTGGGGGGTGTGCACACTTGGGAGAGGAATTGGTTAAATTGGTTTTAAAATAATTGGAATTGGTTTTATTGATTATTGGGATTTGAATATTGAGAATTGGTTTTGAATCATGAGTTTGGAATTACTGGATTAATTATTGGAATTGATTTTAAAAGCATGTTTGCAAATAAATTGAGTTTAATTATCTTGCACTTACCGTACTTAGCATATTTTGCTAACCCGTATTTCTTATTTGTTTTGGTTCGCCCTATTTACCGTAATGGTAAGTAGTGTTATTTCAGGTGGAGTGAATAAATTGATGCATTGGAGTCCCGGGATTTGGTTTCACTAAGTTAGGAATCGTGGTCTTTGTATCTTTTTTTGAGTACTTATAACATTGGTTTCTATTTATAGTTATTATTAATAAAGAAGAGTTTTGAAAGTTTCCGCTGCAAATTATTGGTTTATTTAGTGAGTTTGAGTAGCCTTGCGTAATCACGCGGCGGTAATACGCCTAAGTCTATCTCTACGGTATAATTATACGTATTATACTAGTATTTCCGTAGAGGGAGATTTGGGGGTGTTACAAAGTGGTATCAGTTTTCAAGGTCCTAAAAAGATTAAAATTGGAATAGTAATTAAAATTGTTGGTAGACTTAAGAGGGCATATAGGATAGATAGAGTTTCGCATTTGTGTATGAGTCAAAAGCCTTATTTTACTTAAAAACTATTTTCCTATTTGTGGAAAGATGAATGAGAAAAGGATGCTCGAGTGCTCTACGGAGGCCTATAATGGGTACGACTCTCTGTCTAGGAAAGGCTCTCCTCAACGTGGTAGGTAACTTTCCTGGGAGACACGGGCTCGACTGTCCTATAATCATGATTCAAGTACATATTTATTATTTTCGAAAATAAAAAGAATTGAAATTATTTGAAACTTGAGTATGCGATTATGTGTGCATTAAAGTTGGTGTGAAAACACCTTGAAGTGAGTATAGGGGGGTCCAAAATTTTGGAGTATTACCCATGGTTGGGTGATTTTGAGTTATACTTGGGTTATTGAGTTATGAATTGCTTACTGCAAATGGATTTTGAATTGGATTGTTTGTGTGATTTGGCATTTAATTAATTGTTTTGCATGTGTGTGTGTGAAACAGATGGAAAAGATTGATCAAATGAGACATCAATATTTTGACATTCATTATTTGAAAGATAGTGGAGTCTCAGTTAGTGAATTCATGACTGGAATTTTTACTTTGGCCTTGACCCTTTGTGAGAAGTATGGTGATGAAGCCTTGACCCAACAACCTTGGATGGTCCTTTTGGATTTAGCCCATTTACCTAGAATTAAGAAATACCAACCTCTCTTTGACAAATATGGGGATGTGATCAAGGAAGATGGAACAATGTGGAATGAGAAGCATCATCATGAAGGGAAATGGTTAGCAACCATGTCTAGCCTTAAGAGGGACTTGCACTATGTGGAGCGCAAGTATGAACCTAGGAGGAAAGTTGTGAAAATCCCCTCAATCCCAAAAGATCGAACCTTTGGACCTAATGACCAAATGTACTTCTTAAATGCCCAAGTACCTTTTTCATATCCAAAGAAGCGACATGAGTATGTGGAATCTAGTGATGAGTCCATACCACCTCTTGGTAGGAGCAAGCATTACCGTTCTCTTAGCCAAACTCCAAGCTATGAATCTTCAGAACAACCTAGCCCAAAAGTCCATTTCCATGTTGCAAAAAGGCCCAGAACTCGTTCTCAAACTGCAAAAGAAAGAGCCCAAAACCCCAAAGATTCTTCAAGCCAACCTCGTGGGGATGTAAGCCCAACAAAAAGCCCAAGTTACACTCCTGGCCCGGACAGAACTATAAGTAAATCTGGGTCAAGCTCATCAGGCCTTATTCCAAGCTATAGTGGTTATAACCCAACTCTCATGGCCGAACCAAGTAATAGAAGTGAGGATCCGGGTTATGATCCTATTGAAGATGGTTATGCTCATAGTGTTATTTGATTGATTGATTTTGAACTATGGTTTTGTTTGATGTCTCAATAATTGTCCTAAATGACAAAGTTGTATTTTCATTAATTATTAATGAAATAAAATGAATTATTTGAAATTTCTCTATGTTGTTAAGTGAATTAAATGCTTATATGATAAAACTTGTTTTAATTTTCAAAGTGTGATAATTAATCCCAAGAAGTATGTCTCCAAGAATGAGGGATCAATTAAGGAGTAAGCGCACTGGTTCCAAAGTTGGGAAGGTCCTTAAGCAGTTAGCCCATATTACTGAGAACATCACGAAAGTGGTGAAAAGGGAACACCGAAATCCCGAGCTTGATTCCTATAGTGAAGTCTTTAAGAGGGTAGCTGTAGCTAAGCCACCTGTTTACTTGGGAAAAGAGGACCCAGCCAGCCTTGAAAACTGGATTAGGGAGTTTGACAAGTTAATTGATTCTATCAATTGCCCAAGTGAGCTGAGGGTGAAAAATGGGGTTTAATACTTGAGGGAGGAAGCTGATTTATGGTGGGCCCAAAGAAAAGATGAGTTGTTGAAGAAACCAAACTTTGGGTGGGATGAGTTTAAGGAAGCCTTGAGAGAAAAGTTTTACCCTTCCTACCTGAGAAAGCAGAAGTGCATGGAGTTTACCAATCTAAGGATGGGGAACATGTCAATCAGTGAATATTACAACAAGTTCATTGAGTTGATGAGGTTTGCCCCGGAAGTAGTCCCCACTGAAACCATCAAAGCTCAGAGATTTGAGCAAGGCTTAACCTTGACCCTCCAAGGGAAGCTAGGGGGAGTGACCTTTGAGACCCTGGATGAAGTTTATGGTCGTGCAACCCTTTTGTACAGAATTAAGGGGAGAGAGATGGAGCAGGTTGAAGAGAAAAGGAAGAACCCAACTCTTTTCACGGGGGTGAAAAGAGGCACAAGCCCAATGGGAATTAGCAAGGGAATTCTGGTGATAGGAGGGACAACAAGGGAAACTTTGGGAAGGGGAATGGAGGCCAGTCGTCCAACCATAAGGGGAATAGGAACCAAAGGGGTGAGAAACCCAAGAGGAGGTATTTTTGCAAGCGGTGTGAGAAAGACCACCCAGGGAAGGACTGTGAGGGAAACCCGGTAACTTGTCGTTACTGTTAGAAGTTGGGACACCGTGAGTATGAGTGTTTCAAGAAGGAAGCTGATGTTAAGTCTGGGAAGGTGAAAGAGTCTAGTGCACCTAGCAAACCACCTCAGTCTAGTGGACCTACAACCAAGGCTGGAAACAGTAGCGGTGCGGGAAGTGCCCCAAAAGGTCGTGTGTTCATGATGAATAGCCGTTAGGCTGAGTCTGCTAATGATGTGGTAATTGGTGTTTTCTTTATAAGTTCTTCTCTAGTGAGAGTTTTGTTTGATTCAGGGGCGTCGCATTCTTTTATTTCTAAGAAAGTAGTTAGGAGTCTCGGTTTAGAGAGTCCTGAGTCAGTTTCTCTAGATGTGTCTATCCCGTTTGGGGAAGTGAGGAGTTGTTCAAGATTGTTTTTGAGAGTGCCTATTTCCATCTCTTGGGTAGAATTTCTGGCTGATTTGATCGAGTTCGATTTGAATGACTTCGATGTAATTCTGGGTATGGATTGGTTGGGAAAGTATGAGGCAAGGATCGATTGTGCGGCTGAAAAGGTCACCTTAACTAGCCCAAATAAGACCAAAGTGGTATACAAAAAGGAAGGGAAAAGCTCAAGGTCGAGAATTGTGTCTGCAATGCAACTACAGAAGCTGGTTAAGAAGGGTTATCCTTTGTTCTTGTGTAGTGTTCAAGAGGTTGGAAGTGAGGAAAAGAAAGGTGAGAAGAGTATTCCTGTGGTAGATGAGTTTCCAGATGTATTTCCAGACGAGATTTCGAGTATGCCGCCAGTAAGGGATGTTGAGTTCACTATTGACCTAGTGCCTGGAACTGGACCTATCTCTAAGGCTCCATATAGGATGGCTCCAGCTGAGTTGAGGGAGTTAAAGACCCAGTTGGATGATTTGTTGAAGAAAGGTTATATTAGGCATAGTTCATCACCCTGGGGAGCCCCAGTATTGTTTGTGAAGAAGAAGGATGGAAGTATGAGGTTGTGTATTGATTATCGGGTGTTGAATAAGGTAACAGTGAAGAATAAGTATCCATTACCAAGGATCGATGATTTGTTTGACCAGTTGAAAGGAGCAGGAGTATTTTCAAAGATAGATTTGAGATCGGGTTATCACCAGTTGAGAATTGTGGAGCAAGATATTGCAAAGAGTGCTTTCAGGACCCGTTATGGTCACTATGAGTTCACAGTTATTCCATTTGGTTTGACCAATGCACCTGCAGTGTTCATGGATTTGATGCATAGGATTTTCAGGCCATACTTAGACAAGTTTGTGGTAGTGTTTATTGATGATATTTTGATCTATTCAAAGGATGAAGAAGAACACAAAGAGCATTTGAGACAAGTGTTACTATGTTTAAGGGAGCATCAGTTGTATGCCAAGTTGTCTAAGTGTGAGTTTTGGTTGGAGGAAGTAGCATTTTTGGGCCATGTGATTTCCAAGGACGGAGTTTCAGTGGACCCAAGCAAGATTCGAGCTGTGAGTGATTGGCCAACCCCAAAGAATGTGTCGGATGTAAGGAGTTTTCTGGGTTTAGCAGGCTATTACAGAAGGTTTGCGAAGGATTTTTCGAGGATCGCGAAGCCCATGACAAGTTTGATGAAAAAGGAGCATAAGTTTTTATGGACTCCAGAGTGTGAGGAGGCATTTAAGATCTTGAAAGAAAGGTTAACCACAGCACCTGTGCTGGCTTTGCCGGATGGAAGTGATCTATATGACGTGTATAGTGATGCGTCGAAGTTGGGATTGGGATGCGTGTTGATGCAAAATCGAAGAGTGATTGCGTATGCCTCGAGGCAGTTGAAGGTTCACGAAGGGAATTACCCAACCCACGATTTGGAGTTAGCTGCAATAGTGTTTGCCTTGAAAATTTGGAGACATTACTTGTATGGGGTGACTTGTAGAATTTTCACAGACCATAAGAGTTTGAAGTACATTTTCACCCAGACGCACTTGAATGGGAGGCAGAGATGATGGTTGGAGTATATGAGTGATTATACATTAGATATTCAGTATCATGAGGGAAAAGCTAATGTGGTGGCAGATGCTTTGAGTAGGAAGTCAGAGCATACAGTGAATGTGATGGTAGTACCAGATCAGTTGTGTGTGGAATTTTAGAAGTTGAATTTGGAGGTAGTGGGACATGATGAAGTGGCTAGGATGTTGAATGCCTTGGTGATTTAACCATCCATTTATGATGAGATAAGGGAAAGTCAATTGGAAGATGAGAAGCTAAAAGCAATAAAGAAGAAGATTGATGAAGGAGAAGTGTTGGATTTCACCATTTGTGATAAGGGGAGTATTCGATTTAAGGGGAGATGGTGTGTACCGCAGAATCGTGGTGATCTGAAACAAAGATTGATGGAGGAGGCTCATAATTCTCCTTATTCAATGCATCCTGGAGGGGATAAGTTGTATAAGGACATGAAAAAAACTTTTTGGTGGCCCAATATGAAGAGAGAAGTGGCTGAATTTGTGGCTAAGTGTTTGACATGTCAGAAGGTGAAGATTGAGCATCACAGGCCTCAAGGAAAGGTCCAATCCTTGGAGGTACCCAAGTGGAAATGGGATTCGATTTCTATGGATTTTGTGGGAGCTTTGCCAAAGACCAAGGCAGGGAATGACACTATTTGGGTAATAGTGGACAGGTTGACAAAGTCAGCAGCGTTCATACCCATGAAGAGTACTTGGACTATGGATCAGTTGGGAAGAGCATACGTGAAGTTTGTGGTGAAGTACCATGGGGTACCCACGGATATCATTTCGGATAGAGATTCAAGATTTTTGTCCAACTTTTGGAAAAGTTTGCAAAAGGCGATGGGAACTAAGTTGCTAATGAGCACAGCGTTTCACCCAGCGACAGATGGTCAAACAGAAAAAACGATTCAGACATTGAAGGACATGTTGAGAGCTTGTGTGATGGAGTATCAAGGGTCTTGGGAAGACCACGTGGATTTGATAGAGTTCTCTTACAACAACAGTTACCATGCAAGCATTGGAATGGCACCGTTTGAAGCATTGTATGGTCGGAAGTGTAGAAGCCCAGTTTGTTGGAATGATATAAGTGAGACTATGGTTCTTGGACCAGAGATGATTGAGGATGTGGTAAAGCAGGTCAAGTTGATCCAGGAAAAGATTAAAGCAGCCCAAGATCGACAGAAAAGCTATGCTGATTTGAAAAGGAGGGAAGAGGAATATGAAGTAGGAGAGAAAGTTTTGTTGAAAATTTCACCCATGAAAGGGGTGATGAGGTTTTGAAAGAAGGGAAAGCTAAGCCCAAAGTACATAGGGCCATATGAGATCATCCAGAAAGTGGGGAAAGTGGCTTATAAGTTGGATTTGCCTACTGAGCTAGAAAGGGTTCACAATGTGTTCCATGTGAGCCAAATTCGAAAGTATATTCCGGACGTGACACATGTGTTGCAACCAGAAACCATTGAGATGGATGAAAATTTGAATTATGAGGAAAGGCCAGTAAAGATTCTTGACTCTAAGGTAAGGAGCACAAGGAACAAGGATGTGAGCATTGTGAAAGTGTTGTGGTCAAATCAGAAAACTGAAGAGGCTACATGGGAAGCTGAGGCTGATATGAGGAAACGATACCCAAAGTTGTTTGCCTAAGGTTAGTGGTCGAGTTACGGGGGCGTAACTCCTTTTAAGGGGGGTAGAGGGCGATAGAGTTTCGCGCGTTTGCTTTTCGAGTCATTTTTGAGTGATTTCGAGTCTTATTTGAGTTTAGTTGGAGTCTTGAGTCAAGTTAGGATGTGCATGAACCAATAATTTCAAAATGATTTTCGTTTCTTTTGACTAAGTTTCGGGTCGAAACTTATTTTAAGGGGGGTAGACTGTAATACCCCGTATTTTTATACGTATTTTCCTAATTAATTAATTAATTATTATTTCCTAAAAAGGGTATTTTAGTAATTTAACTTACTAATTAAATCTTGGAGCCAAAACGATATTTGAATTTTGGCACCAAAAGTATTTTAAAAACAAAATATTATTTTGGATAAGATTTATTATCCATTTATTTTATTTTAAAAAACCGGATTATTTATATATTTCGGATATTTTAATTAAGGCAAAAGCTATATTTTATTATTATTTTAATAAGGTCCGAGAATCCCATTTATTTGGCTAATAAATTTCGGATTTTCCTATGTGAAAATCTGATTTTTTTAGTTAAATTATTTGGTGAATATTTGGTATTTTATTATTTAATTATTTATTACAATAAATATTATTTACACAATTATTTTAAATCCTTAAAACTAGCAAAATAATTTCCTAAAGTACTAAATAGGAGGGCCGAAAATATGAGCTTAGGAAAGCTCAAAAATTTCGGCCATCCCATGTAGATTTTGGGAAAAATATTTTGGCAATTTGTATTTTTAATTATCTCCTTAAAATCTCCTATTTTCCTTAAATCTAATTCTCCATCTTTTTAGTATCCAATCATTATATTTTCTTGCCATCCATTTTTCTTAATTATTCCCCAAGTAATTCCAATTTCCTTAATATTTTTCATGACAAACATACCTTCCATATTCAATTATACACAATCTCTTTAATATCAAAACTTTCCTTAATTCTTTTACTCACTTCTCCAAGTAATCCCTTAAACCATACTTGCCGTAATTCTTCCCACATTCTCTTGCTATAATTCTTGCATGAGCTAGCCTATAAATACCCCTCCATACCTCTCACATTCTTCACACCAATTCTCTTCTTTTCTTCTCCTCTTTTTACACAAATCATCCCGTTTATCTTTGAAGCCAATTTTCGGGCACTTCTGGTCAGTTTTTGGGGTATTTCTGTTTCACAGAAGATTGTTCCTCTCGAAAAATCCTTGCAAGAATCACCCAATTCGGACTTATATCGAAGGACTTATAGCCTCTGCAAGTTCTGCCTATTTTTTCCAACGAAAATCCAATTCTTCTCTTTTCCTTGGTTTCTTATCTTTTCTTCTTCTCTTCTCTTATTCAATTATTATTATTATTATTATGGGGGATTTATAAAAAGTTATTATGAGTAGTTTTAATTATATAAAATTAGTTTTTTAATGATGTTTATGAAAATTAATTTAAAAGGTTCATGTACATATAGTTGGGGGGTTTTTAATTTCATTGTTGTGATTATTTGTTAACCTTATATTAATTAAGGTTATATTTATTTGTAGGGTGTTTTTGATCAAGCTACTTGAGAGTTCTTTTGAAGTGTTTTTGGCTAAGCGAGGATTAAGGTACGTTAGGTGGTTAGATACCTTGAAAAAAAAAAGATTGATTTGAATGAGCATGTTTGAATGATTTTATGGTGATTGAATTAAATTGACTTGAATTATGGTTTATGAAATAAAAGTATGTTTAAAAGATTGGTTTTAATAATTAAATTGGAGTATTGATTTTTTTATAACATGTTTTGATTAATTAATTTATTATTCATGTTTAAAAAGGATTGGTTTTGAAAGCTTGTTGGATTTATAAAAAAAAGGGAGTTTGAATTATTATTATTAAAGGTTGGAATTGTTGGATTTAAAGAGGATTTATTTAATCATTGAATTAAATTTATTATTTATGCTTTATAAGCATGTTAGTAATCCCACTATGCGGATTTGGTTTATTGATAAGGCCTTGGACTTTGTATGACCGGGTCTTTCCTCAAGAATAGCCTTGTAACATAAGGAGACTAGCTTGGGGGGTGTGCACACTTGGGAGAGGAATTGGTTAAATTGGTTTTAAAATAATTGGAATTGGTTTTATTGATTATTGGGATTTGAATATTGAGAATTGGTTTTGAATCACGAGTTTGGAATTACTAGATTAATTATTGGAATTGATTTTAAAAGCATGTTTGCAAATAAATTGAGTTTAATTATCTTGCACTTACCGTACTTAGCATATTTTGCTAACCCGTATTTCTTATTTGTTTTAGTTCGCCCTGTTTACCGTAATGGTAAGTAGTGTTATTTCAGGTGGAGTGAATAAATTGATGCATTGGAGTCCCGGGATTTGGTTTCACTAAGTTAGGAATCGTGGTCTTTGTATCTATTTTTGAGTACTCATAACATTGGTTTCTATTTATAGTTATTATTAAAAAAGAAGAGTTTTGAAGTTTCCGCTGCAAAGTATTGGTTTATTTAGTGAGTTTGAGTAGCCTTGCGTAATCACGCGGCGGTAATACGCCTAAGTCTATCTCTACGGTATAATTATACGTATTATACTAGTATTTCCGTAGAGGGAGATTTGGGGGTGTTACAATAGTTGGTGATCCCCTCTTTGGTGTACTCTTTTTTTTTAGATGTGTGTAGGGTAGACTGTGAAGCTTGTGTTAGCTATTGGAAGTGTGTTTCAACAAGTGGGGGCTATTTTGGTTCTAGTGCTGGTAATTCCATACCATGGTGTATATATAGCTCCACACATCTATACTTAACACCCAAAGCTGCTACCTCCAAAGCATCTTCATCTCCCTCCAACCTCATCAATCCATCCACCATACTAAGCCCATGAACCAAGAACAAAACACTTTTCACTTCTTTATCCCCACTAACCTCCTTGGCTAACTCAACAAGGTCAAAGAAACTAACTAAGTCTGATCAATGCCTTTAGTTCTGCCAACACCTCCCTTATACACCAAATCACCATTATTAATGGTTTTGAACAACCCACTATGCCAAAATTTCAAACTTATCATATCATCCATTGCAACCTATAGTCTAAATGCAAACAAAACAACAATTACAAATCTACAATCATGTTATGACCAGTAAAAGCGAGAATCAAACTGCAATCAAGCAAAAATAAACCCAGAAATTCGAGGAAAGAAATTCAATTATTTCGAATTGAATCGCAAAAAACACAGACGATTCACACAATTCAACCATAATTCTAGGTTATTTCCTAATACCATTTACATGATTAGTTAACAACAATAAAGATAAAAATCCTAACATTAAATGATTTAGGGTTTACCTTGTTCACCCAATTTAGCTACAATAGCGTCTTCAACTACTTCCTTCACCGTCGCTCCTTTTTTCCCAAAAATGGAAACCCGATTGTTGAGAAATTTTACCAATTTTGGTAATTAAATTATGGTTGAGAAGCTTTAATGGAAAAGAGGAAGCAATTATGGCGGGCTTCAATATTTTGCAGAGAGTAGTTGAGTGAGTGAGAAAGAGAGTAACATGGAAATTTAGGAGAGAAAGGAATTAACACACCTCAACTTATGTTTTATCCAGGTCAGACCCCACATCATCATTTATTAAAAATAAAATCAAAATATAACTTGTTTAACCGGTATCTAGTCAAGTAGGACTACACTTGGAAAACGCCCCCAATAGTTAGGATTATTAGATTATAAACCATAGTTGGGCTTATTAAAAGTAAATCAGCCATAGTTGGGATTAACAATGTGTACTTTTCCTTTTATTAACTTCCTAATTCAAAGATTTTTTTTTTATTTTTTTTTTGACAAGAATATAAAGATTTCTTAAAGCAATATACATTACATCGTAAATGAAATGTGCCCAACTCTTACATAACAATAAGAATAAGAAATTAAGAATAATATGTTGACTAAATTATATCATCCAACCTCCTAATTAAAATATGCAACACTACATTATATAAAGTGGAGAACTCATTTGCTTAAAAAAAAAATGGTGTAGTATGCATATCATGATTTATTACAATTTTTTTTCTTTTTAAAAAATTGATATGAAAAAAATGATATAAAGTCAAACAATACCTACAGGCACTAGGAATAACACTTGTCACTTCTTAGTGTTGTTTTTTCCCTCCAAAACCTCTTTCTTTTTTTTTTTTCCTTTTTCTTAGCCGATGTCACCTACTAATCTACTACTCTGTATTGTATAATTAATACACGAAATATTCACCAAATCTTATAATTGGGGTAATTTTGATTCACATACTTTCTATATCTGTGATAAAATATTTTCCATATCTGTTACTTCATATCTTAAAAATATTACGATGTATGTTATATCTTTAAATAACACAATACACCATATTTTAGTCTTTCAAATTATTAACATATATTGAATAAGGTAATTTTGTAACAATATTTTTAAAAAACAAATGAATATATTAAATAATATATTAAACAATATTTAAAGGTAATTTTTGTAATAATATTTCAAGTTATTAACATATATTGAATAAGGCAGAAATAAGATCGTTCTCACTCTCACTTTTGGAAAATTGCTTACTCTTAGTAATATTTTGCATGTTTTAGAATGCGTAGAAACCTTATTTATGGCAGTTTATTCAAGAAAGCTAGACTAAAGCTCTCTTTTGATTCTAATAGATTAACTTTACTCGCAATGGGGAATTATGGGGCACGACTTTTGTAATGGGGGGCTTTTTACTCTTGATGTTAAAGTTAACACTATGAATAAGAATGCTAGTACTTATTCTTTTTATATTGCTGAGTCTATTGATTTATGGCTTGCAAGATTAGGTCATGTTAATATTGATTCAATTAAAAGGCTTAAACACTTAAACTTAATCTCACATTTTTTCAATAGTGATTTTTCGAAATGTGAAATTTGTGTTGAAGCTAAGTTTTCAAAGAAACCATTTAAATCAGCGGATAGACAGACTGAAGTATTAGAGCCTGTTCATAGTGACTTGGGTGATTTTAATAATCACGAGAGCAGAGGGGGTAAAAAGTACTACATTACTTTTGTTGATGACTGCTCATGTTTCACCATGGTTTATCTTCTCAAGTCTAAGGACAAAGCTGATGAAATGTTTCTCAAATATAAAGCTGAGGTAGAAAACCAATTGGACAAGAAGATTAAGAGAGTTAGGAGTAATAGGGGTGGTGAGTACAACTCTAACACTCTTAAAGCATTTTGTGAGCAAATTGACATCGTACATGAGTCGACAGCTCTGTATGCACCCAAACAGAGTAGTATAGCCGAAAGAAAAAATAAATCTTTAAAAAATATGATGAATTCTATGCTTATTAATTTTGAGCTTCCTAATAACATGTGGGGGAAGGCTATTCTTTCTTCTTGTCATGTTTTGAACAAGGTTCCTCACAAGAAGCTTGACAAGACTCCATAGGAAATATGGAAGGGTCGAGTACTAAACCTTAAATATTTGAAATTGTAGGGGTGCCTAGAAAAAGTTGGCATACCTACCTTTAAGAGGGACAACATTGGTCCTAAAAACTATTCATGCTATCTTTATCGGCTATGCTTATCAAAGTGCAGCTTATCGTTTCCTTGTCAAAGGTACTAACAATTCTTATGCAGATGGCCATATCATATCATTAAGGCAAGAGATGCCGAATTCTTTGAGAACATTTTTCCTTGGAAAATGTCTCCTTCTAATAATAGTGAATAGCCTGCTAGTAGTTTTGTTAGTTTATCTATTGCTAATGCTCTTTCTAGTAGTTTTGTTAGTTTATCTATTGCTAATGCTCTTGTTACTAACGATGATTCTGTTTTAGAGCTAGGGAAAAACAAAAGGGCACGAAAGGATAACAGTTTTGTACTTGATTTTTTTACTAACTTCTTATCTAAATCTTTCAATATTGCTGATGATTTTGTTCATATCTTTGTGTTAGAAGATGATCCAAGAACCTACAATGAGGCAATAGAGTCAATTGATGCTATTTTTCATAAAGAAGCAATTGATAGTGAGTTACAATCAATTCTCAATGATAATACTTGGAAATTTGTTGATCTTCCTAGGGGTTGCAAGCCTATTACTTGTAAATGGATCTTTCGACAGATCCATAGACAAGTATAAAGATAGAATATTAGTGAGGGGTTTTACTCAAAAACATGGCACTGATTATTTTGATACTTACTATTTTGTCACTAAAATTGCAGCTTTTAGGAATTTGATTTCTCTTGCTTACATATTTTATCTTGTTGTACACCAAATGGATGTAAAAACTGCTTTTCTGAATGGTGACTTGGATGAGGAGATTTACATGGTCCAACCCTAAGGGTTTGTTATTTAGGGCCAAGAAAACAAGATTTGTAAGTTAGCTAAGTCATTGTATGGAATTAAGCAAGCTCCAAGGCAATGGCATGACAAATTCAATAAGACTATGACTGGTAATGGTTTTAATGTTAATGAAGGAGATTCTTGTGTTTATTCTAAAAATGATAATCGTAGTTGTGTGACTATTTGTCTTTATGTAGGTGATATGTTAATTTTTGGAACTAACTTGGATTGAGTAAATGAGACAAAAGAATTTTTAAGTTTGAATTTTGAAATGAAAGGCATGGGTGAGGCAGATGTGATTTTGGGAGTGAAAATAAAAAAAAATCTCCAAATGGCATCTGTCTTAACCAGCACTAAAACTGGTTAAATTTCGGCTGTTTTTCTACGATCGTGAAAAAAACGGTCGCAAAAATTGAAATTTGCGACCGATTTTTACACGGTCGCAATATTACGACCGTTTTGATAACGGTCGCAAAATTGCAATCATTTTACGACCGTTTTTGGCCATTTAAACGGTTGCAATGATGTTTGACGATTAAAATTAATTCTAAACTAAAATAATTCTGTTGCGATCGCAAAAAACGGTCGTAATTTGCGACCACTTTTACCGGTCGCAAAAGGGTTTTTTTTTTTAATAAAAAAAGTATGTGTAAATAGAGACCCCAAACTCCCAAACCCTAATTTTTTCTCACTCACACCGCTCACGGCTCATCCCTCCTTTTTCTTTTCTCTATCCTTTCTCTTTTTACTCTTTCCTTTCTCACGTTCTTCCATCTCCTTTGCTTTCCTTACACCTTCTCTTTCCTTCCCTCTTCTTCTCTTTCCTTCCTCTTTTCTTTCTCCTTCTTCTCTTTCCTTTCTCTTTCTTCTCATGTCTCTGTGTGCATCTCATGCCACTCCATTCTCGATCTTTTTTTTTTCATTCTTTCCAGATCCGGAGTTTTGGTGTTCGGATTTTTGTCAACAAACAAATTATGGTGTTCAGATTTTCTTCAACAAACGACTTATGGTTTTCATGGTCAAATTCAACCATAAAAATTCTAGATATGAAGTTTTTATGGTCGAATTTGACCATATAAACCCAAATAGGAAGAAATATTGGGAAAGGTATGTTGATTTTTCAAAAAATTTTGTTTGTTTTTGTTTATTTTCTATTTTTGTGGTTTTGTTTCGTTTTTGATTCGATTTTTGTGATTTTTGTTTGAGTTTTTATTCGAATTTCGTTGATTTGGGTTTGATTTTGACTTTTTGTTTATTTTGTTCGAATTTTTGTGAATTTTGTTCATATTTTGTTCGAATTTCTTTGATTTTAGGTTTGGTTTTCAGTTTTCAGTTTTCGTTGATGTTCGATTTTCATTGATTTTGAGTTTGATTTTAGTTTTCGTAGATTTTGTTTGAATTTTGTAAACATTGTTCATATTTTGTTGATTTTTTTTTTTATTTTCGTGTTTAATTTACATTAATTTTTTGGAGTTTGATAATACTGTGGCGTTGGTTTTATGTGGTGGCGGTGGTGGAGTTAATTGGTTTTGGTTGGAAATGTTGGTGGTGGAGTTGGTTTGGGTGGGAATGGTGGTGGGGCGGTATGAGAAGTATAGGCAGGGGGCTAGTTTTTTTTTGTTTTTTTTAATACTTTTAGCGACCGCTTAAAGCCATCACTAAATTCCAGATTTGCGACCGGTACATACAGCAGTCGCAACTCTGAACATTTGCGACCGTTTTTTTTGCGGTCATTGAAAATAATAAAAATGGTTGCAATAAATCTTACAACCGTTAAAGACTACCCTGTTATGACCGTCGACAGTAGCAATTATTTTTAACGACCGTTTTTGCTATTTTCTGTGACGGTTCGAGGCGGTCGCAAAAACCTTAATTTTTAGTTGTGCAGTCACACTATGTTGGAAAACTTCTCAAAAAGTTTGACCCATATAATGTCGATTTGACCTGGCAATCCTGACCCAGACCCGATGACCCGACCCATGAGCCGACATCGACCCCGAAAAAAGTGACCCGAAACCCGAAATCAACCCGACCCGACAAATACCAGACTCGAAGTGGAATTGACTCGACCTTAACGCGAAACCCAAATTGACCCGACCCAAAGTTACCCGATCAGAAATTAACCCGACACCCAAAGTGACCCGACATGAATTTATTACTTGAATTAATTGACCCAAAATGACCCGAAATCCGAAGTAACCCGAACTGGAATTACCTTATACCTGAAATGACTAGTTACAATTTACGCCAAATACTTGACCAGAGCAGACTTGAATAGAAAATAACCGCAATTAAACTAACTCGAGTTTTTTTTAAATTTATTTGTAATGTGTAACAGTGTAAGTAATTTACATATTTTGAGTATTACCTTTCTCGATGTTACTGTAATCTTGTTATGAAGATGACAACAATAACATGACAATCATATTAATAGTAACAACTATGGGCCTGTTTTGATTGATTAAACTGAGCTAAACTGAATATTTTATGAGAGAAGGAAATGAAGAACTAAACTGAACTGAACTGAATTTAATTGAACTTATTGGAGCTGAACTGAACTGAACTGAACTTAACTTAACTTAACTTAACTAAAAATAAGATGAAAAAAACAGGCCTTATGTTTTCTATAAAAGCAAATAAATTTTTTGTGTAAAATAAATCTACTAATAAAGCTTGACTCAAAGTATCGACCAGAACTGTCCTGACTCGATTTTGACCCGATACATGACCTGAATATTGACCCGATCCGAATTGACCCAACCCGAATTGACCCGATCCAAAATGACCCGACCCAAAGGCGACCCAAAGTGTTGACTCGAACTTTACGCAAAACCCGAAATGACCCGATCCAAATATTTGTTGACCCGAATTTGACCTGACCTAAACGACCCATTTGCCAAGTCTAATGTCGATCTAGTTAAGACTCCATATGACCCCCAGTTTCCACTTAAAGAAAAATAAAGGTGATCCCGTTCATCAGTCTGAATATGCTAGAATCATTGGTAGTGTTATGTTTCTTACGAACTACACTAGACCTGACATTACTTACTCTATTAGTAGATTGTGAAAGTACACTCATAACCCGAGTAGTAATCATTTGATTGCTCTTAGGAGATTGCTTAGGTATATTAAAGGTACCATTGATTGGGGTTTGCACTACTCCAAATTCGCAAGAGTTTTGGAGGGCCTTTGTGACGCCAACTGGGTGTCTAACAATGACGAAGTTAACTCTACCAATTGTTGTGTTTTCACCCTTGGGGGTGGAGCTATATCATGGAAATCTAGTAAGCAATCTTGTACTGTTATCTCTATTATGGAATATGAATTTATTGCTCTTAAACTGGCAGGTTATGAGGATGAATGGTTGAGGAACATGCCTACTGATATTCCAATGTGGGAGAAGCCAGCTCCTTCAGTTGTACTTCATTGTGAATTGCAAGCTGCGATTACTATTGCAAACAACCATGCCTACAATGAGAAGAAGAGACACATTTTTCTAAGGCACAAGGCAGTCAGAAATTTGTTGTCTAAAGGGGTAATATCACTAGACTATGTAAAGTCCGAAAAGAATGTTGCAGATCCGCTAGCAAAAGGCCTATGTTGAAAACTAGTGTTGAAAACATCGGAAGGGATAGGGATAAAGCTCGTTGTATGAATTGTACGTAAAGTAATGAACTTCTACTCATAATGAGTTCAAAGTGGAACATTATATAATAATTTAGAGGCATTATTTCTATTTTTGTCCATCCCTATATGTCCGTTTTGTGCTTTGCTACAAATGCGAAAGAGTTTGAGCATATGGCTCTAATGAACCCATACCCATATTTTTGGTGGTGTGTTGTAGCTCACAGTACACTTGATGGGATTCACCTACTTAGGTGTGGAAGTGTGGCCGCTTCCTATGAGTATTTCG
Source organism: Chenopodium album (assembly GCF_948465745.1). NCBI lineage: Eukaryota > Viridiplantae > Streptophyta > Magnoliopsida > Caryophyllales > Amaranthaceae > Chenopodium > Chenopodium album. The sequence continues at coordinate 15,375,950 of NC_137847.1, read as the reverse complement.
TGGTCTTATACTCTAGAGCACCTATGAGCTATCCAGGCTCGGACGTATGGCCAGTATAATATAATTCGTCATTTTATTCGTGGAATTTCAGAATATTATACATGGTCAATTGTGTGACTCAAGTGACATGGGTTCTTAATCCCCTATTAAGTTCAAGAAGAAGGTCACTTGGTAGGAAAGAGATCATAGCTTGATGTTCACTATGTGTCTATTCAAGTCGCGAGACATTGACACTTATGCAATTGTTTGTTTTGCCAAGAATTCATCTTTCCTTATTTTCTTTTTTCTCATCTTTGAATCTGTGTGGCATTGTTGGAAATTCTTGATGAAAAACAAAGAAAAAGAGTAGTATAAAAGTGATGAGGTGAATGTCCCACATTGAAAGAATGAGTGCTCTCCCTTGTTATATATTGTAGTACCTTAGTCCTACTTAGCTGAGTAAGTAGGAACTGGATTGTGGACTATACCACACACGCATGCACGCGTCGAACCAGGCCAGGCTCAGGCCTCGGGAATCGTGGATTTGGGGTCTTGGGGAATGCAATGCACGGGCGAAGGTGGGTTGTGGGACCTCTATCTTTTTGGAGAAATTTTTATCTCTTTTTCTTACATTAGTAACAGAATATTGTCAATTATTTTTTTACTGTTACAGAGTATAATTAGCCCCTTGATTTAGGCTAATTAATTGACAGATTTGTAGGGTTTTAGGTACTTAAATGCGAAATTTCACGAATCATATTCGTTTGCACCTAAACAAGATCTACAAGCATAACACATAAAGAATCACATAATACATACCTTTGACGCATGATTTCCACAAGCTATTGACTGACAATCAGGGAGAAAATAGAGCCCCAAGCGTTGCTCCTCTACTTAGTCCACGAGATAGGATTGAACCTCCACTACTGCTAGGTAGTTAGGCACGAACACTTCGAACTACCTTCTACGAAGAGGGGAGGAGGAAAACGACCACGAACATCACCACACCACCAGCGTGCACCACCTTGCACAAGGAGGCCGTATAGTTGTACGGATGGGAGGAAGGGAATAAGGAGAGAGATTGTGTGAGGCTAGGGTTTCGTTGCTCACTAGTCAATTCTCAATTGACTGGTTAAGTGTGTTATGTCAAACCCTAGGCAAGGCCTCTATTTATACATCATATGTATAATTAGAGTCCAAAACAAGCCCACAATACTCTCCCTTTACAACCCATATGGCCGGCCACTCCATGTGGCCCAATAATGGGCTTCTTTCTTTTGTTCAATCCAAGACCCTTTTGTGTGACCTTATAGGATCCATTCTATTGGGCTTTGGATTATTTGACTAGCCCAAAGAACATTGATCACGTCTAGCAAAAGATAATGATGACCCAAAAGAACGAACTTAATTATCTCCATAATTCGATCCATTATATATCTAGTAATTGCACTTGACGAAGACATAAATCCTTCAATCTCTCACTTGTCTGAGACAAGTGTGCAATATTCAAATTCCTTAAGTCAATATGTGTCTATTTGATAATATGATTGCATCACATGTCGAGATCATATTAATCTACAAATCTTTTCTTGAAATCTGAGATAGAATTACAAAACAAATGATTACTAAGTAATACATTTGAGTGCAGCTACGCATTCACTAAATTCTCCCTCTTCAAGTCGCAATGACACATTCCTAATTAAATAGGTAGACTCAATCCAATCTTGTGACAACCAAAGCTCCTACTCAACTATTGAAATAACCAGGAAAACCCTTTATAATCTCCAGTTACGGGAAGCAGTTTGAATGCACTATAGTCAAACAAATCATTGAATGATATCAATGTTCCACTCATGTCAAAGGAATCCACTAATATATCCGGAAGTTCTATACTTGAACTTCAAAGTAGGTCAATAGTTCGATCATGCATCATCTATGCATATCCATGTGATTGACCGAGCATCACTATGCCCCTATAGCCCATTAAACTGCGCTATCCAATCAATCTTACATGCTAGTCCATTTATTGAAATCATTAATGTCTACTTTAATGATTTCGAACTAGGAACTTAAATAATGTATGAATTCAGTTCACCTGTAGGGTTTCATTCACCAGGTCATCAACCTGATGAGCCCATCAATTCATAATTATTTTGGACATTTTATTTAATTTCAAAAACCATAATTAAATAAGATTGAAACTTTGTTTCAATTGATATACATAATTCTGCAAGCTGATGTATTACTTATGTAATATGTTTTCTCAAAACATATACAACTTAAATTATATAACTTGCTTCAATCCAACAAGCTTAGTATGACTCTCATACCTTAGTTTTGGAAGGGGTTTAGTAAGTATAATTCATGAGACATTCTCATAAATATGAATTTTACAACTTCTAAATTTTAATAATAATATTCATCTCCATACACTAAGAACTTTCTTTCATCCTTTTACTAGGAATTAGGAATTTCTAATTGTATTCCAATGTTACATTGGATTTCGATTGAAATATATCATCACTTGTTCTTAAAACATGTGAATCAAATAGACGAGTATAGGCCATGACATGCATGATGCATCCTTTGCAAAATGCATAAGGAGCATTACTCAAAACCTTAATTTCATCAACCTTTCTCAAAGCATTGAATCATCAAGCAATGTGCCATGTTACATGGGATTGAAACTCTTTCAATATAATGTTGAACCTCATAAGAATCTTATCAATATAAGCTTCTTAACCAAACTCAAACATCCTTTGAGACCTATCTCAATAGATCTTAAATCCCAACTGCACTCATCTTCCTCTTCAAGGGTTTTCATACAAAATGCATTAGCCATTACTTGACCCTTCAAGAAATGAATAATTGTTCTTTGTATTAGACCAAGAAGACTTCATAGCTCCCACTAAACATCTTGTATACATAACATCTTCATTTTATGAGAACATCAAATAATTTTGATTAACTCAATAAACTGAAGACTCTAACTCCATGATGCTTACTTTGATCCATAAATGGACTTATTATGCATCCTTTAGGATTATTGGATTTTCAAAACTATTCTGATTGTATCGTATACAAATCTTCTTTCATGAACAATTTCAAGAAAGTGTTTTGAAATCCATCTACCAAATTTCATAAGGTACAAATCACTAAAATATCTTTAATAGATCTTGGCAACATGAATAATGTAAAGGTTTCATCGTAGTCATAGTCACACTATGAACTTGTTGAATCCTTTAACAAGTCTTTGCTTTGGTTAGAAAACATTTTTCTTCCTTGCATGTTTTGCTTATAATGGGTCTCACCCAATTAGGCAAATTGGTTACAGATTTAGAATCTATTTAAGATTTCCATGGTTTTTAAACCACTTGGAGTTGTAACTTGTCAAATCATCTTTATTACTTGCATAATCATCATGTTCCAAAATAAATATTTTAGAACTCTTAGTCAATATGAAATCATATTTCTTTGGCTAATTTTTATATATGCTAGTCATCATTGTGGATTTTTATGCAACAATTGAAACTCATACAATAACTTTGTTTAGATTTCAATGAGAAACGACAATTGAGGGTGTGCACTTGGAATGTACTACCTTCGACACATGGTTATTAATCTCATTACACTTATTGAGACCACTCGTTGTCATTTGTAATATGAAGTGAGTGATGCTCATATTGTTGCTTTTATTTGATAACTTCTCAACTTTCTTCAAGATTTCGAATTCACTTTTCTTAAACCCTTTTAAGACTCTCGAACTTTTCGAATTAGCTTATACTCTCATTTGCCTTTTGAAGAGGCATATTTAGCATAGGGTGAACTAACCATGGTTTGAATCACGTTTGTTTGTTGCTTTTCTCAAACTCTTTTGAGATTTACACTACTCCCACTTGACCTTTTGGAAATGACATGTTTTCCATAAGGGCATCTACTTTAGCAACAAACATTTTTGTGCTAAGTATGACTTGTGTAGTAGTACCCCGTGCTTTATATAGGACTTGAGCCTGCATTAAACGATTTAATACATCTTTCATTCCTTGCTTTATAGAAAGACTTTATAAGAACTTTTCTTATCCATATCACATATGAAGCCTTTGCTACATTTTGATTTGAGAATGTAGTTTTGTTTAGTTTTGTAGCTTATCTTAAAAGTATATTCCTTGAATAATGGTTGGAAGATAGGTAATTTTCATCTATTATCAAAATATATCTTATATAGATTGATAGCTCCTTTTCACAAACACTTCACAAGGTTTTCCTTTGGAGTTTGTTGTAAAACGATTTCACAACTCTTGGATGTCTATCAAGGTTTTGGCTTAAATTCTCATTGTCACGATCATATCGCAATAAATTGAATATATAATGCCAAGTAAATGTCTTGACTAAAACTTTCACAATTACAATCATATTGTAATGTAATCATTATCTTGTCAAGTTGATTCTGAACTTCATACTGAACTTTTGAACTTTTCAAAACTTTTCACACTCATGCTTCAACTAAGCACTGGTGATCATATCACAAATGAAGTTTCATTGTCTGTCCCTAGCCTGCGTGAACCTTAGGTTTTCTTACATCGATATGTATTCGACCTCGAGTTCGCATCATCATTTCTCTAAACGGTGACTTTTGTCAAAAGTTTCAAATCAGAATGATATTTGCATATATCAATAGATTCATAATCTAATGATATTGAAAGTCCATCCCTTTGGATCTTCCGCATGCAATGCTCATTTTTCATTCGAATTAATTGACATTTTAGAGACAATTTATATACTTATAGAAATGGTTTAATTATTTCTATCATATAGAACTTTAAACCTATTTAGTTTTTCAAAACACATTGTGACTCAATAAAACATAGAATAACATTTACTCCATGTTTTTGAATTTTCTATGCTTAGTCATTACTAACATTGAATGGTATTTCGATAATGGCAAGAATAAATAACATTTACTTAATTCTAAGCCACAACTAGGTAAGGTGAAAATAAGCTTCTACTTGTAAAGTTGCAACTTTTGCTTCTAGACTTGTAGATTTTACTTGTGAAGTAGCAACATTTGCTTCTAAACTTGTAGATTCATTTCTCCCTTAGCCATACTTCTTCATTTACTTCAACCACATTCTCAATGAGAGTGAACTAAACATGACATCGCATGTCCAAGATGTAATAATATGCTAAATCAATTTCTATAATATACTTCTTTAATTGGAATATTTCCATTCTTTTACCTTCCAACTGTATGAGATAGTTTCTAATCAATTGAATTTGGTCCAATTAATTTGAAACATTTGTTGTTCATAATTTGGTCCAATTAATTTGAAACATTTGTTGTTCATAACAACTTTTAACATGTAAGTAGTTCTAGGTTTGAGAAGTAGCAACTTGTTTGCATTTCTTGGCCTATAACTACTTAATGCAATCCTCACATCACTACACCAAAAAGTGGAAAATGGAACACATGATACACAACTGTCAAGTTAGATAAGCGATCTTTAGGAGTATATAGAACGTCTATGTTAGCCGAACGTTTTGTATGTTGAATCATATAGAAAGCCTGTCTCACATAACAGCTCTATTTGTTTTTTTTTTTTATAAAAAGTGCCTTTACAATATAAAACTCCCTTCTCACTTGACCGTTCTATTTTATTTTGATATTATTATTAAATTTAAAAAAAATATTAAAAAAAAAAAAACAAGGAACCCTAACCGCTGTCCACTTTTTTCTTATTTCTTTAACTTAACGGCCGCTCATCAAGTTTTCTCTCTCATCTCCTTCCTCAAATATTTCCTCTCTTCTCCTCCTTATCAGATTTAATTAACTCCAAATCAAAAGAGGTAAAAATGTAAAATGAAGGGGTGATTTATATTCACTCACAATCATAGTGTTTCGTTCCGAAACTGAGTTGTTGGAATCGACAACAACTAGATAAGATTCGCACGAGTGGTTTCACTCAAATCACATTTCCGCCATAGCTAATCGGATCATTAACAGGTAATTTCAGGTTTGTTCATTATATTCCACCTAATTAGCTAAATATAATACAAATTTCTCTGTTTTTAAAGCCCAAATTAGTGGCTGATTTAAAGCGGTTAGAGTTTAATTTGGTTGGTTTGTGATGATTTTTGAAATAGATTCAAAGTTAAACTTGCATTATTTCAGAAGTTTTAATATAAACAGACAAGAGAAGAGGAAGAGTGTGGAGAAGATTTGGGCCAGGTTGACATTGTTCATAACTGTCTTAGTGTCTCACCTTGTAAATTGCAGGCCACCAATTACTCTGTTGGGCGGCAATTGGTTTGTGAGAAGACAGTGTACGTTTAAATAATTTATATTGTTTTTTAAAAACTTTTTTTGATTGATTTTTGTCTTTTCATTATTTAATCTATTTGTATAGTTGATGTTTTAGATCTAATTAGTCTATTATTCCTGTAGGGGATTCATAGTAATTTATAAGGTATTGAAGTTTGAAGAACCTCTTCAATATGAAGGAGACTACCACGAAGTATAATTGAATCAAAGTTGGCATTTCAAATTGAAGCTATGGACAATGGGGTAGCGCTTATGGAGTTAGTGGAATTGAATATATCTTTAATTTAGACTATACTTGAATTAGTTTTGTATATCGAGTTTTAATTTTTTAATTTTCATTTTGTGAATTGTATATACTTTTTAATTTTGAATTATAAGTGATTGAAAGTTAAGTTGGTTTACTTAATGAATTCATATGCTTTGTAGTTTCTGATTTTCCTTTATTATATTTCAATTTCAGTTTCTTTTTCTTTTTTTTTTTCAATTTCAATTTCAGTTTCTAGAGCTATTAAAAAAAAAACAGTTTCTAAAATACACGCGTATGAATGTAGCTATTAAACATTTTTTATTAAAAAAAAAAAATAGCATAACCGTTCTCTTTTTTATTTTATATAGAACAGTTAAGCTAGCTTAACCGTTCTATTTTCCTTCATTATTTTTCAATTTTAGGAAGGGAAAAGAGAACGATTGTGACTAAGAACAGTTCTCTATCTTTCATTATACAAAACGCCTATTAGAACCGTTCTATATACTTTACACATCGCTTAGTAGAAGAATGGTCCTAAGGCGTTCTATAAAGCCTATTTTAACCGTTCTCTAACCCCTTTTTTGTAGTAGTGCATATTCTTAAACCTTTCCCATTTGAGCCACTTAGAACATTTCTCTTAGGTTCAAAATGATGCTTTGCTTAACTTTTAAGCACTTTTCATGATTTTGCTAAGTCTATTCATTTATTATTCATATTTGAGTTTAATCAACTATTTAACTCCATATGTGGATAAAGAATAATATCATTTGATTAAATTTTGATCATAGAGATTTTCAATCACTTTCTTATATTCAATCATATTGAAGATAAGAGATTTTATTGGACTTCTATACTTGTCTTTTAGAGGATTTGCACCTCTCATCTTATTCTAACCTTTGAAACACTTTTCAAAATGAAGATGATGTTTGTATTTTATTCAAACATTTTGAGTTAAAGTAAACTAACTTATGACATGGGTTTCTAAAACTTGCTTTTAGAACCATCTTAGCAAAATTGGAATATAGGTTTATGGATTATCTTTTAACCTTTTGAGAACGTTTCTCAACTTTATTTTCAATCGAGGAGATTGTGTATAATAATAAAATTAGAACGAAATATCACTTATAAATGCAAAATTCAATTATGTTTAATAAAATTTAAAGTACCATAAACGAATTAATTTGGTAACTTTAAAACACTTCATTCAATTTAAATGATCCCAATTTGAAATAAGTGATTCCAAGACCCTTTATTTGTGCAATAATTGACCGGACTTTGGCCCTACCATCAACCATTACATTTTCAAGGTGAGTAAACTCTTTACTGATTACAAATCTTATAACTCTTGGTTGAATAATTAACCATCACATGTTTAATTATTACCCTTTACTTCAAGGTTCTAAACGCTTTAGGTAACCTTATCGAGTATAACCAATTAAAATTGTAAAACTTGATTTACCCCAACTCTCCCAAGATATAAAATGACACCCAGCTTTGGCATGACCTATCATAAATATCAAAGGTTTGTTGGGTTTTTAATTGGAAAAGCAACCTTAATATTATTGGGACCTAGATTTATTGTGTTATGATTAATTTAGTGAACTCTAGCACATCATCATTAACATCAATAAAATCTAACATGCATAAAATACTGAATGCATAATATAGACATAGCATGGCCCCTAATCCTTAGAAAACTAATAAAGTAAATGCTCCCACTTAAGCCTTCATGGATCTCATCCACCTCGCTCATTTGGGTCTTCACTTCATGGGCTTCTTGGATTAACTGCAACCTGTAATTCTACTCTATTCTATTTACTAATTAAATAAAATAAATAAAATTACAAAAATACTTTATCGGTACGTAGACCGTACTTTAGATTACAAAAATACATCATGATGTGCAGATTGTATTTAGCAATCTATTGGGCCATACTAGTCATTATATAGCAACATAATATCATATATTATAAAATTGCCACATAATAAATCACTCATCATGCTTTCCTAAACTACAACATCGAATGTTCATAATTAAGGAAACACGGCACCTAAATAACTCATATTTTAATTACTGCAATTAGATAATATCATATATTATTCATGATCATCAATAAAATATCATATATTTTAAATTAGGCATGAGATAGAATCAAATCTTATTTTAATCTAAAAAGATAAATCATATTTATCCTCAAAGATTATCCTAACAAAATTAGGAAATTTTATCCTAATTACAAGCCAATCAAAAAACTTAAATCAATTATATCCTAAAATAATTATGGGATAATCACATTATTTAAATCAATCTTTATCATTTTGGAATATGCTCAAAATATCCTAACAAATCCTATCCAAAATTAACAAATTTAATTATGGATAATCATCAAAAGTAACAAATTTAAATATGGATAATATCAAATTTAACAACTTTTGAAAGATTTGATTTTATCCCAAATAAAAGATTATATTTCAAAACAATTCTATTTTATCCCAAAATAAATCATATTTATCTAAAATATTTTAAAATAAAAATAATAATTTTTTTATGAAAAACCGTGCACCAGCCACCGTGGTGTGGCCAGCCTAAGCCGGCCACGGTGGCCGTACACTTGACGGTGTACGCTGCCGAAGCAGCGGTGCAGCAACAACGGCAACAGTGCCGCGCTTTGCACGGTGCTGCTGCTGCTCTTTTGCTCTCGGACCTCTGCTGCCCCACCCCTGCCCTCCCTCTTGGACCACCATCGCCGGCAGCCACCGTGGCTGCGCCACCCAGCCGCCTGAAATCTTCCGTCAATTTTTTTTTTTAATTTCAATTTTAATCAACAACTTTTGTTAAATAAATTAATGTGATCCATGATAAATTAAAACATAACTTTTATGCTAATTCATCAAATTAAAATTAAATTCACAATCTAATTTTAAAATCTAGGGTTCTTCATGAAAAATAATCCCCAATTTAATTTAACTTTTAAATTAAATCATTGGTCATGCAAAATTCACAATTTATACATGAAATCAACTAGATTAAAATCATGAAGCATTAAACAATCGAAAATGTTCAAAAACCAAAACACAAAAATAAAAATTTTAGGGTTTAGGGTTTCGAAAAATTCGAATCTAGGGCTAGGGGTTTCGAGATTTTCGAGCATTATAAGGCAAAATTCTATCCATTCTAGGCTATTTTAAGCATAATTAAATCACATTTAATCAAATTCTAAAAATTAAATCTCCATTTAATATAAAGATCGAACCATAATTAAATTATTCTCCCTCTTAATTAAATGAAAATTGTGGACATCAAAGAGTTATGATCAATATGCGTAAATGCAAGAGGCTAACTGATACCACTGTAGGGTTTTAGGTACTTAAATGCGGAATTTCACGAATCACATTCGTTTGCACCTAAACAGGATCTACAAGCATAACACATAAAGAATCACATAATACATACCTTTGACGCGTGATTTCCACAAGCAATTGACTGACAATCAGGGAGAAAATAGAGCCCCAAGCATTGCTCCTCTACTTAGTCCACGGGATAGGATTGAACCTCCACTACTGCTAGGTAGTTGGGCACGAACACTTCGAACAACCTTATACGGAGAGGGGAGGAGGAAAACGACCACAAATATCACCACACCACCACCGTGCACCACCTTGCACAAGGAGGCCGTACAGTTGTACGGATGAGAGGAAGGGAATAAGGAGAGAGATTGTGTGAGGCTAGGGTTTGGTTGATCACTAGTCAATTCTCAATTGACTGGTTAAGTGTGTTATGTCAAAGCCTAGGCAAGGCTTCTATTTATACATCATATGTATAATTAGAGTACAAACCAAGCCCTCAATACTCTCCCTTTACAACCCATATGGTCGGCCACTCCATGAGGCCTAATAATGGGCTTCTTTCTTTTATTCAATCCAACACCCTTTTGTGTGACCTTATACGATCCATTCTATTGGGCTTTAGACTATTTGACTAGCCCAAAGATCATTGATCATGTCTAGTAACAGATAATGACTACCCAAAAGAACGAACTTAATTATTTCCATAATTCGATCCATTATATATCTAGTAATTGCACTTGACGAAGACATAAATCCTTCAAGATTTATTCCTTGTCGTGTGGTGTAACGTATCTAGTCTCTTGGTTGGACGAACCTAGAAACTTTTTAGTGCTAACCGTTGCTTGCCTCTTCCCTATAAATACCTATTTTTCACCAGTCATAATACGCAATCACAATTACTCTCCTCTCTAAAAAACTTTAAACATTGTTCTCTAATTTCAGGGAAAATATTCTGAATTTTTGTGAGTGCACACAAACACCGATGTCGTGCTTATCAAAGAGGGCGACCGCATTGCATCTACAACACCGAGAGATAACGCAGTATCGTCATTTATGTTAGTGGTTATCCACAATGCGACTACTGTCATTTGGTTCGCTTCCTATCGAGACAAGTTTTTTTTTTGTTTTTATACCACATAAGTCTAACAAGGGGTGTATAGACTTTTACACTTGTAAAAACATAATTTCAACCATTTATATCTATAATCATAGATAAGTAAAGGTACAACAAACTGATTTTGTAAAACTATAAATCGATATAAATCTAACTGATTTCGTATGACTATATTTTGCCCAATATATAAATCAATAAAGATAGTTAACTATAAAAATGTGAATTTGCACCCAAAAAAATATAAGAATGTGGACAATGCAATTTTTCAAATGTTGTAGCAACGAAGTAATAGTAAATAAAGGAAGTAAATTACAAAGTTTAATTAAATTTTATTTTTTTAATCATACTCTCTTTGATTTTTTTAACGTGAAACATATTGAACTTTTACACTATATTCACATAATCCACTTTGACTAATATTAGTTATTCATATATAAGAAAAAAAAATAGGCTTATGGTTACTCTTCGGAATCGTTTCAATGAATCCTTTATTAACATTCCATTATTATGATTTTAACTTATTGACAATAAAAGATATTAATGGGCATATGTCCATTAGGGGTGAGCAAATATTCCGGGTACCTAGAATTGGAATGAAACTGGTTAGGAACCGGAAGTGTTTAGGAGCTGGCGGGTTCGAAACCAAAATTGGACCCGGTGGTTCCAACTCTGGATAATAAAATTAAGGAATGCTTGCAACCGGTTCTAATTCCAAATCTCAATTTTTTGGACCCAGAACCGGTTTGGTACCCGATTCTCCAATATATATTAAGCTAAATATATATATATATATATATATATATATATATATATATATATATATATATATATATATATATATATATATATATATATATATATATATAAACCAAAATATGATGAGAGTATCTAGTTAGTAAAATAAATTAAAAAAAATATTACTAACATCTGACATAAATAAAAGGAAAATTTGTAAAATACCACCCAAATAGTAGACTTGTTTTGAAATTACCACCCGTTAATTTTTTATTTTTATTTTACCACCCCTTAAATTAAAAACGTATTCAGTTTTCCACTTTTTTTCAAAATTCCGGTGGATTTTTCGTCTGTGGCCCCACAAAACTAACTTCCCTCCCTTTTTTTTTCTTTTTTTCGCTCGACTTAACCCTCTCATTACTCTATTACACTCAACTTATCACTTCTCTCATTCAATTCCTTCAATAAATTGCTGAACCATCATAAATCTTTTTCCTCTTTCTTCTTAAATTTTTTGCCAAGTGTTCAACTAGCCCTAAAATTATTAAAGTAAAACCCTAAGTTTTATTTTTCTCTAAATTTACTTGCATGTACTGGTGAAGGGAAAAAAGTGCGAAAAGTCGCCATCTTTGGGTGTTCTTTGGGGACCAGAAGATAGGTGAAGTTCTTGACATTCAATTGTTGAAAACGCCTAATTTAATTGTCCCAAGAACCCTAATTGTTGAAAACGCCCAATTCAATTTCCCCAAGAACCCTTATTCCCAAATCTACCCATTTACCCCAATTATAGTTAACGAAGAACCCTAAATTAAGAACAAATTGAATCCTACCTAACTGTGAATTGAGCGTCTTCAATTGTGGGGATTTGTTCTTCAAACAATAAGAAACAAAATTCGAGAAAATTTGGTGGAATTTAGTGAAGGAAATGCGAATTGAAGTTAAGAGTTATTTTAATTTAAAGAGAAAAATCGAGGGGAAAATTAGTTAAAATGGTTAATATAGCTGTTTGGTGGGGCACCACAGCCGGAAAAGCCACCGGAATTTTGAAAAAAGTGGGAAAATAAACGCGCTTTTAGTTTAAGGGGTGGTAAAATAAAAAATAAAAAAAATTTAACGGCGGTAATTTCAAACAGGTCTGCTATTTGGGTGGTAATTTATAAATTTTTCTAAATAAAATGGCTCCATGTTGGGGAAATTGATACATGGGTCACAAAAATTGCAACGAAATTTGAAAATTTTAACACTTCGAGGCGTGAACAAAATCACTTTCCCTAAGTAATATTTCGAATCTAACATACACATCGGGTATCACGAAATTACTAAGAGCAACGAATATGATCACAACTATATGTACTGTGTAGTATACTTGTGATCTAATGTAAGCAAACTTCGATTTAATTATGATGATGATAACCGGGTATGCAAAATTTTTCAAGAAGAAAAGTTCAACTGATTTTTTATTGAACTTTTCATCATATGTTGAAGAACATATTTATATGAAGCAATAAGACACCAAACATTAGGATGAAAACAGCCACCATCGAACCGGTTAAAGACCTGCGCCATGCCGAGTGGACCCTCACCTTGCCGGTCGAGAGAAAACAAGTAACCAAGATAAATTTGAGTGCTCTCGCCCCTTTCGGGCAACGGTGGTCTTACCGGGCGATAACCCTCGCCCTGTCGGACGACGATGGCCCTGAGGGGCGACTGTCCAATGATAATAATTTTCTTCGTTCTCGCGCCACCGGGCGGCCTACAAGGCGGATGATCACTTCTCTAAACCGAGAATATAATTGCTTCTAATCCTTGTTTATGTTAATAGCAACTCTTTAACCTAAGTTAATTAAACAAACAACATGATTATTGTCTACAATACTCCAAATTATTTAACACTCCATGCATATATAAATATAAGTATAGCTAAAAATGAAAAATGGATCAAAATAATTATTATAATTTGAATTAAATTCTAACAAATATGTACATAAGTGGGTCCAAAACCGAAATTGGTACCCGACGATTTCTACCCGGCGATTCTATTCCGATTTTTAAATTTTAGGACCTGGTTGAAGTAGTTTCAATTCCAAATCCAAATTTTAGGAACTAGTCCCAACCAAATTCGACTCCGGTTCAAAATTTTTTGACCGAGTACCCAATTTCCTCACCCCTAATTGTCCATGAGAAACACTTTCCTAAATAATGGAGGGAGTACCGAGTATCTATTTTTTAATCCAGCAAACTTGTATGTAAATTATAATAATAGAGTATATTCTCACATTTTTTTATCACGTGATTACAAAGCTCGTTTTAGGACTTTGGTCGTATTAAAATAAATTGCTAAAATAGTCTTCACTTGAAAAAAATTCTCAAAATAGTGTTTACATAGGATTAGAATTTGGAAAACACAAACCTATAATTTTTTATTGCTTCATTTTAAAATTCTAAATAAAAATTAAATTATTGGAGTCTCAAAACTAGTTCTCCTAGAGTTTCACTTCACCACTACTATTTCAGACATTAATGTTAGACGTAATGTTAACAAGGAAGCATAGTCAATCTGCCGCATCACAACCGCTCTATCTTTCCTAATCAAGTTTTTTTTTTCCTTCTTTTCTAATTAAAATTCAGCTAAAATTTTTGTGGCCTTACATGACAAGTACATCAGAACTTTGACATCACAATGTAAATTGAAACTCTGTAAAATTTAGACAAGTCTTGTATGTGGCTAGTCACACAGTGTGGACATATTAGTTTATAAGAGTAATCATCATTTATATGTATGAGTAACCTCAATTTTTTATAAGAGACTAAGAGTAAACTCATATTGTCTATAAAGGTAACCCAAATTCATTATAGGAGTGAATTCAAATAACTTAGAAATAAGTAACTCCATTTGTTCATTTGAGTAACCCCAATTCTTCTGTTTTAAAAAATAAAAGAATAATTCAACTTATTAAAGAGAGTAACCCCTATTTCTCATTTAAGTAACCTACATACGCGTTAAGGTAACCCCATTTGCTCATCTTCGTAACCCCCTATTATTAATTAATTGTCTTGTACGTGATATGTGAAGTGGCCTCACCATGTGGCTAGCCACGTATAAGACTTTGTGGTAAAATTTAACCTAAAAATGAATAGATTTTGGCCGATTATACTCATAAAAGGTTGGTGAATTAGATTTTACTAGTAAAATTTGTCACACACGCACCACTTACACGTGCACTTAAACTCAGAGTAAAAAAACCCCAATATACAAATGCATGTATCCAATATACAGAAATGCTACGGAGTAGAAATTTTTAAACATGCATGTACTCCCGTCCTTATTTTTTGCCCCATTTCAAATTATTGGGTCATATTTTTATAAACCTTAACTATAATTTCTCATTAATTTATAAAAAATAATATAGTCAAGTGGGGTCTTGTTGGATTCACTTCATTGTATATTTTATTAATATCATGTTTTATAATTTCTAGGCATAATGTCTTAAATACCGTGAAAAGTCAAGTGGAGCAAAAAATAATATGAATAGAGGGAGTATAATATACTTCACATTCATAATCCATAATGTTGGTTAGTGATCACTATATCCATTTTTATTACAGTATTAAAATACAGAAGCATTAATTATTAGGGAAATTGTTCCGTGTACCCCTGAGGTTTTGAAAAATGCACCTTGTACCCTTGAAAACTTTCAAATGCACCATGTACCCTTGAGGTTTGTAAAAAAATGCACCACACACCCTGATCGTCTTACAAATGCACATATCATTGACTTATCAAACTAAAATTATGCCACACACTGACTCATTTTTAGTACTTTATATTTATGGAGTAAAACCGCCTAAAAGCATAAATTACATCAAAATTTGAACTCCATCGATCATTCTAAATCCTAAACTATAAGGTGTTAGAATTTGATTTATCAATTAAGTTTGCTTGATAATTAAATGCTTTAGCATTATACTAGCATTATACTGTAACAATTTAATAGAATTTGATACTTATAGCCTATATGGGGTCTCAATTTAACAAAATTATCATTTGTTATATGAGTCTAGGGATATTTGGTGCAAAGTCTTACAATTCTCAAGGGCACACGGTACATTTGAAAGTTTTCAGGGGTACAAGGTGCATTTTTTAAAACCTTAAGGGTACACGGAACAATTTCCCTAATTATTAAGGCTCAAGGCTATAGAGATCAAGATATTATAAACATTAATTATTACTCCGTAATAATTTGACGGTGTACGTATTTATTACGAAGTATGATTTTATTAGAAAAATTTATCTCTTTAATGATTTTTCTAGCCAATAAGGCCCCGTTCACTTCACCTTATTTTTGCTAATATGAAATTATTTTTACTGAATTGAAATTATTTTTTGCAAAACTTAAATTATTTTTTACTAAACTGAAATTAATTTTACTGAATTGAAATTATTTTTTACTAAACTGAAATTAATTTTACTAAACTGAAATTATTTTTGCTGAACTGAAATTATTTTTACTGATTTTCTATATTTGTTCTTTAAAGGTACTGATTTTTATTGAACTAAAATTACTTTTACTGAACAAAACTTATTTTCACTGAAGTGAACTTATTTTTGCAGAACTGAAATTATTTTTCGGAATATTATTTTTTAAGGTGAAGTGAACCGGACCTAAGTTTTAACTCCTAGCTTTTTATTTTCCAATCCTACATAGACACTAATTTAAGAAATATTTCAAATAAACACTATTTTGGTAATTTATTTATTTATAATACCAATTTGACAATTCGTTCAGTATAATACTCCCTATATTTTTTTAAATGCATCAGTTTGATCGACACATTTGTCAAGACGTTACTTTGACCATTAATATCTTTAGTTGTCTATAGGTAATAATTTTAATTAAATTAAATTATGAAAATGGACATTGTGACTAATCTAAAAAAAGAAAAAGAAGAAAAAAGAGGGATTACACAAGTATGTAATACAATGAATTTGCAATAAATTCAAATTTTGGCAATAAATTCAATTGTGTCACCTAGCTAGATGCTTATATAAAGGTGAACATAATGCAACTAAACAATACACAAACAATTAAGTATATGCAATCATATTACAATAGGTACTACTAAAAGCAATCACTAAATAATTGTTTAGTTAATCGATCAGAAAAATGGATTTAAACCTTAATCGTACGAATGGGTCACCACACCAAGAATTAAGCTATGCTCATAATTCTACAGTCCAGGTAAGCATTATAATTTTAAATCCATGGCTAGCTATCTTCTACATTTACCACCTTGGTACCTCCGTTTCTTTATTATGACTCCAGGATCTTATCGGAACAGACTTTTTCCTGATAATTTCCTACATTTTGTCCACTATGCTAACAGTGCCCATTGGTTGAGCAAGGTAACTTTTCTAATGTTTTATTACCTCCGATTTTTATTTTATGCAACTTCGAAAATTTTTATATCTCACAATTAATACATCAAAATTGCATATAATATGAATCAGGGTAGTATATAGCTAGCTTGCATTCTCGTAACCCTAAAATAGACTTTTGCGTTTATTCTCTCTTGACTAATTAGTCACATGTTAATGTCTATATTCACATTAAATATGGAAGCATATGGTAAGACAATCAGGCATGTCCTGTTCTTTTCACCATATTCAAATAACATTAATAAAAATAATTCAAGTCGGTGAAAAATAATTTGAGTTTATTGAAAATTTGGCAAAAAAAAAAAGTTATTTTCACTCTAATTAAGTATTAATCAATAAAATTAAGTAACTTTAAAAAAATAGATATAATATATTCTATCAATAAAAAAAAGTTATAATCTGTAAAGTAATTTAAGTTCAATAAAAATAATTTCAACAAAAATATAGTTTAGGACTTGTTCACTTCATCTTATTCATATAATAGTAATAAGACTACTAAATTTAAATTAGTAAAAATCAGTAGCTTTAAAAAACAAATCTGTTAACTATTATGAAAAAAAAACATTGTTGGCATCATCTCTCCTCAAAACTGTATACGTGTCACTTTCTTATGAAATTTTTTCCCGCCTAAAACTATTGATGATATCATTTTATTTTGTGATAGTTTTTTTTTTTAAATGATTTTTTTTCTTTTGTATGATACTTCGTAAACAAGTTAAGTAAGTTCTTTCAACAGCTTTAATCTAGAAAATCGAAGTACTGTAAATTAAATAGCAACTATATTCTTTTCTTTTGATTTAAAGATCTAACATTCCCTTTCCTCAATTCCTTAACACTAATATTCAAACGTCAGAAATTTTCTAAAATATTCAAACTTTATTTTATTTAAGAAATCTCCTTCCAATAAATTTATGACAAATTTGAAAAGATTCATTGTATATACGAGTTCTATACTATAATTTTTTTTATTAAAAACGTGCATTGCACGGGGATAATCTAGTTAAATATAATAAGAAATAAGATCAGTAAAAATCAATTTTAATCAGTAAAATATTTAAGTTTTTAGAAAAAATAATTTTAATTCAATAAGATAATTTCAATTTATTAAAATTTATTTGTTTCAACAAAATAAGAGAATAGGGTCATAGTAAAGACAATTTCAGTTCAACAAAAATAAGATAAAAAGAGCATGACCTTACAATTAGATTTAATTTTTGTGAAATATGAGAAACGAGAACTATATTATAACATGTAGCGAAGGAGTAGTTTTATTTTACTACTAATTTAACATTATCACTTTCACTCACCCTCATTTGTCTTAATTAAAATGCATATAGTACGTAAGATCAATTTTTTTTGAGCTAGACTGAACCGAACAAAACTAAATTGTTAGGATTGAGGGTGGTCTGGATGTGTTTGATTATTGCCGAACAATTAAGTCAATGAAAAATAAGAAGGAGAAAAGCAATGCAGAAGACCTTACCATACATTAAAGTAAAATGAACTAAACTGAACGTACTAAACTAAATTGACTTAAATTGAAAATAATTTCATAATAATAGGACCTAAACATTATGAAACGAAGGTCTGTAGTATAAAGCTACGAGCTAATGACGTTGAATGATGATAGGTACCAGATGATTTGTTCGATAAAGATGGGGCTTCGCTACTAAAGGGTTACATATACATGGTAGAGACTAGCCCGCTCGAAGCCTGTATAGCATATCAAAAACAGTTTGCGACGGACTTTACTGCAATTTTGAAGTGTCGTGGGGAAGAGGTTATTGAAGGAGGTAGGATGGTTATCAACATAATGCTTACTTCTGAGACTCATGGACCACATCAATTTTGGATAGTCAAACTGATGAATCTGGTCATACGTGATATGCTTAAAGAGGTAATTGCTTCACTTATATAATTGTTAGACCCGGTTCACTGAAATAATTTTTTCTTATTTTCTACTTCGTATTATATTTCTTCTTTATGTACAATTATTAATTTTTGCTGAATTGAAATTATTTTTACTGAATATTTCTATTTTTTTTTTTTGAAAGTGGACAGAGCCTTAATCTTATATTTAACTTTTTATATTTAATTTTCATTTTTATTATCGTTTACAAATATAGACTTTTCCCCGTTATATTATTTTCATGTTTTACCATGATTCATAATAAATTGCTAAGAAAAAAAAGAATAAATTAAAGTTGTAAATCATGACAATTGTTATTGTATGTACTATAACGAATATTTTTTCCTTATTTATAATTAAAACCATTTAAGTTTATCTTGTTATCGTCACTTAAACTGTTATTGTCTTCAAAAAAAAAATGTAGATAGCATGTGCTCATAAAATATATTAATACTTTATTTATATTGTATAGGGCTTGGTTGATGAGGAAAAGGCCAACAATTTTAACATGCCCTTTTACCCCCCTACCATGGATGAAGTAAATAAGTTGGTGGTCGATCAAGGATCCTTTTTCATTGACAAGCATGAAACCTTTAGCGTATTATGGGATGTACCTATGTCGGAGTCGAGAGACGATATCGATGGGCATAAAAGAGCAAGGTTTGTGTCAGGGCCAGCCATAGCAGTTGCTGAGCACATGATATCAGAAAATTTTGGTGAAGGAGCTGCTAAAGAGTTTTTCCGGTGTTTTATAGAACTTGTAAGAAAATTCCTGGTCGCTGGCAATGAATTTTACACCTTCCATCAAGTCATTTCTTTGATTAGGAAGTGAAGAAAAGCATTCTAAGATTATTACTACCTCCATTTCATATTATTTGCTAGTTTTAGAATATTTTATATCTCACAAATAATACCTAAAATTGCAAATAATGTGAAATAGAGGTAGTATATTGATGCGGATCAAAGGCATCATGATTAGATTTTTACTTACTTTCTTTAATTTTGATTAAATAATCTATTAACCATGAGATTGAGTGGCATCAATCCAAAAGTTATGCATGGTTAAAAGATGTAGTTGTGTTAAAACTATGAGTAATTAGTACGTGTGAATGATATAGATTAGTTTAAGAAAAATCTGAATTTCTATCTTTTAATAAGATATAATTAAGATTTCTGTTATGAAATATTTGTGGATACCCATTTGTTTCTAGAAACAGAATACTACTCGTGGTTAGGGTAATAATATCAAGATATCCTAGAGACTAAGTCTAAATGAATGTCCAAATGTCCTTCGGCTCCACCTAGCAAGAGTATGTCCAGGGGCTCCGCCTTGATGTCTGAGAGCTCGGCCTACAAAAGAGAGAAGGTTAACTGCCCGAGGGGATGACCCGGGAAATCCCTCCGATGCTTAAGTCAGCAAATGTACTTTCTAGAGAGAGAAAGTAGAGAGAGAGTACTTTTAGAGAGAGAAAGTGTAGACACCAAATTTTGATCCTACTTTTGTAATTATCACTATTAATTATCTTTTATTATTATAGATATTGTTTTTTTGCAAATAATTATTATTATTTTGCTAAATATTTTTATAAACTTAACGACGTTTGTTTTATTATTTAAAATGAAGAAAATGAGTAATAATAATGATTTTTTTTCATAATTTCCAAAATACATGTTACAATTTGTACTTCTAAGCTACTAAATTAAAAAATATTGAAGTACAGCTAACACTACATGTATTTTTACCCTACTCCACCGAAGTAATTTTCGGGCTTTACTTGTGGATTAACAAGTAAATTAATACAACCATTAGGAGGACCACTAGCCCGACAATGTACATAAAGTACACCCTTATCATCCTCATGTCTTCCTCAAAGGTGAAGACAGGCTGATCTTCCTGGTTTTCTTGAAACATGGTGGCCGAGTTTAATGGTGGTTTTTGTTTGGTTTTTTCGGGTAAGGAGGAAGATGGAAGAAGATAAGAATTAAGTGGTGAGTGGAGATTTTGGATAAGGGTAATTTATTTTTATAGTAAAATGTAGGTATTTTAGACCGTATTTTAATACGTATAATAATCGTATAGTATAAAGTACAATTTTTTTTTGTCTCGCCAGGGGAATATGTCATTTTCTTTATAAACAAGCATTGTTTACTCTTTCAGAGTATAACAAGTATATTCGTATGTTCACTTAGACTGTTAGAGTTTTTATTTTATTTTATTTTATTTTATCTGGTTTTTTTTTTATTTCTTTTTTGCACTACTATATTATTTGGCCAGTTTACCTATAAAGTCCACTACTCTAAAAACCCATGACCGACCAAGGTAGGGAAATGACAAACATTCCCTTTCTTGAGTGAACACTTTTTACCATTATGAGTTGTGGACTAAGATAATACCTTTTTTTTTTTAAATTTTCCTTCAATCTATATTGGATCTGATTAATTTCAATTCAGGCCAATTGTACCAATATTTATCTAGCATGATAGATATATGGATGTGAGTAATTTGCGGGACAGTGGGAATTTGATGGTTAATGTTACGCGTACAATGAAATAATGCAATATGTATTTTAGTAATTATACTGGAGCAATCATATTGAATTTCTTGTAACAATTTACTGTTGACGCAGCGTATGGATGCAGCGTATACTACAGATCTTGTATTCTTTTTTTTTTTCACCTTTCTTTTTGTTGTTTTGTGCACACCATACCACCGTAGGCCATAGTGGTATGTAACTTCTTTTATTTATTTATTTTTTTCTTTCTTTTCTTCTTTTTTTTTATTTTTTTATTTTTATCTTTTATCTTTTTTTTTTATCTTTTTTTATAACTTGTTATTTCAGTCTAGTTTTTGTATCCTTTCGTCAATTTTGATGAACATTGTCAATAGTGAAATAACGTTACCTTTTTTTATCCCCCGCGGTTAATATTGTATCCAATAAATTTCAATATTGGATCAATTGTATCAATATTTATCTTACGCTAATTGGGACAGCTGGATTTCATACGCGTCACATATTGCATATCACTATTCAAAACACTATTTGACACTATTCAAACACTATTTGACACTATTCAAATAGTATTTTCTATTACGTTAATTTGCGTTGCCGACGTGAATTTGGTCTTCTGTTTTATTTGTTTACCTGTTGTTTTAATCTAGTTTTGTATCTTTTATCTTTTTTTTACGACTATGATAAGTATAAATTTGTGTTTTAGTAGAGTGAGGCAAGATAAGAATTCATCTTTTTTTTAAATGGTCATTCGGTTAAGGGAATATATTTTACCCTTGACTACCTTAAATTTATGTCGTATGACTTAATATTGTATGATTTTACATAGTGTATTTTCACTTTGACCATGTCAATCTTATGATTTTATATGATTTACCTTACTTTATTCTTTTAGTAAGGGTTATTATTTGAAATGCTCGTATTTATAAGGTTTTGTCGTATGTTTAGATGTTCTTGGGTAAATTTATATGTACTATCTAATAAGGGCAGGGGTTATTTTTTTTTTATATATATAAACTCTGAAATATTATGTCCAACCCTACTAGTATTGTAACCTAATGTCTTTGTGTAACTTTCAGAGCTGACATCTCGGAGCTGATTTTTATTTTATAAGAGTTGTTTTAGTACCTTGGTGAGTATAATAGTCACTAAATAAATTTAGGCACTCTGTTATTGTATACCATGTGAGTATTATTTTTGAGTTGTGACATGACTTGGTCATATATTTTCTTTTTTGTAATACCATGGCATTTTAGAACCTTTTTATTATATGAATATTAGAGTTGATTTTATTACGGTTTTCTTTATGTTATCAGTTTAAGTGATGCAAAACAGATTATGTAATTTGTTACACATAAAACGAAAGAATTTAATATCAAGATTCTCATTATTACCAAAATCTTGATATTTACCTTTATAATCCTTGAATTATATTTTATTTACTTTTTTTTATTTACAAATTAACCCCTTTATTTTCCTATAAATACCCCCATAATTTTCTCATTTTAAGATACCAAAATTTCCTACAAATTCTCTCTCTAAAAATTCTATCTAAAAAATTCTCCTCTAAAATTTTGCTTTAGTTAAAATCTCTCTAATTTAGCTTTATTTTTAAATTATTAGCTTATAAAAAGCATCATATAATTAAGTTGTTATTTTTTTTTTTAAGTATTGTTATTAACTTCAATTCCTATATATATATATATATATATATATATATATATATATATATATATATATATATATATATATCTCAAGTTCAAGTATTGTTGTTATTTTCATCTTTATTAAAAAATTATTTAATTATTTAAGTATTCCTATTCTATACTAAAACCAAAAAAAAGTTTATTTCTTAATATTTAGTTTTATTTTTTAATTTTATTTTCTATAATCAAAAATCAAAACAAAAAAAGTTTATTAGCTTTATTTTGCACTAATTTCTTTTAATATCTTAAAATTCCAAAAAATATCACTTAGTCTCTTTTATTGCATTTTAATTAAGGAGTTATCACCTTTTCATCCTTGATAAACAAAAGAGGTTATCCAAAAAATTGTTACATCTAGCTCAAGGTATTATCTTTATTCCTTTCTCAATTTCCTTAATTATTATTATGCTAACTAATGTGTTTGTTTCCATGTGACGATACCAATAGGGGTATTGACGATATTAGGTGCTAAATTAGCCCTAAATCTTTCATTACTCCAAATTAGAAAGCCAAGCCTATTGGTGAGGTGATAGGTTACAAAGAGGGGGGTTAATTGCATTTTGCATTGCATCTCTTTCTAACGCATTTTAAATATGAAAGGTTAATACATTCATGTGTTTGTCTAAGATATATTTTTAAAAAATAATTTCCTTCTTAAAGTGAGCTTAAAGACCTAAGGAATTAAGAGTTTATGTAAAGGATGTTCAAGAGTGAAGAGTTACTTATCACGTCCCAAAGATAGCCTATAAAACAACCCTTACGTCTAGAAGCAATTCTATTTCTTTAGCTCAAGTGATAGAACTTTTCAAGAGCTTTCCAACCGTACCTCACAATAATTTTTTCGATTTTTCTATGATTTTTAATGATTTTTTTAGTTTAAGCTATCAAAGAGGTGAAATAGGCACGTTTTTCTTTTTTTTTTTAAAAAAAAAAAAAATTGTATTAATTTATTTTCAAGAAACTGATGGTGTCATGGAACCTATATTACACTATATCATGTATTTACATTTATAGAACTTTACTTATTAAGAGTTTTAAGTAACTTTAATTTTATCTAGAGATGACTTTAGAAATAAGAGTTTTTCACAATCTTTAATTCTAAAAAAAGCGTTTTAAAATCTTTGATCTTATTTTAAAGATGACTTTAGAAATAAGAGTTATTAATAAAATTTAATTCAAAATGTTGTTGTTTTAACAAAAATCTTTAATATTATTTAAAAAATGACTTTTGAAATAAGTGATGTCTTAAGGACTTTATTTTTATTTTAAGACGACTTCAGAAATAAGAGTTTTAACAAACTTTAAAAAATTTTATAATTTTGTGACCTTCTTATTTCAAACCCTTTCGCGACACAAGAATGAATCGTACCTTTGCTTGTTTGTTTTAATAATTAATGATAGTTAATATAAGGTTATGGCCTCATTCCAGACACGAGGTTAAGATTAACTATTTAGTTGTATAAGGTTGTAACAATTATCCATCTCCATAAAAATAAGCTTATATCCTATTATAATTACCCGATGGATTAATTGACAATCGGATATGATTAAATAATTTATTGTTCCCTTTTATTTGGAAGTAAGGCCTTGACAGGTGTCGTGTTTTACTTGGTCAATTCCATTAAGCCTAAACACATAACCTTTAAAACCTTACAAAAATTATCCTTGAGTGTTTTTAAACCCAAAGTGAGATTATACAGTGAACCCTTACAGTTTCACTCCAAAAAATACCTTGACCCACTAAAAAATTCGTCAATTGGGACGCATTTGTTGAATTGTCTTCTTCAAAAGACATTTTTGGTGATCACTAATCGGGGTGATTTTTCCTCAACCAAGGTGGTTCATTTTACTTTTATGAGTGAATCCGTCAAAGATCACTAAGATCCCACTTACAAAAAAATGCGTTTATGTCAACTACCCAAATTAAAAACCCAATGGAATTGGTTATTTAAAACATGGCTTCTATCCGAACTACGAAGGTTTTGATCCGTGAGTGAATTCAAAATCTCACTATGATCGGTACGTAGTGCAACTTTGGTGCTCAAACCTATCTTATATTAATTATTATATCATTTTTTTTTATTAACATGTCTTAAAACTTGAATTTTAACAACGCAATAGTAAGAGCCCGTTCCTTAGAACGGAAGGGAAGACGAGTTCTAGACGTTCGATTCTCTTAACCTAAACCCCGAACCCTGTGCCTTATTTATCTTTATGGAGTTAACAATTGATTTCTTTTTAGTTTTATTTCTTAAAATTGACTGTTTTAAAATTCGTCCTTATTCGGATAAAAATGAGGTGGCGCCTCTAAGTTTTGTTTATAAGTCTTATCAGACACTTAAGTGGAACCTTTATAGACTAATCTTTGTCCACTAAAAACCAGGTACCATAGTCTGGCGACTCCATTGGGGACTTTCTTTTTATATAAAATGTGTAGTGGTTTATACCTGAATTTGTGCTGTTAATTCATTTAAGTGTACTTATGGGGTCATTCGTCATTCATCAGTTGTCATGAACATAAGTATTTTTTTTCCTTTTTAGGCCTACACCTCTGCTTATTGGTAAGGTCAGATTTAGACAACAAAATTGATGAATTAAGGGTGTAAACCTACATTTGTGCGTTATTGCAATCGGCTCTGTTAGGAACGTCCACCCTCGGTGTTCACAGTTGGAAGTGATACGAGGCCACTTGGTTAATAATTTCCTCAAAACAGATTGAAACATGTGCATCAATACATACATGGAGTCTCTACGGTCATTTGTGTTAATGATTCATTCGTGTTGTTATGAAAGTTTTTTTTTTAAAAAAAAAAAAAAAAACTTTTTTTTTAAGATAAAACCGTTTTTTTTAGAAAGCTTACTTATGGACCCAATAATAAACTAAGAGTTATCCTTAGACCTTCCCTCATATGATCTCAAGAGAGTTTAACTTTCTAAGACTAACAAACACCACATGTGGTGCAT
Source organism: Chenopodium album (assembly GCF_948465745.1). NCBI lineage: Eukaryota > Viridiplantae > Streptophyta > Magnoliopsida > Caryophyllales > Amaranthaceae > Chenopodium > Chenopodium album. Next base: position 15,349,682 of record NC_137847.1, on the reverse strand, counting down.
TTTAAGCAATGCCAAAATCTCCCTTTAAAACCTTTTCAACTTAAAGAATGGTTTAATCACTATCGATGAGTTAATATGTGAATTAATGTTTCTTTTCAAAGGAAAGTCTTACACCCCTCAACACCTTGAAGGTTTGCTTAACCATGTTCTTGAAAATTGCAGTTCGCTTGTTATTTAGAGTCCGAGATATGGATACAGGAGCACAAATGTGTAGTGGGGGAAGCCGTTGGGGTTCTATCCGCCAGATTTACTCTAGGAGGTGTGAATCACTAAGTGCTATATATCATCAGTTGAAGTTACAGGGTTTCCTCAAAACAAAACACAATAACTACACTATGCCGTCTCCTGGGGATGATATGGGAAAGTATTGTAACTACTGTCATGACTACTGGCATAATACAAATGTTTGTATTGATCTAAGACATGCAGTCCAACAACTGATTGATGATGAGAAAATTCCAATTCCAAGATCGTGGACTCCACCTACTCTAAGATTTACCAATGCAGATTTGTCGAATGACTACAGTAATGACCGGCCCTTGTCCATAACCTTGGTATCGGATTGTTACAAGGTCTCAAGAATTTTTGTGAATAGAGAGTCCAAATTCAACATCTGTAACAAAACTATTCTCAAGAAATTAGGGTGTGAATACGCTCCTTTAAGACCCTCAAAAAAGGTGGTTAGAACAAGCGATCGCACTCTTAAGGGGGAAATTGGGGAAATCACCATACCATTAGGATATCATGATTGGGTTTGTAATGCTGAGTTCCAAGTAATCGATGACCCGGAAAGCCTCAAGTTTACTTTGGGAAAATCATGGTTACAACACATAGGGGCAATTGCCTCTGCACTTCATCAGAAAGTCATATTTTCAACCCCGGGCGGTGTGATAACCATTCATGGGGATGCAGTCTTACCGAACATGGCAACCACGGTGTGCAATATGGTGAGTTTTGGGGAAGGTTCGACTTCGAGACCAAAGAAGGAGAGTTATGAAAGATCATTATGGGACTTACTATCAAATTCCTCAATGTATCGTGAGGCTTTTAGTGATTATCTCAAAAGAACAATTATAAATGCCTCAACCCCTTTTAAAGATTTGAGGGAAATCTTCAAACTTGATCCTCACCAGGTCAGAGATGATTTGATTAGAAAGGGTTTTATAAATGACTCACTGGATCATGCAATGATATGTCATAAGATCAAGTATTATCACGTTCACATTGATGAAGAGTCTTCCATTAATATGTGCCCGTACCAATTTGTTGATTGGGAATTCAAGGAGGAAGAACTTAGACCTGTAACAATATATGATTTTTGTAACAACGATGTATATGAAAATGTGTGTGGTAAAATTGATGCAATTGTTAAATACAAAGGTGTAAGTTTCACCACAAGTCTCATAATTTGTGATATAACCGTTCCCTATGATATCAAACTTGGTCAGCCTTGGATTTACCAATTTCATCCCCTCATGTTAGTTCAATCCCAAAAGACGCCGGCACAGCTTCGTGAATCTTTAACTTTCCATGATGGCTCTAAGATTTTAACCTTGCGGCCTGAATCTCCAAATGATAAAAGCCCGCATCCAAAGGTTTCCACTATAGAACGATCCAAGGCCTCTCGCCAAGAAAACACTGTCCCCCATTCTCGTCAAACTAGCCCCGAATTACTATATGATGTGCCTATCCATGAATCAATGTATTCTCAAAATGTATGTAAAACCTTAGATGCTTTTCACTCTTCCTCACGAAAAGGGAAAAGCATCGAACATCACGATGTCGATCCAGGGCTCACCTTTACAGATAGCGATTCACCCCCTAATCACTATCATAATGAACCATTGCATATCACTCTTCGACACGGTTCAAGTTATATTAATCACATATTGGTTGACACCGGATCTAATGTTAATCTCTGTTCCCGAGAATACTTGTACGAAATAGGGTACAATGATTTACATATCGCTTACGCTCCATTCTTCTCAGAGGTTTTGACCAATTGCCAAGGGAAGTGACAGGGTCTATAGTCTTACCTTTGGTACATGAGAATGTTCTGTTCAGCATAGAGTCTATGGTAGTGGATTTTGGACTCTCATGCAACTTGTTACTAGGGAGACCTTGGCTGCACGGGTGTAAAGCAGTCTTATCTAGCTTACATCAAAAGTTGAGAATGAGAGCACTATATGTGGTGACTATAGCAGGGGAGCCTATGAAGGTGAATGCTCGTCGCAGAATGGCGGTTGGATAAACACCATAAGTACAGCGGGTCATTACATAGAAAATAATCAAGCGGTTGAAATAAGGCGCCCACCCTTTGCAAAAAGAACAATATATTTTCCTATTCTGGAGAATGAACAGGACAAGACAAATTGAATGCCCAATAAGGCAAAGACCTATGATATCCAAAGGAGGTTTAATTGGCTTTACGACAAAGGTATAGCAGTTCCTTGTGAGGGGTTTGAAACATCAGCAAATAAAGTGGCATCTTGATATATCCAATTTATATAGTGTTTTACCCCCGTCCCACGGTTATAATTAGTGGTGTTTTTGGCTCTTTAGAGCCACTTTTATTACTAATTTGTGTTTTCTAGTGTTTGCGTAGTTTTAGTTGTATTTTACAGGAAATTACACTTTTGGAGCATTTTCCCGGGTTTTTATGGATCAACTACGGAAGCTAGAAGGACACGGCCACTCTTGAAGCCCAGGATCGGTGAGAGCCGATGATTAAGGGCTCGGTATGAGATAAATGGGCTATTGAATCGATTAATCAAGACCCGATGAGGAAACTTAGATTGGGCCGAGGAATTTAGCCCAATCGAAATCCAAGCCTCGAAGAAGAAGACCGGGCCCAATCGGGCAAGCATACGCCCGATCGGGCGGCTGCGCGCATAAAGACCCTCAAGGAAGAGGCGCGCCCGATCGGGTGAGCGTAAGCTCGATCGGGCGCGGCACACCAGCAGCAGGCAAGGCAAAAAAGGCGGGCCCCATCGGGCGGCCTTTCGCCCGATCGGGCGCGTGTTTTTCTCAGAGCTGATTAGATTAGTTTTAATTTTTGTTTTGAGGAATGTTTAAGTACGAATTATGTACGTAATTTTGGATTACCTTCTTCTTTAGATTTTCTCTCTCTACTTAGGATATTTCTCTCTCTTAAATTCTCTCTCAACTTTTGTTCTTAATTACTTTCATTAATCCAGATTTCTTTTGGTAACAATTTCTTCTCTTTTAATTTCAGCTATTTTATTTACTTCTTTGATTTTTCTTTGCTTTATTTATTTGATTATTTTGGTTATGATGATGCTTGAGTAGTTTTATTTCTAGGGTTTATGGGGATCTAATAAATGATATGAAGGGGTAATTTTGTGATTGTTAATTATCAATGCTTGGTTAATTTCCTATTGATTGATTTAATGCTATGCAATAAGGTTTGGCCAGATTTAATAGTATGAGTTTAGCAATATTAATTCGAGATTCGACATATGAGAATTGATGTTTAGGCTTAGTATCAATAGGCAGACTAATTTATAAATGGTTAAGTCGAGATTCGACAGATGAGATTTAATACCGATAAATTAACTCTGTGATTATAATACGTAGCGAAAGCCCTTTATAATCTGATTGATCAATGCTTGAAGATTTTTTATTATGATTTGCCCTAGAATATTGTTTATTAGTGAACCTATGCCCTAGGTCTTTTAATATTTGATTTTTCCCCTACTTTATTTCTTTCGACCTTATTCTTCGTAGTATAGAATTTATTCCCAAAAATATTGGTTACTTAGACAATTTAGATTATAATAATTAATTAGGAGTAGAAAGACTTGTTTCCCTGTGGAGTTCGACCCTACTTCCCTATCTACTTTAGTTAGAGGACTTAGGTATTTACTTTTGATAAGGGGATACGACTTTACCCTGTCACATCTCTTCGAGAAATCATGGAACCCTACATCTTCCTCGACAACATCGACCTTTTTACAACGGAATCGTGCATGGTAGTATGTAAAGCATGGGCATCATGGATCTTGGACAAAGAAGATAACCCTTTCTATGTTGTTGCCAAACGGAAAGCTGCTTGGGAGAAGCGACTTTTGACCGGGGGAATAGATGCATGGTAGTGAACTTAGTTACATTTTCATTAAAGTTATCTTTGTAAAAGTTTTTTTTTTGTGAACTATGAGCGATTTGATCCCTGAGAAAAAATGAAATTAAAAAAAAATAAAAAGATAAAAAAAATCTTGTAACAGGGTACGTAGGCAGCTCGCTTAGAGTGCAGTCGCAAAAATTAAAAAGTTGGTTTCCTTTTTATGTCGAACTACGATAGGCCTGATTTCCTGAATCACATTACACTCAGCACATTCCCGCACTCAGGAATACGTAGGCAGCCTTCGGGCCCGGCCACTAACAGTTTGTTATTGTTGCAGGTTTCACTTATTTATTTATTATTTTTTTTTTTTTTTTTTTTTTTTGTTTTTACCTTCCTTCATCATGAGGTGGAAAATAGACGGAAAAGAACATTAATTCATATTTATATAGTGATACATCCATAACAGTGAATAAAAAAATACATAATACAAAGGTCAAAAAGGCCCTAACTGAATCTCAGAAGAAGGTGGAGCTTTAAACACCTCTGTTTGACCCCAAGTAAACCCTTGGCAATGATCAACCATAAGGCAGACTCCTTAAAGCATGTCTTGAGGGGAATGTCGAATACTAACTTCCCAACCACGAGAGCGCATTAGGAGTAGTATGTCACACAACTTTTGCTCAGCATTTGCTGGGTAGACATTAAGCCTAGTTAGAGATGAGATGAAGCGGTTAACATCCATCACTACTTCTAATTGTTTCACCTCTAGAGAGCAAGCCTTTTGCAACCCATTCTGCAGTAAGCAAAGCAAGAAAAAGGAAAAACTGGGCCCTCTAAGCCTTGAACCAAAACCAAACTTCCAAACATACCTAGGTTCTCGCAATATAACCCCACCTCTACATCCATCTGAGCCATCTGATAAAGCGGCTAGAGACAGAGTATGGGGATCTCCCTGTGACCAAGAAGTAGTTGACAATTCCCTATTTAATCTATCTATTATTATGAAAAGACTCCTCTGACCTATTGACCATAAAGTCTCAGGGAGACGAGATATGTATCGCCTATGATGCTGAGGTAGTTTCTGAAGAAAATTCTCCTTAGATTCTCGATAGTTTGAAGGACCACCCATCATCATAGTCAAATGATTATAGGTTATGAAATTTGATATACCCAACCAAGGACGATTGATTGAGCTTTGAGGCGGGCCTCTCCCTTGGCGTAAGGAAGTCCCAGAATAAATACTGCGATGGGTATTATAAGTCGATATGGCTATTGATCCTTCAGACAATCGAGTGAGTGAAAATAAACATTTGTCACTCCATAGGAATAGAGTTGATGGGAGAGAATTATTCCCTGCAAGAATACAAGACTTTGTTACGTCTATGTTTTCAGAGACCTCCTTGTCGATTGACAAATTAGAGATGAGTAAAACTAAACAAGTAGGGAGATAGGTTTTGTGTAATATGGAGGTATTATGTAATATTTGACTCGTACAGTACCCATGAGCATCCCAAAAAAAAACCTGAGAGACGAGTACACATGAAGATTAAAAGGGAAATGTGATGGTAGGTTCGGACTCTCTACGAGTTGGCTAGCAAAAGGGAGGTTTTGTTGACTTATAATAGCTATGATAAGATAAACCGAGTCTCCAGAGAAACGTAGGAGCAGTGACAAGGCTAACACCATTGTATCTGCCACAAATAAGAAGATTGACTCTAGAGAGCTACTTATCTCGAATACCTGAGGTGGACCAGTCACTAGTGCAAGTTTCACTAGAGGAACCGAAGGTGGGATAGCTGTAGAATTTTGATCATAAGGGAGAGAGAGGTTCTCCCTAGAAAATTGAGATGGATGATCTTCTGGCCATATTGAACTAAGAATCTCGTTGCGTTCTCTCTCTCGTAATTCTTGGAGGGAAGAGCCCGAAGTGTCAGAGAAGAAGTGAATTAAATCTCTAACGCGTGAGGCATTAGGATCCATAACTCAAATTTGAGAAAAGTGAGAATAATCTCAAAAGAAAACACTTGAGATTTTAGAGAGAGAAGAAGTTTGGGTGAATAATCCTTATTCAAGTTTTAGGTTTTTATAAGCCGAGAACCAATGGTGTGTTCAACACACCAGGAATCTTCATATTAGGGTCATTTTTGAAAAAAAATTTCTTTTTTTTTTTAAAAAAAAGAGGGTGTTTATTTCTTTTAAAAAATCTTTTATTTACTTTTTTTTAGCTTGTCGAAGAAGTTTTTTTTGTAATTTAATGTTCCTTTTTTTTACCCTAGGAAATCTACCTGGACCTGCACAGGATCTAGGCTTGTCCGTCAAATCTCTTCTCACAGCTTACAATTTGATTCAGTAGCCTTCTCACCGGGTTGTTCAACGCCAAGGGAAATTCATTCTCCGCCACCAAGCGAAATGTCTGAGATTCCTGGTCATGAAAGTTCGCTAAACCCTGATCCATCTAATGATCTTCGAGTAATGATGCGAGCTATCCTTGATCGTCAAGATACCACGAAACAAACAATACAGAGTTTGTTAAGACAGAGTGCTAGTGCTCCTCCTCCTTAACATGATTCAGAGGTAGCTTCTCCATTACATTTAGATGATGGAAACGATGATAGAGAAGCTCCTACCAAGATCGAAGAAGATATTCTCAAGCTCAAGGAAGTACTAAAGGGTATGACTAAAGCAGAACCTTGGTTGGATATTCATGGTCTCACCTTATTTCCAAAAGCACAACTGCCATCTGGGTTTAAGATGCCGAATCTCACGAAATTCGATGGTACAGGAAGTCCCACTAATTTCTTAAAGCTATATGTAGGGGCTATGAGTCCTTGGGGTGTTGATGAACTTTTAATGGCACAATTGTTTCAACAATGTTTAGATGGGGCTGCCGCTCATTGGTTTCTTAATCTGGAAAATTCAAAGAAAACTTCGTGGGCTGATATTGTGCGAGAATTTTCTAGCCAATACAGATATAATGAAGAGATCGATGTAACAAGGAGGGATTTGGAGACAACTGCCCAAAATCATAATGAAACGTTTTGTGCCTTCATCACTAGGTGGAGAAATAAGGCTGCAAAGATGGTAAATAGGCCAAACGAAGAAGAACAATTACAGATGATTGTGAAGAATCTTCTTCCCGTCTATCAAGGACGAATGGCTTTCCAGTATTTTCCGTCATTCAAGGCTCTCATATCAACCGGAACCTTGGTGGAGGATGCCATTAAAAAGGGAGATATCAAGAAGGATGAAGGGAGCAGTAGTAACACCTCTTACAATCCTAAGTTTGGGGGCAACAGGAAAACCAATAACAATGACTCAATACCTTTAAAACCAACAAACTTGATACATAATATTGGCGCCGCTCCAGCATTCCAACTTAGGCCACAGAGAAATTTTTCTCCTTTGAACATGACCTACGCTCAAGCTTTCTCCAAAGTAAAAAAGGCCAACCTAGTTCAACCTTTGAACCCAAGGACACCCCCAAGAAACCCTCCTCCCAGTTACAACCCAAACCAACACTGTGAATTCCATCAAGGGCCTGGGCATGACATAAAAAATTGCAGAGTATTCAAGCCCCGTATTCAAGATCTAGTAGATGGAGGATGGCTTTAAGTTGGGGCATCCTTTGATAAATTTAAAAATACGCAACCAAGCATCACTAATAATCCTCTTCCCAATCATAAGCCTCCTGTCTCTATAAACACCATCTCCACTTCTAGTAACCAGATTGATCCAACATTATTAATGGTTCGAAATGCCCCTCGAATGTATGAGACGCCATTATCCGAGAATTATGTGTGTGTTGTGTATGATCACTCCACTCAGCAAAAGGTTAAGCTTGTGCCATGCTAGGGTTCCGGTGTTACTCTTAATAAGGATTCGTTCTCTGATGTCTGCGCCACTATGGGTTGTAATGGGGCATTTTGCCTAATAGATGATGAAGAGGAGGCTTTCTCATTGTTGTCAATTGCTGAGAAAAATGCTGGGGCACACCTTAATACCCCTAGTAATCTTCAATGTGCTATTTACCTTGACGATCTTAGTGATGATGAAGATCTACATGGGGCTCATTTGACTCGCGAAAGTCGTCACTTTAAACCCTCATATCTTGAAGATGAGAACCCCGTGGAAGCCTTGAGAAGGAAAGAAAAAGACAAGGAATTAACAGAGGAGAATAAGGAAGAAGATGATGCAATTAGGCGCATGAAGGAGGTTAATGCAAATGTTTCTATATGGAAGTTATTGACTCATTCACAACCTCATAGGGATGCTGTTCTGAGACATCTCAATGAAGTTTCAATTGATCCATCCATAACTCCGGATCAAATGGTAGGACTTTGTAGGGAATATTTCAAGTATCCCACACTTGAGCCCCCCTGTGATCATACACTTAAGCATGGTGGCGTCCAAAGGGAAGGAAGCTAGAGTAAAAGAGTTGCCAACAAGTTTTAGGAACTTGTAAACCGTTCACAGGGTGAAGGTTACACCCCTTAACGATCCAGGAGATCGTTAACTCCAATAGATCTGGAACCATGACTGGAAGTTCGGGGATGAAGGTACAAATCCAACCTAAAAGAGATTGAACTTGCCCTAAAAATAGGCCTCTACTTTATTCTTCTCGTATTCATGTACGCTTTCTGACTAACATGCAATCAATAGGTTAACCCTAAACCTGTTTATCTATGTTGGTTGAATATTAATGCACAAGCAAAGCTATTATTGGCGATCACTTGAATTATAATCATATTAGCCTAAATAAGATTATTAATTATCTTATTAAGCGTGATTACAAGTACAAATTCCCTTTAATCCTGCAAGAGAGGGCGTGATCAAGCAATAACAATAAAAATATGTCAAGCAACATAATAATCATCATCATAACCAATCAAAATCTCAATCTCAATAAAGCTTAATAATATTAGCAAGATCCTAGGCATGATACTAACAAGAATAATAACAAATCCTAGCATGTCACTAAACATTAAAGATCAGTTAGCCTTAACATGACACTAACATACTATTAGGAAAGAAATATGAAGCATCATAATAAAATATACATGATATTAGAAATCTAGTTAACCCTAAACATGATACTAGCAAGCAATAAAACATCCTAACATGATACTAGGAATTAACAAAATAATCAAAGCATGATTTCTATATCAATAAAGCCATTAAAGTACTTACTTCGATGCCTCGTATCTCTTTCTAATAACAAAATACACACGTTAGTAACCTCAAGGAAAAATATTAAAACAAAACAATTAAATTAAATAATTGAAATAGGGATTTGGGACCAATTCCCTCAGAAATTATAACCTTTCACATCTAGGGCGAAGGCAACCTCGAACTTGGCTAGGTGTATCTAGAGCTAATGTATGTGGAATTTTGTAAGAGGGGAAGGTTTAGAAAAAGAATAGAGAGAGAAGGAAAGCTTCTAGCTTTTAGAGAGAGAATAGAGATAATTCGACCCCTATTTATAGGAAAAATATCACGGGATCAAAGAAAGTCCTATTCGGAATAAAATACCTCATGTCGCCAACGACAGGAGTCAGCGCCAGACGACAAGCTCGTCGCCAGGCGACGACTCTGTCGTCTCGCGCAGGTTCAAAAGTACAACGCACTTTTACACGCGAAAACACTTTTTAAACCGGTTACTAGTAATTGTGCGTCCAAGCAGTTTTAAAATCAGATAAAATATATTTTATTCAAAATAAAACATCTTTTCTTTAAAAAAAATATAATTATCAATTCTAATCTTATTAGAATTAAAGAGAACCTTCTAGATATTCCTAGAAGATCAAAATCAATCCTAATTACTTTAGGAATAATAATTAATAGGCCCTCCTCTAGATCATTGGGCCACATTTAAAATCATTGGGCCTAATTTAATTTAATCCATAACTTCCTCATAATTTATCGGAATTGGGCTTATAATATATCATTGGAAAGCTCTTTTCAAGCCCAATCCAACTACACTATTATTGGACCCTTATCATGGACCAAACCAAATTGGACTGGCTTTTTTTATATAAATAGAGTAAGAAAAGAAATATTTTTAAAAACAGAAAGAGAGATATTTTAATAAAAACATCCACATCACTAGGCTTTTCATACTTTTCACCTCATTCAATAATCAAATGACGTGAAAGGTATTCATCACTGGGTTTGGTTTTGGGGAGACACATTTGGGTGTCTACAGACTTATTCATGGAGCCGACCACACTTTAATGTTTACCGATAATGATCTCCCATAAAGGGTCAACCATAATAGCTCTTTGCACATAACTGTGAAATGCCATGGGTGGAAAATACCTCGGGTACTTATTGACAATGGTTCTGCCATCAATGTATGCCTGTATCGAGTTATGACAAAGCTTGGTTATCAAAAAGAAGATTTGACACCTTCAAGCCAGGTTGTTGGCTTATGACAATGCCAAAAGAAATGTTTTGGGGTCAATTGTGTTACTTTTGGAATATGGGTTAGTGGCTAGAAATGTTGAATTTGTGGTAATTGATATTGAAACATGCTTTAACCTTTTGCTCGGAAGACCTTGACTTCATGAGAACAGGGCGGTAGCCTCTACCTTACACCAAAAGGTGAAGTTGCTCACGGATCATGGTGCAGTAACACTTGTGGGTAATCTAGAAGTTATGAATGTTTCTAGTGTTGGAAAATAGGTGCTCCACTTAGATGATGAAGAGGGTAGTCGATTAGATGGATTCACTATTCATAATATTGGATCTGATTCAATTGGCTCATGGAAGGAAGAAGAAGAAACCGAGGAAAATCCGGAAGAGGACTTAGAGGAAGATGAAGAAACCGAGGAAGATCCGGAAGAAGAAGAAACCGAGGAAGATCCAGAAGAAGGGCTTCAAGAGGATGATAATAACTCTGAGGTTAATCCTCAAGAAGTTAGGGGTGGAACAAATTGGTCCAATAAAGATGAGGCAGAAGAAGAACCTAAAACTCCAAAAGACAACGACCCATGTTTTAGAGGAGAATCTTGGACAAGTAATTCTTTTAGACAGGGTCATGATGAGGGATCTTAGAAAAGGTCTAGGGCTGAGGATTTTGATTTGGATTTCGATGTCCTATGTTATAGAAGGTAAGTATACCCGGAGGAGTTGATTCTTTTCCCTAACTACAGACATTAGATCGTTATCTTAATCTCCCCCAGTTCGAGAAGTTCAATGGGTTGGGAGATCCCATCCTCCATTTATACAACTTTGTGAACACCTTATATCCTTTAAATGTTCCAGAAGAACATTTTCCTATGTTGTTCAACAGAAGTCCGGGTAGACCTGCGTTATCATGGTATTATACCTCAGGGGCAACAAGTAAAGGTTCTTGGGGAGAAATAGCTCAAGCATTCAGTGATTGGGCATTTGAATTTCGACAGACTGACACCGAAAAATTAAAGCTAGTGAATATGGAGCAAAGTGATCGGGAATCATTTTCACATCTCTTTTCAAGATGTTCTTACATTCGGGCTCAACTTCGTTTTCCCATTATTGATCGGGAGTTCATGTTGATATTACTGAGGAAGTTAAATGATTTTTATTATCGTCATATGGTCTCCATCAAATACGCCAACCTCTCGCACATGGAGAGACATGGTTATGAAATTGATGCCTAACGACTACAGGAAAGAAGGCCTAAGGTGCACCCTCAAGGTGAAAGAGCTAACAGGAGGATATTCACTCGAATCGACGAACCATTGAGTGTGGTGTACGATCGTTTGAGCAAAAAAGCTATTCTTCGGGCAAAAAGCTATGTATATTCATTACCACCACATGGAACCGATATGAGACAATATTGCAGTTATTGTCATCAATATGGGCATAGAACAGATACTTTTTATGACCTTAAGTGTGCAATTCAGGATCTCATTGATCGTGGGATCATCACTCCGGCCCATCCTAAGTCTAACGCACCAGAGACAAACCCGGCACAGCCACAGGCCTCTCAAGCTGATTTGTTCCTTCAACTGCTCGAAGAAGGTCGTATCAAGCCATTACCTCGTCGAGCAGGAGCTGAACCTGTTGGGCCAAATCTCAAAAAAAATATTGTCACTGTCATCAGTTACATGGCCATGATACTAACGAATGTCACACCCTCCGTTGGTGTATAAAGCGCACAACTGGCATTTCCTGCCCGAATAGGAAAGTGTCCATAAATGCCCTTTCCATTTTGACAAGCGAAGACGATCCCACTCTTTTAATTGCTCGTCACTATTCGGAAAAGATATCTCAACAAGACTACGAGAAAGACTGTTGAAAATCCTGAAGCCTAAGGAATCTCTACATGGGGAAGGAAGCATCCGCAACAACATGGTGATCTCTATCTTACCCTCCATCAAGAAGGATGAATGAGAGGGGTAGTATGAACTTTGTAAACCAAGCATTTTTTTCTTTCTCTTTATATTTTCTTTTGGTACAAAGAACTATGTACAGCTTGATCCCCCAAAGCACTATTTCATGATCATACACAAAAATTATACTTGCACGCACATTGTTATTGGGGTACGTAGGCAACTCTGATCGAGTACAACTGTTTCAAAAAAAAATCTTTTTTTCTTCCATTATGAACTACGACGGGTTTGATTCTCCAAAAAAAAAAAAAATACAAAATCTATCTGGAGATGGGTAGGCAGCCTTATGGCATGACCCGAAATAATTAAAAGATTTTTAGAATGAACACCTTGCTAACTTATCTAACTTAACATATTTCTTTGTTCTTGCATGCATTTTTACATTTATCATTTACTTTTTATTTTCATTTTTTTAAAAAAGGGGAGGAAATCGTAATCTCAAGTATGTCATGTTTAGGTATCCTTCTCCAACCTATGAATAACCAAACTCGAAAGTCTACTCTACCCCCGGATTCCATTCAAGAAATCCAAGATCCAATACCACAAACACTTACCAGAGGACTTCAATTAATGTTGAAAATGGGTTATGTTCCAGGAACTGGTTTAGGACGGAATGGCGAAGGCATGAGGCACCCAATCCCAATAATTGATAAGCAAAATCGTCATGGCTTGGGTTTCAATGAAAAAATGAATTCTAATGTTATGAAAAGGAAGTCTCTTACGTTGAATGGGCAATTAGTGTTATAAAATGACACTGAGTTTTTTTATGAGTTTCCTGAACCTTGGTGTGACTTGGATAAAGAGAGAATTCTCCTTGGGTTAGAAATTTTCTTTGCAGAAGCAAGGAATGAAGAATCTATTAAGAAATGGTTCGATAAGAAACCGGTATTTAAGAAAGATATTGATTGGGCTGTGATATGTCCATTTTATATAGTGTTTTACCCCCGTCCCTTGTCATAATTGGTAGTGTTTTGGCTCTTTAGAGCCACTTTTATTACTAACTGGTGTTTTCTAGTGTTTTCGTAGTTTTGGTTGACTTTTGTAGGGATTTGCACCTTTGGAGCATTTTCCCAGGATTTTTATGGAGCAACTATGAGCATTGGAGGAGCACGACCATCCTTTATAGCCCAGGGACGGTTAGAGTCATCGAACCGGTGATTAAGGGCTCAGCATTTGAGATTCTGAGACATTTGGACCGAGTATTCAAGACCCGAAGAGAAAATCCGGATTGGGCCAAAGAATCGGAGCTCAATCTAAGTCCAAGCTTGCCCAAGTGTCCTTGCCCGGCCAAGGAAGCTCCCGCCCGAAGGCGCGCCCGACCGGGCGGGGTTAATGAAGAAAAAGGCCTCGCGGCCGGCCGGGCGCAGGAGACGCTTATGATGAAAGAAAGGCGGGCCCGATCAGGCGCGAGATTTTGAGGAGTTATGTTCAGCGGAATTTCTTAGTTTTAATTAGGAGTAATTATTTTGTATAAATACGAATTAATGCTTTTGTTTTGGTACTTCTTCTCTTAGACTTTCTCTCTCTACTTAGTTTTAGATTATTTTCTCTCTCTACAACTTTGTCCTCTACTTTGTTCTTAATTCAACTCTTTAATTCCGATTACTTTGGTAACGATTTCTTCTACTTTAATCTCAGTTATTTACTTTATTTCTTTCATCATGCCTTGTTTAATTGCTTTGATTAGTTTAGTTTTAATTATGTCTGAGTAGTTTTCTTTCTAGGATTTATGGGGATCCATGAATAATATGAAGGGGTAAATTATTGTTGTTGATTGTCAATGCTTGATTAATTTCCTATTGATTGATTTAATGCTCTGCAACTAGATTAGCGCTGGTCTTTTATGTATGAGTTTAGAAATATTAATTCGAGATTCGAGAGATGAGAATTGATATTTAGGATTAGTTTCAATAGGCAGGTTAATTTATAAATGGTTAAGTCGAGATTCGAGAGATGAGATTTAATACCTGTAGATTAATTATGTGATTGTAATACGTAGCGAAAGCCCTTTATGATCTGATTAATTTATGCATTGATGATTGATTATTATGTTTTACCCTGGAATATTGTTTATTGGTGAACCTATACCCTAGGCTTTTATTAATTGTTTTCTCCCTACTTTTATCTCCTTAAGTTTAATTTCATCATATCTATAATTTAGTTACTCTATAATCTAGATTATATTAATTAATTAGGAATAGAAAGGCTCGTTTCCCTGTGGATTCGACCCTACTTCCCTATCTATTTTAGTTAGTGGTTTTAGGAATTACTTTTGATTAGGTGATACGACTTTAGCCTGTCAGGCTGACCATCTGAAGGAAGGAGTTCTAAGAGGCTTATTTTCACCAATTTCTGATTGTAAAGTCCATTTTGATCCCATTACTCTCATCACTCCAATAAGAACAAAAGTTGAAAACAATATCCGACCCAAAACTCAAGAACAATTTGAAGGCCATCTTAAAGAAACCCTTGAGAAGTACAAAATCAAGCATCAACAATCATCGCCATATCATCCTCAAACCAATGGAGCTGTTGAAGCAGCTAACAAAACCATCAAGACGATAATCGCCAAGATGACTGATAGGGCTCGAGAATGGCCTGATAAACTGCCCTATGCACTGTGGGGATATAGAATTTCTATTCGAACGCCAACTGGGACTACTCCATATTCTTTGGTACATGGAATGGATCCACTTCTTCCAATCAAAACAGAGAATCAATCGCTTCGCGTAATGAATGAAAGCGAGATATCTGAAGAACAATGGTTTAAAGAACGATACGATGAACTTTCTTTAGCAAGTGAACGAAGGTTACAAGCCCTCCACAACATTCAAATTTATCAAGACGCATTGCCCGGGCTTTTAATAAAAAGGTCAGGGAAAGGAACATACAAAAAGGAGATTTGGAACTTAAGGAAAATTGAGAACCGATTCATGATCCATGTGGAAAGTTCAAGCCAGACTGGTCTGGTCCATTTCTAGTCAAACATCTTACACCGGCAGGAGCGGTAATTGATGGATCTGGATGGAAATGAGTTTGTTCATTTCACCAACCTTGATCAGTTAAAAAAGTATTATGCTTGATTGGTACAGTGTTGTATTTGTGAGATTCGCAAAAAAGAAAATGTGAATCTCCTACTAGCTTTAGATAGGTATATGTGTATCATGTTAAAGTTTAGATTTCATTCATGTTTGCATTGCATGCTTAAGGGTCATGTAGAAATAGTCATTATTATTAAAAGATCATGATCAAGTCGATACTTAACAAAATATGATTACAACAAACAAACAGTTTTTCTTTTATTCAAACATAACACAAACTCCCTCACTTTTTAGCGAGATTACAACCATTTTTTTCCATGAAAACAACAACTATGTACACCATGCCCGAAAGACCATTGCCTTCAGATATGATTTCTTCTTTTGGAATTAAAAATACACAAACAAGGGAAACACGAGTACAAGTATTGAAGTACAATAAGGAAATCCTTCTGAGGATTTGTTCAAGCATCGTCCTCGAAGTCCTCCAACAACCATGTTGTGTAGGACGCGGTAGGAACATCATCTTCAAGAACTGGAAATGCTAGGAGCATTCGTGCAAATTTCCATACACGAGATGATGCCCTAAGAGCTTCCACATTACCAATTTCATAGGTGGTGGTACAAGGTACCACTGGGAGCTCATGGAGCTCTAGGAGTCGTTGGAGTTGGCCCGCTTGTCTCAAGCATCTCCAAGGAAGATAGATTGTGATGCGACACAATCCTGGAAGTTGAACACCTCTGCGCCTGCTAGTGCTAATCGTTATGGAATCTATGTTGAGAAATGAAATGATCCATTCCACATCAGTTACGGCAAAGAGGTCTGTCCATGCACCATGGTTGCAACATTGACGGAATATAGGAAAAAAAACCTCTCTCCTGAATATGTCGGGTTTGGTAAGGAATTCGAATAGGTGGTCTAGACAGCTTGAATTTCTCACATCACCAGAGTTGAAGCACGATTGGACACCCTTTGAAAAAACCCCCTGGATTTTGTTTCAGATGGTCAAGCCCCATCATAAGTTCCCCTAGGATAAGAGGCCCTAAACGGTTCCCTGACTCAATCTGCGATCACAAAGAAAGGCAGCGAACATGACAGGAAAATAATGATTCCTTGAGTAAAACAAGGCCGACCAATAAAAGGATGCAAGCTCTTTCTTAGCACTTTTGGAAATTTTCATTGTTGACAAATTCCCAATGAGGTAAAGAGAAAGTTTCAAGGAAATTCTCTAACATTAAAATGTCAAGCAGACGATAATTGCTTTCCATATTTAACGGTATACCTAGCAAATCCCTCATGACCGCATCAGTTGCCCTTGGTCAGGAGGTGTAATCACACGACCTCGTTTATGAAGACCTAGTAAACCCTCCAATTCTTCTAGAAGGGGAGTCATTTCCATCTCTCCAAAGTGAAAAACATGGCGTTCTTCATCCCAAAATTCAACAGCAGCATGAATCATATCATACCGAGGTTAAATAGATAGGAGAGGGGTGATGGTTCTGGTAAAGACACTTGTATAAGGGGAAAGGCGAGGTGGAGAAATGTTTTCTACCACCCCTTTTAGTTAGAGCTTTCTAGCTCCACTGATTTCATTGATTTCTTGAAACATGGCATTCATTTTTTCTTAGAAAAGTTGAGGAGAGAAGAAATATGGCTTAAGAAGCTTGAAAGAAGAAGGAAGGAATTGATTTGGTGTAGAAAGAATGAATATCACCTCCCTTTTTATAGGGGTGGTGGTGATAATGGTGCCAGGAAGAAAAGGCCGAAGGAGTTTACTTTTCCGAAAACTCAGTCCAAACCACCTGATGTTTTTGCATCCAAAATCCATAGATTATGTTCTTTCAAGAATGATTGTTATCTTCCCTCAAGCTTGTGCAAATTGATCTTTTAAACATCCGCCTAAATTAAACTAGTGCAAAGTTCAGCCAGTTTTTCAATTGCACCCAAGCCAACATTTGTGTTGCAATTGAGTGAGAATTTCACTCTATTTTTCAGCCAATTTTTTAACTGCACCCAAACCAACATTTGTGTTGCAATTGAGTGAGAACTTCACTCTATTTTTCAGCTAGTTTTTGATCAACTGCATCCAAGCCAACATTTGTGTTGCAATTGAGTGAGAATTTCACTCTATTTTTCAGCCAGTTTTTCAACTGCACCAAGCCAACATTTGTGTTGCAATTGAGTGAGAACTTCACTCTATTTTTCAGCCAGTTTTTCAACTGCACCAAGCCAACATTTGTGTTGCAATTGAGTGAGAACTTCACTCTATTTTTCAGCCAGTTTTTCAACTGCATCCAAGCCAATGTTTAAATGAAAATCAATTGGGATTTTCCTTCCTTTTTTTTTAGAAACATACATCAAAATTTTGTGTCTTTTCTCAAACATTGATTATCGTTTTAACTCAATCAATGTGGGGCAATCTATAGACACCAAATTTTAATCCTACTTTTGTAATTATCACTATTAATTATCTTTTATTATTATAGATATCGTTTTTTTGCAAATAATTATTATTATTTTGCTAAATATTTTTATAAACTTAACGATGTTTGTTTTATTATTTAAAATGAAGAAAATGAGTAATAATAATGATTTTTATTCATAATTTCCAAAATACATGTTACAATTTGTACTTCTAAACTACTAAATTACAAAATATTGAAGTACAGCTAACACTACATGTATTTTTACCCTGCCCCACTGAAGTAATTTTCGGGCTTTACTTATGGATTAACAAGTAAATTAATACAGCCATTAAGAGGACCCCTAGCCCCACAATGTACATAAAGTACACCCTTATCATCCTCATGTCTTCCTCAAAGGTGAAGACAGGCTGATCTTCCTGGTTTTCTTGAAACATGTTGGCCGAGTTTAATGGTGGTTTTTGTTTGGTTTTTTTCGGGTAAGGAGGAAGATGGAAGAAGATAAGATTAAGTGGTGAGTGGAGATTTTGGATAAGGGTAATTTCTTTTAGTATATTCATATGTTCACTTAGACTGTTAGAGTTTTTTATTTTATTTTATTTTATTTTATTTATTTTTTTCTTTTTTTCTTTTTTTTTTTTTTTTTTTTTTTTTTTTTTTTTTTTTTTTGCGATTTGTGCACTACTCTATTATTTGGCCAGTTTACCTATAAAGTCCACTACTCTAAAGACCCATGACCGACCAAGGTAGGGAAATGACAAACATTCCCTTTCTTGAGTGAACACTTTTTACCATTATGAGTTGTGGACTAAGATAATACCACCTTTTTTTTATTTTCCTTCAATCTATATTGGATCCGATAAATTTCAATTTGGGCCAATTGTACCAATATTTATCTAGCATGATAGATATATGGATGTGAGTAATTTGCGGGACAGTGGGAATTTGATGGTTAATGTTACGTGTACAATGAAATAATGCAATATGTATTTTAGTAATTATACTGGAGCAATCATATTGAATTTCTTGTTTCAATTTACTGTTGATGCAGCGTATGGATGCAGCGTGTACTGCGGATCTTGTATTCTTTTTTTTTCACCTTTGTTTTTGTTGTTTTGTGCACACCAAACCACCGTAGGCCATAGTGGTATGTAACTTCTTTTATTTATTTATTTTTTTCTTTCTTTTCTTCTTCTTTTTTTTATTTTTTATTTTTATCTTTTATCTTTTTTTTTATCTTTTTTTATAACTTGTTATTTCAGTCTAGTTTTTGTATCCTTTCGTCAATTTTGATGAACATTGTCAATAGTGAAATAACGTTACCTTTTTTTATCCCCCGCGGTTAATATTGTATCCAATAAATTTCAATATTGGATCAATTGTATCAATATTTATCTTACGCTAATTGGGACAGCTGGATTTCATACGCGTCACATATTGCATATCACTATTCAAAACACTATTTGACACTATTCAAACACTATTTGACACTATTCAAATAGTATTTTCTGTTACGTTAATTTGCGTTGCCGACGTGAATTTGGTCTTCTGTTTTATTTGTTTTCCTGTTGTTTTAATCTAGTTTTGTATCTTTTATCTTTTTTTTACGACTATGATAAGTATAAATTTGTGTTTTAGTAGAGTGAGGCAAGATAAGAGTTCATCTTTTTTTTAAAGGTCATTCGGTTAAGGGAATATATTTTACCCTTGACTACCTTAAATTTATGTCGTATGACTTAATATTGTATGATTTTACATAGTGTATTTTCACTTTGACCATGTCAATCTTATGATTTTATATGATTTACCTTACTTTATTCTTTTAGTAAGGGTTATTATTTGAAATGCTCGTATTTATAAGGTTTTGTCGTATGTTTAGATGTTTTTGGGTAAATTTATATGTACTATCTAATAAGGGCAGGGGTTATTTTTTTTATATATAAACTCTGAAATATTATGTCCAACCCTACTAGTATTGTAACCTAATGTCTTTGTGTAACTTTTAGAGCTGACATCTCAGAGCTGATTTTTATTTTATAAGAGTTGTTTTAGTACCTTGGTGAGTATAGTAGTCACTAAATAAATTTAGGCACTCTGTTATCGTATACCATGTGAGTATTATTTTTGAGTTGTGACATGACTTGGTCATATATTTTCTTTTTTGTAATACCATGGCATTTTAGAACCTTTTTATTATATGAATATTAGAGTTGATTTTATTACGGTTTTCTTTATGTTATCAGTTTAAGTGATGCAAAACAGATTATGTAGTTTGTTACACATAAAACGAAAGAATTTAATATCAAGATTCTCATTATTACCAAAATCTTGATATTTACCTTTATAATCCTTGAATTATATTTTATTTACTTTTTTTTTATTTACAAATTAACCCCTTTATTTCCTATAAATACCCCCTTAATTTTCTCATTTTAAGACACCAAAATTTCCTACAAATTCTCTCTCTGAAAATTCTCTCTAAAAAATTCTCCTCTAAAATTTTGCTTTAGTTAAAATCTCTCTAATTTAGCTTTATTTTTAATTTATTAGCTTATAAAAAGCATCATATAATTAAGTTGTTATTTTTATTTTTATTTTTTTTTAAGTATTGTTATTATCTTCAATTCCTATATAAAAAAAATAAAAAAAAAAACACAAAAATATCTCAAGTTCAAGTATTGTTGTTATTTTCATCTTTGTTAAAAAAATTAGTTATTTAGTTAAGTAGTCCTATTCTATAATAAAACCAAAAAAAAATTTATTTCTTAAGATTTATTTTTATTTTTTAAGTTTATTTTCTATAATCAAAAATCAAAACAAAAAAATTTCATTAGCTTTATTTTGCACTAATTTCTTTTAATATCTCAAAATTCCAAAAAATATCACTTAGTCTCTTTCATTGCATTTTAATTAAGGAGTTATCACCTTTTCATCCTTGATAAACAAAAGAGGTTATCCAAAAAATTGCTACATCTAGCTCAAGGTATTATCTCTATTCCTTTCTTAATTTCCTTAATTATTATTATGCTAACTAATGTGTTTGTTTCCATGTGATGATATCAATAGGGGTTTGACGATATTAGGTGCTAAATTAGCCCTAAATCTTTCATTACTCCAAATTAGAAAGTCAAGCCTATTGGTGAGGTGATAGGTTACAAAGAGGAGGGGTTAATTGCATTTTGCATTGCATCTCTTTCTAATGCATTTTAAATATGAAAGGTTAATACATTCATGTGTTTGTCTAAGATATATTTTTTAAAAATAATTTCCTCATTAAAGTGAGCTTAAAGACCTAAGGAATTAAGAGTTTGTGTAAAGGATGTTCAAGAGAGAAGAGTTACTTACCACGTCCCAAAGATGGCCTATGAAACAACCCTTACGTCTAGAAGCAGTTCTATTTCTTTAGCTCAAGTGATTGAAATTTTCAAGAGCTTTCCAACCGTATCTCACAATAATTTTTTCGATTTTTCTATGATTTTTAATGATTTTTTTAGTTTAAGCTATCAAAGAGGTGAAATAGGCACGTTTTTCTTTCTTTTTTTAAAAAAAAAAATTATATTAATTTATTTTCAAGAAACTAATGGTGTCATGGAACCTATATTACACTATATCATGTATTTAAATTTATAAAACTTTACTTATTAAGAGTTTTAAGTAACTTTAATTTTATCTAGAGATGACTTTAGAAATAAGAGTTTTTCACAATCTTCAATTCTAAAAAAGCGTTTTAAAATCTTTAATCTTATTTTAAAGATGACTTTAGAAATAAGAGTTATTAATAAACTTTAATTCAAAATGTTGTTGTTTTAAAAAAAATCTTTAATATTATTTAAAAAATGACTTTTGAAATAAGTGATGTCTTAAGAACTTTAATTTTATTTTAAGACGACTTCAGAAATAAGAGTTTTAACAAAATTTAAAAAAATTTATAATTTTGTGAACCTTCTTATTTCAAACCCTTTTGCGACACAAGAATGAATTTTACCTTTGCTTGTTTGTTTTACTAATTAATGATAGTTAATATAAGGTTATGGCCTCATTCCAGACATGAGGTTAAGATTAACTATTTAGTTGTATAAGGTTGTAACAATTATCCATCTCCATAAAAATAAGCTTATATCCTATTATAATTACCCGATGGATTAATTGACAATCGGATATGATTAAATAGTTTATTGTTCCCTTTTATTTGGAAGTAAGACCTTGACAGGTGTCGTGTTTTACTTGGTCAATTCCATTAAGCCTAAACACATAACCTTTAAAACCTTACAAAAATTACCCTTGAGTGTTTTTAAACCCAAAGTGAGATTATACAGTGAACCCTTACAGTTTCACTTCCAAAAATACCTTGACCCACTAAAAAAGTCGTCAATTGGGACGCATTTGTTGAATTGTCTTCTTCAAAAGACATTTTTGGTGATCACTAATCGGGGTGATTTTTCCTCAACCAAGGTGGTTCATTTTACTTTTATGAGTGAATCCGTCAAAGATCACTAAGATCCCACTTACAAAAAAATGACGTTTATGTCAACTACCCAAATTAAAAACCCAATGGAATTGGTTATTTAAAACATGGCATCTGTCCGAACTACGAAGGTTTTGATCCGTGAGTGAATTCAAAATCTCACTATGATCGGTACGTAGTGCAACTTTGGTGCTCAAACCTACCTTATATTAATTATTATATCATTTTTTTGTGTGATTAACATGTCTTAAAACTTGATTTTTAACAACGCAATAGTAAGAGGTCGTTCCTTAGAACGGAAGGGAATATGAGTTCCAGACGTTCGATTCTCTTAACCTAAACCCCAAATCCTGTACCTTATTTATCTTTCTAGAGTTAACAGTTGATTTTTTTTTAGTTTTATTTCTTAAAATTGACTGTTTTAAAATCCGTCCTTATTCGGATAAAAATGAGGTGGCGACTCTAAGTTTTGTTTATAAGTCTTATCAGACACTTAAATGGAATCTTTATAGACTAATATTTGTCCACTAAAAACCAGGTACCACAGAAAGTAGAGAGAGAAAGAGTGAGAATTAGGAAAAAGTTACCATCATTAATGATTGGAGAGCTATTTATAGTTGTACTTTCAAGTGGCAGAAGTTGTACTTATTCAGACAGGTTAAGGGTAAATCTGTACTTTGCAATGATTAATGATGGGCTAGATCATGGGGGATATTTTCGTGATTTTAGGTCACTGGGCTTAGGACAATGGACTTGGCCCAAACACCATTATAACTCTGTATCATTCTGGAATTCTTGATCTAATCTCGGGTTTGTTGTCCACTAATTAAACCCTAATTACATTGTAGGTATATATTTGTCTTCCCAATTTCTCTATTCTCTTTATTTTAGATCACGTTATCAGCACCGTCCCTAACCGATTGAGCTGACAAAAAAAGAAAATTAATACTCCACCTATCCCCATTATTTTGCCCCATAGTAAATAAATAGGTCAAACTAACTTCAAAAATTTTGACCATAAATTTCCATTAATTAACAAGAGATATTGTCATGTGGGATCTTGTTAGATTTGTCTCATTTATATTTTTTTTAAAATCAAGTTTTAATGTTTTTACATGTATATAAGTGAAGTTATATAGGTTTTAATATGCGTCTTGGAAATTGTGAAAAGTCAAATAGGGCAAAAAAAAAATAGGGACAGAGGGAGTAAGAGAGAAGCTACACATAAACTTGGTTTATTTGGGGTAGACATAAACTTCCAATGAGAAGTTTCCATGTCACTGCTAGCCAAAAAAAAGAGAGGGAAAATTGGAGGGGTGAGGGAATTATTTAGGTTTAGGCGCCTTTTTTTTAACCAATTTAGGTTTAGGCGCATAAATGCAAGGTTGACTGAGAAGAAAGCTTAGACGCCAAACTGTATTTAGTGCATATTAATTAATTCCACTATTGTGTTACTAAACAATAATATTATGATACTAATTGTAGACACCTAAAAATATCTCCCCGAAACCAAACCCAATGATGAACCAACCCAATTTTTAGTCCAATTAGTCGGGTTGAGTATCTAATCTTTGGAGTGCTAAATCCATATTTCCATTCAATACATTTCATAAACCAACCCAATTTTTAGTCCATTTCCCCAAATCATAACTCACTTTCCACTTTTCGTGTGCACATCACAAAATAGAGCTTAACTGATTTTTTTCCCTATAATTTTGATCCAAATATTATTTGGTTGTATAGGCCTTTCAATAATCTTTCCAACGATATATCATAAGCCCAATTTCTGATTTAAAATGAAAAAGATATGAGCAAAATACTAAACTCGGCCCAAAACCGACACCCTTTCACTAAAACGGCCATATCATAAAACCTAAAAAAATATTTTGACCTGATTCTAATTGGGTTAGAAAGTAGACTTTATAAGCTTTCAAACGATATATTATATGTCTTATTCCGAGTTACGGATCAAAAGTTATCATAGTTTTAAAAACGTGTAAAAATCTGGAATTACCGCGCAACGGTATTGCACACCACGTCACGGGGTATGCTTACGTGGCACGGTGCCTTGTACCGTGATACGGTATTCTTCACCGTGTCACGGTGCTTTCCTATGTCTTTTCCACGTTTTTTCTCACGCGCTTATGAATTTGGACGCATTTTTGGACATAGTGTACACCACAACACGGTGTAAACCCCTACTCAAAGTTTGATTGTTATTCTTGATGCAGGAAATATTTTGTGAGTTTTCCCCTAGGGATGGATTGTATAACATTTGGAAGTATGATTTACCTCAGATTAGGGACTGGAGTGATGCGAACATGAAGAATTTGCATGACTTAATCAACGGTTTGAAGGATGGCTACAAGACAAGTAAAGTAAGCTCTAATATGTTTGTTTATAATATGTTTGTTTATAATGTAAACTGATATCTGTGTGCAATGCAGTTAATGGGGGTGATCGACAAGGAAAAAGCACAAATTGTTGGAAAGGCTCCACCACCATTTCAAGAAATGGTCGAGAAGGGGTTTAACTTAATTCAGGATAAGATTGATAGATGGGGTTCAACCACGAATCAAATGTGAAGGTTGTTGGGGAGTTATTTAGCAGATTTGCCGTCAGCAGCAAGCGAAGAAACTATTGATAAACCGAAGTTGAAAAAGAAAGGTAGGGGGAAAGGAAAAATTGCAGAAAAGGAAAGTGTTAGTGATTATGAAGATGAGGGTGATACTGGTGCGGGTGATTATGTAGATGATGATGAAAGTGAGGAAGAAGAAAAACCAAAAAAAAGAGGCAAGGAGAAGAAGGCCATGAAGGAGGCAGTTGATGATGAGAGTGGGGAAGAAGAAAAAAAAAAAAAAAAAAAAAAAAAAAAAAAAAAGAGGCAATGGGAAGAAGGCCATGAAGGAGGCAAATGAAGAAAGTGAAGAAGAGGAGGCTGAAAAAACAAAGACTGTGTCGAAAGGAAGGAAGAAGAAAAATGTTAAGGAAGTTCAAGAAAAAGTGACTGAAAAAAAAAAGGGAAGGTGAGAAAGGGAACACTGGATCAAGACAGTGTAGTTGAGGGTGGAGTTGAGGAAGAACAAACAAAGGAAAAATCAAAGAGTGTGAAGGAGAAAAACACTGGGGAAACCGAGGAGAAATCTTCAAAGAAAAAACAGAAGGGGAAGAAGGATGACCAGAAGCAAGAAGAGAGTATCCCTGAAGTTATACTGATGAAGAAGGGGAATGAAATAGATAGCATTGAATTGGTCATTTCCCGAGTAACATCATCAATTGAAGATCCGAAAAAGGATTTTGCCATCGAGTCAGACGCATTAACTGACAAACTACCAGAAGAAGTGCTTGAAAAGGAGATTGAGGGCCTCGATGTTGTTGAAGACAAATCACTTGAGAAAGCTGAGGACCTTTTGGCTGGTGGAGAAGATGGTGGCGCCAAGGACAGTGGAGCCGAGGAAGGTCACGGCATTGTGGAAGGTGGAGTTTCATCGACGGTTAAGCAACCAAAAGAAGTTCTACCTCATGGCTCTACAAATGATGATGAGGTTGCTGATCAGTGAATATGTTGATGTTACCCCTGTTTTTTTTTTAGTTTGGCTTTATCATATTGGAATTATGGTCATTACATATTATCTTTTGGTCGGTGTGTATTGTATGGACAACTTTATTTTCGTTTTTTTTTAAGTCTTCTTAGTATAATATGGACAAGGTATGCTTTATAACTTTATGTAATTCTATATGTTATTTATATGTATGAGGGTGTTAAATGCTTTAAATTTTTGTTAGATTACTAATTTGGCAAAAATAATTATTTCAAATACGTTTTTAAATTTAACTTTTTCCAAATGATGTGCACAATTAGTTTTAAAAACTTCTTTTTGCAAGGTATTTTATGTATTGCTTATAATTGCTTACCTATTTACAATTTATACCTTCTGCTGTGAACTTGTATTTTTTTGTTTGGAAATGATATATTATTGTATATTTTCGACAATGCAATGCCTAAAATTAAAGTAGGATAATTCCAAAACAAACATATAATTTTTTCTTTAACGTTTGTCACTATATAGATATTTTTATTAAATATAAACTTGTTTTTAATTTAGAAAAATTCATATATTCATAATAGAAAATATATTATGTATTGCTTATAATTGGAGCAGGACATTACCTATTTACAATTTATTCTTTTTTCTGTGAACTTGTATTTTTTGTTTTTGGAAAGGATATTTTATTGTATATTTTCTATAATGCAATGCCTAAAATTAAAGTAGGTCAATTCCAATAAACGAACATTGAATTTTTTTTATTTAATGTCAGTTACTATAATTTAGAAGAAGTCATTATATTATGATTTGCACATAATTGCAACAGGATATTACCTACTTACAATTTATACCTTCTGTTGTGAACTTGCATTTTTTTTATTAGAAAGGATATTATATCGTATATTTTCTCTATTGTAATTCCTAAAACTAAAGTAGGACATATCCAATATGCAAACATTGAATTTTTTCTTTAACTTTAATACTATATAGATATTCTTTTGAATCTAAAATTGTTTTTAAATTTAGAAAATGTCAAGGTTCATAATAATAATTATCTTATGTATTGTGCATCACTACAACAGGACATGACCTATTAACAATTTATTCCTTCTGTTGTGAACTTTTATTTTTTTTATTGTAAATGATATTGTATTGTATATTTTTTAATGTAATGCCTAAAATTAAAGTATGACATTTTCAATACACGAACATTTTAAAAAGTGATTATTCATTATAGAAAATTTAAAAATGTATTGCGTAATAGTGTAACAGGACATTACCTTTTACATGTATAAACTATAATTTTATTAGATTATCAGTGCTCTATCCATAAATAATTATTACATCATCTACTTTGTTGAAATACGTGTATTGATTTTTCTTTTCTTTTTTTTTTGTTGTTTTATCAATTGATTAAAAATGGCATTGCATATTCAAAATAAATGTTACAATATTAATAAAGAATTGAATCATTATTGAATAACTTGTCAAAGTAGAAGTTGCAATATGAATTTGAGTAAAAACTTGAAAACATAATCTAAGACTGAACAGTGTCAGCTATAGCTTTCATATTCAGACGGAAGTATCAACAATCAACCTCTCGATGTTACTTTCAATGTTGTGCTTGTTAAGAAGAAGCCTTGCCAAGTACTTTAATCGTTCAACACGCATGTCAGTTGTCTGGTCAAATACACAAAAAAAAGGGAGTTAGAAAATTTGCAATAATAGCAAATATTATGTATAACAAGTAGTAAAACATCATCCATACCGTGTAGGTAATTTCTTCATGGCCCTAATATCACCACACTTGATATATTTCAAGACATACATTCCACAATCATGATTGAATAACAAAAAGTAGTTAAATTAGCTAAAGAAGAATAATGAAAACATTTAGGTAAATGGAATGATGTTAGATTTACCCATTTGGTTGTTTCTAAACATCTAAAACATCAAATACAATATTTTTGGAGTCTTTGAAAAATCGACCCAAGGGATTTCTTCGCATTGTAATGCCAGCAAAGTTAATCTAAGCACAAATTCAGAAACACAATCAATTTCAGAAAAGGTATCTGGTATCTTCTGTCAGTGGTAGTTACCATATTCATAAACTATAAAGTCAAATAGTTACCATATCCATAGTAAGAAGGTGTTGTTTGTCAGTGATCTTTAGCGAATCAACGATGTATACCTTTCTAATAGAGACATGATATACCAATAGGAACCAATGATTTGCAAAAGATTCTCTAACGGGTATGAATATCAGATGACCAAACACATTTGTGACACACATATCATTAAAGACATTAAAATTTTAGGTTGGACAAAACTTAGCTTGCATATCTCAAATATCTCCTACCTGTTCAATCTTGGTGAGATCCACAAGCTGTAAAAAGCTTCATAAATTTTGGAACAGTAACCGAGAATGGATGGAGTTATGTAATGCGAGCATCGTGGATCTGACTTCATTACTAAAGTCTACAAGCAACATATATCATCCGAAATCATATCAACAATGAAAAATAAACACTATGTACTGGAAATGTCCTACTTTAATTTTAGACATTAACTGGAATGATGCTGGCAAAATGAGCATAGTTGTGTCATTTAACCCCATTAGCTTATCATACAGATAAACATTTATGAGCTGCAATTGAAAATAAATAAATGTCATGTTCCCCAAAACAAATTCAATGAGGAATTTTTAATAGTAGGATACCTGATTACTTAACCACATATCTGGATACAAACACCAAGATTTACCCACAGACAACCTGATAAATGATTGATCTTTTGTACAATAGAATTCGTCAGATTCTTCCGGTTTCTCAACCTGTATACATATCTGTTTCTCCAAGGGTGATAGCTGTGATATATAATTAAGATATAATGGTTGTTGTAAACACTCTTCCTGTAACTGAAACGTACCCCCATTATCATCACCACTATGTACTTCAATCGCAGTTCTTTGTCCCTGAGGATTATGCAAAAGACTTTAGAACACATATAACTATACATTGCATATAGGTAATATCCAATTTAGTGTTTATGTCTTTGCCAAATAAAATTATCAAAGTAACAACATATCACCTCTTCAGTGATTGCTTCAGACGTGCATTTCTTAAGCCTCCTTGATTTTGATGATTTGGCCTACAGAGGTTATTGTTAAACGCTGTAACTCGCACACAACATTGATCAAATAAGTAAGGTTTTGGAAATTTCCTTACCATTTCAGAGATAGTTTGGTTTTCCTTCTCGGCCGAGCGTGTTACTACTTTTGAATGAACAGGTTGCTGTAGTACATGGTTTAAAAAGGGCTATGATATTAGTAACAACTGATTATGTAATTACAGGTAACACTATTAGTGAATACCTTTTAGAAAGTATTAATACATAATATTGTATGTAATTGGTTTGTAGCCAGTACACAAATTTAGTTGCGTGTACAAATTGATGGAAATTACGTGTCTACCATTTGCTTTTGCATTGCTTTTCTTCTCCTTTTTTGGCTTTGATGATGATGATGCTACCTGTTTCAGTAAATGGGGAGCAAAAGTTTAAACACAATAATATTTGAAGTTTATAAATGTAATAACCAACATTAGATTGCAAGATAACCAATTATTTACATTTTCCAAAATCACAGCGCTATCGACAATTTGACTCAAT
Source organism: Chenopodium album (assembly GCF_948465745.1). Lineage (NCBI taxonomy): Eukaryota > Viridiplantae > Streptophyta > Magnoliopsida > Caryophyllales > Amaranthaceae > Chenopodium > Chenopodium album. Next base: position 15,320,079 of record NC_137847.1, on the reverse strand, counting down.
TGTCTTTGCCTTGGCCTCCTAAGCGGCCTCTTCTCCGAGTTTGATTCTGATTCACCTTTATCAGTCGTTGTTATTGCTTTTGACTTTGGAGTTTTCACTTTGATGTCAGGGCTTTTCACTTTCTCTGTTGTTTTTTTGTCCTTCACTATCTTCATCCTCATTAAGGTCCTTGAGTGCTTCCAGACCCGGGGGAAATTGAGGCTCAGTGAAACGGATATTTCTAATGTCAAATGAATCAACATCGAAGCCTGCAAAGTGTTTTTCTTCTACCTCGACTTCGTCGCCGGTGTCATTCACATCTAGCTTTCGTTTAGTGGTTGAGACACGTGAGCTTACTATTAGCTCACCATCGAAGCTTAAGAAAGGAGAATACGAACGATTTCGATGCGGAGTTTTACCGACGGTATTGCCTTCTTTGTCACTCTTACAATCAATTGATTCTGGAACCTTTGATATACTCTGTGATATACTAGCAACTTCAACTACGAGTTTATTTCATGTTAACTCAATTTTTGACAATTTGCAGTGAATATCTTTCTCCATTGCACTACTTTTCTACAATAAAAAAGAATAGATCATGAGTGATGTGAAGATGGGATTTAACTATTGTATATGAATTAAATTGTTTACAACATAAACTCTATATCCAATTTAAATTCATTAATAAAGAATTGAATAATTCTAACAAAATTGTATAGTTTGTTCAAAAAATTACAACATAAACCTTATATAGATAAATTAATGTTCTAAATTACTACATTCAAAACATTAAAAAGTTTTACACAAATTCGTAAATGAAAAATTGTTCAAAAAATTCAAATCAATTTAGAAAATACTTACTTCTGCTTTCTTAACCATGATTTGAGTTCCAAAGGTAATTGTAATTGTGCAAGTTCTAAAACAAATTTGGTTGAATAGTGTGCAAGAATGATTCAGCGAAAAAACCTAACGATAATGTTTAAAATGATTCTTAAAATTTGAAAGATAATCTTTTCAAAATTCAAAAGATAATATTTTAGGAAAAGATAATGATAAGATCCCCTCACATTATACAAATTTCCTAATATTTGAATAAAATTTCTTAAGTTAAAAGATATTGAGATCATAATCTTTTAATCAAATATTTATATAAGATTCATTTAGATATTTGTCTGGGTTCAGCGTAAATAAATAGCATTCAAAGTAAATTTTATACTAATAATTGGTAATGTCCAATGTTACGTATGGTCGTAACCAATAGATTTTAGAGATGTTTCATACAGGTACTGTCCAATATGTATTTGTGTTAATTACATATACACAAACAAAATTTAGATTAACATAAGCGTTTTTTTTTTATCAAACAGGTTTCGAAAAAAAAAATGTATCGGTTTTTTCTTAGTCCTGTCAAACCCAGATTCTTGAAAAACTTAATAAAATTTTGAATTCGATTTCACAAAACCGATGATTTCGCATCAATTGATGGACTTTGTACAATAAAATCTAATTATTCAAGGATTAAAAATCAATCCCATTTGCGCTCAATATCGAAATTCGAGAAAATATAAATTTCGAATTTGCTGTTTGAATCTGCCCATGTCTTTAATGTCAATCGTTGCGCAATCACGACTAAAAGAAACAGAAAATTAATTAGATGTTAACTTGAACCATAGATGAAGGACATTGAATAAGCATGAAGAACACGAAGAACATTAAAGAACACTTTTTGATTATTTTTTTAATTTAATTTAATTTTTGGATTTAATTATAGATGATTTTTGTAAAATAATTTCGAAAGTAAAAAAAAAAAAAGAATTTCGGAAAAGAAAAATATAATTATCAGAAAATAGAAAAGAAATAAAAATAGAAAAATAAGAAAAGTAAGTTTGACCAACAATTTAATGAAAGGAGATTTTAACCAATCAAAGTAAAGCATATCTATGGTCATTTTTCAAGATGACCATAGTAGAATTCCCCGAGTAAACTCCTGTTAAATTTTACTTGTAACCTTATTTAGGGTGCATTCTCATCACCTTACAATAAAGTTTCAGATTTAATAGTTAGGCATTATTCTCTTTAATATATAGCTGGCTGGATTGAACTAAAACTAACTTTGAATGAGCTAAAAATAAGTCTAAATATCACGGTCTAAATATTATGAACATTGCTTCCTTCGTTTTTAAATACTTGTTCTATTTTTCCATGCATTGAGTTTTAGGAGAAATTGGAGAAAATACGAGTAATAAAATATGGAGGTTGTGGGGTAGTTGAGAGAATTGGAGGAGAGATAATATAAAATTAATAAAATATGATTTATGTTGGTCTACTAGTTGAGAGAAATAAATTAAATATTGTAAAAACTTTCCAAATAAGGAAATAGATCAAGTATTTTAAAACGACCGGAAATGAAAAGTGGAGCAAATATCTTAAGACGAACTTTTAAATAAATCAGATGTACAATAGAATATTGTACATCTGTTATATGTCGGATTTGTTCGATAAAGACGGGGCTTCATTACTGAAGGGTTACATGTTTGCGACGGACTTTACTGCATTTTTGAAGTGTCGTGGGGAAGAGGTAGTTGAAGGAGGTAGGATGATTATCAACATAATGGCCAGTTCTGAAACTCATGGACCACATCAAATGTGGATACTCAAACTAAGAACATGGTCATACTTGATATGCTTAATGAGGTACTCCCAATTACTTCCCCTGATTGTTAATCTTAGCTTATTTTACAACATTTTAAAAGAACGAAGTAAAAATGCTAAATTCTTTCCAAAAAAAAAATGTAAAAATGCTAAATTGGTGGAATTCTATGTATAAGCTTATCAAAGAATACATGTTTATCACTAAGATAAATAAAAATTATCACATGTTATTTTTAAATTTTATTAAAGAATACATGTCAATAATTTTATCATTAAAATTGAGCTTACAGTTGTTGATAACTAAATAAATGTTTTATTTATTCACCAAAATTTAATATAAACAAGGTATCAACATGAATCACAAAAATAATTAATCAAAATGATTAAAAAAAAAGTAAGATAAATACTAACATCCAAGATATTTTACATTTTAAAATGGTAAACTACAAATATTCTACTCCCTCCGTGTTTTTTAAGTGTTACAATTTTACCAGCGTATAGCAAAGACAACTTTAATCGACTTAAATGAAATAAGAGTAAAGTTGGTTCATAGTTTATTAAAGAAATAGTATTTAATAATGGGAAAAAAATAGTATGGTTCATAGTTTATTAAAAAATAATGAATGTGATATGAGAGAAATGATATTAAAAAATAGTAGTGGTGGAGACCATTAGAGCAAAGATATAGAATATTGTAATATACTCTCTCTGTCCAAGAATAATTGATACGGTATCTTTACACACATGTTGACACATTAATTTGACCTTTTTATATAATTAAATATGAATGAAACTTATATTATGAAACTTTATATTAATACCTATCTAACAATATATTTTATGACAAAATATGTTTTTATTATGTTAGTTAACAATTAAAGTCAGAGGATCAAAGCTATATATCAGTAGTAAGAAGAAGGGAAAAAAAAGTCCAATGTCTCAGTTGATTTGGGACACATGGAGTAGCTTTTTGCCAAAAAATGAAGGTAATACTTATAAAATACGATTGTATTTGGTAAGTGTAACACTTAATAAAATACATTGAGATTATTTTGTTTTAAAAATATACTACTCCGTATCTAACAAATGTAAGGTGGACATACTTCCTTTAACTCATATAGAATTATTTTTACTCATTTAACTTTTATTTAAATTAGGGTAACTTTCATATATATTAGGATAACTTTTGATCATTTTAAAACAAATTTATAATAGATGTACAATATTAATTATAAAAAATGTCTTTTAACATATAAATATAAATAGTCATATAGATATAATTATTATTTATAAAAGAATAGACATCCAAAAATACTGAAAATTATTGTGCACTTTTTTTATGGACATTCAAGTATTCAAGCATCCAATAATATTTATGCATCATATGATCACATTCTAAATCATCCACAACTTTATCTTGTAATTATCACTAAGTTAATTTAATTATATGGATAACACGAGCTCATAAAATTATACTAGTATTAATACATAAATATTGCCTCGCATTATATAGGGCTTGGTTGATGAAGAAAAAGCCAACAATTTTAACCTTCCCTTCTACCCCCCTATCGTGGATGAAGTAAATAAGTTGGTGCTGGATCAAGGATCCTTTTTCATTGACAAGCATGAAACCTTTAGCGTATTATGGGATGTACCTATATCGGAGTCGAGAGAAGATATTGATGAGCATAAGAGAGCAAGGTTTGTGGCAGGGCCAGTGATATCAGGATGTGAGTACATGATATCGGAGAAAATTGGTAAGGGAGCTGCTAAAGAGTTTTTCCGGCGTTTTATAGAACTTGTCCGCAAATTCTTGTCCGCCAGAGATGAGCTTTATACCTTACATCAGGTCGTTTCTTTGATAAGGAAGTGAAGAAAAGCATTCTAAGCTCGGTAATAATAAGCATGGTTTCTGGTAGTTGCTATAATTTTCGAATAATATTGGTCTAAGTGAACACAATTAGGCCAATGTGTGTAGTAATTAATTATACTCTTAATTAGTAGGTTCTACTAAGGTTTGTGTGGGATTTGCCTTCTTGTTAGTACATAAACGATTGCGTAGATAATCACACTCATCTTTGATCGCCCTTTGTGATTTATGATTAAGTTAAAATATAGCCATGCGGATTTTTGTTTAAATCGTCTTAATAAATCTCATCACAGTATCTATTGATTATAATTTTCACTTAATTATTAGAAATTACTGTAAATATATTGATGATTAGATTTATGTATTGGCGAACATGATAATGTAGCAGGTCGAATAAAAAATAACAAAGATAAGTTACCAATTACACAAATTTGGAACTATAGTTACTAAACAAATCCAATGACCAAGTAAAAAAGGGGAATAACAATAACATTACATAGGCTTGGTTTAAAAAATATTTATATGAATGATTAAATGGAGTTATATAGTGAATTATTGAATTTTCAAAGTAAAATTATATAAATGAAAAGTTTTTTATTTTTATTTTTATTTATTTATTTATTTTTATTTTTTTTTTTGACATCAGCATAACACAAGCAAATTACAAATGAAAAATAAAGCTAATTAAACTAGATCGACTATGATTAGCCAATAAATGTGCCCACCGTACCTGGTCCCTATCCACTTTTAGGATATTTGATGTGGATTAAACCACGGAAAGGGATACTAGCAAGGGTCAAACCTAATTCAAAATATTTTGATCTTTTCAACTAAAACAAGAAGAAAAGCAACGTTTTGAAATCAATTCGATTAACTCGAACTAACTCAAAATTTTCATATTTTCATAAACTCAAACAATCTCCCTATTCTCATTAATAAAACAAATATTTACAGGCATACAATCTCATGCCTTATAGGATAAACAAATCTAAAAGATAAAATTAAATCCTAACACTCTAACAATATCTTCTAAAAAGATAAATATTATCCTAAGTAAATTATACTACTACGAAAAAGATAAAATAACAAACTACTATCATCTAGATTAGAATTTTGATGCTTAATCCGCATCAATATTGCAACACTGAAAACTTTGGCCCAGCTTCTTAATATCATGTATGGTCCAGAATATGCTTATATCATTTATGTCTTCCTTTCGTAAAAATCTAATTAGACTTGTTGAGTCCGAATAAAGAAGCACTTTAGTAAATCCCATTGTAGAACACCATTTTAAGGCCTCAAAATAGGCTCAGGCCTCCGCATGTATGGGTGAAGTTGCAAGACCAAAGTTTGCTCTCGCGTCAAAGTAATTTCATCGTTAACTTTCATAGCCCATCCAGAACTACTTCTCCCACTTGTTTTTTCCCATGAACCATCAATTTGTAGTGTACAATCCGGCCATCCCATACTTGGACAGAAAATAAGATTCTCTTGTCCAATATGTACCTGGCAAAACCCAGGTGGCTCTTGGATTTCAATGTCTTGATTATGTAGCATACCTGTAGTTTGCAGACTTGTTTTGTTGAAATCCTAAAGAGATTGTAACGCTTCTTCAATGTTCCTTTTCAAAGTGGTAGCACCGGCCACCACCGTCCCCACGAAAAAGGCACCGGTTCCTATTAATCCAAAGACCCTATAAAGTTGCAATAAAAGTGAATATTGATGGACTATAAATACCATCCCGACTATAAAAAAGTAGGATATAAGTCTGAATCCATTCCCGAATTGAAAGAGAGGTGGAATCATTAGTTGAATGACCATAAAAAAACGTGTGCATTATTCCACGCTAATTTAGCCAAATTGCAAAACCTAAAAATGTGTTGTGTGTTTTCATTCTCCAACCCACAGAAGTCACATAGAGCATTCATCTGCATACCTCGTTGTGCTAATTTCTCTTCTGTAGGAAAGGCATCATAGAAAAGTTTCCATATGAACATACTCCATTTTGGCGTAATCTAAAGTCTCCATATTATTTTAAAGAACTCAAAAATTTCATTACTATGAACCGGTTCATGGTTTTGAGCCTTTTGTGATAAAAAAAACCATACCCAGTTTTAACCGTAAACTTTCCTGAGAGTGATTAGGCCAATACAAGAAGTCCTCCGCCCTAGCTTCTGGTAGTTCCATCCCTAAGATTTCCTGGGCACTGTACCACTCAAACTTCTCTATTACAAGAGAAGCCTTCCATGACCTAGAATGTTGGTCAATAAAGTCTTTAACCTCCCATCTCAAACTGTCACGTAGAGTCTGATTCGAATTGACCACTGGAACTATCCCATTAACCCAATTACTGCTACAAACAAGGATGTTATCACCGTTCCCAATTTTCCAAGCAAAACCCGGTAGAAAACGGTTAGCAACTTAATGAAAACCTCTTCGAGCATACGAAATAGGCCCAAGCACCTGATTTCTAGGAATGCCATGACACAGAGCACATTTGATTTTTGCATTGAAGACCTTAGCTGCTAAAAGTTGAGGAATTTTGTGTATTCTAAGAACATTCTTGAATAAAATGGTGTCATTCATCAAACTAGTAGCCCTAATTCCTAAATCGCCCATTCCTTTTAGTAACTGAATGATTCGTCTCTTCGCCCAATGAATACCCTTATCTCCACTTGTAGCCCACCAGAACCTGGTTATGATTGAATCTAATTTGTTTGTTGTTTCTAAGGGCAAATTTAGAGATTTCATAACATGCGAAGAAATTCCCATTAAAACTGAATTTTTAAGCGCCAGTTTTGCAGATTGAGACAGTCTACATGTAGACCATGCCAAGATTTTTGTTTTCACTTTTTCCACCAGGAAGTTAAAGATGTCCGACTTTTTCCCCAATATATCAATCGGATTTCCTAAATGTGTTCCCATAATTTGAACAATAGGAATCCTAAGAATTTCCTTAAATTCAATAACAAGATCTTGGGGAACAGAAGGACTAAATTTTATGTATGATTTTTGAAAGTTTATTCTTTGTCCCGAGACTGCCCAATCTTGTTAAAATATCCCGAAAGTTAGTACAAGAAGAATGATCAATTTTGAAGAAGAACATGGCATCATCCGCAAAAAATAATTATGAAATTTTTGGAGCTTTTCTTGCAATTTTGATGCCATTAAAAGTTTAATTTCTTCGGCTAAAAGTAACATTCTTGACAAAACATCCATATAGAAAAGGAATAAATATGGGGAGAGAGGATCACCTTGTCGGAGACCACAGTGCCGCTTAAATCCTTCGGTAGTTTTCCCATTTACGATGGCCTTAAAGGTGACGGTCGAAACACACTGGGAGATCCACTGAATCCATGGCGAAGAGAAACCAAAGCTTTAAGGGTTTTAAATAAAAAAATACCCTGTCTACACGGTCATAAGCTTTTGACATATCCACCTTGACAGCTGCAAGATGAGTCGAGTGTTTTTTCATATTAATAAAATGAATAAGTTCTTGCGATAAGTACACATTGTCTTCCATATAACGACCCGGGATGAACGCGTGTTGGTAATCTGAAATTAAGTAAGGTAAAGCTAATTTCATGCGTTTCACCAGACACTTTGCAATACATTTGTAGACTATATTACAAAGACTAATCAGCCTGAATTGTGTAACCATTTCAGGAGAATCAACCTTTGGAAGAAGAACCAAAAGTGAAGCATTAAGTTCAGTCAATAGAAAACCCGTGTCAAAGAAATGTTGCACACTTTTAATGATTGTTTTCTCCGACGGTCTCCTGGTGAATTTTAAAAAATTATGCTATAAAGCCATCTGGCCCTGGAGGCTTTGAAAAATGGATGTCAAACATTGCATCTTTAATTTCTATCGAAGTGAAAGGTTTTTCCAAATCCTCCGAAATATTAGTTGGGAAATTAGGGAAATGAATTTCCCTTAAGAGAAGATCAATGTTCTCCTCATGTCCTGGATCTATCTCAGGCTGAAGTAAAAGCAACCATTTAGGGGCCTTCAAAATTCATTTTTGGGGGTTCATAGTATGTCAATGGTCTCCTTCTCAGAGAAGAAATCAATGGTACCCACAGTTAAGGGTACCGAATCACTTAAATGAGTGATTCAATTTGTGCTGTTATGCCCAAACCACTTTGTTTCTCTACTCCATCTACTTTATATTATTGGCTATTGGTGGTGCCTTTTTCAGCTCGGTAGTATGTATGCCAAAGTTTGTTTGTTCAAAATCCTCTTATGCATTTTTCAAGTTCAATGGAAAGTGGGATTCAATAATAGAATGTTGTATTCTATGTCTTATGTTCAAAGGCAATTGGTAGATTTCTCAACCCGACAAGATCAAGCACGAAAGATGTCCTTCAATTTAATATGTCCTCGTTGTAACAAAGGAGCTAATAAGGCTCGTAATTTGTAGTACTGTTATATTTATTTAACCCGTTAAAAAAAAAAATTAATCCGACATAAAATAAATATATATTGAGAAACTATAAAATAAAAATAAAAATTACATAAATTAAACTAAAAATTTGATAAATCCAAAAAATGTTGATGATATTATTTAATACCATTAATAAAGTAATATAATTAATTACCTGAGAAAAAAAATGTCAATTATGAACTATATAATCATTAAAATATTATGCTAGTCATATTTCAAACGACTACTATAAAACTTTCACACTGAAAGATACAAAAACACCTCACACTTTGGTTGACATATTGATAATTATGTTCTCAAACTACTACATAAAAGATTCCAAGATAAATAATTCCACAAAACTCCAAGATACTACATACTATAAGATGCAAAAATTCCTCTCGCATTGGTTAACATATTGATAATTATGTACTCAAAATACTACATAAAAGGTTCCAAGATAAATTATTCCACAAAACTCCTACATTATATAATTCAACAAAACTCATGTACAAGTATACAACCTTATTATTTCAACCATAGTCGAATATGACCCAATAATTTACGACCCAACTAAAAATTAACAACATTGAACCGACCCGCTACATTTCCTAACCGGCCCTATTTAACCCTTCATCAAAATGAAATCGTATCAAGACCTCCAACTTAACCCAATTTGACCCGATTACAAACTGACTAACCCGACACATTTAAGATTTTGTCTGCTCATGACTCAAATTGATATGAACTCGAACCCACATCAACTTAGGTAAACCCACACCTAGACTCCTAGCCTAACCTGCTACAAACCTAACCCGATTACAAACCGACCTCGAGTAAAATCATATACGAAGTAAAAAAAAAAAAATATTCAAACTAAATCGAACCACTAATAATTTTGGGCGTGTTCGGCAAAATTTAGCTGTAGAGATAGTTGTTAGCTGTGATGGTGGCTGTTAGCTGTATATGTAGATGTTAGCTGTTAGCTGTGAAAATAAACAATTCAGCATGAGTGTTTGGTAAACTAGCTGTTAGATGTAAAATTCTAAAAAAATAGAAGAAAATTCAACAGTTACCTAGCTTTTCACAAAAGTTAATAATGTTAACTTTTCACAAAAGCTACTTCAACCACTAAACTCTACCCCCACCACTACATTCACAAACACTCATAATTTTTTCTATGAAGTGGTTTGAATAAAAATCAAACCACTAAAAGCTACCTAATAGCTACTCAAAAGCTAATGCCGAACACGCCCAAAATCAAACTAATCTAATCCGTTTCAACCTAAATTGACCTCATCAAAAGTCTAGTAGTCCAAAAGGTGACAATAACTCTCCAAATCACAAAAATTTAAAAACACCATAACCTAAACCAATTAAATCCTACCACGTAATTTCCACCGATAATTAATGCAAAAAACATGATAATACCAAATTTTAATCCTCACTCTCGAGCTTCTGCTCAAGTCCTCCAATGGCGGACATGCTACACACCAACTTCTCTTCCAATTCCTCCATTTTCTCTCTCTTCTCACCTCTCACTCTCTATCCTCACTCTAACTTCTCCTTCGTTCGCGTCTCTCCTCTTCGTCGCAGATTTTCTCACTCCTCGGTGGTCACCAAACTCTGCTCTGATTCTTCGCAATTTGAGATAATTTCTAGAATTGGTAATGTTGAAAACCTAATTGAGGTAATTTTGAGGATTATTTGTGATTTTTTACGCTTAATTTTTTTTAATTTTTTTCGTGTGCAGAGCTCGCTGATGGTAGTGTCAGTTTCAAATTCGGTGATGCGAGTGAGATTTCTCGAAATTTGGATGATGCTAATGGCGGAATTGAAGTGGAATTGGAGAGAGAAAGTGATGAAGGTTTAGAAGGTAATGCTGTTACTGATGGTGAGAATGATAGTGAGAGTTCTAAGGTGGAGAATTTTGAGAGGAATAGTGTTGAATTGAAGGAAATTGGTAAGGAAAATGCTAATAATGTTGTTGATTTTCAGTCTGATGCTCAATTTAGTGGAAATTCTGGTGAAAATGAGCAGAATTGTGGTTTGATTTCAGCGGCGGGAGTTGAGGATTTGAGTGATTTTGATGCGGGGAAGTATGAGAATAAGGGAGGAAATGGCGTGGTTACGATGCGTGATTCCAGTGTTGGTGTGGTGATTGGAAAGGATGAAGGATTGAGTGAAGGTTCTAAGGAGAAGAGTGATGATGATGAGGTTGAGCATGGTGGTGATGAGTGGTCTAATGTCGGTGGGACGAGTTTGGATGTCAAAGCTTCAGGTGTAGTGGAAGCTTTGGAGGATGAGGTTGTGAAGAATGAGGTTGTGTCTTTGGAGGATAAGTATGTGAAGGATGGGACTGTCACGGGCGACGTTGTGGAGGGTGATATAGTGTCTTTGGAGGAGGATGAGACTGTGAAAGGTGGTATTGTGGAGGATGAGATTGTGAAGGACGACGTTGTGGAGAATGAGATTGTGAAGGCCGGTGTTGTGGAGGATAAGGTAGTGTCTTTGGAGGAAAATGAGATTTTGAAGGGGGACATTGTGAAGGATGAAATTGTGGATGATATGATTGAGGAGGATAAGGTAGTGTCTTCGATGGAAGAGACTCTGAAGGGTGACATTGTGAAGGACAGGTTTGTAGAGGATGAAATAGAGGAGGGTAAGGTGGTGTCTTTGGTGGAAGAGACTATTAAGGGTGACATCCGTGACATTTTGAGGGATGAGATTGAGGAAGATAAGGTAGTGTCTTCGATGGTAGAGACTATGAAGGACAACATTGTGAAGGACGAGATTGTGGAAAATGAGATTGGGGAGGGTAAGGTAGTGTCTTTGGTGGAAGAGACTGTTAAGGGCGATGTTGTGAAGGACAAAATTGTGGAGGATGAGATTGAGAAGAATAAAGTTGGGTCTTTGGTGGATGAGACTATGAAGGGTGACATTGAGGACAAGGTAGTGTCTTTTGTAGATGAGACTGTGAAGGACGACATTGTAGAGGGTGAGATCGAGGAGGATAAGGTAGTGTCTTTGGTGGATGAGACTGTGAAGGGCGACTTTGTGAAGGATGAGAGTGAGGAAAAGGTAGTGGCTTTGGAGAATGAGATTATGAAGGGCAGTATTGTGAAGGACGACATTGTGGAGGATAAGATAGTGTCTTTGGAGCATGAGACTGTGAAGAATGAGATTGCGGAGGATGAGATCGTGGAGGATGAGATTGTGAAAAAGCCAGTTGTGAAGGATGAGATTGCGGAGGATACATCAGTGTCTTTGGAGGATGAGACGGAGAAGGCATGTGTCCTTACGGTTAATCACCCAATACCAATGGATGAGGATGACGATTCAGTAGAATTGATGTCTAAAAAGTTCGAAGCAGAACCAATTCTTGACGAAGAAACAAGTTCTGAGTTGCAAGATGATATTGTTGGCTTGGGATCATTTTTAGACTCCAACAAGGTTAGATTGATATTTTCTTATTCTACTTTTGAAAAGAAAAGGCAGTTCATTATTTCCCCTTCTTACATTTAACCACTTTTGTTTGCTTGTGAGATTTCTGTGTTTGCAAAAATGGAATATGTGGTTATGTTTAGGTTGGTTGTTTCGTATATCTTCACATAGAACTAGGACTCTAGGAGAACCGCTGAACATGGAAAGTTTCAATTTGATTAAACGATAGTCATAATATTTCTGCTTTCCAAATAAGTTGTCCCTTCTTCCACGTAACAGATTGTTATTTTGATTCATGTGAAAGTGTGGATGCATCAAATTGCTTCAATCAGTGTTTGGGAATATTGTGGTTTTCCTGTCATTTCTATTGTTCTTGGAAATTTTTCTTGTTAACATCTCTTGCTTCTTAGATAAGCCACATGTAAATTAAATGACATTGTTTAGGAAAACTAATATAATTGACCTTTTAGGACTTCCCCTGTCTGAAGATGATCTCTAACAATATACGTAGTATGATAATTTCACTATTTAACAATTAACATTTATTATTCACGAAAATATTTTAGCTATCTAGTCTGTCTAAAATGAACTTACAATCAGTGTAGGTTATTACCCAGGTGGTAAGTTTGTACAGATTTACAATTATATTAGAGAATACGTTTTAAAGTTACTTTTGGGCAATGATGTAGCCAGTTAAAGAATGTATTTTCTAGAATGAGACACTGTATTTGGAAATCCAAGACTTGTGCCTTTTGCAATAAGAAGTGCATGAGCTATGCATTGTCTTGCTAGAGGAATGTCATATATTATCTGCTCTCGGATAACAAGAGCAAATCTCCTGAGAAGAGCATAGATTTGGAGGCATAGCTAACTATGTAGTGTGTATATATATAACAAAGCAAAATGAAAGGGAATTACTTATGGTTTTAGGGAGAAAGAACTATTTTACTTTCTATTCTTTTTCCAAAGGATTTGTTGCTGGTAAATTGATACATTATCTCTTTGAGACTTGTGAGAATAGTTTGGAGAACTAGCTCAATTTGGGGCACTTTATGTGTGCAAAGTAGCAGTCCTACCTATAACTTGTGATGTCTGGTACTTTCCAGGGTTTCCTGCAAAGAACCAGCATGGGACTAACATGATTAGGCTGAGCACACTTTGTAATTAGTAAGAGTTGTAAAATTAATCTGTTTTTAACAGCTGACCATAAACAAAGACATGTTCTATGTCATTATTATATCTTTGGACTTCGATAGGGCTTCTTCTATGTAGCTTATGTATTGCCTAAAGCTCTCAAGAACATCTCCTCTGTATTAGTAATAAGTTTTTCCTTTTTTTCTTTTCTCTCTTTTGTATCTAGAAATTTTTTGATGTGTTTTTTTTCAGGTTCATGATGCCATAAATTATACTGTTACACAATCTGGTGATGATATTACTAATAGTCTGGTAGCAGCGGGTTCTATTACATCAGAGATATCTTCACCAGAAATTGGTCTTGACAGGTAGACTTAAATTCGTTTTACTGAAGCTTTATACTTTTTTTGCCTGAATTAAAGCAACCTTACAAATTAGGGTGTCTCCATCCCGCCCCCTCCTCCCCCCCAACTTATAGGTAACTCTTACCTGAGTTATCTTGTGGTTTATCAATATGCTTGCATAATTGCATATTCTTTGCAAGTCTGCATAATTCCTCATACACTCATTCTTGGGTTACTGTTTTATCTAGTGTGTCCATATTAAAGCATGGAATATGGTTTAAAGGGAATTTATTTACTTCAAAGTTTTCCTATTGTTGACTTTTAAAGTAGACTTTAAGCTACTGCTTTGAAAGGGGGGAGGACTGTGGAGGGGAGGGGAGGAGAGGAGGAAAGATGAACTATTTATAAGGAGGAAAGATGAACTATTTATAATGTTTCCCTCATTGCATTTTTCTTTAGTTTATAAGCTATAACCCCTGTTCCATTTCATTGAATGTACAAGCAATTTGGGTAAATACCAAAGGCCGTTAAAGGAAAATGCAGGTAATAAAATGGAATATTCCAAACAGGAACAATTAATTGGAAGGGGCTATGAAAGGATAGCAGGAACATTAAAACGGAACATAGGAACAAGATTACTTATGTCATTAATTAATCTAGTAGATTACAGGTGATGTTAATATGTGTGCACATACCACCACCTTGGTTATGTTTTAGCTATCATCTTATTCTAGCTGCTTGTTTCTTGTATGCCTACTCCATTTCAGTCTGAACGAAACAGAACCCTCATCTCCTGCCTTTTCTCTTTCATCAGCTGTTGCATCATTGGAACATTTTCCTGAGGTATGGATAATCTATTTAATGCTTTCCACATGAGCTTATCTTTTTTAATTGTTAAAGATTTGAGAGAGAGCAAATAGTGTCTCTGTCAGGTCAGATGAATTCCTCTTGTTGTGTCAAACTCCCAGTATATACAGAATATTGACTGAAAGCATAACGCTTAGCTAATCAGAAATTTGTGGCTAACTTGTAGAGATAAGGCCATGCTGATGTTTCTACAAGAATATTGTGAAGTTGTCATGTTTTCAATGATGATTTGTACTTTGGGAAAGTTACTAATTCATTTTATTGGGAAACCCGATAACTGCATGTGAATGATAGAAAATTAATAAACTGATTTTCAGACCTTTAGTCTACGTTCAGTTCAGTAATACAAAGAATAATAATTTCCAGGCTTTGACAGGTGGAAAGGATGCCCATTTTGTTTCCAAGAACTGGTTTGGTGTGGCAGACGGCGTTGGTCAATGGTCCCTTGGAGGTGAATTCTCGTATTATTAACTGGCTTCTCCATAGTATTATCGTGAATTGTTTTTTCAGATTTCATTTCATTACTAAATTGCTTCTTATGAAACTTTGTATTTAGCAAAATTACCCGTTAATAGGGGGTTGTCATAAACCCTTGATGCTAGATGCCTTTATTAGGCTACAAATACAAGAAGAGGCCCTTGAGACATTTGGTTTAGCCTACTAACAGTGAACTGCAATATTCTATTGTGAAGAGGAATTTGATTGATGAATAATGCACCATTGTAAATTTGTAATCATCAAGAGCCAACTTGCTCTATTGTGGTCCTGGATTTCTGGATAGTTAAATTTTAACCAACTTGATCTTGTGACTACTCCCTGTTGCTTTTAGATTTCAGGGGTTGGGGGCGGGGGGTGTCAATAAGTAAACTGGATGCTTAAAAATAAAGAGTGGCCTATTTATCTACTTGTTTTCCCTTTTCTAAAGATTTACATCTCTATGGTGGTGTTGTCTGTGATGATATTGAAAGGAACTATTGTGGCTTAAATTTATGAAAGTGGTTACATTCTTGCACCCATTAGTTGCTTGAGAGCATGATGAGGTGCTGCTTTGAAATATTTACTGCATGCTTTCCATGTGATTGCATTGATCGATCGTTTATGAAGAAACTCTTGTTGCCTGCGTACCTTCTGTTAGTAGCATGTTCTTTCATTCAAATAAATTGAATACCTAACTGGACTCAGAATGGAGGAAGTAATATGTAGTTGCCAAATTTGCTTTTTTCTGTGTTTGTTGCAGGTGCTGGAATTATTGATAAATATGTGTTCTGGAAAGAGATAACTTAATATGTCATGCACATTAGTACATTGCATGATAATTACCCATCAATCAGCAGATATATCACATTGTACATTAGTACATTGTATTGGGATTCCTTGTTTTTCTATTATGATGAGAGTTTACTATTTTCTTGTATAGTTTCTAATGGATTTTCCCTTTATCTAAGTATATTTAGTTTCATGTCTAGAATTCTTATTTCCAGTCTTCCAGATAAATTATTTTCTAATTGATTCTTGTCTTCTGTTTATAGGAGTGGACATGGGATTGTATGCTCACGAATTCATGCAGAACTGTGAAAAGCTACTAAAGAGCACGAGTGCTAGATTAACCAACGTGAAACAGCTTCTCCAGCAAAGTGCTGCAATAACACAATCTACTGGTGCAGCTAGGGTTTTGATTGCTCACCTTGACAAAGAGGTAACTTTACGGAGTTGGTTTTTTGCCTTTCACTCTAAAGTAATGAGTAGTTAGAGGGCATGTCCTGTTCATCTCTTAATAGTTTGTTATTTTATCACCTGTACAAATCATATATCCTCTTAGAGAAAGACCCAAAAATGTATGGGTCTTAAGATATATTTGCTAAACTGGTTTAATTGTCTTGATCTTTTTGTAGATGACTACATTCTGTCATTTTACTTTTTTCATTTTTTTCCTTTTCTTTTAATTAGCAATTCTATTTTCTTGAAGTGTTAATGTGATGTCTAAAGTCTCTTTTATGGGAAGTTCTATGTTTAAGTGGGCTTATTATTTACTCATTCGTGGATCCTCAGGTTTAGTGTAGAAGATAGACAAGATACCATGAATATCTACTTAAAAAGGATTGGTTTAAGCTAGTTGTCTTTAGCAATAGAGAAGTCCTCTCTCCTCGTATATTGAATTGTAAAATCCAAATGTTGGGAATATGTTCAATCTTGTTGCATGTTGCATATCTTCTGATGAGGTTCTAAGTATTCAAAAAGATTCTATTTTAATCAACAATAAACCAAAGTAACTTCTTTTATTCAGGTATCCACCTTACTGTATCTAGCGAAGCACAATTTGGTTATCTGGATTGACAGAATTCTATTGAATATGTGAATGCTTAATTTGAAAGTTCAGCTTATTAATGTAGAAACTAACATAATTTTGGCTCTAAATGTAAGAATTTTTAATTCTGTGAGGTCAGTTTTTTTGATGATTTATTGTTCGTGTAGGTCCTCCATGTGGCAAATATTGGGGACTCGGGATTTGTTATAATACGGAATGGGACTGTCGTCCAAAAATCTTCTCCAATGGTTCACGAGTTCAGTTTTCCTTGTGCAATTGGTTTGGGTGATGATTCAGTGGAAGATGCTGAGGTATTCTCTAGTACAAAGCTATTAGCCTATAACCTGGATCTGTGGGTTTGCAGGCATGCAATATAGTTCCTAATAATTTAATGACAAAAAGAAACAGCTATGTTGTCATATTAAACTAGTGAGTAGCCCGTTGCCCCGGATTGCTACTTTTGTAATCGTGCAATTAAAATATTTTTGTAAGTATTTTGAAATCTGAAATCGACATTATTGAATGTGTTTTTTTTTAAATAATTAAATCTTGTAGTTTACACTTATGTACATTTCTTTTTCATATTTATAACATGCTTGATAATGGGCTAAGATAGTTAAATAGCCAACTTTGTTATAAATGGTTGGGTTTTCGAATCCCCTTAACCTTTTTATATGAAATAATGTGTGTTTTTTGAGTGATGTGGCGTAATGAAATAATGTGGGTTAATGTGGGTTCTTTGGGTGATGTGGCGTAATGATTAAGGTTAATTCAGTGATGATGTGGCATAAAAAGATGTTGGGTAGGTGAGGTGGCGTCATGAAAATGTTTATGAAGTGACGTGGCATAATTTAAAAGGATCTATATGGCACATTGACATTTTTATAAACGCTTTTTAATATATTAGTATAGATATCCTGCTAGAGATTTACGATGGTAATATTGGGATTATGTTCTATTTCAGGAATACCATATTGATTTAGAAGATGGCGATGTGATCGTAACAGCAACTGATGGCCTTTTTGATAATCTATATGATCAAGAAATTGCTTCCATGGTTTCTAAAGTTCTGGAAGCTGGGATGACTTTACAGGTGTGTACCTCAAGTAGCATTTTTGCTTCAACTGATAAATCATCAGATCTTCCATTTCAATTTAGAACGAAAACAAAATTAAAGATAGTAGGTTTCTTGGGTTAGAGCTAAATTATTCCCTCAAAGACATTTAGAGAGGCAGCAAAGCCTCTTTTTCTGAAACACTAAAACCTGGTCAGGACAACTAGTTACAGTGATGAAACTGTGAAACAGTCCCTTGCCTGAACACACTAACATTAAGTATCAAGCTGATCAAGAGCCTGCATCTCGAATTTTCTGAGGCTGACTGGTTGAACCACATGGTCCACATCTAAGTGACAAAGGGGAATATTTTGTCCTTAAGCATCAATAACGTTGTGTATAACTTGTCACCCACTTATTATTTGTTTATTTCAGCTACATTTAAGTTTTGTTCATCTTGTGCTAAAAACAATAGTTAGTAGTAGACTTTGCTGACATTCTTTGGTCTTCTCATATAGTAACAGGTAACACCTTAGGATTCAAAATTTTTTCATCATTGCTTTAAGGAGGTAAACGAATTAGCACTTTGTGTGAGGGATTCATGGATAGTATTGTTCCTCCTTTACGGTTTGGTTTGTACTATAAAAGTTTAGTTGTTCGGGTCCTTGTTTTCCATCCTTGAAGAAAAAAACTAAAATTAAAAAATCACTCAAATGAAATTTTGTGTTTCCATACTTTTTTTTTCTCTCTCTTGTCGATGCTCATTTTCTTTCTTTTTATTTTTATTTTATTTTATATAGCCAATACGGCCTTACCGACACACCCCTCACAATTCTCTCTGGACATGTCATTCTCACCACCATTCAAGTGGTAATTTGCAAATTGTGATACGTCCGGGTAGCTGTTCCTTAACAACATCACCCAATTTTGATCTTCTCTATTAGCTGGATGTGGGGACTGGGGAGGTATGTTTATAACCGTATCCCTAGATGCTTTGTAGATTAATGAAAAGTCTATTAACTGTTGAAAGAAAGCTTTAACATGCAATACATTCCCTCCAACTATCACCACCCACCCCCCACCCCCCCTCCTCTTCCCAACCCTTCTCCCCATAAACAGTAGGAAGTTGCTACTAGAATTTTCAGGTAATTTGCAGAAAATACTAGGTGTAAAACTTATCAAGTGGCAGTATGTTGTTATCCTAAATGTCTTGTCTTGTCGGAATTGCTCATACAGACATAAGGAATCATTTTTTTTTTTTTTTTAAATAACCTATTGGTTGCTAAGGATTAAGGAAACAACATATTTAAACCTAGATTTTTGGTAGAAAATATGTGGGAGCTGCATTTGCCTAGGTTTTCTTAATTGCATTCATGTAGCTGATACGTTGCATCCACCCCTTAGGAGCCTATATTCCAAACTTCAACCTTGAAAATAAATTACATACAAAGCTACTTTTGTGATTAATTGATAGCAGAGGTCAGTCGCATTATTGTAAAAAGCTTGATTCAAATCAATTTGTTTTCTTTCTCACATCATCAGCACCGAAAGTATTTCTCATTTGCTGGCTCTTTCACTGCCCTTAAAGGTTGCTTTGCCCATCCGTTGATAACTAAATTTGAGTCTTATATTTCTTCCCTTCTCTGTTAGCAGGACCTAGCAGAACTCTTAGCAACCACAGCAGCAGAAGTGGGGAGGTCAGAATCTGCAAGAAGTCCATTTGCTGATGCAGCAAAGGCAGCTGGTCATCCTGGATACAGTGGTGGCAAGCTTGATCACGTGACTGTTATAGTGTCACTTGTACAAAAAAGATAGGTTTTTTTAGATAGTTAGAAGTATTAATCTGCAAAGCCATTACTAAGCAATAAGAGGAAAAATGATTTTAAGGGCAATGTAACCATATGTACGCCCCAACCCCAAATCCTCCATTTGGCAGACATTTATGAGCTCTGTACTCTGTACTATTGTAATACTCCGTAATACTTGATGATACCATGATGCAAATTTTTTACCCCTGTAGATAAAACCAAAATTACAGGATGATGATACTTATCTTTAATGTGTGCCCATTTAACTGATCTAAGTGATGCTAAAGCTTTCAAAAAAAAAGTGATGCTAAATCAAGGTCCATCTGTAAACTTGGAATGTGCAACACACTTTTGCCTTGAGACAGCAAACATGCAAGCGTAACACTTTTTATTCATTTATCAATATTGAGTACCAAACAAGCACACATGTTGTTTAGGGTAAAAATACCCCAGGTACGTGGCCCAATCTCATAGTGACACGTGGCCCAATAAACAGGTGACACGTGGCCCTATGAGAATGTGACACGTGTCCACTTGTCATAGTGACACATGTCAGCCATCTCTAAATGCCCCAATGCTGAAATCAGAAAGAGAAAAGGGCCCTGATGACCTCAGGCCCAAATCCCGAGAAAACCTTGAAAGCCGTAAAACGGCGCCCCCTACGACACGTGGCGACTTCTGATTGCGCAGCCAATTATGTCACGAAATTCTAGGGTAATAAACCCTAGAGGGGTACATGTTCTCACCCCTATAAATACCCCAATCATTTATGATGGGAGGGGGATTTTTGGCGACATAACATAAATATAGAGCATTAAAAAGCTCCAACTTCTCTCTACTTTCTCTCTCTAGCCTTTTCCGTTTCCGTTCACTAACTTGAGCGTCGGAGGCGAATATTCCGTACACCGGAATATTCGTTATTTTGCAGGTGTCCGAGTCTCATTGCCAGCAGAGCGTGACCAGTATCCGAGGGAATCACAAAAAACCCCGAAACATTTGGCGCCGTCTGTGGGGATACTCGTCCGTTATGGCAATAGACGGTCAGGCACCTAATCCTGGACCTCGTCCAGGCGAGGATGGATATGTAGAGGACATATGTACTACCATACACTCAAGCAATCCTTTGACTGCCTCATTTGAAGAGGCCGAACAACCTTCCCCAGCTGCCTTAATGGCCGAGCTGACTAAGCTTCGCAAGGAGTTAGCGGCTGTCCAGCACAAAGGGGGAGGAAGCACCTCTAAGAAAGCCAACAACAAGACCAATGCAACCGATGCTGGTAATACCCCATTCCGTCGTCCGCACGGAAGGTCTCCCCGAGTCCCTCGGACCAATTTCTCTGACCTGCTGGCGAAAACACAGTCGGCTGGGGGGAAGGGCAGACAGCCAAAAAGAGTAGAGGCTGAACCGTCCCAGCGTTTTAAGGATGCAAGGGACTACATTCGGCACAAACAAAGGGAGAGGGCCGCATACTCTGACACGGCCTCTACCCCAACCATGCCGGAGGGAGTCTCCAACCAATCTTTCTCCCAATACACCAACACGGCTGCTTCTAGCAAGAGTCATACTATTACTCCCCGACCAATTCAGCCGTTGCCATATCAGCCCCCTCAGGTACTCAATGGGTGGATGCAACCAACTCCCCAAGTTTTTGGGCGAAATGGGCCGTATGGTCAGATGTTCGGCCAGACTCCCTACCTGGCTGGAACGTCCGTTCAGCCTCAGCCCATTGATTGGCAGATGCGTTTGTTGAATTTGGGAGATAAGCCGCCTCCGTTTTCGCAAGGCATATTAGCGTCTCCTCAACCAGCAAAAGTGAAGAGTGTACTAGTGGGTGCCTATGATGGTACGGGCAACCCAGAAGAGCATGTTACCTCGTATAGGAATCTGATGTACTTGCAAAGTGTAGATGATGCTACATGGTGTAGATGCTTTCCGGCCACTCTCAAAGGGGTAGCTCAGGATTGGTTTAACAGCCTCCCAGCCGGATGCATCAATTGCTTTACCACCCTCAGTTTGTTGTTTGTGGGAAACTTCTCATACAACATCCCACCAAGAAAGACAAGTCTCAACTTGGCTACAATTGTCCAAGAAAAGAATGAAGGACTACGCTCGTACGTCCAAAGGTTTAACCAAGAAAAAGCCCAAATTCATAATCTTCCGGATGAAATGGCTTACTCAGAATTTCTCCAGGGATTAAGGCATAATGGTTTTAAGTTTGATTTGGTAAGGAAAAAGATTCGGTCATACGCAGGTGTATTGCGGGAAGCCGAAGCCTATATTGAGGCCGCGGATTTTTGTTCGCTCACCAAATCAGAACAGCCGGCCAAGGGGGCTGAGAAGAAACAATCTTCTCGGCAAGACTCGGCCGGCCGAAAGAAAGAAAGAAACAAAAGAAAAGAAATCTGGGTAGCTGATGACCAGCAACCCAAGTAAAAGAAAACCAAGACATACGAGCCTCAGTATGAGTTCAACAAGGATGAGTACTCTATTTTGATGGAGATAAAAGACAAGTTTGAGTTTGAGAAGCCTCAGCCTTTGAGAGGCTCAGCCCAGTACAGAAACAAAAACAAGTATTGTCATTACCACAAGGATGTGGGTCATGACACGAATGAGTGTATCAATTTGAAGAGACTGTTGGATAAGTTGGCCGACAAGGGTCTGCTGAAACCCTATGTGACCAAGTCCAAATTCACCTTCAAGCGGACAGACAACACGTCCGAGAAAAAGCAACAAAGCGAAAAGAAGAATGACAAGGAAGATGATGGGAATAGCACTGATTCAGGTTTTGTGGCCGTCATATCAGGAGGCTTTGCCTCAGGCGGCCCTACCATGAAAGGAATCAAGCAGGACGCTCGAAACCTGTCAAATGTGATGCAAATGGACGTTGTTAAAGCCGAGCCATTTCCTGAAGTGATCATAAGTGAAGCTGACCGTGGCGAGGTCAGAGCTTTGCACAATGATCCCATGGTCTTTGTAATGAAAATAGCAAATTTGAAGGTGGGACGGATATTGATTGATACGGGAAGTTCGGCCGATATCATAAGTCTCTCTGCCTTGAGGAATTTAAGCTTCCCAGAAGATGCTCTCCAAGATATAACTCATCCCTTAGTAGGATTTGGGGGGAATATCATTCATCCCGTCGGACGGATTGACCTTCCCATCCGTTTCGGGCAGAAGGGGGAAGGAAGAGACATGGTCGTCCGTTTCCTTGTGGTAAAAGAGTTGACTGGGTACAATGTAATCCTTGGCCGCCCTACTCTCAATGCAGCCAAGGCGGTCATAGTGCCCCACTTGATGTTGCTAAAGTTTGAAAGGTCAGACGGAAAAATCGGAACAATTCAAGGAAGTCAGAAAATGGCCAAGGAATGTAATCAGCTGGCCGTGAAACCAACCGCACGCGGCCCAAAGTTGTCCGAGGTAAAGGAGGAAGGAACCTCACTCCCAGCATACCAGGTCGGCCAGAAGCGTAAGGCGACCAGGACAGAGGAAGCCTAGCAACTAATGACTGTCGGCCGGCCAGATGAGTTGAGGCCCCAGCCGGCCGGCACCACCAGGATATAGTGCTTGACTCCAACCACCCAGAACGGACGGTTAGTGTCGGCACTATAGCCTTGGAATTGCTTGGGGATGAGTTAGTGCGGCTGTTAAGAGAATTCAAAGATGTGTTTGCATTTGAAGTTGGTGAAATGCCAGGAATAAGTCCTGACCTGGCCGTGCACAAGTTGGCCGTGAATCCTTTGATAAAGCCTGTCCGCCAGAAGAAGAGAAATCACGGGGAAGAGAGGAATCAGGCGGCCGCAGCAGAGGTAAAAAAGCTGATGGACGCCGGTTTCATTCGGCAATGCTTTTACCCAGATTGGGTGGCCAATGTAGTTCTTGTGAAAAAGCCGAATGGGACTTGGAGGATGTGCGTGGATTACACGGACTTGAACAAGGCGTGTCCAAAGGATAGCTTCCCCTTGCCTAAGATCGACCGTTTGGTTAACTCTACGGCCGGACACGCCCTTATGAGCTTCATGGACGCATACTCCGGATTCCATCAAATTCCTTTGTGGGAAGAAGATCAAGAGAAAACAGCGTTTGTGACCGAGCAGGGGTTGTATTGTTACAAGGTTATGCCATTCGGCCTCAAGAATGCCCCTGCTACATTTCAGAGGCTTGTTAATACAGTCTTCAGAGACCAGCTCGGCCGGAACATGGAGGCATATATTGATGACATGATTGTCAAGTCAAAAGAGCCGGCCGACCATCTCAAGGATCTACGAGAAACGTTCGCCGAACTCAGGCGGCATAAGATGATGTTGAATCCAAAGAAGTGTGTATTTGGTGTTGAGTCCGGCAAGTTTCTCGGATTTTTGATTGATCAACGTGGAATCGAGGCCAACCCTGAAAAAATTCAAGCCGTCCTTGACATGAAGTCTCCAAGAACAATCAAGGAAGTACAAAGACTGATCGGCTGTTTAGCAGCCCTTGGAAGATTTTTGTCGAGATCAGGGGATAAGTGTCGTTACTTTTTTCAAACCATTAAGAAGAAAGCCCTGTTCGAGTGGACAGAGGAGGCCGAGGAAGCATTCGTACAGTTGAAAAATCACTTGCATACATTGCCTCGCCTCGTCAGTCCGCTCAAGAATGAGAAGCTATACATCTACCTTGCCATCTCTGAACACTCTCTAAGTGCCGTCCTTCTTGCTGAAAGAGACGGCCATCAGGTCCCAGTGTATTTTATCAGCCACGTACTTCACAATGCTGAGCTGAAGTACCCCCCAATTGAAAAATTTGGCCTGGCCTTGTACATGGCATCAAAGAAGCTGCGGCCATACTTTTTAGCACATTCAATCGTGGTCTATACAGACCAACCCTTGAAGAAGCCGTTCTCAACTTTGGAGGCAAGTGGCCGCATGCTCAGGTGGGCCTTAGAGCTCAGAGGTTTTGATCTTGTATTTGAGCCAAGGAAGGCAATCAAGGGGCAAGCCTTTGCAGATTTTTTGGCTGAAATGACACGGCCTGATCTTCAGCCGGTCGGGGACCGAGTTTGGAAAGTGTTTGTGGATGGTAGTGCAACAGCGACCGGGTGTGGCGCTGGTATTATATGTGAATCTCCTGAGGGAGACAAGTATGAGTACGCGTTGAGGTTTCAGTTCCAAGCGTCAAACAATGAAGCTGAGTACGAAGCATTGTTGGCCGGCCTAAGGATGTGTAAAGCGGCCGGGGCAACCAAAATTGAAGTATGCTCGGACTCCCGGCTAATAGTCCATCAGGTCAATGGTGGCTTTGAGGCCAGGGAGCCGGCCATGATGAAGTACATGCAGCTAGTTAAAAATGAGGCCGAAGGCCTAGAGCTTTTTTCTCTCAAGCAAGTTCCCCGTTCAGAGAATCATCAGGCGGACGCCCTCTCCAAATTGGCTTCCTCGGCGTCATGTGATACTCCAAGATCAGTGTTTTGGGAAGTAAAGGAAAAAAGGAGCATTGATGCCGAGCCCGTTCAGGTAATAGATAGAAGTTCAACCTGGATGGACGGAATTACTTCCTACTTAAGGGATGGAATACTTCCGGACGATCCGAAAGAGAGTTGGCTATTGAAGAGGAAGGCGGCCTGGTTTGAGATGAAAGACGGAGAGCTATTCAAAAGAGCCTTTGTGAAGCCTTACCTTAAATGTATAACTCCTGAAAGAGGGCATGATGTGTTGGATGACCTTCATCAGGGGCATTGTGGTTCGCATATTGGAGGCCGAGCCTTAGCTGAAAAAGCGACACAGTTGGGATATTACTGGCCGAGCCTAAAATCGGACGCCATGAAAATGGTGAAAAAATGTGACAAGTGCCAGAGATTTTCAACCCTTATTCATCGTCCAGCAAATAGTCTATCAGCCATCAGTAGTCCACTTCCCTTTGCCAAATGGGGCATGGACATTTTGGGACCGTATACTCCTGCATCCGGCCAGAGACGGTATGTATTGGTGGCAGTAGACTACTTCACCAAATGGGTTGAAGCTGAGGCCGTCCGGGGCATTAAATGGACGGATGTGTCAGCCTTCATTTGGAAAAGCATAATCACTCGGTATGGGGTGCCTCAGTCAATGGTGTTCGACAATGGACCCCAGTTTGAGACGCGTCAACTCAAAGAGTGGTTGGGAGACCAAGGCATTACCCATTGCTTCGCCTCGGTCGGCCGACCACAAGCCAATGGTCAAGTTGAGGCCTATAACAAGTTGATTGCAAATGGGATCAAGCGCAAGCTTGAAAAGGCAGGCGGCCTATGGGCAGACGAGCTGGTCAATGTGCTATGGTCCATACGGACAACAGCAAAGAGTTCTACAGGGGAGACTCCATTCTTTTTGGTCTATGGAGCTGAGGCCGTACTCCCAATTGAAATGTACGAGCCCACTTTGCGGGTAATGCTTTATGATGAATCGGCCAATTGGGAGGCCATGAAGACCGCCCTAGATTTCCTTCCGGAAGCTAGGGGCAATGCGGCGCTTAGGCATGAAATTTATCGCTTAAGGATGACAAGGGCATATAACCGCCGAGTGACTAAGCGGCCGCACAAGATGGGGGATCTAATGTTGAGAAAAATGGAAGCTGTTGGCCGTGCCAATGAGGACGGCAAGTTGACTCCAAACTGGGAGGGACCGTACAGAATCAGGGAAGAAGTCCGAGACGGCACATATCGCCTTGAGGCAATTGATGGCCGTCAGATCCCACGGACATGGAACACTGATAACCTGAAGAAGTATCATGTTTGAGCTTAGTTTCTTTAAGTACTTAGCCAAAAAGCTGTTTATACAGCTAGGTCTACTGACCGAGCCTTGTAATTAAAGCCGTACGGCCACAACAATGTACTTTTGACAGAAATTAATGAAGTCAGGCATTGTTGAATTGTTTGTTGTTTTTATGTTTAAAGGCCGAGTTAATAAGGAAGCAAGGTTTCTTCCAACATAGTAACGCGGCCCACCATTCTTTTTGAATGGCCGAGTTAAAAAGGAAGCAAGGTTGCTCCCAATATAGCAACTCGGCCACACAAAAAAAAAAAAAAAAAAAAAAACTGATTTAATTCAGAGATCAATGCGTCCGCCCAAATCTAGGCGGACGATTGAGGCAAGGTATCCCGAACTTGTGTAGAGAACAAGTGTCCTTTACAAATAGGGCAAGGGCATACCTAGGCATTTAGCCCGGCCAATCAAGGGATCTCTGAGTTGAGATAATACTCAGGATTTCTAGGGTACGTCCGAGCGATAGATTCAACGGACTACTCGTACAATGATAGCCGAACGGCCAATTAAATTAATTCGGTGCTTCACCTAGCCCAAGGGCAATCATTACTATGATTTGATTAACTTGCTAGCCGTCATGCCCTTTTAAGGCATAAAAACTACCAAGTTAATCAAACCACTTAAAGAATGGACTAGGCGAACACCGAATAAAGGGGCATACCCCTAGGAACGTACGAAAAGGCATAATACTGAGACGTACGGAAAACTTGCAAAAAGCATAAAATTTGCAAAAAATTGCTAAGTATGAAACAGAAGTAAGAGCCGCCAAAAGGCGGACAAAACTTTCATTAACAAGACCGCACAAAGGCGGCCGAAATGTTTACATAACCGCTTATACAGGCGGCCTCAGAAGAGGAACAAAAAAAAAAAAAAAAAAAAAAAAAAAAAAAAAAAAAGAGTAGTACAAAATAAACTAAGTACATAGTAAGCTGAAAGGAAAAGGAAAGCTGAACAGACGGCTGCTGGAGGACCTGAGCTCTACGTAGCCGTATTATCTGTGGCAGGCTCCTCCGCTGTTTTCGCGTCCTTGGCCGGGGCATCCTTTTCGGCCGCCTCCTCCTCCTCCTCATCCCCTTCCCCTCCAGACTCAGGGGAAGTAACTACTAGGTCTGGAGGAGGCATGCCGGCCTTCCTTGCCTCTTCTTTAAGGCAGACGTACTGAAGCCGCTTCTTGAAGCGTTCCTCGTAATAGGCGGCTTCACCTGCGTCCACCATCAAGTTGAAGGCATCAAAGAAGTATGCCTTAAGCCTGTCTTCAGCATTTTGCTCGATGCGGATGACTTCTTCAACGCTGATCGGCCGAGGAGTTTTAAGTTGCTCCTCATAGTCCGCAAGGGACTTCTTTAGGGTTTCCACCTCGGCCCTCAGCGCGTCCGCCTCATCTAGCGCAGACTTAAGGTTGGCTTGTGCCATCTTCAGCTCGCTCTTCAGGGCCTCGGACGCCTCGAAGCCCAACCTCCATTTTTCCTTTTCCAGGACGGCCTCGTCCCTTTCAACCCTCTTGGCCTCCCTGGCCAAGGACTCCTGTTCGAGTGCCTGGCCCAGTTTGACCAGGTACTCTGTTTGCCGCGCCGCTTTGTCAGACAGCGCGGTTATTTGGGTCTCAAAGTGTACCCTTTGGACGGCGGCCGTCCCAGTTACAGCGTCCTCGGCTTTCCTGATTTCAATCCAAGCGTTCTTCAACCGTTCGTTCTCCTTGTCCTTCCAATCTAGGAAGGCGTTCAAACGGAGGAAGAGCTGCGGACAGAAGGAAGGAACTTAGTCAAAAATATGGAAAAGTTGGCTAAGTGTTGGAAAGCAAAAACATAAGGAGATAGAAGTATACCTCGGCGCTACAGTTTAGCATGGGGCCGAGGAAGCCTTCGTTGATCCCCCGCAGCTTATCACGCTGCGCTTGTGGGACCGCGCGAACCATGGCCTCGCGCATGGCCTTCCTGTCCGCGCCAGTCAGTGACTGGCCGGGTACCTTCAACTGCATCTCCTCTGATATATCTGCGGACGACCGTG
This sequence comes from Chenopodium album, assembly GCF_948465745.1. NCBI lineage: Eukaryota > Viridiplantae > Streptophyta > Magnoliopsida > Caryophyllales > Amaranthaceae > Chenopodium > Chenopodium album. Next base: position 15,291,420 of record NC_137847.1, on the reverse strand, counting down.
TAAGAAAAGTTAGCTGAATTTTTCAACAGACTTATAAAAAGTGAGAAAAAGATGGCTAACCAGTGGAGAAGGTTGGAGGAGAAAGATTGGCGGGAGGAGGCGGTAAAGGAGCTTCCTCCTCCTCCGGACGGCTCCCTTCTGCGCCGCTGGACGGCGGGTTGACCAGCACCGTCCCGATCCAGCGACCGGTCATTTGTTCTGGGGTTAACCTATCCCCACCGTCCGAAGGGACGGACTTCTCACGGACCTGACCAGCAACAGGTTCCGTGGACTTGGAGGCCCCGCTTTGTGTCAGCCGGGGTTGTTCTCCTTTAGACTGCGTTGTAGCAGTCTGCGACTTTGCCATGGCCGCTGCTTGAGAAGACGTCTTGGAAGCAACCGTTTTTCTCCTCTTGGATGCGTTCGCATCAGGAGTGGACGTGGCCGGCTGCTTCCGCCTGGCCTTCGGGGTGGAAGAGGAGGTCTGCAAAAACACCAAGTTAAAACAATTTGATGGCGTCCGTGCGATTTGGGAAAGGAGCTCCCTGCCAGCATGCATGAACGGACATAAAGCGTCCGTGCAAACTCAGGAAGTAGGCTCCTTCCAATATAGCAGAACGGACGCATTAAGAAATGAGAAATTCAAAAAATAAGCTAAGTGTTTACCTCTTTGAGTTGCTCGTACATCTTGAAGCGAGCCTTGTATCTGGCCAAGTCCACCTCGGACATCTCAACCTCCGCTTTTTGGGCCGAGTCAAGCATAGCGTACGCCTCCGCTGCAAAAACAGAAAGCAAAAGTGTTAGAATATTTTTCTGAAGAATTCTATGTGCGTACAGAAAAGTTTATATATCTAGGTGCCCACCTTGGGGCATGTTCTGGTACAGGCCGTACGCAGACATGAAGATAGGGTCCCTAAGCCAATTGGCAAGTGGAACCCAATGGCTAGGAACCCGTTCAGTTTTGTTGCCCCGCCTGACTCGATTAACTTTGAAGTACTCGAGCTGGTGTTCGTGGCTTGGGTGGATGGGCGACTTGTCAGGCTTGAGGTCTCCGCGTCCGAGTTGAATAGGCTCTGGACGGCACCTGTTCATGCGGAGGTTGAACTCCGCGTCCTGAGTTTTGATACGGTAGAAACGGTGCTTCCAGTCCCTCCACTTACTGACACGGTCGACCACGACCATGTAATCCCTGGTTGCACTCAAGATAAGCCAACCATCCACCTCCTTTTCCAGCCGAGTGAGTGAGTGCATCTCACAAAAGACCGCAAAGTCTGGTGTAAATTTCTTAGCGATGCACGTCACTAAGTACCCAAAGATGTTCAACCAACTGTTTGGCGTCAGTTGGAAGAGGCCGATGTCATACTCGTCCAGGACAGTCCGGACGAATGGGTGAAGAGGGAAGCGGAGCCCCACATCAAAGGCGGCCCGGTAAACGCAAAACGCTCGTTTGCGCGGCTTCTCCTCATCCCAGATAGCCACAGCAATGGCCTTCCTGGGGACTTGAATTTCGAATCCCTCCCCCAAATGGAGGGACTCCTTATACTTCTCAAAATCCTTCTTTAAAAACTTTAGGGCTGTCTCCCCAACCGTACAGGCGTACGGGTCCCTAAAGTTATCAATGTTGGCGACGGTCTCTTCGGCCGCCTCCTCGCCCTCGGCCGTCTCACCCACGGCCTCTTTTTCCACTTCCTCCTCTTCCACTTGGTGAGAAGGGGCACTCCCAAACTCTGAAGACAGCACTCTGTCCAAATCTGCTGCCTCGGCCGAGCTTCGGCCCCTTGAGCTTGGAACGCCCATTGAAGAAGGAACGTCCTCCTCGACCATTGGACGCTTGCCTTTATCCTTGGCAGCGTCCGCCCCATTTCCCGAAGGAGGGGCGTTGCGAATAGGCAGAGCGGACGGTTCACGGATTGAGATTCCTGTCAAGGGTCTGTCCGCCCCACCCAGTTGAGGCCGAAGTTGAGAAGAAGGGACGGACGAACCAGAAGCGTCCGCCCCAGGATTGGAAGGGTTGTCCATACAGGCTACCAGTTCAGCCCCATCCATGACTGAATTGGCAAATTGAGGGAACCTAAGTTCCGGAGCGGGTGCGGACGAGGCGCCTTCAGCTCTAAGGCGTTCCTCGAAGGAAGAAGTGACCTCCACGGCCAAGTGATGAGAGCCAGTGGAGGCGGTCGTTGTTTGGGCGGTGGAGTCAGTCTCCACCATTGTACTTGGATCACTAGGGTCATAAGGGACCCTAGGATGAACCAGACTTCCGTCTGGGTTCCTGGCCGCGTTAAGCTCACGCGTACGCATGGTTCTCGCCATTGCCTGTTGGGACAGAGAAGAATAAGTGGGGGTGAGTATGTACGCATCAGACATAGACTCACTCCAGGGAGGAGACAACTCTTCTCCGTCCACTCTAGATTCCTCAGTCCCAGGCGAACGGCCGGCCTCATGAGAAGAGTCGGACGAAGCCGAGTATGGATCCAGAATTGAAGTAAAAGAAAAAGAAAACGAGTAAAAGAGAAAATGTAGACGGCCTACCTCTGTACGTTCTGAAAGTTCTGAAGGTGGTGGTGAAGTTCTTGAAGATTGACCGAAAAGCTCAAAAATGCCCGGAAAACTCAAACTCACGGCGGCGCTCTTGAAGATTAAGGGAAAAATAACTTTCTCTCACTAGAACGCTCTGACTTCTCTCTAGAATTCACAATTGGGTAAAGTGTGAAAATGAGAATTCACCTCCCATATTTATAGAGTGAATTCATGAGGGCAAAATGGTAAAACCATCTTTCCCGCCTAAACACTCAAACGGTAATTTCTTGAGAAATCACTCGAAGAAAGGGCCAGGACGACGTTAGGGTTCTGTTAACTTGTGAAAGAGACCAGATGAACAATTAACACCTTCAGCACATAGTCTCCAAAAATTGAGAAAATCTAGGAGGAAAAGCGTCCGCCCAGTTCTCAGACGTACAAAGCATGATTAGAAAGCCAGGAAGTACATCTGAAATCATGGAAGCCCAGATTACCCCAAAGAAGATATGTGGCCGTTCTGGGTGGTTAGGAGATAAGCTCCTCCCAGAGTACCAGAACGTCCAGTCCCATTAAAGTGGCCGTTCTGGTCAGTTAGGAGATCAACTCCTCCCAGAGTACCAGAACGTCCAGTCCCATTAAAGTGGCCGTTCTGGGTGGTTAGGAGATAAGCTCCTCCCAGAGTACCAGAACGTCCAGTCCCATTAAAGTGGTCGTTCTGGTCAGTTAGGAGATCAACTCCTCCCAGAGTACCAGAACGTCCAGTCCCATTAAAGTGGCCGTTCTGGTCAGTTAGGAGATCAACTCCTCCCAGAGTACCAGAACGTCCAGTCCCATTAAAGTGGCCGTTCTGGTCAGTTAGGAGATCAACTCCTCCCAGAGTACCAGAACGTCCAGTCCCATTAAAGTGGCCGTTCTGGTCAGTTAGGAGATAAGCTCCTCCCAGAGTACCAGAACGTCTGGTCCCACTAAAGTGGCCGTTCTGGTCAGTTAGGAGATCAACTCCTCCCAGAGTACCAGGACGTCCAGAGTGCAAGATCAGAGGAGGCGGCCAGTAAGTGTACGAGCCACCCCCTCTGAGGGGCAAATGTTTAGGGTAAAAATACCCCAGGTACGTGGCCCAATCTCATAGTGACACGTGACCCAATAAACAGGTGACACGTGGCCCTATGAGAATGTGACACGTGTCCACTTGTCATAGTGACACATGTCAGCCATCTCTAAATGCCCCAATGCTGAAATCAGAAAGAGAAAAGGGCCCTGATGACCTCAGGCCCAAATCCCGAGAAAACCTTGAAAGCCGTAAAACGGCGCCCCCTACGACACGTGGCGACTTCTGATTGCGCAGCCAATTATGTCACGAAATTCTAGGGTAATAAACCCTAGAGGGGTACATGTTCTCACCCCTATAAATACCCCAATCATTTATGATGGGAGGGGGATTTTTGGCGACATAACATAAATATAGAGCATTAAAAAGCTCCAACTTCTCTCTACTTTCTCTCTCTAGCCTTTTCCGTTTCCGTTCACTAACTTGAGCGTCGGAGGCGAATATTCCGTACACCGGAATATTCGTTATTTTGCAGGTGTCCGAGTCTCATTGCCAGCAGAGCGTGACCAGTATCCGAGGGAATCACAAAAAACCCCGAAACACATGTAGAGCAGCAAACAAGCTGATCTAGTGATCTGAATTGAGCATCAGTTGGTTTGGAAAAAAAAAAAAAAAAACAAAGCCATTATGATTACCGCTTGTTAAGGATTTGGTTTGTTTGAGTTTGCTTTTGAGCATCGGTTGGTTTAAAAAAAAAAAAAAAATTGATTACCACTTGTTAAGGATTTGGTTTGTTTGAGTTTGCTTTTGATTTTATACTCGAGCTTGCATAAACTTTAATCATTTTAATGTAATCACAAAAACATTTGTCATTGTTTTGATAACATTTAACTATATAAGTTAATGTTCATAAAACTTATATAAATCCTCTAATAATTTCATTTGAATGCGGGCTATTACATAAATAATACAAAATATAATATTGTTTCGCTTTTGTATTGCATGGTGTATAATCTATATTTAAAAAGAACTAAAGAAAAAGTAATTTTAGACTCATTAATAATTTAAGATCGATTTTTCTGGAATGCCGTGAATTAAGGGATGAGCGGGTGAGACTAATTGACTTGGCACCGACTTGGGAAAATTTTCAGAGCGAGTTATGACTCGGATTGTTTCTTCGAAAGCGATTGAACTCGTTGCAAGGAATGCAGAGTGGGTCGCTGGTGTCTTTGAAGCCAAAGTTTATCGATGAAGGTTTCCGAAAGATTAGATGGTTCAAGCGTGTGCTTATTACTGTGAAGCAATGATCGTCAATTTCGATGAAAATTGTCACGTGTCCTGGTGGTACATCGAACGGTACAGTTCAATTGATGACTTTTTTCGCCATTATTTCATCAGCATTTGGGTTAGCCGTACAATGTACCATGTATGGTAACTTCTTCACACAGAAAAAAAAAAAAAACCCAAGGTATTGATATCTTGGAGCATACAGAATAGGTGGAGCACGCTTTAAATCTTAAAAAGTAGCTTGGCGTTCGGCTTTGTAATTAGAAAATCTAACTAGCATCAAAATAATCAAATGTAAATGGTATTTTCCTTGCCCAATCCGTAATATTGTTTAACTAATAGCAAATGTTTTTCTAAACATTGTCGCTTTTAATTATTATCATTGGAGGCTAATTAGGTGGCAAATTTTTGAACTAATTATGCTAGAACCATCTTAATCTTATCAATTGATTCATATTTTGTAATGATTTATATTCTCTATAGATTACGCATATATTATTATAATTACTCTAATTTGACTTATTGATCTTTTATTTTAATTATTTTAAAGTCATACGATATTTATTAAGTAATTTAAATCTATCAAATAATTCCATAGTTATTGTGAATTGTATCTTCTTTATTTATCAATCTGATGTAGCTATGAAGAAAATTCTCGTCTGATTTGATCTAGTGTAGGCTTATATTTATTTATAAAGTATTTTTTTCTCCTAATATGATTTTATCGAGCGATTTTCGTAGATAATGCTAAAATAAAAAATAATTCCGTATATATGTCAGTTTTAAAACTATTTCCAGTGATACCGTACACATAGGCTTAGTGAAGATTTGTAAAATCCGAGGCTATAAAGAACCGCTAATACCATTAGCGGTTCTAATTTAAAAAACCTTTAACCATTACAGGTTCTTCAAATAGAACCGCTAATGGTATTAGAGGTTCTTCAAATAGAATCGCTAATACCATTAGAGGTCCTATTTAAAGAACCATTAACCATTACAGGTTCTTCAAATAGAACCGCTAATGGTATTAGAGGTTCTTTAAATAGAACATCTAATACCATTAGCGGTTCTAATTTGTGTATAACCGCAATCTTTATTAGCAATTTATTACTAGCAAAAAACGAACCAAAAATCCGAGCCTACGTGAACGGTATAGTGGTAAATATTTTTAGTATACACGGATTTATTTTTTATTTTAGCATTATCTATGGAAATCGCTCAATTCTATCCTAACTTAAAATTGATTTAATAAATAAAGCATGAAACAATATAAACTAAACATAAGCTCATAGATTATTACATCATTACATGTGGCTACTACATTTATGTCAGATTGACTACCACATGGCAATGATTTCTCCAGATAATACAACACTTGGAACAATGTAAAGCTCTACAACCAAATTTGTATGCTTTTACACACAACAAGGCCACTAACGTTAATAAAACTAGTTTGCCAAATTTCAACAAAAGTAATTTGAATTTATTCCATTTTTAAACAAATGAAACTGAATTTATTCCAAAGTGACAACAAGAAAGGGCCATACCATACCATAGCCTTATTGGGCCCACCCACTTATGAAATAATTCGAGCAGCCGCATGCTCAGCTGGTCCATAAATGACGGAGTTAAACATATTTTGTGATCACATTATTGAATACGAAGTGTAAATAAATTAATAAAAGCTACTTCAATTCTATAGAGTTGCCATCATTATTTGGTAGCATCAAAGTGTATTTTTTTTTTATTAGGAGTGTTTTTATATTCACACTTTATATTGTTTGTGTCCCCATTTATATTCTTTTGGGTGGACAAACGAAAGTTAAGTTTCATTATGATTATGACTTTAGCATAATTATGATCAAAACTTTTTGTAATTTTAATTTTTAAACCCTAAAGGTCTCTAACGGTTGGATTTGGTAGATTTTTAAATAGGAAAGTGTAATTGTACATGGAGTTACTATAAAATGATCAAATGTTCCATCGACATAAAAATAGTTACTTATTTTTTAAATAATAAAGTTGTCGTTTTATAAGAAATGTATCACGCTTAATGTATACAGATAACCATATTATTATTTTTTTTATAAAATTTTTCCCTTAAAAACACTTCTTAACATATACTATGTTATAAAAATAATAGCAGCTTAAAGATTGTTTCACACTAATAAAATTTACCCTAAAATTATTTGTTGTACAATAATTTTATACATTTATTACATTGTCACTTGGTCACTTGTCATTATGTTGTTTGGTTTCCATTAATACTAGTAAGGTGACATTGCATAAGTTAGTGGGCATGAGTTGTGACAGGATAAAGTCGTATCCCCTAATCAAAAGTAATATCTAAGTCCTCTAACTAAAGTAGATAGGGAAGTAGGGTCGAATCCACAGGGAAACTGGTCTTTCTACTCCTAATTAATTAATATAATCTAAATTATTAAAGTAACAAATTTGTTGTTTGTAATGTTAAACTATACTACGAAGATTAAGTTTAGGGAGAAAGTCGATAATAAGAAGGCCTAGGGTCACAGGTTCACCAATAATTAATATTCCGGGATAAAACATAACAAGCAATAATTAACATTGCACAATAACATGATTAACAGGCTCTCGCAATTTATTAACCAACATAGATCTAACAGGCTCTCGCAATTTACTAGATCTAAGTTCCTATTGAAAATAGCCTTTAATATCAAATTAACATCTGCTCGATTCATCAATTCAATATTGCTTAACATTCACAATCAAATTACATCTGCTCGATTCATAATCTAATTGCAAAGAATTAAAACAATTCAATAAGAAATTACCATGCAACATCAATAATCAATAATAACAAATTATCCCTTCATATTAATTATGGATCCCCATAAACCCTAGAATTAAACTACTCAGACATAATTAAAACTAAACAGAACATAATAATTAAACTAGACATGAAGAAATTGAATGAATAAAATACTGAGATTAATTAAGAGAGAAATCGTACCAAGACGGCGGAATTACAATGGAGTTAAGGAACAAGAGAGAATAAGTCTAGAGAGAGAAAGTCTAAGTAGTGAGAGAAAGAATTAAAATCTAGAGTAAGAGAGGTGAAAAAGAAGTATCTAATCTTGCCTAATAAAATCACATTAATACTAAGCAAGCTTATTCGCTAAACAAAAACTGATCGGAAATAAACAACCCCCTAAGCACTACTCGCGCCCGGTTGGGCAGTGGCTCGCCCGGCCGGGCCCGTTCTATTCTTCGTGAAGCTCCTTCTCGTGCCCGGCCGGGCAGTGGCTCGCCCGACCGGGCCCGTCCTTTTTCCTCGTGAAGCTTTCTCGCGCCCGGCCGGGCGCGACTCCGGGCGCGGGCTTCCTCTTACATTGCTTCGCCCCGCCCGGCCGGGCGCGCCTCCGGGCGAAGCCTGGTGGTTTGGCCTCGAGCTTCTACCTTTGGGCCTCCGAACTTGGCCCAAGTGCCATCAAACTGAGCCCTTAGTCACCGATCGATACCTCCAACCGGTCTTGGGCTATCGAACTGGGTCGCGGTCTTCCAACACTTGTAGATGCTTCTCGAAAACCCGGGAAAATGCTCCAAGTACGCAAATTCCTACAAAACTCAAGCAAAACTACCAAAGCACTGGAAAACACAAATTAGTAATAAAAGTGGCTCGTAGGAGCCAAAAACACTACTAATTACGACCAAGGGACGGGGATAAATATATATAAAACGAACACATCAAGTTGGTGTATGGATGGGGGTGACTCAATTATAGTAATAAGTGGGAAATTTTGAGAAATTACACAATTGATTATGTAGAAAAGTAATTTGTTAAAGTGATACAACAAAATAAATAATGTGTACCCAAATTAATACTTCATATGAGATTTTATTTTATTATTTTTTTTTTTATGTTTTTGCAGAAAATGTATAAGATGTTAATAATTAATACTAATAGGTTTTCCTCAAAAAAAAAAGGAAAATGCTAAATATAACTCATACTTGTATCATTCCCAGATTATCTAACTATTACTATGCAAAGAAAGTACTCACTTTCATTTCGTTTGTAAAAATTGTAGGTCACATTTTTTGGGTCATTCTAATATTAGTATAGGAACACAAGTCTCAAAACCAAAAGGAAAATTAAATCAAGCTATCTTAGGTTACAATTATGCTAGTGTACATTAAGTACATTTGAGGTAACTTACTCAATATTTTTACTCCTTTAATAATTGTAAATTAATTAATAAAATCTACGAGTAGATTACAATTTATTTGTATCAGTGCAATTTTTTTATCAATATCGGAATAACTTTTGATCACTTTAATTCAACTTTACACCCATATAATATCTATTGTACACATGATTTTATTTAAAAGTTTGTAAAGTTTTACTTTACTACTTTGTATTAAAATTAGTTTAAATAATCTTTTGATATGCTAATTTTTTTTTTTTTTGAATGGAATAGGGAGGGGTGATTTCATTAAATAATAATAGACATTCGACACTTACAATCATCCCTTAAGAGATCTAAATTCTCAATACAAAAATTAAACACCCCTAAACTAATGGAATCGTTTTTGAACTGCTCCTGCATAATTTTAGATGTCTTTGCAATTTTGTATCATTCTTGACGGAGCTCCATTGATGCAAATTTGCAAGACGAATCTTCTAAATCTGCACCCTTATACCAACAGTCCCACAATTCCACAAATTTACAAGACAAATCTTCCAAATTTGTATCCCTGCACACATTAAAACTAAATAAACAAACAATACTAAACCTTACATGGAGAGACTAACCAAACCCTACATAAAGGTACTGACTATAATTACCATACTGTTAGTGATCTAAATTAAAGAAGGATTTGGGGCTTACCTCGATAAAAATCGATATATGTTGAATTAGATAACATAAAATTTGTTTCACATGCACACGTACAATGAAAAATGAAAATTATAGCGTTGTTGCACACATCAAGCCCGAAATATGTTTGTATCGAATCAATTTCCATACATTCTTAAAACACCTATGAGTAAACCAGCATTATTGAACATCATAAAAAGAGAATAACAACCTTTCCATTCCTAGTTTCAAATATGAAATCATAATCTCCCATCATCTACTACCTTATTTACCCTCTACTGACATACAAGTCATAGTCAAGCAATTTTAATTACCCTTGGTTTGGTAAACAAACTCACCTTTCAGTAAAAAACAGTAAAAACTAAAACCCAACAGTTACCCTTTTTACCCATTTCAACCGTCCTAGTCCACCCTCATTGACTCACCCATCACACCCCCCTCCTTCACACGTGTCACCTTTCTATTCGACCTTACCAAACCTTCCCACACAGCCACCCCACTGTATCACCCCCCCCCCTCAAAAATCCCCTTTTCACTTTTTTTTCAAAACCCCAAATGCTTCTCATCATAACATTCCCTCATCCCTATACTACCTCGATGCCCGCCACGTGTCCCTCCTTTTCCACCCTCCCTATTTTAACCCTGACTCTCCTCTCACTCCACCACACCAACACAAACACAACCACTTTGTGAAACTTCACTTCTCTTTTTTCATTCATCTCATTTGTGAAATCTTATCATATCTCTTTCAATGGCAGCAACTATTATGAAGTATGTGATCCTATTGTCCATCGCAGTAGCAATGGCTGCAACGGTGGAATCGAAGGGCTCCTCGCCCGCACCGGTGGACTGTACGAGCGTAGTGCTGAGCATGTCGGATTGTCTGTCGTATGTAACGAATGGAAGTACAGTGAATAAGCCGGAGGGAAACTGTTGTTCAGGGTTGAAATCTGTACTTAAAACGAATGCAGAATGTCTTTGTGAAGGGTTTAAAAGTAGTGCTCAATTCGGTGTCGTTTTGAATGTTACTAAAGCTGTTGGTCTTCCTGATGCTTGCCATGTTCATGCTCCTTCTGCTGCCAAATGTGGCTGTAAGTTTGTTTTTGATTGATTTTTTTTTTTTTTTTAGAAATAAATATGCCAATTTTAATAATCTGTATTTTTTTTCTTTTAATAAATTTGTTTTTGCAGTGGATATATCTCCAACTGGCGCTCCTTCTCCAGGTATTTATCTACTACCGACGCTTCTGTTGTATTGCTTTCCGTCGCTTTTTTCTGTCGTTTGTTTTTTGTTTTATACGCAATACTTAAATTACTCTTGATTTTTTTATACGAATAAAACTATGGTCTGCTTTAATTACTCTTGATTTTTGTACTAGGTATTTTAATTTTTGGAAATGAGTATTTTTTTGAGTAAAATTCTAAAATTTTAGATTATAAAAATAAGATAAATAGAAAAAAAAAAAAAAGGGTTCCTTTTAGCTTGAAATTTCAGCATGCTGTTTTTTTTTTTTTTTTGCTTTACAAAAGTGGGTTTTTTTTAGGGACTTTAAAAAAGTGGATTTTTAAACCTGGTTTTAGGGGCAATTTTTTTTATTTATTTTTGGATAAACAATTTTATTTTGTGTTATCGACGATTTGAATATCGAAATTGAAGTATGAGTATTTTTGTTTGGATCTTTAGAATGTTTGTGGGATTTCTAATTTTTTTAATTTGTTAAGGAATATTTTCCTTGTTTCTAGGATTTTAGAATAATTAATTAATTTTGTGTTTACATAGTTTTTTCAAAAAAAAATTTTGACAAGAGCTTTTACAATATTTTAAGTTTTTAACTGCTCATTTACTTGTTCTCAAATTGTTTATAATTGTTACATTATTATTGCATAATTTAGGGAGCAATCAGTGTTGTTTCTCAAATTCAACAGTGTATTTCCTTAATTACTTGATTCGTATCAATGATCCTCAGTTATTAACCTGTAATATTATTTATGATCCTTTGCTATTAACTAACTGTAATCCTTATTATTTTTGTACTTGTAGCTGGTGTAGTTTCTCCGGCGGGTGCTCCATCAGGCGTTTCGATGGCTCCGGCAGCAGCAATGGGTCCGGGAGGCAGCACAATATCACCTTCAATGTCACCAAGCAGCCTAAATGGTGCATCCTCTGCTACAGGCATCTCAGCACAACTGACTGTTGTTGGTCTAGCAGCATTAGGAGCATTTTTATCAAGTTTTTAAGGGGTTTAAAGACGAGCATAATTTTGCATAGTAGTAGTAGCATATTTGGATGGTACTTTGTTTGGTTAAACATTACTATTATTCTGTTTTACATTTGTTGACCCACATTTTAAATTTTTTTTTGGATTTGTGGTGGCGAGGAATTGGAATTGATTATGGAGTAGACGTTTATTTATTCTTATGTTTCCAGACATTTCTCTGTATTTCTTGATTATATTTTCTTATCTCTAACTACTGAATTTATGATGTATGGATTATGATTTATGTTTATGATATTCTTTCTCCGTTCTATTAATATTGCAACAATAGATTTTGCACTATTCATCACTGTTGTTTGATCATATAATATATATGATTTATACGTTAAGGAAAATATAGTTATTTGGGATCTCGTTGGATTCGTTTTATAAAATACTTTCACAATATCAAATTTTTATAATTTTTACTCTTACATTATAGATATTTGGCATATAAAATATGTTTTGGAATGCGTAATTTCATCCTTGTTGCAATATTAATAGAATGGAGGAAGTATATTATTATATTTTCATATTATTGTTATTGTCATTATTCATTATTATGATCAATTATTAAGCGGTATTATAAATTCCAAATTACAAATATACTCTGCAATATTTTCTCAATGTCTTAGGGCCTGTTCACTTCATCTTAGTTTCAGTTTAGATCAGTTCAGTTTCAATCATTTCATTTCAGCTTAGCTCTTAATTTCCTTCTCTCATAAAATTTTCATTTCAATTCAATTAAGCTCCAATTAGTTCAGTTTAGTTCAGCTCAGTTCAGTAAATGTGAACAGACCATAATACTTGTAAGTGTTGTAACAGCTTCATAGCAAGCACTTTGAGGAAGAGATTAGATGATATAGGCAGATAAATTAATCCTATAATTTTTGGAATATACTACATAATCGTAGTATCTAACCCTTTTTAATATTTAAATCCCAAAGCTAAAATATTTTAATCAACTCCTTTTGCATGCCCCCGGTTTACAGTAATTTTATTGTACATCGAACATTTTTACGAAAAAGTGACCCTTTTTCTTTATAAAAGTGACCCTTTTTCTTTACAAAAGTGACCCTTTTTATTATAAAAGTGATTCATATTTTCACAAAAGTTACCCCTTTTTTACAAAAATGACCCTTTTTTTCCACAAAAGTGACCCTTTTTCTTCACAAAAGTGACCCTTTTTTTCACAAAAACAGAGTATTAAAATAAAAAAAATAAACACAAAATACAAAGGTTACCCCAATGGCTCTACTTTCATCCCGTATCTTTATCTCTCCTCAAAACTAAACATTTCCACCATTAACAAACCTTCAAATTCTCTCTCCTCCATCAAAACCTCAACCCCCTTCTCCCTCTCCGTTACCAACTGCAAGCCCTCATATTTTTCCCTTCATAGTTGTCGTCATCGTCACCTCTGCCGCCATAGTCATCACCACCTCCGCCGCTGCCATGTTTGCCACCATCAAAGTAGATGAGGCGAAATGATAAAAACCCACAATAAGGTATATATGCAATTGGGGTCGAGGTATTCGGAGTTGTTGTAATTCCGGACTTCAAACTCGACAAATCGGGGGATGGGGGGAGGTCAGAAGCGCAGGAATCAGGGGATTGGGATGGTTAGCAAGGTCGAAATCGGAGGGGGACGCCGGATTCTTAGGAGAAGCTAAGGGAGTGGCGACAGGAGTGGTGGTTTGGCAGTTGTTGGTTGTCCCAACTTCCGCCATTCACTAATTTACTGAACACCGGCTTTTTTTAAAAATTTGTGTATTTTAATTTGATAAAGGTATTCATTTATTTTCTGTAATCACTTTGAGAAGTGAATCAAAAGATAATAGATTGTCTAGAGTGAGTGTTCACTAATTCCCTTGTTGATCAATACACTTTACTTACGAAACTTATCTCCTTTCTTGGTTGACTTTACAGTATTTGGGCTGATTTATAACATAATTTGTATAGAATTCATGAGTGGGCATGATTGGCATGGGCATGGGTTGTACTCCAGGCCATTAGCTTCGTTGGAACACCTTGTCAAGTTTCTGTTGCTACTTTGTATTCCATATTTCATTACTACGTATTTTTGATCCACCCGTGAACGTGCCCCTGGCTGGTGGTTTGATAGATTAGTCTCAGTTGTCACATCCTACATGGTCCAACTAATTGACCATTTATATTCTCAACAAACTTTAACACATAATGGACGTGTCAAAAACAAACCTGATTACATCTATGTTAAAAGTGACCCAACCGACCTAACTTTCGATTCAAACCCTAGCTAGCCTTTGAACTTGGCCTAATAACCCAGATTGATACCTCATAACCCATTTGAATCTAGGATATGAATATAAGGAACTTTAGGAAATTTTGTCAAAAACCACCCATTAAAAATATTTATTTTTTGTTGTGAAAAATCACCCACAATAAAAAATGTTGTACAAAACCACCCAAACTAAAAAAAAAAAATTATTGTAAAAAGCCACCCAATGCCGGAAATAGGTTGTGACCATATTTGCCGGTGTTGACCGCCCTCCCCGGCGTTGACCACCCTTCCCAAACCCCTAGAATTCACCGGAAAAGTTGACCGCCCCTCCCCCCTTTGGTGAATTTTAGGGGTTTTCGAGAGAATGGGGAGGGTGGTCAATGCCAGGGGAGGGCGGTCAACGACCTATTTTGGGCAGTGGGTGGCTTTTTATAACATTTTTTTTTTAGTTTGGGTGGTTTTTTACAACATTTTTTTTTTTATTATGGGTGGTTTTTCTAAAAAAAATAAAATAAAAGCGTTTTTAGTGGGTGGTTTTTGACAAAGTTTCCAACACTTTAACACTTCCATGATCAAACCGCCTTGTTTCTGGAAACAGAATGCTCCTAGGAGTCTTAGAATAGTAAGGTATATCAAGACGTCTTAAAGTTATTGTCCGAATTCCCCAAATATCCTTCGGCTCCGCCTAGCAAAAGGAATGTCTGAGAGTTCCGCTTGCACGTCCGAGAACTTGGCTTGCAAAACAAGGAAGGTTAACTGCCCCAGGGGTGTGACCCGGGAAAGCCCCTCCGATGCTTAAGTCGGCAAGGGATTTCTCTAGAGAGTAAAAATAGAGAGAGAGTACTTTAGAGAGAGAAAGTAGAGAGAGAAGGAGAGAATATTAGGAAAAAGTTACCATCATTAATGATTGGAGTGCTATTTATAGTTGTACTTTTAGGTGGCAAAAGTTGTACTTAATTGGACAGACTAAGGGTATCTGTA
Source organism: Chenopodium album (assembly GCF_948465745.1). Taxonomy (NCBI): domain Eukaryota; kingdom Viridiplantae; phylum Streptophyta; class Magnoliopsida; order Caryophyllales; family Amaranthaceae; genus Chenopodium; species Chenopodium album. Next base: position 15,276,234 of record NC_137847.1, on the reverse strand, counting down.
CTTTGTAATAATCAATGATGGATTGGATCATGAAGGGATATTTTCGTAATTCCAGGTCAATGGGTTTAGGACAATGGATTTGGCCCAAACACGCCTTATGTGCAGGACACTCCATTTTTAACTTCTGAGTATGTGAATATACTTCCACCAATGTATCTTTTGTTTAAACTTCTAAATACAGGATTATTGAATTCTTTTTTTTTTTTTTTTGAAAGAAGATTATTGAATTCTTATTAATTAATATAGAATAATATAATCAAGTGCTGAATTCTGTAAATACATTTTTTATAAAATAATAACTATTTTTTTCTTAATAGTTTGTAGACGCGCAGAATAGAAGGGAGTAGCAACATCAAGGGCCAAGGCAACGTGTATCCACCAAAAGTTAAGCACTTGTTTAAACCCAACTTCCAAAGTTTGGAGAAGGAGGAAAAAAAAAACACACACACACACACGCATTTACTATGATTTGGAATTTGTGTTGATCAAATTAACAAGATTGATAACCCATAATTTTACTCTTCAAGTTATGCTCTAATGGAAAGTCAATTTCACTCCAAGCTTCAATAATTAGAAATTTCATTCTTCATAAAATATTAAAGGTTGATTCACAACCACACACTTAAAATGGTAAATTCTTACAGTGATCACGCTGATCAATACTTTGTACCACTTCAAATTGTACATTGTATAGATCTGTATTTGAAGTAACCTCTCAAGAACTCAATCTCGACCGATTCAGTAGAATGGGAGGATCAAAAGCCGAACATCAAAAATGAAGCTCCACTAAAAAAATGTGTATAGAAGATAATCACATATCATAAGACAACCGGCGTTAGCTTGCACCTAATGTTATCTTACCAAGAGAACAGTACATATTTACATGGATAGTTTCAAGTTAACATGTTGTATAACAAAAACATCAAGCTTTAGCACTAGAAACCGCACTGATTTTTCAGAGGAATCATGGTTAAAGCTAGCTCAAGTATACTTGTGAGATTGATGAGTTAAATCAAGCTGTTTCTTCTAGTATCTTTCGATTGCATGCTCGAACAGCATCTCCAACTGTTAGATGAATATTGTCTTGTCCAACAACATCTACAAATCCGGAATCATGTAGTTTTGTCATAACAACACACCCTGGATTTGCTAAATGAAGCTGTTTAAAAAAAAAAAAAACAGAGAAAATGTTAGGATTTCTTTGATACTTCTAGTTCACAAGACATTCCTACAAGTACTTGAACAATGTAACATGGTTAGTTCTTACCCGTATTTCTCTCTTTTGAATACTCTTGTTTAAGTCTTCTAAAGCATGAATACCACTGGTGTCAATATCGATCACAGCTGCAAGCAAAGGGAAAAAAGAAAACGACGATTTAGAAGATGCTAGGTTTACTCTAGTGCTTGTAAGCATTCATGAGGAATGAAAGATCATAACATTTTGAGAGATGACTTACGAGACATGTCAATAATCAGATATTGAATTTTGGGGAGGTTACTTTCTTTGTTCAGCTCTTCTTCATCAGCTAGCCATCTCAAAGTCCTGAAAGAGAATAGATTAACTTGTTTATGCATAATTTAAATAGCTCATGAAATCTCTTCAATGACATTGAAATCATTTTAAGTATGAAAATTGTTCGAATTGTGACTAATGGAGTATGATGAAACAAACAAGTACCTGTCCTTGACGTAATTTGAGTTTGAAAAATAGATTGAAGAGTCGACTCTCACAATCAGAGCACCGGGGATGGTTGAAGCAGCTGGATACTGCTGAATATTCCTGTAAAGTGTAGTTCCAGGAAGGTTTCCAAGTAGTGCTACCCTTGGCCTTGTTACTTGCAACAAAATCTTGGCAAAGGAAATGCAAACCTAATAAATCATGCAACAAAAAACAGGTCAAGACTAAAACATTAGAAGAAAATTAACTAGGAAGTGCAGAATTGTGTGGGTGTTACTATACCGCGATCAAGATGCCAATCTCAACAGATATAAAGATGACTCCGAAGAATGCTCCCATACAAGCAATGAAGTCAAACTTATCAATCTTCCATAAGAGAATCACAGCTCCAATGTCAACAAGGTTAATTACTGCGGATATAATGATGGCAGCGAGAATAGCATTTGGAATGAACTTAAACAGAGGTGTGATGACCATCAAAGTCAAGAATACAATCATTGACATGACTATATTGGAGACTGCTGTTTGGCAACCAGCCATGAAGTTCACTGCAGAGCGAGAGAATGAACCTGCAAAACACACCAAAACCATAAACTACTAATCACATTTTAATTCCCATTTGTAACAGTCATACTGTCAAAGATATCACAATGTTGATTATAAACTAAAATATGGGACGGAGGGAGTAATACTGAGACCCGAAAACAATTATATTTACCAGTAGCCACATAACAAGATGTCATTGAGCCAACAATGTTCATGCTTCCTAAGGCAAGCATTTCTTTGTTTCCATCAATAGAGTAATCTTTGATGGCTGCAAAAGTTCTGCCAATTGCTACTGCTTCCTGCAACATCAAGTTCACAACAATATTAAGTTTTCGAAGACTTTGAATTTGAAGTGAGGTATATAAGAGGTATTATATAATTTTCTTACCGTAAGTGCAATTACACCAGCAATAGCACCAATTTTGATTCCTTTCAAAAGGTAAGGTCCGGTGAAAAAGATTTTGTTAGCAGAAGGCGGGTTGATTCCCTTATCTATGTGTTTCACCTATCGAAAACATTATGTTAACACATTTCATTACTTGCACAAAATAAGTAATCACAGGGTAACATGATGAATTTTTTTTTCTTAGAACTTACAATTTGAACCCCATGCTTATCAGCACGAGTAACAAACACGATCAGAGTCGACAGGATAACACAGGTGAGGGGAGCCATTGCAGGAACCCAAAAGAGTTTCTTGTTTTTCTTTCCCTGTAAAAGATATATATAATTTGAGTTTACAACCAAATTTCTGAGTTCTGACATTGCCGAACAAAAACTCTGTTTAGTTCAGAAACATTCTTACAATATACTTGGCGATCAAGAGTAAAATCAAGAATGATACACCTATAGCTATTGTCTGCCAGTTCCACTGTCAACATATAAACAAAACCCGGTATCAGTAATCGAACCAAGAGATCATTTTAGACCAGCAATCAGCAAGCACAAGGCAATAAGGCCAGTAACATATACGAAGTATGTAAAATGTTTGGCATTGGAAAAGGTTGTGAAGAATAATACTTACTCCATGCTCTGCTTGACTAAAAACCGATTTTAAAACTGAGATTATATCAGTGTCCTTTGTAAACTTCTTTATGCCAAGCAAGCCTTTGAGCTGCTGAAGACCAATGGTAATGGCTGCACCAGCCATAAATCCAACAGTCGCGGCATGGGACAGGAAGTCAACTAAGAAGCCCAACCTAACAATCAGAGGCAAAACTTTTCATTAGATCATACACCTTGACAAAATTAATCTAAATCAATCAACTTAAGCTAAACTAAATCAAATAATTGCGACTTTTAAGGCCTTTTCCTCAAACATTTGCTTTCGAGCATTCAAACTTAAGTCGAAAAACTTCCTCCATGTTTTGATTAGTTGTCTGATCAAGCATACTTGCCAACACGTAACTTTGACTAATTATATCTTTAATTATCCTTTTCAACATCTTCATACATATTTATTCTACATTCAGAAAGATTCCAAACAAAAACAAAAGAATATTACAAAAGAACATACAAAGTATATGATAGTGAAAAAAATTATGGTAAAAGTATAACATGTGAATATACAGTGTACAAGTCAAAGTGCACAAATTGTATGACGTTAGAAAATTAAATATTTTATTTAATGCCCATATAACATTATTTCTTCACAAATATTAAACAAAATTTAGTCATGTCAAAGATAAGTTTAAGCTAAAAAACAAAGGAGGTTAAGAGAGATTTTTAAATTAAGGGAATAGAAGAGATGTTCCTGTACGTTATACTGGCAGTAGTTTTGTTTAGTATAATCAGAGAGTAGGAGAGTTTTAATATTAAATTGTTAATGAAAAATCTTAACATTATATTAACTATATTTATACTAATAATGCACAGAAAAGAGCACATATATTTTAATTAAAAAATCTACTTGTATTTTACACCAAAAGGTAACTAACTGCACCAGTACTATTTATTTGCTCATTTTAATAACTCCAAATAGGCGTAAGATTAGCCATACGTGAACAAATGGGCACAACGGATGATTTAGTGATATACATATGTACCTGAAGAAACCAAGTGTGGCTTGAGTGATACCAGCAAAAAACGTAGCAGTTAATGCAAGTTGAGTATATTCAACTGGATTAATATCAGGATCAATCACAGCACTAAGCAGAGTCCCGAGTAGGAGCGAGACGACCGCCACTGGACCGATAGCTATATCTCTTGAGCTTCCCATGAAAGCATATATAAGAGGTGGTACAAAACTACTATCTGCAAGTGTAACAAAAATATATGCATATATGTAAGTTTAAAATGTCATATTAATTGCATCATTTTCTCATCTGATCGATCTACATGTATGAAATAGTAGGAAGTAGGACTCACATAATCCATATTCGGGTTTGAGATAAGCAAGCTTTGCATACGCAATGTCCTGCAAAAAAAAAAAAAAAAAAATGTTAAACATTTGCGCATATCACAATGCAATATAACAAGGCCAATTGTAAGGATTATTTTTTCGTGGCGATCACCTAGGGTTAGTGGCTGTAAGGGTCCGAAACTGATACACATGAACGTAATTAAATTAAAAAAAGGTATGATGAGTGAAAATTAAGTGAATGATCGAATTGTCTATACAACAGAAAAATCAATTTAATTAATACTTTTTTAAAAAAAAAAAAAAGGAGTGCACTTCTTTTTGTTTACCGAGACGGGGTGTAACCGTGCATCATAGAATGTCAGTACTAAAAAGATAGAAATAATTGTTACCTGTGGTATGCAAAGACTTGCGATGGTAATACCAGCAATAACGTCATGTTTAAATTTGGCAAGGTTATACTGTCTTCCCCAGTCGAAAATGGGGAAAACGGCGCGTAGCCCGAGGACGAACTTTTTCGAGGCCGGTTGATCCTTAAAACTCTTCAAAGGATCATCAGGAAAAAAAGTCTCCTTGAAGGTATGACCAAGATCTTGCCATATAGTCTGTTTTTCAGGCCTTCCAACACTATGGAGTTGTGGCAACGACTCCGGTCGACGGCGAGATGAGGCTGCACTAGTAACAATGTTTTCGTCACCAATGCGGCTCATAGTTGGTGATTGGAACCCTCTCTTTTAGTCGTCCCTCAAAATTATTAGCTAAAAAAAAGAGATGAAATTAATTAGATTGTTGTTTGTTTCATGAAATATTATAGATGTATTGTGACAAGTATATATAAGGGTGTTACGCAAGTGTTATGAATAAAATGAATGTGGATATTATATGATCTAGATTCAAAATGTGACTTGTATATTAACTATCATCAGAAGAAAATTAAAGATGATTCTTCACTGATTTGTGAGAATAATAATATAATCAATGATTTATGTGCATATAGTTGACTTTCTATATAATGGTGTGATCTCATTGACCTAGTTTGGCTAAGAAGGAAGTTAGCTTAGCCACGTCAGCAGCCAGATGAATTTGACGCTAGAACAGTGGAGTAGTAATCAATAATTACGATGTCATTCATATGTATGAAAAATTCATCTCATCCACACATTAAGTCCAAAGTTTATAACCTCTATTTCTTTTTATTTGCAAAAATGAGGTTTTTTTTATGGTATCGTAGATACAATTTGTTTGTGAATGTTAAATAGAGAGTGAAAAAGTAGGGGTGTACGTGGTGAGAAAAGACCGAAAGAGATGGAGACAGATGTCATCTTAAAATAAAATAAAATATATTAACATTTGTTGCATCTAATGTATGTGTAGCTTCTTTTTATACTAAACGTTGCAAATAAAAAGAAATAGGGGTGGTAATAATTATTTTAAATTTGGAGACAAAATTTAAATCTTACCTGAGTTTCAACCCTAAATATTTAACTAATTGTGTAATTGGCATAAGTTACCCTAGAATTTTGTTCCTTTTTGTTACTTTTTTTTTAAATACTTTGTTGAAATTGTGAAAGCGTACTATAAAAACGGGGGGAGCAAATTAAAGCCACTAAAAACGAAAGGGAAACACTAACAAGCTAGGAAATGCGGAGGAAATAAAAGCGAAACATAACAAACCAAAATAAGACTAGCACGAGCAAGATTAAGCTGGTAAAGTACAATCTTCTTCGCTATAGTCACTCCTCCTAAATCTTCCAATAAAATAGCAAGAAAATGCGTATGACCGGGGGACCGCCTCAAAGATCGTCGACCATCGTTAGTTTTAAGAAAGTGATAAAGTCATCTTGCAAATCTTTAAAGGTGGCACTACTTCAGTTCTGTTAGAAGTCTGTTTAGAACTTTAGAAGGTTGCTCTTTTTTAGCATGACAGAAAAAGTGCACCTTAAAAAGACTTCATGGGAGGCTTATGATTTATGCAACTGTATACTACACATATGATAAGTTGATGGATAGTGACATAATCACACTTCACATTTTATGGGTAGCCAAAAAATGGTACTCGTATATCCTATAGCTCTGTCATAGTCCATATATAATTATATATACTGTCCTAATGTAAAATAACATAACAACTTTTTTGGGTTGAAACAATCCCAATACAGAGGACAAATGATGTAGAAGCAATCACAATACAAAAGACAAATGATGTAGAAACAATTTCGTCTATAATTAAACTTATGATATTCAAATTATTGTAACAAACTAAATTTCTGAGTGTATTATACATTTATACCTTATAACCAATATAAACGATATATATTATTCTGAATAAACTAACTGAATCTTGTGTTTATTTATTTAAACTTATCAATAATTATTATATTTAATCAGTCAAATAAGTTGAAACACATTATTAAGTCCAAAAGTCAAAATCATAACATAGTAAGGCAAAACTAAAACAACTATTTTAGTTAATTAGTTATAGTATTCTAGATGAGTGATTGAGTGATGCTCAAATGGAAAAGAGTTGGTCTCATGTTAAACAATTTGATTTTAGCACAACTTTTTATACTCTAAGCGCCTGTTCTCTTTAACTTATTTTCAGTTCAGTTTAGTTCAGTCAATTCAGCTCCAATAAGTTCAGTTTAGTTCTTAATTTCCTTCTCTCATAAAATATGCAATTCAGTTCAGTTCAGCTCTAATAAGTTCAATTCAGTTCAACCCAATCCAATAATCAGAACAGACCCTTATTCTGATAGTGTGCGAAATAAATTGAGATGGATAGAGCATATCTTTTATGTTCCGTTTCAATAAAGGTGTACTCTATATTTATTGATATGTAGGTCGTTAATACTTGCAACTACCACATAGGACATGTTCTGATTTACTAAATTGAGCTGAACTGAACTGAACTGGATATTTTATAAGAGAAGGAAATTAGGAACTAAAGTGAAGTGAAAATAAGCTGAAAAGAACAGGCCCATAGTTATTTGATGGATTAACTCAATGAATACATAAGTGTTAGAAGATAAAAGGAATTTTTTGGACAAGATCTTTAATGGGCTAGATTTTTATTAAAAAGGTTTAATACATGACCAAAATTTTAGTCCAATTATTCAGATGTACCACGTTCTTTTGTTTTTTTTTTCCTCTCTTTAATTTTAAATCTTTGCTTGTTTATTGGTATGATTGTGATCCATATTGACCAAATTTGCTTAATCCCAATCAAAATTGACCCTCTTTTATTGGTCCGCATGCATTCGTCCTAACCTAACTCTTACAAATACATACTTTCAATATACAACCTTCACATGTTAGAAAAGTAATTAGAGTAAGGAGAGAAACTCTAACACTTGAGCTACTTTTGACTCTCTTATTACATAGCATGTCAATGTGTTACAAGTATTATAAAACAAAGTATGTATGTATGTTCCCCTCTTCGTGATTTATTTTAAGATGTTTAATTCCTTACTGTTAATGACACCTTACCAACACATGTATCACTCTACACACCTTACTTTCTCAAAAATAAAAGCTTCTCATAAAGTCGAAAGGTTGTAATTTAGTTATGCATAAGATTCTTAGAAAATGATGGCATAAGAAGATATCAACCACACTACTAGCAATCGAAAAATGTAGTTCAAAGAAAAAATATACAGTATTTTATAGCAAAATAAAGCAATTATTTTTATTTTTATTTTTGGTGCGAAAATAAAGCAATTATTATGATGATTAATATTATTATATAAACAAGTTTATAGAGTAGTACGAGTAGTATTTTCAATTTAAATTTTTGATTAAAAAAGAAAAATACAAGCAAGTTGCCATCATGAGAACCGTCTTGCTATTTAAAACTCCAAATAATTGAAGAGTGTATAAAAAACTTGCTATTTTTTGCATAAACAAATAAGGTCAGAAATTGAGAGATCCCATATCACGTCTAGGTTCATCCATATCGAATTTGATGGATTTTCTCAATGCCAACCCATAACATAAGCAAAGTGAACCCAAGTATCTTTCAAAAAAAAAAAAAAAAACCCAAGTAAAGAGTTTGAATTGGTCTTAAATAATCCAAAATACAGTAATAATAAAAATTTAAGCGAACATATATATAATTATATACTCCGTATATAACAATAATGCATTCACTTCCTAATGTTCATTAAATTTAAAATCAAGACACAATTCATAGCTTTTATATATAAAAATTAAAAATATTAGCTTTTGAAGTTAGAGGTAGCTGTTGAGGTAGTTGTTGAATTTTTTTTTTTTTTTTTTTTTTTTTTTTTTTTTTTTTTAGAGAAAGAGGTAGTTGTTGAAAATTAATCTATAGTTTTACAAATAAAATATTTTATATGTAATACCTAGTTAACCGCTACTTTACCAAACTCTCATAAGTAAATAATCTATCTTCACAGCTAACAACTACCTTCACAACTATATTTTACCGAACACGCCCTTAAAATGTGTATTGATTGACGTGTCAAAAGAAAATGAGAAAATTCATGTTTGTTCTTTTTACCTTATTTTCACTTATTTAAGATCAAATAAGTTTTGATAAGTTCAGTTTAAGGAAAATAAGTTTTAATAAGAATTACTCAAGTTTAAATTACTACTAAAATACGGAGTAATTTTTAAGGACTAATAAGTTTAGATTTAATTTGTTCATGTAAGATCAGATAAGTTCAAATAAGATCACATACAAGATCAAATAAAGTGAAAATAACACACCCAGAATACAAGAGACGAATCTAACCATATTCCAAATGATAAGTTATCATCGTATTAATTTAATTAAAAAGGTACATTAAAGTTTTTAAATTTGACCAAATACATAATACGGGAGAATAAAATAATGGAAGAAGTAGTGGATACAATTATACATACTTATCCTTAGATCCTAATTATTTGATAGCATATAGATAATATAAAGCTTTTAAAACAATTAGTGAGCTCCACATTACTGTGTTATGTATCATCAAGAGGTCAATTCTAAAGCTTTTAGATTTAAACAATATGTAATTATTATATAAACTAATGGCTGACACAACCATCTTAGCTTAATTATATTTAAAGGAAGTTAGGTTTTCAAAATAATAGCAAAAAAGTTCCATTTTAAAAAATCCATTTTAGCTGAGAAATTTCTATTTTACAATGGGTTAAGATATATTAATATACTAGTTTAGGTCTCATGCAATGCACGACCGGTAATTTTCAGTGTTATTATCAATAAATGAAAAAAATTTTGTAAAAAATTAGTGTGAATTAAACTATCGAAACATTTACTAAAATGAAACATAATCATGAAAAAACCGATTAGCTATGTACTTTAAAGTTAAGCATTTGAGCAGATGGTTATTTTATACATTTTTGTGTGCTATTGTAAAAGTATTATTTTCTTATTAACTAAATGAAATTTTTTTAAGTTATATACTAATCTTGTGAATAAATTTTCTTTGTACACACTATTAAAATCACTCTATTATTTCAACCAAAACTGTGCAACCTAATTAAAATAACATTATTACAAATCATTCCGTCAACATATTATTTCTTATTCAACTTTTTCTCCTGATATAAACTCTAATTAGATATCAATATATTTTAAATAATATTTTGTAATATTTTATATAATGATTAATGGTTATCAATCAATAAATTATATAGTTATTGATTGTTCTTATGTAAATATTGATCATCAAGATAATTTACTTAACAACAATAAGTAATAAAAATCTTATATTGATAATCTATTACGTATATGATATTTTTCTTAAAGAAGTTATTGCATTTTATTCTTTCTATAATTAAAGATCTAAATAGGTTTTTTTTTTTCAATTAAGGTTATTTACATTTTAGTCAACTTTTTTTACCTCATTAAAATTTACTAAAAAGAATATTTTCTCAAAGAAAATAAATAAATATATATATATATATATATATTTATGGACACACCAGATGATGACACGTGTCATTGCCGATGTGTCTTTTAGTATATAGTTATTGATGATTATTAATGATTGATGATTAAGGCTGAAATTCTTTTCTAGTTATTTTTTCATTATTTATTTTGTTTCCCCCTAATCTCCATCTTCGAAATTATAAGGGTATTTCAGTTGACATTTTCAATTTAGGGCATTTTAAGTAAATGAGGGAGTACATATATTTTTCTTCATAAAAAATAGGGAATACATATATTTATGTTAAATACAGGTATAGACTATACCTGCAATAAAAAAATAAAAAAAAAAGAGTCCACTTCACAAGACCAAAGGAGATTCCATCTTAAAATCATATGGCAAGAAGAAGTATCCCGTTACTCTTTTAGTCTTATAAAGTGTTTAAATCTCTTTTCTTTTCTCAATGTGGGACACTTACATGAGTTATTTGGGAAATTTATATTTCAACAATTTAATATACATAACTAGTGTGTCCCAGGCGATGCCCCGGTTGCTAATTTGTACTTCAGTATTTGATAATTATTATGTTCGAGTATTTGTATAGATAATGTGTAGTTTGGACATTTGTCTCGAGTGTTACTTTTTGTTTTTTTTTTTTACTTCATATGTATTTATTTTCTATTCTTGTGAAAAATAAATAAATTATATAATCTCTAATTACTTAATAAATAAAAGGAATATATAATGTTTATTGTATGTAATTTAAAATGTTAATAAAGTTGGTTGAGATGGTAAATGTATGACATTTATGTGTTGGAGGTTACAGGTCGAATCTAGCTCGGGGAAGTGACATTATAACATGGTGCATATATTTTGAATAGTGTCACGTGACACAGTTGCGTTAAAAGAAACACCTTTTAATACTTCATCCATTAAATGTTAATTGCAACAAAAAGTATATAGTATAGATATGTAACGAAGTATCATATAGAAGCATTGTTGAAATTAGTGGTGCCTATTTGAATGATCGGATCGGGTCTGATATGGTCGGGTCAATTTGTAAAGTTAAGTCATACTAAATTGTTATGTCCACGCGACTACGCGAGTCTAAATCTGAATCGAATATTTTTTTGGATCGAGTCGGGTCGGATTTGCTTTTGACACCTCTAGTGAAATCTTCATTGTGTATATTTGATCGAATACTACGTACTTCCACACAAGAACTTCACCTGATTTTCAAATATTTGATTATAATATAGTTGAAAATTGAACTTGATCAGAGTAACTCTTAAATTGTTTATGAAATTACTAATCTCATCATTCTCCAAATTTATCTGAACATAATTTTCTGAAATAAATAGAAATAAGGAAAAATACACTTTAATAATCTCAACTTTGTCCAATTTACTTTTGATAATCCTAACTTTTGGTTATTCTGTAATAATCCTAACTTTAACATGCGTTTTCTTTTTTTAATCCCTTTTACCGGTTACCTGGAGAAAAGGGTTAAATTTATTGTAAAAAAAATAAATTGCCATGTGTCGCTTGTTTATTAGTTAAAAAAAATTAAATAAGTTTAATTTAAAAAAAAAAAAGAAAAAAAAAAATCAAAGGCCCAGTAATTTCGGCGGTGGCCACGACCCTTGCTTCGTACCCTTCCATGACCACTGTCGGTGGCCACGACCTCCCCAGCTCAGCCCTACTTCGTACCCTGATTCTCGATTTCCGGCTAGCTAATTTCCGACGCCACGACCCTTGCTTCCCTCCACCGCAACCTAGCCCCTAAACCAATTCATTGGGAGTTTGGGATTGATTTTTTCGAAGGTGGGGAATGGAGGAGGTCAGTTTCTGGGTTGAGGGAAAGGAAAGGAAAGGAAAGGAAAGGAGGCCCGCTTCGGTGCTGTGGGAAGGGATGGGGCCCCAGTTTCGGCGGTGTGGGAAGGGGGCTCTATTTTCGGCGGTGTAGTGGGAGCGGGGTTGATGTTATTGTTGGGGTAAGAGATGAAGCAGGGCTGCTTGATGTTGTTGGTGATGAGAGGTGGCGTGTCTACATGGGGCTATTGGTGTTTGAGTAATCAGGGAGAAGGTGGATTGAGGAAGCAGGGGAGTAAAGGGAAATGGCTGTTTCTGAGGTGGGGTTTGGGTGGGTCGGTTGATTCCTTATTTTGGAGTGGTTCGGCGGCGAAAATCGGTGGCTGGTGGTTGGATGGTTTTGGCGTAGGATAGGAAGAAGAGCCACCGTTGGTGGCTTGTGGCTGGTGGTTTGTATTTTTTTTCCTTGTTTTTATTTTTAGACCAATCACGTGTTGACACATTTTAGGTAACCTACAATAAAGGGTTGACTTTTGTTGACCGGTTGGGTTTGAAGAAATAAAACGTATGTTAAAGTTGAGATTAATGCAGAATAATCGAAAGATGGGATTATTTAAAGTAAATAGGGAAAAGTTGGGATTATTAAAGTGAATTTTTCTTAGAAATAAGGCAAAACAAGACTTAACCAGTCATTTGGTAATAGAGATTTTGGGAGCCAAATAAATATAGTTTTTAGTTACTAATATATATATATAGGGTCAAATGAGAAGGACCTTATAATGAGATGAATGAGAAGTAATGTCATACATTCAAATAAGATGATCTAATGGCTCTCATTATAAGCTTCATTAATGGCAAAATTATAAATAATAATTTTCTCCATTTCTTTTTTTCCTTCTCATCTTCCTCTCTTTCCTCCCTCTTCATCACTCATCCCCATTTTTTTTTCCTTAGAGTTCAAAATAAGATTCAAAAATTTATGAAATATTCTCCATTTCTCTCTCTCCTCCCTATTCTCTCCCTTTCTCTCCTCCCTAATTATCTTCTTCTCCCACACTTTTTTCTCTCTCAGATTTAAAAAAAAAATAATAAAATAAAATATGACTATGATCAATATGTTGTTGGAAATATATAGTAGCAGGAGAATATATCAAAGAGTGAGATTAAATATGCATAATTTTTATGCTATATTTACATTTTTATGTAAAAAATGTGCATATATAATTTACAAGTTATGTGCATATTTATTAGCAGAAATTTGCAAATCCTCTAATCTAAATATGCATATTTTTATTAAAAGCACATATTGTTGAATATTCAATCTCTAAATGATTAAGGTATGTCTATTAATGATCTAAAGTCCGGCCAATTGCTTGATGATTTTCATAATTCATTGTTTAATAATGATACGAGTTCGGGAGTGTAATTGACATAAGAACTCAAAGTCGTAGCGTAGCTTAGAAATCCAATCCTTATTAATAGGTTTGCACTTTTCTCATAACCATATTTACTTTATCATCTCTAAAATTAGAAGTTAGAACTCTGAATAAGCTTTAATGGAGGAGGGAGAAAGAATATGTTTTGGCGAAGAGGAAAATAAAAGTGAAAAAACGAATGTGCATAATTTTGGAATTAAATGTGCATAAGTTATGTACTAAATGTGCATATTTTTTGTGCTGAATATGCATTTTACCAAATTCATCCTCATCCTTCTCATTTTAAGACCCTTCTCATTGAATATATATACTAGTTTTTGGCCGGGCGATGCCACGGGTCATTATTTGTAAATAAAAAAGAATAATAAAATAAAGTGCAATATATTGGCGGTTTTAAAATGATAATTAAAAAAAAAAAAAACTTGTTTATTTTTTCTAAAATTAATAAACATTAAAATTCGTTACTCAATATGTAGCAACCTAAATTTTATGCTTAGTATTAGATTATTTTTCATTTATCGTAAAAATTCCATCAATTAATTAAAGTAAACATATATGTAGTTTTATAAGAACAAAGTAAACCTATCTTGTGCTTAAGAGAAAAAACCTTTAAAAACCATGCATTTTTGAGTAACATATTTTAAATACATATAACCTATATGAATTGTAAATGAGTAATTGAAAGAAATGGAATTAATTTTGTAATCATATTGTTGTTAAAATATACACATATAAGTTAACAATTTAAATTTTAGAATTTATGAACATGAATAACTCATTTAAATATAACTTTATTACTCCATACCAAGTATCATAAGATGTGTCATTAGCGTGCCACATGATTTGTCAAACCATAATGACACATGACAAGATTGGCAACACATGGCAGGATTACAATCCTTGCCATTGAGTTTTAATATATATATATATATATATATATATATATATATATATATATATATATATATATATATATATATATATATATATATATATATATATATATATTAACCAAGTTATAATGAGAACCAAGGCTAACATAAGAACTAGGAACTAATCTAAGCCCTTAGATCATGTTAATCGGACAGCACACATGTTTCCCGTGTCATTAATGATATTTTTGTAATATTTTAACTTTATAAAGTAGTTTCCAGTTTTATTTCTCAAAAGTAAATGAAAATTTAGTAAAAGTAAATGAAATCAGTCTTAAAGTAAATGAAATTGCCTTAAAAGTTAAAAAAAATTGGAAAAAAGTTTGAAAACAGTGAAATTACGAGAATGTCATTAATGAGAGCGGGTGCAATGTGAGCTATTATATGGAGTGCGATCAATGGCTGAGATTAGTTCCTAGTTCCTATTATTCACCTTGATTCTCACATGATCTCAATTCTATATATATAAATATATATTTTGAAACTCGGGTACCAAATTTTTTTTATCAAATTATTATTTGGGAATTCACCAATAAAAATGGTAATTCCTCTCTCCTCCCTCCTCTCTCCAAAATCTTAGCCTCCTTTGTTGAATTTTGAAGGGGCTTCCATTGATTTTAACCGGTGGAAAGCCACAATCCTTGTTTCTTTAAAAATTTTATTTAGGTTTACAATAATGTTTCATCCTTTTAGGAGAGACTTCTCTCCCTCGAAAGAAAGGGTTACCGATCTCCTTCGAAAGATAAGGATTTTTCTACCTCCTTTGAAAGACAAGGTTTATCTCCACTTTTTATTGGAGAAATGTCTTAGTTTTGAATCAATGATATTAGATCTAATGGATTGTCGTGAAATTATTTTGTTGATGAAAAAGTTATCAAATTTTCGAATACAAACAGACGAGTCAAAAGAAAAACATCCTCACGGCTACAAAGGATCGTGAGATTGTCTCTCAAACAAGGTTGTATTTTCCAGCAATATAAGCAGGAGAAGTTCCATAGTGCAAGATCTATTCGACGATCATAGTTTTTATGAATGAAAATTTTATTTGATTCAATATCTTATGTGTTTGTTAACGTCGAATCTCTATTGTAGATGTCGTATGACTTAATTATAAAAGTTATAATTAATGAATTATTTTTGCTATTAAAAAAAATAAAAAATAAAAAAAATAAAAAAATAAAAAAAAAAATTATTATTTGGGAACTAATATAAATTTAGGTTAAATGTTAATGAAACCAATGAGCGCTTAGCCTAGTGTCAATGAAAGAGGATCTATATATGATAACTCATGATTTTATTAATAAGACTCATAAGAGGGTTTGCTAAGGATGAAGACTTGATGAATGATAATAATATGATGAGTGTATATTGGTTATTGGGTTAAAAATAAGAATGCGATCTGTTGAAAATTTAGTAAATACCCTTATTCGGTCTCCCTTTCTTTCCTCCCTCCTCCATTCTTCATAAAGTTAATATTGCATCCCTTACGTCCCTCCCTTAACTCTTTAAGCATAGAATTGATGTAATAGTGATGTCCCTACTCCTATTGTAATCCATTTTTCCCTAATTAAACAAAAATTATGCCTATATCTTTAGTCAGTTGTAACCAACAATTGTGGAATTACTGTTGCAATCCATTACATTACACTTTATATTTATGTTGCAAGTTATTATGCTTAGTCAATGTTTACCATAAATTTGTCAATCTATCGGCTACCTATTCCAGTACTCTGAGAGCACATAGTTGGAGCGTTCTTGAAAAAAGGGTGCTTTAGGGGTGACTTCGCGTCGATTGTTAGTTAATTTTTGTATTTTTCTTTTTGGGTTTGACCCTATTTTACACCCCAAAAAAAAATTGTTTACCATAAATTAGGAATGTTACACACTTATGTGTAAACTGCCATAACCTATTTAAAGGAGTTTACATTAGGTTTATAACATTCTTATGTTCAGATAAGATTTGATAGGTTTAAATAAGTTCAAATAAAGGAAATTTTGTCTAGAATTACCCTAAAGATAAAGTCATTTGTGAACTATCCGTTTGTAATTTATTTTATTTTTTTTTAATTTTTTTTTTATGTGTAAATAACTACTCAGAAGTTAAGAAAAGTTTGGGTAGTACTACCCAATAACGTTTTCCGTCCAAAAAAAAGTTAATGGGTCCACTTTTTCACTTTTCCCACTTAATTAACTCCCCTAATTACCTTCTCTCTCCTTCCTACTTAACTTCCCCTAAACCCTAGAAATCAAAACCCCCAAATTTAGACATCCTACCAATTACAATGGCCAATTAGACATCCTACCAATTACAATGGCCAATTAGTAATTAAAATACAATTGAATTCAATCCCAAAGTTAAAATAACCGAAACCTAGAACTCAATTAAACCCTTAAACCTTAGCCCCCAAATTTATTTGAACCCATAAACTCTAATCCAAATCACTAATTTACACCTTAATTATGTTAATTGCATTCAATTAAAACTTGTAAACAAATACAATAAACAATGAATTAAAAGGAAAGAGTGAAACATTACTTGAATAATTGAGAATTTGTGTTCAATTAATTGAGTATGTTCTCTTGGATTTTTTGAGTGAGAATGGAGGAGAATTAATTAGGGAGGAGAGAGAATGTAATTAGGGGAGTTTATTAAGTGGAAAAGTGAAAAAGTGGGCCCAATAACGTCTTAATTGGACAGTAAACGTTAATGGGTAGTGCTACCCAAACGTTTTGTAACTTCTGGATAATTCTAAACAAATAAAAAAAATGGGTAGTTGTTCACAAATGACTCTATCTTTAGAGTAGTTGTAGACAAAATTTCCTCAAATAAATTCAAATAAATGATAACAAAAACTTAAAAAACACTACTCTTAGAATGAAAGCTCATTCGAGAAAAATATCCCTTAAGTGAATTCGTAAGGGTATGCATATTCTAGAACCTCGCAATTAACAAAGGTAAATTCACTTCAAACTCCAAACTAGCAAGTAAGACGGTTTAAACCATCTTCAATGGTGAGACTCAATTTTGAGTATTGAAATATGAAATGAGTTGTTTTTCACCTCCAATAGTGATACCCAATCCACTTCTTAATTTAGCTACTCATGTGAAGTCTAATTTCTCAATGGTAAGACTTTTTAAAGTATACTAATGTCACTTTCAATTTATGGCCCACCAAATCATATTATAAGTAGTTTTAGAAAAAAATAAAAATAAAATTTAAATAAATTACAAATTAAATTATAATATTGATAAGGGCCCACACTTTTTGTCAAATAAGACTCAAAGTTGAGTATCTAAACTTAGCAACTTTCTTTTGCATTTGCTAAGTTTAGATACCAACTTATCCGTATCATTTGCAAAAAATACTCTCTCTCTCCTAAAGAAACTCCCTCAAATCTCACCATTGGAGATGGTCGAGTACATGGAAAAGGTCATGAACTCTCTACACTTAAAGTTAGAGGTATCAAAATCGAACCGACCCGACCCGAAAAAAACTATCCGTTTCGAACTGTAAGCGATCCGATTTAATCCGAGAAATTCAAGACCCAAACTCAATCTGTAACCGAACTGAGCTCAACTCGAATCCAAACTTGATCTGATCTGAACTTAACCCGACACCGATCTGATCTGACCTGAACTGAACTCAACCCGAATCCGATTTGACTCGACCTTAACTCAAACCGAACCGATTTGATCCGACCTGAGCTCAGCCCGATCCGAAATTGACCCGACAAATAACCAATCTAATCCGATCTGTTTTGACTCGAACTGATATTAACCCGACCCGATTTTACCTCGATTTGATTTTTACTCGATCCGAATTTAACCCGACCATAATTAATTATTGACCTTTTTATTCAAGTTCTTATATTACTCCCTCCGTTCCACAATGATGTTTATTTTTGGAATCTTTGACTTTTTAAAAATAAGAGAGAATCTTCTAAATTTCTCTCAATCTATAAGAACAAGTATAGCATGTGGGATCTAGTTTGATTTGTCTTGATGAGTACATTATTAATATCTAACTTTTATAATTTTTGCTAATGTGATACTGAAGATATTTGCGGTTAAAGATAGGTAAAAATTTTGGATCGATTTACGTAAACAGGAACATCATTATGAAACGGAGGGGTATATTTACTAATTATTAATAAGTTAACGTTTTTACTACAAAGAAATAATCCGGAGTAACAAGTTTACTTCATGTATATACCAATTATATAAAATTACTTTCTAAGATTTATATTCTTCTCATCTAAAATTTGCTACAAATAATTTGTAATACTTGAAAACATTAAAACCTCTTCTTTCAACTCGATAAAAAATATGACACATGAATGACTTGATATTGACCCAATAATAAGGTAAAAACTGTAATCCCCCGTATTTTTAAATATTTTATAAATGAAATTTTATTTTATTTATAATATTTATTTGTATTTTTCCCGGAATTTATTCTATAGGTTTCGAATTATTTTAGGTTGATAAACAAAGCCTAGTTCATTTTTATTTCTTAATTGGCCCATTATTTTTATGAGGCCTAATATTCCTACTTACCTACAACTCTCTCTCTCTTATAAATACCCCATACATCCCCAAAATGTTCCCCACACAAAAAGGTTAGTAAATTCTCTTCTCTTTATTTTTCTTTTTCCTTTAATTTTCTTTTCTTTTTCCTTTTTCTTTCTTTTCTTTTTCTTTCTTTCTTTTACCTCTTTACGTGAGTTTTCACTCACTGCTTCTCTGCTCGAACTGCCACCCTTGCTCGCCGGATTCCGGCGCTACCGCCCCCTGCTCGCCGGCGGACCACCAGCCCAGCCACCGTGGCTATCTCTTCTCCTTCCCCCTTTGTTTTATTTACCTTGTATGAATTTTAATGTATTAGTTTTGGGTTTTGATTTTGTGGTATAAAGATTATATTTTTAGTATCAAATTCATGTTTCTGATAGCTTAAACTTATAATTTCAGATTTTAATTGTGTATAATTTAGGATTTAAATTGTGAAGTTTGAAGGTTTGATTAAGTTCTTATGAAACTAATTGAATTCCAATTATATATTTCAAGTTTAAATTGTTGTGTTTATACATTCTATTACTTAATCAAATTTTCAGATTTTAGGATATTGTTTTTGAAGCCTCTAAATGCATTGAATTGGTGAATTTTTGGGTTTAAAGTCTACTAACTTAACATATAATGTAAGTAGTTTCAAAGATTACTATAATTTTGAGGTTTCATGTATAAAATAAATTTTCAGATTTTTATTAAACTTTAAACTTGCTGTAATTTCATGTATAAGAGTGTATTTTAAGGTATTTTGAAGAAAATTTAAAGAACTATATATAAGCTTTTGATTTTAATTAAAGGGAAGGTTTTAAAGTGTTGTTTGATTTGGAATTTGAAGGTTTTAAAATAAGTTAGTATTGCTATAAATTTGATTGATTGGGTATAGATTGAGATGTTATTGTTTGGTTTAGGAGAGGACTTTATAGAAGGTGATTTCTAGTTGGTTAAGTGACCAACCAACTCGTTTATACAAGGTACGTACGGGTTACGAAACCTTGCCTTTAGATGCATGTTTAGGGATGAATCGAGAACCTAGTATCATGTATAGAGAAGATTAGGCTAAATTGTTTGGTTATACATTGTGATTTCCGTATATTGTGTATGAAGCATGTTTGAGATATAAGTATATGACTACGGTTGTGGGTAATGTATAAGTGATTGTCTTATCAATTGGATATGTTATGATTAATTAAAGGTTATGGATTCTTGGTTGTCTATAAGTGGAATTAATTTTGATAATGGTTCCATGAGGTTAATTTTTAATACTATTTCATGAATTAATTATGATTTGAGTAGAGGGAGTTTATTAAAGTCTTTTAAGACGAGGTTTAGGATTTGAAATGCCCTATGTACTTAAGGTGTTTATACACTGAGATAGTTAAAGGATCCAATACAAAATATTGTTTGCCACTAATAAATCAAGAATTGAATTGGAAATTTAGATTGCTTGGAATGATGTGATATTTGATTGATTATATTGTTTTTCATATGAGTCATCACCAATTCTAAACTTGTAAATCACGTAAAGTGCAAGATGGATGGGCAATAAAACTCTGGATTTGTGCACATCTAGAGTATTGACAATTAGAAGTTGGGGTACACGGGGTATTAGCCGTGCACTTTTCTAGAGGTCGTCTGATCTACGAGTCTCTTATTTCAAATACTTTTCAAAAACTAGGAGTTAGATGAGATCTCATGCTATCTACGGTCACGGAGTCGCGCCCGTGGTCGTTGGATGTTTTTTTGATGTTTCCGAAAGGAGGCATGGAGTTTTTCTTTTATTGATGTTCCAAATGGAGCATGGGATGGACAACCTTGTCTTTTGCTTAATCCAATGAATAAAATGAAATGATTTATCTATTATTAATTAGTGAGGTCTTAGTAATGTAAACAGTTGAGTCATGTGTTCGAGTCTATAATTAAGTTGTATTTGATGGTTGAATATTAGTAGCATGCTAGGGAATCCTTATTATATTTCGTAACTTGTATGTACTCAGCTTTGCTGATTGCGTGCTTTTGTGTGTCTTTCATTGGTCATGGCCTTCGCCTTTCAATGACCCTGTGACGATCCAATTTTTACACTTGCAATATTGGGGAGCTGATTAACCACAGGTTTTTACATGTTCAGAACTTACATCAAGGTGGTGGGATTTTGAGTGGAGTGTTGGTTACCATTCATAGTTTACTTTATTTCTTACTTTTGAATTTATTTAGACTTGGTTTATCACTTTTATTATTTTGGGTTTTGAATAAGGGCCTTAATGGTTCCAAGTTTTAAGACTTAATTTGGTTTTGATCATTGGTTTTGAAACTTATTTTTAACTGAGTTAGTTTTTCCGCTGCTAAATTCTGAATTAGCCTTAACGTTTGAACACGTGGCGGTAGCACATCAGTAATTCTCTTGGATTTTATTAAAGGTATTTACATGTTTAAAGAGAGAATTATTGGGGTGTTACAAAAACTCAATAATAACTCTACTTTAAAAATAATCTTATTTGGATATGAATTGGGTCAACTCGACTAATATCCAGCTAAACACAGAAAGGAATTGAATTGAAATTGACCAATTAATGAATCAACGGATCAACCTTATCTTAATGCAATCGAACTTAATCGAACTCAAATCAACCCGACCCAAATTCACCCAACCCGAAATTAACCCGGTTAAACCCGATCCAAATTTATCCGAACCGAACATGATTCGATCTGGAGTTGTCCCGACCCATATCCAACCCGGACTCGATAGGCCATGACTCGAATTTGACCCAACCCGACTCGATCTGAATTAAAAGAATAATTTTGACCCAAACATATCCGACCCGAACAAACTCGACCCGAATAGACTCGACTCAAATTCCATCCGATTATCCGAATTGACTCCTCTAGTTAAAGTGCCCTTAGCTAACGGAAAGGGTAAGGCAATAATCGAAATAATAATACTGAATATAGTTTGCTTATTTTTAGTCAATGCATAATGCATATACTATAGTTTGCCTATTTTAAGTCAATGCATAATGCATATACGAGTAATTGAGGGGCTGTTTGGTTTACACAGGGTAAACGAAATAGAATGAACAAAGGGAAAGAAGGAGAATGGAATGAAAAACCCTTACATTTGCCATGTTGTTTGCTTTGAAAAATAATGGAAATAAGCCACCAATTCACACAACCACCGAACCACCACATAACCACCCATGTCTTTCAAATCCCACCTATTTCAGCCACCACCCAGCCAACTCGCCATTCGCCGCACTCCCCCCACCACTCGCTGCCATTTGCCACAACCTCTTCGCCCTTCGCTGACCCTCCGCCCCTGCAAAGTCGTTCTCGCCCCCGTGAAACTTCCCCAGCCCCCCGCAAAACCCTAAAAATCCCCTCCCTCCCTGTAAAACCGTCAGACAACCCTCCCACCACCCTCGAAACCCTAGGCGCTAGGGTTTCGAGGGTGGTGGGAGGGTTGTCTGACGGTTTTCCGGGGAGGGAGGGGAGTTTTTAGGGTTTTGCGGGGGGCTGGGGGAAGTTTTACGAGGGAGGGGAAGGGTGGTGGAGGTGCGGCGACCCATAGGAGGTAGAGCGACGACCCGTCGGAAGTAGAGCGGCGGTGTGGTGGCTGACTTTCCGGTTGCGAGTGTAGTAAGAGGGTGGTGGTATGGTGGTGAGATGGTGGCCAAGGAATGGGAATGGGAAAGTCTAGGGGGGTGGGGAATGAAGTTAGAGGGATTTGGGGGAATGAAGAGGGTAAAGGGATGGGAAAAATGGTCTAACAAACAACAACAAAGGGAATGAGGGCAGTTGATTCCCATTTCCTTTGATGATTAACCCCAACCAAACAGCCCCTAAGTATATAAGTATACTATATATACGGTATACCAAACACGCGCGGACGTGCCCTAAATTCTTTTCCCCTTCCACTCCCATCATCTTCATCACAAATTTATTCGAAATATATATTTTTTAAAATTTATCAAACATTTTATAAAACAACAACCGGCCACCATAAAATTTGCCATTGATGATGATAATAGGAACATCAACTACTAATAATGCACATACTAGATAATGACGTCACAAAATTAAAATTAATAAGATGTTCTTTTCAAAATGAACGATTGATTGGATTTTCATATTATTAAATAAATTTCTGGATAATATAAGTTACACAAAACTAAGTTTTCATATGATGGAATGACAAAAAAATAAACATTGAAAAAACAAAACTTACTTGGATCGGTCGTCGTCTCACATCGTTCGTTTGTTTGATCATTTAATGCATTGATAATCTGATACGAGTATCATCATAATCTTCATTGACGACTTGTACATCAAAATTATAATTTCCTTTATTTATTTATTTTTTTATTAATGTTGATTGTGTTTGTTAATCGCTTGTTTGTACTTAGAACAGTTAGAAGAGGGAAAAAGGGGAGTTTCTTTTTTTGTTAATATTGTACTTATTTACAGACAATTAAGCACTAAAAGGCAAGTACTAATATATACGAAGTATATAAAACAATACAATTCAATAATTATACTCTCTCTCTCTAAAAATCCTCTCTCTCTATCTCTCCCATAACCGCCGCCCCTCTTCTTCTTCTCCGGCCATGAGGCTCGCCGGCGGGCATGTGGCTCACCGCCCACGCCACAGCGTCGGCGAGCCTCCGATCTACCCTTTTAGCTTGTTTATTTCTTTTTCCGTTATGGTTTTTCGTGTTTTCAGCCTTTCATCTTGCGCCGCACCGCTCCTTCGTCCGCCGCCGTTGTTCTTCTCCGACCATGAGGCCGGCCTGCCGTCGTTTCTTTGTACCGCCTCCCTGCCGCGCCTTCGCCCCACCCTCTTGTCCGTTGCCGCGACGTGGTTTACGAGAACGGGGAGGGGGAGTTTTCTCCCTCTAAGTCCCTCGTGTAGGGCCGTTCTAAGTCCCTCGTGTAGGGTTGTCATTGCAGCGGCTCGGGGGTGTGTGGGGTTCGGGCTTCTCAGGCGGGCCTCGGTGGTCCGTGCGTTTCTTTCCGGCCGGTTCGTGGGCTGGGTTGGTGTTTCCCAGAGCGTTGGTGGTGGGACTCGGTTTGGCGGCGGGGTGGGATGTTAGGGTTTCGTATTTTGTTTTAGGGTTTAGTTTTCGTTCTGTTTTTCCTTTTAGAAGTCGTTGTGTGTTTTTTAGTTTTATTATTTTTTCTGTTTGTGTGGTGTGTTGGAGTGATATGGGGCTTGCAGATCGGTGTACCGATCTTCTGGTGCAGGATTTAAGCCTGGTTTTTTGGCTATGGGGCTTCGGTTTGATCTTCTGTTGGTTTGGGCTAAAGGGTTTTGCTTCCATGCCGATATCCGTGTTTGAGTCGGAGTTGGTCTTGTCTATGGTGAAGTGTACGACACCAATTTTGATTTCAGGTCGAGGAGTACGGGATTCTGAGCCAATGAAGGTTCTCGTCAGAAATTACATCATATTGCCAGACCCCCTTGCAAGAGGCTGCATAGGACAGCGTTATATGAGCCAAGGGTACTTAAGAACGTCATTCTGCGCGTGCAATTGTAGTTTCTTTTATTTCGAACTTGTAATTGGTTCGGTCGTCTTTGTATTGTTCGATTACGATCTCTTATGTAAGTGCCGTATGGCTTTTTATTAATGAATTTAATCTCCCCCCTTCAAAAAAAAAGGCAAGTACTAATTACCTTCCAAATTTGCTTAAGATATGAGATTCGGTTTTAAGGGCTTTTCCAATTCCTTTTGCTCTTAATATATATATATATATATATATATATATATATATATATATATATATATATATATATATATATATATATATATATATATATATATATATATATATATATATATATATATATATATATATATATATATTACTTACAAGCTAAGAGGTACACGCTATAAAAAATTGAAAGGAAAAAAAAAAAAAAAGAATTAACCAATGCCCGCCATCAACCTAGAATCACCCAAAATAATAAAAAAAACACCAGTCATGTGTGTTAGGAGTTGTGAAACTAGTAATACTGATAAAATATTTACTAAAAAGCATGAGAAAGAAAGAAGAACAAAAAAATAAAAAAAAAAATAAAAAAAAAAAAAAAAAAAAACATTCAAAGGAGTTTTTTCCCACAAAAAAAAAAAATCAAGAGAAATTTTATTTTTTATGGGGAGTGAGAACATTTTTTTATTTATTTTAAATAAAGGGGAGTGAGAATAGTTGAAGATATCATATAACTAAAATATAAAGCTAAACTTTTCGCCAAGTGTGAACGCCAAGTGTCGCGCCACGTTAGATATATTTAGATAAACTTCATAGTATAAAAAAATTAGTTTAGAATTCTATTTTTAATCAAATTTTGATAGAATTTTAGGATAAAATTATTAGTTAAGAGTTTTATTTTCGATAAAATACCAATATTTCATATGTATAAATTAAATTATAATTTTATTTTAAAAACTATTAGATTATAACTGTAAAAAAAATACCAATATTATTATTAGTTATTTACATGCCTACTACATAGTTTAAATCGTCACAAAAGTACATCAATTCCTAACTAATTTTGTATTAGAGATATATTTTGAAATTTGACATATAAATTAAAAATTTATCTCAAAATTTAATAAACAACCCGGGCATCGCACGGGACACAAAACTAGTAAATTTATATGGAAGAGTGAACCAGTTATTATAGGGTAGTTATGATAGGTTATTTTTTAAAAAAATAATTTTTAATTGTTGATAAAAAAAAGTAATTTTGCAAATTGAGAAGGACATTTTGGGAATTAGTAAATTTATCACCTAAGAAACTCTTTCTCTTTATATAGTATTATAGATTTATGCATTTAAATTACTCCATTTAAAAGAAAAACTAATTTTTAGTCCCGGGCGACGCCCTGAATTATTATATGAAATTGATCATTAATATATGTTGTAATTTATGACTTAATTATATTTTAATTTATATTGCTACATATTATTTTGTATTCAAAAAATTGCATAAATATCACATAGTTTAGTGGTAAGAACACTTAGCTCTAGAATGGTTGTGTGTTTAAATCTTGTGGAGAACTTTTCTTTATTATAAGTGCATGAAAGCAATGAAAAACAAATAACAGGTAATAAGACACGTATTTTTCATTGTTTAGTGAGGGGAATAAAGTAGCTAATAAACTAGCAAACTTAAGAATTGTTGAGAGCTTGTTGTATACACCCGGTGTATCGTACACCGATAAGTGTTTAAT
Organism: Chenopodium album; assembly: GCF_948465745.1. NCBI lineage: Eukaryota > Viridiplantae > Streptophyta > Magnoliopsida > Caryophyllales > Amaranthaceae > Chenopodium > Chenopodium album. The sequence continues at coordinate 15,249,781 of NC_137847.1, read as the reverse complement.
TCTCATTTTGATGATCTGTTTATTATTTAATCATGAAGAGAAAAAACTAACCTTGGGTTAGTTGGGTGTATATATTAAAAATTCTAGGAATTGTCCAAGAGGACAGACCCCTCTAGTTCGAGGTTCCTCCGATCGAAATAAAAGGAGCTTCCAACGGAGGACATCTTAGGGGTTACTACTCCTTGTTTTAATTTTTTAGTTGCAGTGTAACTTTGGGCTTCGCCGCCCTTTTGCATTAAAAAAAATAAATAAAAAAAAAAGTGGTGCAATGAGTAGTTGAGTAGGTAACGTGGCGTAGTGAGGGGGTCTAGATGACACATAAACATTCTTAGTAATGTCTTTTATTATATTAGTATAGATTTGTTATTGAATATTATCTACAAATAGATGACACGTTTCTTTAGTCACGTTTGCCAATGCACAACTTCAACCATTCATCTCTATAACTACCGATAAGCAAAAATTATAAAAAGTTTATATTTTGAAAATATATATCGTGACAAATCTAACAAGATCCCACATGACTATATTTTTCATTACGTATAAAGCACAACACATGGTCAAAGGTGAGTGTGTGAATAATGCTAAAGTCAAAACGTGTCAATTAAAAAAACGGAGGTAGTATATGTTAGTTGATGGTGTGTCAACTTCACATATAAAACAGTTGAGTATTAGAGTCATAGTGATGATTAAATATGACACCTTGAAAATAGAGTGTTTTATTAAATTAGTCAAAATTAAAGAATAAGGTTACTCAAATGAACAAATAAGGTTTTTTTTTTGTTAATTGATTTTACTCGTACTATCATTAGTTCGTATTATATGCAAATTTTGAATTTTTTATATCTCACAAATAATATACTAAAGTTGCATATGATACGAATCGGAGTTAGTATAATAAATTTGCATTATTTTTATGGATGAAATAAGGTTATTTTTAATTACTCTTATAAACAAATGTGGCCACATTATTTGACTGACTACAAACAAGACATAGGTCATGTGTTTCTTTACCTTATTTTTGCTTAACTAATATTATTATCATAAATTGAAATTATATTAATTTGTTTAACTTAGATTATTTTCATTGAACCGAAAGTAATTTTAGTTATCTGTAAGTATTTATCCTAATTCTCTATTATATTTCTTCTTTAATCTTATTAATATTTTTGAACTGAAATCATAGTATTTAAGTTTTTGAAGCTAAATGAACAAAAATAAAATATTTATTAAATTAAATTTGCCTTTATTGTAACGAATAACTCTATTAAATTTAGATTTATAATTAAATTAATGCACAACAAGTGTTGGCAGTGTACACTAGGTCACTAGGTAAGATTTCATTTCCGAACGAGATTTAAAAAACAGCTAAAAAAATACTTCCTTCGTTTCTTTATAGTTGCAACACTTTTCTAAAATGGAAATGTCACAATAGTTGCAGCACACTATAAAAGGAAGGTTTTTATTGTGAAAATGGTACTATTATCTTTATTTAAACCTCATGGCCCACTTGATTATACTCTTAACAACCCCTTAACTGCATTTTAAGTGTAATACTTCATATGAGGTCCATTTTTGTTTTAAATACCGTGATAAAGTATGTTGCAATTATAAAAAAAACAAAGGAAGTACAAAGTAGTCCGAAGAAAGTAGAATTAAGCATAAAAGGACCTCACTTTTCAGATTTTTCACTTTTAAGGACCTTCCACTTTTTTTTTTCATCTTTAAGGACTTGTGGTTAGTTTTCCTGCTAGATAACCCACCTAAGCTCTGGCCGAAAGTTGAAGTCCTTCAAATACAAATGTAATTCCTTAAAGCATTTAATACATAAAAAAACTTAATACTTTGGTTCCAAAACATTGTAACTCTCAAAGTAATAATCCATACGTGATTGAAATTAATTGAAATATAATATAATATGTCATATATTTGAGTCTTAGGGCTAAAGTGATAAATTTGTGCAACTATTAGTGAGTCTTAAAAAGAATTTGATGACATCATTTTCAATGAAGACCACCAAAAATGATGTCACGTCCAAGTCTTAAGACTTGAGGCTAAACTTGCTCTTAACTAATACAAAGTAGCCCAAAGAAAGTACATAATTTTATTCCAAATGCATTACAAAATTGGGTAATATAAGTATTTTTTAATGTTCCAGTATATTTTACCCTAATTCATCAAACACCAAATTTTAATGCCCATTAGGCAAAAATTATCACTCACTAGTAACCTGAACACAATTCGTATGCAAATGGAAGCTAATTTTGCTAATTGAAGTTAAGAACCTCAAATAGTCAACAAGATAGCATATTTTTTCGAAATATTAAACTATCTACCAACATATGAACATATCAAGCCCTAAGAAATTGACATAAAGAAGCTCAGTAGTTCCAAGACGGTCCCAAAACATCTGCTACTCAAAAAAAGAAATACTACTCGATCAGGCTAAGCCAAATATATCCAACTATCTGCCATGTACACTGCCGGAAAACTGTATGAGCTCCAAATACCAGGCTTCATCGTCGGCCAGTGCTGCCAACTCTGGGCTTCCCTTTCACCTCAGACTCCTACAATATTGAAAGGAGAATTATAACTACAGAAATTTACACAAGGTAAAGCCTCAAACTGTGAACTCGGACAGAAAAATTTTAATAGGTGATTAGACTAAACCATACCTGTGGTAAGTGTAAATATATGTAAGACTTGGCTGTTGCTGGGTTATGGTTCTCAGCACCTTTACTCCAGTCGTAACATGACTACAATAGAAATCAAAGAGACTCAGTAAATACTACTAATTGTAGAAGAAGATGACGCAAACTAAAAAATTTGACATGAATTGGAATTTTGAGACTCTGTAAGCATATTAAGGACATACCGAGTATGCAAATATAGATCCATCACTGTTGAATGCACTACAAGTTATTGGTTGACTGCATCTTGACATTGCCTAAAAATGCATAGTGCTATTAATGACCAGTAATATATGGGAGTAAAACAACATCCAAAACAATGACCAAGCGCACAATATCCTAGATACCTTCAGTCTCTGTTTACTGTCTTTGTCCCAGAAATTAAAACCACCATCAGATCCTGCAGTTGCAAAGGTGCCGTGTACCTGGATAAAAGCACAAGTTTCTCAGGTTAGGCAACAAAATGTATTTCAGACAGATGCTTATTTTTTAGAGCAGTTAATATCATTTGCTAGCCCTATGAGTCTACGACTCAAACATATTAAAAAACACCATTATCAATGTTAGACAGACTCTCATTTTCATCAAGTACCTGTGTCCAATCCTCGACACTTTGACAAGGATATGGATTTAAAAACTAACTAAATCTTTAATGTTAAAGCCCTACAGCTTATAGCCATTTACCAACAAGTAGAGAACAGAAAGGCAATGGGTTTATTTAAAAAGTAGGGCAGTTATGTTTTGCATAAATTACAGGAAATCAAAGATGCAACTTACAGGGTGAAAGTTCAAAGAGTTGACAGAATAAATCTCATTGCCCTCTCTGTGACATTTGAAAGTGAAGTTCTTGGATTGTTGTGCATCATCAAGGTGATGAACTCCTACTCGTCCCTCAATTGATCCAACCTGGACATTTAGACGATGAAATTCAACAGATATCAGAATAGCATGTATAATTGAAAAGGCAGAAGAAAGCCCAATCACAAGAAAAAAGGTATTATAAGTAAAATGACAAGAATCACAAAACTTAAGTCCGGAACAAGAAATGAGTAACAGAAAAAAGAAAAGGGTTTTTAATAATCAAACAGAAGCAGAACCTTCAGTGATTGAATTCTGATAGCTAAAGGAAGATATGACAACTAACAAGCCTATAGACACAACAATGAAGTAAATCCTTAAATATGGACAAATGATAGAAGCAGAAAAGCTAAACTTTGATTCACTAAACATTCCTCAAACAGCAATCTTTTGTGAACATACAACACAGTGATGTACATATTTTTATAACTTATTATGCTTGATAGCGTTGACATTCATAAATGAGACCACATTCATAAATGAAGTCCTGTGAGAATGGCTTTGTCAAACATGAACTTGGATAGAAAGCACTTGACCCATAAGCTTTTCCAAAATTAAAGAATGCCAAACTTTAGTAACATTCAGAACATTCTTTTTTTCATTTCAAAAGTTTGTCTACATTTAGAAATTAAAGGGCTAAAACATTCCGTAGGTGAAGATGCGAAAAAGTTGAGTCTCTTATCTTGAGCTACGACTTCTCAGCAGATGTAATTTATAATTTCCCCAATTCAGATAAGCATCTATCTTGGTATCAAGCATTTTGCTGTTTAGCATAATTAACTCTGCTTCAGACAAGAAATAAGCATTAAATATCAAATGGAGGATCATAAAGTTTAATAGATTTGCCAATTACTATAGTCTGTAGGCATACTTCAAGTTTATTGTAATCAAAACTACCCAGTACCCACAGGAGACAAGGTTGCATCATTCTCTCTAAAAGAAAATAAGAGGAGTAAATTCTTACCAGGAATCCTTGTTTATCAGGAAAAGCAGCAAGACACCTTGTCTGGTATTTCAGTGGTGACATTATCCTTTTGAATTCAGCCTGTCAGTGGAAGATACAGATGACTGTAAAATTAAACTGATTGCAGCAAATAATTGATACACAAGCATCTCAAATTAATAGAGTTGAGCAACTGCAACAAATCAATGGATTGAACAAGTGAAACTAAACTTTTTAAGGAATTAATTTAATATAGCCACAGTTTGGCCCCAAACAAAAAACCCAAAAGTCTACCAAAATAGAAACGGTAGTGCAAACTGCATAAATAGTTAGCCACCACTGCATAAAGAAGAAATGGTAACACCCTGGCAGCCTGGCTTGAACATTGTTTTCATCCACCAAACTGAGATCCATTTACCATCAATCTGGAAGAGCAAATAATATGAACCAGGATATCAAATAATATTTTTACATTATAGCGAGTGATTTATGATTGTTTTACAGCTTCTGCAACTGAAGTTTTCCAATTGCAGAATCAAGAATCCCTTTCTCCCAATGTTATGGAAACGAGGAGTGTAAATGTGGCACAAACAGAAATCCATTATAAAGTCAATTAATTTATTCCTTTGTTCTCAAGAAAGAGGGATCTTGAAGAAACACAATTAAATAAAAGTTTTATGTAGTACCACACACATTTTCACTAAGTAAACTCACTGACTCAAGGTCAACTTTCATACACAGGGACTAACGATATTTCTAAAATCTAACCACTAAATAAAGAAAATAGTGAATGAACTGAAGTTTGATGGAGTATATATAAAGTGAAACAAAGATTGTAAAGAACAGAAATGGAAGTCTCAAAAAACAAGTCACCTGAGGGTTCTGCAAATTGAACACTACGAGATTTCTATCCGCTGTTCCAACAACCAAAAGAGGATGCCGTGCTGTTAAAGAATAGCAGCGCTCTGGGAGTTGTTGAGTATGGACGGGAGTTTGTTGCCTCAAGTCCCAGTACCTGAAAATAAACTGCTCAGTTGATAATCTTAAAATAATTGCAATGAAACAGAAGATACTCTTCTATTATCATCTTTCAGTTTGCAATGTGATCAGTCATGAGGTAGTTGAAAACAGAGTTTCCATTCAGCAATTTAACTAGTGTCAAAGCTACAAGTTCAAAGGTGAAAACACAAACATTATATTGAAGTCTTAGCTTTGTCAAGCTCAAAGAAAACTATGTCCATCAATGAAGTCATTTCTCCATTTAGCTATGACTAATTCATGCACTCTAGATATAATCCCATGCTTGTTGAAATAACTCGTGCAAATGAATTATGCATGCGAAGTTAATCCATGTCAAAGCAAAGGTAACAAGTTTAAAAGTCTGGATATCAGCAATAAAGCACCAGTAAGTGCTTCTTTTTCCTTAGAGTACATAAAAGAGAGAAAAAGAGCAAACACATTCAGTTCTCACCTAAGCGTTTTATCCCAGCTCCCAGTAACCAGAACATTCATCTCAGGAATCCAGGCCATCTCTCTAATTGGAGCATCATGCATAGCCACAGTAATTGGTTGCCCACCAGACAGCAAAGGCCACATCTTCACCTGTTTGTCACAGCCTCCTGAGAAGACAGTTGTTCCATCATCCTTCCAAGCCGAGCACAATACCTACAACAAATTTTATTGAAATCCCATGCACAAGGGCAACTAATGAAAATTTTAAGCTACAGGCGGTGGTATCATGCTTGGTACATACAAAAAACACGGAAAGAACATGTAGCTAATTTGTAAAGAACGTACAACTATTTTGTAAAGAACATATATCTGTTTTGTAAAGAACAACTAAATGTTATTATTTTTTATTTATCTAAAGAACATCTGTAATATTAATAAAGAACATCTTGTCAAAAAAATATTAATAAAGAACATGATAATATTATGTAATAAACATTATTTATATATACCCACCATAATTTAAAGACGAAATTCAAAGAACATTTCGCAATAAGCAACGAACATAATATTACAAATAAAAGTACATTACACTGACAATAAAAGAACATGGAAACATGTTCTTTTCACTCTTTTTTGGTAAAAATATGTTCCTTTTACTTTAGGTATGTGTTCATTACAATTTAATACTATGTTCTTTTCACTATAGATGTATGTTCTTTACATTTGTATAATATGTTCTTTCCGCGAGAAAAGTCTGTACAATGCATGGTACAGACGCCTGTAGGAACCACACACTCGGCAACTAACACTCTAACAGACATTACTATCTTAATACATGTTTAAGTTTGTAGAAGTAATGAATTATTACCGGCTGATCATGAGATATGGCAGCCTTTGGTGTACTATTGACATTTGCTCCGCTTTGCATTATCTCCCAACAACGCACCTACAAATCATATAAAAGATCAAATGCAGGAAAACATATTAGCGACAACTTCAAGTCAAAATGCTCTATTATACTTTGTGTATGTAACAATGCATCCAAGACGAGACGGCTAATAAATAGTCAAATACTTAACAAGCCAATTTTGCAACATTTTTCAATTAAAACATGTTAAGATATATACTTTCTCACATATTACTAACTCCCTTCGACAAAAGGGCCATCTCAAACCCAAATGTTCTTTTCATTTTCACTTTGTTATCAGGTTTTAGTCACGGCATATCTTCCACCCTCTATTGTGGAAAGCATGGAAGTAAAACCGTTGTTGATCTAGCTTCCTAGGTGCCAAGCCAAGCAATTTAGTCACAAACTAGTTACTGATCTAATATACTCTGTAAGTTAAGCTACACTCAATATAATTTAATCTAACAAACTAGGAAAAAAATGCTTGTAGGGTATACTATGTAATGAAATTCATTATCAGTAGCTATCGGTTATTTTTTTTTTTTTTTGGTGCAAAAGAGGGGCTAAGCCCCAGCTACCGGCATTGTTAATATTATGCACAAAGTTTTTAAGTAATCAATCAAAGCCTTAATCTGTTAATCCTATAAGTGGGGTCGGCTCATTCCAACCTTATTAAGTAATAATACACTTAATAGAGTAGTTAAAGCTTGGTATAACAAGACAAATTATAAACAAGCTAACTAAGCTTGCATAACCAACAACCGATGTTCACCAATTAATACTACATTAACCTTGTCCATAATGGCAATCGAGTGTGTGCAAACACAGCAACCCAATAAAAGAATGCAACACTACTGTAAAGAAGAAATAAAGCACACCACAAAATCATAGGACAATTATATAGCAATAATGGGAAAATGTAAAAAAAAAATTAAAGAAGACCAACCTGATTATCCCATGAAGTAACTATAAGATGATTGGCCTTGGGACTGAAATTAAGGCTAGAAATTGAATCAGCTGGTGGTTGAGGCACCTGGGAGTTCATAAATTAACCCAAAATTTTCATCACCAATTCATTATTCATCCAAAAATTACAACTACATTGTAGTTATTTGCTTGTATTTTCATAGATAATCAATAAAACAATCTACATTAGGGTTTATACCTTAAATTAAAAGATCAGTAATAAAATAAAATAAAATTGAAAACTTACCTCATATGATTTGTTGGGATTTGGGTTTTGACCCAAATTCGTAAGAGATGTAAAATTCGACATTAGAACTGAAAATAAAACCAATAAAACATAATATTAAGAGGGGTTCATCAAAATTAATCAAATCAAACAAAAACATCAAAAAATTAAGGAAAAAGCTAATTACCCAAATATAATACTTCGTATCAACAATTTTATGAAGAGAAAACAAAAAGAGTAGAAGAATAATTGAAAATCATGCAGAAAAGAGAGTTGAGAGTATTAAAATGGAAAGAGATTGCAATGTAAGCGTTAGATGAACGCAGTTGAGAGTGAGTTCGTAAAAAAAACGCAGTTGAGTGTTAGAGAAACTGACTAACCTTGCCGCTTGATTCACCCCTCTTTTTGGCTCCTCCCCCAAAACTCTGGCTTACTTTGGTAACGAGGGCTTATTGAATATTGAAAATTTGGAATACCTGTTTAAATTAGTTGATTTGCCCTTTTTTTTTTTTTTTTTTTTTTTTTGAAAGAATGATTTGGCTAATTAAGGGTTTGTTCTATTCACCTGATTTTTACTTATCTGAACTTATCAACTCTTATCTGAACTTATTACACCTTATTAACACTTATTTTCACTTATTTGACCTTATTAAACCTGATTAACACTTATAAGACTTTATTAGACATTATTTGTCATTCTTGAAACATATTGTGTAACATATTGGTAATATGAGTATATATATAACAATATATTAAAATAAAAGCAATAAAATATGAAAATATTAGCATTTTCATAATTTCAAATATTAAAAAAAATAAACACTGAAACAAGCAAAAGTGTATGTTGCAATAACACCAAATAAAATTTTAATCTTCTAATGCTTCATCATCATCATTCTCATCATCTCCTTCTTCTGTATCATCCTCTACGACACCTCCAACCAACATCCATATATCTTTTGTTATTTTATCCCGAATACGGTTCATAGCTTTTTTCTTTTGGATATCATACAAATTATAATCTGCTCTAGTCTCCATTTCTTCAACCTCTTGAAATATTGGTATCCCTAATTCGTATAGACGGATAAAATTGTGAAGCGTAAATGTTGCAACAATGATAGACAATTGAAATGCTTCATCCATCGGTGGCATCATCTTTAAGATTTTCCATTTTTTCTTTAATACGCCGAAACATCTTTCAATTGTTGAACGTAAAGAGGAATGTCGATAATTATAATGCTCTAAGTTTCCAATAGGTGGACCCCTTTCTTCAAAATCTAGCAAATGATACCTCAAGTCTTTGCCCATATGCGGGCTTAGATATCCAAGAGTATTTGGATATGCTGAGTCAACTAAAAATTATTTTCCTATTCATTCAGAAGAAAATATTAGTATACACTAAAAATAAGGTAGCATATTTATCTAAGTAACAACAAATTTTTAAACTTTAAATAGTACCTGAAGGTGGGTGGGGGAATTTCTTAGTTACATCACCTAAACAATGTGTCCAAACTGTCGTGTCATGTGCACTTCCTTCGAAGCCCACATTAAGAAAAGTAAATAACATGTTAAACGAACACGCAGCAATGACATTCCATGTTTTGTTTCCTTTACGTCCTCTATATGGCTTACCACCAACATCATCAACAACTGCTTCTATATGGGTACCATCTAAAGCTCCGACACAATCCTAAGAATGAATTTTTTTTTATTATTATTAATATTAGAATGAAAAATGTAGCATGTTGGGATAAACATTTTTACTAACTAAATACATTAGAATTGTTACCTTGAAAAATGGCCAATATAATGAACTGTTTTTAATTTCTGGTGGTGATTCATTGAAACTCTGATATGGTCGAATAATATCACAAGATAATGAAACCAAAGCTTTCAACACTGCTCTGAAGTAGATAGAAATGGTTGATATCGAATGTTGAAATCTCTCCGCAGCATCACGATATGAATCAGCTTTAGCCATCATGAATAGACATATGCCGACTTGCTCTTCCACGTGTATAAATCGACCACCAGATAATAGTTCTTTCCCTCTTAATACATCAATAAGCTTTATGAAGATATCTTTATCAACCCTTAATTGCTCTTTGCACAAATTAGGATGTCCAGTCAATAACCTATGTATCCACTCACTTCCAGGTTCACCCCCTACATGTAAGTAATCTCTTCAACTCGTGCAAGACAATATACATCATACAATTTTGGTGCAATGTTTCGTCCATTCTACAAATCAAAATAAAAGTTAATTTCTCAAAAAAAAAAAAAAAAAAAAAAAAAAAATCAACAAATACGTAATTAATAATATGTGACTCTTCTTACTTGTCATTAAAACATAATAAAATAAAGTTTCACATATCACAATAAAAACACATTAGTTACCAAAATTTAACTTATTCCATATTGGAAAAAATGAAACTTACACACCCAAACTTTAAAATAACAAGTGCTAAGCATCTTAGACGACTTATGATAGTTTAATAATCATCATCCAAGTTATCATCGAAGCTAGGCCTATAGCAATCATCTGGGAATGAGATTTTTGTCTTCAAATACAAGATTCTAAACTCATTATTCGGAAGAGACAAAAACAAATCACTTCGATCTGGATCACGTAAGAACTCCAACACTTGAAGAATGAAAGATTTTCCGTAATTGCTAACTGCCGACATTCCTTCCAATATTGAAATCATTTTTTCATATTTTGATGGAGATGGTCTAGGTTGTGTCTTAGAGGAACCAAGTTGCATGTTTCTTCTTAAATAATCCATGCAAGTTTCAATGTCATCCTTCACACTCTTTCTAGAGGTAGCACCGCAATCTGAACTCTTACGTTTGTTAGAATATATGCTCTTGGGAGGGGACCTGCTTTCGTAAGCTGACCTTTCAGTATCTTCCATATCATCATCTTTGGTTCTAAGTTCTTCATCAGAATCCCCAGCTCCTTCCTTAGAATCATCTTGAACAAGAATCATGGGTTGTTTGTGTTTGGTTTGTATGGTCGGTCCTCCAACGGCGGGAGACCAAGATTTGTTACTTGTTGCATACGTCCCAACAAATATATCATACAACTTATCCTCAAACATCAAGGGTTTCTTTAGAAAGCTTGAAGATTTCTTATGTTTCTATAAGGCAATACAATAAAAAAAAAATTATTGATATTATTCCAAGTAATAATAACAAAAATATAAGTACAAAAAGCAAAATTCATAACCTAAATACCTTTATAAATGCCTTCCACTTCTCATCTTTTGGATCAATCACAGGGCAACCCGTTTCCTCATTCCAACCAATTCCTGTCCAACTTTTAAGTTCGTTCCAAGCTTTAAATTTTCCTCTAATGTCACTATAAAAGTTTTCCAATTGTTTCTTTTCGAACTCTTTCCCTGTTTGTGCATTCAAACGTAATACAATTGTGTCCCAATTATACTTGCCACCTCTTGACCTTTTGTTTTCTTTTATTAAATCCAAAAATATCTCAATATCCTCATTGTTCCATGATGTCCTTTCCTTAGAAGCCATTGTAGTTTTGCTAATAAATAAAATTTTCAAAGCATTATTAACTATATGAAGTCAATAAGATACTAATATGTGTGATGTTGGGACTTACAAATATAGGTGCTAAGATAAAAAATGCACAAAACAACAAACACTCTAAAGCAATAGTTTAAAAACCAAGGTACACGTACTACTCAATTTCGAAATTCGTATAAGTTAGCAAATCATGTCCTTGTATATGAAATAAAATATTGTCAACATAATGTAAGATAGTATAACATATTTCAAACTTAGTAGCTAATATAGACTTACGTATGTAGCTTGGTTGTCGATCAAGTATACTTTTTATTGAAACTACTTCCGCAAAACCTGAAAAATATAGTATGAAAATAGTGTATTAGTATCAAAATAATGAAGTTATCTACAATACTCATAAACAAGCTCTCGTACCTTCTTGGTGTTTTGTGAAGATACACCTAATTAGTTGTTGAATAAGAAAAAGTATGTGCGTGTATATATATATATATATATATATATATATATATATATATATATATATATATATATATATATATATATATATATATATATATATATATATATATATATATTAGTAATGGTAACTAAACGCATGCATGAAGAAACTAAAACACTATTTTATAGCTTAGAAATAGTGTGTACTTGACTTTTAACAACATGCAATTAATCACTATTCTATAGCTTAGGAATAGTAAAAAGTTAACGGTTAACAACACTACTATTTTATAGTTTAGAAATAGTAAAAAATTTCCTTTGGTTTTGTTGTTGATCTGACTTTCATTCTCATTAATTTCCCTTTGTTTTTTTCACAAAAATAATAAACTTGTTGATTTGCTTGACTTTTATTTAAGCAAATTTATTTAGTCTTACCATAACTTATGAGTATAACGTTACTTTAATTATATTTTTTATGCAAATGTTACTTTATTCTTATATGAAATAATGATAATAAAACACATAAAATTTTACAAAAAAAAAGAAGTGAAAAGCAATCTTGATTAGTAATAACTCTATATAAATATAATAAGTGGAAATAAGGTGAGGAGAACGTTAATTTAGAACTTATTAACCCTGAACTTATTCACCCTTATCTGAACTTATCTGAACTAATTAAACCTGAAATAAGTGAAAATAAGGTGAACAGAATAGACCCTAAGTGTATACGTTGGGTTGTTTATTGGCCTATGGCTGAATTGGATCGAAAATTTTAAATTCAAGATACGAGCTTTTTTAAAGGGAGTCCCTTTATGCAAGACCAATTGAATAACGAGGGGTAAGAGTGTAATTGCACGTAATTTAGTACTTGATTTTAGAGTAGCACCATTGAGTGATCAATAGTATCATTGGGTGATCAAATACTACCATTGAATATTTCAATGATACTATGTATGCATTCAGTGATACTATACATGCATTTAGTGGTACTAACTACGTACATATATAAGGTCTATTCTCATTGATTGAACTGAACTGAACTGTACTTATTAGAGTTGAACTGAACTGAACTTAGAGAAGGAAATTAAGAACTGAACTGAGCTGAAGTGAACTGAACTGAAAATAATCTGATGAGAACAGGGCCATAGTATCACTAAATAACTAAAGGTATTATATAAACTTTCAGTGGTACAATTAGAAGTGGTCCCAGACATCTTTCTCTTTCTTTCTTTCTCTCTTTTCCATGTGACTTTTAATATTTTAGTATTTGTTATGCATTTGCAAATGCATGCATTTGTAAATGCATAACAACACTACATTAGTATTTCCTCTTCAAGGTATGGAGTCGATTAGTTTTGCTTGGACTGGGCTCAAAGTACCGAACTAGACCAACATAACCAGTCAAAAACTCGGACCAGACCCGTTTTCGATTTTTTTTTTTTTATAATAATAATAATACATTATGAAAAAAAAAATTTTTTTTAGAGAAAATGAATGTTTAATACAATTTTTTGAACACACGAGATAAAATAATACGTAGTACTAAGATACTGGTTCGGTTGAAGGCCAATTTAATTACTTCCTCCGTTTTTTTTATTGTACTATGAGCTATTTCACGCTTGCCATTGCATTACGTTGCCTACTAACACCTATAATTACAATTTTGTAAAAATTATAAAAATTTGATATTTAAAATGTAGATTTTAAGACAAATCTAACTAGATCTCACGTGATTATGTTTTTTCTTATGGATAAATCACAAATGATAGTCAAAGAATATTATGTGAATAGTGTAAAAGTCTTTAGGGTGCAATAAAAGAAAAACGGAGGAATTATAAAGGTTAGCCATTAAAAAAAAAAACTATACTTGGTTATCTAAAACAATGGGTCACTCAATAGAACTCCAAAAAAAGTCTTTCTTCCATACATTATTTTCAATTCTTGAAGGTTACCCTATAGAATTTTCCATATAAATAAAGGGTATAATCGGTATTTCAAAGGGACATCATAGCTCCCTTCCTAGCTTATACAAGAGATAAGGCGGTTTATAGAGGGCATATGCACAGTAAAAAAGCATTCAATCTATGTTTCGCTGCAAATGGTTTGGTTAAGCTAAGGGTGATTCGGAAAATAAATTGTTAACAAACCCATTCATTGTGTTAAGAGTTTGTTATCGGATGTTACTTTGGTCGATCGGAAACTAAAATGTAAGGTTTATTAATCAAGTCGAAAATAATTGTTAAGAAAGTTATGAGTTACTCTTTCCTTTCCTTTTTTATTTTTTATTTTATTTTATTTTATTTTTTTCTGGCATCACTTCTATATTTGATAACTTTATATTATATATATATATATATATATATATATATATATATATATATATATTTTAGCAGAACTTTATATTATATTTTATCATTTCTCTCTCTTACTTTAAATCCCACTCAAATTATTTTACGAAAAATATTGTGTAGAACGGACTCATGTGAGTCCGTTCTATTACTCGGCCCGTGCTCGGCCCGTTTATTTAAAGTTCAGCCCGCGCGCGGCCCGTTCTTTAAATAACCATGGTTTAAAAAAAAAAAAAAAAACTCAAACCCAACGTCCCGCCTTTCTCCTTCTTCTTCTCACCCACGTTTTCTGCATTCTCACTCTATTTTCATCAGTTACACTCCATTACTATCGACTTAACTTCACGTTTTCGAATTATTCGCATCACTACTTCATTTTCCATCTTTAATTTTATTTGCATGTAATTAATTTTTACTTCTTTTATATAAACCTTAACTTTCGTCATTTTCGACTCCATTAATGGCTGACATTCCGTCGATTAAAGATTCTTCTCCTTTAAAAGTTTATGTTAAACGAAGTAAACAAGCACGAAAACAGCAGAAGACAGTTGCAATGGTTGAAAGGTTTATTATATTTCAGTTATTTTTAGGTTATACTGTTTTTTTAAAAATCCATTTTTATAAGTTATTATTTCGTTCTGTAAGGTCGATTCAGAACCTCCATTGAAGAAGCGTGGTCCTAAACCTGGTTCTAAACGAAGTCGACCTGTTAGGTGTGAAATTTTGTTTCTATTTAATTCGCAAAAAGACATAGCATTCTGTACTTGTTGTTTTATATAGAATCTTTTTTCTTCGAAAACATACCATATCTGGTTATTATATTGTAATTTGATAATAGATTATTTTTGTCAGGATTTACAATTACTTTGTCAAGAATTCTATTTTTTCCTATCAGAAATTACCTTATTATTCTGTGATAAATCATATATAAGCAAATTAGCTTGTCTTGAATTTGATTATTTTATTTTGATAATAGTTTATGTTTGACAGGATTTAGGTTTTTTCGGTCAGAAATTAATTTCTTTTTGTCAGTATTTAAATTACATCAGTAAGGAATAAAATTCTTCAATCCGAAATAAGATTACTTTTATCAGTAATAAGATATATATGTGACACATGACATTAGTTAGGAATAATAATTTTTTCATCAAGAATAAGATTATTTTGGTAAGAAATTAGTTTATTTTTGTCAAGAAAAAGATATTTATGCTCAGAAATAAGATTACTAATTTCAGGAATAACATAATTATTATCATGAATAAGAATGTTTTATATAACTCTCAATTCTAATGTCATTTTTTACTTTTCAATTTTTCAGTTCTCTTACTGAAGATGATATTTCAGACCTAGAGCTTGGTAATAAATTTGGTCCTAATCATCTTTGTCAAATTCTGGAAGATTTAAGTGATAAGCAAAAGAAGGATGTAAGAGACATTGGTTTTGGTGGATTGCTTCATATGAATTTGAAGGATAATATTAGTCTTAGTTGTACGGTTATATAGTAACTCATTATAATCCCAAGGCAAGAAATGTGATTGTTGGTAAAAAGGAACATACCATTCATACTGATAGTTCTGATATTGCTGTTGTTTTGTGTATTCCTTATACCGATCTAGTTGTGAAAGAGATTTCAAAAAACAAGAAAGGATTTAATCCTGATGACAGTTTGAAGTTAGAGTGGAGGAAGTTTTTGTGTTTGGATATAGAAGATGAATTGGAAAAAGGAAATGACTCTGAAACTAACAAGAAAAAGAAGAGGAAAACTGGTGATGAATCTTAAAAAGGTTTTCAAAGAGCAGTTCAAAGTAAGAAGAAGAAGACATATGTCAATTTTCTTACTTATCAAACATTGTTTGAGAAATATAGAGAGGGAGGTTATGAATTCAAGAGACTCTTTGTTATGTTTGCTGTATCTAATTTTTTGGCTCCAATTGGTGATAAGTCCCCCAATTTTAACATCATCAAGTCTTTGGAAGATGTACATTTCATAAAGACTTACAACTGGGCTGGTTATGTGATTCAATAGCAGACTTTCAGGCTTTTATTTTGAAGAAGAAGGCAGGAAAGGTATTGAAAACTAAATCAAAACAAGTAAATGGTTGTCTGGTTGCCTTTGTAATTGCTTTTTTGCAGAAGTTTGAGTTTGGGACCACTTTAGATAGGAAGCCATTTGTAATGAATTGTTCTTGTGAAAGTCTGAATGTGAGGATTAAAGCCGTTGCTGAAAATATCGATTACGGTACTGTGAAATTGTATCCTCAGACATTACCATTACAATATGTTGGGAAAAGTGAAAAAGGAGCTTCTAAAATCTTTTCAGTTGGATAACATTGAGTTTAAACTTGAAGATACTGGTAATGAAGATTCTGGTGAAAATAAGGAAGGTTAGGGTGTACAATCTGCTACCATTGATTTGAAAGTTGAAGATGACAAAGCTAGATATGTAATGTACATGATTCTTAAAGAGTACCCCACTGATGATGAGATTGATAAAATGGATATTGATGTAAGTTTAAAATCTCATCTTTTTATTAATTTTGTAAAGTTTTTGATTCAATAATCCATACTGAATAACCTGCTGTTATGTACTAACTCTTTTTGTCAGGAATTAAGTGATTAATATAATAGAATATAATATGAATGAGGATTAATTGCAGTAAAAAATTAGTTTAGTTTTATCAAGAGTAAGAAATTTAATATCAGGAAATAAATTATCTCAATTAGCATTAATATTGTTAGTCAGAAATTAGATTACTTTTATTAGGAATGAGAATTTTGGTCAGAAATATGAGAATTTTGGTCAGGAATGAAATTATTTTAATCAGGAAATAAGTTATATCTCAATTAGGAATAACATTATTTCAGTTAGAAATTAGATTACTTTTATCAAGAATAACAAAATGTTAGTCAGGAATATGATAATTTTAGTCAGGAATGAATTTTTTTAGTCAAGAAATAAGTTATCTCATTCAGGAATAATATTGTTTTAGTCAAAAATTATATTACTTTTAGTAGGAATTAGAATGTTGTAATTCACTTGTAGGTAGGATATTTTATTATATACTCATTCACTCTTTATTCTATTTTTTATTAGGCTGTGAAGAAGAAAATGATGAAATTTGGTCGTGACTTGAAGATCGTATCAGAGAACCAAATTCACTTTGCTATTGGTTTGAAGGATGAAGCAATAAAAACTTCACAAGAATCTCAATCTCAAGGAGAAGATGATGTATATTCCAATCCTCAGTTCTTAGCAAAAATTGATGAAATAGTGTTAGCTGCTATGCAGAGCAAAAAGTTAGCCACTGATTTGGATAATTTTGATCTTAAGCTCAAGCTTGATGAAATGTAAGTTTAATTACCTTTATCATCATTTTATATATGAAATTAATTAAAGATTTGTGTTTGATATTAATGTTGATTTTATATAGGTGAATAATGTTATTGCTGATCTTGATTTGGAGAAAGACCAAAGTGATAATTTAGAGGATGCTAATAAAGAAAAAGAATTCAATGTAGAAGAAGAAACTGATATAACTGAAAGTGGTATGCTTGAAGATATACCAGAGAAAAATACAGATGAAGGCAACGTCTTGACTGTTCACCAAGGAACTGATGTTGTTGTTTCAGTTGGTGTAGAAGCTGCTGCTGTTGACAAAGGAACTAATGTTGCTGTTTCAGCTGGTGTAGAAGCTGCTGCTGTATATTCTGAACCCGACACAGCACCATCAGAAAATGTGGTTAGTTTAGTTGGTGGGGAGGGTGTTCTTGGTTCTACAACCATGGTTGGTCATGAGCTGGTTACAAGATCATTAGAAACTTCAACATCACCTCCTAGAACACCAAGGAAAGCCAGGGGACTCAATGAATTTTATTCTGTTGGTTTGAATGATAATCAGGCTAGGGTTGTGCAAGAAGGTAAGAGTTTTTCCACGGGAGCTGATTCTATGCCAAAGTTTCAATTAATTACTCCTACTCCTCCTTCTCCTTAATCATCTTTACTACCATCCCAAGAACAAAATGCAGAAGTTACTAAAGAAGAAGTCCCAGTAACTAATGAAAAAGAAAGAAAAAATGACAAGGATGATGACAGCACATCTAAGGTCTAATATCTGTATTTTATTTGAATAATTTATTAAAATAATTATTGTATTTAAATTTGATATTTTATATAAATAAATGTATATATTTTTTATTTCTGTTATACATATGTTTTCAGGTTTTTACTAAATCTGATGATGTAATACATAGTAAAGTTACAGAAGAACATCATTTACCTATTGATGAGGTGTATCAGGTAATTTTTATGTTATTTTTTTTCATGAATTAAAGTATTTTGGTTAGAAATTAGATTTTTTTGTCATGAATAAAATTCATTTTATCATAAATTTGTTTGTTTGTTATTGTCAGGAATTAGATTATTTTTGTCATTTATTATATAAGTTTTGTCAGCAATTAAAATATTTTTGTCAGGAATTAAAATATGTCTGAAAGCAATAAAATTGGTTGGGTTAGAAATTAGATTAAATATATCAGGAATAAGAATATTTTAGGCAGGTATTAGATCAGTTTGGGCGGGAATTAAATTATTTTTGTTAGGAAGTAAATTATTTCAATCAGGAATAAAGTTGTTCTTGTCAGATATTAGATTATTTTTATCTGTAATAAGAATACTTTAGTCAGGAATTATAACTTTTTGATCAGAAATTAACTTATTTTTAAAAGTAATACATTTTTTATCAGGAAAAAGATGTATTCATTCAGCTATTAGATTACCTTTGTCAGTAATAGGAATTTTTAATTCAGGATTCATATTATATTAGTTTAGGTTATTATTGTTTGGATTTAGATTACTTTTGTTTGATTTTAATACATTTTATTTTTCTTGCAGGAAGCTCAGCCTAGAGATACAACTACAGTTTTAGATTTATTGAGAAGTAAATATGTTGCAAAGGAATCTGTTGCAAAGGAATCTGTTCCAACTGCAGTTTTAGAATCTCCTACTGCTCCTAATGCTGACCTAATTCTAAAAGATAAAACTCCTACTCCTCCTACTGCTGCTAATTTGTCTCAAGATGAGCTTATGGAAATAGGAACTCAGCCTCCTAAAACACACATTCAGTTAATTGAAGTAGACAAAATTTCTACTGGTGCAAATGATCCACCTAAAACTACCTTTATTGCTGCTGATACATATGCTGAAAAAAGGGTTGAGAGATGACAATATTTAAGAGATAAACAACAGTTGGAATTGCAGGCTAATTTGGAAGCAGCTGGTGATTCAGATTGGGTATATCCCCCTATTGATAAGATTCCGATTCAAAATTGAGAAATTCTTGTCTATAGGAGTTTGCAGGAAAACAAGCCTCTGTATCTGAAAAATTTAAGTGAGCATGAAAGATATATGTGTGACTTCCTCTTTTTTAGGCAATATGACGAGGAGAAAGAGTTAGATCCTACAGGAGAAGATGAGGGAGTTAAGGCGCGTAACAACAGCCGGTATGTGGAAGATACTGGTACTGTTATCTGTCAATTTGCCACTGAAGATATTTCCCAAAGCGATATTATTTTGGTAAAAGAGGAGTTCTATTCACTGCGTCCCTTTGTCTGGGTTAATAGTGCTATTCATGATGATTGGGCTTCTGTGCTGAATATTGAAGAGAGAAAAATAACTGACAAAGATATTTTTCAGTGCAAAAGATTTGTTTTTCATACTGGAGTTGCTGTAAGTTTTTTCTTTTTCTTTACTTATTATCTTTGGAATTTTTATGTATATAACATAATATATTTTTTTATCTTTTCTTTATTGTAGGAGACTATACAGAGATATATAACAAAGAGAGAAAAATATAAAAAAACAAGTCAAGTACATCAAAGAACAGGAAAAAATTTTGAATTCTTTGGAAAATGATCCAGAAGAATATGCAAAGTTTAGGGATCAGTTGACAAAAAAGGAGCTTGATTTAGAATTGAAAAAACATGATGCTCAAGATGTTTATGTTTCCATTGATAAGTGGGTTAAACGATTTCCAACACTCAACATAACTTAAGTAGAGTTGGTAAGTTTTTAACTTTATTTCTTGTTTTACTCAGGTAATATATTTTTATTTTCAGGTACTAGCTTTTATAGTCAGGTATTAATCTATTTTTGTCATGTATAACAATATTTTCTTCAGGAATAAAACAGTCTTAGAGTTAGAGTTTTGGATTTAACATTTTTAAGTTTAACGTAATATAGGTTAGGAATCAAACATTACAATATTTAGTCAGGAATTCGATTATTATGATCAGGAATAAGATATTATTAGTCAGATATTAGATAATTCATCTCAGGTATTGTTGTATTTTTTCAGGCATAACAATTTAAGTCAGAAATATGATTATTATAATCAGAAATTAAATTATATTGATCAGGAATTAACAAGTTTTAGTCATGAATTTGACAATCTAAGTCAGGTGGTGTATTTTTGTAAGGGATTATAACATCTAACTCAGATATTAACATTTTATAGTCAGATATTGGATAACTTATGTCAGGTATTAATCAATTTTTGTCAGGCATAACAATATTTTATTCAGGAATTAAACAGACTTAGAGTTAGAGTTTTGGATTTAAGATTTTGAAGTTTAACATGATATAGGTCAGGAATCAAACATTACAATATTTAGTCCGGAATGAGATACTTATAATCAGGAACTAGATATTATTATTCAGGAATTATCATGCTTTAGTCAAGTATTAGATAATTCATCTCATGTAACGTTGTATTTAGTCAGGCATAACAATCTAAAAGTAAGAAATTAGGAAGTTTTAGTCAGATATTAGATGAATTATATCAGGTATTGGTCTATAAGATATAATAGTTTATCTTATTTTGTTTTTTTATTTTACAGATAACCTTTCCCATTTGGTACAATAATCATTATACTCTAATGGTTTTCAATTTTATTCCTGGTATAACTCCACGTATAGATTGGATAAATAACAGGACCGACATTGATTGAAGTCATTTGAATTGAATAGATAAATATTTGGTAAGGTTTTGTAAACCAACTATCTCATTCTGTTTATTGAAAATTACACTTTTAGATGTATATATATATATATATATATATGTTTATATATATGTTTATATATTTATATTTACAGATTAGAGCTGTTTCTATTTATTTGCAAAAGAATGAACATCCATTAGCGGAAAAGGTTACTAATTTGCCATGGCATACTCCATCTTTTTCTTGGAAGACTAGCACAAAAAATTATGATTGTGGGCTTTTTGCATTAATGTGTATGCAAAAGTACACTGGACTAGATGGAGGACTTCTTGATTTAAAACTTGTAAGTGTTTTTTTTTTTTTGTGATATTTGTTGTGATTTACAATAATTAGTTTTTAGTGTTCTTATTTTTGTATATTTGTATAAATTTGCAAAAGCAAAATCGAAAGTTGTATAGATGCAGAATAGCTTATGGTTTGGTTAATAGAGAAGACAATTTTTTGCGCAAGAAATTGTGGAATGATTGCATTGCCTTTTCTATTACCAAAGACAAAATTTTCAAAGCTCAGCTTGCAAGGAAGAAGCTTGAGGCTCAATATTAGAAGCAAAAGGCTGCTATAGAGAAAGAAAAAGAGAGGAGCAGCAGAAACTAAAGGAAATGGAAGAACAACAAAATATAGACAATAGTTAGATAATTTTATTTTGTATATATATTTCCTTTTTGTAGTTAAATATTAGGTTTGTTTTGGTTGATAAATTTTGTTTTTACAGTTATTTATATATGTATATGTTTTCTTTTCTTTAATATTATCAGTCAGGTATACATGCTTGTTTTTGCATAAGTTAGATTAATTTTATCAGGAAAAACAAAAGACAGTTAGGAGATAGTATTCAAGAAATAAGTGATTTTTATCAAGGAATAAATCATATTAGTCAGGAATAACATTATTTTGTTCAGAAATTAGATTAATTCTGTCAGGAATAATAAAATTTATCAAAACTTAATTTTGATTATAAATATAAAATATCAAAATCAAAATATACCTGAAGAAAATATAATATTTTTTACAAATATTTTTAATGAATAAAAATTATTTGATGAATGTTGTTTTGGGTGTTTTTGTCCCTCGGGAGAGTTACAGCTCGAGGACTGATTCGACTGTGCTTGTACCTGCAAAACAACGAAGACTCCTGGTGTTTGGAGCTCTGCCTCCGACGATTAAGTTAGTACTTGAATGTGAGTAGGAGAAGGTGCGGAAAATGAAATGAGATCTTCTCGGATTCCGAGATCAGGTGCTTCTCTGATGTAAGAGAATGTAGGGTAGGTGTAAAAAATGATTGAATGTCCCCAAAATTTGAGGAATATCTCCCTATTTATAGGGTCATTGGTGAACGTGCCCTTTCTAGGTCATTTGACCTAGATTTGGTGGGCTACGCCGTTTTGCGGCGCTCTTGGAAATTGGGCCTTGAAGGCCGCAATTCAGGAAGCATCTGAGGTTGACACGTGTCAGCTAGCAATTGGCCCAAATGGACCTGCCTAGGCTTAACACGTGGTCCTCTCTGATTGGTCCACTTGGACAGGGTAATTTTGCCCAAAACATTTGCCCCTTAGAGGTGGCACGTGGCGGGCCACGTGCCGCCTGTGACGCGGCATTCAGTAAATGGTGAATAGTAAAACTATTCACCTTCTAGGGTTTTACGGGGATGCCCCTACTTTTACCCTTCTATAAATAGAAGGTTTTACCCTCTCTCTCTCCCCATTGCACACCAGAGCCTTTGACTTCTTAGAGAGAGAAAGAGAGAGCTTTTTAGAGAGAAAAACTCTGCATCCGCCTGCTGTGATTTTGCGCTTTTCCGGCTGCATTTCAAGGAACACATCCGGTCATTGTGTGTAGCTGTTTTCAGATATTCAGAGCTAAGTTTAAAGGTAACCGCCTATACTCCTTTCAAGCTTTTATACTTTTCCGCTTGTGTAATTAGGCTTCAAAGATAAAATGGACTCTCCATCGACCCACACGGCACCGCCTAGGTCATTCAGCCGGTCTCCTAGTACGGCTGAATCTAGAACCGGGGGTGCCTTTTCTGGAAATTCGGACCTGCTTTGCTCATCCCCGAACACCTCCATCTCTGTGTCTATGCAACACAATATGGCCGGAGTTAAACAAACGGCTGTCAAGCCGAGCAAGCGGCGCGCTAGAAGAGTGCTTGCTGATGAAGTTATTTCAGATAAAGAATATGAGGAATATGAAAGTTGGGAAGAAGAGCAAGAGCAGGCAGGTTCTTCTTCGGGTGGCACCCCTTCAACCCCCAGTGACACAATATTGGAAGGGGCAGACGGCGAGGACGATGTCTCTTCCCTAGGGTTTGATGAAGAGGGGTCAGGCAGCGAAGAAGTCGCCGAGAGATCATGCTCAAAAGCGTCGGGCTCTGGCCAGGAAGATATAGCGGCTGAGTATCAGCAGCCGGCTAAAGGGCCTGATCAGCCAAATCCCTTGACAACTAAAATGCTTCCTAGGGACTTAGCTGTTATGTAAAGCAGCTTTAGGGCTTTTGCGGATGCGCACCCGGTAGGAGAGGGATGGAGAATAGAGGTTTCTCCGCTTGAGGCAACGATTGCTTAGGGGGACGATATTGAGAATGCCGACAACTATTTTGGCTGTTATGAGGCCGTGATTAAAGCTGGCCTCCGCTCCCCCCTTCACAAAGGGATTAAAAGAATTTTGAAGGGGTATGACTTGGGTGTCTGGCAGCCTACCCCAAACTCGTGGATTAACATTCTGGGCTATATTGCCGCCTACGAGTATTAAAACATGGAGCTAGTTTTGCTGCGTTTTCTCATATGCATTATATGAGCCGGGCCCCAGGCGGGTATGGTGCGTGGTACACTCTAACCACACACCCGGAATACTTAATAACCTTGAACAAGCCGTCTAAATGGTCCGGGTGGAAGGACAAATTTTATTTGATCTGTTCTCCAAGTCTGGGGCACAACTGGTTCCTTCGCCAGTACAATCAAGATCCGGTGCTGCTCGGAAAGAAGTGCGCCTTGCCCCGGATGTCTTCTAGGGCTTACGAGCAGATCATGGAGCCGGGCTTTTTTAAGACAACAACTATGCCCTTGGGGTATGGGACTCGAATAATTGTTCCTAGGAACTGGATACCTCATCCAGACTTCTTTAAGAACGAGGCCTTCCTCTCTGCCTGTGGACTTAGCCCTATGTTCAAATAGGGTAGACTTGTAACACATCCGGCGATTTGTCGTCTGTATTAATACCTTGTTTGTTTTTTGTTACTCTTTTTGACCAACTGTTTCCTTTCTTACTGCAGACGAAAGAATATGGTTCCTCTTGAGATGACGCCTGCTAAGTCAGCTGCTCTTCTGAGGAAGGAGCAACTTCTGGAGAAGAAGGCGGTCTTGAAAGCCAAGAAGGCAGGGGTAGGCCGTCTGTTAAACTCAAACTTCCGGCTATACCCCTTTAATTCAATTTATGAATTTCCATTTGTATCTCATACTTTATTGTTTGCAGGGCGGAAGCAAGTCAATCCCCCACTCCATCACCAAATTGTTCAAGCGGCCGAGGGAAGAGCTGGCCAAAACTCCGTCTAAGACGGGGAGAAAGAACCCTTCTACTCCCTCTTCAGCCAACCCAGATCATCCTACAACCAGGGGAAAAGGCTCGACTGCAATGAAAGCTTTGAGTGAAAGCTCAGGGCGATCTACTGGAAAACAGTCGGATGTCTTAACGGCATCGAAGGGTGGCGAGCCACTCACTACTACACTCGGCACTGTAGCGGCTGAAGGAGAGTCTCCTCAGCCCCGCGTCCAAGGTAAGACACGAGTCGAACTCCCTTGGCCGGTTGACTATATGCGAGGCAAGACTCGGGTCAATCCGCCTGAAGGTTCAATGAGCAGCCGACATGAGTCGGGTGCCGCCTATGCTGCTTTCTCACCAAGTACTTCTTTTGGTGCAGATACTACCTCAGCTCCACTTGACATGCAGGTGTTTGCTAGGAGGATGGTGCAGACACTTACCCGGACAGAGAAACACTCTGTGTCGAATGTGCAGGTCGTGGACTTCGACCGAATCTAGGGCCTGCTGGCTGAGGTAATTTTTACTTAGAACCTCATCTTTTTAAAGCTTTTAACTCTCCTTATTAATCGTCTGACCCCACCTTTTCAGGCGATGCTGAGGGTTGACGGGCTTAGGGTCCCCTTCAGATGGAAGGGAGAAGAGGTAAATGACGCTAAACAGAGGGCCGCTCAAGCTCTCAACTCTGCTGAATACAGTAAAATACAATGTGATGTTGAAATTAAAGCAGTAGAGTTGAAACAGGAGGAGCTGATAAAGAACTTGACGGCTGCTAATGACGCCGCAAACGAGCGGGTAGCCAAGCTTGAAGAGGAGCTGAAGACTGCCCAGTCGAACCTCAAGGCCTTGGAGGGAGCCGACACAGAAAACACCCAGCTGAGGGCAGACGTCAACTGCCTGGGGTCGAACTCGTCCAACTAAGGAATAAACACAAGGACGAGATTGCCCAAGAGTAGAAGCGGCTGGTTACTGAGAACGAGCGGGACACTGAAGCCCGGCTGCGCATTGCATGGGGTCTGCTCCATCCCAAGGTTGAGTTTGATGTGCTTAGGCTTCGATACGATTACGCCACTAAGGTATATGATGCACAACAACTCAACGAGGAGGCCCCGCCTCCCTTCAAGGCATAGGCCCTTGAGCAAGGCTACGAGGTTTCTGATGATGAGGAGGAGCCGGCTGTGGACCCAGATGATCAGATCCAGGCTAATGAAGCTCAAGCTGATCAAGTCCAGGATGGTCAGGTCCCAAATGGTCAGGCCCAGCAACCATGATTCAGCTTCCTCCCTCTTCTTTCAGCGGCAGTATGCCAATCTTTGTCCTTTTCCGGCCTGCGTGCCGAGTATTTCTGTATTTTTACCGACTGAGGGGTCGGGTAACAATTATACTTTTTCTCATCCCGTATGTATATTTGGTTTATAATGTTATCTGGTTTTGAATGAAATTTGTCGACTGGGTCGGTTTGGTGAATTTGTTATTTTGTTTCAATTTTTGAATTTTTGCCCAACTTTTTAAAGCATGCGACAATTCAGATAGTATGGCGGCTACTCTTGCCCCTGGTGGCATAAGGTCATGTTAAATCCCAAAAAGTGTGTTTTTGGTGTTGAGTTTGGGAAGTTTCTCGGATTCCTGATTGACCAAAGGGGGATAGAGGCTAACCCCGAGAAGATACAGGCGGTGATTGACATGAAGTCACCCCGCTCTGTCAAGGAAGCTCAAAGGCTTACCGGTTGTCTGGCTGCGCTTTGGGAAATTTCTCAGCCGGTCAGGTGATAAGTGCCTTTATTTCTTCCAAGCAATCAGGAAGATGACTAGATTTGAATGGGGGGATGATGCTGAGGCGGCCTTTCAAAAGCTGAAGAACACTTACACTCCTTGCCAAGGCTGGTTAGCCCTCTGCCAAAGGAGATGCTCTATATGTACTTAGCCGTCTCAGATCATGCCCTTAGTGCTGTTCTCCTTGCTGAGAGAGACGACAATCAGCTCCCGATTTATTTCATTAGCCATGTGCTCAGAAATGCTGAACTCCAGTACCCCATGGTTGAAAAATTTGGCCTTGCTCTTTACATGGCTGTTAAGAAGTTGAAACCATATTTCTTGGCACATCTGGTGGTGATCTACACAGATCAACCCCTCAAGCGGCCAATGACAACCCTGGACTCATCCGGCAGAATGCTCAAATGGGCTATTGAAATGCAAAGTCTTGAAATCACTTACGAACCGAGGAAGGCAGTGAAGGGTCAGGCGTTTGCCGATTTCATTATTGAAATGACAAGGCCGGTTGTTCCGGACAACCTTGATCAGGTTTGGAAGGTGCATGTAGACGGGAGCTCTACTGTGAACGGTTGTGGTGCAGGCATTATATGTCAATCTCCGGAAGGAGATAATATGAGTATGCACTACGGTTTAAATTTCAGGTCTCAAACAATGAGGCGGAATATGAAGCCATGCTAGCCGGCATATGCATGTGTAAGACAGCAGGGGCAACAAAAATTGACGCCTGCTCTAATCCTCAGTTGGTCGTTAGCCAATACCATGGTGAGTATGAAGCCACCCATCTGGCTATGATCAAGTATTTGCAAGCGGTTAAGGCTGAAGCTGGGACACTTGAGCAATTTCATCTAAGTCAAGTGCCCCGGTCTGAAAACAACCAGGCGGATGCTCTGTCAAAATTGGCATCCTCCGCCTCCTGTGATACGCCTTGGTCAGTCTTTTGGGAAGTAATGGAAAAACGAAGCATATCTGATGATAAACCCATTGGAGTGCTGGATCGAATTTCTACTTGGATGGATGACATCCGGGCGTATCTGACAGACGGCACGCTCCCTAATTCACCTCAGGAGGCAGCCGTGCTGAAGAAGCGTGCAGCAAACTTCGAGATGAGAGAAGGAGAACTCTTCAAGGCGGGGTTTCCGAAGCCTCTATTGAAGTGTGTTACCCCGGAAAAGGGGAAAGAAGTTCTTGAAGAGTTGCATGCGGGATATTGTGCCTCTCATGCAGGCGGCAGACGAATTGCTCAATCACCGCCCGTATCTTCTCGGGGTTAGCCTTTATCCCCCTTTGGTCAATCAGGAATCCGAGAAACTTCCCAGACTCAACACCAAAAACACACTTTTTGGGATTTAACATGACCTTATGCCGCCTGAGTGTGGTGAACGTTTCTCGGAGATCAGCAAGGTGATCTGTCTGTAGCTTGAATTTGACTATCATATCATCAATGTACGCCTCTACATTCCTTCCAATCTGATTAATGAAGACTGTATTAATCATCAATTGGAAAGTAGCCGGCGCGTTTTTCAAGCCAAACGGCATCACCTTATAACAGAATAACCCCTGATCAGTGACGAAGGCCGTCTTTTCTTGATCTCGGCAACTGCCGCCTGACTCCTTTCCTCGCCGTGATTTCTTTTCTTTTGCCGGATGAGCTTCTTTTTTGGATCCACTAACTAATAATAGATAAGGAAGTAGGGTCGAATCCACAGGGAAACGAGTCTTTCTATTCCTAATTAATTATTATAATCTAAATTATTAAGTAACCAAAAGTTGTTATTTGAAGGAATTATACTACGAAGAATATGAGTAGGGAGAAATAAAAGTAGGGAGGAATCAAATAATAAAAGACCTAGGGCATAGGTTCACCAATAAATAATATTCCAGGGTAAAACATAACAATCAAACATCAATGCATCAATTAATCAGATCGTAAAGGGCTTTCTCTACGTATTACAATCACAGAGTTAATTTACCGGTATTAAATCTCATCTCTCGAATCTCGACCTAACCATTTATAAATTAGTCTGCCTATTGAAACTAGACCTAAACATCAATTCTCATCTCTCGAATCAATATTGTCAAACTCATGCATAAAAATCAGGCCTAATCTAGTCACAGAGCATTAAATCAATCAATAGGAAATTAATCAAGCTTTGACAATCAACAACAATAAATTACCCCTTCATATTATTTATGGATCCCCATAAACCCTAGAAAGAAAACTACTCAGACATAATCGAACATAAACTAAACAAAGCAATTAAACAAGTCATGATGGAAGAAATAAAATAAATAGCTGAGATTAAAGGAGAAGAAATCGTTACCAAAGTTGAAGGAAACAAGAGATGAAATTAAACAAAGAGTTGCAGAGAGAGAAAATAATACTAAAGTTTAAGAGGAGAGAGAGAGAGAAAATTTAGAGAGAGAAAGAGAGAGAGAGAGTAAGGGAAGGGAGAAAAGAATACTAAACTTGCTTAACAAAAGCATATCTCAAACTAAGCTCGAAAATCCCAAGTTAAAACAACTTAAACGACGATTAAACTTCTCCTCAGAAACACGTGCCCGATCGGGCGAGCCTCCGCCCGATCGGGCCCGCCTTTTTTTCCTTCGTGAGCTTCTCTTCTCGCTCCCGATCGGGCGCGGCACCGCCCGATTGGGCGCGCCATCGGGCGGAGACCCTTCGGGCTACTTGGACTCCTTGTTTAGGCTTGTAACTCGGCCCAAACCAAATATCCTCCTTGGGGCTTTAATCATTCGGTCCAATGCCTCATCTTCTCATAAGTCGAGCCCTTAATCATCGGCTCTAACCGGTCTTGGGCTTCAAAGATGGTCGTGTCCTCCTAATGTCCGTAGTTGCTCCATGAAAAACCCGGAAAACGCTCCAAAGTTGTAATTTCCTACAAAACTCAAGCAAAACTACAAAAACACTAGAAAACACCAATTAATAATAAAAGTGGCTCTAAAGAGCCAAAAACACTACTAATTATGACCAAGGGACGGGGGTAAAATACTATATAAAATAGACTTATCAGCATCTCCTCCACTTCAAAGGCAAAAATGTCTTTGAATTCCTTTAGCAGAAGGTGCAAGTCTGCACCAAGCCTTTCAAAGGCAGCCGTCCCCACCTTAATAGTTCGCTCTGGACGGCTTTCTTCCAGAGGAATATCAATATGCTCACCAGCCGGCTGGGGACGGAGATCATCTGACCGTTCCCCGGTCAGTAATTGCTATTTCTTCTCCTTCTTCACCTCCACCAGCTGTTCAGTTTTTCTTTTCTTTGCGGCTGCTAGAGGGGGTGAATCAGGGTCAAGGTCTATTGGCTCCTTCGGTTGACCGGCTGCGGCAGCAGTCGGCTTGACATCTAAGAGATAGCACTCCCTTGTCGTCTTCTGATCCCCGTTGTGGAAGCCAACAGAGCTATCATCCTTTTTATACTCGAGGAGCATGAGAGCTGGGATGATGACGGCCTTGCACTCGTTCAGAGTGGATCGGCCAAGAATTATGTTGTAGGCGGTCAGCTCTTTAACCACCAGGAACCGGACGACCATGTGCCGTCCCTTTCCCTTCTCCCCCAACCGCATGGGTGTGTCAATTTGTCTGACTAGGTGCAAACCCCTCCACCAAAGCCAACTAGTGGATGAGAGACGTCACGCAGGCTATCCCGCTTGTAATTAAGCCAGGACAGACACTTGTAGCTGATGAGATCAGAGGAGCTACCCGTGTCTATGAGGATCCAGCCAACCAGCTGGTTGGCGACCTTGCATTCAATAACGACTGGGTCGTCATGCGGTCGGCGAACTTTGCCCCGGTCCTTCTCAGTGATGAGGACGTCTGGGAATGTTCCACTTGAGGACGCCTGTCCATCTTCAACCGAGTGAATCATCCTCTTCAGATGATCCTTGGTGTCCCGGATGGTCGACCACCGCATGCGAATCCGCCTGCTATAGTATAGACCGGATCCTTGTCGGTATCCGAGCTACTAGTAGGCTGGACAGTTTTTGACGACTGCCCTGGATTCGTCTTAGAAGTCGCTTTGGACTTCAAGACATAGGACTTCAGCAAGCCCTTGTCAGCTAGACGGTCCAACGTCCGCTTGAGGCTATAGCAGTCGTTGGTGTCATGGCCCACCTCCTGATGGAAGTGACAAAATTTATTCTTGTTCCGCGACTGAACGGAACTCTTCATAGGATTCGGCTTCTCAATGGTCAGCCGGTCTTTTACCTCTGTAAAGATGGTGTAACAGTCTTTTTTGAATTCATACCGTGAGACATACGATTTGAATTCCTTCTTCTTCTTTTTGGACAGCTGATCAGGTTCCTCAACCGCCCAGACTTCTTTTCTCCTTTTGCTCTCTGCAGCTTTCTGAGCTGGCTAAGCAGTCCGACTCTCCTTTTGCCTATCGGACTTCTTAGAGTTCGACTGGTTGCTGGACGAGCAGAGGTCGGTGGCTTGAATAAAGCTTTTCGCCTCTTGAAGGGTGAAGACCCTCTTTCGGACAAGGTCGAACTTAAAGGTCGACCCGTCCTTCAGACCCTTGAAGAAGTTTGTATAGGCTACCTCGTCAGACAGCCCCTGGATTTGAATCCTCACCAGGTTGAACCGCCTGACATAGGAGCGAAGCCCTTCTCTATCTCCCTGCCGGATGGTACTCAAGTCAAGACTTGTTTTCTTGGCAAGGATGTTCATTGAGAAGTTGGAGGCAAACAGGAAGGCAAGCTTCCTGAAGCTGTCGATACATCCGGTTGGCAGGTTGCCAAACCATTGTTGGGAAATGCCCTTCAATGTAGTCGGGAAGCACCGGCACCACATAGCATCCTCCAGCCCCTGCATGTGCATGAGGTTAGAGTAGGCCATGAGGTGGTCCTCCGGGTTATTGGTACCATCATAAGCACCCACCAACACATTCTTAACCTTGGTCGGCTGTGCCGCCTCGGTTATCTCCTTGGTAAACGCAGAAGTCTGTTCACCAAGCTTGAGCAGCTGAGAGCTGCCAGTCCAAAGGTTGGACGTTATATGCCGCCTGACCCCTAAAGAGGGTCGGCTGCATGAAGTGAGGAGAATATGGACCGTAGACCATAGGGGGTACATACAGTGCATTCCCGATCATCTGCGAGCCAGAATGGACGGTATTACCGCCTGTATGGCTCTCATGCAAGGATTGAATATTCCCTGCATATGTGTTTTTGAAGCTGTCTGGAAAGCTCGAAGTAGAGGCTAATTCAGACAGCTGCTGACTTCTCCTGCGCTCGATGATTTGCCGAGCATCAGGGATAGATTTTTTGCTACCCGCCGGTTGATTCTCCCGGCGGGGACTCCTTGGACCCTTCTGGGGCAGAAGGATCTTGGACCAGTTAAGGGTTGCGGCTGCCTTGTCCTTTGGATGTGGAGTTGGCTGCCTATCCCTGACTGGCTTCTTCCTCGCAGTTCGAGGGGACTTCTTGGCTGGCTGACTCTTGCTAGAGCCAGCCGTTTTCTTTTCGATCAGGTCCTTGATTTCACCCTTGAAACTCGTCATGAATTTCATGAGCTCGTCTCTGGTGACTGGAGCCTGACCTCTTGCCGACTAGGTTTCCCCTTCCGGCTGACCAGGGGGCCTACTGGTACCCGCCTGGCTTTCACCGCGTTCTAGAGTGTCTCTGGGACAGATGCGCTTGGTGATGATAGAGCCATCTTTGGCTATGTACGTTTCAACTTGAGGATCATCATCCTCATCATCTGTAAAGACCTCCGGCTGGTTAGCCTTGGGGTCAGGAGGCGGTACAGACTCTTGAACCATCCTTGAGGTACTCTCCCCACATACAGCGCCAAATGTTTTGGGTGTTTTTGTCCCTCGGGAGAGATACAGCTCGAGGACTGATTCGACTGCGCCTGTACCTGCGAAATAACAGAGACTCCGAGTGTTTGGAGCTTCGCCTCCGACGATCAAGTTAGTACTTGAATGTGAGTAGGAGAAGGTGCGAAAAATGAAATGAGATCTTCTCGGATTTCGAGATTAGGTGCTTCTCTGATGTAAGAGAATGTAGGGTAGGTGTAAAAAATGATTGAGTGTCCCCAAAATTTGAGGAATATCTCCCTATTTATAGGGTCATTAGTGAACGTGCGCCTTCTAGGTCATTTGACCTAGATTTGGTGGGCTACGCCGTTTTGCGGCGCTCTTGGGAATTGGGCCTTAAAGGCCGCAATTAAGGAAGCATCTGAGGTTGACACGTGTCAGCTGGCAATTGGCCCAAATGGACCTGCCTAGGCTTGACACGTGGTCCTCTCTGATTAGTCCACGTGGACAGGGTAATTTTGCCCAAAACAAATGTCTCAATATTAAATGAGTTGTGGATTTGGAGTTTTTGTACCAAACTCATTTGGATCTCTAGTTGATGTACTTCTTCTTTCAAAATGTCCTCTAATTCGTTTGTTTTCTTTGGCCTTCCTTTTGTTTTTGGTCGTTTTGGATCTTTTACAGCATTCCTTCTCTCTTGTTCTTCATCAAGCTCACGAATTTTTTCTTCATTTGTTTGGAACACTTTTCTTACAGATTTGTACATTTGTTCCAAAGCATCGTCACATAATTTTGTTGCTTCTTCGTTCCCTTGACATATTGTTACAAGGTTGTAGAAATTCTTTGTTATTGATTGCCTCCAAGGAGTGTTTATTAATGAATGATCCGTAGTTGCATTTCCTAACCAAAAAAAAAGATTACTACATTTTTGTCATAAGATAATATTAGTCAGGAATAAATATATAAATATTAGGAATAATATTATAATTTCCAGTAATAACAATATATATATCAGGACTAAAATTATAATGTCGGGAATAAGATATGTTTGGTCAGGAATAAGAATATAAATGTCAGGAATAAGATAAGTTTGGTCAGAAGTAAGTTTAAATTTTTCAGTAAAAACAATATTGTTTTCCCCTTGGGCCATAAGTGTTTTTGCATCATGAAAAGTTATAAAAATCTGAAAATTTAATATATTTCATTATGAAAAAGTCACACAAAGTCATACAAATTAACTAAAGTCATGGAAAAGTCATATAAAACTGAAAAAGAATTTAATTGCAACTTCAAAAAGTTATACAAATCTGAAAAAACTGAAAAAGTCATATCATTTCAAAGTAATTTATTGCATCATGAAAAAGTCATAAAAAACAGAAAAAAGTCAAAATTTCTTCTGTTAATTACATGTTAATTATTGCTGTTCATACATAACTGTTTTCTATTTAAAGGTTGTTTAAATCAAGTTTTTTCTATAAAAAGACTTAAAATAACAACCTCTATTGTTTCTATATAAGGTTGAGTCTTATATCATTAACTTTGCATTAAGTTATATTTTTGTTCTTTTATACAATCTTGAAGACAATGGCTGATTTCTATGAAAATTTGGCAAAATGTTTTGTTAAGTTCAGATTAATATATCGGCTTAGTTTGGTAAATACATTAAGCTTTATACTTATACATTTGTTTTGTGTCTTAGTAAATATTTAATGTTTTCTTTCTTTTTTGTGTGTGTGTGTTTTTTATTTTTTTTATTTTATTTTTTTTTTTATTTTATTTTTTATTTTTTATTTCAGCCACTTCCTGTAGATTGGAAAGGTTTTCTTTGAAAATTCACAGGTCCAATTAGAGTCTATCGTGGGAATAATGGCAGATTTTGGGAGGTTAGAGTGTTAAGCGTACTACAAAATACAGGAACCTGTGGTGGTTGTTTTATTGATGATGCATGGACAAGCTTTGTATCATCCAATAATATTGTTGAAGGAGAAAGACCGGATATTTATCATGATAATGATTCAAATTTACATTAGAGTTTTTAATGCTGATGGTAATGAGAGGGTTCCTACTGAAGCAGAAAATGGTATTAATGTATAAGTTTATTTGTTAAGATTATGTTTGTAATAAATAAGTTTATATTTATCAGAAATAATAATATTTGTATCAGGTATAAGATTATGTTTGTCATAATTAAATTGTTTTATTAGAAGTAACAATATTTGTTTCAGGAAATAGACTATATTTGTCAGGAATAATATTATATTTATCAGGAATAAGTTCTTATAATTAGGAATAATAATACTTTTATTTTATATTTAATTAACAAATAATAAATTTTAAAATAACAAAGTATGT
Source organism: Chenopodium album (assembly GCF_948465745.1). Taxonomy (NCBI): domain Eukaryota; kingdom Viridiplantae; phylum Streptophyta; class Magnoliopsida; order Caryophyllales; family Amaranthaceae; genus Chenopodium; species Chenopodium album. The sequence goes on along the minus strand of NC_137847.1, from coordinate 15,214,922 downwards.
ACGTACCTGATTCATTCTCATCCCATATCATTGATTTAGCAAGCTTTGTCTAACGTTTCTGAACGTATCTCTCTAGTATAGAATGTATGCTGTACATTTGCATTATCTTGAGGATGTGAAAGCACATCAATCCGGTCTCTGTGAAGCATATACAAGAACACGGAAACTCATTGTTTTGACAGTGATATTTGACTTGATAGGTGTGCTTATAATCTTCATCAAGAGCAACATCAAAGAATTTGACATATTGCATTGAAGTTGGCTTTTCTCTTGCATATGCTCCTAGACTTGTGTCAAAAATTCCAACTTAAAATCTTTGTATAAGTTTAGAGTATAAACTTCAGCAACATGTTTTAATATTTTTGTTCTTGTTTTTGGTTTCTCAGTAGTACATCTGAAGTTGTCACTCTTTTTAGTGTTTCTCCATCTTCTCACAATAGCTTCAAATGTGTGAAAGAACTCCAAAAGTTTAGTGGTTTCGTTTGCCTTAAATGAAATTGCTTTGTTTGTTACTTCTACTCTTTGAGATGAAAGAATTCCAGCAGAGAAAATATCCTTGCTCAATGCTGTGCACCATTTTTCTCGTAGCCCAAATAACCTATCAAACCATTCTTTTTTTTTTCTAATCCATGCTTTTGAACCATCTTGTTCCAGCAATCTTCAAATTCAGATTTTGAATCACAGCCACTTAAGCACTTGTGAAACATATTCTTGAATTCAGGATTGTTTTTTAGAGTTCCAAAGTGTGATACAAAATTCTTTTGCAAATGCCATAGACACAGTCTATGTCTTGAATTTGGATACACCTGCAACAATGATAGAACAATTTGATTATTTTCTTCAGTTTTTAACATTTTTAAATCAGAAATATGATTATTATGATCAGGAATTAAATTATATTGATCAGGAATTAGCAACTTTTAGTCATGAATTAGACAATCTAAGTCAAATATTAGCATTTTATAGTCAGATATTAGATAATTCATGTCAGGTATTAATCTATTTTTGTCAGGCATAACAATATTTTAGTCAGGAATTAAAGAGTCTTAGAGTTAGAGTTTTGCGTTTAACATTTTTAAGTTTAATATTATATAGGTCAGGAATTAAATGGTTTTTTTAATCAGGTTTAACATAATATAGGTCAGTAATAAGATAATATTAATCAGCAATTGTTATGATTTATAAGGGTACAATTAAAACTTAAACACCAAGATATTATATTTTATGATATATTTCCTCATTTCGCTGAATTGATTATGAAATATATGAAATCTGTAGCCTATACATTACTTAGTATTTATTTAGTATCGTACTTTAATTTTATTTTGTTTTGTTAGTGTATATTATTTTAAGTTTAAATTGGTATGTTTGATTTATGAATTATACTATTTTAGTCATGTATTGTCTTTTTTTTTCAGGAATTAAATTATATTTGTCAGACTATAATACTTTTTGGTCAAAAATTAGTATACTTTAGTCAGGATTTAGATTTAATTTTTCATGTAATGGTTTATTTTTTGTCAGAAATTAGATTACACTAAATATCTTATATTACATTATTTTATATTAGGGCTAAGTATAATACGTGGACAAATTAAAAGCCAGGAAATGATGAATTGATTGATTTAGAATAAAATTACTTGGGAAAGCGCGCAATAATAATTGATTTAAGTAAAGTATTAAAAAAATCATTTTCCCAAAAAAATAATAAATTACCTCAACCAGGAATAACATTCTTTCAGTCAGAAATTAGATGAATATAACCAGGAATAAGTACATTTTAGTCAGGAATTATACTAATTTAACCAGAAATTAACTTATTTTTGTAACTAAATATATATTTTTAATCAGGAATAATATTATTTATTTCAGGATTATTATCCTATTTAGTCATGTATTAGATTATTTAGGGCAAGAGTTAAATTACATTTGTCAGAAATTATTTTTGTTGTATTTTTGTTAAAGATTATAATATTTAAGTCAGATATTAGTATTTTTGTAGTCAGATATTAGATAATTCTTGTCAGGTATTGATCTATTTTTGTCAGCTATAACTATATTTTAGTCAGGAATTAAATAGTTTTAGAGTTTATTTAGATTGGTTGTGAATAATTAGAGTTTTGGATTTAACATTTTTAACTCAGAAATAAGATTATCTTAATCAGGAATTAGATATTATTAGTCAGATATAATTTCTTTCATGTTAGGCATTGGTCGATTTTAGTCAGGCATAACATTTTATTTAGGTATTAGATTATGTAGGACATGAGTTAATTTATAATTGTCAGGAATAAAAGAATATTTGTCAGAAATATATTTATTTTAAATTGAGAATAAGATAGTTTCATTCAGGTATTAGATTACTTTTGTCAGGATATAAAACTTTATTATCAGGAATAAGATTGCCTTCATCATGATTAAAAAGTTTGAAGTCGGGAATTAATAAATTTAAATCTGTCATCAATATCTTTGTCAGTTATTGCATTATTTTTCACAGGAATTATATAATTTTTGTCAGGAATTAACCTACATTAAATTATAGAATACAAATCACATATTAAATTATACAATACAAATATTATGAAGCTAAAACTGCTTACCTCTGGTGTGGCGTTGCTCATTGCAAGATCTTGATTAGTGAAGATTGATTTTGGTTCAATTTCACACATTGACTTTTTGAAAATTGAAAGCAGCCAAACAAATGTTTCAGTCTTTTCATCGGTTATGAATGCACATCCAAACATTGTTGTTTTCAAGTGATTGTTTATACCAACAAATGGAGCACATATCAACCCATATTTGTTTTTTCTGTATGTTGTATCGAAGATTAAAACATCACCATAAGCTTTGAGCTCTTCAAGCATTTGAGCGTCACACCAAAAATAGCTCACAACATTATTTTCTTCTCCAAATTTCAGTCTATAAAAGAATGAAGGATCTTGATCTGCTCTTTCTTGAAGGGTACGGTGTCTAATACATTCTGCATGTCTCCACCTTCAACCATACTCATTTTCACCCTTGATACATAGTTAAGGTGATCTCTCTTAGTATGACCTACACATTCTTCTCCTCCAGCTTCATTACTTATATAATTATAAGCATCCATTGGTTGAATACCACTCTCAATCATGCTCTCAATTAGCTCACCCATTGGAGCTGATATTTGCCTTTCTGATCTTAGATGATGTCGTTGAACTGTTATTACCAATTCATGATTATGTTCCAACTCATGTGTAAGAACATCAAATCTACCTTCTGCATTTTTCTTGAAATGAATATGAGCTTTGCATCCAGTTCTTGTCTCATTTATTCCCTTTCTTTTCTCTTTCTTTCATCAGTTTTACCCAATATGGGTATTTTTACTGAATTTTTTTCACATGCAATCTTCATTTTACCCTTCGTCTGTCCTTCCTTAGAACATCTAAAATAAAACTCATACAGTAAATCATTATAATCTCTTCTCTTTGTTGATTTTCTGACGCTGAAACCAACAGATCTTGAATGAGTTGTGTATAAAAAATATCCATCATTATAGTCTGATACTGTATAACCTACTAAACATCTACTTATGCTTTCATCATTGTCATATTTGTAATAATCTGCAGCAAAAGTAAATATAAATTATACAAAAGTCAAGAATTAAAATATTTTTTGTGTAAGAAATTATAAAATTTCAGTCAGGAATTAGAATATTTAACTCAAGAAATATATCAATTCAGATAGTTTGTAAAGAATTAAAGATATACAGTCAGAAATTAGATTTTACGTATTAGGAATTATAGTTATACTGTCAAGAATTTATTTTCAGCAATAACATCATTATAATTACAGAGCATTTAATTATCAGTTGGTTGAGTAGGTAAAATATTTAATATAGTTGGTTGAGAGTCATTTATTCTTACCCTAAACGCACTGTTCTTCATTTACTTTTAGTCAGGAATTACATTATATATGTTAGGTATTACTCTATTTTTGTAAGCATTAAAATATTTTTCTCAGGAATCAAACTGTTTTTTTAAAGTCAAAGTCTCAGGAATTTGCATGTTTTAACGAGGAATTAGATAATTTATGTTAGGTATTACAATATTTTACTCAGGAATCTAATTATTTTTAATCAGGTTTAAGATAATATTGCTCATCAATTGGTATGCTTTACTCAGGACTTAGATTATTTTAACACTTCATAAATCTTCTAATATTTATAATTTTCAAACAAACATACCTATTATATTTGCAGCATCCTCATCTCTTTCTTCATCATCTCTTTCTTGATTGGTGTTCTCTTTTATAATTACATTATCTGTTGCATTCATTCATTATAAGTTGAAATTAACAACGATCTGAAAAGAAATTAGCCTTGGTTGCAAATTATAAGTCGAAATTAACTCGAAATTAAATACGATCTAAAATTAAATTAACATTGCATGCAAATTATAAGTCAAAATTGATTGTATGCAAATTTAAATTGCATCCAAAAATTGAATTAATTCTTTGCGAAAATTTATAAACTCGAAATTGATTATGAACTAAATATGATCTGAAATTAAGTATAATTTGAAATTAAATACAATCTGATATTAAATACGATCTGAAATTATGAAATTAAATTGAAATAAATTGTACCTTTTTCAGCAGTAATTGAGCTCGAAATTGATTCTATAGGTGAATCATATTCTTCTTCAATTATCATTCTGTTGTTTGATTTCTCCATTTTTGTGATTTGAATTTTCTGAAATTTGAAGATTTGAATGCTCTGAAATTTGAGTAAATGAAGGAGTTCTTAGTTTCGCGAAATTAATGCGTTTGCAATTTTGATAGAAAATGACGGCGCTCGAAATTTGAGGAAAATGATAAATTCACACATTTTATAAAATGGCGCGCGGGCTTTGTTCGGGTATCTCAGGCCCGCACCCTTTTGATTAAGAGCCCGGTCTCACGTGAGTCCAGTCTCACACAAAACGCTTTTATTATTTTATCATTTCTCTCTCTTTCATAGTCCCCACTTATAAATAATAAGAATATCTATTCTCTCTCAAATATTTTCTATTTCATGATCCCATCTTACTTTTACTATAATAATTTATTTATTCACTTACAATACGGAGTAGTATATTACTCCTAAAACTTCGTGCATTCTCAAGTGATGTAAATAAAAAACGAAGGGAGTAATTATTCTAGATGCTTTGTCAAGAAGGATTGTAGTGCTATAGGATTAGTCAAAGAGGTTGCTCACGTACTGATTTTAAGTGTAGTGTTTCAAAAAAAAAAAAAAATTTGAAAGAGTTGTGTTTCAAATTTAGCTGTTTTTTAAAGCAAGTATTCTAGTGTTGGTTCAGTTGGTAGTGATAAAGAATGTACCTTCCCACCAGTTTCACTTGATGATGTTATGAAATGTCTAGTTCCACTAGTTTCAGCTAGTGATGATATGGAATGTCAATTCAAGTCGGATTTCATTAGTAATAATAGGGTTTGTAAGTTTCAGCCACCTTTAATCAAGGAAGCTGAAGGTCCTTGTATGCATGAGTTTGTTTCTAGACAAACCTCGAGTTCATCCTTTTAGATATCTTCCTCAAATTTGCAGCGGGTCATGCAAGGAAATGTCCTCCATTCCGACCATTTTAGGTTCATAGTTGTGATGTGCATGAAGGTGAATTTGGCAAGTCTGACTCTATCATTGTTTATGTAGGTTATTGATGGTTCAGGTTGTCCTAAGTTCAATTCTATTCAAACAAAGGTACTCCCTCCGTGTTTTTTTAAGTGTTACAGTTTGACCGGCACATAGTTTTAGGCAAGCTAATTGACTTTATGTTCATTGTAATGCCATGTACTTTGTCAAATACAAACATGTTCTTTTGTCAAATACAGGTATGTTTTTTCAAACACTAGTATGTTCTTTCCGCCTTTTTTATTTTTACCGGGTGCACAGATCAATCACTACAAATTTTGGCGCCATAACATGGCGGGAACAAACCGTTGGTACTGTTCTTGTTCTATCTTTTGGTGTTGATAGTATTTTTTATGATACCAACGAACTTCTTGATAGTATTCTCCAACAATTTTTAATGGTAGTCTTTTGGATACCAACAACCCTTGATGGTATTCTCCAACAATCCTTGATGGTATTCATTTTTTATATTTGCCGTTGATGGTATTCTTGTAGATACCAAGTACAATAAACTTTAATTTCGATTTGTTGGATAATATAAATTAGGGATCTGTTCATCATCTGTCAACACTCAATAGCAATGTTGTAATTGATGTGGTAATTTGTTGTGTTCTTCAATTACCCAAAAAATTTCGACAGTTGCTTGGCAGAATTATTGCAATTTGGGCACAGTAGCAGCTAGGGTTCTGATGAGACAAAGGTGGAGGAAAATGAGAGCTAAAACACACAAGAAGAACAACAACTAGGGTCTCTTACCGCCATTATTTGGCATAAAATATTTTCCCTTGTAGAGAAATGCATTTGAGGAGATGTCTTATTAGAAGTTGAAATTTCAAGGTTTTCTTTTTGAGCAATGGAGTTTTAATTTTGAAACTATAAGATTTATTACAATTGTCCTTTTTTTTTCAGAATTTTTTTTACTTTTGCTTTTTTTTACTTTCCCTTTATTTCTTAGAATTGCCTTTTTAGACTTACTATTTTTGCCCTTATTAGAGTCTTTCATGGACATGACTCTAATAGGTAGAGTCCAAGAATTCCTCATAATATCTAGGGAAGTAATGACCTCTATTACTACTCTAGCTAAGCTTCTATGTAATTTAGAGTTTCAATTGCCTCCCATTTTGCAGTCCAAAAATGGTCCATTATTCCACTCTTAGCATATTTGGAGCACATGATCACGAGGAAAGCTTAGGTGGCAATTTTGCAAATATGAGGAGTGAAATATATTATTTTATTATCTTTCTACTACCATCTGTAACCCAACCCAAAGCTTTCGTCAAGTCAGTCATTAACGTTATGTAAAATGCCCAATTAAAGCTTTCGTCCTCCATTGAAGATGCTCAAGCATGTCCACCGCCACCACTTTCCGGCGGCCGAAATAAACGAAAACCCTAAGGATAAAGGGTGAAACAAAGGGCATGATTAACCCTTGGCAGAAATTTGTCATCACCTTTGACTTGTCCATTGCAGCCGCTAAATTCTCCATTAATGGTTTAAATTTTGAGTGAAGAAGAAGTGGAAATGGAGATGACAGAGTTAACGATGCAAATTAGCATCTAGTGAGGTAGTACTGTTCTTGGTGGCAAATTTACTTCACTAGACTTGCTAAACAGATCAAAAAGACCATTGTACCCCTATATTAATAAAAACTGTTAATATGGCATATCAATAGGTATTTTCTCCATGATCACCCCTACTCCAACTTTAGAGGTCCCCTAAGATGTGAAATCTAGGGAAGTTGTGACCTCTACCCTACTTTAATCAAGATTTTTGTGATGTGGAGCAACTCATTCCAAAAATGATAATTTGTATCATAAAATGGAAGTAAGGAACGTACTAAAACCTATATTGCAAAAATGTATACTAAAGTAAAACAAACGAACCGATTATAATGGCAAAAATATACTTCGTATGCATTTATTTCTTCATAAGTTATACGAAGTGTTTCTTTCATCCCAAAATATTAGTATGAGTATTTATTAAATCCTAGGGGTATTGGAGGCAGTAAACAGGTTTTGTTAAGTGGTTAGTGATTAGTGGTAACACCAGCTAATTACTTGCTTATCTACTGTACTTCGGACTAAAAGCAAAAAATGCCATTTACAATGATCGTAGCGTTATACCTATACAAAACCCACTCAAATCTGAACAAGATCGGGCCACAAAAAATGAGAAAGCAAAATAAAATGAGAAACTGTACAACAACCTATACACAGAACTTCAAGGTCCTTTAGAGAAACCAAAAGACTCGTCTATAGTTTCTTATTATTGGTATAGGTCCTGCCCCCCATTTGATGTAGACGGAGATGACCTTGTTATGGAGGGTTGTGTTGGCCCTGATGGGGGTGCTGTTAGGGCATAGGTCATTCTCGAAGAATCGCTTTCAATCAGGCCAGCAACACCAGCAGCAGCAGATTGGGCATTCGAAGGAAGAAAGAGGTCATGCCTTTGATCCTTGTAAGCATTCCATACCTGCAAAAAGAAGTGAAACACCCTATTCTTAGATAACCAAACACTGAAACTAGAGGGATAACTACTTCAGTCTTGGACTCTCAGAAGTGGTAATCTATTATATGGTCTATACACTATAAGGCAAAAATCACCTGAAAGAATATAACAAAAAAATGTAGAGTTTTTTGTTTTACCAAAAATCCCCCACCAGTTTCTTCAAGTTAATGCATCTCCATACAATTATACTCCCTCTGCCCAAGATTAGCTGACACATTTTCTCATAAACTCGTCTCTATTTAGTTGACATAGTTCTATTTCTTTCTATAAATGACATGAATCCACTATCCACTTAACTATAATAGAAAAAACCCACTACCCACTAATTATAATAAAAAAAAAATCATACTACCCACTAACTAATAAAATAAATAAATACCCTACTACCATATAAAAAAATATATAAAAAAAAATTGATTAACTTTGCTTACGACTGTGTCGAACTAAATTTGCACAAAAAAAAAAAAAAAAAAAAAAAAGTGTCGACCTAAATAGGGATAAGGAAGTACTAATTACCGGTTTACATAATACACATTCGAAAATATTGTAAAATTAAGTAAATTTTTTACTTTATTAAGAACAGTAACCTGATTTACTAATCAACCCCACCCACCCCCTCAAAACCAATGGACTGCAATCCAAAAAAAGTGAAATGGTCATATGAGCGGTACCATTCTGGATTAAACTTACCAAACTAGGTATCAAATTGCGTCACGTTAGCATACCTGATCTTGCATTGCGAATTAGGTCATTGTTCAAAATTAAAATTTATTTTCAATGTACATGTGATTTAGTAAGACCTCATTTGTAAGAAATCTCAACTCTCCTAAACACATCGACTTGATTAATGACAAAATTAGAGTTTGGAGATGTAAGCGAGAGACTTTTTAGTCTTTTAAGAATGTGCTTGCATTCAACGCTTAAAAATGTGCCAGGTTTTAACATAGGGTACTTCACAAAAAAAAAAAAAAAAAAAAGAAAATCAGGTGTCTTAAAAAAACGTGGTTTGGACAACAATTTTTTATTTATTTTTTGTTTAAAAACATGATTTGGTCAGGACCGTCAGGTATTACTCAAGTTTTGTTACATTTAGCCGATTAAGCATTCAGATTCAGGTCATCCACCTTCATTAGCAAGACTAACCCTAGCTGGAGTGTGAATTAGGGAGCTGCCATTAACTCATTGCACCAGGTGCCTTAATTGGCTTCCTTCTCTAAAAATGAAAAGAGCAGTGATAGTAGAAAAAGAAGCCATTCATTATTTTCTTCTATTATGTTGCTGTCAGATAATCTTATATTCAAACTTTTCACTTCTCCATGTAGTAAAATTTTGCGACATGCCACATCCCTCACCCAAAATTAAAACACAGTGGCACCAAGGAAAAGTGAACTTACATCAGAGGCATCCAATATCTCACGCACACTACTGCAATGGGCTCCTTCTGTTGCAAATGCATGCAACACCTGGATAAGCAGCATAAAAATTATATATTAGATGATTACTTACAGGAAGAAAATGTTCAAAAGTTGTGTAGCACATCTGCTGATAAGATTAATATTTCACATGTCACAAGAACTAGTTACTAGGGATGTGGCAAAGGGTAACAATGATCCAAAACAATTAGTGAAGTTAAACTTGGGCTTAGAAAAAAGCTCCTTAAAAATTTATTTTAACAGATGAACCAAGATTCAACAAGTGTATATTCTTGTTCAGCAAATAAGATTGAATCCTTGAACACTAACATAGGGATAGTGGGATACACATATATGCATATTTATTTACAGTTATTATATTCAAAAATGACAAATTCAATTATTTTAAAAACAAGAATGACCACTTATTTTTGTTTAGAGAGATAGCTTGAAGCTATTTTAGTTTTTCATTGCATATTTAAAGTATTATTTTTACAAAATGAGTTCAGTTATTATTGTCATGTTATTTAAGGTACTAAATGTTAAGGTTAAACTTGCGTTAAGAGTAAAGAGAATCAAGCTTATATAAGATACTATGATATAACTAAACAAGCTATAAGAGATCAATCTTGCTTATGAGTTCAATTTAGAAAAAGAGCAGCCTCATTAGAGCCGAGTTTAAATGATACTAATGCTCTGCTCAAGCACACTAGTTACAACATAAACTGAGTTTGAAAACATGTTTTAGCTGCTTATTTGAAGGATCAAAGTCGAACTTTAAATCCAATTTGATGATGAACTCAATCGTGAACATGAACATGAGAACACCAAGCTCAGTACACACTGAGAAGTAATCTTGGTCACAAGCGACATTTCTCTAACATTATTAAAATATCAAGTCTAACTAAAGTACCCAAGAATTCATGACAAGCAGATAGTGTGGAATGTGGAGTGCGTAGGATTAAAACAATTTCACTCATTCAGTTTTATAAGATTGGTTATTGGGTCAACAGGCTGATATGTGAGTTGAGGCTCGAAATGAATTATGCTGGAGAAATTAACAGTATAGAGTAACCACAACCTCAACAGCAAGCACACGGCCAATTGATGCTTCAGATTCGTTCCACTTCATCTGTGAGCAAAATCCATTCCTTCCACCTGCTCGCCAGTCAAGTAGACCAAGAAGAACATCGACAAGCCCAACCCTAGCCAAATCACGAACCAATTATGAGAATAGTTATCGAAACTAGTTTGTCCAGAAGAAAAGAAAATCCAAAGACACTGGCAAATATAACATGTCAGTGAATTCACCATAATGAAGCATATAGTAACTTTGTGGCATTTTTTTAATGAAAAAAAGTAAGAAGATAAATGTGGAAAGCAACTCTGAGTCCTTGTGAATTGAGTGGAATCTCATTAATTATCCTTGTCAACCATCTCAAAGTCAAAACTTCAAAGGATATTTCATAATTTGTATCCAGGAAGATAGCCAAGTTTTGTTTCCATACTTTCCAAGGGAGCAGGGATAGGAAGGCAAATTGTAAAAAAGTTAACTACACTCATATTTACTCCCTCCTTTCCATAAAAAATGCATCACTTGTATGGGTACATAATTCTAGGAGAATTTTTGGACAATACCAATAATATTGTGAAAGTAGGGGAGCGGGTGAATAATTTATTCTAATAAAAGGGATTTTCATATCTATTAAAAAGATAGAAAGCCATAAGAGAGAAACAACAACAAAAACAACAAAACAAAAAAGAGTGAGACCATGTCTTATGAAAGAGAATTAAAACTACTATACAAAATTACCATTTATAGAAGTCATGCATTTACATGGGAATGGCTAAATAGGACAAATGATGCATTTACTTAGGAACAAAAGGGGCATATTTTATGAATCAACAACCAATTCCTGAAATCCTTTCTGCCTTAGTTCTTAAGGTTTAAGGATTGTTTAAATAGCTGAACAGATAAAAATTAGATTTATTACATATAGAGAATTGTACAATTCATACAAAAGTTCTATGACTTTTGCCATCTCCCCTTTGCCTGGAGAGTAGGAGACCAAAGGAATAACCACCACCAGTATGGAATCCACCATGCACCAAATCTTAATAGGGACTTAACAATTATTCTTTTGAAAAATTAAGACATATCACACCAAATCAGGTTTCATCTCCGTTAGCTTATTGCCAATATCTTTAAATCCTTATTAAAAAATATATAGAGAATAAATAATTGGAAATTAATATGAATGTAACAAGAGCCTGCTTGATGATGTCATTTCTTTTATACAAATGCACAAAAAGATCAAAGATTAGGCATATGAAGAGACCAAATCAGACAAGACCAAACCAAAAAAAAAAAAAAAAAAAAAGCATATCAGAACTATTTCAGGTAATCTAGCTTAAGTGTTTCAGTGGTCATTTCTGAAATTCCTACAGACCCACTACATATTCCAGAGTTCTCAAATCCTCCCTCACCCATGGAAAAAGAATGGCAAATTTTATAATGTAGCAAATATTTTTCTATGAGGAAGCAAAGTATACTAAACTAATTATAGGCCAAAAGGAATTCAAACTTCAAAAACTTACTTAAGCCCCTGTGCGACAAGTGCATCCCTGGCACGATTTCCAGCAACCACAACACGTTTAAGAGTCTCAAGGGCTAGTATGCTTCCACCTTGCCATCCAATGGCTTTCATCAAAAGTGGAACAACCTGAAGAAAAGGAGTAGAAAGATAGAACACATGAATATGTATATGAGGTCATTGAGTAGTCAGATGAAAGTGTTTAATCATCAGTTATGCAATATCAGAAAATCAGCATAATATGTAAAACAGTCCAGACATGCATAACTCTAAGCTAAAAATTATATCAAGTCAAAGACTGACATTGCGATGTTCCATATTACCCAACCATTTAAATCCCGTGCAATGCACGATTTAAACAATTAATATTTCGCTTATTTGTTCGTAATATGATTAAATGATTATTTTAACCCTTTTTTTTTAACTCCATAGAAAATAGTGTAGTAGTTAGTCCATTTAGGCCCTGTTCACTTCACCTTAAAAAAATAATATTAAGTAAAAATAATTTCAGTTCAGTGAAAATAAGTTCAGTTTAGCAGTTAAGTAAAAATAAGTTCTGATAAGTAAAAATAATTTCAGTTCTGTAAAAATAAGTTTTGTTAAGTAAAAATAATTTCAGTTCAGTAAAAATAAGTTCAGTTTAGTAAACATAATTTCAGTTCAGTAAAATTCAGTATCTTTAAAGAAGAAATAAAATAGAAAATTAGTAAAAATAATTTCAATTCAGCAAAAATAATTTCAGTTCAGTAAAAATAATTTCAGTTCAATAAAAATAATTTAAGTTCAGCAAAAATAATTTCAGTTCAGTAAAATAATTTTACTTCAACAAAAATAAGGTGAAGTGAACAGAGCCTTAGTCATAAAAGCTTTCAGGAAAATGTATAATTAGTCTACCCTTTCCAAGTCTTTAGCTTAAAAGGGGTAAAAAAAAAAAAAGAAAAAAAAAAAAAAGATGATGTCACATATAGTTTTGGTGGGAAATTGTTTTATGAGAAGTTGATACATGTACAATAATGATTTCAGCGGTTATTACTTAAGTTACTTTCCTAAATAATTACTATATTCAAAGAGCTCATTCAATCCTCATTTACAACTCAAATAGCTTTCATACAAAGCAATCCTCAACCCCTCCATCCCCACAACAAACCAAAAAAAAAAAAAAATACATTAAAGACTGTAAGATAGGGGGCAGTAATCCTTCGGAAGTTAAAGCTAGAGCCAGGGAAAACACAACTGAGGCTCCATGCTAGAACTGGCTGCAGCAACACAATGAACTCAGAAAAAGATACTTTTCTTCTTTGCTATTTTTTTTTTTTTTTTTATGTTATTTTACATAGAAAAGCTTTGCCCTAATATATCTGATCCTTGTATTCCTTTCATGTAGAGAACCAAAATTTGAAAATTAGGTTTGATGGATCTGCAAACCAATTTATTCCCCAAGAAAAAAAAAATAAATAAATCCTTCAAGAGGTGTTTGACTCCATAATAACCTAAAATGGATTTTGAATATCAGATAGCTACATTTAGTAACACCATAAACATTAAATTATAATAATCAATCAACATCCATTGTCAAATTTCAACTTTCAACAAAGATTCAGCAAAAACAGGAGTAGAACTTTTACTTACAGAGACAGCTCACCTTTTCCTTCATATAATCATCTCCCTATCTGGAGACCATACCTCATACTTTTTGATAAATATGTATCGCTTCATCTGATTATAAAAGCCCTAGAAAGCAACCTGATGGAGCTTGGGGACCAATGCAAGGACAAGACTATTGTGCTTCCATACTTGCATACACCTATTAATATCTATGTTGACTTGTTGGGCTTTATATTAGACTCTCTTGGCAAGTCTGCTTTATCATGTGTGACTTAGGTTGAGGACACGTGATGTGCTTGCTTGTTATTTTTTTTTTTTTAATTTTTTTTTGCTTAAATATTAACATAGTTTTGACACACTCTTACTTGTGGATATGCTTATTTGATTGGGCTGTTTAGAAAAAGCCCAACACGCCTATTAAGATTACTAAGCTTGGAGTTGTACTCAACTACTGCTAATTGACAAAAGAAAGCAAGCTATGTTGCCTGAAATTAATAGAGCTATTAAAAACTGACCCACCTAGAGATGACCCAATATGACTCCATATCATTTGAAACCAACCCAAACCCTAACACTTGATTTGACAATACAAATATGATTTTCAATATTATATTATAAAGTAGGAGATGATTCAGGAATGACATGCACATATTAATCAGTTAAGAAACTATTCGAGATTCATCCTCCTTTCACGGTAGGGTCATTAAGATCCTTATCACAAGCTCACGCAAAATGGTTCAGAAGTTTTTCATCTATTTCATAAAAACATTAATAGGAATCACATATCACCCTTGAACCAAACTCGTACAAACAAAATTCCTTTTGGACAATAAATATGCATAATTCATTGACATGAAACTCTAATGCATATGATAGAAGACTTAAAGTATACGCTACAACATTTTCTATCCTAATGATCCAAAAGTTAACAGTATAGTTCCTCAACAATTAGAAGCAGGCATAAGAACATGTCACAATATTAGTTAAAGATAGGAAGACATTTCTAAGTCAAAATTTAAATGCAAAATGACATTACATAACAAAAATTCATAATATTGTAGATGATGCACTCTTTTCATTATAAAATAGAAAACAGGCTATCATGCAGCTCTAACTTTGATGTGATGTAATGATGTTATTTGCTCTTTTTTGGGAATACAGCAGAGTTTACCTGAGGAGTTCCTGCACTAGTTGCAGCCATAGCCTCAGCACATGTTGTACTTGCTGCAAGTTGATGCAACACACGCAAACAGCTAAGACGAATACGTTCTCTTGGAGTTTGTTTATTGAGCTGTGATGAAGCATCTTCAGTATCATAACTACCATCCACATCCAAGCTTCCATTTTTAGCATCACTTGAAGCCATTGTCTCTCTCCTTCCTTCATAAGCCATTGCAGCAACAAGTTTTGGCACATACCCAAGGTATCCTACGTGATCTGCAAGGGTAGGATGCACTCGTAGCAGTGATACAAGTGCAGCAGAAAGAAGCAGTGGAAGTTCAGGATCGGAAGCTTGTGTGTCATAATGTGTAGCGGCCACTGACGAAACATACTGGTCAAGGAGTCCTTCTAGGAATCTTTTTGGATTTCTAAGAGGAAACTTTGGATCCTTCAAAAATAATCTCACATATATTCCAGCAACCTGTGACCAATATTGTGAGTTTACTCACGAATAAAATAAATAGATAAACTATACAAATTACATAACGAAAACATGATTGCATACCTGCGGCTCATCTCTCATTTCTTGCTGGCTGGATGCTTGTTCAGGTACATCCCAGTCAATAACAGGGCCCTTCATCTGTTCCTTATACAAATCTGAAGCCATAGTTGCAATTTGTGCAGATAAGGAAGCTGCCATAGCTGGGGTCCAGACAAGTTCTGGTGTCTCAGTTGTTTGATCAAGGACATAAACCACAGCTTCACCAGGACCATCTCTAATTATTGATACCAGACCATCTGGAAAGAATCGTGCCAATGTAATAGCGACACGAGGCCCATGCATGGGCTGGCCAACAAGTCTACCTAACAAAGAGGCTGCAGCCGCTCTCTGCGGCAAAGATATTTCTTCTGTGCAAGGAAGTAGGTATTATTAACAAGGAAATGACGCTTTTGTGAAAACATTAATTTGAAGCCACTCCAATCTTACCTTGCAATGGAAGCAAAATTTCGAGAATATAAACTACTCCACCATGCTTCGCAGCTGCCCATGCAAGTTCTGATGTGCTTGCTAAGGCTGAAAGTACATGAAGAGCCCCTTCACGGCAGCTCGGAGAAGAATGGAGCATTTGAAGTAGGAGAAGAAGACTAGATCCATCAGCAACCATAGCTTCTAAACAGGGAGCATAGGCAGTCAAGAGAGACAGCACATTCAAGCACAGTTGAGATATTCCAGTAGTGGATGCATCAGAAACCGAAAAGCATTCAAATATAGGTAAAAGCCTTTCGTTGGTTGAAAAAACGGAAGCCAAATTTGGATTACTAGTCAGCAGGTTCTGCAACACAATTAATTCCATAAATACAATTTAATAAGGAGCTCACACTAGAATCTTTAGCACAGGAATCTAAATACCTTAAGTGAAGTCAACGCAGACAGTAGTTTTTTCAGCACACTTGAATCATCTTCTTTTGAAACCGTTGCATCAGAAACAATTATAGAATCATCACGACTAGTAGTCAGCTGACCATGTGACTGATCTTCCAATTCATTTTCCGATTCAGACTTTGTATTTTTGGAGGCACTTAGATCTTCAGTACTCGGAAGTAAAGTGGTATGGCTTTGCTCATGTACTATAGAATAAATAAAATCAACAAGGGCAATACAGAAACCATCTGGTTCACTGATCTCAAAATCTGGTTGATCATTGTAGACCCTTAAGTAAACATTTCCAACACAGAGCTCCTTGGATAGAGAAGTATATGTGAATTCATGTGAATCTTTAAGATCATATGAGCCATCAGGACCTTGTGATGTACGCTGCTCCTCAACAAACTTCAACAGTTCAGACCGTGTTGAAGAATTCCATATAATCTGTAATTGAGAAAAAAAAATCTATTAAAATCCTTAAAATATATATTAATACATAAAATACAATTATAAAGAAAATTGGAGGTGCAGTATCCGGGTATTAGAAATTGATAATAAGGCTAGTCTGAAATTCCACTGTGAGCCTCTCAACATCCACAAGCATGTATTCTCTATGCAAGCAGGAGTAAGATAGAGCCCTGGGAAAGACCAGCCTAATCTTGAGGTTCCAAGACAAACTGGAGATGGGCAGCATTACTATCTATCAGGAAAGTTGAAGACATTTCTACTGGGAAAATTGGGTAGTTCTTCAGCAGATCAGCAACTATTGTAATCAACCTAAAAAGGCTCCTTATATGGGCAACTAAAGGGAGCCAAAGGGCTTGAGTGATTAATAAATGCCAGATTATAAAAAATTTGATATTTTTCTACATTAATTCAAATACTGCTGAATCCTGCAGCTCCAGAGATTGCCCTTATATTACTTTTCTTTTACTGGACATATTGGAGTTATAAAATTTGAATTTTTTATATATTAAACCCCCCAAACGGCTTTTCTATTGTTTCAGTGCCTAAGGCGCGCCTTAGTGAATCAATCAAAGCCTAAATCCCATAAGTGGGGTCAGCTATATGAACAAAAAGTGATTATTTCGTAGAGTCATCCACAAAAATTTTCCGCCTCCATCCCTTACGATCAAATACCTCATTCTTATGCAAATCCATATGCTTCATATCCTTCCTAACTCATTCCAACCAAGTCATTTCGGTCTCCCTCTCCCTCGTTTAACCCCTCCATGGTCCCACTTTTTCACTCTTCGTACCGGTGCACCCTCAAGTCTCCGTCTTACATGCCCAAACCAACACAGACGGTTTTCCCTTGGTTTGTCTGCAATGCCTACGACACCCACTTTTTTGCTAATAACCTCATTTCTGATTCTATCTCTTAGATTGTACCCGCACATCCATCTTAGCATGCGCATTTCCTTAACCTCCATAGGCGAATATAATAAACGATAAAAAAAATTTCTCAGAAAGCTGTTGTGTAAGCTGCGACTTGGTGCGCCTCATCGAAATAGCTTAGCCTAAACCAGGGGGGAAAAAAAAGCATGACCCGTAATGCCTCGCGCCTCAGGTACTGTTAAGTTTCACTATCCTTTGTCTTTTGGATGCATTCCACGCCAAGGGACATAGAACCAAAGAATAGAGAGTTGGAATGGAGATATTAAGAGAATTGAAGGTAAGCCAAGTTTGAACTCGATGGCAAAGATATAATAAGGGCATGACATAAATAGGGATTCTGGATTGACATGAATGCCTATGGAGATGACATCTTTGTTCATGTTAACGGAGGGGACACTGAGCAGATTTTTTATTATTTCAAAAAAAAAAAAAATGTAGAGGTCACCTTGAAGCATATTGTTGGTTGCACCTACACAACAGCTTCAATTATTATGGATACAGAAGGCTGCTTACAGTTAAGTTCCAAAATTTTATCTTAAACTCTGTTTAGCTGTTCTTATTATGGATGCAAAGCTACAATTAGACTAAAGTGGAACGATTCTAAATTCTCATTGACATTATTATTTTGACGTCTCAAATTATACACATCAAATGAACATTAAAAAATAACCACAAACATATAACTGTATCTTAGCCTGAGTAAGGATAAATATGCACATGTTTTGGCTTATAAGTTGGTAGTAAGATAGTCATGATGGATAAAGAAAATGGAATCTACCTCGGGGGACTCCAAATTGGAATTTACTTTTGATAATAGTTCTCTTGGTGTTTGTTCCTTCAACATACTAGCCAGCTTAGGGGTTAGCAGAGCCTGAAGGGCAACAACTGTAGCTTCATTATATGGCACTGGAACCACATCTGTACATAGACCACTTAGCCTCGATAGGGCCTCAGATGCTCGAGCAGCATGCAAGTTTTTAGCAACTTGAACACTGGCACCAACGCCATGTGTCTCTATCACATCGGATTCTTCTGCCGTAGAATCATACTGAAGCAACAAAGGCAACAGGTACCTGAAAACCACCACATGTAACTAATTAGTCATCATAGGAAGCTACAAACCTATTCACAACAAAGGTTACAAACAACAGATCTGGATTTCTGGTTTTTATCACGAATCATCCAATAAAAATCGGCACTAATCCAAATTTAGAACCTGATTTCTATTCCATACGAACTTAATGCCCACTTTAAATAAAATGTCATTCCAACACAGCCTATATTACCAGAGTTAGTAGGCTGCGCTAATACAACCAACCAATCACACACTTACCTTCCCTCCCACCACATTCATCTCCCCATATCTTATGTCTCACCTCTTCTCTTAGGGGCAAATATCACTACTCTTAACTAATAAAAGAAAATATGCACTTCAACCACATACCATAGCACCCCTGCCTTTATCAGTGCATCTTGCAGTTCAGATGAAACAGAAAGATGAGCAATTGTCTGAAGAGCAGCATCAACCGCTCCAGGAGTCAGCTCAAGTTCAGTGCAATGTACAATATCCTCAATTAGACCAGATAATTGAAGCATCTCAACCCTAGCAATCTCAAATTGGCTCAAAACAGCAAATGTTTGCATCACATTTGTGACAATTATTGCAGAGGGTTCACTCGCCGCAGTAGTTGGCTGTACAACACACATACAACGAGAAAGAAGAGTTGCAAGAAGCTGTATCCCACCATCCCTCACAAGCTCTTCTCCATTCAAAGAGGAAGATGCACATCTACACAGAAGAAAGCAAAAAATTATTACAAACAGGAAATACAACAGCTGCAATACCTGTAAATTATAAAATTGAAACATAATTAGAGTAGCTGTATACGTGAGGAAAGTAAGCTCAGAGGCTGCAACGAGAAGTGATGCTCTATCAGAAGACAAAAAATTATTATCATCCTTGTCCACAGTGATTGCACTGAGCAACATTGGATATCCAGCATACTTAAATGGTTCTAAAACATTTCCATAACGTCTGTATAAGATACACTGTCCCTTCAATAAAAGCAGCACCCTCCATAGCTGTGGACCTTGCAAACCTTGCATAGAAGCCTACAAAGAGTCACATAAGGTGAACTGATCAAAAGACTGCACAAGCCTTTCATATCACACTTTGTCAAGAAAGCCTTTAAAAAATTTTATACAAAAAAAAAAAAAAATAATAATAATTATAATAATAACATTAAAAAATAAAAGAGAGAAAAAAAAAGATATAGACAGCCACTTCACAAGCAAAGAAGCAGTTCTATGTTTGAGAACAAAAGAAAAAAATTATATATTTTTAAAAGGGGCTTAATATCAAGCCAGGCCTGCAATTAGATTCTTGAATCATCAGATTATGTCCAACCCCATTAAGTATCATGACTAGCATATAATTTTAATATACAACTACAATTTAAGAAAGTTAAACTAGATAAGGGCACCCATATTCAGCTCAATGCATACTGAAAAAGCATAAATCGCATGGCAAATTTAAAATGGTCATTTTTACTCGTTAATAGAACATTTAGTTTCAAAAACAGTTTAATACTGACATGCAAGACCTTCTACCAATTAACCTAGTACATTGTTTATTGAAATGTGGTCATTAATACTCATAGGTTTCAGCAATCTGCTCATACAACAGCAGACAGAGCTAAAAGAAAAAAGAAAACAGAAGTAGAGCTCACTTTTCAGCAAAACATTGAGTTTGACAGAGATGTAAATGTATCGACACAAAAGAAAATGTTGCAAATTGCTTTTAAAGGTACTCAAAAACCATGTAGAAGTCAGCTTATAGTCAGTCGCCAAATTAAATTGTACTCCCTCTGTTCTTCTATGTTCTACTTGGTTACTGTAGGTATGTAATTTTAGGAAGTTTGGAAAAGGTGTGAATGTAAGAGAAAGTTAAAAAAAAAAAAAAAAAAAAAAAAAAAAAAAAAAAAAAGGTGTAAAGAGGTGGATGGGTGTAAGAAAAAATTGAATTGAGGGAGTGTGTGGGAGTTGTGGGATAAGAGGGATAAGATGGTTATGGGGTATGCCTATAAGAGAATAAAGCAAAGCAAATAAAACAAAAAAGAACGAGTAGACATGGTGGAGTAATGAAATGACCTTCCACTTCTTATAACACAAACCATGGTCTGAGCTAGGGGTGAGAAAAATTCAGGGTACCATCCTGGAACCGGAACCTGCTCGGAACCGTGTTCTGGAACCTGGTAATAAAATTGGAAACCTGTTGCAACAGGTTTCGGTTCCGGGTAATAAAAGTTTGGACCCGGAACCTATAGGTTACCCTGTTCTAATAGGTTCCCTATAGGGGGTACACGAAATCGGAACCTATCATTTAAGCCCATATATAAAAGCCCAATATCAAACTTATAATTGAGTAAGCCCAAAAAAAAAAACCTGGCCCTAAGCTCATACATCATTTCTCATATCCTACACCAGTCGTCACCTACCTCTCTCCCTCCTCTTATTCATTTTTCATCTTATTCTTAAAGGTTTAATTAATGGTATTAATATAAGTATTTGTAATTTTGTATTAAATATACTAGAAAATGTTGGTTTGTTGTTATATTTGTATTAAAATTGTAAGCTTTTATTGTGAACATCCATTTTTTTTTATCAAGTAACTATTAAGCTTACTTTGAAAGACAGGATACCCCGTTCGGGAACCGGAACCGCAACAAGTTCCAGTTCCTGTTCCGGGTCCTGAGATTTTTACATCCTGCTACGCTCACCCCTAGTCTGAGCACAGATTGGAGACAAGAAGAATTACAGGCAGCAGTAATTTGAGGTCAAAAAGATATGTTAAGGAAAACACAGTTGGATAATCAATTTAGCATTCCCTTCTTAGATAATGATAGCTATAAATACAATACTTTACATTATTTCAATCTACAATAATATTTCACTCTCCAAATGAACCAAAACACTGGCAAAAAGATCCCCATAGTCACAAACCCAAGGAAACAATAATACAAGCGTCATATTCAAACGGTCAAATCTTGAAGTTGGAGGCCTGTAAGATTCATCCAACAACCACAACATTTTCACAATTTCCTTGAATGGATGGCCATATTTGATTTTCACCTTTCCATTTTTATCTTCATATCTCTCTTACTTATCCTTCTCTCAACAAGGTTGTAGGATCCAACCCCTTTAAAAGGCTCTTAACGGGTGGGAACTCCCTTGTGCGCCCCCCCCCCCCCCCCCCCCCCCCTCTTTCTCCCAGGCTCACACTTTCTTAGGGACTTTACTGCTAATCCAGGCTGAGTTAGACGGAACAGGGTTCCAGCCCATAGGGCCTTCTCCTTACCCCCACTCCCCCCCCCCCCCCACACAACCAAAAAAAAAAAAAAAAAAAAAACTGTTTTAATTTACTAATTCCACTATTTATTTAAATAGATGAACAGTCAGCAGAAAATACACAAAAGTGGACAAGGTATAAATTTTTTATCCTTCTTTTATCACCGGTTTATTCTTTACAATAAAATACTGACAATATCCTATACTCATCTATATTTTACGTATAATAATTGTGCCAAACCCCTGTTGTGAGAAACATTATGGGGGCAACGGAAGCAATGTAAATGTAGGAAGGAAAAAAAACTCCAAAAGAAGTAATGTAAATGTAGGAGGAAAAATAAACCTATTGTGAGACGTGAGGCAGAGGAAGTAATCAGTAATATACACGTAAAACCTTGAAATGCATTATGCAGATCATACATGTAAGTTAACAAAGACAAGTAGATAAAAGAACATTAAATCAAGAGCTACCTGCAGGCGCTCATAAGCTTTCTGGACTGCAAGAAATATTTCCCGTCCTTCAGGATTTTTGTCAGGATGATATTTGATTGCCAACTTCCTATACTGTCGTTTCAATTTTTCTTCATCAATATTCTCAATTTTCTTGGACAAGCTCCCATTTTCCTCAGAAATTTCAGAAAGGTAACTTTTTGAGGAATCTTCAGCTGACAAGTCCTCAAAACTTATCTCCAATATCTTGCAAGCTTCTTCCTCAGAAAGATCCATGGGCTTTCGTGTCAGCTCTTCACGCCACATTGCCAATAATGACTGTAGAAACTCAACATGCTCAACGATAGGCCAATTTGGAAATCTTATCTCGTCACACAAATTCCTGAGATAATAACGATGGCACCACATTTCATCCCTTAGTTCAGGATAAGTAACTGGTGGCATAGGAGCATAATCATAAAGTGCATGGCAATGTTGGGACAACTTCTGAGGAAAGTCACCAAGATGCTGCAAAACCTGTTAGAAAACTCAAAAGCTTTAGGTATATAAAATGAAAATATTACACCTCTCAGACATTAATGATAATGACCGAGTAACATAGTGATAATATGCAGATAACCTAAAGCATAATGAAATATGATAATATCAGATCAACTTCGGGAGAATTTATCAGATTTTCAATGTATAAGTAGTATAAAAAATGCAGTTAAAAAGAAAACGAGCTAAAGCATAATGAAATATGATAATATCCGATCAACTTTGGGAAAATATATCAGATTTATCAATGTATAAGTAGTATAAAAAATGCAGCTAAAAAAATACGAGCTCAAGTAATAACCTGTCGAATGAGATTCTCAGCCCTCATTTTGTGGGTCCATATAATCTCAGGAGTATCAGAATCAGAGACCATAGCTGCAGCGAATGCAGCTGGACCAGAGCGCTCTAATACATATAGCAAGGATTCTGGGAGGAGGCCACCCAAAACACTACGTTTAGCCAATGGCAATGAAGAAGATACAGCTGCTTCTTCCCCACCATGAAATGCTTGATGCACATGGGTCATGTGGAAAAGTTGTGAAATGGAATGAAGATTAGACCCAGGGTAGGCAAGGGCAAAATAAAATGTCCCAGTGCTATAAAGCCGTATCATTGCCTTAGGATTTCTTGTAACAACAGCCTTTAGCAATGCAGCAGCAGCCTCCACAATACTCGGTTCTCCAGAGAGCATAGCCTATTTAACCAATAACAGGTAAACATATTTACTGAGGATTCAGTCAGTGAAGTTTAAATTTTGAAGGATTTAACTAAAATAATATTATAGTGAAATAACTGTAAAACAGTAAATTATTCACAATAAAGCATCATTAAGCAGTATCAAACAAGAAAAGTCAAAGCAGAATGTCCTGGTATGCATCTGTATCAGTGTAAACCTCTAAAATGTTGCACAATTAATGAAGATGGATAGCCAGTGAGGTTAACGTTAGTATTTTAGTAATTCATTATTCATTTTTTTAATTCAATAGAGATAGATTGTTTGCAACCTCAAGAAAAGTCGAAGCAGAATACCATTTTACTGTCATCTATAATGGGGGGACTTGAACGATTTTGTTGTGTGCCTTCTGTTATTAACAAGGAAAGATCTCATCATCACTCACTCCTAGATTCATGTTAAAAATTTGACCAGGAGGTGCATAATGCCACAGCTGGAAGCTTATCAAAAAACTATACCCTTCAATCTGACATTAAAGCTTCAATAGGATGAAGGACATCATTTGGTGTTTGGTCAAAACAAGCCAAAGTCTTAATTTTGAGGACAAAATTATTTCAGCTTTAATTGTCTAACTGAATATTTTCACACACTTGTTTCTCCTGCCTCTACTTCATTTTCTTTCTCTTTCTTGCCTCCTTGTTCTCACTCTGTTCATATATGAACTACATGACTCCAGGTGCAATCTTAAAGCAGAGATATCTTCATACATAAGTATTAAAGCTTATCTTGCACAGTAAAAGTTAAATCCCTTATGAGTAATCAATTAAGTCAGTATGTTCTGTAATTCGATTTTTATCAGTGATTGAATTCTATTAAATCACTCAGATTAATTCAAACAGCTGTAGCTGACCCATGCTGATCTACACCCAAGTAACAGAAGCCTAAAAATATTATAATAGAGGGCAATCCAGAGCCATTCATTAAAGAATATCACCAAAAATAATTCAGAATGTGTAGTTGTACTGAGATTCTACATCTATAGCATCTCATACCAATCTTCCTGATAGATGCCATTCCATGCAATGTTGATAATATAACTATGTGTTAAGCTCATTCAGAGAGGAAAACAGGTAACAACACGCAGGACAATTGCATATGTAGGCTGATAAACATGTATCATACAGATACCAAAATTCACAATAAAGGGGAACCAAACAAGGATATGATTTGAAAAGTAAGCAAAATAATACCTGAGAAATATGCGGAAGACAACGTGGGCTTGATAAGATACGCTTCACCCTAGGTGTTGGGGTGACTATCTCACCAGCATCATCTAGATCAGACCGAGCGGCAACCATGCTATGCAAAATGGACAATGCAGCCTCCCCAACCTTTTTAAGCATATAGCAAATGGAATAAGAAATTGGCACTAGAAAGTTGAATACAAAGGCAAACACTTCATGTCCTCTTATAGTGAAGTTCAGATCTAAAACAAGTTCCAAATAATTTCAAACAGAGGCTAACATTTTCAACTCACAATTTCATCAAGTTAATTTAAAGGCTGATAAATTCATATAAGTTTAGGGCTAATAGGTTCCTATAAACTAAGGGATAATGAGTTTTTATA
This sequence comes from Chenopodium album, assembly GCF_948465745.1. Lineage (NCBI taxonomy): Eukaryota > Viridiplantae > Streptophyta > Magnoliopsida > Caryophyllales > Amaranthaceae > Chenopodium > Chenopodium album. The sequence goes on along the minus strand of NC_137847.1, from coordinate 15,189,519 downwards.
AACTAAGGGCTAATAAGTTGCTACAAGTGAAGGATCAAAAAGTTCAAAATAAGGTTGAAAAAGTTCAGATAAAGGTATTGTTAAAAAGAACATAAACTTATTTTCCTTAGAGTAATCCTTGAAAAATTATTTTACAGGCACATTGAAAAAGTTCAGATCAGGGTATTGGATTAGAATGAGATCATAAGATTAATACCATTACACTATTTCTTGGAAAATTATTTTACCGGCATCCTGGCTTTTATATTCCCCAATTAAAATATATATATATATATATATATATATATATATATATATATATATATATATATATATATAATAAGTGAGGATTGCATGGTATTCATAAATATGGTCATATGATAGCAAATTTTAACACCCTTTTCCCCTACGCCTCTTTGGATTGTCACCAGCACAATCTTCTTGTGATTTCAACTTTAGGAGGTATCCATAGCTAAAAGAGTGGAGAGAACTTATCAACCTTATGACCATTCTTGAATCCTTTTGCCAGTTTACCAATCATCAGGATAATAGATGACTCTTCAGATCTAGTTACATGCAAGATTTTAAACCTCTTTATTTACCTTTAAGGGGCTGCCTGGAATGGGTGTAATGAGAGGGGAAAGAAATACATGAGTAATAATTCTGGATTTTTTAAAAGTTTGGATCTAGGGTAATTAATTAGTGGGGTAACCTATTCCTTTAAAAAGGGGGTTAAAAACTACCCACCTCCCCCCTAACGTAATAATTCCCCTGTAAAAAAACACTCCACTGCTATACTGTATCTTCCTTCTCCCCTGCTATATACTCACCTCCATATCCCTCCACGGGCTCCACCCAATTGAAGCTGTTGACTGCCATAATAGCCGCCCGATGGAACCTGCTAGCCGCCACCATAGCTCATCAATTCCGGCGAATTACGAACAAGTGTCTTGAATCGAAGCCATTGGTTGAAGAGATAGTTGAACAAAAGGTTTTCAAGTGAGGTGATGCTCGTGGCGGTCTCAAATTTAGCAACGACATGGTGGTTGCTGCCGATTGCCATGAAGTGGTGGTTTTTTATCCCAAGCTTGTTGCTAAACCTTACAAAATGAATTATTACTCTCTAAATCAATACTCTAGTAGAATCTACACCATTAGATATTACCCCCTTCATAATTTCTGGAATTCCAGGCATGCCCTAAGAAGGCTAAGGTTCCCCAAGCAGGTGAAAACAGTATTGTGCAATACTAGTTTGAAAAACCAAAGAAAACATGTACGAGTAAAGTGTTTTTTTAGGGAAGAGGCACTGCTCGTTCTGGTGTAGCTATAATGCACTTCTGGCATAACTATAGCTGCCTAGCTGGGTACATGGGTTGTTATTCTGATGTAATACATAATTAAAGGCTTTTTTTTCCTCCAGATTCCTTGCTTTTGATTGGTTTATAACCTCTGATAGGAGCATAAATCCATGAATGTAGAAGTTAAGAGAAGACAAGGCCTACCAAACAGATAAAAGTAGATCTTCCAATCCATCTAAACTCAGAAATAATCTCAGAATCTGGATCCAAAACAGAAAAGACTAGCTGTTTGAACCATAAGTGAGCAAAAACTAAAATGGAGCACCCGTGGAGGAGAAAGGAATATATAAGACAGCCAAAAAAAATTACAAAAGAATCAATGGAAAGGTTTACAACACATTAACACTCGGAATAAACCTACCTGTGTAGGAGTGAGAACTGGCACTCGAACAGCCAGCGCCCACCGAAGCTCACGAATATCACGCAATTTTTTCCAATCTGTCATTCCTGATGCCTGACATTTTGTTGTCCAGTCGATTGCATTCTTTGACCACAACCTTCTAATAGCATCCTTCTCCATTGGCCCAACTTGAACACCATCCTTGTCCATGAGCGTCCATTCTTTCATGGGCTCCATAAAAGCAGTTGCAGCAATAAGGTTAGATTGCAGCGGAATGGTAGTTCTTTCAGAAGTTTCATGAACCACTGTCAGTAAATCTACAGCTAATACACATCCTCCAACCAAGACACAGGCTTCAATATTTGACAAAGCTTTCATCAACACCTGAACAAAGTAGAAATAAACATGTTACACCTTTACCACCCCTCTTCAAAAAAATATTATAATAATAAAGAAAAAAAAAAAACTAAAGCAATCACAAGATATATATAGTGATAAAAAAAAGTATCAGCGCAATCAAACATGTAAATCATTAAAAAGATTCTAACATTCTACATTGGCAAGAGAGAAATAAAAAATAAATAAAATAATAACTGAGCTCTTGACCTTATAATTCTAGAGTATAATAAAGGGGTGCTTTTTTACACCAAGATTGTGGCTTTAAAATAAATGTTTCTTGGGTTTGTTTCTTCCCAAGCAACACAACATTATAGGAAGTAAGAAATCTGCTTTCACTTGATTGGATATGCAAGAAGGTACACCAAACAATAGATACATTATAGAAGTCTTCCAAGCATAATCAAAGAAGGATTTCAAAGATAGCAACTAGGTAAAAACTAGGCATGACATATAGCACAACCAAATACCAAACAAACTCCAACAACATACTGCACGTAGATGGAATTTTTTTTTTTTTTTTTTTTTTTACACTCACAAACTTTTAAGGGGTTCTTCATTTTAATATTTATGCAGTTACTTATCAAGTCATACATTAATTTTGCCTCACACGACAAAAGCTTAAGATAAGTAATCATCCTATCCCTCGAAACACTCAAAAATAAATAAATTAGAGGATGTAGGCCATAACCAAAACAACAAAACCAAAGCTTCAATCCCAAAAAGATGGGGTCAGCTACATATACATGATTCATTGATTCGATATCATCCATAAAGATTCTCTTACTCTATTCGCTTCTACCTAGTGTAGCATGCCCTAGCAAACTCCCTTTCTTCACATCATTATAAGCTCCCTCTATTCAAGTCATCTTTGGCTTCACACGAACCAATATTATTTTAAATCTCCATCATCAAAACCAACCACCATCCACCGTATAAAGCCTTGATCACATAACTGCATCATGAGTTCATCACCACCTTGTTTACAGGGTTTTGAACTGTGACAGCAATATTAACCCACAACATCCACAAACCATACACATTGCCACAAAAGTAGTTCTCTTACAGTTGCATCTGACGTTTAAAACATGACCAAACGTAGCTGGTTTAAGCTGTTGTATCCTAACTTCAGCAACTCACACATCCATCCCAGCATCTAAAACAATTCATCTTCATAATATGATCCCTCTAAAATTCTCAATCATAAGATATCATCTGTCTGATTGTCGTCCCACTTAATTCTCTTTGAAACCTTAAACGCACAATACAGTTCCACAATGCTCTCCATTAAAGCATTCTTCTATGAGTTACACATTAGTAAATATCTTTACTTCTTTGTAAATTCCATACGAGGAACTCCTTACCATCTAATGTCACAACATCCTTGCTCCTTCCCCACCCAATAATAAAATTGCACAACATCCTAAGCCCTCGAGGTTCTAATTTTTCTTCCAACTTAAGTACTTAATATTAATCCAATCATGTTCCTACATTCAAAATTGTAGTAAAGAAGAAAGGACTTACAGGAATCGTCCATAATGTGGTATACCCTACTTCGTCATAGCTCACCAAAGCACATCTCTCGACACCTTGCTTCTGCGTTCTTTGGATCAATGAAGACCATGAGCAAGTCCTTTTAATTGTCTCAGAAGATGAATGGCTTCTATATTAGATTGGCTTGAAATAAACCAAAATTGATGCTCCAAAATAATAATACATTTCCTCTGTCTATGCTCAATCATATGCTCTTCACAATTTACGGTTTGACTCACAAGCTTTATCCTTGAATAGTCTTGTGCATATCCTTCGTTTTTATAAACAAATAACAAAGTAATTTTTCCTCTTATATCTTGGTTGTCTCCAATTCTATTTAATACCTCCACTAACCGTTCAATACCAACCTATTTTAAGTGTCTTTGAGCCTCAATTATAATACTATCTAGCCTAATTGCTATCCTCATTTTCATCAACTCAATGATTCTTCTACCTTTATTTTCTAAATCCTTCACCTCCCTCCATCCATCCTAAAAGTTGGTATCTTGAAGAAGAATTTGTTACTTGTTCACCATATAGAGGTCCTTAGCCATTACTTGTCACATCCTATGCTCCTAGCTATCCAATAAATATCTAATTCACCATCCTCAAAGTCTAGTTTGTCATATAAATCCTAACATATTTTCACTTAGCCTCTAAAACAAATTCTCTCACTATCTTTCTGACACCTTAAAATTTCGAAATAGTTATTTCAGCTCTACATTTTCCAACAGCTAATAAAGCAATTACATTCTCTATTCTACTGAATTGTTGCTTTTACATCTTTATTAGACCATTTTGTGTCCTAGTACACTGGTGGTTTACTGTTCTATTGTCCAAGAAGCTCCATTGCTACTCTACAAATACAATCATCTATCAGAGTAGTTGCACTTTACCCTATTACTTCCTTTGTTACCAAAAAGAAAATGCAATAATTTGACTAGCACGATTTCAATGTTTAACATTAAATACATAAATATTCAATTATTTTTTAATAAAAAAAAAAGTTATGTTATGAAAATTTACAAAAAAAACTAATTCAATAACATTTTAATTAATAGCATTTACTTTCTAAAAATTAGTAAGAAATATGTAGTTAAAGTTTGTATATTAGTGCAAAACTATGTTTTAATTTGCAAAATTAAGACAGCTCTATCTACCATTCTTTCCAAAACAAAGTTGATTTGAGTTGCATTTGTTCCACTTCAACATGCCACCAAATGGATAGGACAAAAGATTTCAAAGACATAAAATGCATGCTCATCACATTGTTTTTTAGATGTTTTGCAAGAAAAGACCATACACAAAGACTAATACTTTGTATATCTTTAGACTGTCAGATGACCAACATAACAATCGATAACTAACAGTTGAAAACCAATGAAATATTAATGGACTAATATGTTGCCTTAATATGAAAAGCACACGTAGCTCATTAGACAAGGGGAGTATAAGCAAGACAGTTATCATTTTATCAACGTGCAACACAGAGGGAATTAGAAAATGCATAAAACGGTGCAGAAGGTAAACAGGACATCTAACAGAGGGTAAGGTGTTAGATCATCCTCTGAATCTGTAAAATAATAGCATATAGAGATATGAACATTGAAAAACAAGCTACAAACCATACTTTGGGGCAAGATTCCCTTTTCCACAAACAACTACTACATCATAATTGCACCATTTACACACTTTAACACATGTATTTCAAGTAAAAATTTATTGTGATATACCACTACAAAACAGAAACAGTTGAAGTACATGTACCTTCAGTAGAAGAAGCAGACGGTGCCTCAAGGCTCGATCATCAGTCCTATCTAGGAGCACAGTTATATGAGCAGTGCCTTCAAAAGGTCCAACAGTGAGGCAATGCTGTTCATAGACAATCGCCATAGCCCGTGCACACAGCTCTCTAACAGAAGACCCGCCTCCACCACCAAAACCATCCAGCCTTCCCATATCACACCAATCATCAGTTTTGCCAAGTTCATCAGGTATAACACCATCCACAGTGAGCCCTACATCAGCATCACATAAGAACCTATGGTATAGAGCTCTAAAGAAAGCAACAGGGTCCCGGAGTGGAAAATCTTGTGCTCTGCCACTATTGCCAATCTCAAGAAGCAAACGGAGATAGTATTGACCCACACAAACTTCTTTAGACAAGCTAGGATACCTAACAGAAAACTCAGAGTAGTTCCATGATATTTGAGGCACATCATTTGACCCAGCCATATTCTCAGTGGTTGAAACTCCAGGAACTATATCTTCTGTACGCTCCTTCTCCACATCCAGATTATGAACCTCTGCCTGCAATGATTCCCTAAGCTCTTGCCGAGTACGTTCATTCCAGATAAGATCTGCACGATTATGATCAAGGCTGAATGCTCGCCAAAACTCAGGCCAGTTAAGCAACAATCTCCCAGATCCAACTGGTGCGCTCTCTACAACAACCTGAGCAGGAGCAGGAACCCCTGAGTTCTGCAGCCCACCCACATTCACATCGGAATCAGCTGAATTTGAAGCAACAGTATCAAAAGGACCATTATTGGCTGATTGACCATCAAATGGAACATCAGAACCTATATGACCATGTTCTGGAGCAGAAGGGGGCATATCAGCACTTAGGTTTTCTCTTGGCTGAACAGGCGTAGAATGCACTCCAGCATGCATCTCCGGTATAGGTCTCTGATCAAGGACCGTATTGGCATCTGTCTGCTTTGCAGTATCATCAATATCATTGGTATCTGCAGATGTCATGAGATGCTCCTCGGTTATGGAGGATTTCACAGTCCGTCGCTTCCTCTGTTGAAGTAGTCGTCTCTGTCTCCGACTGATTGATGTGCTTAATGGATCATTTGAATCTTCAACTTCCTCACAGCGTGTATGTAGATATGCCACAAGCCCTGGCGGCAGGACTCTTGACAATAAATCAAGAGCAGGTTGATAAGAGTCAGCCCAGAGAGCTACAAGCTGTCGACTAATTTCACGCCTTTCACCTACAGGTAGGAAAAAAGCATGCAACAAATGCCTCAACAAAGCACCATCACGCAAAGCAGCATCACGCATGGATTCAGCAGCTATGGCATCTTCCTCAGCTATTGTGCGCATGAGGACTGCAACTGTCTCCCTCACACTTTCGGCAGGATGAGCAAACAAGGCAAAAAGGCGACGCCGTAAGCCAGCAACTTGTCGCAATAGTTCAACAAACACAGTATACTGAGTTGTTTCTCCATGAGGCTCACAAATCATAGCTTCCAAAACCTCAACTACTGCCATAGACAGCAACGGTGAAACTGACATGGGTTTCAATCTGTTCACAAGGATGACTACATAACTGTGATGGGCAAACAAAACTGCCTTTGTATGCATGAAAGTTGCATGCCTCTCCCCTTTGGTGTCAGTCAAAGCACTTGTGTCGCCAGGACCACCACCAATCAATAATGCAACAAGGGTAGCAGCTTCAGCAGCTACGCCTTCAGAACCATTTCTAAGCAGACCCATTATTCTTCCGACAGCCGCGGGAAAAGAAATGACATGAGAAGCTGCACTTTTTGAAGCCAACAATCTACGTAGGCATGATATAAATCCAGTAATTGTCGCAGCTGCTTTGGGAGAAGGTGGGGGCAAGGGTGGGGACTCTGGAGGAAGATTTGGTGTGGCAGGCAACATTGTTATTAAAGCCATCAACGTCACTTCTGGTACATCAATGTTTGGAGGCACTCCACTGTATGGAATACATGCATTGAATTCCCTAATTCTGCGCCATAGCTTAGCTCTTGAACCGGGAATAGAACCGCCTTCAGCAACAGCATCTTTGGCAGCAGCTGCAAGGTGTTTCAAATGCATTGATGCACTTTCAATATCAGCAGCAGGATGCTGCAACTTCAGCAGATGAACTCTCCCACAAGGTGGGTCAATGCGATGACCAGGCATTGTTAATCGTGGTAGAATTGGCACCGCACACTGAACCTGCTCCATTCCAGAAAAAGGCTCTTCTTATCAAAACTATAATGTAGTTTACAATTTCTTACAAATAATAATATTTGTTACTGTAACTTTTCACTAATTAGACTCAAAAGCTGTTAATCAAGAAAGAACACATCTACCTACTTCAGTCTGCAACAGATCACGAACTGCAGCAAGCAAGCTATCACGAGATGTGCTTGAGTAGACCTAGCAACAAAAGGGGTCAAGAGTTGCTATGAATGTGATTATGCAAATGCATCAGCATAAAAAAATTTACAAAATTATCACAAAATTGTACAAAAAACATTGTGTTCTCACATGAATTGGGCAACCATCATTAAATTCAATTGCAAACATCTGTGGCTCTTCAGCGAACCGGACAAGAGCACTAACAGCAGATAATGGACGAACGATGACAGCCTGCACACATCAACATATACTCATGTTGCATAATATAAACTTGCAATTAGTGAAATTTTCCACATCCAAATCAAGCAAAAAATAGCATGCAAGATACCAGAACTCGAGTTCAATTAATACAAACTATACGCAGTAAATTTCTAGAGAGGAACAGCTTAAGGAATAAGGATATTTTTTACTAACTTTGTGGTTGCTAGGTTGTGTTCTTTTTCATTTCCTTTCCCAGATTGTTCTAGATGTGTCTACCCAAAATTTGCCTTCCCCCCCCCCCCCCAAAAAAAATAAATAAATAAACCCCGCCAAAATTTTTACCAATTCAAAGTGCTGGGGTAGATCCTATACATTGGCATCATGGAAGGCAGAGATGGGAGCATCATGTAAAGTGGACAAATCATATGATTGTGGAAAACTGACACAAAATGATTGTTCCCTATCCAAACATCTTTCCAAAATCTAATGGGATGGCCATTCCCAATCTTGAAACTCACAAAAGAAAAAAAGGAGGTGTTTTGTTTCCATAGGGTAGAGGGAATGAAAATAAGAAAAGCATATAAGAAAAAAGGAAAGAAAACCCCAACTTTCACATGTTTGTTAATACAGGAGAAACAGAAAGAAAAGAGAAAAAAAAAACATTATCCTTCTCTCTCTTGGACAATGAAGAAGATTGGATGGCTGTTGATTGCCGCTCTATTGTTGAAGTTCATTTTTGTTGTGGGGAGAGAGAGGGAGAACTACCAAAAGGTTGTGGAGAATGAGAATGGGAAACCTTAGGGGGTGAGGAATGGACACAAGGATGAAGGCAAAATGAAAAGAGGGTAAACTGGTAAAGGGAATGACAAAAGTGACCAACAAAACAACACCAAAGGGAATTTGTTATTTACATTCCCCTTTTATAAAGATCCCACTACTACTACTACTACTATAAGTATCTTACTTATCATCATTATGTCATTTTTATATATATATATTTGAGCTGCAAATATGAATACATTCTGAATCATTCAGGGTTTTACCTCGAAAAAACATGCACTCCTTCTAAAGTAAAACAAAGTGAGCAAAAAATATGGAAGGCATAAGTGAAATTACAATATTTATAACATGACAGTGGACATCCCATGATCATTGATCAACGACACATGTAAACAACATCAGCTGGCTCATAAAGCAGGATATAAATGGAAAATCAATGAGTAGTTTATAAATTCATGAGAACTTAAATGCTACAATATATAGCTTTACTTCCAATTGCATACCTCATAATTATCAGGCCGCCTCTCAACCAGAGAGACTTTTGTCAGTATCAGTTGACGTGATACAGCATCGCCATAATCCCCTAGCCCTCCTCTTGGCCCAATCCCTAAACTCAAACTTGGAAGATTTACAGTTCCATGAGCCGCAGTTCTGAGTCTTGTCACCAACCAACCCCCACAGGGAGTTTCATCTGCTCCAACCGCCTCTTTAGCTGCAGTTTCAGAGAGAGGCAATGTCAAGAAAGAGGGCAGGAGGCAGAATATAAAGTCAAGAAGTAAAGAGATAACACATCAGACGCTTAAATCAGGAAAAGGAAAAGCCTACCCCTTTGCTTAATATACTCGACAGCAGAGAGCAATTGCGAACTATCCACAGAAAGTGATACCCCAACCATGGTTTTTGCAACTTTTGTCTGCACAAATTTTATCAGCAGATAAAATCAGTGAAGTAAGCATTAAAGAAACTCATACAATCAACATTTTTCATATCTCAGAGAGTTAACCCCTACCAAGGGCATCTGATTGCCAACTGACCAGAGATTCTAAATTAAGGTAACAGCAAGAAGCAATCATGGGAAAATGCAGCTAAGAAACCATGCATACCAGGTTTGATATTATCACATTGGTTGATGTCCCAGAAGCAGCTTGAAATGCTTTTGACTTTCTTCCATATAATGGGCAAAGCACAAAACCACCATGCTCACCACCTTTTCTTCCATAGGTATCAGACAGCAGAATAACAGCAGGGGAGTTCATATCTCTGAAATCTAAGCACCAACGAAGGTTCCCAGAATTCAAGTCAACAAGTTCAACTCCGATTGATGTAACCCTTATTTTCTGAATAGAGCCAATGCAATACAAAAAAATGTAAGAAAACAAGAGTACAATAACATTTAAAAGAAAATTATACTCAGATATAAAACAATACAAAGGAGTAACTACAATTATTGAGAAATATCTCCGGGATTATTAGTGTTGCAACTTGCAAGCAAATAGCATTTACTTCAATTCATCATTCTAAAATGATAGGTTGAATTTCTCCATGTAGGTCACTTAAGCTCTAAAGTGTGCTTCTAAGAGTGACCCCTAGATTAAGTATTTTTTGAAACCCTATCATTGAAAAATGTCCATTTAAATGTCTGAATCAGTCGTGGTGAACATAATTCGATTCAAACATTCACAAATACAGCCCTACTTTATCATCACAAATTGCAATTTATTTTTAAGAGGCTTACATGGTTTATGAGAGCTGCATAAGAAAAGGGGGGTTAATAGATACTATGGACCAGAAAGGGTTGATAAAGAGATGAGGAATCATTAAGGAAAACAGGCATTGACCAGCAGAGCTCAGATGAAGGGAGCGAGAATTAATATCAGAAGAGTAGAAGGAATTATTCCCTACTTAGTTACCCTTCCCTTCTGCACTTTTAAGAAACTGGCAAACAAGTTGGGTTAATACCCATGAATCCAGTCTGTTGGGTTAATAAGCTTAATTTTACAGTCATGAAACAAATATAAGATGCCTCCACTAAATTCATCCTAAAAGAGTGATGAACCTAGAAATCTAAAGCAAGTAAAAAGTTTTTTAAAAATATTGCTCTTGCCTGGGGCCTAGCACACACCAGGCCCTTTTAGACAAGTGTTCACTCTTACAAAACCAAGAATCCCTAAACATTGATAAAGAGAATATATGCATGGCGTTAACCAACAGAAAATTCAGGTCCTTAACAGGCTACAAAAGCAAGAATTCACAAGATTAAAGAAAGGCCAAGTCCGCCCAAGTCAACAGATCTACCCCACAGTTAAATGAAAAGTGTATGCCATAAGCCAGTCAGTTCATTCCAGCCACAACACCTATTTTTTTATTGCATTGATAGAGTAAAAGGCATGGACACCAATCCGCCCTATAGAAAAAAGCGACTGTCACACGACGTTCTAAACCCAACTCATGTGGGTGGACCATGGCAAAAAAAGAAAAATATAGCATGCATAGTATCAACATAGTTCATAACATTGACGGCCAAAAGAACATTCATCTTCTAGTCTCGCACCATCGAACCAACGGAAGAAATTTCAGATTTGCAAGTGCAATAGGAGAAATGGAGTATAATTCATCACCTAAACAAAAAATGCAGGGTAGACAAGAAAGTTGCAAGATTTCAACGCAAAAACAAAAAGAATCCTCAATAGCTGGTCACTCCAATAGACATCCACATAAGTACATAATATAATAAGAAGTTAAGCACAATGGAAGAGAAATGACAGTATTTGACCTTGGAATCTAAAATTTATCAAAAGTGTTGAGTTCATTGAAAACTAATGTCATAGTGAAGTCTTTAATTTATCACAAGTGTTGAGTTCATCCAATTAAGCATATAATTGTTTCATACAGCAATTTATCTAACACTCTAAGAAGATATGACATAAGCATATAATTGTTTCATACAGCAATTCAGCTAGATACAATACATAATCAGCTCATAATTCACACTATCCAACAAGAAACCAGTACAATTAACCCAAACTAAGGCATAACAAACCAAAGTTAGAACAATGAAACTTACATAAGGAACCCACTCGGAATTCCGCCTCCGAAGATGAAGCACAGGATACTCCGCCACAACACCAACCTTAATACCCTTAATCCTATACAACTCAGTCAAAATACTAGCTCGAAACCTTGACGAAAACTTTATAGACTTAAACTTCCCCTTCCCATCAGTCCTAACACTCAAATTAAACTCAACAGAGTTCTCATCACGCCCCAAAATCGGGGACGCCCCTTCGAAATCATTCGCAACATCATACGAATTCGTAACCAACAATGTAGAAGGATCAAGCGTTATGATACCCACATTAGACAAGCACAATATCCTCTTGTACCGCCCTCGCCACGAATGCTTGATCACTAAGTACCTAGCCAAGTACTCAGGCTCCTCAGCAACAGGCGGGGCGGAAGACGAAGGCGGCACAGCAGGTTCCGGGTTACGGTGTTGATCAGCAGTGGTGGTGGGTGTGGCGGAATGTCGGCTAACAAAGTCCATTTGTGGAAGGTATTCTAGAGTATGAGTTTTGGGGACATTTGAGCGGAGAAACCAGAACCCTAAACCGGCATTTGCCGGTCTTTGACGAGACTGATTCGCCCCCAGTTCTTCTGATTATACCTCACACGATTAATCTTCTCCAGGTTTATCGATTCACAATTCAACTCAATACAAATTCAATCACCAATTCCAATCCCAATTCCAATTCCAATTCCAATTCGAACTCCACCATTAACAAACGACGATGATGAAGATGATGATGATGATGAAATTGAGGAATTCTTGAATGTTAAACCCGATCAAATTCGATCGAGAAATCAAATTGGAAGCAGAAAATGAGTGATTTGGAAGTGGACGAAGAGGAGAGAGAAAGAGGAGTTGAATTGGGGTTGAAAAGAGGAGATCGACAGTAGAAGAGAGAGAGAGAGAAAGAAGGGCGCCAGGTAAAGGGGGCCGGCAGCGTTGGTGTCGCCAGCTCTGTCGAAGCGAACTATACAATGAAATATTGATGCGGAAAATTGGCGAAGTGGGTGTGCCTTGGTGGTACTAGTGTTGGGAATTTGGGATGATGCTACTAGATTTTTTGGAGTTTGAGAAGGTTGCTAAACAAAAATGTGGAAAGGTAGTTGCAAACAAATTGATGGTGAGAAGGAAATTCACATTATTTTCATGATATATGATATAGTCCTAATAATAAAATACAAAATCTTTTTCGAAACATAATTTTCAACATCTAGTAATCAAAGCTGAACAAAAAATAAATAGTTGGTCTTCAAATACAGTGTCAAAAGTTGGTAAGACCGACTTTATCCAGAGTAATTTGGAGGCGCTACCTTCTTTTGCTATGTCAACAGCTCGCCTACCGAAAACTATTACTAATTCTCTTGATCAAATTAATAAATAAAAAATTTGGAAACAATTGCCAAATAAATCAGCTATACCTATGATCTCATGGGATAAAATCTGTCAACCTAAAGATTATGGTGGCTTAGGCCTTCGTAAAACTAAGACGGTTAACTCCGCCTTTTTAGCTAAACTAGGTTGGAAAATAATCTCTAACCCGAATAATCTTTGGGTTCGTTCTGTCACTGCTAAATATCTAGCTCACAAATCTTTTTTTAATATAGTCCTCAACCAAAGGACTCTTGGATTTGGAAAAAGATTCTTCAAATTCGCCCCCTCCTACTTCATGGCTTTAGATGGAAAATTGGTAATGGTACTAGTGTTCTTTTCTGGCTTGATAATTGGTGCTCTTCTGAAAATTTAATTACTATGCTTAATTTAGATACTTCGAATATCCAAAACCTAGATTTTACTGATCATTTTATTTTGGAAATGAATGGGATATTTCTACTCTTTCTCTTTATGTCTCGTCTAATATTGTCCATCTTATTAAAGGAATCCCATTTCCCTCTTTTGTTATTTAAGATGAGCCTTGTTGGGGTTTCTCTAACAATGGTGATTTTACTGTCAAATCAGCTACTTGGCTTGCTCATTATATCTCTTTTCATACTAAATGAGAATTTTCTTGGATTTGAAAACTTGATATATATTTCCAAAATTGAAAATTTTTGTTTGGCAACTTCTTCATAATGCTCTACCTATTAGAGCTAATCTTGCTCATCGTCAGTTGGATATTCCTTCTATGTGCCCCCTCTGTAATTGTCATGATGAAACTCAAGATCATCTTTTTCTATCTTGTTCTTATACTTCTCAATTTTGAAATGATGATGCAACTATTCGTTGGATTGGTCGGGTCCCTTTAACTACTGGTATTTATTTGCTTTTTAAAGTATTAAAGGGTAATTTCTCTATGTCTCTAAAAAAGGTTATAACTTCTTCGTGGAGTATATGGAAAACTAGGAATTCAATTATTTTTGATGAAATTCCTTTTTCTCATATGGCCATTTTTTCTCGTGCCCAAAAAATTTATCATGAATGGCATTTCCATTCTTGTCTCGACTCTTTGGATACTCCTGCTCTCGCTCTTCCTTCTCATCCTACCCCTAGGAGTATATGTGTCTCTTGGTTTCCCCTCCCCCTGGCGTTATTAAAATAAATTTTGATGGTTCTGTTCGGGATAGTTTAGGGGCTGTAGGCATTGTTCTAAGAGATCATTTAGGAAATAATATTTGTAGTCGTTCTTTTAATATTGGTATGAGTACTCCACTTATTGCAAAAGCTACAACCCTTCGTAATGGTCTTCTTTTGGCACATGCACATAATATTTCAAAAGTATTTATTGAAGGGGATAATTTGCTTATTATTAATATTTTTGCAAGGAAAGGCTCAGTGCTCGTAGAAAATTCAGCTACTAATGGAAGGCGTCAAGGAGCTGATTTGAAATTTCACTTATGTTGGTTCGCGCCACATTTATAGAGAGGGTAATAGAGCAGCGGACTATATTGCTTCTTTAGGATTTTTTATGCAAGCTCACCAAGATATAAATCCGTTCATAGATAGTAAATTTTATTTTTTTTGTTTCTGATAAGTTAGGGTATAGTCTTAAGAAAAGACTATCCTAACTTCTTGTTTACCTTTCCATTTAAAAAAAAATAATAAAATACGAAAAAAAATATGAGAAAAATTAATAAATTGTACTTTGTAATTGATGTGAAATAATAAGTCTATAATGGGTGAATGCTTAAAATAGTTGACATTAGGTCATTAACTACTGTGGTACCTGGTTTTTAGTGGACAAAGATTAGTCTATAAAAGGTTCCACTTAAGTGTCTGATAAGACTTATAATTAAAGACTTAGAGTCGCCACCTTATTTTTATCCGAATAAGGACGGATTTTAAAACAGTCAATTTAAATAAAATAAAAAAAATCAACTGCTAACTCCATAAAAAGAAATAAGGCACAGGGTTCGGGGTTTAGGTTAAGAGAATTGAACGTCTGGAACTCGGCTTCCCTTCCGTTCTAAGGAAAGGGCTCTTACTATTGCGTTGTTAAAAATCAAGTTTTAAGGCATGTAAACCACATAAAAAAAATTAATATAAGGTAGGTCTGAGCACCAAAGTTGCACTACGTACCGATCATAGTGAGATTTTGAATTCACTCACGGATCAAAACCTTCGTAGTTCGGGCAGATGCCGTGATTTAAATAACCAATTCCATTGGGTTTTTAATTTGGGTAGTTGACATAAACGTCATTTTTTTGTAAGTGGGATCTTAGTGATCTTTGACGGATTCACTCATAAAAGTAAAATGAACCACCTTGGTTGAGGAAAATTACCCGGATTAGATTGAAGAAGACAATTCAACAAATGCGTCCCAATTGACGACTTTTTTAGTGGGTCAAGGTATTATTTGGAGTGAAACTGTAAGGGTTCACTGTATAATCTCACTTTGGGTTTAAAAACACTCAAGGGTAATTTTTGTGTTTAGGCTTAATGGAATTGACCAAGTAAAACACGACACCTATCAAGGCCTTACTTCCAAAATAAAAGGGAACAATAAACTATTTAATCATATCCGATTGTCAATTAATCCATCGGGTAATTATAATAGGATATAAGCTTATTTTTATGGAGATGGATAATTGTTACAACCTTATACAATTAAATAATTAATCTTAACCTCATGTTTGGAAATGAGGTCATAACCTTATATTAACTATCATTAATTATTAGGAATAAACAAGCAAAGTTATGATTCATTCTTGTGTCACAAAAGGGTTTGAAATAAAAAGGTTCACAAAATTATAAAAGAAAACAATGTTTGTTAAAACTTTTATTTTTGAAGTCATCTTGAAATAAAATTAAAGTCCTTAAGACATCATTTAATAAGATAAAAGATTTTTAAAACAACGACATTTAGAATTAAAGGCCCTTATTTCTGAAGTCTTCTTTAAAATAAGATTAAAGTTTCTTAAAATAATACTTAGAATTAAAGCTTGTTAAAACTCTTATTTCTAAAGTGATTTTTAAAATAAGATTAAAGAAATTTTAATTAAAACTCCATAAGTTAAGAAGTATATATATAATATAGTGTAATATAGGTTTCATACCACCATTAGTTCCTTAAAATAAATTAATACAATTTTAAAAAGCAATTAAGAGAAAAACGTGCACATTTCATCTCTTTGATAGCTTGAACTAAAAAAATCATTAAAAATCATAGAAAAATCGAAAAAATTATTGTGAGATATGGTTGGAAAGCTCTTGAAAAGTTCTATCACTTGAGCTAAAGAAATGGAACTGGCTCTGGTCGTAAGGGTTGTTTCACTGGCCATCTTTAGGTCGTGGTAAGTAATTCTTTACTCTTGAACAACCTTTGCTTAAACTCTTAATTCCTTAGGTCTTTAAGCTCACTTTAAGAAATAAATCATTCTTTAAAATATACATTAGGCTGTCACATGAATGTATTAATCTTTCATATTTAAAATGCATAAAAAAAAAGATGCAATGCAAAATGCAATTAACCCCCCTCTTTGTAACCTATCACCTCAACAATAGGCTTGGCTTTCTAATGTGGACACTACAAGAAATGAGTCAAATACCAATGGCCAAAAACCATCGGTATCACATTTACCGATGGCAGCCATCGGTATTTGGCCAACGGAAAACCACTCATCGGAAAAGCAAGAAATTCCGATGGAAAAGCTTTCGGTAAAATTGATACCGATGGCAAAATCACGTAGTATTTTTTTAAAATACCGATGGCAAAAGCCATCGGAGTTTTTTTACCG
Organism: Chenopodium album; assembly: GCF_948465745.1. Lineage (NCBI taxonomy): Eukaryota > Viridiplantae > Streptophyta > Magnoliopsida > Caryophyllales > Amaranthaceae > Chenopodium > Chenopodium album. Next base: position 15,172,536 of record NC_137847.1, on the reverse strand, counting down.
ATGGCAAAAAGCCATCGGAATTTTTTTTTACCCATGGCTTTTAGCCATCGGTAAATCGTAATAAAAAAAAAATTAATACCCTACCCCCCACCCCCCTGCCCCGTACCACCCCATACCTCCCCCTACCCTCTACTAACCCTAACAGCTCTCACCTCCGCCTAAACCACCTGCAACCACCACCTAAAACCTCTCACCGCAGCGTCGACCACATCCCTTTTCACCTCCAACCATCGTGAACCACCAGCCACCACTTAAGACCACCAACCACCGTAAACCACCTACCACCACCAACCAAAAATCACCAACAAATTTAAGAAAACAAAGAAAAAATATACAAATTGTAGATCTGAAAAAAAATGAAAAAAACCCACAAAAATGAATCCCATAAAAATCAACCCACAAAAATTAATCCACAAAATCAAAATTAAACCCACAAAAATCAACCCGCGAAATCAAAATTAAACCCACAACAAAAATCAACCCACGAAATCAAAATTACACCCACAAAAATTATACAACAATCAATGAAATCAACCAAAATAAATCAAACAATGTAATCAAAATTTAAACCATACAAAAACGAAAGTAACCCACAATCTTAAAATAAAAATCAACATACCTTATGATATTTCACATTTTTTAGGTTTAAATGGTCATGGTCGAGATTGAACAAAAAAACCGTAAACTTCGATTTAAAAGTAAATGCTCTTGATTGTGATGTCAGTAACCACATAAATTCATAAAGAAAATTAATGGCTCGTTATGGTGGTGGTGGTTTTGATGAGGGAGAAGATGGTGAAAAAAAGAGTGCTAAAATAGGAGATAGGAGATGGAGAGCAGTGAAAGCAAAAGAGAAGGAGGAGAAAAGAGAGAGGAGAAGGGGAGGAGAGGCGTGAGGAGAGAGAAGAGAAATGAGAGGAGAGAGGCGGATTCGACTGAAAAAAATTAGAGTTCCTTAGGATTTTAGGATTACAAAAAAATCCGATTTTTTTTTTTGTTTTTTAAAAAATTACCGATGGCTTTTAGCCATCTGTATTTTTGTTTTACCGATGGCTTTTAACCATCGGTAAAAAATTAAATTTTCTTTTTTAAAAAAATAATATTCCGATGGACGAAAGCTATCGGAAAAAATATACCGATAGCTAGGCCATCGGTATTTCTCTAAATGCCGATGGCTTAGAAAAACCATCGGTAAATTTCATTTTTACCGATGGATATTAAAGGCCATCGGTAATTCCCATCGGTAAATGAGCTTTTTCTAGTAGTGGGAGTAATGAAAAATTTAGGGCTAATTTAGCACCTAATATCGTCATTACCCCTATTGGTAACATCACATGAAAACAAACACACTAGTTAGCATAATAATAATAATTAAGGAAATTAAGAAAGGAATAAAGATAATACCTTGAACTATATGTAGCAATTTTTTGGATAACCCTGCTCACTTATCAAGGATGAAAAGATGATCACTCCTTAATTAAAGTGCAATAAAAGAGACTAAGTGATTTTTTTTTTGAGTTTTGAGATATTAAAGGAAATTAATGCAAAAATAAAGTTAAAGAACTTTTTTTTTGATTTTTGATTAGAAAATAAACTTGAAAAATAAAGCTAAATCTTGAGAAACAAACCCTTTTTTTTTGGTTTTTAATATAGACTAGGAATACATAAGCAATTAAACTAATATTTTTTAACAAGGATAATAATGCTTGAACTTGAAATATTTTTGTGTTTTTTTTATAGGAGTTAAAAGATGATAACAACACTTAAATAAAAATAACAATATCAACTTAATTATGAGATTCTTTTAATAAGCTAATAATTTAAGAATAAAGCTAAATTAGAGAGATTTTAACTAAAGCAAAGATTAGAGGAGAAAAAAAATTAGAAAGAATTTTTAGAGAGAGAATTTGTAGGAATTTTTTTGGTGTCTAAAACTTGAGAATTAGGGGGGTATTTATAGGAAAATAAAGGGGTTAATTTGTAAATAAAAAAAAGTAAATAAATTAAAAATCAAGGATTATTTTGGTAAATATCAAGATTTTGGTAATAATGAGAATATTGATATTAAATTCTTTCGTTTTATATGTAACAAACTTACTTAATCTGTTTTGTAACACTTAAAATGATAAAATAAAGAAAACCGTAATAAAATCAACTCTAATATTCACATAAAAAGGTTCTAAAATGCCATGGTATTACAAAAAAAGAAAGTATATGATCAAGTTATGTCACAACTCAGTAATACTCACATGGTATACGGCAGAGTGCCTAAATTTATTTAGTGACTATTATATTTACCAAGGTATTAAAACAACACTTATAAAATAAATATCAGCTCTGAGATGTCAGCTCTGAAAGTTACACAAAGACATTAGGTTACAATACTAATAGGATTGGACAAAATATTTCAGAGCTTATATAAAAAAAGTAAAAACAATAACCCTTGCCCTTATTAGACAGTACATATAAATTTACCCAAGAACATCTAAACATACGGCAAAACCTTAAAAGTACGAGTATTACAAATAATAACCCTTACTAAAAGTATAAAGTAAGGTAAATCATATAAAATCATAAGATTGACATGGTCAAAGTGAAAATACACCATGTAAAATCATACAATATTAAGTCATACGACATAAATTTCAGGTAGTCAAGAGTAAACTATATTCCCACCGAATGACCTTAAAAAAAAGGTGAACCCTTATCTTGCTTTACTATACTAAAACACAAATTTATATTTATCATAGTTGTAAAAAAAAAAAAGGATAAAAGATACAAAACTAGATCAAAACAACAGGAAAACAAATAAAACAGAAGACCAAATTCACGTCGGCAACGTAAATTAACGTAACGGAAATTACTATTTGGAATAGTGTCAAATAGTGTTTGAATTGTGTCAAATATTGTTTTGAATAGTGAAATGCAATACATGACACGTCTGAAATCCAGCTGTCCCAATTAGCGTCAGATAAATATTGATGCAATTGGTCCAAATTGAAATTTATTGGATACAATATTAACCGTGGGGGATAAAAAAAGGTGACGTTATTTCACTATTGACAATTGCTTATCAAAACTGACGAAAGAATACACAAACTAGACTGAGTAAACAAACCATAAAAAATAAAAAATAATAAAAAATAAAAAATAAAAAATAAAAACGTGAATGTCATAACTCATTTTTTTTTGGTGAAATGAATGTCAGATTTCATAAGTGATAAGAATTCTCATAAAAGCAAAATATCATTGAAATGATACGAAGCACGATCCCATTTTTTAGGAACAAACACTATTCATCTATACGTACAATTATACATTTCCATCCATACGTATCCCTCTTTTATTCTCATCCATACAATTATCCTTAGATAAATATCGATGGGTTTGGTCCGAACTTTATATTTATCGGATCAAGTATTAACTACAAAACAAAAAGACAAGGACATTATAACAAGCGTACATAAAAGGAGGTCCCTTTAGCACTACAACATATACTACCCATTTAGGTGTGGGGATGTTTATCATTTCCTATATTGGTTGGGCATGAGTCTTTAGAGTAGTGGATTTTATAGCTTAGGTAAAGTGGTCATATAATAGAGTAGTGCACAAATCGCAAAAATCACTAGATAAAATAAAAAGAATAAAACTTACTCTAACAGTCTAAGTGAACATACGATATACTTATTATACTCTAAAGGAGTAAACAATGCTTGTTTATAAAGAAAATGACATATTCCCCTGGCGAGACAAAAAATATTGTACTTTATACTACACGATTATTGTACATATACGTATAAAAATACGGTCTAAAATACTTACTTTTTACTATAAAAAGAAATTACCCTTATCCAAAATCTCCACTCACCACTCACCACTCACCACTTAATTCTTATCTTTTTCCATCTTCCTCCTTACCCGAAAAAACCAAACAAAAAAAACACTATTAAAACTCGGCCACCATGTTTCGAGAAAACCAGGAAGATCAGCATGTCTTCATCTTTGAGGAAGACATGAGGATGATAAGGGTGTACTTCATGTACATTGTGGGGCTAGTGGTCCTCCTAATGGCTGTATTAATTTACTTGTTAATCCACAAGTAAAGCCCGAAAATTACTTCGGTGGAGTAGGGTAAAAATACATGTAGTGTTAGCTGTACTTCTATATTTTGTAATTTAGTAGTTTAGAAGTACAAATTGTAACATGTATTTTGGAAATTATAAATAAAAATCATTATTATTACTTGTTTTCTTCGTTTTAAATAATAAAACAAACGTCATTAAGTTTATAAAATATATTTAGCAAAATAATAATAATTATTTGCAAAAAACGATAACTATAATAATAAAAGATAATTAATAGTGATAATTACAAAAGTAAGATCAAAATTTGGTGTCTACAACTACATTTATCATATGAGGAATGGAGAATGTCCTAGTTTTTTTTTATTATTTTTTTTTTATTTAAGACAGTGGTTACAATGAGAAGACAGCAAACTAAACTAGAAAAGTTGTTTGGCCTTCCCTAGCGACTACAGACTCGTTACTATGACAACAATGACATACATGATTACCCAATAAATAATTACAAACACTAACAAACTTCTTTCGGGGACGGTCGGAGAGGGCCGGTGATTGGCAGGCGTCATTCCTTCGCTTCATACCACAATGACATATACATAAACTTTCTCTTGTTTTTGGAACTAGAACCAAAGACGGCTTTTTAGCTTATAGAATAAGTTGAGGCTCTTCCCTTCACAGTAGATTTTCTTATCCTTTGTCCGATAGTGGATTTCATTCTCTCTTTTCCACTATTAGTTTGGCTAGTTGCATCCTTTAGCATATTATCTTCGGACTGTTCGATCTCCGGCGGAGCACGACCTTCACTTTTTTCTTCAAATGCTAGGTTGCTGTGTAATTCTAGTGAAAGATTGACCTCTGACTTGGGCGGAGGATTCATCTTAACTACCTTTTCTGCTCCCAAACTCAATATCTTCCTTGGAACAACATCACAGGAGATTATTTCACTTGTTGCTTGAACTCCAATTTTAAGACCGTTGCTTTCCTAGCTAAATACTTGATTGTGGGGGGTCTCCATCAAGATATCTATTTTTTGGTGAAGGTACGAACCTTCATAAAAGAGTTTGTGTGGGAATGATACGGACTGTCCTAGTTGATTTATCAAATTAACGTACTGTAATTCATTGGTCTAGTGGTGTTATTATAATATTGAGCAACAATATATGATTGTGCCATCCCCTTATTTATCCTTATTACTTGTTGAATCAGATTCAACGTAAGGTTGGCGTTAACTTCATCTTCTTCATCTCACATTAACTCCATTTAAGAAGCTCAAGCTTTTTTCTTCACCTTCATCTTCTTCATCCTCACCCACCTTCCATAGACGACACCAACACCTTCCACCATAATTTTTAACAGCTTCGCCATCGAATTTAGCACAAAATCCTAAGAAAAAGGGAGAACTAGAGGGCATGGTCCACCTCGAAAGGGTGGGGGTGACGTTTTCCTCCATTTAAGTTGCCCTTGAGCCTGAACCTCTCCATTGAAACTTCTAAAATTTTCGTTTAAACTCTTCGAATTCAAGATCCTCCATTATTGTCGTTCCACAAGCTTTAATAGTGTTAACTTCTTTTATATTTGAAATTACAAAATTACCCATGTTTTAATGCAAGAACGGTCTATTTACCCTTAGATAAAAAAAATTTATTTTACCAAATAGATCAACTCGTATATTCTCATTATAGTACATAACTTGTCCATTTTATTTTCATACATAGTTGTGAAATGTAGCTTACAATTTCTTTTTTGTACAACATTTATGATACATAAGGTCATGTTCACTTCACCTTATTTAATCTGAACTGATGTTATTTCTATAAACTTAAATTATTTTTGTTGAACTGAAATTATTTTTACTGAACTGAAATTATTTTTACATATTCTCTATTAACTTTTCAAAAAAAAAAATACTAATTCTCTATTATATTTCTTCTTTAAAATTACTGATTTTTACTGAATAGAAATTATTTTTACTAAGTTGAACTTATTTTTACAGAATTGAAATTATTTTTACCGAATATTTTTTTTAAGGTGAAGTGAACATATATAACCTCATTGTCTATTTCATTTATAACCTTTTCTTTAGATTATTTGACCTCTTGAATATACCAAGGTTCTCAGACCACCACAACTTGCATCCCAGTGTGATACTTATTTAAGTTTTAAATATTCATATTTTGATTATAGCATTTTATTAGAATATTATATGATATTTTTATAATTGTATTTATAGTAAGGGATAACTCACCCTTTATCAAAGGTGGACTATACCCCAATTTTACCACACAACACAAATCTCCTTTTTATCCAAAATCACACAAATGTTTTCTTCTTCCTCTAATCACCATGCTCCCTACTACCAACCGATATACTCCTTACCCCTTCACCTCTGAATATTTGAGAAAATTAACACTATAATTAATTTTAGGCATTAGTAGTTTTGTTCATGGCAATGATGATGTTCATCATCATACATGCTGGGATTTTTACGACAAAAAGAACAAAGTGCACGTGGTTTTCATATTATTTTTAAGTTTTTTTTTCAATTCAATAGATTATAAGTGCATTTGGTTAAAATGCATGTGCATTTTGTAATTATCAATAATAAAGCTGAAATTTGATTAGATTGAGTAAATATGATTCTTTTAAAACACACATGCATGCATGGAGATGGATAGGTACAGTCGATCACGGCTACTAGTGATGCTGGTGGTGGTCAGCTGATTATGCGTGAGGGAGAGTAGAAGGGGAATCATGAGGAAAGAGGAGGAAAGGAGAGAAAGTTGGGGGGTACCTTTTTGAAATCAATTTGTCCAAAAGTGTGAGATTTTTCATACGATGGGGTATTTATAGCTTTCTCCATCCTAAATCGATTAGAAAACAATTGTGTTATTAATGAATGAAAAGACAAGTTTGCCCCTCTACTTTTTAATAATAAAATATACTAAAGCTTACTTAAAATATTCTAAGTAAACCTTATGAAATTTTAAATCATAATTTAATATATGTTTTCCGCATTTTTTAAATAATAAATATTAATGACTTAATGGTATTTAAAATACATATTATAATTATTAAATTAACTTGTAAAATGCTTAAAACTACAGGGTATTACATCATACTTTTTAAAGTTAAAAACCTCCAAAAGTTTCTCCTTGTAGTGTCCATCTACAAATAAACAAATTTAATAGTCTTATCGCTTAAAAACCTCCAAAATTTTCTCCTCGTAGTTTCCTTCTACATAAATACAAATTTAATTGCCTTTATATAAAAACTTAATAGCCTTATTAGCTATTCAAAAACACGAACCTAGTTAATTATTTTATAGGGGAAGGGGAGAGGTGAGGAGGGCCCCCTTCAAGCAGACTACTTTACTAGCTTGAATTACAAGGGATCATTTTATAAGATTTCCATTTGCGTTGTGACCTCTTTTCTGCCCTAAGAGCGAGTGCGACTCTTGACAGAAGTCACACTCGTAACAGGAGAAGACGACCATTGAGGTAACCGCCTGAAGCCAGCATCCCTAGGCCCGCTGGCCTCGTTCTTTCATTCAAAAAATTGTGAAATATGATTAATTTAAAAGGTTCAAATTTAAAGGGTGTTAAAAAATGGTATCATTTAGGTTTCTCGTAGCCTGAGTTAATGTTGGAATCTTCATATCCTATTGTCGATATTAGAGATTTAACTTATATTTTTGATTTTATGTAAAAAAAAATTATAATTTTATAAATAAAATTTCTAAAACTAAATTTTTGTTTTTTTTTATTGAATTTTTAATTAATTATTACTTTTGCAATTAATTAACTCTAATCATGCTTACAGTTAAATACCCACATTATACCCCCTTTTTTTTCTGCAAATTCATTGTTAACCCTCAAATAATAATTTTTCATCTCTATTCTCCCTTGTGTCATGAGCTTCAACCATCATTGTAGCCAATTCACTCAATTGTGCACAATGTTGAATAAGGGCATAATATGGGAGAAAGTAAAGATATCTAAGCCCAAAAAAGGGTTCTTTGTGTTGGAAATAAAGAAAGGAAATTCAAAAGGTTAAATATGGGCGCCCGATCGGGCTGGCATTGCCCGATCGGGCGCAAGAAGAGTCGTAAAATTCTGGAGCTCCGCCCGATCGGGCGAGACTCGCCCGACCGGGCGCGAGAAGACGTCTGGAAAAAGGGAGTGTCCTCCCGATCAGGCGCGAGTTTGTCCGTTGGACTCCAACGGTTCCCTTGGATTCCTTTTTTTGGTTAATTTCTTGTAACCCCCCATTTAAGAGGTTGATTATGGTGTTTTAATCACCATGATTATTCTAATTTTATTTTCTTATTGATTAAAGAGATTCCTCCTTGATCTTCCATCTTCTTCAATCTTTTTTATAAATTGGAGGTTATTTTTCTGATCAAATACACAAGAAATACATATCAAACACAAGCTTGCTTAGACACATACTCTATATTGGGCATAAGTTACTTGGCTCAACCTTCCACCCAAAAGTGCCTTTATGTGGAAGTGGTGTGTTGGCCTTAGGGAACGTGCCGGTGAATACAATTATGCACCCCGATTGCGCCGGAATTTTGTTTTCAAGTCAGTGAATTTGTTTCACGATACATCGTGCTCTTTCCATTGTCTAAGATTATCTTTTCGATCTTATTATTTACTTCTTATTGTAGCCTTGAAATACATCTTATTTTATAACAATTTGAAAACGAAATTATATATTTTCATTGGCTACTAATTGGGTATTGATCGAAAGATTAAATGTGCAAAGAAAAATAATTTTTGAAGAAAAAAATCTGTTCACGTTTTTTTGGGAGCAGTCCTGGAAATGGTCCTCGATCGAAGGTCAATTGTTCTCCGTTTGGGCTGAAATTTTGGGATCTTGTTCAAGACTTATGAGGCTTCATTTTCAACGGTTGGATCGTTGATAGCTGCTCACGTTTGAGAGTTATGGTTTCAAAGTTGAGCTGCATTTTTGGAGAGGAAATTTGGGCGTACTACGGAGAATGCTCATCTTTGGCACTTGAATTAATTCAAGGGAAGTCTTTTCTAAACTAATTTTAATTTGATTATGCTTAGCATATGACTTTAATTCTAATAATCATCTTGGCAAATATATGAGTTGTGAATTTTGGCATTATAATATTAGATGATTATTTTGTCCATAATGTAGTATTTATTACGTGGTTATTAGTTTATAGGCTAAAGTATAATCCATGCTATATATGTGTGATATTACATGGTATGATTATTTCTATGTCTTTGTTCTATGCTTGTGGTTTGAACGTAGTATTTAGAAATATGTTAATTGGTTTTATTTACCAATTTGTTGGTTTTTTGAACATATGTCTTGTTTTGTTCATTGAGAAAGTAAATATTAGGCTATTGCTTTAGATTATTTTCTTTTAACAATATGTTGAGTACCTAATGTTTACATACCTATGTTGATAGATAAGTCATGGTTAATTTTTTTTTACTTGTTAATTTGTAGGATTTATAAATTTTACCATGAATCATGTGTTATGTTGAGTGTGTTACCAAAGATTATTGTTTTTAGCAAATATATACGTTGATATATATATATGTCATGCTTGTGGGAACTTTGTTCATGCTCATAATGCTTACTTTGCATACTTCTTTTCAAGGACTTGTGTTAATTCTATCAACTTATTAAGTATGAGAAGTTTTTGAATGAGAATTATGTGATTATATATTTTTTGATGAGTCATACGTGTATTTTTCTCCATGTATAGGAGAATATCATCATGGTTGTTTTTGTGACTCTTAATTGTGACATATATCTATATTTCTTATTGGAGAGTATATATATGACTGTACTACTTCTATTAATTTTGCTTTTGAAATTCTTTTGATGGCTATTTTAATATATATTAGTGTGTTCACTAAGTTGTGTTAACCTTGTGATGAATTTTTTGAAGTATGATAATGTTTGAATTATTATTTAATTTAATGGTTAGATTATTTTACTTCTTTAATTGTCCACCTTAAGAGAGAGTTTTCAAGAGTTATTAATTCTTATTACATGTTTTGTTCATTCTTGTTCTTACTTGGTTCAATTTGGTTTAGTATTGGCATTTGTTTAAAGTATCATTATCGATTTCTTTATGTGTGGAAAGTGATTCTTAAGAATTTTATTTCTTTTGATGTTATACCTAGTAAATCTCCACATGATGCCAATATGCTTCAAGTAAAGAACATGGATCCAAATGTGCTTCAAGAAGCTCAAAAATGCTTAGTGGATGCACAATTACTACAAGTGGTAGTCATTTGGTTTTTCGTTATTGATCGCTAAGGTAAATATTAGAGGCACTATGGAAGTATGTTCACATATTCTTTTCTCCTTTATTAACTATGTTTTGAATTTAGACTTAACTTTGGCATGTGAGGGTTATGATTCTATCTTGTAGTAATTTAGTTCTTATGAGCCCCATGTGAAATGTGTAGAGTTTTTCATATCTAATTTCAATACTTAGTGAAAGACCTTTGTCGTCCAGTGTGGGGGAAAGAGTAATATGATGAATTGTGTTGGACTCAAAGTCTTGGTTTGTGGAATATCTTAGGTTGTTTTTGATGATCCATGACTTTGTATGTGAATGTTGGTTTATCTCCATGCACCATAATGTTGAATTATTTTATGTGATTGTTGGCCGAATCATTGAATTAGCTCCATGTACCACACTATTTGGCATCCTTTACTATTATAATTCGGTTTTAGCAATTTTATGATTATGCCATGTTAATACATATGACAAGTGTTTTGGCTATGCTTATTGGATTTCTCATGTCTCTTGATTGCTATATTTTCTTCCGTGTATTTATTTTGTTAATTAAGTGAACAAGTTGATTACAAGAGGAATATGAGGCATTAATATTAGGTCTTTCTATTATTTGATGCAAAGCATGAAAGTGACTAGCTATGCTAAAGTTCTTATTTGTTTGCCTTGATTTGTTGTCTTGATACCTTTATGTTTGAAGAGTGTTTTCTTAACTTATTGAATTGATGACGTGAATGATTGTTTACCTTGGAAGAAACTATTGAGGTTAAGTTAGATCATTTCTAACATGCATGCTTAGAGTTCTCCAATCTTTTTATGAAGTATGTTTCTAAATATTTCTTCCAAAGTTTATCCAATGTCAATTCACTAAGTATTGTTGGAAATGTTCAAGGCTAAACTTGTGAGTAAAGGTTACTTTAGTTTTCTTGTCTTAATGAAACAATATAGGTCTTACTTAGATGACTTATTTATCTTGGATCCTTGTCCTTGATGATAAGTTTCCTTCTAGTGGTTGAAGTTTGTTAAGCCTTCTAAGTGGTGACCTATGTAAATTAATTGGAGAGTTCCATGTTGAAAAGAAACGTGAGTTGAAAGTTCAAGTGTGAGTTGACTTAAGTTTATTACCTAGAAAGTGGTACAAGAATTTGGTTAGTATCTTGTGAGGATCTAATACTTGTGATTAAGTTTGCTTCTCACTACTTCCTTCAAGGTAATATATTATTTGTTGTATGTCTACGATGTGAGTAATGTGGTGGTGTTGAGAATCACATGTGATTTGTAGTTAACAACTTTCTTGAACTTCTTATCTTTCCAATTTTGTTGAGCAATTTTCATGATTTGGGTTATGACAATATGTTTTATTATTTTGAGAATAATAGTATCATTATGAGTTTTTGGTTCTTTTCAAAGTGTACGTCATACATGTTTCGTGATTGGAAAGAATTTTGCGATGATATGATATTTGTTGTTCATGTCATCATTTGAATGGAATATGTTTTAGCATGAATTATGTTTACTTTAAGGAGGTCTTAAAGTATGTCTTGAGTGGAGTATGCTAATACGTTTAGCAATGTGATAGTGACATACATTGCATTTTATCTTAATATAGCATATATTTTTGAAATAGTTGAAGTGTAATATTTTACAAATTTAATAGTGAATGATTAACGTTGTTTAAACTTGCTTCATCTTTTACTAAGTATCTTTTTAGGTACGAAGGTTGTGAAATAATACACTAACTTTCAGGAAAAGTTGTTCAAAATTTCCAGAAGGCAAGTGTTGGTGATTGATGGTTGATGAAGAAAGTTCACTAATGCAGCTATGTTATCTTCGAGGATTGGACTTGATTATGTTTTGAAATTTCAAGTTTTGGGTTGTCTTGTTACTTAATTCATCAAACGGTGAATGTGACATGTTTTCTAACCATTTGTGCGAATTAAGTTGATATTGGCAACATGCTAGTTTTCCTTATTGGAAAAGTATTCTAGCAAAAATAATTTAGCACTATGGTAAGGAAATTTTGAACATGTAACAATCCTTGATAACTTGTGGAAATGTCGAGGGGGATAGGCCTTAAGCCCATGTGGAAAAATTAAAAGCATTACTTTCCTATCCCTATGGCATGTGTTGTAATGCTTGATTGAGGTTGAGCTCTCTTGAGTTCTTAATGGATTAATAAACCATTTAGGTTGGTGCTATTTGAGACGCACTTGATTGATCCACCGTTTTAGGTTGAGTCCTGACTCTTAATGAATCCAAATGTTTGAGTGGACGCACTAAAACTTTGGAATCACCGTTGTTTATGATTGTTGTGAGGTTGAGCATTAAGCTCTTAATGAATCCATGGTCTTGTGGGGGTTAATGGCTACAATGTAGCATTTGTTAAAGTTCTTAGGAACATGTTTTAACCCCATTGACTAAGTGCTTTTGAGAAGTGCTTGTGATTCACTATGCGGTTGTGAAGACTAGCCATCTTCTATGGAAAACTTGGGCGGATTTCCTAGAGCTTCCACTAGACCTAAGGTGAATATGCTTGGCTATAAAAGAGCATATCTCTTCGCGGAGTTCAAGTAAATTTTTGGAGTGATGTATGCGTTGTGGGGGTCTTGCACTAAATCTTGGAGTTTCAAGGTTCGTCCAGTCCATGATCAAGAGTCTTACGGGTTTCAAGGTTTGTCCACCCTTAGACTTGTAGTTCATTTCCTCATTTCACTAAGCACTAGATTCAAATTACTTATGTGATATTGTGATATCTAAGTGTTATGTATTGATCTCCTCTTATGCCCAATATGTTGCTTATCCTCATCTTTCGTTGGCTTTTCTTTCCTTCCTTTAGTGGGGGATTGTTGGAAATAAAGAAAGGAAATTCAAAGGGTCAGGTATGGGCGCCCGATCGGGCGGGCATCGCCCGACCGAGCGCGAGAAGAGTCGTAAAATTATGGAGTTCCGCTGCCCGACCGGGCGAGACTCGCTCGATCGGGCGCGAGAAGACGTCTGGAAAAAGGGAGTGTCCACCCAATAAGGCGCGAGTTTGTCCGTTGGACTCCAACGGTTCCCTTGGATTCCTTTTCTTGGTTAATTTCTTGTAACCCCCCATTTAAGAGGTTGATTATGGTGTTTTAATCACCATGATTATTCTAATTTTATTTTCTTATTGATTAAAGAGATTCCTCCTTGATCTTCCATCTTCTTCAATCTTCTTTATAAATTGGAGGTTATTTTTCTGATCAAATACACAAGAAATACATATCAAACACAAGCTTGCTTAGACACATACTCTATATTGGGCATAAGTTACTTGGCTCCAACCTTCCACCCAAAAGTGCCTTTATGTGGAAGTGGTGTGTTGGCCTTAGGGAACGTGCCGGTGAATACAATTATGCACCCCGGTTGCGCTGGAATTTTGTTTTCAAGTCAGTGAATTTGTTTCACGATACATCGTGCTTTTTCCATTGTCTAAGATTATCTTTTCGATCTTATTATTTACTTCTTATTGTAGCCTTGAAATACATCTTATTTTACAAAACTTTGTTCATTACTATTCCCGTAAAGAAAAAAGTTGTTGATCACTATCCTTAAAAGAGTTTAATTCATACGAATACTTTTAATGGACATGGATGGGATTATGGGGCGAGATGGATAATTAGATTGTGTAATTGAAGTTTGTTAATTCATGTGAAGCTTTCTTAGTGCCACTTATTTTAAAAGTTATGAAGAAAAGTGTGTGTTGCTAATACATAAGATTTTTTTTTTAAACGGGTAATATATAAGAAATTGAAATAAGTATAAAAATAATTAATAAAATGGAGTAATGATAAATTAGCGTCGTAACGTAGTAGACAAAAATAGATAAGGACTAAGCTAATTAAAAAAAAAAGTGTGCGCCAAAAATAATAATAATAATAATAATAATAATAATAAAAAAAAAAAAAACAGACATCGAATTTTAAATTGGAAAAAGTTATGCTAGCTAAACAAAACTCAAAAATAATGAGAAATATCTCGGCTTCCTGAGTTAACATGTCCAGAGTTCTGCCCTCTTAATCTTGGAGATGTTTTCAAGGACTCTTGTAGGCGATAAATTTCCCATAACTGTAACCCTTTTTGTTTCCAAGTCTATGTTGAATGATGTAACCCCTGCTAATCACCAACATCAAATTTAAGTTGTTTGAAAATCAATAATATCGATAATATATTGTTTGATTCATGTGATACAATAAACACACATGAGGTAAAAACTCATAGTTTATTTAACAGGTGTATGCATCACGGTATAAAAATACTATGTTCTTTGTGATTTGGGATTTCTTAAAGTTAAATTAATATGATAATAAAGTACAATTAATATGATATGGTTATATTAACACGTAACATGATGATTAAATTAAATAAGCTCTATTTTGAAAATGATACCGTGATAAATTAAAAATAGTATGAGGATGAAATAATAATAATTTAAGTTCAAGAATATCGGAGTATATGTCAAGATAGGATAGGCCCTCTTTTGAGATTAATCGATCATAATACATAAACATGTTTTAAAATTTACATCCAAACTGTGGTTACATTTTTTATTGAATAATAATAAAGAAAAATAACTAAATCAACTGATCGAGTACTACCATTGTTATTTTTGTCATGAAATAATGCAATTCTAGAAGGATCAGGCGGTGGAAAAACAGTTGTGGAAACCCTTATTATTGTCGTGAAAATACATAACATTCTAAGGCCCTGTTCTTTTGAGCTTCTGGGCAGAGCAGAGCAGATTTCAGCAGAGCAGAGCAAAGCAAAGCAGAGTATAACAGAGCAGATTTCAGCAAAGCAGAGCAGAGCAGAGCAGATTGAAGCAGAGCAGAGCAAAGCCGAGCCGAGCCGAGCAGAGCAGAGCAGATTTCATTATTATTATTATTATCATTATTATTATTATTATTATTACTATTATTATTATTACTATTATTATTATTATTATTATTATTATTACAATTATTATTATTACTACTACTACTAATACTATAATGATAATAGTAATGATTTATTATTGTTATTAAATATTAAATATTATTATTATTATTATTATTATTATTATTATTATTACTACTACTACTACTACTACTACTACTACTATTATTACTATTATTATAATCATTAAATTTTATTATTAAAAATTAATTATTATTAATAATATTAATATTATTAAATATTAATTATATTATTATTAATATTATTATTAAATATTAATTATATTATTATTAATATTATTATTATTAAATATTAATTATATTATTATTAAATATTAATTATATATTATTATTATTAAATATTAAATATTATTTATTTACTATTATTATTATTATCATTAAGTATTAATTATTTATTATTATTATTAAATATACATTATTATTATAATAATTCAATATTAAGTATTAATTTTAAGCAGAGCAGAGCAGAGCAGAGCAGATTGAAGCAGAGCAGAGTAGAGCAGAGCAAATTTCAGCAGAGCAAAGCACAGCAGAGCAAAGCAGAGCAGATTTCAACAGAGCAAAGCAGAGCAGAGCAGCTCTAAAGAACGGGGCCTAAGAGACTTGTTATAATATATTAATAAAATCCAAGTTTATCTCAAAACACATCTCATCTCACAATCCAATTTTTTTCTTTTGTTTTTCAAGTAATAATTTTTTTTTTAAATACAGTGACACGAAAATAAACATTCCTTAATGGTGTCAGCATGTTTTGTTTTAATAATATTTAATAGGTATTGTAACGGAAAGTTAAAAAATATTGAAATTTCATGAAATTTAGTTAGATGGAAGTTAATCGCATTAGTCGGTTTAGACAACACTTATAGACCCTCCATCCCTAAAGTGTTTGCTCTAAAATCCCCTATTTATTTATTTTTATTCATCTTTAATAATCAATCAAATAACAGGATATTATTTTTCTTATATTATTTTAATCAAAATTTAAATTATTATTTTATACTTCCTCTATTTGAGTATTTTATGATGAATTACATTATTTGTATTATTCATTTAATTAACTACAACACCTTTCTATTTAACTAGTATTTTATAATTTTTCTCCATCACTAACATCACTTGTACTAGAAATACTATTTTATTATTTCTCTATGCCATTAACTCCATTTATACTGTTTTTATTTTTTAATTTCTCTTTCCCAGGCCACTAATAATTAATCATACTCCCACTTATTATAAAATTTAGACTTTTATCGGTATTCTATTTTTTTTTTCCAAAACTTCGTGCAATGCAAAATATTGTGATTACTCTAAAATGGAGGGAGTATTTACAATGGATCAACCAACCCACATTTTTTATTCACCTTAATCAATCATATCATATAATACCATGTCTATTTCTTTTATCTTTTTTTTTTCCCTTCATAAAAAACCAAAAAATAATTAAAAAAAATTGCAAATCTAGCTTACATGCATTATGCCTTTTTTTTTTATATATATATGAAACATGTCATCTATCACGATTACTAATGCATATATTCAATCGTTAATATGTTCAATTATTGATGTGTAAAATAATAAATATTAATATTTGAAAAGTACAAATTGAGATAAATTTAATAAGACTATGAAAACATAATGTCTTTAATTTATTTAGATGAAACAAAATGTAGTGTAAAATAGTGCAATTTTCAAAGTGTTTAGCTAGAGAGAAACCGCGAAATAATAAAACATCACTTAGTATTGTACATTTGTGGATTTAGAGAATAGAAACAAGTGATCGAAGTAAAGAACATTCCAATTCCCATTGCTGAAGAATATAAAGATCATTACTATAATACTATCTATGTATTTAATTAAGTGCATCACTTTGACTAATACACATGTCAATTCACAATTTTGACCAAATATCTCTTATTGTCATCTATTGATAATTGATAAGAGAGATAAAAGATTGATAGCATGAAAATATGCAAATCCAATAACCTATTTACAGAATATTAATAACGAAATGAGAGTAAAATACAAATATCAAAGTGATGCAAAAACAAGTAGTACAAATTTAGAGTAAAAAAGGTGGGCAAAAACCAAGGTTTGATGTAAGTGATTATTTATCCAATAGGTTTAGGCTAAATACCTTCCATCTTTGATAAATGTTTCTTGACTTTACCAGCACAACCTTGACAATGGAGCGACACTCTTAGGACCACCACCTGTTTCCATATTACTTTCATTAGGATTTTAGCACCAGCATTATTGGACTTTATATTAAAATTCATGACAAAACATTAAAATAATTGATGTTAACATCTATATCTATACTTAGTATTTAAAAAAGCAAATCAAAAAAGACATATGTCATCTTTCTATTACACTTCCCTATCATCTTCTTCAACTCAATGTGTCACATGTCGTTTTATATTTTTATTTTTAATTATACAATTTTTCTTAACTCTTTCATTAAACACTTTATCTTCATCTCCCCTCTTTAATTCAACCTTTTTATTTTCTCTCTTTGATTTTAGTCCCTCCATCTTCTTTCTATTAAGTCTCATTTTAAATTAAAGTCCCAAAATTTTTATTTCTTTAATTATGTTTTCAGTTACATATTACACTCATAATTATTTATTGGTATTTCCTCACTCATCTCTCAATGCAATTTTCTATGAACAAGCCGTGCATTGCACGGGCCAGAAGGCTAGTTAATAGTTAAGTTTCGAAATTTACACAGAAATTGTAATGTAATTATGACTTTTTAAAAACAAGCCTTCAAAAAAGTATTTATCCGAGAATGTTGCTTAATTACTTCGTACACGTTTTAATTAGAGTGTTATAATTCACGCCCATTAGTATGTTTATTCAAAAACGCTACAAGTGAATGTTACCAAATTTGAACAATGCAATGATGTGTGACTGTGTGAGTGTGGTTGTATTCTTCTGTAACAACATATATGTATGCATTTTTTCTCCATTTCTTTTTTAAGAACATGAAACACTATTAAAATGTAATTAGATATACTAAATTCTTACTACTAAACTACTTGTATATTATATTTAGTGTTATCTATTGTTTAAATTAAAATATTATTAAGTAAGAATATATTGACCCTAGTTAAACAACATGAAAAAAGAACCATGGATTTCTTTGGAGAGTCTATTATGTACACTCAGGTTCATTTGCCCATTCAATCAATAAATGAGTAAAAATATTATTTATTTATTTGTTGATTAAATGAGCAAATGACCGTACATGCGGATGTATATAACAAATTCTAATTTCTTGGAGGACTAAAAATACAATTACAATGTTTACTATGACTACTTAATAGGTAATTTACTAAATAAGAATAAGAATGATGTACAAGTAAGATTGCCAATTCTATAAATTGTCAGTTTCAAATTTGTTGATTCCTTAATTACTTTTTAATATTAATTGAGTTTTTATTTAATTTTTAAACCATGTATTTCCACCTTTGTTTAATTTTTTGTTTAACAAAATCAGAGATGAAAAAAAATAATAATAATTAAAAAAACCCTTGTGTCCATGTTATATGAAAAGAATAATAGGCAAGGCATTGTTATTAAATTTCAAATCATCATATTATTCATTGCAAAATAACCTCTAGAATGTAGATAATCAACTAAATAAGGACATCACGACCTAGAAATTGATTTGTGAAGTCCAATCTTAATTAAAAAGTGAGTTCTCTGAAAATATTAGTTAAGAAAATATAAATTAAAAAAAAAAGGTTGGTTAGTTTCTAGGTAATTCTACATTACTTGTATAAAATAAAAATAGGTTTTTTTTTTTTTTTTTTTTTTTCCTTAGATAAATATTTTCTCTCTTTTTTTTTTTTTTTTTTTGAATGGGAGATAAATATTTTCTTTGTTTTCTATCAGATGAAACATTTTAATTTTCACGATTTTCGACTTCAACCATTAACCATTTTAATTATCAATAAGAAGCTAGATATATATTATAAAATTTTGATTTTTAAAATATCAAATTAAGACATACAAATAATAAATCTAACCAACATGCATACATGACTATGCTTCTTCAATTCTCATGAGAAACTAATTAAAAATAAAGATTTTATAGTGTATGAATAATAATATAATGTAAAGTTTATAGTTTTTCCATCTTTGAAAGAACCTACTCTTAAGAAAATAAGGATGGAATGCTAATTATAGTTTTTAATGAAGAATATAATTAGCATTCCACCTTTAATAATAAAAAATAAAAATATAAATAAATAAAAAAAAAAAAATCAACTAAAATTGCAAAAGAAAAGTTTAAAAATTTATCTTAAGAAAAGCTACAAGTCTAGAACTCTAACCTGATATAAGTGAGTTGCACCAGAAGAACAGTTTTTCAAAGACTTAGGCGTTTGTTGTTGGTGAGAAACTGATGATTTATGATCACCTTTAGCTTTAACCTTATTTCTATCATTCAATGGCAACAAATTCTCTCTTCTTTTACTACCCTTTACTAACAACCTTTCTTTTTCAGATGAATCATCAAGAAGCCTAGAATACCTAGCACTATTACCAATCCTCCCATTACTCTTACACGGCACGATTACGGACCTCATATCATCCGGCATACACCCTACAGCCGTGGATGCCGGTGACTGGCACATAAATCCTCTCCTCATCCTCACCTTACTCTTACTCATATACTTGTACTCGTACTCTTTATTCTTGCTTATTTCACCTTATTCTATATTCTATATTGTATTTGTAAAATAGAATAATGGAATACTAGTGAACAAAAAGTTAACATGGTGTTTTAATGACTTATCTAACAGAATTGTATGTATGGTACATTGGTACATACCTAAGTGCCTTGTTTGGTTGCGAAAAAATTAAATTAAAAAGAGTGATGAATCAAGCAACAATTAACCCTTTATACTATGAAGTCATTTTCAAAGGCTTAAATGTTATACTATACTACTGTTAGAATGTAATTAATTTTCCTTATCAGAAACTGTTGAGTTGTAAAGAAACAAACAAATTCTTAGGCTATTATTTCCTTAATTGTAAAATGAAACAAATTTTTAAAAAATTACAATTTTTTTTGTTAATAGTCATTGTCTTTTCTGCAACAATTTTTATTAATGAGTATGGTAGGGTCTTACTACTGTTATATCTGCTATTCCAAGTACAGGAATGGATCAAACAGAAGGTGAAGGTTGTAAGAGTTACTAATACTAGCTATTGACCTTCAGAACCAATCACATGCTATGTATATAGTACTTGATTCCTACATTATGATCTTTCTGTTTTGTCGTTCTGTTCGTTACACTTATCTGTTTGTGTGCTCCCTTTGTTCGAGATTAATTGTCAAGTTGATAGTGTAATTTGAACTAGTAACAATGAGACCATATCCGGATGTAGGTTGTATTTTATATGTTGAATTATATTTTCATGAAAAGGTTCTTGATTAAATGGAAAATTCAATGTATTATGGCCATATGGGGGATATGGGATATATCATACTTATAATTTTAGCTATTTTATTAAACCCTTTAACCAAGAAAAAAAAAAAAAAGAAAAAAAAGGTACTTCGTATTTTATTAAAGATTTGATGAAAATAAACTCTATTGAAATGTTATAGTGTTTGCAACATAAGCCTTATCAATTTGACAAGCCCAAACACATATTTTGTTAAACATTTGGGCCTATCTCAATCCTTAAGCAGTTAAGCCCAAACTGGCTATGCAACTCAATAACTTACTCAATCGTTAATCGTAGGGATGAGCACAAATTTCGGATACCCAGTCTTGAAACTGGAACCGGTTAAGATCCGACGGGTCCGGACCCGAACCTGTACCACTGGTTCTGGTTCCAAAATTTAGGAACCGGTAGCAACCGGTTCTAATTCCAGGTCCAAATATTTTGGACCTGGTACCGGAACCAACAATAACGGGTACCCGGTTACTGGTTACTGGTACTGGTTTTTTTAACCTTAGTAGGATTTTCTAATACCCAGATAAATTAGGCTCATTTATTAAAAACTCCAATATGCAGAAAAACCCTAGTTCATTTTTCATTTTTCATTTTTCATTTTTCATTTTTTCAACCACCACTTCATTTCACTCTCTCTAGCTCTTTCAATTTCCAAAATTTAATCCCTCGATCTCTCAAAATCTCAAGTTTAATCTTTGTTCATCGGCGTCATACACTCTTCCGTGGTCATCTAAGCGAATTCGAGGTAATTTTTGTTTAATTATGTTCGTTTTACTAGAATTTCTTTTTGTTTATCAAGTTATTTTCGTTTAAATTTGTTCATCTAATCTTTGTGCGAAAATGTTCATGTGAGATTGAATTTTTTTTTTGATATTTAGTTGTTCACCTTTGTCCGTTTTATAATGTTTGTTCTAATTTGTAACAAAATTTGTTGTTGATGATTTGAGGTGAATATTATACGAATTTGCTTAGTATATGATTAGATGAACAAATTTAATATCAAAAATTTGTTATAATTATTAAAATATACGAGATTAGATGAATATGTTTGTGATTTGAGTTGAGAAATTTTGCTTAGTATAATTATTATACGAATTTGTTTAGTATACGAGGTGAATATGTTTGTTCTAATTTATTACCTTCTTTCTGATTAAAATTTTATGCTATATTAATTTTCTACTCACTAATTTTATTTTATTTTTATTTTATTTTTGTTTTACAGGGAGTTAGAATAGTGTGGTTTGTGCTTGGATCCATCATTGGATGAATCAAATGGCTTGGAGCTTTTATTATTACTTTTGTACTGTGTAGTGGACTTTTATATTAGTTGGTTGTTTGTATAAACTTTTAATTTTATGGAACTTTTTCGGGAACTTTTAATTTGTAATTTATATGTATTTTTAGCTTTAATGTGTACTCCTATTAATAATTATGTGTGCTATAAATTAAGATTGTACAGGTTGTTAAAAGTGCGGGTTTACATTATCATAGAAACATAGCAGATTAGCAATTTAGTAGGAACAAAGTAAAAAAAAATGTTAAAAAAAATCACCGGGTACCCGGTCTTGGAACCGGTTCCATCCGAATCCAATACCAGTTCCAAATATTTAGGAACCGGTATAACCGGTTCCGGGTCCTGATTTTTGGGACCCGGTGTAACCGGTTTCGCGTCCGGGTCCAAAGTACCCAACCGGGTACCCGAGTATGCTCACCCCTAGTTAATCGTTAATAGCAATTAACTTGTCAAAAAAAAAAAAAGTTAATAGCAGTTAAGCCAATTTACGTATTTATGAGATTGCCATAAAAATGAACATTTACTATAACAAAAATGAACATTTTCTAACAAAATATATTTTATAATAATTTTGTATTTCTCAATAATCAAATGTTCATTTTCATTCAATATGATGTTCATTCTTATAAAATAAATGTTCATGTTCAACCCGTATATATAAAATTTTTTAAATGATTGATCTCTACATTTAAAAGAAAGAGTTATCGTGTATAGATAAGAGAATATATATTGTTATCAAATATAACAAACTTAGCCAAGATCAACCAAACAAAACCGCAAGAGATCTAACCTTTTAAATGAGTGAAAATAAGAATGTACCGTGTAGATCGACAACTAACCAAATATAAAATAGACATGTTGATATTGATGTGTAAGGTAGTGAATGATACAAGAAATGTTTGCTTGTCGATAAAGCTAGCTAGTATTTTCATTCATCCTTTTTGTAGATCACAATAAGGCTTCTTTTGCAACGTTGTTATCCCTGATAAAGTGAGCATTATTAGAGATAAACAGATAACTATAATATGAAGCAATGATGTATAAATGACTTTCTTCTATGTTGGTGGTTTTTGTCTCTTTCACCTTTCACCTAAATGGCCATAAATGATAATCGAGGTCGACTTCTACTGGTGTACTTAACGGTATTACACGGTGAAGGTTAGTTTTATTTGAGATTTTTTTTCAAGAGCTAGGGAAATATATATACATAACTAGTGTTTGGACTCGGGCAATTTTTAGAGTTATTGCATTAATGTCATGAACTCATGATCCATATCCTTATTTATTACTTTTGATAGGATAACATTTAGTATGCATATTAGCGATTAACATTTTAGTACTTAATTAAACACGAAGTTGTGTGTATAAATCCTATACAAACCAAATTTTAAACACACAAAATAAAAAATAAATAATAATAATAATAATAATAATAATAATAAATAAAAAAAAAACCTCAATCAGAAGAGAATGTCGAGTGGCACACAAACAATTTAGGGACGCTTTTAAATTTAAAGATATAAATTTATAGTATATAATGATTCGATCCATTAATAGTGTATAAAATTAAGGCCTTATTTAATTAATTTGATGTAAAATGTTTTTACAAAACATGTTAAATCCAATTTTTTCTCATTTTTCTTTGTTAGGTTTGTGAAAGAATGGAAAACAATTTTCTCTAAAATGAAAAATTGCATCCTTAATGATGAAAAATATTTTCCCCTACAAAATAAGAAATCACATTTTCCTCTTTTCTCCTTACCTTCTTTTTTTTACTTTACTATCATCCATTTTATCTTTTTAATTTTTCTTTGTAAGAAACTAAACAAAGAAAAACTAATTTACAATTACGATTTTTCTTAAATATATATTTTCGATGAAAATTAATTTGTCGTAAATACATCAAATCAAACCAAAACGGGCCCAAATGTGCATGTCCATCATCCTCTCCTCTCGTTTGTTAAGGTATATGCTTCTCGGTCAACCAATCAATATTCGTGTTACCCAAATTCATGCCATTGGATTAGTTACTCACAATATCAATTTATGCAGATTGTGTTTTATATCTCTATAAATAGTAAATGCTACTTCCTTTAGTCACTTTTAGTGGACATGTTTCTTACAGATTGTTCATAGAAAATTGCATAGAGAAATGATCAAGGAAACATCAATAAAGCATTATGGGATTAATGTGTAACCAAAATCATGTTTAAAAAATTAAAATTTTTGTAACTTTTATTCAAAATAAGGCCTAAAAAAAGAATTAAAGGACTAAAATTAATTAGAGTAAAGGAAAGTGTTGTATTGAAGAGGGGAGAAGAAGTATAGTTGGTTGGGATTATTGTGGTATTTAGGGCCTGTTCACATTTACTGAACTGATTGGAGCTGAACTAAACTGAGTTGAAATGAATGTTTTATGAGAGAAGAAAATTAGAACTGAACTGATTGGAACTGAACTGAACTGAAGCTGAAGTGAACAAGCCCTTAGTACTTCGTAAAAAAATTATAAGTTTAATGAAAGAGTTAGGAAAGATAATGTAATAAAAAATTAAAATTGTAAGAAAACATGTGGCACAGTAGGATGGAAAAAAAGATAGGAAAGTGTAATAAGATGAGGAAATGTGCATTTCTCGGTTTAAATTTTTAAATATAAGTATAGATTGTTAATTTAGATATTCATCGATTAACTAAACTTCTCCAATGATCAATTAGGTTTTTTTTTTTTTTTTTTTTTTTTTTTTTTTTTTTTTTTTTGACATGAATGATCAATTAGCTAGTAAAATTATAAATGTAGAAACTATGAAAATGTACAATCAATTCTAATAGGATTTCACATGACTCTAAATCAAAGCATGTCATTTAATAAAATAAAAAAAGAGGATGTATATTTCATTAACAATTTGTATAACCTACAATAATGTCAAACTTTTAAACTAAAGTTTACCGATTTAATTTGCCATACAATTGATTCACACAAATTGTGGTTTGTTGAATAGAGTAAACTAAGTTAGGTACCGTACCATGCACGACATTTTCACTGTTTATCATTAGTTTCACACTATACTGGATATAGCCTGTGTAATGCATGATTTTTTTTCTAAAAATTAATTAAATCTCTATTAAAATTATTTTTCTTTTATTTATGTAATTAGTGATGCTATCTCATTTGTTGATATTATAGTTAAGTGACACTTGAATTTATAAAAAAAATCAAAGTAATTTTAAAAGCATTATTCATTTGTTCGAGAACATTCAAATCATCAATTGTTTGTTGTTGTGCTATCGTAACCTTTTCCCCAGTGTACGTGATAAAAGTGACGAACCGAATTCTTCGTTCCCTTTCGTGTTTATTCCCTAGCGGCGAATTCAAAACTTTTGGGCCCTATGTTTTTAGAGTGACCGTTCAATTTAAACTTTCAAATATCATTTGTGAATTTTAGTTACATGGTGGTAATTTTATAATTCTAATATTAAAAATAACTCTTTTTTTATTGGTCGAATAATATTTTGGCTATTTGAAAAATGATAAATTTATTTTTTTATTAGTTGATATTAATACATTGACTTTTTCATTATTAGAATTATTATTCTAAAATCAAAGTTTAATAAATTGTAAACAATTCTTTTCCGTTCATCAAATATTTAGATAAAATCCAACATATCAAATGATTTTTTTTTTAAAAATAAATTTAAAAGTTAGATCAGTATATGATGTTTATTTGACCTACGTGGCTAAATGTAAATTTTCAAATCTTATTGTTATTCGATAATTTTGTTTTTGATTTTTTAATTCAAAAATAAAATGTGAGTCTCTTCTTTCGTTATTGACTTAAATAAGTTATTTGCTTATGTGGCGCTCCAAATGCTCACAAAAAATACTTACTTTATTGTATATACTAATTATTTGCCCAAGTAACGCTCTGGTATTCACTAAAAAAATATTTTTATAAATTACTCTAAGTTTGTACTTGTTTATAGGTTTACATTGAAATATCTATTAATTTATGTTATCAAATTATTATAGACGAGACATGTTAATATAGAATTTCGTTGTTTTTGTAGTTTGCTGAAAAATTATACACGGAGTATGAATTTAAAATTGAGTTAGAATCCCTTTCTTTAGTAGGAAATGAACAATTGATTTTATAGATTAACGAATGAAGATTCAAGGAATATAGAAGATATCCTAATCTTAATATATAATTAAAAAAAAAATTAGTTTGGTGATATTCTTTACGCAATTTTTTACTAATTTTTTACTATGACTCTACGTTGTTCGGTATTTTTCATCCATCTTTTTAAAAATTTATCTCACCTATCTTATTGTTGTAAAATAAGGAGAAAATATAAGAGATGGAGAGAGAATTAATCTGCGTGTTTATTCCATAGAGTAGGTGTAAACATCTGATTGTGTCTCCCCAAAAACCAAACACAGTGATGAATATCTTTCACGTCATTTGATTATCAAACAAGGTGAAACGTGAAAAGTCTAGTGATGCGGTTGTTTCAATAAAAATACTTCTTTTTGTTTTCGAAAATATTTCTTTTCTTACTCTATTATATGCGTACAGTCCAGTTTTGTTTGGTCCATCATGAGGGTCCAATAATGGTGTAGTTGGACTGGGCTCGAAAAGAGCTTTTCAATGATATATTATAAACCCAATTCCGATGAATAATGAGGAAGTTATGGCCAAAATACTAAATTGAGTTTGAAATGAGTTTTATATACGGCACAATGATCAAGTGGAGGACTCATTAATTAATATTCATAAAGTCATTAGGATTGACTTTAATCTTCTAGAATAATCTAGAAGGTGATCTTAAATTCTAGTGGAATTAGGATTAGTAATTATATCTTTTAGAAAAATAAAGAATTTTATTTGGAATAAAACAAGTGTTTTGAAAGATTAAATCTGATTTTAAAAGATAAGTACGGACTTTAATTAATTTAATTTAATTAGATTAATGACTCCGTATGGCTTGGAGTTAACGCGTGAACCATCGCGAAACGACAGCTTCATCGCGCCGCGATGGACCCTGTCGCACCTCGCGCCGCGATGGGAGTAGTTTTACTTCGAATCGAATTCAATCTTTTTCTGATTGTTTCGGGGCCTTTTTCTCTATAAATAGGGTCGTATTTTCCCTTTTTTATTCATCAACAATCATCTTTCTAATTCTCTTCTCTCTCTTGAGCTAAAGCTTACTCTTTCTCCCTCTTTCTAAGCCTATCCTTTTCAAATACAATATACCGCATTCACAATACTTAGACACACATAGCCAAGTTCGAAGTTACCTTCGCCCTAGACGTGAAAGGTTGATAATTTCTGAGGGTTTGGTCCCAAATCCCTATTTGAATTATTTAAATTAACTGTTTGTTTTATATTTTCCTTGAAGTTACTAACGTTTGTATTGTTTTGATAGAAAGAGATACAAGGCAACAAAGTAAGTTGTTTTATTGCTATATTTTTATAGAAAGCATGCTTAAATTATATTGATTCCTAGTATCATGTTAGGATGTTTTTATTGCTATCTAGTATCATGTTTAGGTTGCTTCCTATTTTCTTCTATCATGTTAGTATCATGTTAGGGCTAAAGCTTTGATCTTTATTGTTTAGTGACATGCTAGGATTTGTTATTAATCTTGTTAGTATCATGCCTAGGATCTTGCTAATAATATTATGCTTTGATGAGATTATTATGATGATGATTTGTTTTTATTATTATGTTGCTTGATATATTATTGTTATTGCTTGATCATGCCCTCTCTTGCAGGATTAAAGGAAATTTGTACTTAAAATCACGCTTAATAAGATAATTAATAATTTTATTTAGGCTAATATGATTTTAATTCAAGTGATCGCCAATAATAGTTTTGTTTGTGCATTAATATTCAACCAACATAGATTACACAGGTTTAGGGTTAATATATTGATTGTATGTTAGTCAGAAAGCGCACATGAATATGAGAAGAATAAAGTAGAGGCCTATTTAGGGCAGGTTCAATCTCTTTTAGGTTGGATTTGTACCTTCATCCCCGAATATCCAGTCATGGTTCAGGACCACTATGGAATTAGCGATCTCATGGATCGTGAAGGGGTGTAACCTTCACCCTGTGAACGGTTTACAAGTTCCTAAAACTTGTTGGCGACTCTTTTGCTCTAGCTTCCTTCCCTTTGGATGCCACCATACTTAAGTCTATGATCACGGTGGGGCTCAAGTGTGGGATGCTTGAAATATTCCCTACAGTAGGGGATATATATACAAATACATTGTTAGGGTTTGCTTTGAGAATTTTAAACCCTAGATTTAGAATGTTCCGGAGAGTACAGGAATATATAGACATCCACAAATATTTCATTACACTCCCCCTTGGATGTCTATCATCGAAGACTATGCCTCATTAAAACCTTGCTAGGAAAAACCCTGTGGGATAAAAAAACCTAATGAAGGAAAGAGTACAACATTCTTCGTAACACGCTCGGGATGCTGCCTTATTAAAAACCTTACCAGGAAAACCCAATGTGGGACAAAATCATGGTTAAGGGAAAAAAAGTGCAGCGTGTATTTTCTCCCCCTGATGAATACATAACTTGAGATTATCTAGTGCAGCAATGAACCCAATATAGCTAGGTGTCTTCTCATATATAGTAGAGTATCATTCCTTGCTCTTCAACCCTCCTAGTTTGATTTGCATCTTCAAGTAGTGTCTTCATTTCACCATATATGGATTTATCTCTATATCATTCCAAACCTCTGTTTGAATAAAGTTACTTTAATTTAAAAGTTAAACTTATGCGATTACGCCTTCTTCTGGAGGTCGTGAATAATAGAATTGAAATTGATGGTCATTATTTGATCAAACATTCCTTAATGGCAACACATAATATTATTAATGTTGCTCTTCAATCTCGTATGAATTAATATAACACATGTAATAATATACATTGATCATGGTTCTTCTAGACCATAATAAAATAGTCTTACGCATAAGTATCCCTTTGATATTCTTTAGAATATTCATAATTGACATGATAGTTCTCTTACAAATACAAATAGTAATTCTCACTAACATTCATATGCTCAATCTTTAGGTTGAGATGTCAATGATGTAGTCACATAGACTAAAGGTTTGACAATAATTAAAATATTCAAAATATAAAATTTGTAGGGCTATAAATACGTTGCATATAAGTTCTTCGGGAATTTTTCTTATATGATCCATAAATAATGTTAGATCAACGTCATATATAATTTCATCATCATTATAAGCCCATTGGAATATAAATATGTCTTTCTAAATTTCTATCAAAGTTGTAAATATGCCTTATTATATACTACATATATTATATAGAAACTAATGCATGCAATTTGAGATACAGAAAACATGATAACATATTGAACAAAAATTACAATGAGTAATGCATCTAACAACTTCCAACATATGCAATGAATAATCCATTAACCTATGGCTTACACATCTATATGAACATACATAAGATTCTAAATAATGCAAGACACTGTACAGTGTGGATTTAAAAATTCATATTTCATTGGACTTGTGGTCCATGATAAACTTATGATCATTATCATTATGTCGACATCAAAATGGACATATATTTCAAATCCCTTATTCACTACTCCACTCTATTATGCATATGTGTGCATATTATTCATCGGTTTCATTTTGTACCGGTATCATAAAATTCCTTTAACGTACATTTCGCATGCTATTTTGCTATGATATCTGAATACATTTCTTATTGGTACCATCATAACTTTCTTATATCATAGGCCATCTATTGTAATAATTCAGATATCTATACCACTTTTAGGGTATTTCATACACTATGGTATTTATATACTATTACACTATTAGTGTTAACTGCACTACCTTGCCATATATCATATCTATTAGACATATATTTATTTTGGAACCGATCATACAACCTACACTTCAGGTGTAGTGATTCAAGTATAATTGGCAAGATTTTATCTCAATGTATACACATAATTAATATAACCAAAATGTATCTTCAACGCTATGCAACATGAGTCATAACTGAATACAAATCAAATCATAAATGTGCAACATATCTTGATAATATATAGACAAAAGTTGACATATAACTTTTCAAATGACCATTATAGGAATCATAATTACTATTTATTTATTTATAATTTTTCTAACTTTTGCTAATTCGTGCTTCTCCCCCTAAGTTGGTAAAATTTCTCATTTATAAGGGCGTCTAATTCTATACCAACTTAGTAGACAAATTTGCATTAATAAAATTCACTTCATTAGGAGGATCACAATCAAAATTTATTTCTCAAAAGATTTGTATTAAACAAGTTTTATCTCTTTTGGAGAAGAATTTCAATGAAGAGTCATTTCTTCATTATTTTTACATTGCATGTGTATTTATTATTACCCTTTTCATAATATCTTATGGAAAAACAATGTCAATGGGGAGACATGTGTTGTGCAGTTGTACGTTTTTCCTTCTTTTCCAATTTATTATGTGCTAACATATAATAGCCCCAATCAAAAGAATTGTTATACAAGCATAAACCACTTGCTTGTAATTGTACTAGGTGGTGATCTTCTAGATATTTAAAGACTTAAATAGTATATTTGGTGAGTTTCTAGTCACCGAATACTTGACAATAATATATAAGTTATTCTGGTGAAGTACTTCTGGTCGCCTATTACTCTTTCGTATATATGAAAATCAAATCTTGAAATTTTCATCAAAACAAATTATTATGAATCACAATGCAAATAGGGCTCAATCTCAATGTTATGTCTTGCCATTCAATTCATTTCATATATCTAACATTGAGAGAGCGTCAGCACATTATCAAATGAAACTTCGAGTTTCAATAACGAGTAATTATTAAACCCGGATAGCCCAATTTAATTATCACATCCAATCACTTCTCTAAATTTGAGCACCGATAAGTTTCCAACACTAGTGATCACCTTATTAAACTTAATTTATGCATGGCCATGAATTTGATGTGACATTTGAACACCAACATGTGTTTCTTTATTCAATTGGCAAGACAATCAACTAATATTTTATCCAATAATTTACTCATACTCTGCTGGAGTTTTGATTATAATCTTGATACATGTTAAACTTGTTGGACATTTTACACTCTTCTGTAGTGTTTTATATAATCATGGTACATATCAGTTTTACTAAACATAATCTCTTCTAAATATATATCAGAATGTATCACTTCTTCAAAATTGTTATTGTCAATAGTGGTTCCTTTCCTTTTCAAAGATACTTAATTATCTTTAGAACATATTGGTTTATCACACTTCATGCGTGCTATAGGTTCATTAGTAATTGATGTTGCCCTTCTAAGAAGTCAATTTAATTGAAGCATGTACAATTAGTATATGATCAATAACATTTATTTATATCCATCTTTAGAATGGTATCATTTCAAAATATTTAATTAACATGTAACCACTTCTATTAAATAAATTGTTGATATTTAAATTAATGTATGTACCAAACTGACCATCAATATATTTTATTATTTATGTGCAAGGATTATATAAAATAATGGAATAAATACCATCTCCCCCTAATCCTTGCATATGGGGCATTAAAGGAATCCAACAATATGTAAATCTCTTTCACCTCTTAAGGTGTAAATTCTATTATCAATGCATGTATCAAGCATAATAAAATTATTCTTATAAACTCTTACTTGTAACTCTTGTCCAATTATATTAATCTCTTATAAGTATGGGCATAATAAATATACTTTTAAATAAGTTGCTCACAATGTCATGGATTAATTTCTTGAACTCATAACACTATTTCTTGTTCAAATAAATATTGTCCAATCATGATTAATTTGCAGATTGTATAACTTTTGCATGAATTATATTCATCATGGAAACATGCATGTATTATCTCAATCATACAATTATTTCTTATTCATTTTTGGGAATAAGAATCTAGTAATCTATGAATCATTAATACTCACCCAAAGTGTGGTATATATACTAACCACCAAATTAATAGACTATTATGTCAACTTTTCTAAAGTTTTGTATTTATTATTTTTCACAACATTGTGTTTATAGAATCACATTAGTATGTGGTGGATATCTAAGCAACATGCTTTACCTTTGTAGATCATGTATATTTCTAAATTACTCTTTAGGGTTTTAGGCCCTTTATAAGTTCAAGGGACATTAAGTCTACGTGTGTGAGTACTTTCAGGTCCGCACATTATGTTCAATTTACTTTCAATCCAATAATCCAAGTTCAAGAAGGTACACAAAATTATAATTAAATTTGATCACACATCAATCAACATAATGTATAGAGTATGCTTCATAATATTATCAACTTATAAGGATATTAATATATGACCATGATACTAGTTAAGATCAACAAAATAAAGGAATTAAAAAAAAAAAAAAAGATGGATTATGATTAACATAATTTGAGGTCAACTAGGATATATCCATATAGTCAATTAAGTGTATGACATCATGCAAACATTAGCAATCTCAATCATAAAAGATAATTAAAAAACAATGATATATATCATTAAAGCTAGAGCCAAATCATACTCATGAATTTTAGTACTTGATAATACTTCAAATATCTTTAAGCAAATATTCATATGGCCAAGGAGATTATTTTTCCAACCACATACAAGTAATCTCATTCATGAAAAAAACTTTGTTGCAATTCCATGAAAAAAATACCACAAAGTGTAATCAATACTCATCAAAGTCACTTAATTTAATTTAAAGTTAAGCTCTTTTAACAACTAGCTAAGATTGACTTATAACCCGATAAATACTATAAATGAGGACATAATTTGGAAATCACTTAGATAGATATATCTTATATTTATAATAAATCATCATAAGTAATTGATGATTTAGGATAAAACCAATCAAATTTTATAGCACATAACAAAAACCATATGATAAAGTTAATCAAATTTGATAGTATCAAGTATCAACCATTATCAAAACAAAAAAATTCTAAACTGTCCTTTAAAAAAAAAAAAACACTAGTCTAACCATTGTTTAATTCTTATAATGTCATCAACTGACTAGCGGCACCGACTTTTGATCATATTACAAATTGGTTGAAAATAATTACATAATTGTAAATGTAATTAATCACATACCCTATCCGTAAGCAGTAACTTCCAATATCAAGTTTCCTTTTTTTTTTCATAATTCTTAATCAATAAACACTATAATATTTCACTTCTTGATAACTAGTTCGGGATTTCAATAAAGGTTTAGAAGAATATTGATAGGAGAAATAAACACATCGATGCGTTATTTGCATCTATAATAGACATATACTTCTCGTTAGAACTCACTCACCAATTTTAACATCCCCTTTGAGAGGGCTAATTGACATGGATATATATATGTTTTAGTATATTAAACCATATCAAATCAAGGATGATAATTACAATAGGGGAAATTGTATCTAAATCCTAATCATTATATGATTTGAAGTCAATTAGAATACAAAAGAATAAGAATGCTATTGTTTCGTAAAGTGATATTAAGCAAAGCCATATCAATATCAAAATGATGTAAGGTATACAAACACACTGACACACATATGCTTGTAATATAGAATTCGTCACATACAAATGTACGATAAAATATCACAAAATATTCTCAAAATTATGTTAAAACTCAATCACTCAAAATTCAATCATAAAATCATCTATACTAGGTAGGGGTGAGCAAACCGGGTACCCGGTCAAAATTTTAGGACCCGGACTTGGAATTGGTTGGAACCGGGTCCTAAAATTCGGAACCGGAATTGGAATTGATTTAACCGGGTCCTAAATTTTAGGAATTGGAATTG
Source organism: Chenopodium album (assembly GCF_948465745.1). NCBI lineage: Eukaryota > Viridiplantae > Streptophyta > Magnoliopsida > Caryophyllales > Amaranthaceae > Chenopodium > Chenopodium album. The sequence goes on along the minus strand of NC_137847.1, from coordinate 15,138,541 downwards.
GAACCACCGGGTACCGGTTCCGGTTCCGGGTACCCACTTATGTATGTAATTGTTAAAATATAATACAAATTATAATTCTCATTTTAGTTAGTATCATTATTAGTGTTTAATACTTATATTTATATATGCATTAAGCTATTTGTATTCATGTTAGGTATTAATAATACTTTTTTTATTGTACAAATTAGATACATTTAACATATTTTTATTATTTGAAATTTATTTAGTTTAGGATATATTGGGTAACCGGGTACCCAACCGGTTCCGGGTCCAAAAAGTTGAGAATTGGAATTGGAATTGGTTATAACCGGATCCTTAATTTATTACCCGGAATTGGAACCACCGGGTCCAATCTCGGTTCCGGACCCGCCGGTTCCTAACCGGTTCCGGTTCCAATTCTGGGTACCCGGAATTTTTGCTCACCCCTAATACTAGGTGTTACTGAAGAGCAAAATTAATTCGAAATTATATTCCCTACCTAAGGAGTATTTTAACGAATTCAAATCACCAAAAATATATAATTGGATTAACTGGTTCAACGATAGGATCAAATGTATTTAATAAGATTGAAGCTTCTCGACACTCATGGACTCCACATCCTCCAGCAGCTTAGCGTGAAGAAGCAAAAACAAATTTGATTATCCCAAAAGTGTATTATATACCACAAAACAATAATAAGCCTTTATAAATTGAAACATAAGTTTGATAATCCCAAAATTGTATTATATTTAGATTAATACCATAAAACAATAATAAGCCTTTATAAATTGGAACATAAGTTTGATTATCCCAAAATTGTATTATATTTAGATTAATACCACAGAAGAATAATAAGCCTTTATAAATTGGAACATAAGTTTGAGCGTTCGAAGGAATTATTTAAGGGTTGGTTTCTGGTGGCTTAGAGCTTGGTGCTGATAATGCGTTGTAAAATAAGGAGAAAATATAAGAGATGGAGAGAGAAGTAATCTGCGTGTTTATTCCATAGAGTAGGGGATATATATACAAATACAAGGTCAGGATTTGCTTTGAGAATTATAAACCCTAAATCTAGAATGTTCCGGCGAGTGCAAGAATATATAAACATCCACAAATATTTTATAACACTTATTTATTTATAAAGCAAAGGAAAGAATATTTTATTTATTGAAAGTTAGTGTTATTGTTCTATTTTTTGGGTTGTTTGGTTGTAGTTTTTTTTTAAAATAAAAAATAAAATTCATTTTATTATATTTTATGGAAAAAAACAAAAAAAAATTGGCAAGAAATTTTTTGTTGTGGACGCAACATGTGTACTTTTGGGATAATTCTGGTGATTACTTTAGTATATAATACTAGTTTTTGCCCGTGCAATGCACGAATTCATAATAATAAGACTTGTAAATAATAAAAGTCAATTAAAATAAAGTTAGTTTAAATGAAATGACATATATAATATTTTTTAAAATTTTGAATTTATTTAATGTCTACCTTAATAACTCTCTTGTTAGATACTTTTATTCATTAACTTTCGAGTAAGTCTTACATGTGGCTAGCCACTCAGTGTGACCACATTAATTTATAAGAATAATCCTCATTTCTATATATATGAGTAACCCTATTTATTCATAGAGTAACCTCATTTAGTCCATTAAAGTAACTCCAATTCATTATATGAGTTATATCAACTAATTTAGAAATAAGTAACCTCATTTGTTCATTTGAGTAACCCCTATTTTTTTGTTTTAAAGATTGGAAGAATAATTCCACTTATGTAAGAAATAACCCTTTTTTTTCTTTTAAGTAACCTACATACGTCAAGGTAACCCTATTTGCTCATCACCGTAACCCCCTATTGCTTATTTAAATACCTTATATGTGAAGTGGCCACACCATGTGTTAGCCATTTATAAGAATTTGTGTCAACTTTCTTATCATGTTATTGTTTAAGGAAAAAAAATTAGCGGGAAAATTTTTGTTGTATATGCGACACATGTACCTTAAGGATAACGCTGGTGATTACTTTAGTATATACTAGATCGAAGGCCATGGGTTTCTCTCCTATTTTCTTGATTTATGATGATATTCGTAGTCTAGCTTCCTGTTTTAGTGTTTTTCTTTTATCTCATGTCAAGCGTGCGGGTAACACTCTATCACATAATGTTGCACGTTGGGATGCTGGAGGTTGTAATGAATTTGTATCTTTGGGTCCTTTCCATCTTGATTACTTTAGCGTAAATTAACCTCCTTTAATGAATATCGCAGCTTGGTTTCAAAAATAAATAATTTGGTGATAATTTTGACATATTTCCTATAATACAAATGACATGAATTTTCTTTATTATTATTACATGATAAAACTATTGTGTTTTGTTAGGTGCAAGTGTGAGTATTGTTTTCCCACATTGAAAAAGAAAGTAAAGGAATTTCGGTTTATAACCAAAGCGAGCTACTTGTCCTATTACTAATTGGTTTTAGGATGAAACCTCGTTATGGGCTCTAGTTTGTGGGTTTCAGGGCTTCTCTTCCTTGTGTTCTTTCCTATCTGTTATAACAAACTGGTATCAGAGCTTAGGTTCAGGGCCTATAGTTTAATGCTAGTGAGAAAGATGATTGCTTTGAATATGAAAATTGACAAATTCACAAGGAGGAATAGTTTTAGTCTATGGCAGATGAAGATGCGGGCTTTATTGAGGCAACAAGGGCTATGGGCGTTCTTTAATAAGAAGTCATCAGATCCAGTAACCGTTGAGATAGTAATCTTGGAGGAAAAGGCACACTCAACTATCATGTTGTGTATGACAGACAATGTTATCACCGAGGTCGCGGTGGAGGAAACCGCATTGGGTCTGTGGTTGAAACTGGAGAGTATATACATGACAAAGTCTTTAACTAATAAGTTGCTATTGAAGCAATGTCTGTTCGGTCTGCAAATGTCTGAAGGTACATCCTTTAGAGAACACTTAGATCAATTAAATACGATTTTGTTAGAATTGCGTAATATTGTTGTTAAGGTTGAGGATGAGGATGCTGCCTTAATTTTGTTGGTGTCTTTGCCGGTGTCATATGAGAATTTTGTGAAGTCATGTATTATTAATTAGTAAGAGACAATGCCTCTAGAGGAGGTTAGATCTGCTCTCCATACTAGAGAGTTACGTCATAGGGCGTCTAGTACAGGTATAGGTACAGATGATCAGGCTGCTTGATTAATAGTCAGTGATAGTAATGGACAAGGGAATTTGGGGAGAAAATCCAGGAAACCGTCTTCTAGAGGTCCAAAACCTAGTGGTGTATATAATTACTGTAAGGAGAAGGGGTATTGGAAATCTGAATGTACCAAGAAGATGAGACAAATGGAAAATTATGAGTCTGCAGTTATTGCAGATGGAGACAACCATTAAGAAGAGGATTATGTCCTGATTGCTAATGAGCGTGCGCATCAATCTGATGTGTAAGTTCTAGATTCGAGGGCGTCTTATCATATGTGTGATGAGTCTATTCTATAGGATGTTTCTACCGTGGTCGTTTGAAATATGACTACCTTATTATTTTAATGATAAACAATATGAGCGATCCATTTTTTCAACGATATATTGGACACAATTAGTATTCTAATTTCTACAATGCAAATATAATTTTTGAAAATTTTAATCCAACATAAAATAATTTTTTTTTTTTGAGAAACTATAAAAAAGACTAAAAATTACATAAATTAAAAAAATGTTGATAATAATATTTTAATGAAAAAATAGAGTAATATATATAATTACTTGGATAAAAATACGTTAATTATGAACTATATAATCATTAAAATATTATGATAGTCATATTTCAAACGACCACTATAGAATTTTCACTATTTTATATATATTATTATTCCCCGTCCCATGGTCATATTTGTTCTTATTTGAGCTCTACGAATCTATTTTTATTGCTAATATACGTATTCTAGTGTTTTCTTAGCGTTTGTATTATTTTATGGGAATTTGCAGAATTATGATAATTCTCGAGGTTATTGAGCCACTACGAAGACATTGGAGTCAGATTGTATTTTATGACCGAAAATTTAAAGCTCAGTGCTAAATAAATTTGGTTCGGTGATTAAAGGCTCGATATTTAAGCAAGCTACAAATTTCATGTTACTAGTATGAACATAAGGTATCCAAATAATGAACATGTATTAATATAGGCTTAAACATTTTTTTATAAATTATATATTTTTTTAAATATGGCGGTTGGGAAGTGACGCTTTTTTTTTTAAATTATATATTTTTTTAAAAAAAATATGGAGGTTGGAAAGTGACGGTTTTTTTAGTAAAATTTCAAAACATTCTATGAACATATAAGGTATCCAAGTCACATAGAGGATAGAGAATGAATTTTGTTTGATTGTTGAGAGAGAAAATCAAAAGGAGAAGAAATTAAATTCAGAATTTAATTTTGAAATGAGTAAAAGTTTTTTTAAAACAAAATTATATTTAAAAAATAATATGGCGGTTGGGAAGTGACGGTTTTTCTGTAAATTTGTGTGAGTGGGCTGCATTTTTGTTTGGATCGCGTTTGCAGTTGGGCACATTTGCAATTGGGATTCTTTTATGGGGTGGTGTTGCTACTATTGTAGCTGCACAAGGGTGTAGCTTAGACCTATTGGTGAAAATAGGCGGGTTCGATCGGTCAATCACAATAACCGATCGGGTGAGGCTTAGTCCGATTGGGAGAAGGATGTTACAGCTGGGAACAAATTTTTCTCTAGACCCAGGTGTATCTATTACTACCTACACCCCTATCAAACTACATTGTTTTAATTAATATTCCCAATCCCCTATGTACTCATGTGTATTACTCCAATGATAAAACACTGCTTTCCACCACCGCAGCGAAGCCATTTCAACAAACAAATGCAATAATCATTCAAATAATTTGATCCAAAACATTCCTACTGTTGTTGATTTGTTGTGGTAGTAACGATGACGAGGCAACAGTAGTTGACATTCAAATATTTAATTTTCTTATTATAATTATATTTGTGTTTATTTAGTTAAATAGTAGAGTTTATGATGGGTAATTTCAGTTGGTTGAAGGTGTGGTTTTAATTTTGAGGCGTGTTTGACTTCGCTGAATGTAGCTTGCTTTGAGGTGCCTCCTCGATTGAAGAAATTACTGATGAAATCTAGAGTGAATACTGACTAAAATCTAGAAGTTATTTAGTATAATTGAGGATTGTGGAAAATAATTGGATATGTAGTTACTCCCTGCATTGATGAATTCTTGTGGTATGAGTTTTATGAGACAAAAATATGAAGCTTCATAAGGTGCTATGGTGTTGAAGAAAAAGAGAAAAGTTATAGATGTGTTTTTCCTTTAATTTTTTTCTTCTTTTTAAAAATTATTGATTTTTCCTTTTTTTTTTTTTTTTTTTTTTTGACAAAGGTATATAACTCTTGTAAGTGACGTATTTAATTTTATAAGTGAGCATACAATATTTTGTAAATGAACATTTTTTTAATAATAGTTATAAATAAACATGTAATTATTTCATAATTGAACATATAATATTTTTCAAATGAACATATAATTATTTATAATTGAACATTTAATAGTGAACCATTATTATAGAAAAATATGTATCAAATTTATATATTTTGTACTTATTTTTTTAAATAATTTGTGGGTAAAGATAGATGTTCATGGAAAAAAATATTGATTTATTAGTTCCTTTCAAAAAAATTATTATCGCGATAAACATGTCATTTCCAAATTAATGAATAGATTGGTAAACAAACAAGTTTTAAATGATTATTATTGAAAAAAGCAAGTATCTAAAGATGTAACATTTTCTTTTTTGAAGAACGTTTATTGTTGCATGTCATATTTGTTGTTTAGGAAACTTGTTCATCTATGTAATACTAATTGAACATTTTTGTATGTACTCTGTAGCTATGTTTTGGTAATTATTAGGCGTTTGATTTTCTGTAATTGATCTGATCACATTGCTCAATCACCAATTTAATAAGTTGTTATGAATATTTGGTTTTTTGTTTATGAACATGTTGCTTACCTAGTATGAACATTATATATATACTATCTATATGTTTGTCTTTGAAGGGTGTGATTTATAGTAGTACTTAAGGAAAAAGAAAAGTTTATGTTCTTTTTCATAAAATCAAAATGAAATTGTATATCACCCAAAAATGAACTAATGGTATTAATATATATAATATAATTCCACATATATTATCAAACATAATAAATTCTCAGTCCAAATTCGAATAATTCAAGCTAATTGTGTTATTCGTTCATATTGCTTGGCAACTCCATGCCTTCTTGATTTTCTTCTGTTTGCCATCTTCATTTTTACATGCTATTGTGTGGTCTAATTTAACTCACTATATCCACAATTCATTTTAACTAATAGACGAAAACATATAAATTATTAGATTTGAACAAGAATATAAAAGTGTTGAAATGAACCAATTTTTATATGAATATGAACATGGATGGGTATAACAATTGACATGATCAATATGGAAATAAACATCTATTAATATATAAATGAACAATTATTAAATTAGTTTGAAATTAACCATCTATTATTATGGAAACGAACTTCTATTAATATATAAGTGAACATATATTAGTTTGAAAATGACCATGAATTATTATGGAAATGAACATCTATTAATATATAAATGAACATATATTAGTTTGAAAATGACCAATATACGAGAACAAACTCTTGAAGCTACTAATTTAATATGTGATTGAATATATAATCATATGAGAAAAGACATATACTGAAATTCAAAATTGAAATGAACATGAAATATTGGGAAGAAGATGACACAAATATGAACTTTTATCAAAATGTTAATAATCGCATGTTATGTAAAATTGTGAATGAACTATATACTATTATATATGTGATTGAACATCTAACAAAAACAAAAATGAACATTCATTAAAATAATTTTCCACTCCAAACTATGAAAAAGAACAAACATTATTATTGCGTGAATGACTATGTACTATATAAATGAACAATTATACTAATCATCTATTAATACGTGAATGATAATATACTAATATATAAATGAACATTTATCATAATGAAAATGAACATTCGTCAAAAAAAAAAAAATAAATAAAGGTTTTTCTAAGTATGCTCCCAAACTTCTTCGGTTTCTAAGTTGTGCCCTTGCCTGTTCAAACGTCTAAGGCCCTGTTCTTTTGAACTTCTAGGTAGAGCAGAGCAGGAGTCAGTAGAGCAGAGCAGGAGTGAGCAGAGCAGAGCAAATTTCAATAGAGCAGATTAGAGCAGATTGAAGCAGAGCAGATTAAGTATTATTTAAGCAGAGCAAATTGAAGCAGAGCAGAGCAGAGCAGCGCTAAAGAACAGGGCCTAAGCTGTGCCCTCAACCTCACTAATTTTTATTAACAATAACCTTTGACGTTAAAAATAACCTTTTTTATTATTATTTTATTTTCTGATTTTTAAATTTTTTTTAAAGTGTTAAACCAATTAGAACGAGACATGTGTCAAATTAATAACGCCACGACACCATTGTTGATAAAATAACTTAACTTTTGTGAACGGATATGGCTGTCAAAGGGTATTGTTGATAAAATATCGTGAGGTGGAGGGCACAACTTATAACTTTGAAAATGCATGGGTACAACTTAGAAACCGAAGAATTTGGGGGGCATAGCTTAGAAAAACCCAAAAAATAACTACAAACTAAATTTATTAATACTTACATTTCTCTACAATCTTTGTTTTTCTTCTTTGAAACTATTTCCTTTGCTTTGTAAAAAAATGGATTTTTTGACTTTTACCACCAAAACATATCACAAAATTGTTTTTACCACCAAACTTTTAAAAGTTTGATTTTACCACCAAAAAAATTTGTCAAAATTGTTTTTTACCACCTACCGTCAAGAAAACCGTTAAATCTAACGGTTTTAAAAAAATTCGATTTTGTGCACAAAATATGTTCTTTATAGGTTTAGGGGGGCATTTTAGTTCTTTGGGACCAATTTGAGGTCAGAATTGACAAAAAATTATCGAAAATGTCTCGTTTTGAGTGTTTCACGTAAATCGTGGATTTTTTAAACACGCAAAAAGAAGCATTTCCTATCATTTTTTGACAATCGGACCTCAAATTGGATTCAAAAGGCCAAACTGCCCCCCAAAACTCCTAAAAACCATGTATTTGGCATGAAAATCGAAGAATTTAAAATTCCGTTAGGTTTTTACGGTAAGTGGTAAAAATAATTTTTAATTGTTTTGATTTTGTGGTAAAATAAAACTTGTAAAAATTTTGGTGGTAAAAACAATTTTGTGAATTTTTTTTGTGGTAAAAGTCAAAAAATCCTAAAAAAATTGAAGAATGTAATGGTTGAATTTACTAGTTTTTGAATAAAAAATACTAAAAATATAGTACTACCTCCGTTTCATATTATTTGCAACGATTTGACATAAAGTAGAGAGGAAAAATGTCTAATCGTTGCAGATAATATGAAACGGAGGTAGTATAAAACTTACGATGATACATTTTCCACGGTTGATATATCTTTCGATTATCTTTCTAAAATACAATTGCAACAAAAAAATTAGTAAAACCTAGGGATTATACTTTTTTTTTTCGTTCTAAATTTGAAGAAATAACTTACTCTTTCAAATCTTATCTTGTTTTGTTAAATTTCGCTATGATTGGAAAATTTGTAGTGATAATTTGTAATAATTTTGTAACAATTTACTGTGGTAGGGGGTGGGTATTGAAACACAACATTTCATGGGGGGTGTCGGAATAGAAGCCTAGACTAGTGTCTAGCCATAAATTATTAACAACTGGGCGCCTTTCTTTTTGGGCCTTCTTTTTTGGGCTTCATGTGCTGATGGATTTTGTTGGTTTCCTAACTTTTGGCGGTTGGATTTATGCTAATAAATAGCCAATTCGATAAAAGATTTATGGTCAGCTTTTAGATTATTAGTTTTGTTTAGTTTTAGTTTTATAATAAGAATTCTTGAGGCTTTAGTGGGGGTTTTAGCTTTTATTAAGTTTTCCATTAGTTAAGCTTTTGTTTTTATGCTTTTGACATTATTTTTTTACATGTTACTTGATTTTCTTAGAGATATGTTTGTTTTACGAGAGTTCTTATACTATTGATGATATTTTATTTTCTTTATTTTCTTGTTATTATTGTTTTTATTACTTAATTTAATTGCTTTGATTAGTTTAGTTTTAATTACGCGTGAGTAGTTTAATTCTAGGGTATTAAGGATCCATGAATAATATGAAGGGATGATTTGTTATTGTTGATTGTTAATGTTTTAAATTAATTTCCTATTGATTGATATAATGTTATGCAATTAGATTAGCGCTGGTTTAATTGTATGAGTTACGCAATATTGATTCCAGATTCGATAGATGAGAATTAATATCAAGGCCTAGTTTCAATAGGGAGGTTAATTTATAAATGGTTAAGTCAAGATTCAAGAGATGCGATTTAATACCATAGAGTAATTCTGTAATTATAATACGTAGCGAAATCCCTTTATAATCTGGTTAATTTATGCATTGATATTGATTATTGTCTTTCATCCGAAATATTATCTATTGGTGAACCTATGCCCTACGCATTATTTTATTTGCTTGTTTTAATTAATTAATTCCCTTAGATTAATTCATACCAACCTTATTTGTTATTTGATAATTAGCTTATAATAATTTATTAGGAATAAAAGAACATTGTTTTCTTGTGGATTCGACCTTACTTCTCTATCTATTTTAGTTAGTGGTTTTAGGAATTACTTTTGATTAGATGATACGACTTTAGCCTATCAATGTGTTCCTGAGGGAGTGGTTTATAGGGTCCATCATAATTCGGATACATGATGGTAAACTCTATATGTTGAACAATGTCAGGCATGTTCTACAGGTCACGAGGAATCTGATTTCGCTTAGTTTCTTGACAGGAAAGGGTTTGGTTTCAAAGGTGAAGGTGGAGGGTTGTATGTCTACAAGGGTTCAAAGGTAGTTCTGAAGGGTGTTAAATTGGAAACATTGTATGTGGTTGCAAGGATCTGTGTTATCTTGTTTTGAGTCTGGTGTTGTCACGTCATCTGTTTGTGGTAGTGTTGAAAAATAGATGGACCATAGAGTCACTCTAGGTGGGGGTGGTGGTCCACGTCCTGGATAGATTAGTCAACACTCACAGTTTAAAGTCTGAATCTGAAGCACCATAATCTTCGCCATCGAAATCGGGTTAGCCTAGGTTAGCTCTTGGTCAGCATGTAAGCTTTAGGAACTCTCCCTAGAGTTACGGTCGGGAAGACAAGGTGGCTTTTGCACTATTTGTTGGAGAGGTGGATACATCTGAGCCATCCAAGGGATGTGTTGCTTGTGCTAGGGAGAAGTAGTGACAAGCCGTCTGTTCGAATCTGGTTCCACAGAGTAAGTACCTAGATTGCTTGGACTTACAAATTATTTAAAGATGTTTGTAGCCCTTAGGGGCTAATCTGTGCTCGGAGGGGGCAAATTTGGCCTGGTGCTCGACGAAGCAAATCTGGTGCCTAGAGGATGTAAATCTAAGCAAGGAGAGTCTGTTTATGGTTATCTATTTTCTGTTATATCCGTCTTTTTTCTGGTACATCTGGCGTCGTCTTCGATGCATCGGTTACACCTGTCTGTTCTGGTACATCTGGCATTGTGATCAATGCGTGTGGTACATCAGTTTTATTGTGAGGGGATTCAAGTCAAGGTGGAGATTTGTAAGGAATATGCCTTGAATTGGTGACCGAGTTGGTACACGATCATGTAGTCCATTGTACATGATCGTGTAGTCAGTGTTACTATGTACTCTTCAATATACACGGCCATGTGGGTTCATGGTACATGGTTGTGTAGTTCCGCCACTACAAGACATGTCACACGGTCGTGTGGTTCAAGGTATACGGTTGTGTGGTTTTGGTCCGTGTGGTTATTGTTTGGGCTATAGCCCAAATTTAGTTTCTGTTTTGAAGAGTTCTATATATACCCCTTAGAGTTACTCCTAGCCGAATCAGTTGAATGGTTATTCAGAAATCTGAGAGTCATTTGTGTATTTCTCATCTGTGAGATATGAGAGATATAATATTAGAAATCTAAGAGACAATCAATATGCTTTCTATGATTGGTCTCAAATCTATTTTGAATCTGTATTCAGTTTTCCCCAAAATTAATAAAACTATTACTCTCGCCTGCCCGTGGACGTAGCCAACACATAGTTGGCGAACCACGTAAATCTGTGTGTGTGTTTTAATTTTACATTCAATATTTGTTCTTTCTTACATCCGTTAAATAGGGGAAGGTTATTATTATCCTAAGAGTATTTGACTTAACTAAAAAAAAAAAAAAGATAAATTTTGTGGGAAAAAACAGCACAAGGAAGTGACACGTGTCATTCGCGGTGTCTATTTTTGTGTTATATAATTGAAGTATAGATTGATTGATTGATATAAGATTTTAATTATAAAAAAAAAATCTATATCTAATGATGAAAAATAGGATCAAAATTTTGCAACTACAAAATAAAAAATAAAAAAAATTATATCATACTACAAAAATTAAAACAGATGGAATATTACATGTATGACATTGATTACGTCATACAAAAACAGATAGGAAAATATATATTGTGTAGTATTGAATAAAACAATCAAGTTTTTATTAAATTTGTATGAATATAGTATACTTATCTCATAGGAAAGAAAATATTATTTCATAGTAATAAATATTCTCTACGAAATTTTGAAAAAAAATTTCTTTTGATAGGATTTTTAAATTAGGGGATGACATGTGTCATTCATGATTTTGCCTTTAGTATATATATATTTATAAATAGATAGATTATTATTAATCATTCAATCCATTTTTTTGTTATCAAAGTTACTGTTAAAAGAGTTTTTGTAATTTTTACGTAGAAATTATTGAACGTACACATAGTATTTTGTTTGATCAAAGTATTAGAGTAAAATTAAACTTGAATGGAATAAGCTTTAGGAGTATTTGAGATACCTTTTTTTTTGGTAAATATTTCTACTTCCTCCGTTTTTTTAATTATTGCACCATAGGGGTTGGGTACAAATATTTTGATAGTGAAAAAAAGTAAGAGAGAGAAAGGTAAAAATACAAAATTGTTCATGTGACATATTGATAAACTAAAAAGTAAGTGTGAAAAAGCAAGGGTATGTTGGGTATTTGTAGTGTGAATACAAATAATTTTTTTCCTAAAAAGGAAATGGTGCAATATTTGTGAAACTTCCTAAAAAGGCAAGTGGTACAATAATAAAAAAACGGAGGAAGCATATGATTTGATTATAATCATGAATATTATAGGCTAAAACCTATATATATATATATATATATATATATATATATATATATATATATATATATATATATATATATATATATATATATATATATATATATATATATATATATATATATATATATATATATTTGACCAGGTTTACAAGATTGTTGAATAAGAAAATAAAAACACACTCTTGCTAGCTATAATATTTATTTGCTACATGAATTTTTGCTATAATTGTTATTTGTTTTGCTACCATTAAGGCTATTTACATTTAAGTTGATTAATTTTTTTAACATCATAAATAACCTAAGAACACACCAGGAGATGACACGTGTCATTTTTGGTGTGTCTTTTAGTACTCCCTTTGTCCTATAATACATGATACAGTCAAATATTGCACATATGTCAATGCACCAGTTTGATTTTATTTTTATGTAATTAAATATTAATAAAATTATTGTAAAAATTATATTATGAAACTTTATATTAAACCTGTCTAACAACATATTTTATGATACAATATATATTTATTATGTTAGAAAAAAAAATTATGATCAAACCGAATACATGAATAGAAAAAAAGTTCAATGTCTCATGTATTATGGGACAGAAGGAGTATATCGTTATTGACTAATGTGTCCTCCGTTCTCATATTAATAAGTTGCAACACGTGGAAAAATATATTATCTCTCTTATTATTTGGCAAACTTTACAACTGGGATGTTGGACTTTATTCACTATTCATGTATGAGTTTTGACCATAATTTTTCACTAACATAATAAAAATATATTTTTATCATAAACTATGTTGTTAGATATATAGGTATTTATATACAGTTTCATAATATAAATTTTAAAATAATTTTCATTATTATTTAATCATACACAATTTTTTGTATGCGAGGGGTTACTTGAGTTGCCGGGGTTACTCGAATTTCTCGATCAGGGGTTACTCGAGTTTCTCAATAAGGGGTTACTCGAGTTTTTCGGTCAAGGGTTACTTGAGTTTCTAGGTTAGGGGAAACTCAGTCAAGGGTTACTCGAGTTTCTAGGGTTACTTAAGTTACTCGGTCAGGGGTTACTTGAGTTATTCCTGACAGAGTAACCCTGACCGAGTAACCCCTCGAGTAATCCATGACCGAACTCCTCAAGTAACCCTGATCGAGTAACTTATCAAGTAACCCCTGACTAAACCCTCAAGTAACCCTAACCATTGACTGAACCATCAAGTAACCCTTGACCGAACTCCTTAAGTAACCCCTGACCGAACTCCTTAAATAACTCTTGACCGAGTAACTCGAGTAACCCCTAACCGAGTAACTCGAGTAACCCTTGACCGAGTAACTCGAGTAACCCCTAACCGAGTAACTCGAGTAACCCTTGACCGAGTAACTCGAGTAACCCTTGACCAAGTGAACCCCTCGATTAACCCTTGTCCGAACCCCTCAAGTAACCCCTTATCGAGTTACTCGAGTAATTCTTAACTGAATAACTTGGGTAACCCCTAAAAAAAAAACTCAGGTAATCCCTGCCGCATGGTGTGGCCTGCTGCACCAAAAAGTTGTTGTTAATTATATGTATAAAAAATCAAACTAATGCATCGACATGTGTGCAAAGTTGATTGTGTCAGTTATTCTGGGACAGGGGGAGTATTATGTTAGTTGGGATAAATATAGTAATGTAAATCTTGTTAAATTCATTCCAATAATTGATTTTCACAATACAAAATATTTATATATATGTAACATTAATTTAATTTGAGATATAGAGGGTTGAAACTATACATTGTCAGTCGGCGTAAAAATCAAAACAATGTAGCTAATGGAAAATCTATATAAAAAAAAGTCAAATATAAAGTGTAAGTGTCAAATACCGGGTGATTAAAAATATTGGACCGAACCGGTCCGGTCTTTGAGTCAAAAAATTTAAATTTACAATTTAGTCAGGTTTGAACCCCTTTAAATCTGATCTAAAATCGGGCCTTTCTTTTTAATAAAAAAATGAATAAAATACCTCTATAATGTTTAATTGTTACACTCAATATGTTAGGAATACCTTCATATTATGGCCTATATGTTTTTTTATTAACGTTAAATGTATTACAATTTAACACGTAGAAACAATTCTAAAATTGCTCCAAATTAGTCTAGTCCAAGTTTTAGACTAGTTACATCGATCCGGTTTAGATATACTCCAAGCAAAACCAGTCAGGTCTATGTGTCTTGAATCTTAAATTATTGATTTTAATCCAACCTTGTTAGATACGGGTCTGGACCGCATCCGTCACTGGAAAGTGCAAGTCCACCATTTCACAAGACCAAGAATATTCCACCTTAGAACAAAATGGCAATAAAAGAAGTAGACCCTTAGCCTTATATACAAAGCCCCCTCAGCACAGGGCCCCCGGATGTTTCAGGGCCTCAAAAATCTTGAGCCCAATTACCCAAGATAAAAATTATGCCTGTATTTGAAACCCAACGTTTTTGTATTAACTATCCTAGAAAAGTACTCTGTAGAAGTCAATGTGCCTTCTGACTTCTGTTGAATTAACACAATTCTCAAAGAGTTAGATTAATTCACATAATATAACTTTAAAAATTAAAACCTTCTAAATTTCATACAACCTATAATTTCAACACATAGTGTACTGTTTTTTTTGACAAAAATTGACCACATACTGTTTTTTCTTGTTATACCCAACAATTTCATTAAACATTTTCACTTTTCATTCTCAAAATTTATTAGCAACGGTGAAGAATCTAATTCTTTAAATTTTAAACTTCTACGAAGGGTTTTCTTTTTATTTATTTTTTTTTAAGATTGTTTATTACCACCAATGGAAGAAAAACTCTCAATCATCTGTTTCAAAAGGGAATGAAATCGGTTACATTATCATACATCATTATATTTATTCCGCCATTCTCCAACTCCCTTTGCTTCATTCTTCTGCTTTTGGATTTCTGGGAAAAGGTTAGCTACCACTTTAGTTCACTGCATGCGAAATTTCTGACTAAGAAAATTCTAGCAGAGCTTATCAAGTTATTTGAGTTTTAGTGCTTAATTTGGTAAATAAATGATAATAATTTCTTACATTTGTTTAAAATAGGGCCTAATTTTTAAGAATAGAACAAGGCTTTCAAAATATCTAAGACGGCCCTACTTATATAGCGGTGATAACTCTTGAATTCTTTTAATATGGGATTTCATTACCACTACACTCCTCCTTTAGTCTTTTAATGTAAGACAAGAGAATGCCCACATATGAGTTATTTCTGGACTCGATCAACAAACCTAGTTTGGGTTGGTCCATTTCAATCTTGGTAGTATGTTGTAAAGTGATCAATTTAAATTTTAAAATAAAAAACAAATAAATAAATAAACTAACTTGTGAAAAAGCATGATGAATTCGAGCTTCAAGGTATTTAGGAACGTTGATATAGTGGTAGACTGAAAGTATATCGTAAAGTGAACCATATCCTTCTTGAAATGTATCCTTGGAATGTTCTCTATTACATCTATATGTGGGTGGAGTAAGAAGTGGCCAGTCCCTCGATGAGATAACAATAAGTGAAATTCTCTCTTAACCAGAAAATTTCATCCAAAAAATTTGCCCATTTTTCACTCAAATATTCAATGTCACAATGTCGCCCATTTTCTATGTACAACCAATCTAAAGATTAGGAGGGGAAGAAATTTACACTCCTTTAAGGCTTCCTTTCTCTTTATTCAACCTTTTTATCATGCAGCATAACGTATTTAAAATTTACTTGTAAAGCATGTGATGTCTAAAGTTAACAAAATTCGACTAAATTATTTAACCTAATGTATACGTAATTTCATAGTAGATCGTCTAACTCGATTCATAATTTGAGTTGGATGGACACGATAAGTTAGCATACATGATTCAAATCTGACCACTCTCGATCAGAACCGCATCCAATGAACTGAATAGACAACTCTACTCCTAGTTAACATGTTTGATTGACCAACCATGCATGATATGCAATTATGCATGCTCTAACTGTCTAACATTAATTTCTTGTCAATTTTTTTGTTGATTGCTTTTTTGAATGTTCCATTATGATTAGTAGTGTTGATCTTTACAACTACCAATGCATCATCCATGTTATATATCTTGCCAAATTACTTTCGGACTTAGCGTACATATAATATGCGTAGTATAATTGTCGTATAGAAATCAACAACATTGACAAATTATTGTTGAATGTTGATGTTTTATTAGGTAATAATTAGTAATATTTTATTTGATTTTTGTGTATATATAATTATCACTAATCATTGAGCTGTCCTATTGGCTTGGTAAGAGCATAACTTTGGGCCATGAACTAATAGTTTAGTTGTGTTTCTTTCTCCTTTCCACTTTGTTTTTCTCAACTTCACAAATACGTGTTTGATTTGCATTGTCTTTACTAATAATAAAATAGAGTAATATAAAATCAAAGCAATAATTTTTTCACTTATTTTTTTATGATAACTATGAATAATAAACAAGTATAATCTTCTTGATTCTTGTTGATCTTACACGCATGACCAAAGTCTAAGGAAAAGGATGATGTTATAAATTTGGATGGACTTTAGTCATGTTGCATGTGGTCCTTTCACTTTTATTGGTTATTCTTTTTGTTGATTCTATTAGAAATATAAAAAAAAAACTTAAGAGTCAAGGTCATTATTGCAAGGAAAACACTGTTTTTTTTTAAACCAAAACAACCACCTTATTTAGTCCTAAATTATATAACAAATTAACACCACCTCAAGCTCGAAAAAAATAATTGTACTAATGTGTGGCAAAGTTCTAACAAGGTGTCTGGCAATTTTTAATCAAGATAGTTTAATTGAACGATTTCTCTCAAAATTGCTTAAAGATAAAATAATTCTCTATTTGCGTCGGTTTTAAAACTAATTCTCACCGTATTGTCCACGTAAGATTGGTGGTAGCTTAGTTATTTTTTTTAATCTGGTTTGTTGAAGAACCGCTAACGGTGATAGCGGTTTTATTGTATAAAAATATAGAACCGCTATCACCGTTAGTGGTTCTTCTAATTAAGGAAGTGGTAAGAAGATTATAAGTGTGTTATGTTTTAATTAGAAGAACTGTTAACGATAATAGCGATTTTTTTTATATAGAATAACCGCTATTACCATTACTGGTTTTGTTGTATAGAACCGTTATCACCGTTAGTGGCTCTTCACTAAACAAAATTTAAAATAATAATAATAATAATAATAATAATAATAATAATAATAATAATAATAATAATAATAATAATAATAATAATAAAGCTACCATTAAGCCTACGTGGACACTATGGTGGGAAATAGTTTTAAAATCGACGTAAATAGGGAATTTTTTTTATTTTTAAGTAATTTTTAGGGAAATTATTCGAGTTTAAATATCTCCTTAATAAACAAATTATGTTTACCAAGTGACATAATTGCATTATAATCAACAAAAATATCTAGCTAGCATGATATTTATGTAATTATATCAACAACTATGAATCCATATCTAATTAAAAAGAGTTGTTGATTTTTTTACAGTTTTATCATTTGATAAACAAAGTTTATTTATCAAGGTGATTTAGGCATGTTTTGATTGGTTGAACTAAGCTGAACTGAACTGAACTTAGCTGAACTGAATTGAATTGAACTGAACTGAATATTTTATGAGAGAAGGAAATTAAGATCTGAACTTAACTGAGGGCCTGTTCTCTTCAGATTATTTTCTGTTTAGTTCAGTTCTTAATTTCTTTCTCTCATAAAATATTCAGTTCAGTTCAGTTCAGTTTAGTTCAGCTCAATTCAGTCAATCAGAACAGGTCCTGAACTGAACTGAAGTAAATTTATTAAAACTGAACTGAACTGAAAATAATATGAAGAGAACAGGCCCTTAGACATGAAATGAATTGTATGCTAGAAAAAGTGATGCCTTGAATATTATTACTAACTACTAAAAGATCAGCCTTTTTTCCCTTAGTTTTATTTGTGACCATTTTTTATCTTAATTAACACGTACTTTGTGATACCTTATTAGTTATTGTCTTGGGATATATTTTGCGACCCTATATTTAAAATGAGAATATTATTTTTATTAAGTTATTAACATTATTTATTTGAAAGAAGTTAATAACATTGTTGAATGCAAAGAATTCTTAAGTTAATATTCTTTACATTAATTTAAGGAAAAATTGTAAGAAACCACCTTTTATAACACTTTTTTTGTAAAAAAAACACCTAATAAAAAATTTCTTGTAAAACCACACCTAAAACCTAATTTTTTTGCAAGATAACACCTTAGGCCGATTTTAGGACAATGACCCTGTTTTCCGGCATTGACCCTCACGTGAGGGTCACGTGCTCCACCCCTCCTCCCACAAAACCACCAAAATTAGAGCATAGCCAACCCTAACCGCCGATACCACCACCTAGCCACCACTAGAATACCTCTCTGCCGCCAACATCACCACTCATCAACCTAGCTGCCATCCCACCCACCCAAATCACTATAAACCCGGCCGCAAAAATCCTTACCCACCTCCACAACCACCTAAGTCCCACCCAAAACCACCCAAATTCACTCGGAATAGTGTACCGTCTTTTCCCAAAAACCAATAGAGAAGAGGGTAGGTAGTAGTTTCCCCCCTTTTCCCCCCAATTTGAAACCCTAGATCTAAGGGATTTTTTTTTCCGGTGGCTTTAGAGTGATTTGGGAGGCGGTGATGGCAGCTATGATGATGGGTGGTGGTGTCAGCGGCTGAGTGGTGGTTCTAGTGGTGGCTAGGTGGTGGTGTTGACTGTTGGGGTTGGTTAGGGCGGTGGTTTTGGTGGTTTTGAGGAGGGAGGGTGGAGCACGTGACCCTCGCGTGAGGGTCAACGCCGGAAAATAGGGTCAATGCCCTAATACCGGTCCAAGGTGTTATCTTGCAAAAAAAAAAATCTGGTTTTAGATGTGTTTTTACAAGAAATTTTTTATAAGGTGTTTTTTTACAAAAAAAAGTGTTATAAAAGGTGGTTTCTCACAATTTTTCCTTAATTTAATAATTTAAAAGTTAGGTTTTGCATTGATTAGTTGAAAAATGGTTTGATAATAAAACAAATTAACTTATGGTGATTTTTTTTTTTTATGAAAAAGGATTGATTCATTAATAAAGAAATCATGTGACATATACATTTGAACAAATATATGACAACTTAATCAAATAAAAAACATCCTTTTAGCCAAAAAAAAAAAAAAAAAAAAAAAAAAAAAACCTATGATCGTTGTTACAAATCGTACATTCTTGATACCCTCTTTAAGATGGAGGTCTATCGATTTGTTGTAGCTGTAAAATTTTTGTTCTTTATAATCAATATATTAACCTCTAGTCTCTTTCAATCCCGCATAATCTTTACCCATGAAACAACATGTACTATATTAAACTCATATAACTGAACAAAACCCACTATATGAGCACCTATTATACTCCACGAAAGTAGTTTATTAAAGTTAATAACAAAAAAAATGGTCAAAAATAGCTAAAGTTTCAGCTTAAAAACAGGGGCGGATCTATGTGTGTGCACACTGCCACATTGGTGCACGTGCATTGCAAGCCAAAAAAAAAAAAATTGAAGTTTATTTATTTATAAAATTAGCCTCAACAACACAAACTTTTAACAAGGTGCATATAGGAGCATGAACTTTGACTAATAGCCTTAACAACACCAACTTCTTCATTAGGTGCACAAAATATCATAAATAAAACCTAAGACCGGATATTTTTTCGAATATTAATATTTTATTTACGTTTTGCAAATTTTGATATCACATTAAGTCCTCAAGGTCCAAATTGACCCAAGACCTTGACCGAGATATTTTTATAACACGCAAATCGATTTTTTTTGTAATTTTTTTGCTAAATTTGATCTCAAATTTGACTAAACTGACCTCCAAAACTTCGTTCGATAATTTTTTCCCGCATAAAAGTTCAATAATTTGACTAAACCATGTCTTTGGCATTTTTTTTTGGTATCAAGCTTCATTTATGATATTTTGTGCACCTAATAAAGAAGTTTGTGTTGTTATAACTACTAGTCAAAGTTCATGATGCTACTTGCACCTTGTTAAAAGTTCGTGCTGTTGAGGCCAATTTCGCCTTTATTTTTTAAATAAGACAACAAAGAGACCTGTTATTATAGATAACCGGTCTCCTTGATTGTTTATATCAAAGAGACCAGTTGTATTAAATATCTGGTCTCTTAAGTTATATATATATATATATATATATATATATATATATATATATATATATATCCAAATTTTCCCCAAAGCTTCTAAATTAAGTTAAAAAAATCATAAAATTAATTTAATGGTATTATAGTACCCTTTTTTTTGTAATAAGTTATTTATAGTACTTTCGGCTTGTAAGATGGAATTTTTACTTACTATTTGGTTGTGTAGTATATATTTTTGTGTTCTATTTTTGGATTGAAATTAATTTGGTTGTAATATAATTTTTGGATTGAAATTAATTATAAACTAGATTCGGAAAAAAAAAAAATTGTACTTTCACAAGTGATCAATAAATGATGGTGACTCACCAACTCGGAAATCCTTGATCCGTCACTGCTTAAAAACATACTAATTTTGATGAACCCTAGAGGAAGAAAAGAGAGAGGAGAGAAGCAACATCTAGGGTTTGGACTAGGCCAGGTTTTACTAACTACTAGTGAATTGATTGACAAACAAATCTTTCTCAGGGACTGAATTTATTGTAAAATAACCTTAATATAATTGAGGTTATTTTTGTTTTATTTTTTTTATTCTCTATACTTCTCTACTTTCTTTCCCTACAAAGGTTAATTATAATTTGATCATCAAAAGGGCATGCATTCTTAGGACCATTCTGGGGCATCATCTTATTACTATTTTGTTTTGTAAGCTTTCATGCCCGTTTTGAAGGAGAACCTTCCCCAGTCTATAGTTAAGATTATCCCCAAAAGACCCCTAGTACTCTTTTTTCCTATATGCAACAAACCTAAAACCTAATAGGAAGTAAAAAAAAGTGTAAAATTACTATTGATTCATAAGAAATGAGTATCAATACTCCCTCCGTTTCATAATGTTAATCCCATATACTATTTTGGGCGTTTCAAAAAGATGTACCCATATCGAATATATTACCTCCGTTTCTTATTAGTTGCAACTTTGGAGTATTATTTGTGAGATATTAAATATTTCAAAGTTGCAACTAATACGAAATTGAGGTAGTATTTCATTTATAACATGATTTTTTTTTGGAATTAATTGATTGTGGATTGATGACATGACTCTAAGTAAGGAAATTTTTACCTTAAATTATGCAATTTAATTTGTGCTTTCCTAACAAAAAATTAAAAAAGTTAAATAAGGTAAACTATTATGAATTATGTTGCACTTTAATACTAGATTCTAAATATATTTGTTTTCTTATTTTATGTGATTGATTTCATATGAGACTAACATTATGAAACGGATGGAGTACATGCGTAATTGACAATTTGACAGCAATAGCAAAAAAAAAAAAAAGCAGCACCGGATGCACCCCCACAAAAATTTCACGTGAGACCAACCCTATTGCAAATTGCCTTCCCTTCTGCAAATTCAACACTCACTCTTCTCTTTTGCTGGCATCCACCAACAATACCAAAAAAAAATATCATGCATTTACAAATTTATTTCCCATTAAAAAACACCATTTTACAGTTCTTCACGGACTCTTATAAATTTCTACTTTTAGTCCTTCAATGTTTGCCCAATAATAATTAGCAAAATTTTAAAATGTATACATACATAAACTTTGTACTTGACCTCTTAAATGACATTTTGGCCTCTCTTCACCATTTTATCACGGGCTACTACAAAACAATTTCTCTATTGTTGTTATGAATATTCCTAACGCATACTTACAAATGTCACTTTTTCTATTACATGTTTTTATCTCCATTTTTTATTATTTTCGTGTCTGATCTGATGTGATCTTTGTTTTTGCGAAAGAGGTAGTGAATAGTGAAGGTTGTCTGACTCCGTTGACTCGAGATTTAACTAGGTTAGACATTTAACAGAATTGCAGTGGTAAGGATTGATGACCTTGTAACTAAGCTACTTTAAACAGTTCAAAGTCATAAAAGGAGACCTCTTTCAACTACACCGATTACTACTTGGTACCCTATATTATTATTAGATTTATTAGGTCCAATCCACTTGTTATTTCTAATGGAGTGGAAATTGCAACATTTTGATGTTATGCTACTCTACCACACAAAAATTTATATTATAGAAAATTAAATTTGGATCTCAATTTGGATCCTTTAGAGCTAAAATAACCTCTAAAACCTTAACCAAATATTTTTCGACACATAAATCAATGAAAAGTTAAATCGGGCTGCAATTTACAATTTATAAGAACTTTTTTGCTGCAATTTGCAATTTTTTTTAAATAGCTGCAATTTGCAAAATACAAACTTTAAATGGATGAAATTGGCAAATTTTTCGTGATGAATAGATAATTATCGCACAAAATTTCCACTATTTTCCAAATTTAGCCAAATGACAATCAATAATAGAAACATTACTCTTTTTATTTTTTCAGGGGCTACTATAATTTGTATTGTTTTTACCATAACGCCAAATTTGGGTTAATGGCATTAGAGTTCAATTATAAAAAGGTAATTGCCAGATAATTATGGGAGTAGGGTATCTAAATTTGATATGGTTTAACCATAGAAGTCAAATATAATTGAATTGTATGTTGTATTATAAAAAAATAAATAAATAAATAAATAAATAATAAATTAAAAATAAAAAAAACCAAGAAAGTCCTATGGTATTTATTTTCATGGAACCAATAAAGTATTATCTAGCTAATAGATGTTTATATTAAAAGCCATAAATAGCAAGTTGCTACTTGCTAACCTACAATTGAGTTAATAGCCAACAAGGCAACAACATTCTTTGACTATTGTTCTAATTGTATATATTAAACAAGGTAAGACCGCTCAAAAAGAATTCTTCCTTTTTATCACACAATAATTATATAAGTCTAGTTCTGTTCAATTTATTTTCACTTATTTCAGGTAGTAAGAGTTTAGATAAGAGAAGTATAGAAAAAATCCTGACAATGGTTACCCAAGTTAAAATTACGGACAACTAACTAAAATAAGTTTAATAAGGTCTAATAACTTTAGATGTTCCAAATAAGATAAGTGAGATTAGGCAAGTGAATGAATAGAAACAATTTTTTCATATGATCTTTTGTTTCACAATAGCTGACACAAGTCACACAATTAGATATTTTGCTCTATCTATTATTTAAATTTAATTATTTTCCTCTACTAAAAAATATACTACATTAATTTTAAAATAGTTATCATTTCACTATTTGACTTTTACAGTATACACTTGACTAACTTTAACTGTATTTATCTGTTATTATATTTAAGTAATATTACTTTATACTAGCTAGCTTCATTATTTTTGAATATTTAAGCTTTATGGTTGTCAGTGCACGTATTATAACATTAACATTTTAAATTATCTTCTGAAAAATTTTCTTTATGTAAAATTACGACTTATCACTTTAACAATTAAAAAAAATGAATAAACTAAATAATATATATTTAAATCAATATAACAATATATCCGACTCCCAGTCACTGTAAATAGTATTCTTCTAGCCCTTGAAATTTTTGTGGTTCATTGGATGTCCGTTTACTAAGTTGAGTAAAGTTTAAAAGGATACCATCTACGTATACTAAATGAAAAAAAAAAAAAAAAAAAAATTTGATTCCATCATATGAGTATTGGACAAGTTTTGGAGTTGACAACAAGTAACAAAGGTGGCAGAATAATGCTTTAAATCCACTTCATTTTCAATCTCTACCTAGGAAAATACATCATGGTAAATTTTGGCAATGTTCTAGAATTGTCTCCTTCAAAGATCTGTTTTCTTCAATCGTGTCGATTAGTAAATAAGTGGGAAGTTCATCAACAAATTCCTACCATTTTTATTTATTTATTTATTTTTCTGTTTTTAAGAAAATAGCTAGCTACCATTTTTTTTATAGGAAAAATAGCTAGCTACCATTTTGTTTATACTAGTATCTTTTTAAGGTTTGACAATGCTTAACTTTGACAATCACTTACACATTGTTTTTATGTTAATATAAAAAAAAATTAAAAAAAAATGGTTTTTTTAATATATTGAAAATTGTGTTGAAAAAATTAAAACTCAATATGATCTCATGTATTAATGTTATTTTACTTGTAAAATATCAAAGATGATTAAATGTAATTTTGTTTTTGTGTCAAAAGTCAATATTGTAAAACTATTACATTGTAGTATAGATTAGAGTAATAAGTACAAGTAGCTCTTTTGAGACCAATAATACTTCAAATTTTGTATAATAAAACTTAAAAAAATAGTTTTGATGTATGAAATCAAGGACATCTATCGTCATATACTCAGTACAAAACTATGTATATTACCAAAATTATTAATGTACGTATAAGGAAAGCATAAAAAATCATCCGTCCATAATTAATGTAATTAATTGATTTGTGCTTAAGATTTTACGTATATGATGCATCAATCACTTTTTAAAAACGAATAAGGTGCATAAGTTCAAGATACTATTCCCTCCTTTTATTGTTTAAGGTACTACTTCCTCCGTTTTTTTATACTTGCAATACTTTCCTAAAATGAAAATGTTACAATAGTTGCAACACACTATAATTGAAAAGTATTTTATGTCAAAAGTTGTACTATTATCCTTATTATAATCTCATGGCCCACTAAATTATACTTTTAACTATCTCTCTCCTCCATTTTAATTATTTTAAATCACATGAGACCCACTTTTCTTAAATACTGTGAAAAGGAATGTGTTACAAGTATTAAAAAACGAAGAAAGTATATGAATATCCTGATTCTGGTAAATGCCTTAAGGTCGTCAGATCACATAATAGACTATACTAGGATACAACATATAATGTAAATAGTTGGTTTGTTAGAAATCAACTAATCTAACTACTTGGCTGACACAAGTCATGCTTCTAAAATAAGGAATTGTTATGGATTTGATTGAATTTGGTGAGTTTAGATGACTAATTAAGTCAAATACACACTAAATCACATTATATACTAGTTTAAACACTTTTTTTTACGTAGTTTGACTTCTTCAGTTCTCCCCTCCCCCATCCCCCTACCTATAATAACGATAAAGATAGATCAATAACCCGAATCAAAACAATATTATAACTTGCATGCCCAATAAAATTTACCACGAAAATAGTACATTTAATGAAAGATATGTATCATATTAGTGAAAGTTTTCTATTCAAAAGACGGATATGTAGGTTTGAAGTAGTCATTCACTCATTCCTATTCAATGCTATATTTGTAACCACCGTACCACATGAAAATATCATTTCATCTTATTTCATTTTCCTTAGGTAGAGAGAATGATGGGTAAAATTCACTCACTTAAATGCTTCTACATAAAGAAATTAGTTGCTCCAAGAGAAGTCTAGTCAGTAACTATATTAGTTGCACAATACCCTCTCTCAAAATAGTTATTACACTAAATCTCTTTCTTTGTGATGGAAATTGGGATTCACACCAAATACTATATCAATTTCTTTAACTGCGATAGTTCAATTCGACGTTACATTCAATTACATGCTAATTTTGACACATCCTAGTAACAATAAATGTTAATTTGTGATATGTTGTTGGAATAATCGAATTGAACACATTCAATACTCGTTTTTACGTATACTCGTAGAAAATTAAAGATACAATAGTCTTAGGTATGCCTTGTGCATTTGGCAAATATGATAGTTAAATTGTAATGATTTAAAATACAAAGTTTTTTTGCTTCCATCAAACCTTCAAAATTTTCCCCAAATTAGACAATGTGAGACTAATTAACGAAAATCATCAAAATCTTCTACTTGTATTAATTTCACTATATAAGTAGAACGTAGGTCATGTCTTTGTAAGTCTTTGTGAAGATCAAAGTCTCTATGACATCTTAATAGATGAAGCAAAATTAAAATGTTATAATAAAGAACTATCCATACATTTTCATCTGGTTCAAGCATCAAAATCTTTTCACATATACATTGATATACATTGACAAATGTGACTCAAAAAATGGAAAAAAGTATATGCTTATACTATGTACATTTTTTCATAAAACAGTGAATCACTAATGAAGGTCATTCTCTTAATTTAATCAACTTTA
Source organism: Chenopodium album (assembly GCF_948465745.1). Lineage (NCBI taxonomy): Eukaryota > Viridiplantae > Streptophyta > Magnoliopsida > Caryophyllales > Amaranthaceae > Chenopodium > Chenopodium album. The sequence goes on along the minus strand of NC_137847.1, from coordinate 15,111,919 downwards.
AATACATAAACATCAATATATTCTTATTTTTTTTGATGCAAAACATCAATATATTCTTATGTTTTAAAGGATTTATTATTTTGGCCCCACCTTAAACATTACACTAATTCCTTAGTTCCTTACCTTATCCACCTAAAATAAAATAAATAAATAAATAACAAAACAAAACAAAACAAACAAAAATCTCTATAACAGCCAACTATTCTCTATAAATATAACCAACAAGCACCAATATAAGTCACAAGTCCATCCTAACCCACCCAATTATTTTTTTCCTACATACATTACATAATTCTTTAGGCCTTAAAAATGGCCTCCCTAAAAAACAGAACACAAAGTGGCTCTGTTTCCCCTGTTTTTCTCCCCTGTTTTTTTTACACCATTCTTTTCATCACATTGTATTCTTTGTCCCTCCCTACCAAAGCACTAGGGCAATCACCCCCTTTCGCCTGCGATACGGGCAATGCCTCATTATCGAGTTTTGGCTTTTGTGACATGTCTAAGACTCTAGAGGCTAGGGTGGCTGACTTGGTTGGCCGGTTAACGCTACCGGAGAAAATCGGTTACTTGATTAGTGGTGCAGCTAGTGTAAGTAGACTTGGCATACCTAAGTATGAATGGTGGTCTGAGGCTTTACATGGTGTCTCTTACACCGGTCCCGGAACTCGGTTCTCTAGTGTTGTTCCTGGTGCTACTAGTTTCCCTCAAGTTATTACAACTGCTGCATCTTTCAATACTTCACTCTTTGAAGCCATTGGAAAGGTACGTGTTTCTGTTCATGGTTACTACTGTTATTTGAACTTATAACATGACAACTAATTTAAGTAAAAGAGAATCTTGTTATGAGTATTATGTAGCACATTATATGACTTAACTTAATTATATGGTGATGTAAAATCATCTTTTTTGCCCCTCATATTTCCATAGAGGTTGTAGAAAAGACAGTTACGTGGTAAATATGAGGCTACTTTCTATAATATGAGATTAGATTTTGATATTTTTATATGGTATTTTACGTGACTTTTAATATGGTTGGAATTTTCTGTCATTTACGTATACACAACTATGTGAAAATAACGGGTGTGCACCTTTTGGTTGAAAAAAATGATACATTTATGATTTGCTCTATGACCAAATTATTATTCTTATATCTATATATATCATTATATATATAATGATGTACTCTCCGTGTTATAATAAGTGTTGAGATTGTCTTATACAAGATTTTACGTGATTAAAGTCGGTGAATATAAAACAAAATAATGCTATCTAGATACAAAATATAGGTGGCTTGAATTTCGTGCAAAAATTGTGTTTGCATAATTGCATCAATTTTTGTGTTAGATGAAAGAAAAAGACATTTTATCTCTCAATCTTTTGCATTGTAGTCGTTTTTAATAGCCTTAACTTTTTCTTAAAAAAAAAAAAACAAAAAACAAAACAAATTAGAAATACTATTTACAGTAAAATTACAACATAACAACAAAATCTACAATTTAAACATGTATCCTCATAAATCTCAATTGTGAATCCGTGAATATCACTATTACAAGCAACTTGAATTAATATTGGACAACACCTGTAGTTTTCTGTCTTTGTCTTAGCTATTTTCACTTTTAGTTTTTACTTTAAACAAATACTTTGATATTCAAACAAATACTTTAATATAAATAAACAAATAAGATTGCCTTACTAATAAATAAATCTCCTTTGGCAGAAAAGTAGATATAACTGTATGTAATCTGTGGTCCTCCATGTTGAAATAAGAGTACCACTCTACTAATTTTTTAAGTGATTTTGGTATTTGGAAAATTTTTTTGAATAGTAAAAATATTCCCTCTATTTTCAAATGTTAGACTCATTAGTGTATATTAATATTTCCAGAAAATATTTTTTTTTTCAAAAAAAAAAGTGAATAAATGTAAGAAATAAAATTTGCAAAGTAAAAAAGAGAGATGTGTTAAATAAAGGTACAGTAGTAGGTTTAAATTAAAATGATACATACAGTCATACAGATAGGGCTATTCATCGGTTTCAGACCGAACCAAATATCAAAAATTAGAATTTTAAGAAACAAAAACTGGATCGATTAAGCTATGACCAAATTCGGACCGGACCAAAAGAATTGGTCCAAAACCCGGACCGGTACGTTTCGGACCGATTTAAGACTTTTTTAAAAAAGAATTCCAATTTTTCAATAATTTAATGGAAAACTCGAAAAAAGTAAAGGAAAATCTACACTTATACGTTTTTTTTTTTTTTTTGGTATATTTAGTAAAAAAAAAACTCATAAATTTAAAGTTTTCTAAGCTTATTAAGGATAATCTTAACCATTATTTAAGGTTTATTTTTAATAAAAAAAATCGGTCCGGGCCAAGACCGGTTTTATAGGGTTTTGGACCGGACCGGACGGAAGATCAGAAAAATAAATTTCTAGACCCGAAAACCGGTGGTCCGGTCCATTTTTCGGTCCGGACCGATTTATGAACACCCCTACATACAGATGTAGATGTAGATACTAGGGCCTGTTTACTTCACCTTTATTAATATTCAGTAAAAATAATTTCAGTTTAATAAAATTAATTTCCGTTCAGTAAAATAAGTTTAGTTCAGCAAAAATAATTTTAGTTTAATAATTTCAATTCGATAAAAGTCAGTAAACTTAAAGAAGAAATATAATAGAAAATCAGTAAAAAATAAATAAATAAATAAATAAAATAATAATAATAATAATAATAATAATAATAATAATAATAATAATAATAATTTCAGTTCAGCAAAGATAAGATGAAGTGAACGGCGCCTAAATACTATAAAAGATCAACATGTAAAATAATAAAAGAGGAGGTTTTTAATGTAATGTGAGGTTTAAAATAAAATGATACATACGGATGGAGTAAGTGAAAAGGTGAAAATACTATAAGACAAGATTACAAGCAAAGTAATAAAAGGTGAGGTTTTTAATAGTGTGAGGTCAAATTTTATGAAACACCTCAAAATGAAAAACGCAATGAACTTTTAAAAATGGAGCAAGTATAAAATGTAAATAATGTTTTAATTTTTAAAAGTTGGATGGTAGAAGAGTTAAGAGTCGGTGGAAAAATGAGAAAGAATGATTTAGGTCATGCGTAGTAGTTAAGTATTATTGGTACACTGCTAGCAATCATAATGTAGGAAGATTTTCTAAGGATTCCTTGAAATTAAGCAAATGAACAAAATTATTTGTTGAGTTAACATGTGTATGCATTAGTACAACTAACTCGTACACAAAATTCCAACCTTAACTAATAATTTTATCAGTATAGCTTAGCTACTATTCTTTGCGTTTCGAAAAAAAAATACTTGTTATTAGTACTAAAGCGGTTTAAAATGAAACTACTACTTCATTGATTAATAATTTAATTTAGAGTACATAAAAGACAACCTATGAAGTTATATATGAGAATAATTAATGTACATTTAAAGGTCATGAACAAATTTTAATTACATGTATTATTGTCTTTTATAACTCTCTACTTTTAAATAACTTTTCTTATGCTTTCGATATACAGTTTCTTTCACACTTTACATAAAGTATTTTGAATATATGCTAATTATATGTTAATTACTAAATTTTCTTAGCATTTTTAAGATACTTCATATGAAGAATAGATGGTGTACTTCATCCATTTTTAGACTTCAGTTCACTCAACTATTAAGTAGTTTTCAATGCATATTTTTTTATCTTTAATATCTTCAAGTATGTATCAGTGAAATTTATAAAAATATCAAATTTTACGGAGTAAATATATAAATTGAGATGTATCCCATGCTAATATTTTATTCATGAATTTTGGCCAAAATTATTTTATTTTAGTAACTCAAATAGTGAGCCAAATTATTAGATTTGAAAGTAATTTTATTTTTGTAGCAAATACTGGTATGAGTATTTTTTTTATTTTTTGGTGAAAACTGGTATTAGTATTTATAAATTAATGTAATTCATCACCAAAAAAAAAAGAGAGAACTTTGCACTAATACATGTAAATTTAATAATATAATAAATGTGTAAAATAATGGTAATTGGTAAGCCGACACATTATTCCATTATCTGCCGAAGTACGTGTAAGACTTACTGAAATCTTGGTATCTAAGAAAGTAAAACTAATCATAGTTGTTCTTTTACTCTTTTAATCATGGACTTTGTTAATCCTCATTTCAAACACATTGTTATTTAACTTGTGCCATTCATTGAATTTGAATCTTTAAAGATTCTGATTTTTTGGCTTTGTCTTTGTCTCATTGTTTTGAACCCTCTAATTATTTTTATTGGAATCCTTTTTTAAATAATATCGACATTGTTAGTAATAAAAAAAAATAAATAAAAAAAGAGAGAGAGAGAGAGAGAAGAAATTTATCTATGAATGTAAGGTGTGCAACTCTATAACAATCTCTAATACTTTGTAGTAGTTTTGAAAATTATTGTAATATGTAATTTTAAACTACTTTTAAAAAAAATGATTACTATGATTAGTCAAAATTAAGTTAATTGAAATGACAAAGCTTTAATAAACCCCATATCCTTTTAATTCACAAGAATAAATACTTTATCAAAATAAGATAAGATGAGAATATCATGTCTTAGTCACTTAATGCTAAGCATTATCCATTGCTACCACTATCTTTTTTGAAAGATGGGTACATTGTATATAATTATATAAACATAATAATATATATATAGGAAATTAAAGTATTATCTATGTATGTGATATGGTTTTACATAATATGTGGCCATATCAATCACTTACAATATTTCAATTTTACGTGTATATCAGTTGTGTACGTAATAGTAGTTGACGATCAAAATATTTGTACTCGTACCACATTATTCACAAGTAATCCTATAATATTATTGAGCATATATTGTATCTTGTCAATTTACTTTTGTGAATAGACGAATATTCCTATTTAAACTTGTTATAGGAAAGTGGCAGGAAAGGAGACTGAATATGAATCAAAAACCCCATCCCTAAAGAGACGACGTATGTTCACGAGACAAAATATTTAGTTGATTACCAATTAACTACCACATACCACTTGATACTATGTTACCATTATAGACAATATGTTCTTTGTACTATCTTCCACCAATTATTTGACACCAAATGACCAAAAGGCTAAACTACACTAATAGTAGTACTAGTAGTATTAGTGTAGTACCATTATTCCATTTACTACCATAAAAAGATGAGTAACTTTAAAAGAAATGTTTCTTGACTTTAGTTTGAAAGAAAACGAAGGAAATACAAGTTGACATAAAAATCCAATAATGTATAATGCAGGTAGTATCAAGTGAAGCAAGGGCAATGTACAATGTAGGGTTAGCAGGATTGACATATTGGTCACCAAATGTGAACATTTTTAGGGACCCAAGATGGGGAAGAGGCCAAGAAACTCCAGGAGAGGACCCACTTCTTGCTAGTAAATATGGTTCTAATTATGTTAGAGGTTTACAACAATCTGATGATCCTGATCCTAACAAGCTTAAGGTTGCTGCTTGTTGTAAGCATTACACTGCCTATGATGTTGATAATTGGAAAGGTGTCGATCGCTATACCTTCAACGCAGTGGTAATTATTTATCTAACTTTTATCTTAATTACGTAGTTCAACTGCTATTTATAAAAGTTCTTCCTGTTTGGACAGTGATTGTCTTAAAATACGATGGGTTTTTTTAAACGAATAGTGTAATTTTTCATCTAACTTATGTCTTAATTACGTACTTTAGCTGCTGTCTGTAAATGTTCTTTCTGTTTGGATAGGGATTGTCTCTAAACAGAATGGATTTTTTTAAGACGATGGGAGGAACAATTTTCTTGCATTATTGTTATTTTTGGAAGTTCAACTATATTTTCTACTTTACTAGGTTGAATATTTAATGGGTTCAACTATATTTACTTTATTTATTAGGTTGAATATTGGAAATCATTTAAGTAATGTCTAAAAGACAACAATATTAATGCCCATAATTATTTTTATTTATTTTTTTTTTTTTTTGAAAGCATGTAAATGCATCTAAAACATGGAAAGGGAGGTTTTAATGCATGAGGAAAAAATGAGTATACAGTTTGAATATCTACTTCGTTTGACTCATATGGGATTAGATAATGCTAAATTTCAAAAGTCAAGAGTTATTACCATTATGTACAAAATTTAGTTACCATTAATTACTCCGTAGCAATTTTGTGAAGAAAAAATTTATGATTTGCCACATGATGCATGTTTTCTTGCAAATGCTCAAAATTGGATCTATTTACAAGCAATAAGGATTTTTAAATGACTATTCGTGTAGGAAAGCGATAAGTAAATAGCTAGAAAATAACTTGGTATTTTGTAATGAATTGATTCATGAAACATATCAGTCAAAAGAATCCAAGTCAAATTAACTGCATAACAGTCAGACAACTAATAAGCTGCGAAAGTCTATCACATCCCTACTCTCCCTGAGTAATACAAAAGGCAAATAAGTTTGGAGTAAAAGCTTAATCCTCAATCTATTCCATCCAATTAATTATTTGATTATACTAACATGGATTTCTCATAGGTGTCGCAACAAGATTTGGATGATACATTTCAACCTCCTTTTAAGAGTTGTGTTGTTGATGGGAATGTTGCAAGTGTTATGTGCTCCTACAACAAAGTTAATGGCAAGCCAACTTGTGCTGATCCAGACCTTCTTTCTGGAGTCATCAGAGGAGACTGGAAATTAAACGGGTAGCTTACTCATCTCTTAAACTCGAAAATTTTACATATGTAATTCGACATAGTCACGCTCAAACTTCGGCCATGGATTTTGCAGCTACATTGTTACAGATTGTGACTCAATAGATGTGTTGTTCAAATCTCAACACTACACCAAAACCCCAGAAGAAGCTGTGGCTCAGTCCATATTAGCAGGTGAAAATTTTTTGTTACCCGAAAGCTTTAATTTTGGTTATATGTGACGTGTAAGAAGCTTACCGACTAACCAAAAAACTCTGTACAGGGGTGAATCTTGATTGTGGATACTTCCTTTCCCAGCACACTCAGGGTGCAGTAGATAAAGGACTTATAAAGGAATCAGACATCGATAAAGCAATCTCATACAACTTTGCAACATTAATGAGGCTCGGCTTCTTCGATGGGAACCCTAGTAAGAAACCTTATGGAAATCTCGGTCCTAAAGATGTGTGCACCCTGGCAAACCAAGAGCTAGCTCTTGATGCTGCAAGACAAGGCATTGTGCTCCTACAGAACACTGCGAAAACTTTGCCATTTTCTGCAACCAACATCAAGTCAGTTGCTGTCATTGGACCTAATGCCAATGTTACTAAGACAATGATTGGGAACTATGAAGGTAATTCTGCACCACATCACAGTCACTATCTAGTTAATTGGAACATTTTCTAAGAAAAAATCAGTTCATTAGGGAAACTGGATATATTTTAGTCAATATTTATTTCAGATTGGATCGAATTTGGGTATGTCAATTTATTTAGACTTATGATCCTATTAATTTCCTTGTCATAGGTACTCCATGCAAGTACATAACCCCCCTGCAAGGCCTCGCTGCATATACTTCAACAACTTTCCAAGCCGGCTGCTCCAATGTAGCATGTGCCACAGCTCAAGTTGATGAAGCGAAACAGATTGCAGCAACCGCAGATGCTACCATTCTAGTTGTGGGTGCTGATCAATCCATTGAAGCAGAGAGTCGAGACAGAGTCGATATACTCCTTCCAGGGCAGCAACCTCTACTGATCTCAGAAGTAGCAAGGGTTTCCAAGGGACCTGTGATTCTGGTTATAATGTCTGGTGGTGGTATGGACGTTACCTTTGCCAAGAACGATGACAAAATCAAGAGCATATTGTGGGTAGGTTATCCTGGTGAAGCTGGTGGTGCTGCTATTGCTGATATCATTTTTGGTGCTTATAATCCATGTAAGTCTCCTCATTAGAATTCGAACAGTTACCAAAAACATGAACATTTAGAAAGAGATTTAGGCTTACTACAGAAATTGTCTCTGCAGGTGGAAGACTTCCCATGACATGGTATCCACAATCCTACACAGACAAAGTACTAATGACCAACATGAACATGAGACCAGACCCCGCAACAGGGTACCCTGGAAGAAGCTACAGATTCTACACAGGAGAAACTGTCTACAATTTTGGTGATGGCTTAAGTTACTCCGACTTCACCCACCACCTTGCTAAGGCACCCACAGAAGTCTCAATCCCCTTGCAAGAAGAACATGAATGCCGATCTTCAACCTGCAAGTCAGTCGATGCTGTTGGAGAGCATTGTCAGAACTTAGGATTTGATGTCCACCTGAAAGTCAGGAATAACGGGACTATGGGAGGAAGGCACACAGTTTTTCTCTTCTCATCCCCCCCATCTGTTCACAATTCCCCTCGGAAGCACCTGCTTGGGTTCGAGAAAGTGTTCTTGCATGGGAAGACAGAAAGACTGGTTGTGTTTAAGGTCGACGCCTGCAAACATCTGAGTGTGGTTGATGAGGTAGGCAACCGTAAGGTTGCTTTGGGAGTTCATCAACTCCACATTGGTGACTTGAAATACTCATTCAATGTCAGGATCTAATAAGCTAGCTTAGGTTTTCTCTACAAGTGAGAAACTGCTGGTGATTGTTTTAGAAAACAAAGGAAACAAGGAGAGTTGTTGAATAACAAAATAAAAAAAAAAAAAAAAACACAAAAAATAGAAAGAATACAGAAAGTAATCGAGAGTGCTTTGTACTTTGTAGGCCTAGGAGATTGGTTTTCAATTAAATTGGGGGAGTCGTAAGATTCCTCCCATTGATTCCATTATCAATGGTCAGTTCTACGTAAAGTCGAATGAGTTCTACATTGATATTATATGGTTTCAATTACTTGTCAATTTCTTCTTTAGCAAAAAATCTTTAGAAATATTTCGTCAAGTCATGCACCCAAAACCTTAATGTGCCTAACATTGATTAATTTTATAATCACATAAGCTAATTGACAATAGACTTGTTATAACGGGACAAATTAACGCTTACAAACCAAAACAGATAACTCATCAACCAAATATGACTGTCCAAAATTGATCCAAACCAAAACCAATCCTGTTTGAATATACTTGTATAGATTAGTAGTACAAGTTTAGTAGTGTGCTAGTATAGGTTTAGTAGTATATAAATACATGTAACAGTAATTTGTATCCAACTTTTCATTCTACCAATAATACGATACTCTTTCTTCTTCTCTCTTTCTCGTATTCTGACCTCCTCTAATATTCATCAATGGCTTCCCTTGCTCATCTCCATCATTTTCTTCCCCCGTAAACTTGAAAATTAACAAATCCGAACAACTAATGTACCACTTCTAAAGAGGACTAAAGTTTTGGAATAGAAGATAATTGTTTTTGGATCATAGTTCTATCTAAACAAAAGGAAGTTATCCAATATCCAGTTCCAACTTTCACAAAATTCTGATCAAAAGTTAGCTCTCAACTCTTTGAGAAATGCTTTATCAAATAGAAGAACATCGTGCAGGGGACAAAAAAAATTTAGTTACTTAAACTAGCAGCAGTGATGTACAACAAAGAACTAAAGTGGAGATATGACAATGTCAACAAGGAAGAAGAGAAGTGCTAAGTACACTTATCAACTCAATAGTAATGCAGGGTGAATGACACCTACAACAATAAATAGCATGGTTCACAGGAACTATTTGTACATGTAATGTAATAACTTACAGCTTTATACACAATTACAAGAACAATACAAGGAGGCAGAGGAAAACCTTGAATGAATGTGGCAGCAAATAATGCATCACAATGACTTTTAACACTTCATATCCCATGCACAGCGTTTTTATTCAGATTTCCTCCGAGGAAGGACATTAAGCCTCCACCATGTACTCTACCCTCGGGAATTAGAAATTCAAAATTGCCCCTTCTGTTATCACCATTGCGTAGCTCGTTCTGTTCACCAGCAGTTGTCTGCACTGAATAAGATGAGGCCGACTTCATTGACAGGGGTACAAGCACCTCAGGGGGTATGAGATGCTGCCTTTTAGTTGGCCTTCCCAATGATTCTTCACAATCAGAGATGACACTTATTCCAGAAGAAGAATTCTTGTTGTCCAAACTGCTAGCAATAGTGGAAGAAGAGGTAGAAACAAGACCGTGGAAGAGGCCAGGGCCAATCAAGCCTCGCTTGTTTTCTCTTTCCTGAACCATGCTGCTGTGGGCTGCACATAAGCCACTTCTACCCCGAGCAAATTTCTCACATTTACCATCACCCCAACTGCAGCGTTTTCCACCCCCATGAGCTTTGCAGAAGTCAGTGCTCCCTTGGGCACTCTTCCCACAATTCTCAACCTTACATCGCTTCCCACCACCATGTTTGACACAGCAATCAGTGCGACCACGAGCACTCTTTGAACACCCAGGAACAGCACACCTCTTCCCACCTCCATGGGCAACACAGTAGTTCGTGCCCCCATGAACACTCTTAGGGCAGATCCCACCCCCATCAAACATACATCGCTTACCCCCACCATGTCCTTTACATAACGGTGTGCTCCCCTCAGCACCCTTTGTACAGCCAGCAAATATGCATCGTTTTCCTCCTCCATGTGCTTTGCAATACATGGTGCTACCTTGAGCCCCCTTTGCACAATTCTGATACTGACAACGCCTTCCACCCCCATGAGAAATGCAAAGACCTGCCCGGCCTTCAGCACTCCTTGTGCATCCCTCCACCTTGCATCTCTTACCTCCACCATGTCGTATACAGAGCCCCGATTTTCCACGGGCAGCTTTAGAGCAACCTCCAGGATACCCACATCGGCGTCCCCCACCATGAGCAATGCAATTGTCTGTTTTTCCCTCAGCACTTTTAGTGCAACCTAAGTGCTGGCATCTCCTTCCTCCTCCATGGGCCTTGCAGTAAGCAGTACGGCTTTCTGCACCCTTATTACAACCAGGTTTCTGGCATCTCTGTCCACCACCATGACCAATGCACAGACCTGATGCTCCCCGAGCTCCTTTTGTACAACCCATAAAACGGCATCTCTTTGCATTATGTGGCCTATTGTCCACAGATGTAAGTGTAGCTGAATGGTCAGATACAGTTCCCATAGTACAACTTGTTGTATTAGAAGGTTCAGAACCCAAATGAGATTTATCAGAAGAAGATTTTGAGCCAAGATCAAAACCATCCCACATCTGTACAGGGGCTGATCTACAATCATTTCTAGGAGCCAAAAGAAGAGATGGCATATAACCACCTGATTGCTTTGCAGAAGTAGAGCCCTCATCAGCCACAGGAACAAGAGTGGGATTAGCAACAGATACTTGGCTTGTGAACTGATGTGAAGTAAACTCAGTTTGGGTTGATATCGAAAAGTCCAAAGAACTAAACAAATTTCCAGTTTCTCCAGAAAGCCCCAGTTTCAAGATCGAATCACCATTGCCTGACAATCCTTGGAGCGATGATGAAGAAGATCCCTTCAATTGCTTATTTTCTGAGTAGGCCCGTGGTGTAGGGCCTAATCCAAGTACAAGTCTGCAACCATCATCGAGAGTCATGGAAGTTAAAGCCCCAGGGTCATTTTGAGCATTATGAAATTGAGAATTACTGCTCCTTTCATAGCCAAGGCAGTCCAATCGCAAAGAGGTATCACCAAATTTGTCATTTCTAGCAAAGTCATTAGAGCAAGAGAAATATGCTCCCTTTCCATTGATATTCATCCTCATCAGTTTAATTTTAAGAACAAAAGAAAACAGTAGACACACTAGCAGTATAATTTCAGCCACAAGCCTCTATAACATTCACAAATAGTAGACCAGTTGCAACTAGAGCTTTCAACAAGAAACTTCCACCACTGACAAAACCTGAAGTGTCAGCTCTATCCATAGTATTGACACTGGAAGAGAAACAGCCTACTTCCGGTTATGTTTACAAAAAAACCCCCATTACTTAAACCAGCCTGGTCGTTATTTGAAGACTTATGACAGGCACTCTGGCAGAGTTACTTTAATTAACCTAGCAGAACAAAAAACCATCCTGAATTAGTAATGATGACAGTAACAAAGTCAATAAATAAATAAATAAATAAATAAGAGGAAAAGAGCAACTGTAATATAAATGCCAAGGTCTTATAGCAACTTGCAAGTTAAAGCTTATGAAAGAGAAAATTTCACATAAGAAAGGGATGAAAAGCCATTTGAAAGAAAAGGGCAACATTTAACAGCATTTCCTGATAGCAGGAGCTAGAAACCACATGTTGGATAATCAAAATTTCCCTAAATTACTGAAGGCAAATTGTAAATAACGATGTCCTTCAAATTCACTGACATCAGCCCAAAAAAAAGCACAAGTAACACAAAAATATAACTGACTGGAATGGCACCAAGGTGTCAGCCAAGGCCAATTTAGTCCAATAACAACTTTCTTCGTAAAGTTAACCATTTTTCTAAATCATTACTCTTGAAGTCTTGTTTTAGCTCAAAGCTCTATAATTCTATATCATGGGATATTCCCTTTATATAAAAAAAATAAGAAATAAATTGAAAAAAAAAACAATAATTTAAAATCAACTAGGCTGCATACTACTTTCCATTGATAAGAAACTGAACAAGATCCATAGAAGAGGAGCATCATCTGCAATGTTTTCTTCAGCTCTATATTCATATAAACTGAAATAATCATCACAGATAATAATAGTCAAAAATCATAATTCAAATAAAATTACATACTTTCAGATATAGCACTCTACTACATTCATATTATATCTCATTCCAATTAGCACTAGTAGATAAAAAATAAAATTCTCATAATTACAAGAAGTTTATACATTGACTATATCCGCCAAAGAGAAGTCCCATGTCAAGACACTTTTTGTCTGCAGGGGCATTTCTTCGGAAACAGAAAGCACAAGTGAAGAGACATTTATGCCTGAAATTCTGAAAACCTTGCATAAGATACTAGATAGTCCATAAATTGCTACCACAGTACCACACTCCAAACATGCTATCTCCTAGGAAAAAGATGAACAGAGAGGAAATGGAGGTGGTATAGCCATTTCTATTATAAAAAGTTATACTTGGTTCACATTAACAGGTGTTAGCGCAGTGATTGTTACAAGGTAAAGAGTCTAAAGACTTTCATTTGATCCTCCCTAAGAAACTGAAATGATCTCCAACAGATTCCAATTCTTCCTTTCTTTTTCCATTTTTTTTATTGACATTTTTTATTCTTTAGTCAAATTAATTTCATCATATAAGATGTTGCTAGATTTGTCTTAATGTATATATTCATAATATCAACTTTTAAATTTTTTTACTTCGTATTTATTATAATTAAACAAACTTTAATGGTCAAAATTGTGCATCCGTTAGTGCAAAAATCAATGTCAAACAACAAATAACTTTAAAGGGAGTAGATGATATTCCCTTTGTCTTAAAACGAAAAATATCATTTTTGAGTTTCGCGGTCAAGCTTTGTCAAGTAATGTTAAATTTCTATAATTAGGACCCAATTTTTATAATTGTAAATAAAAAGAAATCAATTAAAAAAAAAATATTTCTTTCATAATAATATTTCGTATCAGTTTTGACAGATAATATATACCTTATTAAACTAATAACTCTATACCAAAAAACTGGGCAAATATAATTTTAGAACAATAAGAATAGATTTAATTAGCAATTTTTAATTTTAAGTGCTAGATAAAATATTGGTTAGAAAAGGTTGATTTTAGTTAATAAAAATAGTTTCAAACAGCAAAAATCAATTGTAATAGATGAAAATAACTATAGTTCAATATCAATGATAAGTACAGGGCTTTATAATAGCAAAGTAACAACACTATTATAATGACAAGTTTACAAAACAATTACTACCTCCGTTTTTTATTAGTTGACACGTTTTGACTTTAGCAGTATTTACACACCCACCTTTGACGGTATTTTGTGGTTTATATGTGATAAAAAATAGTCATGTTGGATTTTTTTTCGATTCGTCACGATATATATCTCAAAATATCAACTTTTTATAACTTTTGTTTATCGGTAATTAAACATATTAGTGGTTGAATTTGTGAATTGGCAAACGTGACTAAAGAAACGTGTCAACTAAAAAGAAACGAAGGAAGTACTTCATTTGTTCATCGGATATTTGACTTTTCTGATGAAAACTGGCAACAAGGTGTGGAGAACAAAAATAAGCTCTCCAACAAAACAAGCCAAGTCCATGAAGGGAACATATATGTAATAAATTCTACAATTCGTCCATTAATCGATAATTCAACTGAGCTATATTAATCCTCAAATAATGAACTAATCTTATAATGTTAGTACAATTATTTTAATCATGTACTCATCATCCTAAACATAAAGGTATTTTGGGATTTTTTTTTTTTTTTACACTTTTTTGACAATATAGCTAGGCATTTTCAGGTTTAAAAATAGTCAATTTGATCTACTTCCATTATTTGGTCGACTTACCCTATATTGTTATGAACATAAAGCTCCTCATTAGAAAGAAATTTGACAAGATAACAGACAAAAATTTACAGTAATACTTTGACTAAATCAACATTAATTTTATCAGATCCAGATAATAACTTAACCAATTTCACTCAAACATAAAAACACTTGCCATTATTTCACCATAATTTTAATCTAACATACCCCAATCCATCAACATTAACACCCGCAATTCCTTTTCTTATCCGTAAACGTCAACTAACTTGGTTGAAGTCTTAGTACGATCTTGGGATCGAAACTCGACTACATCACAGCTTTACACCCAAAAAAAACTCTTACCTAAAAAAGTTGGAAAAAAAAAAATCCTAATAATCTGAAAATAGATATACCAAATACGTAATTAAAAAAAAAAAAAAATCAAAAAAACCATAGTAATCTTTCGAAACATAGAATCCAAGTACAACCCAGATATTAAAATTAACAAACTATGAAACTACCAATTTAGAAACTCAAATTTACAAAACAACAGCAAGATTAAACGAATATTTATCGAATAATTAATTAATAGTACAAGTCAATAACCTAAATTACCAAATAAGCAATAAAATAAACACAAAAACAATATAACTAAAAAAATCAACAAAGCCCAAAAAAATGTACACATATTTAATATTCAATCCTCGAAA
This sequence comes from Chenopodium album, assembly GCF_948465745.1. Lineage (NCBI taxonomy): Eukaryota > Viridiplantae > Streptophyta > Magnoliopsida > Caryophyllales > Amaranthaceae > Chenopodium > Chenopodium album. Next base: position 15,096,737 of record NC_137847.1, on the reverse strand, counting down.
AAAAAAACAATATTTCGGAGAAATTAAAGGGAAAAATTAGAAGGGGAGCTGCAAAAATAGGAAAAAAAAGCTAAAAATGGAAAATACCATGAAAAGATAGAAAGATTCCCGATCTATGAAAGTTTTGCAGATGATTCCAGAAACACCATTGAAGCTGAGAGAAGAGAGAGGAGAGAGAAAATGTGAGAAGAAGGAGAGAGAGAGAGAGAGAGTGACAAATGTAGAATAGGTGGAAAATCAACGGAAGCAAATGAATCTTTTTGCGTTTTTTAGAGATTCTTTCGAGTATAAATTTTGTTTTGTGACAAATAGGGGGTGGAATATGAAATGTCGAAAATGCCCTTGTGGGGTTGTAGATGACACTTTTGATTGGCTGATTGGGACAACGCATACTTTTTTAAGGGAAAGGGACAGTGAATATGGAATGACTATTATGCCCCTTGATATGTTTTCGTAAATCCTTCGTACTCGCATATTTCATAAATATTGCAACAAGGATGAATTTATAATCCAAAGCATATTTTATATGTTAAATATCAATAATTATGAAAGAGTAAAAATTATAAAAAAAAATTGATATTGTGAAAGTATTTTACGAGACGAATCTAACAAGACTCACATGACTATGGCTGTGTTTGGTAAACAGCTTATTTGAGCAAAATTAGCTTATTTGACCAATATTAGCTTATTGGCTAAATAAGCTAATTCAAGATGTTTGATGGGAAGCTTATTTGAAAAACTTATTCCACTAAATAAGCTCTTTTTGAAAAGGCTCCTTTTAGGAGCCTTTTCAATTAGCTTATTCATTAATTATTGTGAAATGACACGTATACTCTCATTTAATTTAAAATCCTACCTAATACCTAAAATACCTATCCCACAATTAGCTTATTGGTCATTTCACATACTCAATCACCTTTAAGCTATCAGCTATTTACCAAACACTTTTATACAATCAGCTAATAAAATAAGTTAGTCAAATCAGTTAATACAATCAGCTAGTCAAAATCAGTTAACATAATCAGTTTCAGCGTTCAGCTTTAAGCTATTCACCAAACATGGCTTATATTTTATTTAACGTATAAATCATATAATATGTTGTCAAACAAACGTGATGAATAGTGTAAAAGTCCAGTTATTGCAATATTACTAGGATGGAGAAAGTACAATTTAGGAATTGGTAATAATCGGCCAATCGTGTCATTTAAATCGGGTGTAAGTCTGATTAGATTGATCTAGTTATACTTGAATTCAAATGTCATTCATGTATGTTATTTCATTAAGTTATATTTTACGAGACGAATCTAATAAGACCCCACATGACTGTTTTTTACTTTACTTATAAATCATAATATGTAGTCAAACAAATATGATAAATACTCTGTAGTATAAAAGTCCAGTTTTTTGCAATATTACTAGAATGAAGGAAATACATTTTAGGAGTTGGTTATAATCGGTCAATCGGGTCATTTAAATCGGGTATAAGTTTGATCAGATTGCTCAAGTTATATTCGAATTCAAATATCATTCATTTATGTTATTTCATCAAGTTATATATTCGAATTCAGATAATCAACCATTTGTGTACGATAATGATTTCGGAATTTAAATTCAAAACTTTTGTATTGATTATTGTCACATTTCACTATTTTAGATATATCGATTTTTAATATCAACTAATTTAGCTGGTTAAACTATATGTGGAACAGGGAACCGAGTTGATTTAACTTCCACATTAATGTATCTATTATGATTTTCTCTACGTTAAAAATAAAAAAAAGAAAAAAAATGTAAGTTGAAAGGGTAAAGTGTAATTTAAAGAAAGAGATAGTTAAATGTGGGGAGGTAGTCGTAATCAGGGGTAGAAAATGAAAAGGAATAAGTGGCTAAGATGAGAAGGGATTGTCTGCTTCTTCACAACAAAACAAAATAACTAAAAAATTTATTTTAAAAAAAAATGCCAAATACACAAAGTGGAGTGTGTCTGTGCAAGGTGTGACGCGCGAAAAATCCAAAGAAAGAATGATGAGACTATTTTAGGAATTTACTATACCAAGAGAGAGAAACGGTTAGACATTATTAATGATGTCATCACCTGATTCCACCCACTATTGGTCTTTCAGATTCCCTTATTGTCATTTTACTACTTCTTCCCTTTTTTTTTTACTCCTCTCGTTATATACTCGTATCTCCTTCTTTATACGGAATACATTATATTTCCTATTTTCCTATTTTAAAATTCTAAAATATTATTCCTATATTTATTTGTTTTTAAATAATATATGAATATTATTATATTCTTAATTACGGGTATTTAGTATGAGGAATAGGGATAAGAAGGATAAAAAGATAGGACAAATATGAAGGATTAGTAGTTGGAATAAGGATAAAAATGATGTTGTCCTTAGTTTGGTACCAATTGGGAATTAGATGGGAATAAGCAAGAAATTTACTTAACTACTTTTACTCATATTTCTCCTCTTTCTTCCTCCTTTCCTTCATTAAGAATAATAATGTATTTTGTCTCGTTAATTTTATCCTTATCCCCTATAGTAGAGGTGATTAACATTGATTCGGCCCACCAGCCTGACCCGATCCGATCCGAAAATTGGGCGGTTTTAGACAAGCCTAAAAATGCAATTTTAGTTCAAAATCCGAACCTGACCCGAAAAAGGCCAAAAGGCCCGCTTTGACCCGATAAGCCCGCTACTTTTTGCGGGTTTGGGCACGAGAAATTATGTTAAGGCCCAACACGATTTTTGATCACCTCTGCCTCATACCACCTCCCCGTAGTTATTATTTTAGAGGGATAACTTGCATTTTTATCCCTATCCCCACCTCATTAGTTATCCCCATCCCCCTAAACAAACAAAACAATATTTAAATCCCCTTCCTCTTATCCCTATTCTCCTCTTTTTATCCCTCCAACCAAACACCTTTTTTTTTTCTTTTTTTTTTTAACTTTATTCATAAAACTTTCTAAGAATATTGACGCATTTATTATGGTATAATTTTTGGATTAAATGGGAATATAATTGTCATTTCACCTTAATATACTTGAATTAAAGCCGATGAAAGACCACCTTTGGGCAACTTATTGAAAATGAGTTTATTTAGCTGAATCAACCCTTTAAATCAGCTGATCACCAAACACTCTAATTATCTTATCTGTAGTGGTCAAATTAATTAATTTTTCCCTAATGAGCTCTCCACCAAACACCCTCTTAAAATTTTGGTCTAGAGGAGTTGATGAAATAGTATAGTAGCCTAGTGGGATCAATAGCAAGAATTATGAGCGAAGTTGTAATATCTATCCCCATAAAGCAAACTCAAGTAATGAACATACTAAAAAGAAAAATAGTGTAATCATTAAGGGACAATGCATGGATTACTTACTACTTTTGTAGTTCCTTCATTGTTCATTCACTTTTAACTGCAATAGTTTGTTTATTCGATCAAAAAGCTTACGTACGTTTTTCATCTTCATTTGACATGTTTGTTTTTTTACACATATATGGTAAATTGAGTCAAAATCAACCTATCCCAGCTCATTGTTGTTTAACTTGAGATAAAGTATTTTTTTAGTGATTGAATCAACGTGATCGAGGGTAAAGTTGTGGTTCTTTACAATTATGAAAAGTGGTATGATCAAGTTGAAGAAACTGACGGAAAAAAAATAAATAGTAAAGCAAATTTTAAGGAATTGAGGGAGTAAGCTAATTGCAAAACCTTGACTTTTTTTCAACGCTAATGAGAACCCTAAATTTACACCAACTCTTATGATTTTTTGGTTTAGTATTTGCTCCTAAAATCTCGAAACTATAAGGTAAGAACCTTATCAAATGAGTCATATCTTGTTTATCATAGAACATTGACTTGGGATGGAGTATCAGATCATGAGAACCAAAAAAAAATGCACTTTGTATAACTTGCCTAGAAAGTTATTAGTGATTCTATGTATGAGATGAGAAATTGTAATAATTTATAAACCCAAATTTATTCTTGTATAAAACACTTTTGTATCTCTACCATAATTTATTGGATAAAGATATAAAAGGTAGGCAGCAACTAATAAGTAATTAAAAATTGCTTGTGTTGTAGGGCTGTAGAGAATGAGGTAGTTTTGGTGTTTTGAGAGCCACAAGGGTAGGAGTGAGAATCGATCACAAGATCTTCTGGTATTGAGAGGGAAGGAGAATGAGGTAGTTTTTGACACCAATGAAAATTGCTTTTGCAATGACTTAAACTCTAACCTTTGTTTATGGTTTGTATTACTACTTTTAACTGTATTGCCTACCTTTTGGCTTCTGAAGGAGCTACCTTCAGCTCAAACTCTGTATCAAACTTGGTTTTTTGGGGATGTCCTAGTTTCTCATAGTGAGAAACAAAATTTGTTTCTCACATGGCATTTTCGTAAATAAACCAACAACTTTATTCAACTTTATTTAATTGTGGAGCCCACAATAATGAAAAAGTTGTTGATTTATTCACGAAAATGTCCCCGTGAATTTCGTTTCTCAATATGAGAAACAGGGAATTTCCCGATTTTTATTAATGTTTAAGTAGCTACTGCCTAGCTTAATGTCGTTTAACCAAAAAGATGAAGATATATGTAGCGCTCATGACTACATATAAGCATTAAATAGACCTCTTTGCTTGATAATTAAAGGCCCTGTTCACTTCACCTTAAAAAAATAATTTTCAGTAAAAATAAGTTCAGTTCAGTAAAAATAAGTTCAGTTCAGCAAAAATAAGTTCAGTTCAATAAAAATAAGTTCAATTCAGTAAAAATAATTTCAATTCAATAAAAATCAATATTCTTAAAGAAGAAATATAACTGAAAATCAGTAAAAATAATTTCAATTCGTTCAGTAAAAATAATTTCAGTTCAGCAAAAATAATTTCAGTTCAGCAAAATAAGGTGAAGTGAACGGGGTCAAAGTTGAAATTTTTTTACATTATCATGCATAAATCAGTGTATTAATCCATATTATTTTAATATTTTGCTTCTTATACATAGCTTTTAATTAAAGGTATTAAAGGCTATGTTTATCATTTTGCTAATTCACTATGGGGGCGTTTGGTATAAATTCCGTAAGCGAAATGGAAATGATTTATATAAGTAAGGGAAAGGGTTATGATACATGTTACCTTTGATATATGTTTGGTATCTTTATGAAATGGAAACAAATTGAGGAGTTTATGATTGAGGAGCGAAACACATTTTGTTTCCACTAGTTGGATAAGGGTAACAATTTGGGAGATTTTGTTACCCTTTGAAAACGGTATTTGTTATTTGTAGCTCATACCAAACTAATAGAAACGGAAACACTTATTTGTTTACGTTTCCTACATTATAAATTTTCATACCAAACACCTCGTATATGTATTTACTTTTTCTTAGGGGTGTCAATCGGGTTTGCGGTTCGGTTTTTGGTTCGGTTTATCGGTTTTCGATTTACAACGGATCGGTTTTTAACGGGTTGGAATTATTATCGGGTCAGTTCGGATCGGTTTTAAATAATTTCGGGTCGGTTCGGTTAGGTTTGTTTTATTACAGTTCTTTTCGAGTCGGATTCTAATCGGGTCGGGTTATAATTGGTTCGTGTCATAATCGGTTCGGGTTAAAGTCGGCCAGTTAAAAAACGGTGTTTGTCAGTTTAAAGCGGGTTTTGGGTCAAAACATATCGGGTCCTAATCAGGTCGGGTTGTAATCGGTTCAGGTCATAATTGGCTCGAGTTGAACTTAGTCGGTTTGACAACGGGTTTTGCCAGTTTTAAACGGGTTACGTTAACGTATATATCCTAGTATATCCTAAACATTCTATAATTAGTTATTCCAATAGATCATACGGAGTATTAATTAGTTGTTTAGCTTTAATTAAGTCCCTTTTCTGTATAAAGATTTTCAGGATCAAATAATAATAACAAATGTAGAGTTAGCTTTTGATTCAGATTTTTTTAATACAATATAGTGTTCGGCTTTAAGTTACAGGTTGTAAACGATTTGGGTTTATCGGGTCTTTGTCAGGTTTAATCGGTTTCGGTTTACAATGGGTCGGGTTGCTATTGGGTTCGGAAGTACTCGGTTCGGGTTGTTCTCGGTTTCGGGTTGCATCAGTTCGGCTTGATAACGGGTACGGTTCATTAACGGTTCTCAAACATTCGGATCGGTTCAGTTTCAGGTTTTAAAAATCGGGTCGGGTCGGTTTACGGTTTTAAAATAACAGGTTCATAGCGGTTCGGTTCCTTTTTGGAACAGTTCGAAACGGTTCGGATTCACCAGTTCGGGTCGGTTTTTGACAGCTCTACTTTTTCTTAATTGGCATGGGAGTCATTCAATGAAAAGAGTAAACTCTTGTGATTGATTTTTTCTCCTCCTTAAGTTTATTTGTTTAAACTTGTTTCTAAAAAATGTTGAGATGAAGTACACAATAATTCTATTCCAATAAACCTTACAATTTTATAGATGGGAAAACTCTCTTCGTTTTGAAATTGTATGAGACTACTATATGTAGTAATAAGGTTACGTTAAGTTTTTGTGAAAAAAAAAAAAGGTTACCTTAAGTTAATTTAAGCTATTTAAAATGAGTTTTTCAAATATCTAACGGGATTCTAACTAAAAATGACAACGATTCAATGAATTAGCTTCATACATTAACTAAATCCAATTTTGCTTTCGTGAGGAAAAGAGTTTGGATGGAGGAATCCCCTTCGAAATTTTCCTCTCAAGATTCTTACCCATTAATGAAAACCTAGTTAAACTATTTTATGTATAAAATGAAAAAACCTTGTCAAAATTGGAAAGATTGAAAGAATCTGATCCTATTATGTTGTTATATTGACTTATTTATAGGTAGTTCATATACCATGCGCCTCTTCCCAAAGTTTACAATAGGCAAAAGATACCATAAGGGTAATATTGTAATTAATGTATCACATAGATGATGTCACACTATAGGACAGTACCATGATATTAAATTATTTCAATGCTAATTATTTTAAGCAGAAAACCATATTAGGTCCTATAGAAGACGTCATATTGAGACTACAAGTCATTAATTATTTTAATATTCTTGCCTATCAATATTTTTAAAAAGAAATATTTTAGCTTTTTAAAATTTTGTGTGGAGAATATATCATATATTCATATTCCTAATTTGCTTTAGTCTTTTTCCAACTCAAAGAAGCATCCAATAATTGTCATTTAGAAGTCGTGGGTCCAATGGACCACGTTATTATGTCATGATAAAAGGCATAAATTGAAAAGAAAATTCAACAAAACAAAACAATGGAACTCATAATGCATGGTAAGGAACTAGGGTTCCTAGAGGAAGTAATTTTGATCGTGGTAATTTCACAATTTCATCGGTACTTCCTTTATTTCAAATTGTTGTCCACAAATTTTATATATGGTATATATTATTAAGTTTAGTTGAGTGATTCTTTCTCAAAAAAAAAAAAAAAAAATAAAAAAAAAAATAAATAAATAAAAAAAATAAAATTAAGTTTAGTTGAGTGAATATGACAAGATAAAAAATTATTAGAATAATCAACTTTTGTAAGATTGAAATTGTAGTCGATCTTCATATTTTCTTAACTTAACCACCCTTTTTCACCTAGCCTTTTTAAACTAAGCAAGAAGGCATGAAGTACATAGAGGCATTTTTCACTAGACCTTATGAAAGTATAATATTCGAATAGTGTAGAAACATTATTGAGAAAAAGGTCAAAATATCGAATAGAGACATTACTTTAAATGATAAAATAAATTATAGAATTATCATAAGGTCTATTAAAATTTTACTCTTTTCATCTATTTTCTCCGTTTTTCTTTTATTGCACCATAAGGACTTTTACACTATTTATTTAATCTTCTATTATCATCATTTGCGATTCATCCATTAGAAAAAAGCATACTCCATAGTTATGTGGAATCTAGTTAGATTCGTCTCGAAATCTACTTTTCATTTAATTTATCAATTTTTTAAAATAATTTTTACAAAAGTATAATTGAAGATATTAATAGCTAAAGTTATGCATTGATGAATGTAAAATATCTCATGGTGCAATAAAAAAATAACGAAGGAAGTAGGTTAATGTCTCTAATCATATGCAGTATGTAGAATTATCATCATAGCTAAGAAAATCTGATCAATTGAATGGTTATGATATCAACTTATATCGTTGTAAAAAATATCTTCAAAAACTACTATATGTTCACGAAAGCTTGACTCACTTGCTATATTCATTAGATTATGTGATCAAAATAAATAACTTTGACTACATTGTATTGTTTACAAAAGAGGAAAAAAAACTTATGAACTGAGATTTTGTTACTCTTTTCATGTAAATTATCGACATTTTATCTTTATATACGGAGTATATAATTTTCACACACATATATATATTTTGACAAAGAAACTAATGGTCAAAGATATGATAATGTCAATAGGATACCAGGCAAAAGCCAAGTAAGTTAAACTATCTACTTTAAGAACACATCGTAAATAATCTCTTAGCTTCCATTATTGGTAATATTATTAACTTCATTTTGTAGTTACATAAACTCTTGTAAATGTATCTTTTAAGCACAGAATTATATGAATAGTTTATTTGATTTCCTTTTCATTTGCTCAGCAAAATAAATCATTTTATTCATTATACTTTGTATCCTTATCCACATAATTATACGACAATGATTTAAAATACTAAAACATAATAACTTGTACGTAAGTATTTCAATTAAGATTTGAAATATTTTCCCTTTTTTAGTCGATACGATTTTTTTTTGTATTAACTAAACAAAAATTAAAAAAAATTAAATCTATTCAAACTGAAAACCGAATACACACCAATAGGAATAGTTAGAAACTTAGAAAGAAAATATGGAGAATGAGAGGAGGAGACAAGTTCGATGTAAATGACAGAAAAGCTAGATGGGAAACTCGACCCCAATATCATAATCATTAATAATAATCCAACTTGATTAAAAAGTGATGACGTTAGCTAGACAATATAATTAAAACAAAAGAGTAACCTCATTCTCACTACTTGTATTGGTATCACAATTATATAAGAAAGAGCATGTGGGACTAGTTTAAACAAATGTAAAACAAATTAAACAAATTATACGTCATCAAAATTGTCCTTTTCTTAACTAATATAATTAATTTTTGATTACTAGATTTTTAATGCATAACCAATGAGAAAAGAGGCCCAACTTGACTTTTTTGTTAAAATATGATTAATTATTTAATTAAATTAAGCACGTAAGTAAACTATGATAGGTTACACCCAAAGCTAGGTCACTCTTATTTAACACTTTGAAACTTTCTTAATTGATTTGATTAAGGAGTGTTGGTTGAAGAGGAGACAATGACAGGCACGAATACCTCAAGATTCAAGTCTTTAATCATGTTTAATGGCACCTTAATTAAGAAAATTAATTATTTAATTAAAGTTTTGTTAGTTGGATTCCGGAATCAGATTAATTGATTTCTTTCGTATTTGTATCTTTCTTATGTCATACCAACCTGAAGCAAATTAAAAATAATTAAACAATTATTAGAAAATTAATATTGTTGTACTAATATGATGGAGATCGAGCAATGCAACGCGGAGGGAAGTAAGGTGGGTTTATTCTAAGTGATTAATATATTTTTAGGGATATAATAGAAAGTTGGAAGGGTTGATGCCTTGGTTTTTCCAACATGGCTTACATTTGTCAAACATTTCTTGTACACCAGGCCAACTACGAATTTAGGGTTTGGTAAAAATGTGACATCCAATAATTATCCATTGCAATTTAGATCCACTTATTGTTTGATGATTAACAAATTAGGCATGAGAAGGAATAGCTAGTCATCGCAAATTAGTTAGATTGATTAACCTTTGGGTGGATCCATGCGTATAGACTTTACATATATAAAATAGTATGCAAATTATATTTATTTAGATACGCACGACTTAGCTGGAGGCGTGACCAAGCCTATCTCATATTTAGAAGCGAACCTATATCCACGAAGATCATAATTAATCTCCTCATAGCTCTTATAAACCTGATAGAAATCAAATTCTTGTCACAAAGGTGGTAGGTTGGAATCATTACAATCTAAACTAGCCTTGATTACATAGTTTGAAAATTGGGTGATCATATGATATACTCCTCGAGTATTATGTTAATATTACAACAATACAGCTAATATGACTCATATTGGAACTTGTCACCTTTGTGTCATGTTGATTTCGATAGCATGTTAGAGGAGAATCTCAATAAAAAAACTTAAGCTGCTCAAAGATGATCAGCTTTAGAAATATAAACTTTGACTAAATACAGAAATAAACCTATCAAAATGTGCATAGTTGAGACATAAGATATAATTAGAACATGTACGTAGTTGAATAAAATTTAGAATATACAAAGTATTAATCAAGTGTATAAATTTTAAATAGAAGAATATGGTATCTTGACTGTTGGATTGAACTAAGGATCATAGTCATACTTTAAAATAGATATTATGCCAAAACTTGTAACAAGAAAGATGTTTATTATCTCTTAAAAATGAGCAACTTGTACTGGTGCGAACATTTCTGCATAATAAATCCTCCTCATTTTGTATACCTTCCTTAGCAAAACGCAAACGGTACTACTGTAGTCTCTTTTACCCTTAAAGCTCATTATGACCACTAGCTTTATTATATTCATGATCCATCTATTGATAAACACTAGCTTTTGGGTTTGTGTTCGGGTTCGGTGGTGCCTCTGTCAATATACATGAACCATTTATGCAGTCTTATAATGTGTGAAGTAATGAAATTTTGAAACTAACACGTGCATATAAGTCTAGATTCAAAAAAATTTATCCATTGTCTTTTCAAAAGACGTGCTGTAAGCGAGAGATGTGTGCAAGGACCATCTCTTTATTTGATTCAGTACGTTATATAAGTGATTATTAATTTCGAATATCTCTTATTGTAATGTCATATGACATTTTATTAATGAATAAATTATAATTTTTTTTTTTTTTTTAGAACATCAATACTAAAGCTTAGGAAATCTCGTTTAGTTTGTAAGATTCATCAAATTAAATTGCGACTTCATAATCATTTCGTTCTATATTATCAGCAAAAGATGAAATAAGAAGAGTATATGAAAAAAATAACCCTGTGAGTTGAAGTCTAGCTAGTCATGGTCCCCATGAAGGTTGCCTTCACCGTACTAATGTCGCCATAAGGAACGTTTTCAACTAGAATACAACAGTGATTAAGCAAGCCTAAAAGTTTTTGACTTGCTATAAGACTAAAGCAAAGTTAAGCTTAACTGATATTTTATTCCAAGAACTTCAAGTTAATTACTCAGGAAAATTGAAGGCCAGACTGCATAGCTAATTAGCTACTGTCTGGTCAGCACAACTGCTAGATTATGTAAATAATGTAGTGATAGTTTCGCCCTTTGGTTACTTGAGGCGCAACTGAAAATCTTAGCCCTTTTAACCTTCAATGTTGCTTCAGCTCTCGTTGTTTCAGCATATCTAACTCCAAGTCTGAAACCTGAAGACATAATTCTGCTACCAAAATCAGGGATGTGTCATTGGCACAACAACCATATGTGATGACAACGGTACTTCTTACCACCCAGCTGTGACTTGACTCGTTTTGAAATAACTCGACCCTTTTTGAAATAAGGAACAAGCAATGTTTATCTATGACACTCTTTGATCATGCTTTCCGCGTAGAATTGCTTTTGATGATGCCTCTACGGCTTTACAATCAACTAAATAACACTCCCAATTTGTAACGATGGCAGTAGTACAGCATAAGTGCGCTATTCAGTAATCACTATACAATAACTCGATTTTTCTTACAAAAAATACATCTCGTTTATCTTTGGATACGACTAGAATTGATCCCCGAATCTGAATTAGTCTAAAGGGTGAATCGGGAAGAACACTGAAAAAAAAAATAAATAAATAAAAATCTTTGGATACGACTAGCAAACACACACTATATTGGACTATTGTACTGTAGTATAATGAATCAATCTTTGGCATGAAATGAACCAATTTACATCCTAAAGAAGTCGACTAATTGCTCTATCTTCAAGCAATGCTTCAACGGCTCTCCTACCAGAAACTAAGGCCCCATCAAATGTAGCACTAGTTTGGTAATCCCCACACAAGTACAACCCAAACCCAGGCCCAATCCTCGGACTCTTCATCAAGTCCGTAGGCGGGCTTTGATTTGGTTGGGTAAACTTGACCCGATAAGTCCTCAAATGCTTCCAACTCCCAACAACCGACTCCCCGAACCACCCCGAAAGCTCTCGTACCACCCGCCCAATCAACTCATCATCCGACACATCATCATACAATCCAATCAACGTAGCTGACACAAGCGCCTTATTAGGCGGACCATACGACTGGGCAACATTAGTAGCAAAAAACATGTTGTTCACAATCCCACGACCCGACCCATTTAAGTACAAAACCGGGTCTGAGTTCGGGATTTTATCCGCATCCGAAGTAAAATATAAACAAACTGTACTTCGACCAGGCTTTTTATTACCCGGTTTATTTACTCCCTCCAACAAATTTCCCGCTAAAATCTTTTCAATTTCTGGTTGCTCAACTGCTAAAATCACCCCAATCTCACTTCTCAAACTCTCACCATTATCTAACCTCACATTAACCCTTTTCTCTTCATCAATGTCAATCGATTCGACTCTCGAATTCAACCTAATGCAATCTCGAGGCAATTTTGACACCAATTGATTCGGTATTTCGCCTATTCCTTTCGCAGGAAGCATATTATCTCCTAATGCAAGGCATCTGAAGATGAAATCGAACAGCCTCGACGACGTTTCGAGGTCTCGATCGAAGAAAATCCCGCCAAAAAACGGCCTAAAAAACCTATCAATAATCGAATCCGAAAAACCTGAATTTCTCAGCAATTCAATCACAGGAACCTCATTAGCAACAAAAATTTCCTCAAATGATTTGGTTAAAACCTTAATTCTAGTTAATCCGATGAGCAATTTATCAAGAATTGTACCAATGGGATTACCTAGGGTTCCAATGGAGTCCCAAAAATGGCGAACAGGATCAGCGACAGTATGAAATCCGCCATTGTAGTAAACTCGAGCTCCAGAGTAGAATTTCTGGAGGTCTAAGGAAGAGTAATCGAGAAGCTCCTGTGCTTCAGGGTAAGCAGTGATGAAAATCTGGAAGCCGCGATCGAGGAGGAAGCCGTCGACGAGGTCTGTACGGACACGACCACCGACGCCATCGGAAGCTTCTAGAAGGAGGAATGGGATGTTCGATTTGTGGAGGTGAGTGGCGGCGGAGATGCCGGCGAGGCCGCCGCCGATGATGATGGCGGATTTGAGGTCTTTGACGGTGGATGTGGCGGCGGGAGGTGAGGTGTTGGTGTTGGCGAGGGTGGATTTAGGGAGGAGATAGAAATTACAGTGGCGATGGCGGCGGGGGTGGAGAAGGTGGGGATAGGAGATGGTGATGGTGGAGGTGGTGGAAAGGGAGGTAGAGATGATCATTGGATATGGTAGCTATTGAACTTTGAGGATAAGGTATTATCTAATTTTGTAAGGTTTACTTTGGATGTTTTTGGGTTTTGTGGATCATAATTGACTAGATGTGTGGTTCATCCTTTGCATTACATTGGCTTTGGATTGAAATTTTGCACATGTGTGCAATATTAAGGGTATTGAGATCTTATTCGTTTTGAGAAAATAAATTCATACAAAGTATGAGTTTAGATGAAAATTACTTTAATAAGTTCATTAAAGGGTTAATAAGGACTCTCAAATTCAAATTATAACTATGATACTTTATAATAAGGTCTAAGTTAATCAAATGAATAGAATGTACGCTAAGTAGTAAAAATGTACAACTATGATACTTTATAGTTTGTACTAACACTGTTGCACTATTTCGACCATATCTTAATATATATATAAAAATGATATTGACTTGATTTTTATTGGGTTGTTAAAAAGTAGATTTCAAGAGCTTTCCAATGATATAGTATTTGTCTTACTACAAGTTCGAGATCAAAAGTTATTATAAAAATAAAAAAGAAAAAAAAATTGAAAAATTCGGGGGGGGGGGGGGGGGGGGGGGGAGGGGGAGGGGGGAACACCTAGAATTTTCGAATCTCCCATGGAATTTCGAAGATTTTAGGTGTTTCTCCCCTAGAATTTTGAAAAATATAGGCGTTTGGCCTCCACTAAGAAATTAAAAAAAAATAATAATAAAAACACAACTTTAACTCCGACAATGAGTCCAATGACCTTGCCTTCCATCAGTGGTGGTCAATGGTGGTTTGTTGGGAGGACAAAATGTTAGATTGAGTTAGAGGGAGTTAGAGTATGTTTGTCCATTTATTATTCATTATTCATTATTCATTATTAATAATTATTAATTATTCATTATTAATTATTAATTAAAGTAAGGATAAGAAAGTAATTTTATTGGTAAAAAGCCAGAAGCCAATATAAAAAAGATAGTAAGACTAGCTTTTAATTTTTGGCGGAAAAGTTGGCGTTTTAGCCAACAAAAAAGCCATTTACCAAACACTTATTCTAGCTGTTTGACCAAGATGAAAAACCAAAAGCCAATCAAAAGCCATTTACCAAACAACGCCTAAATGTTTAGCCTTTACTGATATGAAATAACCAAGAAAACCAAGAAAAAAGGGGAAAAAATCAACTAACAATAATTGCAATTCAACAAAACAAGATAAACCTATCTCAACAATCACCAAGATATATGAAATAGGGGTTCTTAATCAAAGTTAACACAAAGTAAAGCTAGGATTAAGGTGTAACCACACAGATTACAAAGTAGCAATCACAAAGAAAACAAATAATCACAAAGATTATGGGTAGAGAGAGAAAATCTCATTGCATTGATTTCAAAATTAAGCAAAAGTTTCTCCTAAAAGAAAGCTTAGCCCTATTTGAAGGCTTTACAAATAAACCCTAAACTTCTTAAATTACACCCCTTAGATTACAAATGAAAGACCAAGATTAAAAGATAGCGAAAAGAAGCACAAAAGAAAAGAAGTTGTCCACTCGAAACAGGGCCTTTGGAGCGGCCGCTCTAAAGGGTAGGAGCAGGCACTCCTCATTACTGAAACTTCAAGTGACGCCCATAGGAGCGAGCGCTCCTCCTGGGGGAGACGACGCTCCTTATAAGGGGAGCGGGCGTTCCTCGCGACTGCCTGGACAACTCAACTTCAAACGCTCATAACTTCTTCGTTTCTTGCTCAAATTTGGCATGTGACCTGTCATTGGAAAGCTCTTGAACTCAATTTCACATCCAACTTAAATCACCTGAAAATTTCTTGTAACGAAGAAAATATAGCTAATTGAATTTGAGTGTTGCATTTTGTTTTTTACCAAGTAAAAGCTTTTCTTTATCATCCTTTTTTCCATGCTTCATCTTCAACCATAACTTGTAAAATCAAGACACAAGGATTGCTCTTATTCACCTAAACCACATCTTAAAATAGAGAATTCACCCAAAATGTCATTGAGCCTTAAATGCCACTAAAAGAATTGTATAGCCATATAATTTATAGGTTTCAAGGATGCTCTCGCATCATTTACCTATGAAGAAATGCTGAAGTTTTCATGGTTTTACAAGGTTACATGACCATGAAAACCTTAGAACGAAGATTAGGGGTGTCAATACGGATAACTAGATGGAGACTTGATTGACCCACGACGGATCAGGTATGTTTGGGTTAAAGTTCGTTACGACCTTTTTTTTTTTAACCCGACTCAATTTAGGTCAAGATCTATCCAGTCATGGTTGTATTTAGGATGGGTCAACTTTAACTCGGTTCATATTGTAGGGAATATTTCAAGCATCCCACACTTGAGCCCCACTGTGATCATACACTAAGCATGTTGGTGCCCAAAGGGAAGGAAGATAGAGCAAAAGAGTTGCCAACAAGTTTTAGGAACTTGTAAACCGTTCACAGGGTGAAGGTTACACCCCTTCACGATCCATGAGATCGGTAACTCCATAGTGGTCCTGAACCATGACTGGATATTCGGGGATGAAGGTACAAATCCAACCCAAAATTGATTGAACCTGCCCTAAATAGGCCTCTACTTTATTTTTCTCATATTCATGTGCGCTTTCTGACTAACATACAATCAATATATTAATCCTAAACCTGTTTAATCTATGTTGGTTGAATATTAATGCACAAACAAACCTATTATTGGCGATCACTTGAATTAAAATCACATTAGCCTAAATATAAGCGTGATTTCAAGTACAAATTCCCTTTAAACCTGCAAGAGAGGGTGTGATCAAGCAATTACAATAATATATCAAGCAACATATAAATACAACAATCATCATCATCATCATAATCTCAATAAAACATAACAATATTAATAGCAAGATCCTAGGCATGATACTAACATGATTAATAACAAATCCTAGCATGTCACTAAACAATAAAAATCAAAGCTTTAACCCTAACATGATACTAACATGATAGAAGAAATAGAAAGCAACCTATGCATGATGCTAGAAAGCAATAAATAACATCCTAACATGATACTAGGAATTAAAATAATCTAAGCATGCTTTCTATAAAAATATAACAATAAAATTACTTACTTTGTTGCCTCGTACCTCTTTCTATTAAAACAATACACACGTTATTAACTTCAAAGAAATATTAAATCAAACAATTAATTTAAATAATTAAAATAGAAATTTGGACCAAACCCTCAGAAATTATCAACCTTTCACGTCTAGGGCGAAGACAACTTCGAGCTTGGTTAGGTGCGTCTAAGACTCGTGAATGTGGTATTGTGTTTGAAAAGGGAAGGCGTAGAAAGAGGGAGAAAGAACAAGCTTCTAGCTTGTAGAGAGAAGAGAATAGAATTAGATGATTGTTGATGATTGAAAACGGGGAAATAACGCCCCTATTTATAGAGAAAACATTAGGAACGTTTAGAAAAGAGTCAGAAGTCAACTTGGAGTAAAACTGCCCCTATCGCGATGCGATAGAGCTATAGTGATGTGATAGGCCTATCGCGATGTGATAAGCCTATCACGCCACGATAGACTCCTCGCAGCGCGATGGTGCGGCTACCATAAAACCCATTATACGGAGTCCTTCCCCTAATATAATTAGAAGATTAGACTCCGTGTTTATCATTAATTTAAGATCAATTTATCATTAAAATATTCGTTTTATCCCAAATTAAATTCATTATCTTTTCTAAATAAAATATAATAGTATAATTATTAATCCTAATTCCATTAGAACTTAAAATAACATTCTAGATTATTCTAGAAGATTAAAGTCAATCCTAATAACTTTAGGATTAACAATTAATGGACCCTCCACTTGATCATTGGGCCGTATATAAAATCATTTTGGGCCTAATTTAGTATTTTGGTCATAACTTCCTCATTATTCATTGGAATTAGGCTTATAATATATCGTTGGAAAGCTCTTTTCGAGCCCCATCCAACTACAATATTATTGGACCCATATCATGGACCAAACTAAACCGGATTGGACGTTTTTTTTTTCATAAAATAAGGTACGAAAAGAAATATTTTTTATTAAAAACAAGTGATTCACGAGACTCTTTCACATTTCACCTCATTCGATAATCAATGACATGTAAGATATTCATCACTGGGTTTGATTTTTGGGGAGACACAATCAGGTGTCTACACATATTAGTTTTAGATAAATTCGTATCAAGTTGATTATGATTTAGATGATTTGGCTTCGGTTAAATTCGGTTCATTTTGATTATGAATTTGTTTATTCAATAGTAGTTAATTCCAAGTTAGATCCTTTTTGAGTTTGACAGAATTTGGGTTGGTTATCCAAATTCAATATTCAGATTTTAAACTAGAGTAATTATTGAGTTGACCTTATTAATGGGTCACTACCAAGTACCAAGTCACCATTAAAGTGTCATTTTATACCGAGCCATTAACACTTATTAGTTTCTTGTATATCAGTTTTATCTTTAAATCAAATTAAAATCAAACTATCGATGATTTACCATAGTTAAATATGTGAGACATAAGTGATGAACTAGTGACAAATTGTTGGATAGTAGCCATATATAGTCAAATTAAATTCAAGCAAAAAAATAAGTACTTAAGAATTAATTAAACAAACAATTACATGAATCGAGTAATTATATTTAGGATTTTTTTACATTTACCACCAAAAAAATCAAAAAATTGTTTTTTACCACCAAAACTTTTTTAACGTTTTATTCTACCACCAAAAATATTTTTAAAAATTGTTTTTTACCACCTACCATCAAGAAAACCGTTAAGTCTAACGGTTTTTTTTAATAAATTTCTTCAATTTTCGTGCGCAAAACATATTGTTCATAGGTTTAGGGGGCATTTCGGTTCTTTGGAACCAATTTGAGGTCAGAATTGACAAAAAAAGACCGAAAATGCCTCGTGTAGCATGTTTCACACAAATCGATGTATTTTTAAACACGTAAATGGAAGCATTTTCAATCATTTTTTGTCAATTCTGACCTCAAATTGGATCTTAAGGACCAAAATGCCCCCAAAAACCCCTAAAGACCATGTGTTTTGCATGAAAATCGATATTTATAAATATTCTGTTAGGTTTACCGATTATTCACGGCAGGTGGTAAATAACAATTTTTGATTTTTTATTTGGTGGTAAAATAAAATTTTTAAAAGGTTAGGTGGTTAAAAACAATTTTTTGATTTTTTTGGTGGTAAAAGTAAAAAAATCCTTATATTTAATTAAAAAGAGGAAGGTCAATGATAGGTAAGGTTTAAGATTATTTTTGGTTTAAAATCTAGTCGATTAATATCAAGTTGGGTTAAAATAGATTAACCTGAATCGGGTATTTGCTTGGCGGGTAACTTTTGGATTAGGTTGAGTTCAAGTCGAGTCAAACTGGTGCTAGATTAAGTTCAAGTCGGGTCATATATGTGCCAAACTAAGTTCATGTCGGGTTAACTTGGATCGAATTCGGGTTGAGTTCAGGCTGGTTACAGAAAATGCGTTGTAATTTGTTTTTTTTTATTATCATTAATTTTATTACTCCCTCCGTTTCATAATGTTAGTCTCATTTACAATCTTTTAACACTTAAAAATTAGAGGAAATTTTCTAAATTTCTTTCTATGTATAACAACAAACATAGTCATATTATCTAGTTTTATTCATCTCAATGAGTACTTTATTAATATCTAGTTTTTATAATTTTAGCTAGTGTGAGATTAAAAATATTTGCAATAAAAAATTTCCATCTATATATGTACAATTGTACAAGGACTAACATTATAAACAGAGAGAATATCTTTTTTTATCGTCATAATTTTTTCATTATTATTATAATAATATTTATTATTATTATTATTGTTATTATTATTATTATTATTGCTATTGTTATTGTTATTGTTATTATTCTTATTATTATTCTTCTTATTATCGTTATTTCGTTATTATTATTATTATTATTATTATTATTATTATTATTATTATTATTATTATTATTACTACTACTACTACTACTACTATTATCTTCATTATTATTATTATCGTTATTATTATTATTATTATATCTAAAAAGTAGACCAAGTCATACAACCTATAAAAAATTAGTGGAAAGCCAAGATATATACAATCTGGGCCCCTACTCCTCTAGCTATAGTACATCCTATCCTAGTGAAGATATGAGCTGCAGTACGAGCCCCAATATCCTGAGTCTTCGAGAACTTCTGGATCCCTTCCAGCAATGCAACAACCTCCTTTTCTAACTCCCCAAGAGAAGAGAAAGAGAAAGGAAGGAAGCCATATCCAATTGCTTGACAACTGGATTCGTACTTGACCAACTTCTGATTGACCGCATCAGTCATTACCCGTCCAGGAACAAAGTCAGATAGCCCAGACTGTGTAAAAGGAGAAGACCCTATCAAGTCAACACAGACATCGCGACCACGATCCCAGTAATTAAGTAACACATTTGCAGGTCTAGGGCCCCATCGTTCCCTCCAGATAACCCAATGTCCACCTCCTTTCTAGATGAAATCCCTGACCGATAACAACTATCAAGGGTATCCCGAACAACATTATGCCGATGTTTAATGCCCACAATACCAGCACAAGGCACCGCGTGATCACCGAAAATATGATAGGAATGGTGTCCTTCAAACAAGTGTATTATTCCAATAGAGGGTTCAGAATTATTAAAAAGATAATTATTCAGTAAGGTCAAGTGATCGGAATGCCTAGCTAGAGGCCGCTTCCGATCAGTAATATTAATATATAATTAATATTACAGATTAATCTTGACTGAACCCTTCGGGTCACACCTAACCAAGTAACAGATCCGAGACGACGAATTAATCCGAATGAATTAATGAGTCGTTATAGTATTATGAGTAAAGAAGTAAGATATCGAGCTAGGAGCGTCGAAACCGAGCGTCTCAAGCCGATTCGGATTTAGGGAACGACGCGACGGTAAAATCAAGCAATCAACAAAGTCAAAACTACTCCTAGCATCGGAATGCCCCGAGTAAATCGAGTGCTAGGGGCATGGCAGCTAGGCATGTCAGCCGCACCAAGCCGAGGCTGCTAGCAGCGCGCATGCTGGCTGGTGCAGGCAGCCATGCTAGCAGCGCGTGTGCTAGCAAGCTAGCAGTTCCAGCAGGCCAGCAACGTGTTGGGCCTTGCTAGCTGCTGCTAGCGCTGCACGCACAACAGCCCGCAAAAGCAAGCAATGCTTGCTGGACTTGCGTGCGCATCTGGGCTGGCAGCTAGGCCCAGCTGAGCACCCAGGTTGCCTGTAACACCCCGTATTTTTGAACCACTATTTTATGCGCATTTCAACCTATTAAACCTAATTTCTTATTTAAATATCAAATTCTAACTTTAAATGTGAAGTACTATTTTGATGAAAGGGTCATCCCAAGCTTTTAATATCCTAGTTTTTGACAAAATGATTCAACGACGTTATTATTTAAAAGGTTTCATATTTGATTTTTTAATCATTTTAACTATATTTGACATGTTTGAATTGATATTAGCCTTAAAGGGTGATTCCTTAAGCTTAAGCGTCAATTCAGTAAGTGTTACTAAATTATATGTAATTTTAATATTTAACGTACCGCGATTGATATGGGTCATCATGGGTGATTCCTTGACTGAAGTGCCAATTTGATAGGTATAAAATGATTCTATGGGTTTAAAGACGTTTTACGTTCAATCGTATCAATATCGATATATAAGGTTGTATTGGGTGAATCCATCAACTTATTTATCAAATTGATAATATATATAAACTATTCTTTTATTTTATATTTATAAAACTCATTATAATGCCCTTTTATTATTTAGGTCATTATAGATGAAAAATATTATTGGTTTCGCATCTCGCCTTTTTATATTGCTTTTCCGTAAAATATGAACTTTATATATATTTTTGTATCGTAATTTAAATTATTGTTTTCATTATTATTATTGTATTTACTATTTATATTATTTTTGAGATATCAATAATATAATCTATATTATTGTTTTTAAACATATTTTCAAATCGCCTCTCGTTACATTCCTTTCCTAGTCTATTTTCGGGCTAACTAGAATTTATTTATGGGTCGGGTTTTGCCTTACAACTTTCATGACTAAATAGATTAAGATAGGCTTGTTTATTAGCTTCCTTAATCCCATTTTTTACCCTCAATTAATTATTCAATCAAGCCCAAATGAGAAGACTTGAATCCTAGCTTTGTATGGCCTTTTTGTGAGTTTCATTTGAGCCCAGTCTAGGCTGATTTACACAGCATCTTTGAGGGATTAGAAGCTGATCATTTTACCCTAAGTAACCCCTCATATTCACCCTCATTAAGCCTAATTAAACCTACCTAAGTTTCTGTCCAACTCCTCCTCTTCACCTCACCAAAACTCATGCACAAACACTCCCCTTCAAGCGTCAGTTTCTATCTTTCAACAAATGTTTCTCCTTCATCTTTTTCTCTACTTTTTTCCATGAGTATCCAAGGGCTTGAAGCAAGGTGGGTTTTGGTGTTCATTGCCTCTTCCTTCTACATGATTTTCGTGCTCCATCTCCCCTCCAAAACATCACAAAAGCGAAGCAAGCGAGCTGCTTTGGGCGTGACTTTACATCAGGTTTTGGGGACGTTCTAAGGGGAAAATTCTCCTCTCTTTCAAGCTTATTATCGTGGCCTTCATGGGAGGTAACTAGAATTTCTCCTTTGGATTTGAAATGGTGGGTTTTAGGGTTGGATTAATAGGTTAGAAATCATGATTAGGGTTGGGTTATTTTTCTTATTTTCGTTCATGGGTTTATGGCAGAATTTTGTGTGAATTTTATGGAGCTATATGGGTTTATATCATGTTGCTTATGTTTTGATTTTTTTGATATAAAAGCCTAATTTTTGTTTGATATTACCATGATGTTTTTTATTAGGTTTTTTTTATATGATTTTTAAGGCATTAAAATCTGTTTTTAAGTCCTGCCATGTTTGAGTGTTTACAACATGTTTATGAAAGGTTTTACCGTGATTTCTGCCCTACTATTGTTAGTATCATGTTAGGAACATCCCTAATTTATAGAATCATGTTTAGGGGCAAGTTTTGGGATGATTTCATGCCCAAAATTGAAGTTGAGTGCTGCTATATGTTCAGGTTTGGGAGCTGTACGAAAATGGAAAATTAGGATGTGAATTGCTTAATTTTTATGACCAAACTTGTGCCTATTATTATGTCCTACTATGTTTTATGGTATTTTATGATGATGGGCTAAGTTAAATTATGAGCTTTGGTTGGTTTTTAAGTGATATTGTTACACATACGCGTTGCTGCCACATCAGTTCATGTATCACTTAAATAGAGGTGGTTATATATATGTTTTGCTTAATTTTCATGCTTAAACTCAAGCTTATTCGGTTCTATTTTGTTTTTAGAGTGTGTTCTATAATGGGCTAAGCTTAGTTTCATGATTAAGGTTGGTTTTGGGGGTGTTTTGTGTGAATGGTACTGCTAGATCCTAAATTGGAGCTGCTGTGTTTATGATTTTATTTAAGCATGTTAACTTTGGAATTTTAAGTCCGAAATGGTTTTATATGATGCTTATTGAGTATATGTATGTGCCCTAATTTTTATTTCACATTTGAAGTATGTTTGATTGGGTTCTTATGATGATTTTTGGACTCGTATCTAGCTGCCCTATTTTGGTTGTTTTATGAAATTGTAGTTTGGATTTTTGGTTTTATCAAATGAATTTATGAAATTTTTATAAGTATTATATATTAGCTGAAATTATATTTTAAATAAGTGATGTGGGAATATTTGGGTATTATAAACCCCTAAAGTAAATTATTTTGATGTGTGTTCGAATATGTGTGAGTTGTAATTGTATTGTCGACGTTGTAATGCTTTAGAGAAGAATAACACTGTCTTTAGCATTACTTCGCCAAGAGTTGTGAACTATGATGATTAATTATATTCCCAAACTCAGACGATACCTTTTGTGATTTAATACGGTGAAATGTATTTTAAATTGGAGTTTCAACTGAATTTAAGAAATATGGTTTTCTTATACAGTTTGAATTGAGTGTAAGACCATTTTGGGCTTCTCTTCAGTTTTCTAAGTGAAATATATTTTATTAAGTATTTTAAATGATTTTTGAATTGTGTGTGGGGACATAGTCGGGTGTGAGGCCGAGTTGCTTCCCGATGGTTAATGAACATGCTAACTACCTGGATTGCGAGTCTTAGGTAGCTCAACCTGGGTTAATTGTTGTCGTCCGGGGGTCTGTAAGACCTTATAGGCATTTACCCATAACCGGGAGTTGGCCAATTTTAGACACGGTCTCTGCGAGATCACCGGGGGTTTGTCCTTACAAACCGTAGGAAATGGATTGCGAGGCCACTAGTGTTCCCTCCATGCCAGTTCTGCTGTTTTAAATGTTTTGAGTTTGAAATATTTATACTATGAAATTATTACTTATTTTGAAGGTTATATGAATTATGATTGAAGCTAAGATATTTAATATCGATATTCCTGTTTTAATGTTAATTTTGAAATATTTCATTGTTTGTATGGTTTGATGGTTTTAAGTGATTTCATTGGAGTTTTCGAGTTGTTTGTGGTTGTGGTTTCTTTCTATTAATTTAAGTCTATAATCTTTTATTTCTGGTTTGAGGGAGAACTACTAGTTGCTCCCCGCTGATTGTGGAACGTTGTTATAATTTGCAGGTGCTATTTGTTTATTTGATCTATGTGACAATGGGTTAGGAATTGAGAGTTTAGAAACCAACCTTTGGGCTTGTATGCCTTTGTTGTTAGGTTATTGTTTAAGTACTTTGAAATTGGTTTTAGTTTGATTTCAATTTGGCAAATAAGGGTTGTTCCGCCCATGGCTTTTGAATGTAATTGATTTTTCTATGTTTATGTTCTTTTGTTTATTTCTATTTCATCACTTAGTTCGCGCTTAAGTTAAATAACTTAATTTGGATGTTTGAATGACTTAAATTTAACTTTTAGACTTAGGTAAAGCTTGACTTTTCCAATCGAAGTTAAGTAGCCTCACGGTCAGGCATATTTCCGCTAACGCTTCCAGTTCTAAAAGGACGGGGTGTTACACTGCCAGCAAGGCATGCCTTGGTGCTCTAGGCGAGCGCCAGCTGGCAGCTCGTGGGTAGTGCCTTGGGGACCCGGTTTTTGTGAGGGAAGGTTTGGGGAACAAGGAGGCCTTGTGGTCCTCACCTACCCCCTTAGTCACATTGTGACACTTGTTGATTGTTAATTGTTTTGCCTTTTTCTTTTGATTTTTAATTTAAATTAAATTGAAAAAGGGGATTTTACCAACTATCCCACATTTATGGGAGAGAGGAATGTTCAAGGGATTTTCTCTAGAAATACCCATCCTTGGGAATTGAGAAAATCCACTTTGAGTTACGAGCTTGAAAGGAACACCAAAGGCGTGAACACTTTCACTCTTAATACACTAAGTTTCTTTGTCTAGCTTCGGCGAAGCTCCGGGGTAGGGGCCATATCCCGTATGGGTCGGTCTTGAGGCTGTAAGCCATCGGAGGCTCTTGCAAGTGCGAAGCTCGGCTAACTTTAAAGTAAGAGCTCTTAGTGAACGAAGCACGCGTCGAGGGTAATTTTGTCTTTCCCTTTCTTGTTAATTAATCATGTTGTTAATTAATATGCATGTTTTAGTAGCTTTATGTGCAGGTCATAGAATAGGTTTTAGTTCTGCGTGGTGTCGGAAATCACGAAACCGAACAGCGGTATCGGAGCCATGCTCATTTAATTATTGTAATTATTTTTCAAGGTGATTTAAATGGCTTTAAAATTATGGTTATGCTTGCTAATTGGATTAGAAGCTTGTTTTGATTATTTTTAATCTCAATTTTAATCGAGTTTGGCTCAAGAACCTAGATTTTTACCCAAGACTAGTGAATTTTGGGTGGAATCATTATTTTGGAACAGTTTTGATCCTTATAGGATTGTCCTGAAGCCAAATTCTGCTCGAAAATGCTATTTTCGAGCCATTTTTTCGTTTTATTAAAATTTTTTAAATCTTTAAACCTTGATTTTTAATGGCATATTACTTGTTCATTATGTATATGGTTAATATAATTAACCTACTGCATTTATAAGCCTTTTTTAGCATGATTATAAAGTTATAATTGGTGCTTAAATGGTTGGCTTATTTTTTACAATATTGCAAATCAATTACTTCAAGTGTGAAAAAATTTGTGTTTTTGAAGCCCTTAAGCATTAAAGATCTAACTTTTAATTATTTTAGTTGGTTGAAACTTTATTTTACTAAATTCCATGATTGTTTATTAAACTTTCTTGATTTTATCATTTTTCCAAGTTGATTAAAGTCATAAAGTTTTAAACTTGTGATTGAAATTTAATCAATCTTCATGTTGGAAGATGTGATTTTTCAAAAGAACACAAGTTAGTATTGGAATTATTTTCATTGGATGATTAATTTATTTTTCAACCTCTTTTAATTTTGTCAAAACTCATTATTAATTTATGTTTGGTTAAATTAACTATGAGATTAGCCCTTTTCAATTTTGTGGCATCAAGTTGAACCAAAATTATTTAAATATTGGTTCTTGAATTAATTTTTGGTTGTGCACTTAAAATTGAATTTATATAAGGTTGACTTGTTTTATTTTCATTTTGGCTCAATATTAGTTCTAAAATTAATTTAGAATTAATTATATTCGTTACACAAAAATCGGGAAATAAAACCTGAATGCACAAGCACGCAACTCGAGGCTTAATCGCCCAAGCATGCACTCGGCCAGCCATGCATGTGGTTGCCGAGGCTGTTGGGAGCTTCATATGCGTGTGTGTGCGGGACTGGTGCATGCTTGGTGCGGCAATGCTGTAGTGGGGCGCCTTGGTGTGCGGCAGGCTGCTGCAAGGTAGCATAGGCCCACACAGCAACAAGGCTCTTCGTGGCCTACACGAGCCAATGCGTTGCAAGCGCGCTTCCGTAGGCAGCATAACGCACTTGTGCGATGCTGTAGGCTACGTGCACGATGCTTGGCGCGGTTGTGGCTGTGCGGGTGAGCCCACGCAAGGCACCCCGAAGCTTTGGTGCCTAGCACACCAAGCTGAAAGGCTTGATGCTAGGTACTTGGGCATGCTAAGGGCTATGTTATTTTACGTATTTTGCCGATATAATTATTTTAATTAAAAAGGAGGCTAGGCCTTGGGTTTGAGCGGTATTTGCAAAATTTTATTTGGCAAAATTTTGGGTTTACCGGCTTAATTAATCGGATTAATTAAGTTGGCTGCGGAATATAGTGGGAGCTTCATTATTTATTTGAGCAATTTTATCGTGTTTAATCACATAATTGGTTAAAAACTTTGACTAGTTTTAATTAGGCGCGTTAATCGAATTAACCACCTAAGTTAGTTACTAGTTCACGCGAAATATTGCATTGTTGCTTGTTTTCGTTGTAAAATGCATGGGCCATTCGCACATAGTGAATGGATGAATGGAATGAATATTCTATCTCATGTTTTATGAAAATGGCAACTAGTGGGCCTGATTAGGATTGCAAATACAGACTGCGATCCGTTATGTATTTTTGTAAATCTAAATACGATCTGCGAACCGTTGTGTATTTTTGTACCTTAATATTTAGATTAGTCCTTGTCTAATTACTAGTAGTTGCATAAATGATGGTGATGTCTTGAAGACGACGTTTCTAAGAAGACGACGCCATAAACTTGCAATGAAGACCCTTGAAGACTCAAGGGGTCATGCTAGGTTCCAAATGCATCTTATACTTATGTTTTCGATATATATTTATGCTTAATTATATATGAATGATATGTTAGATGCATGTTTAGGATTTCGAATGTTGCGATGATTAATTCTGTTCACTTAAATCAACCAACATAAAAACCCAGGTCCCTAAAATATCGAGTCAAATTTGCCATTCCAAAATAACACTTACCGAACTAATGAGAATAGTGATGGGCTACGCTAAAGCGACGCATCACTACTTTCCTAGGAACGTAAGTTATACCGGGTATACAAGTTGATTTTGGTTAAACTCAACGATATCAGTAAGAAGTCCTTAGATGTCGTGGCAATGGAGATAAACGTCATAAAACATTAGATGCGACGTATTATCGAACCAAGAATAGCTTAGAGCTATTAGCAAGGATTTGCTTACCTTAGAATAATAAGTGTTAAGACAAGTCAAAGCATACTTAATTACTTGTTGATTCTTTGGATCTTGGAATCGTTTTATTCTCGCCAAATGGGGACAAATTTAATGTGTGGATAAAATGCTTAATATGCTTGAAATTTGTATGCATGCTTTAAAATTCAAACTTATTGTTTCATGAATTGTTTTTCATTTAAATTCTTTCAATTGTATAAACATGTCTTCAACTAATACCGACAACAACTTCATGTGCCTGGAACTCTCGGAGAAATTGGCCTTTTGTCTCAATTTGACCAATTTAAAGGAATGGGAAGAAGAAATCCGGAAAACTCTTCGGAATTGTTCCATGGAGTATATTCTTGACACTCCCATTCCAAGCTTCTTCTCTAAGGGGATCATGAGTGATGAGACTCATGAGACTTGGTCCTTGGATTGTGACAAGGTCACATTATTGATGAGGAATTCCCTTCCGGAGGATTGGAAGAGGAGATTCACCTCATACCTTCCAGACATGCTTCTTAATAGTCTTAAGGAGCTTGTCACAATGTCTTCTGAGATTAGGGACTTGAATGTTCATAACTTGACTAAGTCATTTATGAACATGAAGATCAAGATCTCGGAGGAAGGTTGCCTAGCCAAGGAAAGGCACGAAGTGTGGACCAAGGTCTACAATGCTAGACTTAGACCCAAAATGCCTATTCAACCTCATGTGCTTCGAATGACAAGGCTTTTCAAGCACTTGGAGCTCATTGGTAAGCCATTGGAGGAAGAAAAAGCGGCACATATGTTACTAAGATCACTCCACTCCGGCTATGTTGCATTGAAAATGCATTTGACAGCCAATCGAGAAAAACTCTCGTTGATGGAGGTATTTCAAGAGCTTCGTAGAGCCGATTATTGCAAGGGTACTAGGTTTTCTTTAAGGCCTAAGAAGAGGGAGTTCAAAGACAAGGCAAAGATGTAGTTCTTCTATTGTAGTAGGCAAGGCCACTATAAGAGGGAATGTAGCATGTACCGAGAAGATGAGGCAAAGGGAAAAATAGCTTCTACCTTAAGTATCTTCTTTATAAACCATTACTTGAATATGAGCAATTCATTAGGTATTAGATACCATAAATGACTCACTATATGCTCCTATTTCAGGAATAAAGTAAGAAGAGCTTCACAAGTGGATGTGCATATATAAGCGGAAGAAGAAGACAATCTTTCCATTAAGCTTGTAATCACATAGTTTGCCTTAAAATTGAACTTATCCTAGTTTTATTGTTGAACATATTTTAATCTTTTGGCGTTGGACGTCGAATTGTTTGATCACAAGACTATTACAAGTGATTGTTTTAAAAGTCTTGTTTATATGTTTTATGACATGACATGTTTAACCTAATGTTCTTTCTTTAGACAAACAAGTTTATAATGTTAATGATGCCACCAAGATAGCTAAGACCGTTGAGTCAAATTAGACATACTTGTGGCATTGTCGTCTTGGCCACATTAACATCAAGCGCATCAAGAAACTTCTACACGAAGGTATTCTTGACTCATTCAATTTACAATCGTTTGAGAATTGCGAAGGATGCTTATTAGGCAAGATGATAAAACAACCATTCTCCAAGTTGGGAGAATGGGCAAGTGACTTATTGGGCCTAATACACACTGATGTATGCAGACCAATGAGCACACCCGTAAGGAATGGTTATCGATATTTCTTCACCTTCACGGACGACTATAGTAGATATGGATATGTCTACCTTATGTCTAACAAGTCTGAATCATTTGAGAAATTCAAAGGATTTCAAAGTGAAGTTGAAAACCATCTTGGCAAGAAGATCAAAGCCCTTTGTCGGATCGAGGTGGCGAATACTTGAGCCATGAATTCGATGACCACTTGAAAGAACATGGTATTCTTTTAGAGTTGACACCTCCAGGAACTCCACAATGGAACAGAGTATCCGAAAGGAGAAATCGAACCTTACTAGACATGGTACGATTAACAATGGGTCTTAGCGATCTTCTATCTCTTTCTGGGGACACGCACTTCTAACTGCGGCACTAACACTGAACCGAGCTCCATCAAAAGTTGTCGAAAAGACTCCATATGATTATGGACGAAGAAAATTCCAAGGTTGTCTTTTCTCAAGATTTGGGGTTGCGAAACATATGTCAAGAGATTAATTTCTGACAAACTTTACCCAAATCTGACAAGTGTTTCTTTGTGGGATATCCAAATGAAACCAAGGGATATTACTTCTACAACAAATATGAGAACAAAGTGTTTGTTGCTCGCGATGATGTTTTTTTGGAGAAGGAACATCTTTCCAAAATGACAAGTGGGAGGAAAATTGAACTCGATGAAGTTCGAGAGGACGAGCAACAAAGTCAAACTGACAGTCCAAGTGCTCCAATAGCATCTATTGACATTGGTCAAACTGTGCAAAGTCAAAATGACAATGCAAATGCTCAGTTCATTACCCTACGTAGGTCGCAATGGCCAAGATATCAACCAAATAGATATTGGTGTTGTATTAACCGAGGATCAAGACATCCTAGTTATGGATGGGGATGAGCCAACGACCTACAAGCAAGCTATGATGAGCCCCGACTTTGCAAAATGGCAAGAAGCCATGAAATCCGAGATGGACTCCATGTTTGAAAATGGAGTATGGAACTTGGTTGGTTTACCCGAAGGTTACACACCTATCGGTCGTAAATGGATTTTCAAGATGAAAACCGACAAAGATGGAAATGTATTTGTATACAAAGCTAGACTGGTAGCAAAAGGTTACATGCAAATTCAGGGCGTTGATGATGATGAAACCTTTTCTCCTGTTGCAATGCTTAAGTCCGTCCGGATTATCCTAGCAGTCACTAATAGAAAAAAGTAAAAAGGCAGCCCTAAATAGCAAGTGGTTATTGAGTTCTGCTTCCAAAAACACCTTAAAAAAAAACCTGAAACAAGCAAATGGCAAGCGGTTTTGGGTGAACCGCTTGCAAAATTATAAATGGCAAGCGGTTTGAACCTTGAACCGCTTGCCATTTGTTAAAAAAACCCTAAAAAATGAAAAGCCCCATCTATTTCTCACGCTCTCTCTCCTCCCCTTTCCCCTCATTTCTCATGCCTCCATTCTCACGCCTCACTTCCCTCTCCTCTCTCCCCTCTCTTTCACACGATCTCTTTCCTTTCTCCATCTCCTTCTCTTTCATCTCTCATCTCCTTCGCTTTCATCTCTCATCTCCATTCTCACTAATGTAAATAAGGAAAGGCGTAAAAGTAATCAGAACAACAGTTTAGCGAATAAGCAGTACACATTTTCAAGTCAATTTTCATACTCGATGTGTTGTTTCACTCAAATTTACTTCATTTATTTCTCCTTTTTCCAGATTTTTGTTTTAATAAAAAAATAAAATGCATTGTTGATGATTATTTTCTTTAATTCCAGATCACCGAAAATAGCTGATCAATTTTCAACTGCACCATTCGACCTTCTGCGATAAGTCGGTACGATTTTATTCATTATTTACTTATTTTATTGATTGATTCATATTTTGTAGCATTTTTTTAATTGAATCGATTGTACACAGTAAACCCTAGATTATAATTAATGATAATTTGTGAAATTGAAGATTAAACTTTTACTCAGAATGTAAAATTTGTAGCATTTTTTTTATTTTTTTTTTCATGTTTCAGGTCCAGTGTTTGCTTCAGATTGCGGTGGTGGCGTCAATTCTAGAGGTTCAAGCCCCAAATGGCTGATGATGCGTGGTTGTGAGAAAAGGGAGCAGGGGCTGCTGCTTGGTTTTGTTGGTGTTGCGACTGCCGCTCCAATTGATGGTGGTTGATTGAGGTGATTATTGCGGTGGTGGTTGGATTGGTAGGTGCGGCAGGTGTGGTGTGGGTTGGAGATTTGGGCGTGGCTGCAGATTAAGTGAGGGAGCATGGGTAGTAGAAGAGCTGATTTTATTACTTGTATTAATTTTTTTAATATTTTTTTTATAATGAAAATGGAATATTACAACAATTAATTAATGAAAATATTAATGTTTTTACATATGTTTTGTTTGTGTATCAATTTAAGGGAAAAAAAAACCAAAAAAAAAACATTTATTTTTTATAGCCATAATGGGCAGCGGTTTGGCGCCAAAACCACCGCCCTTTGAGTACAAATGGCAAGCGGTTCTGAACCGCTTGCCATTTAAAAGGTCAATGGCAAGCCCCCCAAGCGCATGCGGTTCAAAACTGCTTCCCATTAGGGGGTTTGAACCGCTTGCCATTTAGTATTTTCTACTAGTGAGTTGCTGCATATTACGATTACGAAATATGGCAGATGGACGTCAAAACCGCCTTCCTAAATGGAATTTTGGAAGAAACTGTGTACATGACACAGCCTGAAGGTTTTGTTGATCCAAGCAATGCCGGGAAGGTATGCAAGCTTAAGAAGTCTATTTATGGCTTGAGGCAAGCAAGCAGAAGTTGGAATGTGCGATTCGACGAAGCCATAAGCAAGTTTGGTTTTATCAAGAATTCAGATGAGTCTTGTGTTTACAAGAAGGTTAGTGGGAGTGACGTCGCTTTCCTCGTCTAATATTTCGATGACATATTGCTCATTGGAAACAACATTTAAATGTTAGAGTCTGTAAAGGCTTGGCTTGGAAAGTGTTTTTCAATGAAAGACTTGGGAGAGGCACAATACATATTGGGCATTAAGATCTATAGGGATAGATCTAAGAGGATGATTGGATTGAGCCAAAGTACTTACATTGATAAGGTACTGGCACGATTCAATATGCAGGAGGCCAAGAGTGGTCACTTACCCATGTCACATGGCATAACTCTAAGCAAGAAGCAGTGTCCAAGGACATCTGATGAGCGAGAAAGGATGAATCAGATTCCATATGCTTCGCTTATGGATCGATCATGTATGCCATGATATGTACTAGGCCAGATGGATCGTATGTTTTGAGTGCTACGAGCCGATA
This sequence comes from Chenopodium album, assembly GCF_948465745.1. Classification (NCBI taxonomy): domain Eukaryota; kingdom Viridiplantae; phylum Streptophyta; class Magnoliopsida; order Caryophyllales; family Amaranthaceae; genus Chenopodium; species Chenopodium album. The sequence goes on along the minus strand of NC_137847.1, from coordinate 15,064,015 downwards.
CCAATCAGACCCAGGAGAGGCGCATTGGACTGCGGCCAAGAATATCCTAAAGTACCTGAAAGGAACAAGGATAAATTTCTGGTCTATGGTGGGAGTAATGATTTGGTTATTTAAGGTTACAACGACGCAAGCTTCCAGACAGATAGCGACGACTTCAAGTCACAATCAAGATACATATTCTGTTTAAATGGAGGAGCATTTTGTTGGAAGAGTGCTAAGAAAAGTGTTGGGTTTCAAAAGTCCGAATTTTCGCAGAACAAAACCCGACCCCAAGACCCGCTCACAATTAATATAACTAAAAGACATAAATAACAAGATAAAGTGAAAAGACCATCTTACCCTTGATGCGTGCTTCGCTGTTATGACGAGCTCTTACTTCGAAAGCTGAGTCTTGCAAGCGCTTAGACCTCCAACGATACTCTACCCGCAACAACGACTCGAACGGTCTCTAACTAAGAGTTTAGCCGAGTTCGGACCAAAAACAATTACTCGAGTTTTATGTGAACTTAAAGGTTTTCTCACTATTATGGAGATGCCTTTTTGAGTTCTAACTCAAGTGGAATTTGAAGGAATTATGTCTTCGATAAGTGCAATTACTAGATATATCAAGGATCACGATTATGGAGATAATTAGTTCATTCTATAGGGTCGTCATTGTTTGGTGCTAGATATGACAATTGATCTTTGAGCTAGTTAAATAGTCCAAAGCCTTATAGAATGGATCCTACGAGGTCACACACAAGAGTATTGGGTTAAACAAGTTAGAGGCCCACTATTGGGCCTCATGAGTTTATGACATGCCACATTGATTGTTGGGCTAGGATAGTTTGACGAGCTTAGAATGTTTTGGGCTTGACATGGATTTATTTAGAGATATGATCTATAAATATAATCCATGCCTAGGGTTGCATGAGATAACAATTAATTCACTGTGAATTGTGCACCAAGCAACCAACTCCCAAAACCCTAATTATCTCTCTTTCCTCCCTTGACTGTACGGCCGGCCTCCAAGGCGGCGCGTGTGGTGGTTGTTCGGGTGGTTCGTGGTGTGCTCGTGTCTCATATTTCCGTTGAAGGTTGATTGAAGTGTTTAGTCACGACTAACTAGCATTAGTGGAGGTTTGATCCGTGCTCGTGGACTTAGTAGAGGAATCATACGTGGGGTTTTTGTTCTCCTTATTGTTCTTGCTCGATCATAGGTGGAATCACGCTTCAAAGGTATAATTCTTATTCTTTATGTGTTATGCATGAGATCTTGGGGTTAGGTGCTTTATGAATATGATTCATGTTTTCAGCAATTAGTACCTATAAACTCCTACACTGGTATCAGTTAGCCTATGCACGTACATATATTGAATATTAATTCTTTAATAGTCCATAATTTTAATTCAATTAGGAGGGAGAATAATTTAATTATAGGTAAATTATTATTTTAAATATGATTTAACGTATGGAATCATTAAAAGTTGTTTAATTTGCTCAAGAATTACCCAAAAAGATCCGAAAATTGCCCTAATATGTTCGAAAATTCGAACCCCCCAAACCCTAATTTTTGAAAAATTTCGAAACCCTAAACCCTAAATTGTGAATTTTGTGTTTTGGTTTTGATTATATTCGATTACTATGTGATTAATGAATTTAATCTATTTGATTCCATGTTAAATTATGAATTTTTCATGATCAAATTATTTAATTTAAGAGCTAAATTGAATTGGGGATTAATTTCATGAAGAATCCTGATTTCAAGATTGAATATGATTTAATTTTGAAATTAATTGGACCACATTAAAATTAATTTAATTTTAACAAAAGAATTGTTTTAATTTAAATTAATTTTTTCAAAAAAAAAGGGGTTTTATTGCGGCAGCCGCGACTGGGTGGCGCAGCCACGGCGGCTGTCGCTGTAGGTGGTCCGGAGGGAGGGGTGGGGTGGGCAGCAGCTCGGGTCAAGGGTGCAGCAACAGCAGCACCGTGCAACAGTTGCATGGCACTGTGCGTTGCTGCTGTGCAGCGTACACCATCCGGTGTATGGCCACCATGGCTGGCTTCGGCTGGCCACACCATGGTGGCTGGCGCACTACTTTAAAATTTTTTTAATTATTATTTTATTTTATTTGATAAAATCAGATTTCAAAATTTAAAAAAGGATAAGTTTTAATTTTGAAAAGATAATTATCAAAGTTAAAGTGGTTAATTTTGTTAAGTTTGGATAATTAATGAGCAAATGATTCTATATGGATAATAATTGATTAAATAATGAGATTATCCCATAATTATTTTTGGATAATAATTGATTTAAAATTATTTGATTGGCTAGGTGTAGACACCCAAATGTGTCTCCCCAAAAAACCAAACCCAGTGATGAATACCTTTCACGTCGCTTGATTAACGAATGAAGTGAAAGTGTGAAAAGTCTTGTGATGCGGTTGTTTTTATTAAAATTCTTTCTTTCTGTTTTTGAAAACATTTCTTTTCTTATTCTATTTATGAAAATGTCTAGTCCACTTTAGTTTGGTCCGTGATAAGGGTCCAATAATAGTGTAGTTGGGTCGGGCTTGTAAAGAGCTTTCCAACGATATATTATAAGCCCAATTCCAATGAATAATGAGGAAGTTATGGTTCAAATACTAATTTGGGTCTGAAATGGTTTTACGGCCCAATGATCTAGTGGAGGTCCCATTAATTATTATTCCTAAAATTATTAGGATTAATTATAGTCTTCTAGGATTTTGAGTTCTAACAGCATTAGGATTAATAATTAATATCTTATATAATTGATGAATTTGGTTTGAAATAAAACAAATGTTTTATTTTGATAAAATCTGATTTGAAATTGAATTAAAACGGAGTTTTAATTGCTTAATTATATTAAGAAAAGGAATTCGTACAAAGCGCGTTTTATCTTTTAATTGTCGCAAAATGACAAGCATGTCGCCAAACGACAGAGCTTGTCGCCATGCGTGATTCCTGTCGCATGGCGACAGACTCTGTCGTTCGCGACAGGGAGCAGTTTTATTCCAATTCAAATTCTGATTTGTTTCTATCAATTCCGGACTATTTTCTTATAAATAGGGGTCGTATTTCCCCGTTTTTATTCATCCACAATCATCAACAACCATCTAATTCTATTCTTTTTCTCTAAAAGCTAGAAGCTTATTTTTTTTCTCCCTTTTTCTAAACCTTCACCTTATTACAAAATTCCCCATTCACAAGTTCTAGACAGACCTAGCCAAGTTCGAAGTTGCCTTCGCCCTAGACGTGAAAGGTTGATAATTTCTGAGGGTTTGGTCCCAAATCTCTATTTCAATTATTTTAATTAATTGTTTGATTTAATATTTTCCTTGAAGTTACTAACGCGTGTATTTTGTTATTAGTAAGAGATACGAGGCATCCAAGTAAGTAATTTAATTATTTTGTTATTCTTTTTGATATAGAAATCATGTTTATAATATTATATTAATTCCTTGTATCATTTTAGTATGCTTTTATTGCTTTTTAGTATCATGTTTAGGTTGCTTCCTATTTCTTTCTTATATCATGTTAGTATCATATCAGGGATAAAGCTTTGATTTTTTAATGTTTAGTGACATGCTAGGATTTGTTATTAATCTTGTTAGTATCATGTCTAGGATCTTGCTAATATTATTATGCTTTATTGAGAATATTATGATAATGATGATTGTTATCATGTTGCTTGATTATTGTTATTGCTTGATCACGCCTTTTATGCATGTTTAAAGGGAATTTGTACTTGTAATCACGCTTAATAAGATAATTAATAATCTTGTTTAGGCTAATATGATTATAATTCAAGTGATTGCCAATAATAGTTTTGTTTGTGCATTAATATTCAACCAACATAGATTAAACAGGTTTAGGATTAATCTATTGATTGTATGTTAGTCAGAAAGCACACATGAATATGAGAAGAATAAAGTAGAGGTCTATTATTAGGGCAGGTTCAATCTCTTTCAGGTTGGATTTGTATCTTCATCCCCGAATATCCAGTCATGGTTCCAGACCACTATGGAGTTAGCGATCTTATGGATCGTGAAGGGGTGTAACGTTCACCCTGTAAATGGTTTACAAGTTCCTAAAACTTGTTGGCGACTCTTTTGCTCTAGCTTCCTTCCCTTTGGACGCCACCATGCTTAAGTGTATGATCACAATGGGGCTCAAGTGTGGGATGCTTGAAATATTCCCTACACTAGGCAATTAGGATAGAATCTCCTAAATTAGTTAGGATAATCATGGAAAATAAATATGATTTATCTTCCATAATTAAAATGTGATTTGATCCTATCTCATACCTAAAATAGAATATATGATATTTCATGATTTGTTATGAATAATATATGATATTATCTAATTGCACTAATTAATTAAAATATGAGATATTTAGAGCCATGTTTCCTTAATTATGAACATTTTGATGTTGTAGTTTAGGAAAGTATGATGAGTGATTCATTATGTGGCACTTTATAATATATGATATTATTTATTGCTATATTAGACTAGTATGGCCCATAAATTCTAAATACGATCTACGCATCATTTCGTATTTTTGTAATCTAAATACGGTCTACGTATCGTTAAGTATTTTTGTAATTTATTTTATTTTATTTAAGTAGTAGATAGAATATAATAATATTACAGGTTGCAGTTGATCCAAGAAGCCAATGGAGTGGAGGCCCAAAGGAACAAAATGGATGAGATCCATGAAGATTCAAGTGGGAGCCTTTTTGCCTTATTAGTTTTTCTTAGGATTAAGGGGCCATACTACGTCATGTTTTATTTATGCATTAGTAGATCATGCATGTTAGATTTAATTTATGTTGATTGATGATGCGCTAGAGTTCACTAAATAATCACAACATAATAAATCTAGGTCCCAGTAATATTGAGGTTGCTTTTCCAATTAGATACCCAACAATCCTTAGATAGTGAGTGATGGGCCGGCCTCCGCAGAGTGTCACTTGTTATCTTAGGCATTGTGGGGTAGATCACGTTCTACATATTTAATTGGTTATACTCAACAAGGTTACCTAAAGCGTTTAGAACCTTGAAGCTAAGGGTAATAATTAAACATGTGATGGGTAATTATTCAACCAAGAATTACAAGAGTTGTAATCAGTAAAGAGTTTACTCACCTTGAAAATGTAATGCTTGATGGAAGGGCCTCAGTCCGGTGAACTATTACACAAATAAAGGGTCTTGGAATCATTTAATTCAATAGGGATCAATTAAAATTGAATAAATGCTTTAAAGTTACCAAACTTAAATCGCTTATGGTACTTTAAATTTATTAAACATAATTATTGAACTTTGCCTCGTTTTGTTTTTGTTTGTAGATGAATAACCTTTACGACAACACTATTTTGCCAAACAAACTGAATTTAAGGTTGAATCTCAGAAACTTTAGGGAATGGGAAAATAAGCCGAGATATGTTCTCAAAAGTCAAAATCTTGAAGCTCGTTTACATATACCCATTGAGAGCAGGTATACAGTTGGCTTTACTCCTGAAAGGCATGCGAAAGATGTTTCGGATGCAGAGAAAATCAAGAATCTCATATTGGAATCTATTCCAACTTGTAGGAAAAGAAGATTCAGGAACTATGAGTTGACCAACCTGCATGAATGTCTTCATGCCATCTGTCGAGGTGGCATTGGAAAGCTAGGAAGTGGAGGCTTTAACGACTATAATGTAAGAGATGTCGTTAATTCGATACCTCAGATTTACTACTCCTGGACTGACAGTGTAAGGTTTGAGACTTACAATATCCATTGTAAGATTATGGCTAAGAAACTCATCCCTGGTCAGTTAGTTAGGACCCATGTCAATGAACTGATTGGATTACTAAATCAGATGGATATCCTAGGGAGGCCGTTTGATGATGACTCTGCACATGATACTATCCTGTTCTCTCTCTATGATGGATTTGATCTAGTTAAGCTTATTCATGATGATGAAGGCTCGACAGTGACACTAGTCAACCTTTTGATCAACCACTCAGAGGAGTACTTGAAGAAGGAGGGAAGCCAATGCTTCTATTGTGGTAGGTGGTCTTGCCACACGCTAGGGTGTCCCCATTATACACCAGTGAGAACGGAAGGTAAAGAGTTACTTAATGTTTTTGTTGTAGAAATTAATCTTACTTTCTTTTCCACTTGGGTATTCGATACCGGTTGTGGTGCTCATATTGTTAATAACATGCAGGGCCTAGAAGAGAGTAAGAAGTTAGCAAAAGGGGAAGTCACACTTCGAGTAGGAAATGGAGCAAAAGTTTCTCCACTTGCTATTGGAAACTATCATTTAAGACTTCCGTCTGGTCTTATTTTGGTGCTTAATAACTGTTATTATGTTCCAACAATTACCAAAAACATTATTTCAGTTCCAATTTTAGATACTGAAGGTTTTTCTTTTGAAATAAGAGGCAAGTGTTGTTTTATTTCCAAAGAGAATATGTTATATGCTAAAGAAAAATTGTTTAATGGTTTATATGTCTTAGATTATACAAATCATGTCTACAACATAGATCATAAAAAGCAAAGAACAGATGGTTCAAACCCAACATACCTATGGCATTGTAGGCTTGGACATATTAACCAAAAGCGCATCCAGAAATTACATAAGGATGGAATCCTTTCATCATTTGATTATGAATCATTTGAAAATTGTGAGTCATGGTTGCTTGGTAAAATGACTATGTCACCCTTTACGGGTATAGGTGAAAGAGCTAGTGACTTTTTGGGACTCATACTGTAGACACCTAAAAATGTCTCCCCGAAATCAAACCCGATGATGAACAACTTTCCACCGCCATTATTGGTCGGGTCGAGTATTTAATCACGAGAGTGCTTAAAATTCATATTCAATCAAACGCAGTTCATAAAATCAGTCCTAATGTTTAGTCAAAGCATAGTCCAATTTTTATTTTGGCCCAAACCTTTTTATTCATTTCATATTATTTATTATTTTAGCCCAATAAACCTAAATAGCCCGAAATTATGAAACGACACTTAAAAATGCTGAGCGTAATTAGGGTTAAAATGTATCTAGACGTAAAAATGGAAGCAGGATCCGCCGCATCAGGGCAAACTGTGCCGCGTCACGGGAAATGTTGTCACGCCACGGAATATTTTCCCGTGCCACGGTGCATATACCGTGACACGGGATTGCTCCGTGTTTTCTCTGCGTAATCCCTAAACGCATTTTATCTTCTATAGTCTGTTTTCTGTCCCGCGTCACACTATTTTCCTTCGTGTCACGGGATTCTACACCGTGTCGGGGCGTAAAGCTTACGTGTTGTGGCATTGTTTTTAGGGTTTTTTTTATCTTTTTAGGGTTCTGTGTGTTCCCTCTGCTCATTTTCCCTATAAATACCCCCTCATTTCTGATGTTCGGGGCATCAATTAACATTCTCTTCTCTCTTCTATGCTCTAGCCTAAACACTAGCCTACCTTATTCTCTTAAAATACTTCCATTAAGCACTCTAAGGAGTCCGTACTTTACCCGAGGTTCTGTTCTTAAACCAAGGCGTGAAAGGTAGAACTGTTTGAGGGTTTGACCCCAAATCAACTCTATTTAATTTAATTTTAATTATTGTTTTATTTATTTCCTTGAAGTTACTAACTCTTTTATTGTTTTATAGTTGCAAGCAAGCAAAATCAAAGTAAGGAATCATGTTCCTTTTATTTCTATTATTTTTCTAATGATTTTATATTGTTAGATTTATTGTTAAATTGCTTCCAATATTAATGTTTATTCTATATTTTATGATCACCATATTGCATGTTTAAAGGGAATATGTAATTGAAAATCACGCCTAATAAGATAATTTGGACGACTGGTTTAGGTTCCTTTTTAATCTTGTTAATAATTCAAGTGATCACGATATTTTAAAATTATGTGTTTCATTAATATTTAACCAATTTAGCCTAATAATAGTTTGGAGCAAATTGAATCTTTGTTTGCATGCTTTTGAGATCGCAGGAATCACTTTTCACTATAAGAATCGAGTAGAGGCTAATACGGGCGAATGTGACTCCATGACTCACTTCGTATCATCATCCCCGATGCTCCTTTTGTGGTTCCGAACCATATGGAGTTAGTAATCTCATGGATTATGAATGGGGTGTAACCTTCACGGGTTAATCGTTGTTGCCTATCGTTGTCCCTTTATTCGTGGTTGCCTTTTATGATCCGTGAACGGTTTACAAGTTCTTTAAAAAACTTGTTGGCGGCTCCCTACTTTCCTTGTCCCTAATCGTATTATGTCAATTCCCACTTCTTATGAGTGCCAAGCATATTCACACATGCTTTAACGTAGGAACACTTCAAACGACGTCTACACATACATACAGATGTATGTGGACCAATGAGTTCAAAAACTAGGGGTGGATTTAGTTACTTCTTTACTTTCACTGATGATTTAAGTAGATTTGGTTACATTTACTTAATGAAGCAAAAGTCGGAAGCCTTTGAAAAGTTGAAAGAATTCCAAAATGAAGTACAAAACCAACTTGGGAAAACAATTAAAGCATTACGATCTGATCGTGGTGGTAAATATTTAACCCAAGAATTTGATGAACATCTAATTAATTGTGGAATACTTTCACAATTAACTCCTCCAGGGACACCACAGTTAAATAGTGTGTCAGAAAGGAGGAATAGGAGCTTACTGGAGATGGTTCGGTCCATGATGAGCTTTACTGATCTTCACATATCATTTTGGGGATATGCATGAGAAACAACTGCTAAAGTACTGAACAGAAGCCCGTCCAAAGCGGTGGAAAAGACTCCATATGAGATATATGGAATGGAAAAGCTCCAAAGTTGTCTTTTTTCAAGATTTGGGGATGTGAAGCCTATGTAAAACGTTTACAAGGTGACAAACTACACCCTAAATCAGACAAATGTTTCTTTGTGGGTTATCTTAAGGAGACAAGAGGGTATTACTTCTACAATCGCGAAGATAACAAAGTGTTTGTTGCTTGCGATGGTGTCTTTCTAGAAATGGAATTCCTCTCTAGAAATCCAAGTGGGAGTAAAGTAGTTCTCGAAGAAATTCGAAACGAGCAACAAATGGATGTGGACAACACCACATCGGAGGCGAGGGCGCATGAGTCGACTAATCATGCATCGGAGCAAGCTAATTCGACTAGCGAGACTCCTATCGTCCCACTTGAATCTAATTCTTGCGAAAATCTTCTAAGAGTTGAAGAGAACATTTCTATTGTTGCTCCTACCCCACGTAGGTCTGCCAGAATTAAAAACAAACAGTTTGTTGAAGTTTTGTTAACTGAGGATTCTGAAATCTTCCTATTGGAGAATGAGGAACCTGCAACCTACAAGCAAGCTTTGGCGAGCCCGAACTCAGATAAATGGCTTGAGGCCATGAAATCCGAAATGGAATCGATGTCTAAAAATGTTGTGTGGACCCTTGTAGACTTGCCTAATAGGGTAAAACCTATTGGTTGCAAGTGGGTTTACAAGATTAAAATAGACAAGGATGGAAATGCCTACATCCATAAAGCAAGACTGGTTGGAAAAGGGTATAGACAGATTCATGGTATTGACTATGATGAAACCTTTTCCCTAGTAGCAATGCTTAAGTCCATTCGGATTCTTCTAGCGATTTCTGCATTTTTCGATTACGAAATTTGGCAGATGGATGTCAAAACCGCCTTCTTGAATGGGTTCTTGACGGAGGAAGTGTATATGACACAACCTGAGGGTTTTGAAGATCCAGAAAATCCTGGAAAAGTATGCAAGCTTCAGAAATCCATCTATGGATTGAAGTAAGAATCGAGGAGTTGAAACCTTCATTTCGATGAGGCAATCAAACAGTTTGACTTTCTCAAGAGCGAAGAGGAACCTTGTGTATACAAGAAGTCTAGTGGGAGCAGCGTGGTTTTCTTAGTCTTGTATGTAGATAACATACTACTCATAGGGAATGACATACCAATGCTTGAGTCAGTCAAGGAATGGTTGAAGAGTTGTTTCTCCATGAAAGACTTAGGTGAGGCTAAATACATTTTGGGGATCAAGATCCATCGAGACAGATCTCAAAGGATGATTGGACTGAGTCAAGAGACTTATATTGATAAGGTTCTTGACATGTTTTCGATGAAAGACTCTAAGAGAGGATTTCTCCCCATGTCTCATGGTATTACGCTAAGTAAATCTCAGTGCCCCAAAACGCCAGAAGAGATGAGACGTATTGTTGATAAACCTTATGCTTCGGCAATAAGGTCAATCATGTATGCCATGATATGTACAAGGCCGGATGTTGCATATGCTTTAAGCATGTGTAGCAGATTTCAGGCAAATCCAGGTGAAGCACACTTGACAGCTGCTAAGAACATCCTTAAGTACTTGAGAAGGACAAAAGGAATGTTTCTAGTATATGGCGGCGAAGATGAGTTGGTTGTCAAAGGTTATACGTGTGCGAGTTTCCAATTCGGGTACATTTTCTACCTGAATGGAGGAGCAGTGAGCTGGAAGAGTTCGAAGCAAAGCACTGTCGCAGACTCTACGACAAAATCAGAGTATTTGGCTACTGTTGAAGCAGCTAAGGAAGCAGTTTGGATTAAGAAATTCCTAATTAAGCTGGACATTGTACCAAGTGCTCAAAAGGGAATTCAGTTGCATTGTAACAACAATGGCACCATTGCTCAATCAAAGGAGCCTAGGCCACACTTCAAATCCAAACATGTTGAGAGGAAGTATCATCTCATTTGAGAGATCGTTGGCAGAGGAGATGTTAATATGTGCAAAGTTCATATGGATGAGAATATCGCTGAGCCTCTTACTAAACCCCTTTTAAAAGCTAAGCATGAGGGTCATGCTAGAGCTACTAGATTGAAGCCAATGATGTAATTTAAGTTGTATTAGTTTTTGAGAAAAACTTATTACATATGTAATACATTCATTAGCAGAATTATGTTTAATCAGACATTCGTTATTTCTCTTATTTAATTATGGGTTTTGATGTTAAATAAAATGTCCAAAATAATTATGGATTGATTGGCTCATCAGGTCGATGACCTGGTGAATGAAACCCCACAGGTGAACTAAATTCATATATTATTTAAGTTCCTAGTTAGGAATCATTAAAGTGGACATAAATGATTTCAATAAATAGACTAGCATGTAAGATTGATTGGATAGCGCAGTTTCATGGGCAATAGGGGCATAGTGATGATGCTCGGTCAATCACATGGATATTCATGAATGATGCATTATCGAACTATAGACCTAGTTTGAAGTTCAAGTATAAAGCTTCCGGATATATTAGTGGATTCCTTTGACATGAGTGGAACATTGATTCCATTCAATGAGTGATTTAACTGTGGTACATTCAAACGTCTACCCATAACTGGAGATTATAAAGTGTGTTTCCTGGTTACTTCATGATTTGAGTGGGAGCTTTGGTTGCCACGGGATTGGATTGAGTCTACCTTTGTAATTAGGAATGTGTCTTGGCCCCTTGAAGAGGGAGAATTCAGAAAATGCATGGCCGTGCTCAAATGGATTACATAGTAATCATTTGTTTTGTAATTCTAACTCAGATTTCAAGAAAAGATTTGTAGATTAATATGATCACGACATGAGATGCAATCATATTATCATGTCGACACACATTGACTTAAGGAATTTGAATATTGCGCACTTATCTCAGACAAGTGGGAGATTGAAGGAATTATGTCTTCGATAAGTGCAATTACTAGATATATCAAGGATCACGATTATGGAGATAATTAGTTCATTCTATAGGGTCGTCATTGTTTGGTGCTAGATATGACAATTGATCTTTGGGCTAGTTAAATAGTCCAAAGCCTTATAGAATGGATCTTATGAGGTCACACACAAGAGTATTGGGTTAAACAAGTTAGAGGCCCATTATTGGGCCTTATGAGTTTATGACATGCCACATTGATTGTTGGGCTAGGATAGTTTGATGAGCTTAGAATGTTTTGGACTTGACATGGATTTATTTAGAGATATGATCTATAAATATAATCCATGCCTAGGGTTGCATGAGATAACAATTAATTCACTGTGAATTGTGCACCAAGCAACCAACTCCCAAAACCCTAATTCTCTCTCTCTCCTCCCTTGACCGTACGGCCGGCCTCCAAGGCGGCACGTGTGGTGGTTGTTCGGGTGGTTCGTGGTGTGCTCGTGTCTCACATCTCCGTTGAAGGTTGATTGAAGTGTTCAGTCACGACTAACTAGCATTAGTGGAGGTTTGATCCGTGCTCGTGGACTTAGTAGAGGAATCACACGTGGGGTTCTTGTTCTCCTTATAATTCTTGCTCGATCATAGGTGGAATCACGCTTCAAAGGTATAATTCTTATTCTTTATGTGTTATGCATGAGATCTTGGGATTAGGTGCTTTATGAATATGATTCATGTTTTCCGCAATTAGTACCTATAAACTCCTACAGAATTCTCAAGTCCTACTACATGGGTATTTATAGAGAATTCCAAGAAACATTCCACTCTCCCATCAATGTGAGAGAGTTGGTAAAAATCAATTTTTCATTTTATTTTTAATTCAAAAACAAAAGAAAAATAGCAAAGCAATTATTAATCAACAAGTGGTAACAAGGAAGGAGAGGGTAGGCGAGGACCACAAGGGGGGGGGGGGGGACCAAGCCTTGCCCCCCAAGCATCCCCAATCGCCACATATACTACACCCGGAGCCAACCACGGAGCGCCACATGGCGCCCAGTCTTGGGCAACAAGGCGCGCTCAGCTGGCGACCTGGTGCATGGCTGGGCCTGCCTCGTGCGCGTTGTGCGTGTGGCGTTCTAGCACCACTTTGTGCGGGCTTCTGGGTGTGGCTGTGTGGGCCCTTGCACGCTATGCCCTGCTAGCCGTGCTAGCACACTAGTGCATTGCTAGCTGCTAGTTGCTACGCTTGCTAGCACTATTTTCCCCTAGCACTCAATTTGGTCAGGGCATTATGATGCTAGGGGTAGTTTGGTAATTTTTGATTCACTAATTGATTTTTTACCGTCTCGTATTTTATTCATTCGACTCGACTTGCGACGCTCGGTCGCAACGCTCTTAGCGTCAATGTTCATAAAACTCGAGCGGCTCATTAATTCCTTCTGAATTAATTCGTCGTGTCGGATCGTTAGTTGCTTGGGTGTGACCCAAAGGGTTTAGTCAAGATTAAGCTGTAATATTAATTACAAATTAATATTACTGATCGGAAGTGGCCTCCAACTAGGCATTCCAATCACTTGACCTCACTATAATTAGCTTTTTAATAATTCCGAACCCTCTATCGGAATGATACACTTGTTCAAAGGACACCTTCGAACAAGTGTATTATTCCGATAGAGGGTTCGAAATTATTAGAAAGCTAATTATTCAGTAAGGTCAAGGGTCATACCTAATCAAGTAACCGATCCGAGACGACAAATTAATTCGAAGTTATTAATGAGTCGTTAGAGTATTATGAGCAAAGACGTCGGAAAGGGGTGTCGAAATCGAGCGTCACAAGTCGAGTCGGATTTATGGAATGACGCGACGGTAAAATCAAGCAATCAACAAAGTCACAAATACCCCTAGTACCAGAATGCCCCGAGCAAACCGAGTGCTAGGGGCATGGCAGCTAGACATGGTCTTCGCACCAAGCAGAGGCTGCTAGTAGCACTGGCTAGTACGGGAAGCTATGTTAGCAGCGCCAGCAGCGTGCTAGGCCTTGCTAGCTGCTGCTAGCGCTGCACGCACAGCAGCCCGCACAAGCAAGCAACGCTTGATGGGCTTGCGCGCGCACCCGGGTTGGGAGCTAGGCCCATCCGAGCACCCAGGCTGTCATTAAGGCATGCCTTGGTGCTCAAGGCCGAGCGCCAGCTAGTAGCTCGTAGGTGGTGCCTTGGGGACCCGGTTTTTGTGAGGGAAGGCTTGGGGAACAAGGAGCTCTTAGTGAGTGAAGCACGCGTCGAGGGTAATTTTGTCTTTCTTTTTCTTGTTAATTAATTATGTTGTTAATTAATATGCATGTTTTAGTTGCTTTAATTTATGTGCGGGTCATGGGATGGGTTTTAGTTCCACGTGGAGTCGGACATCACGAAACCCAACATAATATCCCCATCAAAAACCCTTGAACAAGCAGAGCACGACGTCGTGATAGAGAACAATGGTACACCCAATCGGTATCACATCACGTAGCGATAAGTCTTGGCGTTCATCGTCTGACCCAACCCCAAAATATGGACCGCCCGAAGCCAAGCAGAGGTGTGATCTCTCTGCTGTGATTTCCATAATGCTGATTGTCGAGTAGTTAAGGAATAAGCGGATTCTACAGAAGCGGTAACCTTTTTGAAATATATATCTGCCAATTTCTTCATGAGTTTAGGGGCAGCGATCTCACTAGGATTACTCAAAATGTCAGACTCCACCATTCCATTAAACAGATTTAACGCATCCTCAAAAGCTCGTCCAAGACCAACAATGCCAGTATGCTGTAGAAGTTGTGTTTGCAACCCAGCAGACTGCAACCAAGAAGCAAGAAAAGCATAATGACGAATATCACCTGCGGAATAAACACAAAGCCCTCCAAACGCAAATGGTAAGGTGGCAAGCCATTATTGCCAATCGCCAAACCCAAGCCCCAAAGCAATAACAATACGCTCTAAGGTAGATCGAAGAGCCCCATCGAAAGTGCACCGAGCCGCCTCAAATGTACTAGGAGGACAAGTACGCAATGTAAAGTAGAGTTTAGAAACTCCGGTACATGCCTTAAGTAACAACAGCTCACACTAATTATCATCCAGCATAGCAACCTTATCCATAATGGCAATAGTCTTGGTCACCCTCTGCATCACATGCTCACCACTAAAAACAGAATCGGAACTAGCGGGACCACCAAGCAACTTAACACCACGCAAAGGTCGAGCAATATTAGGTGGAAAGACACCCAAAAGCTTGCTTCGAGGGTCTTCTGTAGGCAAGAAAACTTCAGTTTTTTCCACGTTAAGACGTAACCCAGAACGAGGCCCTTCCTCTATAATCAACTGCATAACCTTCCCCACCACCAACGTGTCACCAATAATAGTGCCGTCATCCAAATACCAAGTCTGAGACATACATCGAAAGTCTCTCTGATTTTACACACCATAGGTTGTAAAACCAAAACAAAAAGCAAAGGACCAAGGGGATCACCCTACTGCACCCCTTAAGACGACCATAAGGTTTGGTCCCCATAATATAATCTAGCTGGATTATAATAACAAAATTCAACCCATCACAAATTGTCCGGACAACGGCGACATACTTCACGTAACATGACCAAACGATCAACTAGATTGAAGGCGTTTTTAAAATCCACCAATAACATAGAACCACAGTCCTTAATCAACCGATTCACTGCATGAAGAATTACCTCACCACCTGAAGTAACCCCAATACCAAATTAAAGAGCATCAAAGTAACTCCCTAAAAACTGACTAACCATAACAACACCCACCTTCGAAACTAGACGCCGCCAAACCGTACCCACAACAATAGGATGAATACCATCATCGGGCTTGATAAGTGGTGTAAGAGGAGCACTAGCAATATACTCTCCTAATTCCATATGACATCTTCCAGCTAGGAAAAGATTAACCACCTCGGTAATAAAGTTAACCAACTCATCTGAGACTGCTACAGCTGCACCACTCAAGCAATCTATAAGATGTTGAGCACGCAAACCATCCCTACCACATGATGTGCCACGAGGGAACTCTTAATTTGATCCAAAACAACAGCAACAGTTGTAACGAGGTGAAGGTGATTAACAGGTATATCAAGCGAGGATGGAGCTGGAGACGAAGGGTGCTTTGACTGTAAATCCGTAAGAGTGGTGTCATTATAAGGAGCAACGCCTGAAGAAGAAAAAACCCAAACTGTAGTGGTGTAATGGCCATTGCAAATCTTCTTACGACACTGCTTAATATTACACTCTTCCAAATCAAGGTCCTCATCATCAACCACTGACAAAGTAGGAGAATCCTCTGCTAAAATTTCCCTCACTAGCTGCAAACTACCACTCGCTACATTCTAAGAATAAATAGCACGTGAAATACTCTCTTCCTGATGCCGACGTCTTATCAAAGACCGAGACTCACAACTACTCCGCGGACAAAAGATTGTAAGGATGCAAAGAGGTAAAACCAACAAGGAGACCCAATTAGAAATGTCATCAGGCTTAGAGATCACCTTATCAAGAGCACCTTTCAGAACTCAAGAAAACCCCAAACGACACTTAGGAGGGATATACTTAACAGTGCGAAACCCCTTAGAGAACAAACAATTAAGGAGAGCCACATCAAAACCCCCATTCTGATCTCGCACCAAACCATCCACATGACCAACTCAAGCAGGAGAAGAGGGAGCTTGTGGCTTGGTGAAATTATGAAGCACAAAACGAACAATACCATCTCCTTTATCAGGGGGTGACACATCCTTATCCCTACCATGACGACACTTAGAATGTACTGTGTGAGTTTTGTAGAAAACTCCACATAACTAAATCCCCATACGCCTAAAAGTAACATCTATCTCACTTAAAACAACCAAAATAAAAGTAAGAGAATGTCGGGTGATATCTCGTGCACCGATACAACAATGACGATCACTAAGATGCTTGATAAGAGAACGGCGAGTAAGGCCATTTTCACTATTATTTTGGGGATTTTTGTGATTCCCTTGGTATACTGGCCGCGCTCTTCGGACAGATGGGATAGGACACCTGCAAAATAACGAATATTCCGTTTACTGGAATATTTGCCTCCGACGGTCAGGTTAGTAACCGGAAACGGAAAAGCTAGAGAGAGAAAGTAGAGAGAAAGCTAGATGTTATGTCACAATCCACCCCTCCCATCATAAATGATTGCGGTATTTATAGGGGTAGGGAATTGTGCCCCTTAGGGTTACTACCCTAACTTTTCGTGCTCTGATTGGCGGCGAAATCAGGAGAGGACACGTGTCCTAGGGGGCGCCGTTTGGCGGCTTTTCTTGGGATTTGGGCCTCCTGATGTAAGGAGGCCCTTTACTTTCTTTTTCAGATGCTCACATGTTATCTTCCTATAAGGACACGTGTTGCCTTTTAATTTAGGCCACATGTCTCTATGGGACTGGACCACGTATTAGGGGTATTTTTACCCTAAACAACTCCCATCTTGACAGCCACTAAGACCCGCAAAGTGACAATGAAACTTCACTGACATGGCTACACACATCCACCACCAAAAACCACAGCAAAAACTATACACAATATAGTACTTAAAATGCCCAATAAACCAACCAGAAAACTGCACCCAAATGCACTTGAAATTGCACCAGAAATGACAAGAAAAATGCACCCGAAAAGTACAAAAAACATCACCTAAACTAACCATAAAATATCACACAAAAAATATGTAGAACAACACCTAAATTGACCAGAAAAATGCACCCAAGACGCACACAAAATAGCACCCAAACAGAAACATCCCAATCACGTAACAAAACAGCACCAATATAGACCCAAAACTGAACAAAAGCTGCACCAAAACCACCCCTAAACTGCCTTTAGAGCAGCTTGAATAATCGCCGGAAAGTCAAGCCTAAAATTGCCTGTAACCTATACCACTTTTGCGCTTGGATACCTGAAACTGCCACCAAATTACACCAAAAATTGCCCAAAAACTACACCAAAATTGCACTCAAAAATAGAGATAAATGGCTGAAAAAGTAGCGTAAAAATGAGCCCCAATTACGCCTCAAACCACTACAAAACGTCATCGGAATATTGTGGTGATACCATGGTAAATCACGCCCAGAAGCAACCTGAAAAAGGCCCAAAACACACCCAAAAACAGCCTGGAAAACGACCCAAAATGCCTTAATTCAGCCAGATAAACCGCCTGATAATTACAACCTTTCGCTTGTTTTGAACCTACGTCGAAGCTGCCCCTAAACCGCCGAAAAAATTAAACGTGGAAGCTGCCCTGTCCTAAGCGCCCCATAATCGAGAGAATTTATATTATTTTTATTATTATTATTATTATTATTATCGTCATTAGTATTATTATTATTATTATTATTATTAGTAGTAGTAGTAGTAGTTATTGTTTATTATTAGTTTTTAATTTCATTTATCAAGTCTAATTATTGATAATTAATTACTAATAATTTTTAAATAATGATTAATTATTATTAATCACTTCCTATTAATTTGTAATCAATGAATAGTATTTATTACTTTGTAATTATTAATTATTAGTTAATAACTAATGAATATTCTCATTTGATTGTAATAGAGGAGAGGATACATTTGCTATCAATTGTTAAAATTCTCTAATTATAAAGTAAAAGTAATAACTGGGATTTTGTATGTAAGCCACCCTGTCCTATTAAGGATTTAGACACCCATTAGCTAGTAAGAGTAATTCTTTGCGGAAAGAATAGGTTAACTAAAATAAAAAAAGATTGGATGTCCACATCAGCATATGTATTTTAGGAAATAAATCAACAAATTAAAAGTATAGAATCAAGAGCAATAAGGTAATTAATATTGATTTATACTAAAGTAGGAAATAATATAAGAGATTTTATGTTAATAACATTTTATGATGAATAGACTAATTAATTTTATTTAACCAAAACCAAAGTGTTTGTGTGTTTTATATTATAAATGTGAACAATCACCCTTAGAGAAATGATAAGTGGTTTATTTGACCACTTATTGTGTTAATTTTAACCCGGTTTTGCATTCATTTCCCCTCTTTCTAACCCGTTTTTGAATGAAAATGTTTTATCTCAGCCTTGCCCCCTCTTGGTTTGTGTTTGTCCATGTTTTGCAGGTTTATTGATTCTATTTGGCAAGCATTCGTTTTTGTTCGAGTGCACCCTGTGAGGAGCGGACGTGCACCTATGAGAAACGGGCGCTCCTCCCCAACCTTTCAAAACTGCCTATATTCTGAAGTCAGTTGGAGAGGGCCGTGGAGCGGGCGCTCCTTCGCTGGGAATCCGTTTTCTTTCGACGGATTTCCCTATGTGTTTCGGGGAGTATAAATACTTCCCCTTTAGTTCATTTGTAACCTAGACAGAAATAGCCTAGTTTTTAGAAACTCCTTTTAGTTTGAAACATTAATTTAGCTTAGTTTTCATCAAAATAATCATTTGTAATAGTTAGTTTCAAGATTCATCCTCAAGATTTGGCACTTTGTATTCAACACTTTCAAGCTTCAATTAGTAACTTCCTTCTACTCTTCTCCATTCAATTTCTGATTTTATTTTTTCTTGCATGATATTTAAATCTTCTTAGTTCTTGATAATTTGTTATTGGATGATAGTTATTTCAATTGTTAATTACTTTTCCCCAATTATTGAAGAAGTTAGAACCCTAATACTTGTTGGCATGTTGATAAACATGAGTTGTGAGTAGTCTTCTTGCTAGGGGTTGGATGAAGCTCAACCTTTTGGGTTAATTATGAAAATGTGGGAGAAGCATTGATGTTTGTATTGCAATTAAATTGATTATATGAGATTGCTTGTTAGTTCATGATAGGATAAGCTACCGTTGACTTATGAGCTTGATAGCATGATATTCTTAGTTTGACATGGGAATGTAAATTGAGTATGTCATAACTTATTGCAATTTGATTATGTATGAATCTATTGCTAGACTAATGAGGAATCTAAGTTTAGTAGTGTGAGTTGTTTTCTAATTGCATGAGGTTGATTTTACATATTGTCCTTGCTATACCTTGTCTATTTTACTCCCCGTTTGCCTAATTTCCTTGGTTGAGTGGATCCCATTCCCTAGTGTCTTTAATCCATCGATTTAGAATCATAGTTTGTTTGTCTACTTGACGAACTCCAATTGACCATAGACTTCAAATTAGCTTAAGTTTTAAGATCTTTAGCAACCATATCCCGTTCCTTGTGGACCGAACTCTTACTTATCATTATGCTTGGTTTGTAGGGTGTTTGTTGATAAATGTGTTTGATTGAGTATGGAATGTGCGACCGTTCTAACGCCCTTCAAAATGGCGCCGTTGCCGGGGAATGCGGTGTTGTTGATTGCTAATTGATTACTTGAGTCTAGTTCACCATAAAACAACAAAAATTCAAAAAGTGTGTGTTTCTTTTTGGCTACACTAGTAGCCTTGTTACTAATTGCAATTCTTGAGAGTGTATGCGCAGAAATCATAACAGGATTTTGGTGCCTTACGATCCCGAGATTGAGCAAACCTATAGGAGGAGAAGGAGAGCCGGTTCTAGGCCATTAACTAATTCCCCAACTAGGGAGGTCAATTTCGGGGAAAGACAAGAGCAAATGGCTGACGGGGAACAACCGGTCCTGTAGACACCTAAAAATGTCTCCCCAAAACCAAACCCGATGATGAACACCTTTCACCGCCATTATTGGTCGGGTTGAGTATTTAATATTTGGAGTGCTTAAATCCATATTCTATCCAATAAATTTCATAAACCAATCCATCTCCTAGCTCATTTCCCTAAACCATAACTTGTTATCTACTTTTCGTGTCCACATCGCAAAACTGAGAGAAACTGATTTTTTGGTCGTATAATTTTGATCCAATTATTATTTGGTTGTATAGGCCTTGAAATAAGGTTTCAAACAATATATCATAAGCCCAATTCCGAGCTATAACGAAAAAGATATGAGCAAAACACTAAACTCGGTCCAAAACCGACACCCTTCCACTAAAACGGCCATATCTTAAAATCTACAAATCATTTTGACCTGATTTCAATTGGTTGGAAAGTAGACTTGATAATATTTCCAATTATATATTATATGCCTTATTCCGTGTTACGGATCAAAAGTTATGATGATTTTAAAAACGGGTAAAAAACTGGAATTACCGCGCACAATATAAAAGCACCGTGTCACGGCGCCTGTTGACGTGGCACGGTGCCTGGTTCCGTGACACGGTAGTTTACATCGTGTCACGGTGCTATTTTCAAAGATTTTTCGCGTGAAAATCCACCGTGGCACGGTACCTGCTGCCGTGACACGGTATTTCTCACCGTGTCACGGTGTCACGGTGCTTTCCCGTGTTTTTTCTGCGTTTCTTTCCCCACGCGCCTGAGAATCTGGACACAAAACTTCCCCGCGTCACGGGAAAATGTGCCGCGACACGGGGAGAACTGCCGTGCCACGGTAGGAATTCCCGTGTCACGATGCCTGTGCTATGACACGGGGCAACTCTGTGTCCTTTCTGCGTAAACCCTTCACGCGTTTTATCTCCCGTAACCTAATTATTTGCCGCGTCACTCTGTTTTTCCCCGTGTCACGGGATTTTCCCCTGTCTGACGGTGCCTAGCACCGTGTCGCGGTGTTCTCTGCCGTGTCGCGGTGTTATTTTTTTAGGGTTTTTATCTTTTTAGGGTTCCGTGTGTTCCCTCTACTCATTTTCCCTATAAATACCCCTCTCCTTTCTGCAGTTCGGGGCACAAAAATCATTCTCTCTTCGTCTCTTTTACACCAAAATCATTCTCTTCTCTCTCTCCCATATTCTAAGCCTTAAACCTATATTCCTAATTACACCATTTTTCCCTTAAGCACTCCAAGGAGTCCCTACGTAACCCGAGGTTCCGTCCTTAAACCAAGGCGTGAAAGGTACAGATAACTGAGGGTTTGGACCAATTCAAATTTACATTTATTTAATTTAATTTCCACTTGTTTTATTATTTATTGAAGTTACTAACAGTTTATTCATGATGTAGCAATTTAAAGGAACGCGCGGAATGTGAGTAATTAATTAATTTAGCTACACTTATTTTATTTTAATATTGCTAGTATCATGATTAGGTTATTTTATATTTGATTTGACTAACACTATTATTGTTAAATTGCTTCAAATATTAATGTTTGTTCTATTATTATTTCTGATCACCATATTGCATGTTAAAGGGAATATGTAATTGAAAAGCACGCCTTATAAGATAATTTGGACAACCGGTTTAGGTTCCTTTTTAATCTTGTTATTAAATCAAGTGATCACTAATATTTTAGAATTATATGCTGCATTAATATTCAACCAATTTAGCTTAATAATAGTTTGGAGCGAATTGAATCTTTGTTTGTATGCCTTTGAGATCGCAGGAATCACTTTTCACTACAAGAATCGAGTAGAGGCCAATACGGGCGAACGTGACTCCATGACTCACTTCGTACCATCATCCCCGATCCTCCTTTCATGGTTCCGAACCATATAAAGTTAGTAATCTCATGGATTATGAATTGGGTGTAACCTTCACGGGTCAATCGTTGTTGCCTATCGTTGTCCCTTATTTGTGGTTGCCTTTTATGATCCGTGAACGGTTTACAAGTTCCTTAAAAACTTGTTGGCGGCTCCCTACTTTATTTGTCCCTAATCGTATTATGTCAATTCCCACTTCTTATGAGTGCCAAGCATATTCACAACATGCTTTAACGTAGGCGCATTTCGAGCGACGCCTACAGGTCCAAAGTCCTTTGAAGGAGCTGGGAACTCCTGGAGCTTATAGAGCTTCAAGTGGCATTGCTCCGCCTGTTACTCAAGCCAGTAATTTCGAAATAAGCCCCGCAATGATAAATTAGATCGAAAGAAGGCAATTTAGTGGAGCAAAACATGAGAGCCCTCTTGCACAGTGAAACGAATTTGAAAAATATTGCAATACGAGGTCACCACGGCTTTCTTAGGGAGATTCTACTCTCAAAAGAAGACGGCTGAGGCAAGGGCTTTGATCCAAGGTTTCCGTCAATGGGCTAGTGAAACCATTTATGAGGCTTGGGAGAGGTATAAATAATATCAAAGGGAGTGTCCCCATCATGGCATTTTGACATACCAAGTGCTTCAAATTTTCTATGGAGGCTTGAGCCCACAAGGAAAGACTAGCCTAGATGCGAGAGCGGGTGGCCCGATTATGAACAAGACGGAAAAGCAAGTCATAGAGATAATTGAGGATGTGGTGAGGCACCATATGGATTGGCAAGAAGGAGATAGAGAGTCTCTAAACAAGGGAGGAAATGCGGTTTACTCCGTTGATCACCTCAACGCCATCAACAATTTGACGTCCCAAATCGCCAACCTTGGCAAGGAGATGACGTCCATCAAGGAAAAACTAGAGACCTCTAGTTCAACACAAGAGCATCCCTCCCAAGCTAAGGGGAGAGGTATGAATTCTAACCCTTCTCCTTCTACTTCTAATAACATGCCACATGGGTGTTTGTTTTGTGAAAATTGTGGGTCATATGACTATGATACCTCTTCTTGTAATTAGGATTCTCAACCTCAACCCCAATATGAAGATGGTAATGATAATGAAAATGAACAAGTCAATGCCTTGTCTTATGATAATAGACCTAGGAATGACAATCAAAGATACTTACCACCTAATCGAAGAGAACATGGGGGAAATTCCTATAACCAAAGAGGAAATTATTATGATTACCATAACCAAAACCAATGGGGAAATAGTAACCAAAGGGACCAAAATCCCCAAGGTAACTACAACCAACAAGGTGGTTATGGTAACCATAACCATAATAACCAAGGGAACTATGGGAATCAAGGGCAATATCACCAAGGGGGAAACTCTAATAATAGGAATAATTGGAACAACAATAACAATAGAGGTTCTTCTAATCAAAATGCTTCCAATTCAAATGTGAGAGGTAATAGAGCTCCCCAAGATAACTACTATGCACAAGCACCACCTAGTAGGTCTAGCTTAGAGGAAATGATGGAAAGTCAAACCAAAATGTTCAATACTTTCATGGCCTATAGTGATAAGAAATTTAGTGAAGTCATGACCCATAATAAAGTGCTTGAAACACAAATTTCTCAATTGGCCAATGCTTTGAAGGAAGGGACTAGCACTTCCAAACTTCCACCCCAAGGACTAGATCCTAAGAGGCCCGTAAATGCTATATCAACTAGGAGTGGTAAAGTGTTGGAAGAGCGTGTTCCTAAGAGAAGCAATGAGAGAATGAACATGAGTGAGCCTCCCCTTGAGAGTGATTTTGAACAAGAGAGAGAGTAAAACCATGAGAGTGAAAAAGAGAAAGAATGTGAGAAAGAAAAAGAATTTGAGAAAGAAAAAGAATGTGAAAAAGAGAAAGATTTTGAAAAAGAGAGTGAAGAGAAAAGAGAAAAAGAGAAAAAGAGAGAGAAACAAAACAATTGCAAAAGCTACCATATCCTCATAAATTTGTTAGAAACAAATTAGATGTGCAATTTGGAAAGTTTCTTGAAACATTGAAACAAATTCACCTTTCAATTCCTTTTACCGATGGTATCAAGCAAATGCCTAACTATGCTAAGTTTTTAAAAGATATTTTGAGTAGAAGGAGAAAGTGTGAATTGGTGGAAACGGTGAATCTCACCGAGAATTGTAGTGCAATTATCATGAATAAAATGCCACCGAAATTGAAAGACCCCGGTAACTTTTCTATCCCTTGTGCTATATATAATATACAAATTGATAATGCTTTATGTGATCTTGGGGCTAGTGTTAGTCTTATGCCATATTCGGTATATCAAAGACTTGAGATAGGGGAACTTCTACCCACCAACTTTACCTTACAATTGGCCGATCGTTCTATTAAATTTCCAAAAGGTAAGGTAGAGGATGTTCCTCTAAGGGTGGGAAAGTTTGTAATCCCGGTGGATTTTGTTGTGTTAGAGATGGATGAAGATGTGAACATTCCAATAATTCTAAGAAGACATTTTCTTGCTACTTCGGGTGCTTTAATAGATGTTAAAAGTGCTAAAATTTCACTTAAAGTAGGAGATGAGGTGATAGAATTTGATTTGAATGAGAGCATGAAATATCCAAGCTCTAGTCTTGATAATTGTATGATAATTGATACTATTGATTCTATTGTGACTTCTATGCATGAGCACTTGCTCACTACTAACTATGCCCTTGAGAATGTCCTTTTGAATAAGGAAAAGATAGGTGAGCAAGGCAAGGAGATGGCATTGTATGAAGGATTGCTTGAAGGAAGTACGGAAGAAAGCATTGAGCAAGTATGCATGGGAATCACAAGTGATGATGCTTTGGAAATAGCTACTTCAAGAGAAGGTAAGGGTGTTCCAATGGTAGAGTTGAAACCTCTACCATCACACCTAAGGTATGTGTTTTTGGGTCCTAATTCAACTTTTCCGGTAATTGTGAATTCTTCTTTGAACGAGTGTCAAACTCAAATGTTATGTGGTGTTTTAAGAAACCACCAAGGTGCTTTAGGCTATACCATTGATAACCTCAAAGGTATTAGTCCCGCTTTATGTATGCACCACATAACACTTGAGGAGGGTGCTAAGCCTTCCATTGAAAGGCAAAGGAAACTCAATCCTCAAATGGGGGAGGTGGTGAAGAAAGAAATCACCAAACTCCTTGATGCCGGCATCATCTTCCCCATTTCGATTTCTAGATGGGTTTCCCCCGTTCATGTGGTCCCTAAAAAGGGAGGAATGATCGTAGTTGAAAATGAGAAATGTGATCTCATTTCAACTAGAACGGTGACCGGTTGGAGGATGTGCATAAACTATAGACGTCTAAATGCATCCACTAACAAGGATCATTTTCCTCTTCCTTTTATCGACCAAATGCTTGAAAGACTAACCAAGCACAAGTATTATTGCTTTCTTGATGGTTATTCGGGTTTCTTTCAAATCCCCATAAACTCGGATGATCAAGAGAAGACAACTTTTACTTGTCCATATGGTACTTTTGCATATAGGAGGATGCCGTTTGGACTTTGCAATGCATCGGAAACCTTTTAAAGGTGCATGATGAGTATCTTTGGAGACATGCTTGAGGCCGAAATGGAAGTGTTCATGTATGATTTCTCGGTAGGGGGCCTTTCATTTGAAGATTGTTTGTCCAATTTGGACAAATGCTTAGCAAGATGTGAGAAGGTCATTTTGGTCCTAAATTGGGAAAAATGCCACTTCATGGTTGAAGAGGGAATCGTCCTTGGTCATAAGATATCAAGCAAGGGGATTGAGGTCGACTAGGCTAAAGTTGAAGTGATTGAAAAATTGCCACCTCCAATTAATGTGAGAGGAGTAAGATCCTTTTTAGGGCATGCCGGGTTCTATAGGAGATTTATCAAGGATTTCTCACAAATTGCTAGACCCCTAAATGCTCTTCTTCACAAGGATGCCATCTTTAATTTTGATGAAAAGTGTCTTCAACCTTTCAACAAATTAAAGGAGGCTTTGATCTCTACTACAATCGTGCAAGGGCCAAGATGGGATTTGCCGTTTGAACTTATGTGCGATGCTAGTGATGTTGCAATTGGAGGGGTGTTGGGACAAAGAATTGAGAAGAAGCTTCACGTCATTTACTGCATGTCCAAGACCTTGAATGAAGCTCAACGGAACTACACCACAATGGAGAAAGAGTTTCTTGCCGTGGTACATGCTTTTGAGAAGTTTTGGAACTACCTCATTGGTTCCAAAACTATTGTTTACACCGATCATGCGGCTATTAGGTACCTTGTGGAAAAGAAAGAGTCCAAACCTCGTCTTCTTCGATGGGTCCTATCTCTCCAATAATTTCATGTTGAAATCCGTGACAAGAAAGGGGCCAAGAATGTGGTTGCGGACCATCTTTCCCGATTAGAGAATGTGAAAGCCAGTGACGATGAAATCCCCATATGTGATGAATTGAGAGATGATGTGCTCTATATCTTGAATGTAAAGGAGCTTCCTTGGTTCGCCGACTTGGTGAACTATTTGGCTTGTGGAGAATTCCCTCCCGATTTCTCCAAGAACCAAAGAAAGAAGCTAAAGAGGGAAGCAAGACACTATGAATGGGATGACCCTATTCTCTACAAAAGAGGAGTAGATGGTTTGCTCCGTAGGTGTGTTCCGGATGAACAAGTTCAAAGTGTGTTCAAGATGTGCCATTTCGATCCATGTGGAGGGCATATGGGAGCCAACAAAATAGCGTTGAAGGTCTTGCATAGCGGTTTGTGGTGGCCTCACGTCTTTAAAGATGCTTGGGGGTTTGTAAAGACTTGTGACCGGTGTTAACGAACCAGCAACATATCCAAGCATAATGAGATGCCTCAACAACCGATTCTTGAGCTAGAGGTATTTGATGTATGGGGTATTGATTTCATGGGGCCATTCCCTACTTATTATGGAAACCAATACATCCTTGTGGCAGTGGATTACGTATTAAAATGGGTTGCAGCCATTGCCTCCCCAAGTAATGACCACAAGGTAGTCATGAAGATGTCTAAGAAAGTCATATTTCCAAGATTAGGAATTCCTAAAGCGGTGGTAAGTGACAACGGTTCACATTTTGTTCATAGTGCTTTTCAAAAGATGCTAAGAAAGCACGGGCTTCACCAAAGATTCGGCCTTACCTATCATCCACAAACTAGTGGGCAAGCGGAAGTGTCCAACCGTCAAATTAAATTAATCCTCGAGAAGACGGTTGCAAGGAATAGGAAGGATTGGTCGAAAAATCTTGATGACGCTCTATGGGCATATAGAACGGCATACAAAACCCCAATAGGCACAACTCCATATCGTCTAGTGTATGGAAAATCTTGTCATCTACCGGTGGAGCTTGAACACCGAACTCAATGGGCAATCAAGAAGATTAACTTCGACTTGGCTAGCGCGGGAGAGTAAAGATGGCTTGATTTACATGAGCTTAAAGAGCTAAGATTGGAGGACTATGAGTGTGCTAGCAACTACAAGAATCGCACTAAGGATTGCCACGACCACAATATTGAAAAGAAAGCATTTCTTAAAGGCGATAAGGTACTCCTCTACAACTCTAGGATGAAATTGTTTCCCGGGAAACTTTTATCAAGGTGGAGTGGTCCTTTTGTTGTCAAAGAAGTGTTTCCTCATGGAACTGTGGAAGTTAGGGATTTGGACGGAAAGAGATCCTTTAAGGTGAATGGGCATCGCCTCAAGCTTCACTACGAGGGTACTCATGTCGGTGTAGTAGAATCAATTCAATGTAATCTTACCTCCTGAGTGTGGAGGCCGTCAAGCTATTGACGTTAAAAAAGCGCTTCCGGGAGGCAACCCGAGTAAAAAAAGAAAAAAATAATTGACAAGAGGAAGAAAATGAGAAATAAAACAATGAGTGAATGAGAAAAGAAAGAAGAGTGTTGGTAATATCTGATTTTGGCTAACATTTGGTTGTATTATGTCCTTATGGGTTTGATGAAGGAAAAAGAAGCAAAAAAGAAGCAAAGAAGGAAATTAATCTAGCCATAAGCAGTGAGGAGCGGGGGCTCCTCAACATTGCACGCCTGCTCCTCACATGGGCTCTAATTAAAGCCAAAGTCAGAAGGTTGGCAGAAGATTAGGAGCGGGTGTTCCTCAGCCTGTACACCCACTCCTCCATCTGGAGCGGACGCTCCAATATTTTCACGCCCGCTCCTCACAGGGTGAATTTTTGAAGAACAAAACAGTAGGTTCTCCCACGATTAGGAGTGGGCGCTCCTCAGCCTGCACACCCGCTCCTCCATCTGGAGCGGGCGCTCCAATATTTGCACGCCTGCTCCTCACAGGGTAAGATTTTTGTAAAAAAAGGCAGAAGGTTGGTAGAAGATTAGGAGCGGGCGCTCCTTGAAGCTGTACGTCTGCTCCTCACAGGAACCGACCCAAAATAAAAAAAAAAAACGATTTTCCCTAGTCTGGAGCGGGCGCTCCTCCTACCTGCACGCCCGCTCCCACCTGTCCGGGTAAAAAAAAAAAGGAATCTTACCCTTACTTTTAATCTCCTTCACCAATCATTCATACTCTCTTATCCTCCAGCCTGTCATTGAAGCCCAAGGCCGTGTCTCCAACCGGACAGGCGTACAGATCCATAAAATTGTCTACATTAGCCTCCTCGACCTCCTGATTCTCCGCCTCCCCTTCATCAGGGTTGGGGGCGACCCCAAATTCTGAGGATAGCACTGTGTCCAGTTCAGCGGCTTCGATCGAGCTCCTAGTCTTGGAGACCCAGCCGCCTTCAGAGGCAAAAATGCCCTCTGGTACCAAGGGCCCTTTGCCCTTATCCTTCCTCTGAGCGTCCGCCTGATTTTCAGGAGAAGGAGTGCTGCGAGAGGGCAGGTCGACCGGTTCAGCAATTATTACGCCTATCCTAGGCCTGGCCGACCTGGTAGTTAGTGATGGGGGTTTTTTAGAAACTCG
The DNA here is from genome assembly GCF_948465745.1 of Chenopodium album. Taxonomy (NCBI): domain Eukaryota; kingdom Viridiplantae; phylum Streptophyta; class Magnoliopsida; order Caryophyllales; family Amaranthaceae; genus Chenopodium; species Chenopodium album. Next base: position 15,034,832 of record NC_137847.1, on the reverse strand, counting down.
GGCGGACGCCCCAACGTTCGCCTGAGAAGAGGATTGATGTTCTTTCAAGGACTGCAACTCGGCCGGATCTATGACCGAGTTGGCGAATTGGGGAAAGCGAAGACCTGGAGTCTGCCCGGACGCTTCCCTAGTAGAAGAGACACCTTGCCCCCTTTGGCGCTCTTCGAATAAGGCAATCACTTCGACCACCAAACATTGGCTGCCACTGACCGTGGTAGTATTTGTGTTTGTGTTTGTGGTAGTGTTTGCGGTCTCCCCGTCCGTGTTACTCGGATCATAGGGTACCCTTGGGTTTACCAGACTGCCGTCTGGATTTCTGGCGGCGTACCTATCGTACATCAGCATGGTCCGTGCCATTTGTGACTGCAGGGACAGAGAAGAATAGGTAGAGGTGAATTGGTACGCACTAGAAATGGACCCTGTAATACCTGTAATTTTTGTGATTTTATAATTTTATTTTTCTATATAAGTTACAATTTAATTTATTATTTTATTAAATTATAAAACCTATTTTAAATTCTAATAGGATTCTTTTTATAAAATATTAATTAAAAAGCTCGTAACCCTAATTATATTAGGTGTTATGTGCAGCTTTTATTAAATCCCTGGAATTTCACTTCTTTTTCTTCAATTCGTTGCTCTTCCTTCCTATGTGTTTTCATCATCAAAATCAAATCGCTTTGCTAGTCATGATAGCCCATTATGCGTATAATCCCTCATCATCATCACCTTTATCTTGATTTGTATTCTTTTGGTAATCATATGTTAATTATCAAATATACTCCCGTAACTCGCCTAACACACCAACCAACCATATTTTGTGGTAATCTTTGGCGTGAGCTCTGACCTATCTCTTGCTTGTTTCACGCATTATCAATATATAGTACCATTATTGGTAATAAGGTAATCACACGAATCTGCCACTTTGGAGTTGTTTGTATAATTGTTTTATATAAGTATTGTATGATTTGCTATTTATATGTATGATTCATGTATATAATTATATGATTTGATCAGATTTAATTGTCTTGTTACTATTGTTGTATATGATTGATTGTTTTATTATGCTAGGGTTTTTAATGTTGTTTCTCTAGAGAGTATTATTGTTGAGGTTTTAGAGTTACTGATATAATATTGGGTTGAGAACTGATTATATTTGGGTATTAGAATTATTTCCCTATAAGGGTTGAGACATTTTATGAATCGAATTGTCATTTTTTTTTTTTTGGATCATGTGCCATTATTGAGATATAGCTTATTAGTTTGTGCATTACTATTTGATCGTAGTATGAGATCAAAAGATTGAGAATTATTATTTTGTTCTTGGTTTGAAACTCGGCGTTATAGACCTTAGTCCTTGGCATGTTGGTAAGGAGATGATAATCATGAGTTAAGAATGAGGTACAATCTTTATTTTATTTATTTTTCTATGGTCCCCTATAGTGGGATTTGGCCCGTATGTGGTCTGGTTTAAGGTGTTTTCAGGTTATTGAGAGTATTCAAGTTTTTATACTTGTTGGTTTGTTATTCGAATTACTCATGTCCAAGGCTAGGTATAAAACAAAGAGCATGACACACTTATGGGATATATGAGTTACTAGAGTAAAGTTCCGTATTATTATTCGAGGTTGAATTGATAAAGGTTATTTTCAAAATACAGAGTTATTTTTACCTTGAGGTATATATGTGTGATGTAGTTTTGAACTACATTGTTTAAGTGAGCAAGTAATGTTAATTATTTTATTATAATTTGTATTCTGATATGTGGGATTACTCAGCTTTTTGCTGATGTGTGTGCTGTTTTGTTGTGCTACTTGTGTTTGCGGTCATGTCTTTTTCTTATGGTGGCCCTACGACGATCTATTTTGGAATTTGTCCTTAATGGTAAGCAGTTAAGATTTTCTAAGCAGGTTAATCAAGTGATCGTAGCTAAAAGAGCTCAAGTGTTTCGATTAGTCTGTTATAAAAGTTGTAAAGTTGTATAAATAGCTTACCTAGTTTATTGAGTTGTACAGTTGGGATTTTGTAAGCCTTAACATTTGACAGGTTGTCGAGTGTGGCGGTAATACCTCCTATTTAGGCGTATGCTTCCGCGATTTTATTTAAAAGTTGTTTATTTTTCCTTTAATTCTTGTTTATTATTAATTAGTAAATCGGGGGTGTTACAGACCCACTCCACGAGGGGGATGACTCGTCCCCATCCAATCTAAACTCCTCAGTCTCAGGAGAACGGTTAGCCTCATGAGCAAAAACGGACAAAGTCGAGTGTTGAGCCAAATTTAAAAATAAAAATGAAAAACAAAGTAAAAGAAGAAGTAAAAGGGCATGCAGTTACCTTCGTCCGTGCAGTAAACTTGGAGAGTGTTGGAAAAGTCTTGAAGATTGACCGGAAAACTCAAAAACACTAACCGAAAACCTCAAACGTACGGCGGAGCTCTCGAAGATTTAGGGAGGAATATTTTTCCCTCTCTAAAAAGCTCTAACTTCTCTTTAAAATTCTCAAAGTTCCAAAGTAACAAAATGAAGTCAAACTTCCTATTACAGGCTGAATTTATGAGGACAAAATGGTAAAACCGTCTTTCCCGCCCAAGAATTCGAATGGTTACTGTTTAAAAAATTTAACCTAGAATTGAAATGGTTAAAAACCAATTCTGTCACTTTAAACGAAAGAGGATGCGAACGGGCGAACGACGTGTCAAAATAGACGGCCAGGTCAGCGGAATTCAAATCCCCTACCCCTAAATCTCGGGCGACAGGTGTCCTCCCTAAGGGACCGTCGGCATGTTCCGTCCGCCTGACCTCAAGATCCAAAAATGTCCCCTAAAGGAATTCCAGGCGAACTGAACAAAGCGTCCGACCCAAGGGAGGAATCCCCTATTAAGACGGACGATACTGTCGGCATACAACTCTTTTATGACGGGAGGGGTGGATTGTGACATAACATTCAATAGAGCATTAAAACAGGTCCAACTTCTCTCTACTTTCTCTCTCTAGCTTTTTCGATTTCCCGGTTACTAACTTGATCGTCAGAGGTGAATATTCCGGTAATGGGATATTCATGTTTTGCAGGTGTCCGGGCCGTCTATCCGAAGAGCATGACCAGTGTCCCAGGGGAAATCACAAAAATACCCAAAACATAACACTTTCGTCCAGGTTATACCCTTTGACAAACCAATCCGACACAGAAAAAGGTTCGTAGTAATGGCTACTCAACAGAAAGTTGATGAGATGAGGCAGAACATCACTAATCTTACTGAGATGATGAAGACTCTTGTTCTTCAAGTCAATGACCCTAACTGGCAACTTCAACTTGAGCGCATGGAGGAAAGCCTCAACAAAATTTCCAATGACTATAAGTTCCAGGGAATTAGATCACAAGGGGTCTTAGTGGACAAGGAACTTCTTCCGCATAAGTTCAATGCCAATGACATCCCTAAGTTCAAACCAACCGATAACCCTTACTTTCATTTGAGAGCTTTCGAGACCATAATGAGTATCAAGGCAGTCGATAGAAAGATCTTTCCCTCACTTTTCTCACTATCGCTTGAAATCGTTTGTCAACAATAGTTTTTTCTCCCTAGACAAGGAGAAGACTTCTTGGAAAACTATTACAAACGCTTTCATAGATAAGTACAAGTGCAACATCCAAGTCGAAACCGATCATAGAAAACTTGAAATGCTCAAACAGAAATAAAGAAAACGAAGGATTTACTGCTTTCTTCAATAAGTGGAGGGAAACTTCCGCTAGGATGGTTAAAGTTCCAAGTGAGAAAGAGTCTGTGAGGATGTTCATCAAAAACCTCGAGGAAAAGTATTCAAAGCACTTAAAATACCAAAACAACTTGAATACTTTCAAGGTCGTCTTTAACATAGGTATTGACATTGAAGATAACCTTGCAAAACAGAAAGCTACTAACCATAGTGACAACATTGGCTGGAAAAGAAAGAAGAGCAATAGTCCTTCTTCTTTCGAAAACACCCACTCCAATAACAATGTTAGTACCTTTAACCTTAATGATGTCTTAGCCATGGATGATCAAAGACCTAAAAAGCAACTAAGGAAAGAGTTCACCCCTATTAGGATGAGCTACGATATTGCCTTCGATCGCCTTCATGCTAAGGGACTTATTACTCCTATTGGACCTATTCAAGATCCCGCATCTGAGAAAAGGTTGCCTAGTTGGAATCCAAATGCACACTGCAAGTACCATCAAGGTAGGGGTCATACTACCGAGAGCAATTGGAAGCTAAAAGAGGCCATTCAATATTTGATCGATAATAACAAGCTTCCCATTCCTCCAACTGGCAAGAAGACCGAGTGATGAAAAGCACAAAGCACGAGGCGGGCTTCAACGACAAGATCTCATGATTTTCTTTTTCTTATTTTTTTTATTTCCCCTCCCCTTAATAAGTCTACATAGGAACCCTTCATTTTCCTTAGATTTACTTCTTAGAGTTTGAATTTTACCCTATTTCATTTAATAAAATGAGCATTTCTTTCTTTGCATATGATCACTGCATTGCATTTCATAAAAAAAATAAAATTAAAAAAAAAACATCGTCGGACTAAGAATAAGGTATACCAATGATTTGAGGCACCTCTTGTAGCCACATCATATCATCTTCACCCTTTGAAATACAATCCCTTTCTTGATAAACTACTTTAAGCCTCGTCTAACGATTGACCTTTCTTTTTTCAACCCACATCTACTTAATCATGGGATGGGATGGTGTGCAACTTATGTAATTTCCAAAAACAAAAGCTTGAGAGATTTTACCTAGATTTCAAAAGTTCAAAAAGCAAATAGCAATAAAAGTGTGCAAAAGGGCAAGTGTTCCAATGTCTTTGATGTGAACATGTCTTTGATATGAACACATCTCAGATTGCGTCTCTTATGCAGTGCTCGGTACCGTGCCTGAGAAACATGAATTCCAAATGAGTGATAGACCGCATGATCAGGATTGCCCACACTTATAAAATAAATAAGGATTTGAATATGAAAAGAAAAATAAAGTAAAAAAGAGTGCAAAGGTGAGAAACCTCAAGCATAAAAATACCAAGATTCAAACATAAGGTTGCACACCTTGGGGGCTTGTTTTGGGTCTTGAGGTTTTGTCCTTTCTTCTGTAAACCTTTAGCCTAACCCCGTTATAACCCTTCAAAAGACCTCTTTGAGGTATACACATACTTGTGCGAAGTTCGGCTAGATCTACGTTCGGCTTGATTCCGAACGGATACTTAGGCAACCCCACATTAGGGTGCGGTCGTAATAATAATGCATTCACATTCATATTTACATTCATGCAAAATCATATCAAGGGATCTCTAATGCTCATCCTTATCTATTTAGAGCTAGACTTGGGGGCTTGATCCCTACATCATTGGCCTACCTAGCCTAAGAGTCACCATCATTTGATTCTTCTCAAAATATTTTCCACAACTTTAGCCATTGCGGCCTAACCTTAGTGTCACTTGCACACACATCACAAATACATAGCTAAATAATCCTTCCCTTAGGAACCCTTTGTCATGAAATCTTGACACAAATTTGAAGCATGTCTTATCATATTAGAGTCATTCATACTCATATCATCATTGCATCATAGAGTATAAAGTACTTAGCCTCCGCGCCTAAGTTACCCAAATACTTTCATCTTTGAGTCATCAACTGAGATAGTCTAGGACGCTATAATCCTTGCACCATGAGATATAACATCAATCCATAAACTTGATTAAAGCTCATTCAACCTGCATCATTACTCGAATCATCCTTTTTCATATTTGTTTCTTTTTGGGGAAATTCAAAAGCTTCATTTTTCACTCAACATTTCATTCATTTTCACGTCTTTCTTTTTCGGGAGAAAGTCGGTACCCTCCACTAAAATGACGGAATTTTTTTTCTTTTTCTGCGTTGTTGAGTCGCACAACATAATTCACACGCGAGTCATGCATAGAGTCTGCACACACATGTCGAAACACGTTGAGTCAAGTTGATTTAAACACATTGAGTCATATTGAGTCGAGTAACACCAAACCTTGGGTCAACCTCAAGATAATTATAAACATGAGCAAAGTTCTATAGTCCAAAATATAGATGCAGGTACATTAAGTCCATATGGACGAGCTATCTTTACAAAAAACTTAAGGTTGAGCACAAATGAGAAAAGGCGTAGAAACCGAATGAACAAGCCGAAAGAGTCTTAAAACTCTAATCTTAATTCCAATACTGCAAGACAGAAACAACACGACGCGACAACATTATTGCCGCACGATGAAACTGAACATGATACGACTTGAATTCCTGTAGATCGATTTGCTAGACGACAATTATCTACTCAAACCTCGTGATGAGTAAATCGATTCCTTCCAAAGAAGGTGATTATGCTTTTGAGCGTCATGATAAGCGATAGATAATTCGATTAGTAGTCAACCCGATTACGATCATATTTGATTGATGATCAGCATGATGACGATCGTATTGGTGGACTAAGCAGTGATTGATTATGATCACAAAGAATTCCTAGGATGGAAGATTTCTACAAAAATCAATTTGAAGATTCGGAAAATCTTGAGATGGAATTTCCAAAGCTGAAAAAGTCTACCACTTCTAGGAGTGAAGACAAGAAGATTTGAGAAGATTACTCGAAATGAGAAGAAGGATCCACAAAATACAAACATATCACTATGGGATGTGAACATCGCGACGCGATGGGGATTGAAGTTGTGCGATGCATCTGCCACTACCAGCGATGGACTCTATGGGTCCCATAAATGGATTATGCGGACCGCATTTAGCGTTTGGGCTCCTTGGTACGTCATTTAGCCCCTAAAGTAATTGACATGATTATTAGTCGGCTCGATTACAATCGCGATTAGTGATAGGCCTGACGACGATCATCTCATTGACTTAAGCGCCTAAGTATTGGCTCATTATAAAGCAAAAGTACCTAGGTATTAGTTCACAAGTAAGCATAAGCGCCAAGGAGCCGGGTCATTACATCTAAAGTGCGCCGAGGTACTGGCAGAGCAAATTACACTGAAGTACTGGTTAAGCACTGAAGCATTGGGGAAACACACATTAAACATAATGAAGCATCAGCACAACTAAGGATTATGAGGTACCGAGGTTTTCGATGGCTTTCACTAGGGTGTGAAGGTTGTCAATAATAAATGATCAAGTCAAAGTAAATACGAGATTTTCGACGATGTCCTGAGATACAGAGGAGATTGTCTACAGCGGCGAGGTAATGCCGTGGCGAGGTACGGCCACAAGAACTGAAGATGGCGAGGTACAATCACCTTCGACAATGTTCCCGAGGTATTGTGGAAGATTGTCACAATAAATGAAGATAGTGAGGCACTATTACCTTTAAATGGCGTTCATAAGGCACTATGGAGGTTGTCACAACAAAATGCAACAAAAATTGGTTACTATAGAGACGTGTACTTGACGATGAAAGATACGCGTTTATAACTCTCTTATCTATTTAACTAACGCTAGTTTACAAGTATCGGGGTTACAAGTATGATTTAGGATCACAGAACGTTCTGATTCATTCTTCGTCCTTATCGCTATTTTGACTTTTGTTTTCGAAACTTATGTTTCTCCAAACTTAGTCAAAGTAGGGGCTTCTGTAGACACCTGATTGTGTCTCCCAAAAACCAAACCTAGTGATGAGTACTTTTCACCAATTTACCTCCACCATAAAAAGGATGTCAACCTCACCAAAATTTACATCACATAAAAATTACCACATCACTCCCCATTCCGATCAAAACTTCTCTCCCATGGATATTTATCTAAAAACTCAAGCTAAAGCGAAGCAAACCTAAACACAATTCAAGATACCACCATGGAAACCCTTTTGAAAAATTCAATTAAAGAGATCCCTGAGCCTCCAAAGAATGAATCAACCACCGAATCTCACTTCTCGCAAAAGGAAGGCCGATGACATGCAAGAAGTTGAAGATAGTGTTCTGGAAATGGGTGTCAACTATCGTGACAAGCCTCTTGCCATGAAAAGGCAAGAGAAAATGGCTGAGAACTATGTGACAGGTTTAGCACTCAATTTACCTTAGTGTAAAGCTGTAAAATTGTATGAATTGCTTGATTTACTTTAGTCTCAAAATTGGGTCAATTTGCTAAGTGAATGTTTTAATCGGAGTATGTACGTTGATGCAATGAAAGATTTTTGCAAAAAATTTAAGTATTCTAAGGGAACAATTCGTAGCAAAGTGTATGGTAAAGAAATTGAGTTTGATGCGGTGTACTTGTTGATGCTAATATTTATGAGATTGTGGAGTACCTTGGAGGTGACCCTGAAGAAACCTACATAAATCACAACCAACTCACCCCTATTGATAAAATCCTGCTTAAATTTGTGTTCAATGACATAATCCCTCGCTCTCAAAAGAGTGATGTTACCAACAAACTTGATGCTACCCTGATTTACTTTGTAATACCCTAGAAATTCCTTTCCTTTAAAATACCTGTTTTGCCTTTTTTTAAATATGAAATAGGAAAATCTAAGACATTACCGTCATCGTGAAAATGGCTAAGGCAATTATCAAAGACACATAGCGGAAGACTATTTTTAAAACCATTCTAAACAAGTCAACTTCAAAGTCAAAACCCAACGAAAGTAAAGTCAAACCAAAGTCAAACAAAGTCAACGTACAACTTGAAACCATTGAAGGCCCTTAATAAAAACCGAGTGAAACCAAAACCTTTGCGTTAGTCTGCAAGAATAATAAATAAATAATAATAAAGCAATAAAACACATCATATTCCTATGAGAACTAAGCACGCTCTTCACTCATGCCCATCATGAATATGCTTCATCACCTGAAAAGCTTCTCTCTACTTGTCCCACTACTCGACATTAGAAATGGGTCGTCGTAGGGCTAAGATAAAGATAAGGCCAAACAAACATACAAATACACAATCAGCAAAGCTAAAGCAAAGCTGAGTACATAAGCGTAGATAAAACACACTAACATGCTTTCATCCTATCATCACACAACTTACCTTGTTGCACCTGTTTACAAGCATACAACATACAACATGATCATTCAATAAATAACTAAATTATTTATTTAGCTTGATTACGCATCGAACATGTTTCCCCTAACCTGCCCTAATAAAGGGGTACTAACACGGGAGCTAACCGTGCCAGTATAAAATAACCACTTGTAAGTGGCGGAATTCCCTGCGCATTAATAAAAAGGAATATAAAGCGTCTTGTACTCCCAATAGAAGTTATGGTCAAATATAAAGTCGCATAACTCCCCCCATATGTTCATACTCAAGGTATATAAGTTCTAAGAGTTTTGGTGCGTAATCTTTTTCACTTTACATTATTTACACATTATTAGACTTGGTGATAACTCACAAACCCCAACGAAAAATCAATAACTAACATCATTCAAGCAATCAAATATACCAATTTAATTCTTGAATAATTAGTGATCACATAATCTTTAATGTTGAACCTGAAGGATTTATGTCTTCGTCAAGTGCAATTACTAGATATATTATGGATCAAATTATGGAGATAATTAAATACGTACATTTGGGTCGTCGTTATATCATAGCTAGAGGTACTAACTGTTTCGGATGTACTACGATGGGAATATCCGAACCACTGACTGCACTGCTAGGGTCTCCGGCTTCCTGCTGGGATCTCGGGCTGAACCGCTAGAGCCTCCGTCAGCACCACTAGCGGACTTACAAAAGAGAGAATGTAAACTACCCTCGGGGGTGGTTTCGAGGAACCCCCCTCCGATGGCTAAGTAAGTGTTTTCCTTTTGAGAGAGTAGAAAGCTTAATATGCTGAGAGAGAGAGAGAGAGATTGATTAACCCCCTTTATGTGGCATATGTGGGGGTATTTATAGTGTATGATAACCCTAATTTCAGTGGTCAGCCTATGGCCGACTTACTTTGTCGGGCTGGCAGCCGGGAGCCTGTGGCCGACTTACTCTAGTCAGGCTGGCAGCTGGGGGCCTGTGATCGACTCAACCTGGTCGAGCTGGCAGCCGGTAGCCTGCAGCCGACTCACCCTGGTCGGGCTGGCAGCCGGGAGCCTGTGACGGACTCAACGAACTCAAAATGGTACTCGAGGTGCGCCATCCCTAGAGAGGCTGAGAGCGGGAGATAGTTCAGTAGGAACTACCCTATACAACTAGCCCCCCAAGAGATGGTATGAGATGACTCATGCCAACTCTTTTGGTCGTCCCTCACCCCTTGAGTGAGGCTGGAAGCGAAGGAATAGCTCAGCAGGATCTATCCCGTACGACTAGCCCCCCAAGTGGTGGTAAGAGGTTACTCATGTCAGCTCTTTTGAGGTTGTAACCTTATCGGTAATTACTCAATAGGTCATCTGGCTAAGTTCCTTCCATACAACTAGCCCCCCAAGTCTTAGGAGTGCCAAGGCGGTTCTAAGACTTAAGGCAACTATTGAAGGCGTGATGACTTCTTCTTGAAGTTGAAGAAATGACGAGAGGAATTGTTGAAAATAATGATTACTCTCCCTTGAAGCTTGTGAAATTATGAGCTGAATTTTGCGAGGAATTTTAGTTACTCCTGGCTAAATATTGGGGAATTTCAGCAAAATTGGTCGAGGCATTTAGATTACTACCCGCTGAAGTTTAAGAAGTAACAAGTTGGACTGGTGGTGAGATTTTGGTTACTCCCCACTAAAAGATCAAAAAATTTGAGCCGAAACCAGGTGAATAATTTTGATCACTCCCCGCTGAATGCTGAAAATTATGAGCTGAGCTTAGGCGAGGAATTTTGATCACTCCCTGCTGAATGTTGAAAAAATTACGAGCTGAGCTTGGGCGAGAAATTTTTATTACTCCTCGTTACATGCTGAAAAATTATGAGCTGAGATTGAGCGAGAAATTTTTATCACTCCCCACTACATGCTGAAAAATTACGAGCTGAGCGAGGAATTTTTATCACTCCTCGATGTATGTTGAAAAATTACGAGCTGAGCTTAAGCGAGAAATTTTTATCATTCCCCGTTGCATGCTAAAAAATTACAAGCTGAGCTTGAGCGAGGAACTTTTATCACTCCCCGCCGCATGTTGAAAAATTACGAGCTGAGCTTGGGCGAGGACGTTTTATCACTCCCCGCTGCATGCTAAAAAATTACGAGATGAGCTTGGGCGAGGAAGTTTTATCACTCCCCGCTGCATGTTGAAAAATTACGAGATGAGCTTGAGCGAGAAATTAAGCTGAGCTTGGGCGAGGAATTTTTATCACTCTCCGCTGCATGCTGAAAAATTACGAGCTGAGCTTGGGCGAGGAATTTTTATCACTCCCCGCTGCATGCTGAAAAATTACGAGCTGAGCTTGGGCGTGGAATTTTTATCATTCCCCGCTGCATGCTGAAAAATTACGAGCTGAAGTTAGGCGGGGAATTTTTATCACTCCCCGCTGAATGCTGAAAAATTACGAGCTAAGCTTGAGCGAGAAGTTTTGTTCACTCCCCGCTGCATGCTGAAAAATTCACTTTTGTTGCTCTCCTTGTTCTAGCTCAGCATGTTTTAACTTTGTAGACTATAAATAAGCTTATTTTGCCACTTGCTCACACTTTTGGTGGTTTGTCATTCTCTAACCATTCACTTTGCTGAGTGAGGGCTTATTCTTTTTTTGCTCTTCGTACTGAGTGAGTGTTTATCGTTTTACCACTCAACGTGCTGAGTGAGGGCTTATCTTTATGCCACTCACTTTGAATGGTGAGGGCTTATTTTATGCCAGTCGCTTAGAATGGTGAGGGCTTATTTTATGCCGCCCACTTAGAATGGTGATGGCTTATTTTTATGCCTTTCACTTAGAATGGTGATGGCTTATTTTTATGCCTTTCACTTTGAATGCTAAGGGCTTACATGTTGAGGAATCAAGTGGAGCAGAACTAAGAGTGCCTTAGTGCCATTCAACTCTATCCTTTTTGTTTGCAAGAGTGTCAAAGATAAGTACCTAAGAGATCCTTGGTACCCCTCACTAATTCTCTGCGATGCGTGACCGAACAGCTATCCTCCTGCTCATACTTAGTTTAGGGAGCGAACTTTGAACTAGAGCTGACGAAACTAACAAGACATGACCCAGTCACGAAAAATCTGGTTAATTTAAAACACGGGTATGAATTGACACAACACGACGCGACACTGTTGTCAGCTCTAGAATATTCTTATCGTCCCCTTTACAGAAGCAAGAATCAGTGAGGAATTGTTGCTGCTTGTTGTTGTAGATTTTAATCATTCAGCTGGACCTGGTTAAGACCAGGTCTTGGCTGCTGCTTTTAGTGTGACCTGGTTAAGACCATGTCTTGGCTGAATTTTGACATGCTCATGTTAGACTTGGTTAAGACCAAGTCTTGGATGCTTTCTTCATTTTTAGCCTCATATTAAGCTGGAAATTCTTTGGGTCCCCACTTTGATGAGTAAGAATTGATATCACATTTCTCACTTTGATGTGTAGGGTTCCATATCAATTGTCACTTGAATTGGTGCTCTTTTCTGCACTATGTCACCCCGTAATACTTTAGATCTGTTATACACAAATATTTGGCATGAAAGAGCATTAGTGTAAATAAATTATAGAGAAGTCAATGAGCTCCTCTATGAAGGAACTTTTAAGGGAAGGAGCAATTTTGTATAGCTTAAGCTGTTCTTTCTTTGAAACAGAAGTAATGCTTTGGAGCAGGATCGATTGTTGTAAGAATCAGATTTGTTAGTGATATGACTCGAAGGGAGTCATTCCACATAACTAAACCCCCAAAAGATGGAGCACTGTAGAGTTGCTCCCCTACATCTAGCCCTCCAAGTCTTAGAGATGCTACAACGGTTCTAAGACTTAAAAGAGATTGATGATTCGAGGCAGCCTGGAGGTGCATTACATAGTTGAAATTTTGATTTTCTGATTACTTCGCTGAAGATTCTGAGTTTTTTACTAAAAATTCTTACTACTCCGCTGAAGTTTAATTTTCTTGCTTGCTGAAACATCTGACTATCCTGCTAAAAATTCCGATTTTCTACTGAAAAATCTGACTTACTTGTTGATTCCTTGATTTTCTGCTAAAAAATCTGATTTCTTTTGTTGAGAAACCTTACTGCTTTGCAAACATTTCGAATTTTTATCTAAGGAAGCTTACCACCATGCTGAAAATTCGAAAGAAATCTGTTTGCCATGCCAAAAAATTCTGATTTTTGGTTTGAAACTTCTGTCTATTCCTCAAGAAATTCTGATTTTACTGCTGAAAAATCTTTATTGCTTCGACGACTTTTAATTTTCTACAGAAAATTTTGACTATTCCCCCTCTTTGTTGGGTTCTGATTTCCTTCCCCTTGATTTAAGTATGTTTTATTCATTTCAGCAGAGCTTGATAATCACAGACTTGTCATTGTTGATGATTTCTTTGAGCGTTCTCGAGTTACAAAAAGATGCTTCATTGCATATTTGTTGATAAATTGAGCTGCTGCTCTTTCTCGCGATAGCTTATTATCTTCCTGCCAACTTTCTATGAGAATTTGTCACTTTTTGTAAAAGAGTTCAGCAATCTGCAACACCCCAAGGTGGTCTGATGCTCCACTTTTCCCATTTATCTGAAAATAAACATACTAGGGCTGCAGTGAGGCGATTTGAATCTTGTTCCCTTTATCTGTGCAGCATGCTTATTGTGGCGGATGGATTTTTAATTTGGAGAATGATTTCAAGCTGATCCAGTCTAGAGCATATAGCAAACATCATTTCTCAGCCAAGTGGATGTATTAAGAAACTCATGTTTCCCAGCTGCAAATTTAGAGGCTTATCCCACCACAGCTATCATGTTGCTGCAACAATTGTTGTCTGCCTTCTTGTGCTGAACTCAGAATGTCTTAAACTGGCAGGGAAGATTACTGGTATTATTCCCCTTACCCAGCTTGTTCCCCTTTTTTTTTTTTTTGAACTACATGCTGCTCATAGATTTGTTGATTCAGGCTGAGGTTGTTCAATTTGCGTTCTGAATCGCATTGCTATTGAAAATCAGTCCGGCTGTGTTTTCTTCAGAAAATATGTTAGCAGAGATTCCAGCTAGACTAGTATTCCCTGGGGCTCTTGCATTCTGATCACTCGTAAACAATGTTTAGACACAGCATAGGCTGATCTCTCTTAAAACGGGCAAAGCTTGTTGCGTAGGTGAATTTAGCTTAAGGCTCATTGTCACTGATTCGCTTTTCTGAACTTTGCTAATTCCTCTGTGCTTTTATCCTCTCCACCGACTATTATATAAAACTTTGTATCAAACCAAGGGGCAACTTACTGCTGCAAAGCTAGACTTTGTGGTCTGAAATTTTATACAGGCTGGCAGGAAAATACTTTGGTCAGTCTACTTCCGTCGATCAGGATAGAGTAGGGACCTTTAATTTTCTCTGTCTTCACGATCATGACATACTAAGGGGCCACGTATCGCTTTGACATTTTATCAAACATAAATATACTCTTTCTTCAGCAGAAATAGCTATTGAAAGAGATGGTCAGAATTTGTTATGACATGGGAAAATTCCTTAATTTTGATAGGACACAACTAGCATTACAATCTGCTAAGCCTCTTTACCAACGAGCTGTAGCTGCTAGCTTTTGGGTCTGCAAGCCTTACTAATCACCCTTTGCTACTGCAGCTGATCGTAGAAGGGCGGCAGAGCTAATTCACTTTCAGAAATCGAGCAGGACGTCTTGCCCCGTTGTGATTCTAATATGTACGAGAACTTTGCCATGCCAATTGTGATTGATTCTAAACCTTGCAACAGCTCTTTCGCTCCTTAGTTGATGGGTACTCTTCTAAGCATAACATGTAAAGTGCCTTTGAAGGGATTTTCATCAACCTCCTTTGCGGAAATTTGCAACCATTAAGTTTGAACTCGATGATGCTCAGATATTAAGTAGTAATTCTGTACATTCTCCCCTAAAAATGTTATAGAATGTTTAGTTTAAGTGAGAATGTACACAGAAGAAGAAGACGGTCGAGTTGCTTATAAGCTTCACCTAAGTTGAACTCTTTTACTCCCAGAGCTGCTGTGTGCTTGGTCAAGAAAATGCATCACTATACACTTGTTCTTTGACACATGCCGCATAGCAACTTCATCAGGTACCTGTTGAAGGTCCAGAACAATTATCAAATTTTTAGCAGGAATCCGCTCTTGCGTTCTTTTAATTTCTTCATACCACTGACACGACCATGTAGCTTGGGTAGACTGCAGAAACATTTTCTAGCAGAACGCTTCAGAGTATTCGAATCCTTGCCTTGTGATCTCATTGTATTCATAATTACTGCTCGTTGCAGAACTTGTATTATCTGAACTCGTGCTTAGGAAGATTTTCATGAAGCTCATGAGTAGCTTGAGGTAAGAAGGTGTCCCTTTAATACTTTATAATCCTCCTTAAACTCCAAGCTCTAAGCATAACGTAACCAGTCTTCTGCTGCTAAACAAATGCAGTACCACTAAGAGTGCAGTCATGCTTTCAAGAGTAAGCTGATGATGACGCTAAAATAATAGGCAGTAGTTCTGTCCATTCTCCCTCAAAAATGCTATGAATTATTTATTTTATGTGAGAATGCAACCAGAAAAAGACGCCAAAGATTGCCTGTGATTTTTAGCTAAATTGAACTGTTTACCCTCGAAGTTGTTGTGTGCCTGACCATCAACCATATGGCAGCTTGCATCTCACGGGTTGAAAACTTCCAACTGCTCGTATGCAGCTACTAGTGCCAATGATTGTGACTTGTGAAGCTCCCTCATCTGCACAAGTTTGTTGTCTGAGCATACATGTACTCTGGTTAACTTTGAGGTAATATTATGCAAAACCTCATTAGCAAGCTCTACATGTGTGCTTCAATGTTCCAGCTATTTGTCGAACAGAACAGAATAGTATACTCAAACTTATATTCAATAAATTGTGAAAGGTGTGCTACTGCAACTTATTTTAGTCATGCTACTCCCAAGTTTTGAGCCTAATATGGCCGACATTGCGCTCGCTAGTACCAACAGCAGTGGTTTCATTCATCGACCGCTGTAGTAATAAGTTATACCACTCAATGGAGCTGCTATTTCCCAGCTTAATGCAGTTGAGCTTTTAGCGCAATTGCTTCTCCTTATTACTCTTCTCTTTCTGAACTTCACCCTTAGGAGCTTGGTATAAAATTAACTCAGAAATTTGTAATCAGAGTCTGATTTTGGCATCAAATAAGCTCTGAACACTATGTTTCTTCAATGATTTTTCTCCTTGTTTCTCTGTTTCATTCTGAACTTTTCACTTGTTCTAAACTCTTATGCAACCAGCTTTCACGTTCTGGACTAAGCATAAAATTAGCTCTGAATTTCTTGGAGAAGCAAACGGCATGGTAGAACGATTGTGCAATTGCTATCATCTTAGCTAATAATCTTTGGTTTCCGAAATGGCAAGAGCTTCGAAGTGCACATAGCTTTTTGATCGTTTGTGAAGATCTTCCAGGAGAAATTTCCCTTACTCCAATAAGATATAGCAAGCACCACGATCGGCCAGGCAACTCTACTACGGAGCTTTAGCTGCGAGCTTCAGAGTCTGCAAGCTTCGCTCATCTGAAGAATCGCAACTACAGTAGTAATGTTGTCTTCAGAATACTCGATGAAGGCACGAATTTGAGACAACATAATAGACCCTTTACTTTGCAATTGACCGCGCAGCTTTATCATATCGACTGCATCCCGCCACTCAGCATTCGTTTTTACCAATAACAAGAGCCATAGACAGTAAGTTGTAATGTAACAGTCTGCTTTTCATTAAGTCTGGCAACGGCATTATGCTTTCAGTCAAGGTCTGAGTCTGACTAATCACTTGCATTGTCCAGAAAGTTCATGAGTAACGCTAATTTCTAACACCCAGCTTCGAAAATGTCTCTTAGGAATTTTATCGAACACTTATCGTGCGTATTTAATTCCCTACATTTCATGAGTGCTTTGTAATAAGCAATTACCCATATAGTGCTCTAATTATCCCATTACCCCTGGTTTATCATATATTGTCTTTACAAATAAAAGCATGCTCCAAGGAATGACACCGACTAAAATTAACCATTACTCGATCAAAATAAATTGCGATAGCTTATTACTCTTAATCATGCAATTCTTCTATAACGCAGATTTAATTCAATTTGCTATCACATCATCATGACTTATGATACTCTCCAGAAATTCCCATATTTGTACATTATACTTTATTTCTTTTTCAATGATTTGCACAAAGTGCAGCAAGTATGGTTCTCAAATTTGTGCTTATATGAACAATAATCAAATGTAGTATATGAGAATAGAGAAGTGTAGGGAATATTTCAAGTATCCCACACTTGAGCCTCACTTTGATCATACACTTAAGTATGGTGGCGTCTAAATAGAAGGAAGCTAGAGCAAAAGAGCCGTCAACAAGTTTTAGAAACTCGTAAACCGTTCATAGGGTGAAGGTTACACTCCATAGTGGTCCTGAACCATGACTGGATATTCGGGGATGAAAGTACAAATCCAACCTAAAAGAGATTGAACCTGCCCTAAAAATAGGCCTCTACTTTATTCTTCTCATATTCATGTGCGCTTTCTAAGTAACATACAATCAATATATTAATCCTAAACCTATTTAATCTATGTTGTTGAATATTAATACACAAACAAAACTATTATTGGCGATCACTTGAATTATAATCATATTAGCCTAAACAAGATTATTAATTATCTTATTAAGCGTGATTTTAAGTACAAATTCCCTTTAATCCTGCAAGAGAGGGCATGATCAAGCAATAACAATAATAATATATATCAAGCAACATAATAATATTAACAACAAATCATCATCATAATAATAATCTCAATCTCATCAAAGCATAATAATAGCAAGATCCTAGGCATGATACTAACAAGATTAATAATAAATCCTAGCATGTCACTAAACAATAAAGATTAAAGTTTTATCCCTTACATGATACTAACATGATAGAAGAAATAGGAAGTAACCTAAGCATGATACTAGAATGCAATAAAAGCATCCGAACATGATACTAGGAATTAAAAAGACATCCTAACATGATACTAGAATTAATATAATCTAATCATGTTTTCTATAAAAATAGAGCAATTAAAACAACTTACTTGGTTGCCTCGTATCTCTTTCTAATAACAAAATACACACGTTAGTAACTTCAAAGAAAATATTAAATCAAACAATTAATTTAAATAATTGAAATTGGGATTTGGGACCAAACCCTCAGAAATTATCAACCTTTCACGTTTAGGGCGAAGGTAACTTTGAGCTTGGTTAGGTGTGTCTAGAACACGTGAATGCGGTATTTTTAGTTGAAAAGACTAGGCTTAGAAAGAGGGAGAAAGAAAAAGTTATTGCTAAGAGAGAAGAGAAAATTGATGACTGTTGACTGTTGATGATTCTTGATGATTGTTGGTGAATAAAAACGGGGAAATACGACCTATTTATAGAGAAAATAGTCCGGAAACGATAGAAAAGAATTAGAATTTGAATCGGAATAAAACAGCTCCTGTCGTGAACAACAGGACCCTGCGCGAAATGACAGAGATCATGCATGGCGACAGAGTCTGTCGTCGTGCAACAAGGCTGTCGTTTGGCGCTGGTTTAAAAGATAAAAAGCGCTTTTGTACGGAATCCTTTTCCTAATATAATTAAGTAATTAGACTCCGCGTTTACCATTTATAAAATCAAATTTATCATAATAAAACAATTATTTTATTCGAAATCAAACTCTATATTTTCTAAAGATATAATTATTAATCCTCTATATTTTCTAAAGATATAATTATTAATCCTAATTCTATTAGAATTTAAAATAACATTCTAGATCATCTTTGAAGATTAAAATCAATCCTAATAACTTTAGGAATATTAATTAATGGGCCCTCCCCTATATCATTGGGCCATAAAACCATTTCAGGCCCAATTTAGCACTTTGGCCATAACTTCCTCATTATTCATCAAAATTGGGCTTATAATATATCATTGGAAAACTCTTTTCAAGCTCTATCTAACTACACTATTATTGTACCCTTGTCATCGATCAAACTATATTGGACTGGCTATTTTCATAAATTAGAGTACATTTTCAAAAACAGAAAGGATTATTTTTATTAAAACAACCGCATCACTAAACTTTCACACTTTCACTTCGTTCGATGACCAAATGACGTGAAAGGTACTCATCACTGGGTTTGGTTTTTGGGGAGACACATTTGGGTGTCTACAAAAGCCCCCACTTCGACTGAGTTTGGAGAAACACATGTTTCGAAAACGAAAGTCAAAGTAGCGATAGGGACGGAGAATGATTCAGAACGTTCTGCGATCCTAAATCATTCTTATAACGCCGATACCTGCAAACTAGCGTTAGTTAAACAGATAAGAGAGTTAAGAAACGCGTATCTTGCACCGTCGAGTACACGTTTCTGGGGCAACCGCTTTTGTTGCTGCATTTTTGTTGTGATGACCTCCACAATGCCTCATGAACATCATCGTTGAAGATCGCTACTTGTAGCCATCCTCGATTGTTTGTGACAATCCTCCACATCCTAGGGAACATCGTCGAAGGTGGCTACTTGTAGCCATTTTCAGTTTTTCTTTGACAATTTTCTCATCCTTGAGAATATCGTCGAAGATCCCTGCTTGTAGCTGTCTTCAGGGTTGTGGCAATACCTTGCCACGGCAGTACCTCGCCGCTATAGACAATGTCCTCCTTGCTTTGGTCATCTTCGGAGATTGCTGCTTGTAGCTATCTCCAATTTCTCGTATGTGCCTTGACTTGATCATTTAATTGACAACTTTCTCATCCTAGTGAAAGTCGTCGAAGATCTCATTGCCTTGTGATCCTCTATCTGCCGATGCTTCACTTGAATGCTTATTGTGTTGATGTTTTGCTGTAATTGCTTGTCGTGATTGCTTGCTGTACCAGTACCTCAGCACATTTTGTAAATGGGCCGATACCTCGGCGTTTGTGAACCTTACCTTGGTGCTTGTGATGGGCCAATACGTAGGCGCTTTAAGCTAAGTGAGACGATCATTGCCAAGTCGATCACTTACTACGATTGTAATCGAGCCGACTACTAATCATGTCAATTTAATTATATGGGCTAACTGGCGTACCAAGGAACCCAAAATACTGAACTAGGTCTGCATAAATCATTATCGGGGCCACAGGTTGCGTCGCTGTACCAACGCACACTGCAACATGCTATCATCGCGCATTGAGGCTGTCGCGATGCGACAAGAATCATGCATTGCGTGATTTCTTTCGTTTCGCGCTGGAGTTGAGTTTTTCGAATAAAACCCCCTTTTTTTCCTCATTTCACTACTGCTGTTCTTCACTCGAAATTTCGCAAAAACTTCGAATCACTCGTTCTCGTTCGTTTTTCAACCAAATTCGCTCAAACTTGTTGCAAATTAAAGCTCTTCATCTCTAATTTTCCAATCTATGTAAGTTTTATTCGAACTCACCTTGGTTTTTGTTGAATTTCGTGTGTTTTTTCGCGGGTTTTTAAAAATTTTCGACCCAATTATGCTTAATTTGCTTCGTTTGTTGAATCTTATGCCATGAATTTGCTTGTTTATGCTTGTATATTGTCTTGGGAGTATTTTGAGACTTGTTTGACTCGATTTGGTGAAGAAATGAACAATTTGCCATTGTTGAACCCTTTGAGTTCGTGAGAACAATGTGGCTCGTTCTTCATGTTTTTGCTAGCTATTCATGCTCAATTTGTCACAATATTTGTCATAGTATTACAAGAAATTGTTTGCTTGCTTGAAAATGCTATTTCTGCTTGAATCTAAATTATGCTCTGTTTTAGTACTACGTACTCTGTTTTTTATTTCGAACATAGTATCATGCAGCTAGGCGAACCTTAGATACTATAGAACCTTTGATTTATTGTTACTTTGCATAATTTAGTATGTCTCGACGTCGTGGTTCTAGCTCTCGTTCTCGCGGGGCTCACCAGGAGGACGAGCCTGTTGACAAAGGCGAGAGAGCTTCTACTAGTCTAGGAGAGTTCCCCGAGTGGGACGAGCGTACCCTGTACTTTGCGCCCGAGTTTCACATCTCAGAGTGGGTACGGCTTGGGATGACCGGCGATCGGGTTCGTTGCCACGGCTCGGGAAACGAAGCCATTGGTCAACTATACGATCTTCACTTCCGTGACAACAACGGGTTGCGCGAGTTATGGAAATCTTGTGGTCTGACCCCTTTGCTTCAAGCTACTCAAGCTCTATACACTTTTTCGTCGATTTGTTCTCTGGTTCGAGCTTTGGTGGAATTCTTTTGGGACACCACCAACACCTTCCACTTTCCTTGGGGTGAGATGACTGTCACTCCTCTAGACTTCACTCTCATCACCGGACTGGAGTTCCGGTCAACTGTGGTTCCATTTGGCAGCGACATCACGGTTTTCTCTCCGGAGGTAGAAGATTTGATCGGCCCCATTGCTATTCGAGCTCGTAGCGAGGCTCGACTGACGCAGATTAGCACCCGGTGTATTCGTCGGACCATGCTAGCGAAGGCCTTTCAGGATGGTGCGACCACCCCGGAGCAGCGGGTGCGCATCTTTGCTCTGATTCTTTTGTCGGGGACTTTTTCTCCTAACAGGGGTAGCCGTGTACTACTCTATTATCTGCCTGCTCTTCGTGACCTTCGTATGGTCGGATCATATGATTGGGCTAGCTTGGTCTATGCTGACTTCCTGCTTGGATTGCGACTCTTTTGTCGCCATCACAGGTTCGATAAGGAAGTCACTCTTTCCAGTTCCTAGAGACTCATTGTAGGGAATATTTCAAGCATTACCCCACACTTGAGCCCCACTGTGATCATACACTTAAGCATGGTGGCGTCCAAAGGGAAGGAAGCTAGAGCAAAAGAGTCGCCAACAAGTTTTAGGAACTTGTAAACCGTTCACAAGGTGAAGATTACACCCCTTAACGATCCATGAGATCGTTAACTCCAATAGGTCTGGAACCATGACTGGTGTTCGAGGATGAAGGTACAAATCCAACCTAAAAGAGATTGAACCTGCCCTAATAATAGGCGTGTACTTTATTCTTCTCGTATTCATGTGCGCTTTCTGACTAACATGCAAACAATAGGTTAACCCTAAACCTGTTTAATCTATGTTGGTTGAATTTAATGCACAAATAAAACTATTATTGGCGATCACTTGAATTATAATCATATTAGCCTAAACAAGATTATTAATTATCTTTTTAAGCGTGATTACAAGTACAAATTCCCTTTAAACATGCATAAAAGGTATGATCAAGCAATAACAATAATGTATATCAAGCAACATAATAATCATCATGATAATAATCATAAAAATAATCATGTTAAAAATAAAGCATAATAATAGCAAGATCCTAGGCATGATACTAACAAGATTAATAACAAATTCTAACATGTCACTAAGCAATAAAAATCAAAGCTTTAGCCATAACATGATACTATCATGATATTAGAAAAGAGGAAAAGGCACCCTAAACATGATACTAGAAAGCAATAATAACATCCTAACATGATGCTAGGAATTAAACAAATAAAAACATGCTTTCTACTAGAATAGAGCAACAAGACTACATACTTTGATGCCTCGTGCGTCTTTCTAATAACAAAATACACGCGTTAGTAACTTCAAGGAAAATAATAAAATCAAACAACTAAATTAAATAATTGAAATAGAGATTAGGGACCAAACCCTCAGAAATTATAACCTTTCACGTCTAGGGCGAAGGCAACTTCGAACTCGGCTAGGTGTGTCTAGATCTCGTGTATGCGGAATTTTGTAAGAGGGAAGGTTGGTTTAGAAAGAGAGAGGGAGAGAGAGAAAAAAAAAGCTTCTAGCTTTTTAGAGAGAAAGAAGAGAGATGATGATTGTTGATTATTGTTGAATAAAAACGGAGGTTCAGGACCCTATTTATTAGAAAACAGTCCGGAAATAGGTAGAATGTGATAAGGAATAAAACTCCACAGGCCTGTCGTTTGGCGACAGCCTGGATTCCTACGCGCTTTTAAACACGGAGTCCACTTATCAATCAAAATTGACTTGTAAAGTCCGTATGAAAACTGAAATCGTATTTTTCATAAAATAATATTTTATTCCAAATAAAACTTATCAAAATATAATTATTAATTCTAATTCTATTAGGACTAAAGAGAACCTTCTAGAGAATTCTAGAAGACTATAATTAATTCTAATAACTCTAGGAATAATAATTAACATTGGGCCCTCCCCTAGATCATTGGGCTGCATGTAAAGATCAAACCAGGCCTAGTTTAGTATTTTGGCCACAACTTCCTCATTATTCATCGGAATTGGGCTTATAATATATCGTTGGAAAGCTCTTTGCAAGCCCCATCCAACTAAAATATTATTGGACCCTTGTCGTGGACCAAACTAAACTGGATTGGCTGTTTTCATAAATTTGAGTTGTATTTCGAAAACAGAAAGAAAGAATTTTTAGTAAAACCAACCGCAACACCTGACCTTTCACACTTTCACCTCGTTCAATAATCATTCGATGCAAAAGGTATTCATCACTGGGCTTGGTTTTGGGGTGACACATTTGGGTGTCTACAGAAGCCCCCACTTTGACTGAGTTTGGAGAAACGCATGTTTCGAAAACGAAAGTCAAAGTAGCGATAGGGACGGAGAATGATTCAGAACGTTCTGCGATCCTAAATCACTCTTGTAACGCCAATACCTGCAAACTAGCGTTAGTTAAACAGATAAAAGAGTTAAGAAACGCGTATCTTGCACCGTCGAGCACACGTCTCTGAAGGTAACCGATTTGCTGCATTTGTTGAAGACCGCTCTACTTGTAGCTTCCTCCTATTTCATCGAAGATGACTCTGCTTGTAGTCATTCTCTGCCGCTTGTGACCATCTTCCACATCCTAGGGAACACGATCGAAGATAACTCTGCTTGTAGCCATCTTCAGTTGTTTGTGACAACCCTCCACAAGCTAGGGAACGCCATCTACCAATGCTGCTACATCTCGAGCCTTTTCCTTGAATTATAGTGACGACCTCCCAATCATAGCAAAAGTCGTCGAAGACCGCCTCATCACGAACCGCTCTTCTCAAATCTTGGTGACAACCTCCACAATCTTGGCGAATGCTGTCGAAGACTGCCCATCTCGTGCTATCTCGTGCTATCTTCTCAAATCTTGGTGACAACCTCCACAATCTTAGCGAACGCTGTCGAAGACCGCCCATCTCGTGCTATCTTCTCAAATCTTGGTGACAACCTCCACAATATTAGCGAACGCTGTCGAAGATCGCCCATCTCGTGCTATCTTCTCAAATCTTAATGACAACCTCCACAATTTTAGCGAATGCTGTCGAAGACCGCCCATCTCGTGCTATCTTCTCAAATCTTAATGACAACCTCCACAATCTTAGTGAATGCTCGAAGATAACTTCGCTTGAAGTCATCCTCAGTTGTTACGATATTGTTGCAAAGATAATTACCGAAGATCAACGCTTGTCGATCTTAAAGCTCGCTTGAACTTTGTTATTGCAAAAATTCTTTGCT
This sequence comes from Chenopodium album, assembly GCF_948465745.1. Classification (NCBI taxonomy): domain Eukaryota; kingdom Viridiplantae; phylum Streptophyta; class Magnoliopsida; order Caryophyllales; family Amaranthaceae; genus Chenopodium; species Chenopodium album. The sequence continues at coordinate 15,010,227 of NC_137847.1, read as the reverse complement.
GTAATTTCCGCGCTGCCAATACGTCGGCGCATTTTTGTTGTTTGTGAACCATTATGTCGGTGCCTTCTGCTGCTTGTAAACCATTATGTCGGTACCTTCTGCTGCTTATGAACCATTATGTCGGTGCCTTTGCGATGAGCCAATGTTTAGGCGCTTTAAGCTAAGTGAGACGATCTTCCATCAGGTCGATCACTTATTGCGATTTTAATCAAGCCGACTACTTAATCATGTCAAATTTCTTATAGGGGCTAACTGGCGTACCAAGGAACCCGAAATTGTTGCATAAGGTCCACATAGTCACTTATGAGGGCCATGCATTGTGTCGCCGCACCAGCGCCTGCTGGAAAATATTGTCGCTGTAATTCTGCTCTGTCGCCGGTCGACAGATGTTGTCACCAGGAGACATCCTTGTCGTCTGGCGCTGGAGTTGAGTCTTCCTTATTTTGCTCTTGCTGTTGTTGTTCGTTGCTCGGTTTCGCTCCGAACTTTGAACTTGGTCGTTTCCTTTCAACCAAATCCGCTCAAATCTTTTGTAAATTAAAGCTCCTTATCTCTAATTTACTGATCTATGTAACTCCTCTCATCTTGGAAGAATCTCATGTGTCATATTCGCGGTTTTTCGAAAAAATCCGAGAATGTTCTTGCTTGCTGGGATGCACCTGCATTTATATTTTGGACTATAGGACTTTGCTTATCTTTCTTTAGGGTTGACCTAAGACTTAGTGTTGCTTGACTCATTGACTTGACATGACTCAAGGTATAAACTTGACTTAATGATGACTCACTTCGTGTGACTCGTGTGTGCATAGTGTTGACTCATGAAGCTCGATATGACTCGAAATACAGAAAAACAAAAATTTTCGTCATTTTTGTGGAGGGTACCGACTTTCTCCCGAAAAAGAAAGACGCAAAAAAGGAAGAAGTTTCTGATGGTGCATGTTGAATGAGCTTAATCCGTTAATGTTGTCTCTCACAATACAAGGATTGTAACATCTTAGACTATCCTAGTTGACTTGAAAATGAAAGTATTTAGGTAACTTAGGCGCGAAGGCTAAGTACTTCATATTTTGTGATGCAATGATGAGTGATGAGTGATTTTGTTATGACAAAGTATGCTCCAACGTTGTGTTAAGAGTTCATGACAAATGGTTCCTAAGGGAAAGACTATTTGGTCATGTATCTGTGATGTGTGTGATAGTGACACTAAAGTTAGGCCGCAAGGGCTAAGTGTGTGGAAAAATATATTGAAAACAGTCAAATAGTGGTGACTCTTAGGCTAGGTAGGCTAATAATATAAGGATCAATCCCCCAAGTCTAGCTCTAAACGGAAAAGGATGAGCATTGGAGATCCTTTGATATGATCATGGTGTGAGTGTGTGAATGTGAATATGAATGCATGTTTATTACGGCCGCACCCCAATGTGAGGTTGCCTACGTATCCGTTAGGAATCAGGCCAAACGTAGCTCTAGCCGAACCTCGCACAAGTGTGTATACCTCAAAAAGGTCTTTTAATGGTTGTAACGTGGTTAGGCTAAAGGTTAGACGAAGAAGGGGATAAAGGCTCAAGACCCTAGATAAGCCCCCAAGGTGTGAAACCTTGCTTTTGAATCTTTGTATTTTTATGCTTGAGTGTTTCTCACTTTTTAACTCTCTTTTGTTTATATTTTGCTCTTGCTTTATCATTTTTTCAAATTCAAATCTCTTTTTTATAAGCGTGGGCAATCCCGATCATGCGGTCTATCACTCACTTGGCATTCATGTTTCTCAGGCACGGTACCGAGCACTCGATAAGAAACGCAATCTGAGACGTGTTCATATCAAAGACATTGGAACACTTGCCCTTTTGTACACTTTTATTGTTTCTATTTTGCTATTCTTTTGAAGTCACTCAAGCTTTTTATGAATTGAAAATTGCATAAGTTTCACACCATCCCATCCCAAGGTTAGGTAGATATGGGTTGAAAAATGAAAGGTCTATCGTTAGACGAGGCTCAAAGTGGTTTATCAAAAAAGGATTGCATATTTGAAGGGTGAAAGGTGATATGATGTGGCTACAAGGGGTGCCTCAAATCATTGGTATATCTTGTTCTTAGTTTGACATGGATTATTATTTTTTTTATTTATTAATTTTTTTAATGCGATGTAATGCAATGATCATATGCCAGAAATAAAATGCTCATTTTATTAAAAGGGAGATAGATAAAATCTACAAAGTATATCTAAAAAAAAGTGCCTATGCTAGACTTATTGGGGAAAGGAAAAAATGAAAAAAGAAAAAGAGGTCATGAAATCTTGTCGTTGAAGCTCTCCTCTTGTCTTGTGTCGTTTGCTTTATCATCACTCGCTCTTCTTGCTGGCTGGAGGTATGGGAAGCTTGTTATTATCGATCAAGTATTGGATGGCCTCTTTTAGCTTCCAACAGCTCTCAGTAGTATGACCCCTACCTTGATGGTACTTGCAATGTGAATTTGGGTTCCAACTAGGCAATCTTTTTTCGGGTGCGGGATCTTGAATAGGTCCAATGGGAGTAATGAGTCCCTTGGCATGGAGTCGGTCGAAAGCAGCATCATAGCTCATCCCAATGGGGGTGAAGTCTTTCCTTAGTTGTTTCTTAGATCCTTAGTTATCCATGGCTAAGACTTCACTGAGATCAAAGGTACTAACATTGTTACTAGAGTGGGCGTTTTCTGAAGAAGAAAGATTGTCGTTCTTCTTTCCTTTCCAGCCACTGTGGTTACTATTGTTAGCAGCTTTTTGCTTTGCGAGGTCATCTTCGATCTCGATGCCTATGTCATAGACGGCCTTGAAAGTATTCAAGTTATGTTGATATTTTAAGTGCTTTGAATACTTTTCTTGTAAATTTTTTATGAACATCCTCACGGATTCTTTTTCGGTAGGGGCTTCGATCATGTTAGCGGAAGTTTCCCTCCACTTATTAAAGAAAGAAGTAAAGCCTTCATTCTCTTTTTGTCTTAGCATCTCAAGTTGTCTATAATCAGTTTCGACTTGAATATTACATTTATATCTATCAATGAAAGCGTTTATAATAGCATCCCAAGTAGAGGTTTTCTCTTTATCAAGAGAAAAGTACCATTGCTGACAACTTTCTAAAGATAGAGAAAACACAGAATGAAAAGCTTTCTTATCTATTCCCTTAATATTCATTACAGTTTCAAAGGTTCTTAAATGAAAATAAGGGTTATCCATTGCCTTGAATTTCGGGATGTCGTTGGCATTGAACTTCTGCGGAAGAAGATCCTTGTCCAGCGAGACCCCTTGTGAGCTAATGTCCTGCAATCTATAGTCATTGGACAATTTGCTCAAGTTTTCCTGGATGAGCTCCATTTGTTGTTGTCTCACAGGGTCATTGATTTGGAGAGTCAGATTCTTCAACATTTCAGCAATGTTAGCCACTTGTCCCTTGAGTTCGTTGACTTCTTCCTGACTTTCCATTATCTTCTTAGCTTTCCTTTTTCGACCGATTGGCTTATCAAAAAGTTGAACTTAAATAAAGGTGTTGTCTTTGATTAATCGTCCTTCTCTCCTTGACTAAGTACTGTGGAAAGGGAAATTAAGGGATATTCATTGTTAATTATTTGACTCAACTCTATTCAACATGCAATAGATGGAAGAATGTAGGAAGAATGAATATTGTGATATGGGGAAAGCATGTAGAGAATGGAAAGATGATGTAGATGGAGAGATATGAAAAAATTAGGAATAGAATGTACCCCCAATTCAAATGACGGAAAAAACCGACTCATGCATGAACCTAAGACATGGTCATGGTGACATATACAAAGTGTGTGCTAAGACTAGTGAGTGTAGGTAACATGTTAAGACTCGTGTCATGACCATGTGGCTAGACTATGTGACTAGACTCAAGCAAAGACTAAGTTAAGACCTCACATATGTGCACTAAACTGGATAGGCTGTAGTATTTTAGTCATAACTTTTGATCTGTGAATCCGAATTGGACGAAACCAACGGTAAATGAAAAATAAAATTCGGGGCTACAGATCCATAGGTTGTACGACTTGTAACTCTTCCTAGAACTCTGGATATGACCAAAACAAGTTAACGTTTGTGTAGTATACGGGAATAAAAATCCGAGTTGACTCAAAGGAACTATGACTCGATTTTAGACATATTTATTAGCCAAATTAATTAACTAATTAATTAAGAAAAGTCCTTTAGTCTTTGGTTAGTTTATTTAGACTTAAACACAAGTCAAACAAACGGTTAGCACATATAGGGTATGCACAAGCAAAGAATGCACAAATAGTTCAAATAGTCACAATATGATGCAATGAGTTTGCAACCTAACCATGGCTCTATTTCTCTAAAGTTCAAGGATATGGGTTAGTCAAAGAGGGTCCATGGTTATGAGTCTGGATGCATCGCGCGGAAGCCTTACCTTTGGAAGGGTTGGCGCGTATGGATGGGACCCCGCAAGTTAAAAACTTACTTCCACGGTTTGGTGGATTCACAAACTCGGATGTACCCGTCGTTTCCAGGAGCGTTCGATTGGGTAGATAGAGCGTGAACCCCTAGAGGGTTATTTCCATATGTAGAAAACATATGGGTTTTAGAAAAGAGAAAAAAACTCAATCAGGAAGTAGAATCGAGCCAACAGTGCTAGAAATGGTCAAAACAAGAAGGCAGAGTTCTGGCTCGGTATTGGAAGAACTTGACGCCAGACTACAGGGACTGTCGCCGCAAAAGTACCCCTGTCGCCAAGCGACACAACTGTCGCCAGGCGACAGAAGCACTTTACAGGAGACAAGCCCTGTTTTCTAGACGCTAGTTCCTACATGCCTCAGCAGGTATCTACGTTTTTAGAATTTTCTAGATTTCGCAGTATTATTTCAATTCTAGTTGTGAAAGATATTTCTCAAATTTCCTACGTGTATAAATCCTATGTTTTTGACTCATTTCGGATGGTCTATCCAATGAGGACCTTTTTTATGCATATGACAATAATGCTAATCAAAATTACGCACATGAAATACTTAAAACTTTTCGAGTCTCATCCACTCATTCTAAATCATTGCCGAAATAAATTTTAGGAATTAAAATAGAAATCCTCCCCAGTGGAGTTGCCAAAAACTGTAGGGAATATTTCAAGCATTACCCCACACTTGAGCCCCACTGTGATCATACACTTAAGCATGGTGGCGTCCAAAGGGAAGGAAGCTAGAGCAAAAGAGTCGCCAACAAGTTTTAGGAACTTGTAAACCGTTCACAAGGTGAAGATTACACCCCTTAACGATCCATGAGATCGTTAAATCCAATAGGTCTGAAACCATGACTGGTGTTCGGGGATGAAGGTACAAATCCAAGCTAAAAGACATTGAACCTGCCCTAATAATAGGCCTCTACTTTATTCTTCTCGTATTCATGTGCGCTTTCTGACTAACATGCAAACAATAGGTTAACCCGAAACCTGTTTAATCTATGTTGGTTGAATTTAATGCACAAATAAAACTATTATTGGCGATCACTTGAATTATAATCATATTAGCCTAAACAAGATTATTAATTATCTTTTTAAGCGTGATTACAAGTACAAATTCCCTTTAAACATGCATAAAAGGTGTGATCAAGCAATAACAATAATGTATATCAAGCAACATAATAATCATCATGATAATAATCATAAAAATAATCATGTTAAAAATAAAGCATAATAATAGCAAGATCCTAGGCAAGATACTAACAAGATTAATAACAAATGCTAGCATGTCACTAAGCAATAAAAATCAAAGCTTTAGCCATAACATGATACTATCATGATATTAGAAAAGAGGAAAAGGCACCCTAAACATGATACTAGAAAGCAATAATAACATCCTAACATGATGCTAGGAATTAAACAAATAAAAACATGCTTTCTACAAGGATAGAGCAACAAGACTACATACTTTGATGCCTCGTGCCTCTTTCTAATAACAAAATACACGCGTTAGTAACTTCAAGGAAAATAATAAAATCAAACAATTAAATTAAATAATTGAAATAGAGATTAGGGACCAAACCCTCAGAAATTATAACCTTTCACGTCTACGGCGAAGGCAACTTCGAACTCGGCTAGGTGTGTCTAGATCTCGTGTATGCGGAATTTTGTAAGAGGGAAGGTTGGTTTAGAAAGAGAGAGGGAGAGAGAGAGAGAGAAAGCTTCTAGCTTTTTAGAGAGAAAGAAGAGAGATGATGATTGTTGATTATTGTTGAATAAAAACGGAGGTTCAGGACCCTATTTATCAGAAAACAGTCCGGAAATAGGTAGAATTTGATAAGGAATAAGACTCCACGCTGTCGCTGCAAAACCGACCTTGTCGCTTGGCGACAAGCTCTGTCGCATGGCGACAAGCTCTGTCACTTGGCGACAAGGCATGTCGCTTAGCGACAGGCCTGTCGTTTGGCGATAGCCTAGATTCCTACGCGCTTTTAAACACGGAGTCCACTTATCAATCAAAATTGACTTGTAAAGTCCATATGAAAACTGAAATCGTATTTTTCATAAAATAATATTTTATTCCAAATAAAACTTATCAAAATATAATTATTAATTCTAATTCTATTAGGACTAAAGAGAACCTTCTAGAGAATTCTAGAAGACTATAATTAATTCTAATAACTCTAGGAATAATAATTAACATTGGGCCCTCCCCTAGATCATTGGGCCGCATGTAAAGATCAAACCGGGCCCATTTTAGTATTTTGGCCACAACTTCCTCATTATTGATCGGAATTGGGCTTATAATATATCGTTGGAAAGCTCTTTGCAAGCCCCATCCAACTACACTATTATTGGACCCTTGTCGTGGACTAAACTAAACTGGATTGGCTGTTTTCATAAAATAGAGTTGTTTTTCGAAAACAGAAAGAAAGAATTTTTAATAAAACCAACCGCAACACCTGACTTTTCACACTTTCACCTCTTTCAATAATCATTCAACGCAAAAGGTATTCATCACTGGGCTTGGTTTTGGGGAGACACATTTGGGTGTCTACACTCATAGAGGTATACTCTACTTTCTTTAACCGAAGTTTGTCTTAGGTTTTGTGCTAGCACTTGTTGATGCTTCTCTGTTTCGTAGGTCTGGTTCTATGAGTATTTTCCGTCTTTTTCACCAGCGAGGCCTTCGCCTCAAGGGCTCCCCATTGCTGCCAGTTGGGGAGGCCGCTATAGTGATCAAGACTGCTACTGCTCGTGTTCGAGAGTTGATTCTCTTGGTGTGTTTTCTTAACACTCTTGTTTGTATTACCCCTTAGTAGGATTTCATCTTATGGACACTCGTTTTGTAGGAGCCTGATGTTCAGTTTCGGCCATGGGCTGATTTCGATTTCCCTGCGTTGGTTGTTCAGTACACCGCTCAGCCTCGGTATTTTCAGGGGACATACGATGTGGTGGTATACCTGGGTGAAAGAGTTGCAATTCAGCACTCTTAGAGTCCCTTGTTGCTCCTTCTCTCCCTCCATGACACATGTTCAATCGGACGAGGCTGAGGGCTCGGGCAGCTAGGTTGCCAGCGAGTACGGATTGGCGGAGTCATATCCATCTGAACCGAAGTTATGGAGAGAGACTTTTGCCGCATTTGGCTCCACCACCTTGCTTTCTAGAGAGAGCAGAGGTACCTTTTGTATTCTTTTATTCATTCCTTTGTAGCCCCCTAGCAAATTCTAATCACTTAGATTTATTTTGACAGGCTTCAACTGCAGAGTTTGTGTCTCCGCCGATATCCATCGTCTACCAGGGCGCTTTTGGTCCTGTTGAGGAGATGATTCCCCTAGCTCCTAAACCATGGCATTTCATAACAAAGTAGATACCTCGACACAAGACCTCGGTAAGTCGCTTTTTTTTATCACCTTATTTTCATATATACTTTGATTATTTCTGACTTTGCAACCTTGACAGGTTTCTCGTGAGGTGCTGACGAGGATGGCGAGAGGCATGGACGCCTTCCGTTACCAACTCATGAGGTTGAACCACCGAGCTATGTGTCACCTTGGTGATGACGGCATGGAGGTATTTCTCTTGGCTTCCTCTTATGTTTGTTTATATTTATCTTTCTGTACTTGACTTAGTTGCTTTTTCTATTTCAGCCTGTTCCTCCAATGCGCACTCATACGAGACCTGAGGCTAGGAGGGAAAGATCGGGGTCTGACTTGAGACGTCGCCGTACTTCAGCTAGGAGTCAGGGCGGTGGAGCAGAGTCGAACCATACTGTGAGACTAGAGGGCTTTGACTCTTCGTCTGAGGCTGTATCGGGGAGGCCGACAGGCCAAGGAGGCCCGAAATCGGCTCCTTTAGTGGGTGGTGGGACGTACGAGGTTAGCTCCTCGTCGCAACAGCCACAGCAGCCTCAGGATTTGGGAGCCCACCAGCAGGGTGAGCCTGGATGGGTTGGCCCTACTCTCTCAATCCCGACTACTACTGATCAGGCTGTAGGCAAAGGTTTGACTTCTCGGACTGTACAGTTTTTTGACATGTTTGATGTTCCTCCACATTTGCGTGCTCCGCCATCATAGTTGTACTTGTGTATATTTTTTTTTTTTGACTTCGTAGGACTTTGCTTATTTTGACTCATCACTTGTGTTAGACACTTTGTATATATATCTTCTGATTACTGTGTTTATTTTAGTCTTGCATTTCTTATTTTTCATTTTGTGTGCGTGTGAGTGTGTGAAAAATATGACTAATTTTTATGCAAAAATTCCGTCATTTTTATTATTAATGGAAGGTATCTGACTTTCTCCCCCAAAAAGAAAAGATGAAAAATGAAAGTCGATTTTGACCAAAATAAGCTTAAATTTAATTAAACTCAAAATAATCAAATATGGAACAAGTGTTTGAGATAAGGTTGAATTTGAGTGGACAAGGCTTTGAAAAAGGTAAAAATCGTAAAATCGTAGTACAAAACTGAGTCGAAGTCGAAAAAAAATCGGTTAGCGTAGCGCGTGAAGCTGACGTGGCTTGCACTTAGCTGTCACGATGCGACAAACATCACGTGATGCATGATTTCTATCGCATGGCATTGGTGATGTTTTCCCGAATCCTTTCAGGATTCGATTTGCGTCAGTTTCGTGCATAAATAGCCCCCAAATTTGTCGATCTTGTATTCATCTAACAGATTAAAATAATTCTAGCTTCTATTGCTCATCAAGTAATCATGTCTAAGAGTTTTAGTGATTTTACTCGTGAGTGGTGTCGGTCTTTGACCGCTAAGGGGAGAAAAGAGCTTGACTTTTTTCACTTGGGGGGTACATATGGTATTTTAAAAGGGGGTAGATCTTGACATAGACTTTATTTATACCGCCTTAGAGTATTGGGATTCAGATACTCATTGCTTTAGACTAGGTTATGACGAAATTTTTCCTTTACCAGAAGAATTTGGTGCCATTCTAGGCTTCCCTTCCCTAAATCTTGCGGTAATTCCCAAAGTAAGCGAGTATTATTATAAAGATTTTGATCGTTTCCTTAACCTTAGGGACAAGGACCTAAAGGATATAGTGTATGGGAATGTGGTTAATCTGAATGAATTTGCACGTTTTTATTTTGACAGACCACGCTCTAAGTCATTTCATGTTTATAGGAGGAGAACCTTCCTTTTTTGCATGTTAAACCAATATCTCCTTACTAGTGGTAATTTTCAGGAGGGCCAAGCGATTTTAGCATCTGTCATGAAGCAAATTGAATCAGGTAGAAATCCAATGCCTTTGATTGTTGGAGAAACCATGCTTGGTTTAGATGAATTAAAAAAGAATCAAAAAGCACCTCTTCGAGGTTCTCCAATTTTATTACAGGTAGAAAATTAATACTTTTAATTACAGAAATCAAAAATATTAAATTTTGTATAGTAATAATAATTATTTGCATTGACTTTTTGCAGATATGGCTAATGGAAAGACTTGAATTAATTAGCCCTCCTGACAATGTTGACAAATATACACCAAATTTCTTTGTAAGACGGAAGAAACGCTTTTCCATAAAGATGGGTCGCCGGGAGTGGAGTAGAATTTTTGAAACTTGCGACTTTGCCATCAAGTGGGTCGTTCCCTGGTGGAAAATTGAGAAGATGGTTGGTGTCAACATCCAACCTTTTTGCCGTCTTCCTAGCTTGTCAAAGTTGACTTTTTATTACCCTTCTAGGGTAAGAAGGCAATATGGTCTTGCTCAAATCGTGCCTTCTGGTGATCTTCGTCGTCCCTATGAATTTCCTGTTTCACAAGATGTAGAGAGGTTTGATGACTATTGGTGTGTTAGAACTTTATGGGAAGTTGTTACCCAAAAGGTCCCACCTTCTTTATCTAGGGATGTGAAGCAATGGCTACTTGGTAGATCTCAAAAGGACAAGAACAAGGCCCGGAAGCTGAGTAAGACCAATGTGAAGGATCGCCTAGGGGATAAGAAAAATCCTCCTAAGGAGCGCTTAGGTGAAAGAGTTGAATTCAAGACTCCTGTTATGCCTAAGAAGAAAAATACTATTAAGGGTAAAGAGAAAAGAAAAACGACCTCTTCAAAAACGAAAGTGTGGTTTGAAAAGAAGCACTGTGTAATGGCTATTGGAGAAACCATCAACACCAAAATCGAGTGTAGATCTTCTAAAGGATGCCTACTAGCAAAGGTGATGGATGATGAAGAAGAGGCAGACAAGAATTGGAAAAGGGCTAGAAAAGAGAAGACAGATTAGAGCATTGCTTTACCTTCAACTTATTAAACGGTTTTAATTTTAAGTCAATTTTATTTTTAAGCTTTATTTAAAATTCCATCAATAATTTAATTTTTACTTTATTTTATTAATGCAATTTTTTGCTTTATTAAATCAACTTTTACATTAAAAATTAAAGCAATGAAAATGTCTTGAATTATTTCCGAAAATTATTCGAGTACGGAAGTCGAAAATTTCCGAAAAACACCGAAATTTGCCCAGAGTGACACAGAACTTCTAGCGCTGTGATTTTGAACTTGTCGCAGGGCGATTGGTTTGTCGCGATGCGCTGCTTCCTGTCGCTGCGCGATAGATGCGGTGTGTCGCGCTAGACTCGATTTTCGCGCGCCGGTTGTTCTGTTGTTGAAGAATTGATTTTTGTGAAGATTAAAGTGGCCACACCCTGTAAAGGGTTGCCTACGTATCCTTTCCTAAGGAATCAGGCCAGCCGTAGCTCTCTTGAGTATCTTACTCAAGTGATTATGGGTATTACTTTTTAAGTTGGTCAAGATTTGTCATATTTGAGAATTCATTGCCATCCATATTAGTTAGCTTTGCGGCACCTCCCGATAGGATGGTTTTCACAATATATGGTTCAGACCAATTAGGCCTAATTTGCCTCTTGAATCTAGAACATTTTTCCTTTATGCCTTCAACACCAAGTCTCCTGCTTTGATGTTTCTTGTCTTGACCGTCTTGTTAAAGTGTCTAGCCATACGAGTTTGGTAGCATTGAGTATGATGTAGAGCTTCTAGTCGTTTTTCATCAAGTAGAATTAGCTCCTCATATCTCGCCCTAGTCCAATCGACTTCATCAAGTTTACTTTCCAATGCAATGCGTAGGGAAGGTATTTCTAGCTCTACAGGTTGTACGACATCCATTCCATAGACTAAGGAGAATGGTGTACTTCCTGTTGCTGAGTGAATTGACATGCGATAATCCCAAAGAACGAAATGGAGTTTGTCAGGCTAATCCTTGTAAATTTATGTCATTTTCTCAATAATGGTCTTTAAATTCTTATTGGCTGCCTCTGCTGCACCATTTTCTTGAGGCCTATATGAGGAAGAGTGATGATGTTGAATGCCATAATTTTGTAGCAACTCTTCACATTTTGCTTGAAAGTGAGTTCCATTGTCACTTATCATTTCATGTGGGACTCCATGTCGACATATAATGTTCCTTTCGATAAAGAGTGCCACATGCTTGGCAGTGAGTTTTGTATATGATGCTGCTTTGACCCACTTCGTGAAGTAATCTATTGCTACCATGATGTATTCATAACCTCCTGTCCCAGGAGGAGTGATCTTTCCAATGATATCTATTCCCCATGTTGAGAATAGCCATGGTGAAGTGTAGGTGTAAAGGAGTGATGGAGGAATGTGCTGCAAGTTAGCATATATTTGGCATTTAGGGCATCTTTTTATATAATGATTACAGTCCCTATTCATGGTGGTCCAATAATATCCTTCGCGCATTATCTTTTGGACTAGCATCTTGCCATTCACATGAGTTCCGCATACTCCTTCATGGACTATTCTCATTGCCTTTTGGGCTTCCTTTTTGCCTACACACAAAAGAGCTCGACCTTTAGGTACCGTTTTGTGTAGCTCATTGTCTATGAGCACATATTGGGAAGCCAAAAGTCTTAAGGCTCATTTTGCTCTCTTGTCAGCGTGGAGCGGATATTCTCCTTTGGTGACATAGTTGAAGTTGTCCGTATACCAAGGTTCTTCTTCTTCTTCTTCTTCTTCTTGGACTACTTCATCGTCTTTTATAGCTTGAATGTAAGCAGGTGTATGCCTCTTTTCTATTGTCAAAGGCATTTGCTCAATTTCTGTGGGAATTCTAACCATCGTGGCTAGTCTTTCCAAGGCATCTGCAAATTGATTTTCCTCTCTTGGTAGATATGTGTATTCTACCTTTTCTAACCGGTTAGTAAGAATTTCCAGATATTTTTGGTAAGGGGCCAAGCTTTCGCTCCTTACTTTCCATCTTTTGGAAATTTGATTGATGATCAAAGAAGAGTCTCCGAATATTCGAAGTTTCTTTACTCCCAATGCCAAAGTTGTTTCAAGGCCTACCACGCATGCTTCATATTCTGCGGCGTTGTTGGTAACGTCAAAATCTAACTTTATGGAGATTGATACATGTTCCTCTTTAGGTGACACTAATAATACTTATACACCACAACCCTTTTGGTTTGATGCTCCGTCGAAGTATAATGTCCAAGTATCATCTTCTGTAAGCATTAAGTCTTTGTCTGGAAACTCGTTTTAATGTATAGGCGTCGAATTTTCTATTGGGTAATCCGCTAAGAAATTCAAGACCACTGATCCTTTGATAGCCTTTTGAGGCATAAATCTTACATCAAATTGGGCTAGATTGACTATCCATCTTGATATTCACCCATTAAGTGTAGATTTCTCGAAGAGATATTTTAGTGGATCCATCCGAGATACCACATAAATTGTATGAACGAGTATGTAGTGTCTTAACTTGGTTGTGGCCCACACTAATGCGAGGCACAATTTCTCAAGTGGTGTGTAGCATACTTCATACTCAAGCATCTTTTTACTTAAGTAGTAGATGGCGTTTTCTTTTCCTTCTACTTCTTGTGCGAGCATGGCCCCCATTGTCTCTTTAGTGACTGTTAAATACAACCTAAGAGGGATTCCCGGGAGCGCTGGTGCTAATACGGGAGGATTAGCGAGATAGGATTTGATCTTTTCAAAGGCTTTTTGACACTCATCGTCCCATATTACTGGCACATTCTTTTTTAGTTTTTTGAATATTGGTTCACATATTGTGGTTAACTTGGATATGAACCTACTTATGTATTGCAATCAGCCAATAAATCCTCGAATCTGTTTCTCGGTTTTGGGCGGCGGCATTGACATGATTGCTTTAATCTTGGTTGGGTCTATCTCTATTCCTCTAGTGCTAATGACATATCCCAAGAGTTTTCCTGAGGTGACTCCAAAAGCACACTTAGATGGATTTAACCTCATGTTGTATTTCCTCAGCCTTTCAAAGAACTTTCTTAAGGCTACTAGATGTCCTGGATGATCTTTTGATTTTACGATCATATCATCCACGTAGACTTCAACTTCTTTGTGCATCATGTCATGTAGTAAGGTAGTCGCTTCTCTTTGGTAAGTGGCACCTGCGTTTTTCAACCCCAATGGCATTACTGTGTAACAGTAAGTGCCCCATGGCGTTATGAATGTAGTATTTTCCATGTCTTCCTCGGTCATGAGAATTTGGTTGTACCCTGCGTACCCATCCATGAATGAGAGAAGCGCATGATTCGCTGTATTATCTACCAAAATGTCGATGTGTGGTAAAGGGAAGTCGTCCTTTGGACTTGCCTTATTTAGATCTCTATAGTCGACATACATTCTTACCCTTCCATCTTTCTTTGGTACTGGCACCACATTTGCAACCCATTCGGGGTATTTAGATACCTTGATAGAACCTGCAGTTATTTGTTTTTGAACTTCCTCTTTTATTTTAAGAGCTAGGTCAGGTTTCATTCGACGTAACTTTTGTTTTATAGGTTTCACTCCTGGAATTAGTGGTATTGTGTGTTGAGCTATTTCTCTATTTATTCCTGGCATATCTTCATATGACCAAGCGAATACATTGATGAATTCTTTTAGTAGATTAATTAAACCGGTTCTTTCTTCTTTATTAAGAGTTAGCCCGATCTTAACTTCTCTTTTAATGTTTGGATCTTTTGAAATATCCATTGTTTTAGTATCTTCAATTACTGGTGTTTTATTCTTAAGTGTTTCCATTGCTTTAATTATTTCTTTGTCACTTTCATTGTTAGTTAAGCAATGTTCGTTATCTTGGGTTAAAGAATGACACGAGGAGTAAGGGAAAGAAGACATATTATTGAATTCAGAAACCATTACATCAAATAAGGAAATGTCCGTCGGGACTTGACTACTAACTATCCTAGGAGTAGGTGCTAAAGTAGAAGAGCTAGGGAGAGGTACTATAGTTAAAGACTTTGAAGACTCGATAGGGGAAGACTCAGATTCAGACTCTGACTCGGACGACTCTTCAAACATGGGTCCTTGTCTTATTGTTATGGAGATCTTCCTTCCACTTGGTGTAGTCACCTTCACAGTCTTTCGCCATCCTTGGACTAATCCCTCTGCTGGAGTGATAAGCTTTGAGGGGTCAAAACTTTCACTTTGTAGTGCTGTTTGAATGAGCTCGGAGTTATCTCCAACATATTTTGGCTCATTCTTCTCGTGCACGAAAAGGAGTCCCATGACATTAAAGTCAAAGCATGGAGGTACTTTCTCCTTATGGATAGGAATTGGGATGTCATCTAAGAAGTTGCAATCCAGAAAGATTTCGAACCCAGGTTGTCTTATCCGATTTTTGACAAAGGGCTCGGGAAATTCATAACATGGATAATCTTCACCCTCTCTTATGAATTGTCCATTAGAGTGAGAGGATATTGATCCATTGGGATTGCTTTCTTTTGGGTACGAGCGTTTCTCCGCGCATTAGCCTTTTCCCGAGCTTGCTCATAGTCTTTCGGAGTCGGTTCAAAACCAAGCCCAAAAGTATCTAATTTAGGAAGGCCAGGCGATTTATTTTGCATTGCGACTCCTTTCTTCTTTCCTAGAGTCATTCTAAGAAAGTGCCCCTGTTTTCGGAGTATACCATTTACTATCATATTTGAATGGAGGTCGTAGCAAAGAGGAGTCCTTTCATCTTCCTCGATTAAGGAGACATCTTCTACGTTAAAGCCCGATAAGTCTTCATCGTTGTCATCATGCTCCACTATAGGTGTCGTTTGAAGTGCGCCTACGTTAAGCATATCGTGAATATGCTTGGCACTCATAGGAAGTGGGAATTGACATTACGATTAGGGACAAAGCAAAGTAGGGAGCCGCCAACAAGTTTTTAAGGAACTTGTAAACCGTTCACGGATCATAAAAGGCAACCACCATAAAGGGACAACGAAAGGCAACAACGATTGACCCGTGAAGGTTACACCCCATTCATAATCCATGAGATTACTAACTCCATATGGTGTGGAACCACGAAAGGAGGATCGTGGATGATGGTACGAAGTGAGTCATGGAGTCACATTCGCCCGTATTGGCCTCTACTCGATTCTTATAGCGAAAAGTAATCCTGCGATCTCAAAGGCATACAAACAAATATTTAATTCGCTCCAAGCTATTATTAAGCTAAATTGATTGAATTAATGCAACACACATAATTCTAAAATATCGTGATCACTTGATTAAACAATAAGATTAAAAAGGAACCTAAACCGGTCGTCCAAATTATCTTATTAGGCGTGATTTTCAATTACATATTCCCTTTAAACATGCAATATGGTGATCAATAAATATATAATAGAATAAACATTAATATTGGAAGCAATTTAACAATAGTAGCGTTAGTCAAATCGAAAAATAAATTAACCTAATCATGATACTAGCAATATTAAAATAAAATAAGTAATTAAATTAATTAATTACTCACATTACGCGCGTTCCTTAAAATTGCTACATCATGAATAAATTGTTAATAACTTCAATAAAAGTATTAATCAAATAAGGATTGTCAGTTGGTTTAAACCTAGGGATGTCATTGGCATTGAACTTCTGCGGAAGAAGCTCCTTGTCCACTGAGACCCCTTGTGAGCTAATGCCCTGGAACTTATAGTCATTGGAGAGCTTGCTCAAGCTTTCCTCCATTCGCTCCATCTGTTGCTGTTTCACAGGGTCATTAACTTGAAGGGCCATAGCCTTCATCATTTCAGTTAAATTGGCCAGGTTTTGCCTAAGTTCATTGACTTCTTCTTGAGTTGCCATTATCTTCTTAGCTTTTCTCTTTTGACAAATTGGTTTATCAAAAAATAAGACTTGAACGAAAGCGTTGTCCTTGATTAGCCGCCCTTCTCTTCTTAACCAAGTACTATAAATTAAACCATTTATTTTTAATGACTTGACTCGAATTGACTTTGACTTTAAGCAAAAATAAGGTGCATATTTTTGGGAATCAAGTATAGGGTTCAAATAAGTAAAGTTTAATTGGAGGATTAATATCCGACTTACCCCCTTAAAAAATGATGGAAAACACGCGCACACAAGACTCTCTAGACATGGTCGAGGTGAAACATACATATAAAGTGTGTGCTTAATAGTGAGTGAAGTGACATGCTTTGACACTTATGTAAGACCATGAGACTATGTGCTTAGACTCAATTAAGGACTGAATGTAGCTTCTACCGTTAATAAACTGATTAATTACACTCAACATGAGGACTCGAGCAAAAAAACTAGACCGTCGCTTAAGCAACGGAACTGTCGCCAAACGCCAGGACCAGCGCGATGCGACAATGCTGTCACATAACGCTGGACACTAGCGAGTCACGCCACAGGCCAAACTCTTGCGCCATTACTGAAACATTAGTCTGGGTCTGTTTCCAGTGTTTTACTCTAAGAGGACAAGCCTATAGTCGTACTAAGTCAAGTTTAGTCAAATTATTCAGACTTTAATTACTCGTATTAATTTATTAATTAATTAAGCAAAGTCCTATAGTCATTAATTAGTTTATTTAGACTCATTCACAAGTCAAACAAACAGTTAGTGTAAACACACATAAGTTATGCACAAACAAAGAATGCACAAGTAGTCAAGTAAGCACAATATAATGCAATAAGTTTGCAACCTAACCATGGCTCTAGTTCTCTAAAGTTCAAGGATAAGGGTTAGTCAAAGAGGGTCCATGGTTATGAGTCTAGATGCACCATGCGGAAGCCTTACCTTTGGAAGGGTTGGCGCGTGTGGATGGGACCCCGCGAGTTAAACTCGCTTCCACGGTTTGGTGAATTCACAAACTCGGATGTACCCTTCCTTGCCATGAGCGTTCGATTGGGTAGATGGAGCGTGAATTCTCAGAGGGTTATGACCATAACACATATGGGTTTAAAAAAGTGAGAAAAACTCAATCAGGAAGTAGAATCGAGCAAACAGTACTAGAACTGGTCGAAACAAAGAAGGTAGATTTCTGGCTCGGTATTGGAAGAACATGGCGCGAGACAATAGGGCCTGTCGCCAGACGATTACCCTGTCGCCAAACGACAATTCTGTCGCACGGTGATAGAGCCATCGCATGGCGCTGGCACTGTTTTCTCGGCGCCGGTTCCTACATGCCTCAACAGCTTTCTGTTCTTTGAATTTTCTAGTTTTTCACAGCGTTTTTTTCAATTCTAGTTGTGAAAGATATTTCCCAAATTTCCTACGTGTAAAAAATCCTATGTTTTGACGCATTACGGATGGTCTATCCGATGCGGACCTTTTTATGCATTTGTCAATAATGTCAATCAAGATTATTAATTGACATTATTGACATTATTATTGTACCCTTGTCATGGATCAAACTAAATTGGACTGGCTATTTTCATAAAATAGAGTACATTTTCAAAAACAGAAAGAATTATTTTTATTAAAACAACCGCATCACTAGACTTTCACACTTTTACTTCGTTCGATATTTAAATGACGTGAAAGGTACTCATCACTAGGTTTGGTTTTTAGGGAGACACAATTGGGCATCTACAAGAACTTTGCCTGGTTTTATGGTTTGGAGTTGATGAGGAATTGCGGGACCTCTCCATGTTGAAAACGATCGTTGTTGACATGGAGGAAATTAAGACGCTCAGATTTAGCTCTTCAACTAGCCTGACTTGCCTTCCTTGGCTTTGTACTAGTAATTTTGTGCTAGATCTGGATAAATATGAGGTAGAATTTAGTGATATACTTTCGACCACCACCTTGGTTGGCGACGGGTTAAGCTTATCCTTTGTTCTCTCACTTGCTTGTCCATAACGGGCCTCATCCCTCTAGGTGGCCGGCCATATAGAGGATTATGGAAGGCTTTGGGCTTCGTAACCTAGTCTAATTATAATAGGATTATAAGTAGACTAGTTGCTTAGGGTTGAACATAACATTCAGTGATTAGGAAGATCAAACTTAAGTTAGCAATCACAAAACCAAGCCCCTCAAATCTCTCTCTCACGCGGCTCTCTCTCTTCTCCCTTGCGTTGGTTGTGTGTTCGTGGTGGTGGTGGTTCATGCGGTGGTCGGTTGTCCATTAAAGGTGGTGATCGTGGTTTTCCCCTTCTCTCGACCAATCTAGTATTGGTGGACGGGGGTCGTGCGGTGGTCGGTTGTCCATTAAAGGTGGTGATCGTGGTTTTCCCCTTCTCTCGACCAATCTAGTATTGGTGGACGGCTCGTTCGAATCTCATGGACTAAGTAGAGGAGCAACACTTGGGGCTATATTCTCTCCCTGATTTTCCAATTAAATAGCTTCGTGGAGATCACGCTTCAAAAGTATGATTATGTGTCTTGTGTGTTATGCATGCGGTCTTAGTTTAGGTGCTTATGAATATGATTCATGAATTTGCGCTTATAGTACCTATAAACTCCTATAGAACCCTTTTAATCTACCTCGGTGTCAAAGATACCTTAAACGCATCATGCGCCACAAATCCTATCCCTCGGTGTTGAAAACACCTTAAGTGCACTTAGGCACCAAAATGTAATTTAATCCTCGTGTCCTTAACACTTAAATAGTTTTTTCCTCATGCTTATAGCATCAATAAAAATTATATGAGCCACAATAAAATTCTCTTTTAATATTCCAAATCAAATTAAACATTTAGTTTATTAAAACACGCTCTCAATCATGTCAATAATAAAAGTGTGGTTCACATCCAACATGCCAACATAATTAATTCCAATCATCAATTCACCACAAATAATCCATACTTTGCAATTCAATCACCAATATTAAACCAATCAACAATTCCAATTAATACCTATCATGATACTACTTGGAATTAATAAATCAAAGCTTAGCATGCTTCTACATATTCAAATAATTGCTAAGTACGCGAACATACCTTGAATATGATCTCAAAATCGCCACGACTATACAAAATCACTCACTTGGAAATCTCCTACAATCCAAAATTATAAAGAAGCATTAATATCTATTCCACACAAATTTCCAGCAATATATACACTTCTTAAATCACTCATAAATCCTTTAAAATAAGTAGAAATTTTATTTAAAACCCTCACTTTTATTCCCAATTAATGGATAGTTAAAAATCATTTCAAGAAAGTTAATTATGGCTTAAATACAAAAATTCCAGCATTATTAAATCATCTAAAATTGCTGAAATTATGTTTTAAAACACCTATTTCAATAATTTAAATTACCCATAATCAATTTCCATCAATATTCATAAACTTAGAAATCTAGGGTTTGTAATTTGGGGCTTTTTAATTGAAAACAAAATCTAAAAATTTACATACATCATACTTATAATCAAACATCTTAAAATCATCACAACCCAAAAATAATAATTAGATTAAGGATTAAAAACAAAAAGAATAATTTTTTTTTCTTTTTTCGAACACCACCGACGCACAACCACCAAGGTCGGCTGCTGTTGCGCCTGCCTGGTGGCTGCTGCTGCCGGCAAGTGTTGGTGGTGGTGGCCACCGGCCGATGGGCTACCATGGTGGTGGCCGGCGATGGTGGTGTGTGTTGTGGTGGAATAAAAATCAAAATAAAATAAAGGGGAATGGGAAAAATAAGAGAGAGAAAGAGAAAATAAGATGAGAGAGAGAGAGTTACCTTTGGGTATTCTCCACTTTGGGAATAGTTTGATTTTGCTCATATGATGGGTATTTATACCCTCTCTCAACAACCCTCCTATTTAAAATTCCTTTCCTACCCGTAATGATCCATTTCCTACTCCAACTACGTAACTATTTTGCCTTTCCTTTAAATACCATTGACTTTAAAATTACCTTGTTTTAAAATTATATGCCCCAACATTTTTAAATTATAAAATAAAGTATTTTCAAAATTATTCAATAAATAAATTGGATCTTTAATAAAACTCTTTAAATTAATACTTTTTCATAAATAATTAATTTCAACCTATTTAAATACTTCAAGAATACTTATTTGAATTAAAATATATATGTATAAAAATACAGGGTATTACATACTGTCTAACCCGTAAAATACCTATCAACTTCCCTTCAATCATGATCCAACACCTTAATCACTGTGTTCCAAAAGGATGGAAGGTTGGATATGCAAACCAACTCACCTATGTGTTTGAAAGCTTCTACATTTCCTTCACTAAATCTGAGCCTTTACCTCTAAAAACATCGAATACATACAACCCATATTCCTTGAAAACCATAAACTGAAGGTTGTGGATGGATGTTTTGAAGTTGTGCAAGAAGAAAAAGAAAAAAGGCCAAAAGAAGTGAGTGCTTTAACTGAGGAGGAAGTAAAGGAAGGAAAGGCCGTAGGGCTGATTGACAGGGCCATAGCAAGGCCAGGGCAGTTGGGGCGACCGCCCTGGGCCCCTAGACCCAAAGCCCAACTTTAGTATAATATTAGGCCCCAAATTATACATTTTTTTAAAAAAAAAAAAGAAAAAAAAAGAAGCGTATACAGTACAACAGGTCAACAATACAGTTGAATGCTAAAATATCAAACGCCATTTTCAACCTCTTTCCTCCCTAAATTTTCTCCGAAAATTCACTTTCCAAAGTAAATTTGTTTAACCCAAAAAAAGTTGTCATTAATTATACGTAGTATAAACCTCTTTGCATATTACTTTAGTTTATCAACATATCTTCTTTCTATTACTTTTTCCTTGATCTGTATAATTACTTTCAGTCAAGACAATCAAGAATTATTAGATTGGGGAAAAAAATCTAATTGATTGGTTGGCTACTTGGCTTGAATCGGTCATTTGATGTAATATTCTAGTTGCTCCAGTTACGAGAATTGCTTGTTTGCTACTTTTCATCAAAATGCTACTGCCTACTTTCATTCAAGACTTACAATAAAATTTATTTTTTACTTTTCATTCATAATTCATAATGTAATTATGCAATTTTATTTTTATATGGTTAATTTTACTAAAAAAATTTGTTTCAACTATTTCGTATTTTTTCAGATTTGATTATTTTAAGTGTAATAAAATACTCTATACGTTTTTTTTTCGTATATTCAATTTTTATCGTATGGTTTTATTTTGGTATATTCAATTTTTATTTTATTTTATTTTATAATCCGTGATACTATATGTGAATTAGGATTTTAGGGCCCCAATTTATGTCTTCGCTAAAGGTGGGCACGGGCCGTGCCGGCACGCGGGCGGCACGGGCTCGGCACGGCGACCCACCAGTGGGCCGTGAGCCGTGTCGTGAACACAAATTTCGGATTTGGCACGGGCACGGCACGGGGCACGGCGGGCGGCACGTGGGCCGGCACGCCGGCACGGAACGGCACGGCACGAGGGCCCAGCATGGCACGGCACGGCCCGTGCCAACTAGCCGTTGGAAGTAGCCGTTTTCCAACAGCTCTAAAACGGCTATAAAACGACCATTTTTCCCACCCAAAATCCCTATAAATACCTCATTTCTTCCTCCAAAATTTTCACAATTCATCAACTCATCTCTTCTCTCTTATTCTCTAATTTTCTTATTCTCTAATTCCTACAATTTTACTCTCTTTCTCTTTTGTGCAAAGAAAAAAAAAATTCCTACTCTCTTATAAATTTTACATTTTTACTTTTATTAGTCTACTACCAAAATTAAAAATAAAAAAAAATAAAAAAAAAAAAATCTTATATTTACACTCGAAAAATTATAAATTCGGGAAATTGTAAGTTCGGGAAATTATAAATTTGGGAAAGCAATTGAAGCGTCATTGTAAGATCTAACTCAACTTTATTTTAATTTGTTATTGTTATTGTTATTGTTATTGTTATTACTCATTATTATTATTATTATTGTTGTTGTTGTTGTTGTTGTTGTTGTTATTATTGTTGTTATTGTTTTCTTGGAAGTTGGAACAACTTAATTATATAAAAACTACTTTCTATTTTTATTGTGGATAATTTAGATTGTTAGTGAAATCTGTCTAAGGCGGGACTTGGCTCAGGACAACGTCGTTCCTAACCTCTCCTACCTTGGATCTCATTGACCTAAGTAATCTACTATTATTATAATTATTTTTGAAAACTTGATTTATATAAAAACTACTTACTAATTCTTATTGATATCGTTATTATTATTGTTGTCAATTGTTATTATTATTGTTATTGTTAATTTGTTATTTGTATTATTATTGTTGTTGTTATTATTATTAAATATCATGGCATCAAACCCGAACACTTCCTCCTCCTCTAGAAAAACCAAGTCCAAACGTAGGGAATCACCAAACCCAAACACTTCAATGCCCCCCCTAACACCTTTCCCTCCCTTAACATGCCCTTTTCACTCCCCTAACATGCCCTTACCAAACACTTCCTCCCCTTTCTTTCATCCCCAAACCACGGGAGGGCACGAACAAATGGATAATATGGCTCCTTGGACTATGCCTAGTTCGGGATTTCAACAAACCCAATTCTCACCTCATTTATACGGATCACAACATGAATTTTGTATTCCTAGTAACCACGGTAGCCAAACACAAGCCTCCGGGTCTAGTGAACAATCCACCCAAATGCCTAACACCCAAAATCTTAACATATTAGAGTGGTGTACCGAAGAGGAATTTGCTCAAACCAACCGAAAGAGTGAAGTTTGGGCACATTATCAATTGAGTAAAAATGGAACCAAAGCCCGGTGTTGGACTTGTAGTAAAATTTTCTCGGCTGATACCAAAGGAGGGACGGGGCACCTTAGTAGACATTCAAAAAGATGTGGTGGACCATCTAATGATCCAACCCAACCTAAAATTTCTCAATTCCATCCACAAGGCTTCATTTACAGTTATGAGAGAGATAGGGATGAACTTGGGAATTTGATTGTACATGCCGAACAACCTTTTCTTTTCGCCGAAAATGATGCCTTTAACAACTACATTAACCGAGCACTACAACCCAAACACAAAAAAAATCTCCCGAAAAATCGTTCTATCTGCTGCCATGAAGAATTATCAAGAGTATAAATTGAAATTAGTAAATGAATTGGCTAATCTTCTTAGTAGAGTTTCTTTAACCGCCGATGCATGGGATAGTGGATACGGACTTCACTATTTATGTGTTACTTGTCATTGGTTGGATAATGATTGGTTGTTACAAAAACGCATCATTCATTTTAAAATGCTTGAATACCCTCATACCGGTCTTAACATTTCTCATCATTTAATGGAATCCATTGATGCATATAGTCTTAGGAATAAAATCACGTCTATGACTTTCGATAATGCAACTTCTATGACATATAGTGCGAATTTGGTTAAACCCCAATTGACCGATTTAGTATTAGATGGAGAAGCACTTCATATTAGATGCATTTTTCATGTTCTTAACTTGTGTGTGAAGGATGGAACACAAGCAATTGGTCCATTTTATCACAAAATAAGGAATGCTATTATGTCTATTAATAGCTCTAACTTGAGATATCAAGAATGAAAAGGTTTTTGCAGGCAACAAAGGATAAAGACTATAAAAATAGCACCGAATTGTCCAACTAGGTGGGACTCCACCTATGAAATGTTGAGTCGGGCAATCGAGTACAAGGTTCATTTAACACTTTTTTATAATATGAAATTTCCACAATGTGCTTTACTAGAAGATGATTGGGCTAATTGTGAAAAATATATGCAGTTTTTACAATTACTATATAGTATGACACATTGTTTTTCTTCTGTATATAATCCTTGTTCCCATTCTTTTCTTAGCAGTGCATGTTTACTTGCACAACTTTTTGCCAAACACCGATCACAACATGATTATCATGGATATCTTCCAGCTATGGAGGAAAAATGGCGTAAATATTAAACTAATATTTCTATTATTTATATTTTAGCTTCTATTTTAGATCCTAGGCAAAAATATGATGGCACTTTTTTATTAATTGATATTTATTATAGTAACATGAATTTTGAAGATGATGTTGAAACTTTTAAAAATAAGGTGACTAATGAGTTTTTCTCTTTATATAGAGTTTATGAAAGTAAATATGGAACCGTGTCTCGATTTTCCCCTTCTCAAACATCCAAAAACGTAAGTATACGGGCCAAAGGTTTATTTGCACAAGCTGCTAACATGATGTCCAAGTTTTCAGGTACGGAATCATCATCAACTAGGAGAACACAAAGCGATGTTTCGGAGTTGCAAATGTACCTAAGTTACGACTTCATGAAAGGCATGGACGATGAAGAGAAGTTTGGCCTCGACATCCTTGATTGGTGGAAATCACAAACCATGAAACATCCAATTTTGTCGGCAATGGCTCGTGATATTTTTGCTATCCAAGTCTCCTTCGTTGTCTCCGAAAGAGCTTTTAGTGCATCGGGACGGGTTTTAGACGATACAAGAACAAGACTAAAACCCGAAACACTTGAAATGTGTGTTTGCTTCAAGGATTGGTTGGATGCCGAAACTCGTTCTCAAGATCGTACTTATGCACAAAACGACGACGATGAAGAAACGTCGACTTCTTTTAGATCTCATACTTCTCAATCAACTCAATTGACCAATGAACTTGAACCACAAGAAGACGAAGACGAAGACGAAAACGAAGACGGAGACGAACAATAATAATTACATTATTACATATTTACATTATACACTATTGTACAATTTTTGTATTATCGAACTTCGTATTCCGTATAATAAATGAAGTTATTCACCAAATATTGTACGATTTTTAATTATCATTAATTATTTGTATTATCGATTTATCGTATCGGCTACCGGTATATAATAAAATAAGTTATTCTTCAAGTTTTTGTGTTTTCGGATTATCGCACTCATAATTTTTTTTATTATTCTATGCATTGTTGTTTTTTGCTAAATTAATAAGATTGTTTTTATTTGTTTATATAAACTTAAAGATAATTAGATAAATAATTTATATAACCTTAATTAAAATAAAGTTGTTCAAAACAAAATATATTAACATTAACATAAACATAAATTAATCACATTATTTATATAAAATTAAGTTGTACTAAAAAATATATATATCGTTTTTTATTTACATTTATTATTAAAAAAAATATGTGGCACGGTTTGGCCCGCGGCCCGGCACAGCACGGCCCGCCAGGCACGTGGGCCGTGCCGTGCCGTGGGCTGGGGTGTGCCAAAATTAGGCACGGCACGCCCCCCACGGCCCGGGGCGGCACGGCACGGCCCGTTGCCCATGTTTAGTCTTCGCCCTAGGCCACCGAAATCTCATAAACGGGGCTGCTGATTGAGAGTGTGGTACAGGATATACAGGATACTATTAAGGGAGATTAGGGAAAAGGATAAATAGGGGGTAGAGGAAGTGATTGAAACAGGGGGAAAAAAAAAGAGAAAAGCTTGAGGCTGTTGAAAAAGAAGGAGAACCCAACGCAAATCTGCATTGATCTTTCTGGTGCCCAAGAGGAACTACAAAAAATCCCTAGTTTTCCTACTTCTAGCAAGATTACATCTGCAGGTACAGGAGTCACAGCTGAGGAGAGTATGAAGGAGATAAAGGAATTTCTCCAGAAGGTTTTCAAGAAGCAGGAGAAGTCCCAAATGAAGATGGAGGAACTGAAGAAGAGTGTTATCACTCTGGGTGGGGACTTGAAGAAGTTGGTCACAAGCACTAAGAAGGGGAGATTGTCCACTGTCAAGGACATTGTGTCCCAAACCAGCAAGAAGCTAGAGGATCTTGCTGTTGATGAGGACCAGAGCACTGCTTCTTAGTCTTATCTTAATTTGCTGCCTCTTTATTCTGATAAAACTTTATTTATATTTTCTTTTTGGGAACAATTTATTTTGGATTGAAACTATTGGGTACTTTTGTCTCTTTTGCTAAACTTGTGAATTAGGTACATTTGGCCGATGTTTTATATCGATTTTGGATGATTAGTATTTATCTTTAATCTACCTATATGTTTTGTGAATATTTGTTCTCTATGCATGCTTCCTAGTTTAACACCAAACTACTTAGATTGGTGTTGTGTTATGGTATACTATTACTTGTGTGTTAGTTTTTGATAATGCCAAAAGGGGAAAAGGTGCAAACTATCTAGGAAACTTAATCATTCAATGGTCTATGTTCGAAGTCTTCATAGCCTGCCTATTTCTCTACAAGCAGGTATATGCAAATACAAGTTTTCAAGTTTTTTTTGTTAGTTATGTTTTTCTTTCTTAATATTAGTTCCCTCTCTGCATTTTGTTCTTGCATTTTTTTTTCTTTTTTCTAGTTTAAGTTGGATTATCTTTGTTTCCTTGTAAATAAGTTTGGTTTGTTTGTCATCATAAAAAGAGGGAATATTGTTGACCTTATGATCTTGATTAGGGGAGAGCATAGCAGGGTACCTAGTAAAAATCTCAAGACCCAGAACCGGAACCTATTGCAAGAGGTTCCTAAAAATAGGATCCGGAACCTGTTCAACAGGATTCCAAAAAAATTGGGAACCGGAACCTGTAGACACCTGATAGTGTCTCCCCAAAAACCAAACCCAGTGATGAGTATCTTTCACGCCATTGAATATCGAACAAAGTGAAATGTTCAAGAGTCTCGTGAATTCTTCTGTTTTCTAAAATGTTTTAATAAAAATAATTCAATTTTGTTTTCTAAAAATCATTCATTTCGTATCCTATTTATGAAAAACTTCCAATATAGTTTAGTTTGGTCCATGTTATTGGTCCAATAATTGTATAGTTGGATGGGGTTTGAAAAGACCTTTCCAAAGATATATTATAAGCCCAATTCTGAGTTATAACGAGGAAGTTATGCCCAAAATACTAAACTGGATCCTAAATGAGTTTTATGTGCGACCTAATGATTATGTGGAGGGTCCATTAATATTAATTGTATTCCTAAAGTCATTAGGATTTATCTTAGTCTTCTAAAATCTTATAAAAGGTTATTTTGAGTTCTAATGGGATTAGGATTATTAATTATAATTATATTTGATTTTGAAAAGATAAAGAATTCTAATTGGAATAAAACAAGTGTTTTAAAAATAAAATCCGGTTTAATTAAAGATACGGACTTCAAGTAACCTAATTTCATTAGGAGAAGGATTCGTACGGAAATCTTATCATGCAGCAATCATCGCGACGCGATGGCGCTATCACGTCGCGATATTCTTGTCACGTCGCGATGGAGCCAGTTTTACTCCGAGTCTCATTCTAACTCTTTTCTATCGCTTACGGTCGATTTTTCTCTGTAAATAGGGTCGTTTTCCTCCATTTTCAATCATCAACAATCATCTATTCTTTCTCTCTCTAAGCTAGAAGCTTATTCTTTCTCTCTCTCTTTCTAAGCCTTTCTACACCCTTTTTCAAAATACACCATTCCTCATTCACTAGATTCGAATACACCTAGCCAAGCTCGAAATTTCCTTAAACCTAGACGTAAAAGGTTGAAAGTTCTAAGGGTTTGGTCCCAAATCTAATATCAATTTTTATTATTGTTGTTTAATTTAATATTTTCCTTGAAGTTACTAACGTGTGTATTGTTTTGATAGAAAAAGGTACAAGGCTACTATAACACCCTAGAAATTCCTTTCTTTTAAAATACCTGTTTTGCCCTGTTTAAAACTTTAAATAGGAATATCTAAGATATTACCGCCACCGTGAAGACGGCTGAGGCAACTATCAAAGACACACAGCGGAAGACTAATTTCAAAACCATTCAAAACAAGTCAACTTGAAAAGTCAATCAACGAAAGTAAAGTCAGACCAAAGTCAAACAAAGTAAAATAAAATCAACCTACAACTTGGAACCATTATAGGCCCTTATTAAAACCAAACCCAATTCAAAACCTTTACGTTAGTCATGCATAAAAATAATATCATAAATAATCAAACTAATAAACACATCATATACTTATAGAAACTAGCATGATTCGCTCTTCACTCCTGCCCATTCATGAATATGCTTCATCACCTGAAAAGCTTCTCTCTACTTGTTTCCACTACTCTTCATTAAAAATGGGTCATCATAAAGACAAGGCCAACAAACACACAAAACACACAATCACAAAGCTGAGTACATAAGCATAATTAACACACTAACATACAATTCCCTATCAACACACAACTTACCTCGTTGTACCTGTTTTTCAAGCATACAACAATCAATGAAAGTTCTCACTAGACACTACATAATTTATTTAATGTTTACTACGCATCAAACGGGTTTCCCCAATAACCTCCCCCAATAAATTGAGGTTACTGACACGGGAGCTAACCGTGCCAGCATCAATAACCACTCGTAAGTGACGGAATTCCTGCGCATAATAATAATAAAAGGAATGTACATCGTCCTGTACTCCATTAGAAGTTATGGTTAAATATGAAACCCTATAACTCCCCCCATATGTTCATACTCAAGGTATATACGTTCCAAGAGTTTTGGTGCGTAATCTCTTTCACTTTACGTTATTTACAGATTATTAAACCTGGTGATGACTCTCAAACCATAATCATTCAGTCAACAATAATTATTCAAACAATCAAACATACCAATTTAATTCTTGAATAATTAGTGACCACATAATATTTAATGTTGAACCCTTTTTTATTCTACCTCGATGCCAATGACACCTTAAACGCATAAAGCGCCACAAATCCTATCCTTCGGTGTTAAAAACACCTTAAGTGCACTAAGGCACCAACATACAATTTATTCCTCGTGTACATAGATACTTATATAGCTCATTCCTCATGGTTATAGCATCAATAAAAATTATATGAACCGTAATAAAATTCCTTTCCAATATTCCAAACCAAGTTAAACATTTAGTTTAATTAAACATGCTTTCTAACATGCCACAAATAAATATGTGGTTCATAAACAATACTCCAAACTATAATTTTCCAACAAATAATCCATCACAAATAAATCATGCCTTATTATTCAATCACCAACAACAACCAATTCATAAGTTCCATTCCAAATCTAGCATGTTACTACTTGTAATCAATCAAACACATTTAGCATGCTATTACATCAACATAATTATGCTAAGTACGCGAACGTACCTTGTATACGATCTTAAAATCGCCACGACTAATAGAAATCACTCACTTCGAAGTCTCCTACAATTTAAAATCATAGAAGAGTATTAAAATCCTCTCTACACAAATTTCCAGCAATATATACTATTATAAAACCCCTCATAATTTAATTAAAATAAGCTGAAATTATATTTAAAACATCATACATTAATCCCAACTAATGGGTAATTAAAATTCCTTAAAGAAACTTGATTTTCAATGCACTACCAAAATTTCCAGCATTATATTTTAATGAAAACTCGCTGTAATTAAGCCTTAAAACATTTTAATCAAAGGTTTAGACCATTATACATCATAACCCTTCAATAATTCATAATTCAAGAACCTATGGTTTCAAAAATTGGGGCTTTTCAATTAAAAATATAATCTGAAAATTAATTAACATAATACTCATAATCAAACATCAAAAATCAAAAATCGAATCACAAAACTCTTAATTAATAATTAGATCTAGGATTAAATTGATTTTTAAAAGAAAGTTTTAAATTTTTTTTTTCGAAAGAAGAGGTGGCAGCGGCAGCCACCACGACAGCTGCCTGCTGCCGACGGCTGACGCTGCTGGCGGCCGGCGGCCACATGCTGCTGGTTGTCGGTGGTGAGGGAGGGTGGTGCCGAGAAGGGGAAGGGGAAAAGGAGAAAGAAAAAGAAAAATAAAGAGAAAAAGGAGAGAAATTTACCTTGGATTTTCTCCACTCTGGACAAAGTTTGATTTGCCTTAAGTGTTGAATATTTATACCCCTTCTCTAGAAACCCTTCTCCCTAAACTTTCCTCTTTTAATTTTCCTAATCCCTTCCATAATAAAACTTTACTAAAATTAAACTTTCCTAAAATTAAACCCAACTTAAATAAAATAATTAATTAAATAAACTTTCCTTTTATAAAATATTCCCAAACTTATTTAAAATAAATAATTAAAATACTTTAAATAAAACAATTCAATTTAATTAAATACTTCTCAAAATACTTATTTCAATTAAAATACGTATAAAAATATGAGGTATTACAGCTACAAAGTGGGTAATTTAATTACTTAATTGTTAAATTTCCTTAGAAATCATGCTTGAATTATTTTATTGATTCCTAGTATCATGTTAGGATGTTTTTATTGCTTTCTAGTATCATGTTAGGGATAAAGCTTTGATCTTTATTGTTTAGTGACATGTTAGGATTTGTCATTAATCTTGTTAGTATCATGTCTAGGATCTTGCTAATATTGTTATTATTCTTTGAGATTATGATGATGATGATTTGTTGTATCAATATTATTATGTTGCTTGATATTATTGCTATTGCTTGATCACGCCCTCTCTTGCAGGTTTAAAGGGAATTTGTACTTGAAATCACGCTTAATAAGATAATTAATAATTTTATTTAGGCTAATATGATTTTAATTCAAGTGATCGCCAATAATAGATTTGTTTGTGCATTAATAATCAACCAACATAGATTAAACAGGTTTAGGATTAATATATTGATTGTATGTTAATTGAAGCATACATGAATATGAAAAGAACAAAGTAAAGGCCTATTTAGGGCAGGTTCAATCTCTTTTAGGTTGGATTTGTACCTTCATCCCCGAATATCCAGCCATGTTTCAGGACCACTTTGGAGTTAGCGATCTCTGTGATCGTGAATGGTTTACAAGTTCCTAAAACTTATTGGCGACTCTTTTGCTCTAGCTTCCTTCCCTTTGGACGCCACCATAATTAAGTGTATGATCACAGTGGGGCTCAAGTGCGGGATGTTTGAAATATTGCCTATAGTTTTTGGCGACTCCATTGGGGAGATTTCTATTTTAATTCCTAAAATTTATTTTGGCAATAATTTAGAATGAGTGGATGAGACTTGAAACGTTCTATATATTCATGTGCGTAATTTTGATTAACATTAA
Source organism: Chenopodium album (assembly GCF_948465745.1). NCBI lineage: Eukaryota > Viridiplantae > Streptophyta > Magnoliopsida > Caryophyllales > Amaranthaceae > Chenopodium > Chenopodium album. The sequence goes on along the minus strand of NC_137847.1, from coordinate 14,978,519 downwards.
TTGGATAAGCATGAAAAGGTACACATTGAAAAGACCATCCGTAATGCGTTAAAAACATAGGATTTTACATGTAGGAAATTTGGGAAATATCTTTCACAACTAGAATCGAAAAAACGCTACAAAAAATCGAAAATCCCGAGAACATAGAAAGCTGCCGAGGCATGTAGGAATTTTCGCGAGATGACGGCATCCATCGTAGTGCGATGACCTTATCGCGACGCCATACTCTTATCGCAGCGCGATAAGACCATCTCCTCGCGATGGATCCTGTTTTCTTGCGCCGAGTTCCTCCAATATTGAGCCAGTAATCTGCCTTGTTTTACCGATTTGAGTACTGTTTGATCGATTTTACTTCCTGATTGAATTTTTCCTTCTTTTCCGAAAACCATATGTGTTCTACATGTGGCTTTAGCCCTCGAAAATTCATGCTCCATCTACCCAATTGAACGCTCTGTGCAACGAAGGATACATCACCAAAACCATGGAAACAAGTTTAACTTGTTGGGTCCTATCCATACGCGCCAACCCTTCCAAAGGTAAGGCTTCCGCGCGATGCATCCGGACTCATAACCATGGACACTCTTTGACTACCATAATTCTTGAACTTTAGAGAACTAGAGCCATGGTTAGGTTGCAAACTCATTGGATCATATTGTGACTACTTGAGTATTTGTGCATTTCTTACTCATGCATAGCCTATGTGTGATTAAGTTAACCGTTTGTTTGACTTGTGTTTAATAATAAGTTTAAATAAACTGATTAATGGCTAAAAGGACTTTTCTTAATTAGTTAATTAATTTGGATTATTAAAGTCTAAAAATACTTGACTTGGCTAAAAGGACTTTAGGTTCACCCTTTTCCAGCAGAATATCGGAAACAAGTTCAAACTGACATTTTGACGCTGAAGTTTGGGTTGTGGCGCGAACCGTCAGGGTTCATCGCAACGCGGAGCAATATCGCGCCGCGATGGCTTTGTCACGACGCGACAGTTCCATAAGTTACGCGATGGTCCAACGTTTTTCTCAGATCTTCGCGTCAAGTCTAATTGATTAATTAATCACATAATTGAGTCATAATTTGGTCTTTAATCGAGTCTAAGCACATAGTCTCATGGTCTTGCACAAGTGTCAAGCATATCACTTTTACTCACTAATTAATATCATACACTTTGTATATGAGTTTCACCATGACCATGTCTAAGAGTCTTGTGTGCGCGTTTTCCGTCGTTTTTAGGGGGGTAAGTTGGATATTATATCCTCCCAATAAAACTATGTTGTTTTAAACCATAGCTTAATTTGTAACTTGATTTCCAAAATATGCACCCATTTTTTGCTTTTTTTTTGTCTTTTAACCCATAAAAGTCAAAGTCAATTTGAGTCAAGTCATTAAGTCAATGGTTTAATATTACAGCGCTTGGTCAAGAAGAAAAGGGCGATCAATCAAGGATAACACTTTCGTCCAAGTTCTACTCTTCGATAAACCCATCAGATACAGAAAAAGTTCATAATAATGGCCTCCCAACAAGAAGTTGATGAATTGGAGCAAAACATGAATAGCTTGACTGAGATGATGAAGACTCTTGCTCTTCAAGTCAACGATCCCGTCAAGCAAAAACAACTTGAGCGCATGGAAGAAAGCCTTAGCAAAATTTCCAACGACTACAAGTTTCAGGGAATTAGCTCACAAGGGGTCTTAATGGACAAAGAACTTCTTCCGCAGAAGTTCAATGCTAATGACATCCCTAAGTTCAAACCAACTAACAACCCTTATTTTCATTTAAGATATTTTGAGACTATAATGAATATTAAGGAAATCGACAAAAAGGTCTTCCCCTCATTGTTCTCACTATTTCTTGAAACCGTTTGTCAACAATGTTTTTTCTCTCTAGACAAGGAGAAGGTTTCTTCTTGGGAAACTATTACAAACGCTTTCATTGATAGGTACAAGTGCAATATTCAAGTTGAAACCGACCATAGAAGACTTGAGATGTTGAAATAAAAGGAAAACGAAGGATTCACTTCTTTCTTCAACAAGTGGAGAGAAACTTCTGCTAAGATGGTAGAGGTTCCTACCGAAAAAGAGTCTGTGAGGATGTTCATCAAGAATCTCCAAGAGAAGTATTCAAAACACTTGAAATACCAAAGCAATTTGAATACTTTTAAGGCTGTCTATGACACAGATATCTATATTGAGGACGGTCTAACAAAGAAAAAAGCTGCTAATAACAACAACAGTGGTTGGAAAGGAAAGAAGAACGACAATCCTTCTTCTTCCAAAACCACCCACTCAAACAACATTAGCACCTTTAACTTGAATGAGGTCCTCGCCTTGAATAATCAAGGACAAAAGAAGCCAATTAGGAAAAATTTCACACCTATTGGCATGAGTAATGACACGGCATTCGATCGCCTTCACGCTAAAGGACTCATAACTCCTATTGGACCATTTGAAGATCCACCAGTCGAAAGGAGAAAGGCTGTAATACCCCGTATTTTAATACGTATTTTAAGTATTTTGTGAAGTATTTAAATAATTTGAAATGTTTTATTTATAGTATTTTAATTATTTATTTTAATAAGTTTGGAAATATTTTATAAAAGGAAAGTTTGTTTAATTAATTATTTTATTTAAGTTGGGGATTAATTTAAGAAAGTTTTATTTTAGTAAAATTTTATTAGGAAAGGGATTAGGAAAAATTAAAAAGGGTAAGTTTAGGAAGAAGGGTTTCTAGAGAAGGGGTATAAATATTCAACACTTGCGGCAAATCAAACTTTGCCCAGAGTGGAGAAAACCCAAGGTAAATTTTCTCTCCCTTCTCCTTTATTTTTCTTTTCTTTTTCTTTCTTTTTCCTCTTCCCCTTTTTTGGCCTCACCACCGCCGGCCGCCGGCCACGAGCAGTACCAGTCGGCAACAGCGACAGCCATCGGCGCTGGCAGTGGTGCCGACCTGCTATCTGGCTGCCCTTCTTCATTCGAAAAAAAAAATTTAATCTTTGTTTTAAATTTTGATTTAGTCCTAAATCTAATTATTAAATATGAGTTTTGTGATTAATGTTATGATGATTGATTATAAGTAGTATGTAATTTAATTTTCAGATTTTAATTCTAATTAAAAAGCCCCAATTTTGAAACCCTAGATTCATAAATTATTAATTATTGAAGGATTATGATATAGGATGGTTTAAACCTTTGATTTAAGTACTTTAAAGCCTAATTACAGCAAGTTTTCATTAAAATATAATGATGGAATTTTTGGTAGTGCATTAAAAATCAAGTTTCTTTAAGGAATTTTAATTACCCATTAATTGGAATTAAAGTATGATGTTTTAAATATAATTTCAGCTTATTTTATTTAAATTATGAGGAGTTTAGTAATGGTATATATTGCTGGAAATTTGTGTAGAGAGGATTTTAATACTCTTCTATGATTTTAAATTGTAGGAGACTTCGAAGTGAGTGATTTCTATTAGTCGTGGCGATATTAAGATCGTATTCAAGGTACGTTCGCGTACTTAGCATAATTTTATTGATGTAGTAGCATGCTAAATATGTTTAATTGATTACAAGTAATATCATGCTAGATTTGGAACGGAAATTATGATTTGGTTGTTATTGGTGATTGAATTAAGAAGCATGATTTATTTATGATGGATTAATGGTTGGAAAATAATAGTTTGGAATGTTGAATATGAACCACACTCTTATTTATGGCATGATAGAAAGCATGTTTAATTAAACTAAATGTTTAATTTGGTTTGGAATATTAAAAGAGAATTTTATTATGGTTCATGTAATTTCTATTGATGCTATACGCATAAGAAACGAGCTATGTAAGTGTCTATGTACACGAAAAATAAATTGTATGTTGGTGCCTTAGTGCACTTAAGGTGTTTTTAACACCGAGGGATAGGATTTTTGGCACAATAGGCGTTTAAGGTGTCTTTGACATCGAGGTAGATTTAAAAAGGGTTCAACATTAAATATTATGTGGTCACTAATTATTCAAGAATTAAATTGGTATGTTTGATTGTTTGAATAATTATTGTTGACTGAATGATTATGGTTTGAGAGTCATCACCAAGTTTAATTATCTATAAATAACGTAAAGTGAAAGAGATTACACACCAAAACTCTTGGAACGTATATACCTTGAGTATGAACATATGGGGGGAGTTATGCGACTTTATATTTGACCATAACTTCTACTGGATTACAGGACTCTGTACATTCCTTTTATCATTATGCGTAGGAATTCGGCCACTTACGAGTGGTTCTTTTATACTGGCACAGTTAGATCCCGTGTTAGTACCCCTTTATTGGGGCAGGTTAGGGGGGAAACCCGTTCGATGCGTAATCAAAACTAAATAAATTATTTAGTTACTTAGTTGAGAAGTTTTGTTGAATGTTGTATGCTTGAAAAAGAGGTGCAACAAGGTAAGTTGTGTGTTGATAGGTAAAAGCATGTTAGCGTGTTTAATTACTCTTATGTGCTCAGCTTTGCTGATTGTGTGTTTGTTGGCATTGTCTTTACCTTGGCCCTATGATGACCCATTTTTAATGGAGAGTAGTGGAAACAAGTAGAGAGAAGCTTTTCAGGTGATGAACATATTCATGATGGACATGAGTGAAGAGCGAATCATGCTAGTTTCCACAAGTAATCGATGTGTTATTGCTTTTATTTATTTTATGATATTTCTATTGCGAGACTAACGTGAAGGTTCTTAAATTGGATTGTTTTGTTAAGGGCCTACAATGGTTCCAAGTTGTAGGTTTGACTTTGTTTTACTTTGGTTTGACTTTATTTTCGCGAGTTGACTTTTAAGTTGATTTGTTTTAAAATATTTTAAAAGAGAGTCTTCCGCTGTATGTCTTTGATAGTTGCCTTAGCCGTTTTCACGGAGGCGGTAATATCTTAGATGTTCCTATTTAAAGTTTTAAACAGGGCAAAACAGGTATTTTAAAAGAAATGAATTTCTAGGGTGTTACAAAGTGGTATTTGTGAGCTTTGGTTGAGATTTTATTACCATTAAAGCCAAAAACGTGTTTTAAAGTGTGTTAATTTTAAAATTGGCCAAGTACTTATTTATTGGTGAAAATTTTTAAGAGAATTATTTTATTTTATTTTATTTTGAGAAGATCAAATATTTTATTTGATTAAATTAAAACCCGAAAAAAAATTTAAAAGGGGAATCCGAAATTTTTTTTTTTTAATGTCCGAAATTTTTTTTTTTATTTTAATAAAGGTTCGAATTAGCTAATTTCCTCACTAGTGATCTTCCTAGTCCCATCAACTTGATCACCTTTTCTGACAAGGACTACCTCCTGAAGGTGACACGCATAACAAGGCCTTGAACCTCACAGTTATTTGCAAAAGAATGAACGTTCCAATGACTGTAGATAATGTGTCAGCGATTAATGTTTGCCCACTCTGAACTGCAAGAATGTTGGGAATAAAAGATGAGGACTTGTCTCCATCAACACAAGGCATAAGAGCTTACTATAACACTAGTTGTCAAGCTCTTGGGACTATCACTATGAATGTCACGGCAGGAGTTATTATATTGAACACGCTACTACTTTTCAAGTGGTAGATATTAAAGCTTCATTCAACCTATTATTGGGACGCCGTTGGCTTCATGACCTTAAGGCCGTCCCTTCATCCCTCCATCAACAAGTCAAGGCTATAGTTAAAGGAATTCATGTCACAATCGATGCTTCCCCCATGAGAATCAAAGCGGTAGATAAACCGATTATAAATGTGGAGTACGATGAAAACGATGAAGACTTATGGGGCTTTAATGCTGAAGAGGTCGCTTCAATCGAGGAAGATGAAAAGACCCCTCTTCGCTACGAGCCTACGACCTCCATTAGAACATAACAGGCAATGCTATTCTTAGGAAATAAGGACACTTTCGTAGAATGACTCTGGGAAATAAGAAGGGAATAGCAAAATAAATGGGACTACCTGGCCTCCCAAAATTAGACACTTTTGGACTTGGTTTCGAACCAACTCTAGAGGATCTTAAGCGAGCCCTGGAAAAGTTCAACGCACGGAGAACAGCTCGTACCAAGAAAAGGGTAATCCCAATGGATCACTATCCTCTCACCCTAAATGGACAATTTATAAAAGAGGGTGAAGATTATCCATGCCACGAATTCCATGAACCTTTTGTCAAAGATGGGATAAGACAACCAGGGTTCAAAATATTCTTGGATTGTAATTTCTTAGATGAGATCCCAACTCTCATCCACAAGGAGCAAGCACCCCCTTGCTTCGACTTCAATGTTATGGGACTCCTCTTTGGATACGAGAAAAATGAGCCTAAGTGTGTCGATGACAACTCCGTGCTTATCCAAACGGTGTTGCAAAGTGAAATTTTTGACCCCTCAAAGCTCATTACTCCGACAGAAGGATTAGTTCAAGGATGGCGAAAGATCGTGAAGGTGACTACACTAAGTGGAAGAAGAATCTCCATCCCCACAGGATAAGGACCAATGTTCGATGAGTCTGAGTCATCTGAGTCCGAATCCGAGTCTGAATTTGAGTCTTCTGTTATCAAGTCTTCTAAATCTCCCATAGTTGCATCCCCTTCTATTCCTCCTAATTTAGAACCTACTCCTAGGATAGTCAGTAGTCAAGTCTCAACGGACGTGTCTCTTTTTGATGTAATGGTTTCATAATTCAATAATTTGTCTTCTTTAGCTTACTCCTCGTGTCATTCTCTTACCCAATATGACGAGCATTGCTTTGCTAACAACGAAAATGACAAAGAAATAATTATAGCAGTGGAAACACTTGAAAATAAAACACCGATAATTGAGGATAACGAAACGGTTAATATCTCAAAAGATTTAACTGTTAAAAGAGAAGTTAAAATTAGTTTAACTCTTAATAAAGAAGAAAGAACCGATTTAATTGATCTGCTAAAAGAATATATCGATGTTTTTGCCTGGTCATATGAAGATATGCCAAGAATAAATAGAGAAATTGCTCAACACACTATACCATTAATCCCAGGAATGAAACCTGTAAAACAAAAGTTACGTCGAATGAAACCCGACGTAACTCTTAAAATAAAAGAAGAAGTTCAAAAACAAATTACTGCAGGTTTTATCAAGGTATCCAAATACCCCGAATGGGTTGCTAAAGTGGTACCGGTTCCTAAGAAAGATGGTAGGGTAAGAATGTGTGTCGACTATAGAGATCTAAATAAGGCAAGTCCAAAGGACGATTTCCCTTTACCACACATTGATATTCTGGTAGATAATACGGCTAATCACGTGCTTCTCTCATTTATAGATGGGTACGCAGGTTATAACCAGATCCTCATGGCTGAAGAAGATATGAAAAAAAACACTTTTATAACACCTTAGGGCACTTACTGTTACATGATGATGACATTCGGGTTGAAAAACGCGGGTGCCACTTACCAAAGAGCAGCGATTGCTTTACTCCATGACATGATGCATAAAGAGGTTAAAGTATATGTGGACGATATGATTGTAAAATCAAAAGATCGTCCAGGACACCAAGTAGCCTTGAGAAAATTCTTCGAAAGGTTAAGAAAATACAACATGAGGCTAAACCCAGCCAAGTATGCTTTCGGAGTCACCTCAGGAAAACTCTTAAACTATGTCATTAGCTATAGAGGAATAGAAATAGACCCAACCAAGATCAAGGCAATCATGTCAATGCCACCACTCAAAACCGAGAAACAGATTCGAGGATTTATTGGCCGATTGCAATACATAAGTAGGCTCATATCCAAACTCACCACGATATGTGAACCAATATTCAAGAAGCTCAAAAAGAACTTTCTAGTAATATGGGATGAAGAATGTCAAAAAGCCTTTGATAAGATTAAAGCCCACCTCGCTAATCCTCCTGTATTAGCACCTGCACTCCCAAGAATCCTTCTTCGCCTATACCTCACAGTTACCAAAGAAACAATGGGAGCCATGCTCGCATAAGAAGTCGAAGGCAAGGAGAACGCCATCTACTACCTGAGTAAGAAGATGCTCGAGTATGAAGTACGCTACACACCTCTCGAAAAGTTGTGCCTCACACTTGTGTGGGCCACGACCAAGCTAAGGCACTACATGCTTGTCCATACGGTGTATGTAATATCACGAATGGATCCCCTTAAGTACCTTTTTGAGAAATCCACACTCAACGGGCGAATATCTAGATGGATAATCAACCTAGCCCACTTTGATGTAAGGATTATGCCTCAAAAAGCCATTAAAGGATCGGTGGTTTCAGATTTCTCAGCAGATTTTCCGATCGAAGACTCAACACCAATGCATGAAAAGAACTTCCCGGATGAAGACTTAATGCTCACAGAAGATGATACTTGGACATTATACTTCGATGGGGCATCTAACCAGAAAGGATGTGGTGTAGGTGTCTTATTATTATCACCCAAAGAGGACACATGTCCCAATCTTAATCAAGTTAGACTTCGACGTTACCAATAATGTTGCGGAATTTGAAGCATGTGTGGTAGGCCACGAAACTGCTTTGGCATTGGGAGTAAAGAAACTTCGAATATTTTGGAGATTCTTCCTTTATCATTAACCAAATCTCCAAAAGATGGAAAGTAAGAAGTGAAAGCTTGGCTCCTTACCAAATATATCTAGAAACTTTTATTGATCAACTCGAGAAAGTAGAGTACACCTACTTACCGAGAGAAGAGAATCAGTTCGCTGATGCCTTGGCAAGACTAGCCTCAATGGTTAGAATTCCTAAGGAAATTGAACAAATGCCTTTGACAATAGAGAAAAGGCATAAACCAGCTCATATTCAAGCTATCAAAGATGAGGAAGTAGTCCAAGAAGAGGAAGAGGAAGAACCTTGGTATACCGACATCCTCAATTATGTCACAAAAGGGGAATACCCACCTCATGCTGGAAAAAGAGCTAAACGCGCTCTAAGGCTTTTGGCTTCCCAATTAGTGCTCATAAATGACAAGTTGCATAAAAGGGTACCTAAAGGCAAAGCTCTCCTATGCGTAGGGAAGAAAGAAGCCCAAAGGGAAATGAGGATAATCCATGAAGGAGTATGTGGAACTCATATGAATGGCAAAATGTTAGTCCAAAAGATAATGCGACAAGGATATTATTGGACTACCATGAATAGGGACTGTCACCAATATGTGAAAAGGTGTCCCAAATGCCAAATATACGCTAACTTACAACATGTTCCACCATCCTTACTTTACACCTACACATCTCCATGGCCATTCTCAATATGGGGAATAGATATCATTGGAAAAATAACCCCTCATGGAACAGGAGGCCATGAGTACATCCTTGTTGCAATAGACTACTTTACAAAATGGGTCGAAGCAGCCTCATATGCGAAACTTACTGCCTAACATGTAGCACTCTTTATCGAAAGAAACATCATATGTCGATATGGAGTCCCACATGAGATGATAAGTGACCATGGAACTCACTTTCAAGCTAAATGCGAGGAATTGCTTCAAAAGTATGGCATTCAACACCATCACTCTTCCCCATAAAGACCTCAAGCAAATGGTGCAGTAGAAGCAGCTAATAAAAACTTAAAAGTTATCATTGAAAAGATGACTGAAAACTACAAGGTGGCCTGACAAACTCCACTTTGCTCTTTGGGGTTATCGCACGTCAATCCGATCATCCACAAGAAATACGCCATTTTCCTTGGTTTATGGAATGGATGTCGTACAACCTGTAGAATTGGAAATACCTTCCTTATGCATTGAATTGGAAAGTAAACTCGATGAGGTTGAATGGACAAGGGCATGATATGAAGAGTTAATTCTACTCGATGAAAAACGACTGGAAGCTCTACATCATACTCATGCTACCAAACCCGCATGGCTAGACACTTTAATAAGAAGGTCAAGACAAGAAACATTAAAGTAGGAGACTTGGTGTTAAAAGCATTAAGGAAAAATGTTCTAGACCCAAGAGGCAAATTTAGGCCTAATTGGTCTGGACCATACATTGTAAAAATTATCCTACCAGGAGGTGCCACAAAACAAACTGATATGGATGGTAATGAATTCTCAAATATGAAAAATCTTGACCAACTTAAGAAATTCTACCCATGATTACTTGAGTTCTATACTCAAAAGAGCTACGTTCGGCCTGAAACCTTAACAAGGATACGTAGGCAACCCTTTACGGGGCACGACCGCTTAAAATTTTGTAAACATCGCACTCCCGCATCAACACGCTGAGTTAGCGTCAACGTCGCATCAAAAACGAGACCAACCGCCGCGTTAGTCCTATCGCGCCGCGTTGAGATCAAATTTTCAGTGACGAATTACTGCTATTAATCTGGGCAAATTTCGGTCAATTTTGGGATATTTCGACTTTTGTACTCGAATCGTTTTTTGAAATTGTTCAAATTGTTTTCATTGCTTTAATAAAACAAAGAACTTAAAATAAAGTTGATTTAATTAAAAAGCTTAAAATTGCATTAATAAATAAAAATTACATTATTGATGGAAATAAATAAAGCTTAAAAATAAAATTGACTTAAAATTAAAATTACAATTGTCTAATAAGTGTAAAGCAATGCAATGCTCTACTCTGCCTTCTCCTTTCTAGCCCTTTTCCAATTCTTCTCTGCTTCTTCCTTACCATCTAAATCTTTCATCAACAGGGACCCTTTAGAGGATCTAACTGCTACTTTGGTAGAAATAGTCTCCCCTGGCACAAACACCCCAACTTTCTTTTCAATCCACACCTTTTTGTTGGTAAAGTCAGTCTTTCTTTTCTCCTTGCCCTTAGCAATACTCTTTTTCTTAGGCATAACAGGAGTCTTGAATTCAACTTTTAAACCCAGACGGTCTTTGGCAGGGATTATCTTGTCACCTAGATGGTCTTTAATATGTGTCTTCTCTGCACTTGCACTTTGAGCTTTACCTTTGTCCTTCTGGGATCTGCCAAGCAACCATTGTTTCATTTCTCTAGACAAAGGAGGAATCACTCGATTAAAGACAACTTCCCAAAAGGGACGAGCATACCAATAATCATAAAAACGCTCAATGTCATGCGACACAGGATGCTCGTAGGGTCTACGAAGATCCCCAGAAGGGATAGTTTGTGCAAGACCATATTGTCTTTTTACCCTGCAAGGGAAATAAAAGGTCATCTTTGACAAGCTCGGGATACGGCAGGCAGGTTGAGCATTGGTCCCAACCATCTTCTCAATTTTCCACCAAGGGATGACCCACTTGACAGAGAAGTCGCGAGCCTCAAAGATTTTACTCCACTCCCGGCGACCTATCTTACAAGGCAATTAGGAGTGTATTTTTCAATATTGTTAGGAGGACTTATTAACCCAAGTCTCTCCATTAGCCAAACTTGCATAAATAATATAGAATTATTATTATTGCTACAAAATTGTATTTTTAATTTATATAATTAAAAGTATTAATTTTCTACCTGTAATAAAATTGGAGATCCTCGAAGCGTAGCTTTGGGGTCTTTTTTCAATTCATCCAAGCTAAGCATTGTTTCACCAACAATTAATGGCATGGGATTCCTCCCGGCATCTATTTGCTCCATGACACATGCTAAGATAGCTTGACCCATATGCGTACTACCATTGGTGAGCAAATATTGGCTAATCATACAGAAAAGGAAGGCTCTTCTCTTATAAACATGGAAAGACTCCGACTTTGGTCTTTTAAAATAAAAAGATGCAAAAATTTTAAGATCAACCTCGGTGCCATCAACTATGACTTTTAAATCATTGCCTTTAAGGTTGAAAAATCGCTCAAAATCCTTATAGTAGTACTCACATATTGTGGGAATCACTGCTAAATCTAAAGAAGGGAAACCAAGAATCGCACCAAATTCCTCCAGCACAGGGCTAATCTCATCATTGACAAATCTAAAAGAATGGGTATTGGAAATCCCAATGTTCTATGGCAGCATGGATAAAGTCAATATCAAGATCTACCCCTTTTATGCCAAATAAACACCCCCATGTGGAAAAAGTCAAGCTCTTTTCTCTCCTTAGTTGTTAAAGACCGACACCACTCATGGGTTGTTTCACAAAAATTCCTAGTCATTACCACTTGATTGGGAACTCAAAAATCTAAATTGCTATTTGCTCGAAATTATGTTGGAACCGGCGTATTTGGGGGCTTTTTATAGATAGATCGACGCAAAACCGAATTCTACACGAATTCGAAGAAATCAAGACCATCGCGCCGCGACAGGCGTATCGTGCTGCGATAAAATTCTAGGGCCAATGCTGCAACGCGTTATTTGGAGCATGTTAATTCAACTTTGACTCGGATTTGTACTTTGATTTTTCGGGGAAAATTTAAATTTTGAAAATTTATCCAACTCTATTTTGTAAATACAAATCCTCAAACAATTATGATTTGGAAAAAAAAATTTATATTAAGTTTAAATTATTTTAAGCTTATTTTAATTAACTCCATTTTATTTTTTTCATTTTTTCTTTTTGGAGGAGAAAGTCGGATACCCTCCAATGATAATAAAAATGACGGAAATTTTGCGCAAATTTGTCACAAATTTCACACACTAACATGCACATAATAAAATGTAAAAATAAAATTTACATAGTAAGTCTAGTGTATATATATACATCACGTCTAACTAAGCAAAGTCCTATATAGCCAAAAATACATAAATAAAAATGCACAGGTACAAAGTTATGGCGCCGGAGGATAGATACTGTAGACACCTAAAAATGTCTCCCCAAAACCAAACCCGATGATGAACAACCATTCACCGCCATTATTGGTGAGGTCAAGTATTTAATCTTTGGAGTGCTTAAATCTATATTCAATCCCAATAAATTTCATAAACCAACTCAATTCTTAGCCCATTTTACTAAACCATAACTTACTTTCCACTTTTCGTGTCCACATCACAAAACCGAGAGAAACTGATTTTATGGCCCTATAATTTTGATCCAATTATTATTTAGTTGGATAGGCCTTAAAATAAGCTTTTCAACGGCATAATATAAGCCCAATTTCGATTTAAAACGAAGAAGATATGAGCAAAACACTAAACTCGGCCCAAAACCGACACCCTTTCACTAAAACGGCCATATATTAAAATATACAAATGATTTTGACCTGATTACAATTGGGTTGGAAAGTAGACTTAATAATCTTTCCATCTATATATTGTACGCCTTATTTCGAGTTACGGATCAAAAGTTATCATAGTTTTCAAAACGCGTAAAAAATTGGAATTACCACGCAACAGCTTAAGCACCGCGTCACGGTACAAGATGACGTGTCACGGTGCCTTGTACCATGACACGATACTCTTCACCGTGTCATGGTGCTTTCCCGTGTCTATTCTGCGTTTTTTCTCACGCGTTAAAATGAATTTGGACGCATTTTTGGCAGAAATGTACACCGCGACATGGTGTGCTATACCGTGCCACAGTGGACAACATCGTGTCGCGGTGCCCAATTAGGGTTTTTCTGCCGCTCTTATTTCTTCTAGGGTTTCGTGGAATCCCCTGTTCATTTCCTGTATAAATACCCTCCTCATTTCTGCAGTTTGGGGCACCAAATCATTCTCTCTTCCTCTCTTATACATCAAAACCTTCTCTCTTCTAGCCTTCCTTTTTCTTCCACCATACATCCCTTAAGCACTTCAAGGAGTTCATACTTGACCCGAGGTTTCGTCCTTAAACCAAGGCGTGAAAGGTATAATTAACTGAGTGTTTGAACCAAATCAACTCTACTTTTAATTTAATTTAATTTCAATTTTATTTATATTTTTATTGAAGTTACTAACAATTTATTCATGATATAGCAATTTAAAGGAGCGCGCAAAATATAAGTAATTAAAATTTAATTACTTATTTTATTTTAATATTGCTAATATCATGATTAGGTTTATTATCATTTGATTTGACTAATGATATTATGGTTAAGTTGCTTCCAATATTAATGTTTATTCTATTGTTATTATGATCACCATATTGCATGTTAAAGGGAATATGTAATTGAAAATCACGCCTAATAAGAAAATTTGGACAACCGGTTTAGGTTTTTTTTTTAGTCTTGTTGTTTAATCAAGTGATCACAAATATTTTAGAATTAGGTGTTGCATTAATATTCAACCAATTTAGCCTAATAATAGTTTGGAACGGATTGAATATTTTGTTTGTATGCCTTTGAGATCGCAGGAATACTTTTCACAATAAGAATCGAGTATAGGCCAATACGGGCGAAAATGACTCCATGACTCACTTCGTATCATCATCCCCAATCCTCCTTTTGTGGTTCTGAACCATATGGAGTTAGTAATCTCATGGATTATGAATGGGGTGTAACCTTCACGGGTCAATCGTTGTTGCCTTTCGTTATCCGATCCCTTTATCGTGGAGAAAGAGAAGTGAGAAAGAGAAGAGTAACAAGTTGGGTGACTTGTTGCTTGGGGCTTTGGGTTTGTTGAGGAACTCAAAGTTAGAGCCTTTAGTTTGTAATAGGCCTTTTGGCCCTATTCTAGTGAAGATTCTTTTCCTAAAATCCCAAATGGTCGTGGTTTTTCTCCTTGTTTAGGGCCAAGGAGTTATCCACGTAAAATCTCTTTTGCACTTTCAGTTCCTTTAGCTTACTTGTTTTCATTTCTGGAAAAAGTTTGACGAATCTGTCATACTACAATTCAACCATCCCTTCTTGTAGTATTCATTGAAACAACATCCTCTCTCATTGTTCCATCTTGCTTAGGGTTTTTTACTCAAACTTTCTGATTTTGAGCATTTGAATTATACCAACTCAATTAATTATTTGGAATTATTCTTGCTAATCTGTTTTTAACATTCGTGATACCGTTTAGGTGGTTTCGAGAAGGTGGTGATGAGAATGGTAGTGGAGGCGGTGATGGTGGGAAATGTTACAGTCGTGCGCACATGGCGAGATTCCACATAAGGGATTGAGAATGAGGTTATTATCGAGGAATTCGGAGTTTGATGTCGACGAGTAGCTCTGTAAGTGTGGATTTTGATGCCGGAGACATGCCACCGGCAATTTATTATGATTTTTGCTGTGGTGAAAGTGTCGCCGATGGAGAGGGTAACAATATTGCGGCAAAAAGTTTGGGGGGGGGGGAGAGGCTGACTTGGGTGGAGGGTTTGAGTGTTTTTTTTTTCTTTTTTTTTTAACTTTATTTTGTTAATTTAAAAAGGAAAATTTAAGGAAAATAAAAAAAGTGACCGGTGTTCAGTTCATAGGTCAGCTTGGTTTAATATGAGAAAAAAAAAATAATACAAACCTGTGTTTATTTTGGAAAGATTTAAAGGTTGGTCTATTTTGGGAGAAGGATGACACATGACAATACCATGTTACCCATTGAGTTTTAATAATATTATAGATAGGGGTGTTCAGAAATCGGTCTGGACCGGAAAAAATGGACCAGACTGACCTCGGACCGGATCAAATTTAATTCGGTCCGGTCTTCGGATTGAGAAATTCATTTTTTCGGTCTTCGGTCTGATCCAATCCAAAACCCTATAAAAACCGATTTTGGACTAGACCGATTTTTTACTTTAAAATATGCATAAAACCTTCAATAATGATCAAAATTAAATTATCTTTAATATGCCTAGAAAAAAAAATTAATTTTATGAGCTTTTTATACTAATAATGCATAAAAAGACGTTATAATATTGTTTTTCCTATATTTTTTTTTAGTTTTTCATAAAAAAAAAAAATTAGTTTTCCATAAAAAAAAATTAGATTTTTTCTTAATAAATCCTAAAAGCGGTCCGGTCCGGGTTTTGGACCGATTTTTTCGGTCTGTTTCGGGTTCGGCCCGAGCTTAATCGGTCCGATTTTTAGTTCTTGAAATTCTAATTTTCGGTTTTCGGTCTGGTCCGAATCGGTCCGGTCTTGGACCAATGAACAACCCTAATAAGATTACAGATTATCTCTATCTCTCTCCTATCACAAGCTCCTTTTTTATTTTTTCTATCTATCTATCTATCTCTACTCCAAAAATTGCTTATGGGTCTGCAATTACAAAAGTGATGCAATTTAATAAAGGAAAATGATAAACATAGCCCTAAGGGCTATGTATAATGAGCTAAAAAAGGAAATATTAAGGTTAAATTTACATTAATCACATTGATTTACGCGTAATTTTGTCATAAATTTTTAACTTAATTCCATTTTGAAAAGTATACTTAATGCTTATATATAATCTTAAGGGCTATATATATCATTACCCTTAAATAAAAACGGAGGAGGTATTTAAAACAACACATTACCACACGTTTACACGTGATACCTCCTTTTCCTAAATGAAGTCCTTTCCGGCTTTCCCTCAAAACAGGTTAAAAAAAACAAAATCCAACACTTCGTATTCCTGCTACTCTGCTATCACACACAAATTACTTTCACACACAAAATTACAACCAAGCTTTTTGCGCAACAATGGAGGAAAAAGCAGCAGCACCAGGAGTTAAAGAGAGAGAAAAAATGGAGGAACAATGGAGATTATATGAAGCATTCAACGAACTTCATGGTTTAGCACAAGAATTCTCAACCCCATTTGAAGCTCCTGCAATTCTTGTTGTGGGTCATCAAACTGATGGAAAGAGTGCTTTGGTTGAAGCTTTAATGGGGTTTCAATTTAATCATGTTGGTGGTGGGACCAAAACTCGAAGACCCATTACTCTTCACATGAAGTATAACCCTGATTGTGAATCCCCTCTTTGTTTTCTTGTCAATGATTCTGATTCTGCTGTTGTTGATCAGAAGTCTCTTGAAGCGATTCAGGTTTATTTTGGTTGTTCATTGATTTATAATTTTGTAATGTGTTGGAATTTTGAACGGAGGTGTTTTATTGTTTATATTTTGATGAGGGTTTGTTTGTGATTTGATTTTAGTGGTGGCAATTTGGGTAAGTGGGTCGTGATTGTGTTTGGTTTCGTGTCGTTTTCGGGTTGTTTAATGAATTATATCATAATTTTGAACATGGAACTGGGTGTTTGCATTTTTTAGGAGGGTTTGTGGATGGATGAGTTTAGTGCATGTGTTACTCATTTGGGTTTTTATTGCCTTTTGTAATGCAGTGAATTTTATGTTGTCATATTTTCAGGTAGTTATAATGTCCTAACTGATTCTTATTTGTGATTGTATATGAGTTGCTTTAGTTTGGGGAGCATAATGAGAAGTTGCTTTGCCTGAAGGCTTGTTGTGTAATGCCAAACTTTTCTGATAGTACGAATCGCTATGCTGTTGACATATGTGTGGAAGTGTTTTCTAAAAGATATTAGTTTTTTTTTGGCTTAAATATGAACAAATGCTAGTGCTGTTTGTTTTTTTTTTTTATTTTTTATTTTTTTTATTTTTTTTATTTTGAGATTTCAATCTTAGTAAATGCAATATAGTTTTTGTCAAAATTTATTTTGCTTGCTACCTGAAAGCTGCATTAACTTTTCTTCATTTGTTTTGTATTTCTTTCATGAAACAATTTACGGAGTATTTTTTTTTGTAATATTTTGTCCTTCTGAAGAGTTTATAATTGTTTACCATGTTGTTTTCATTTCATATGTGAGCTAGTGAAGAATATATCTGGCTTTGACACATGTCAATCTTCACTCATGCGAGACACACCATTACCCATTTCAGTTCATGCTTCATGATAGATTTTGGGGGGAATGGTATCGTGCTAATTGAAAGTATTGATATTGTTACAATGACGGGGATTAACTACTCTTGGTTGCTGTATCCTGCTTGTATATGATTGGGTTAAATCAACAGGACCCGGTTTAAGTTGTCTGTTTTCCAAAAGAAGCTGTGGGATTGTGCGACTGTAAGAGTCACTGCGAAATTGAATTGCTGTTTCTATGATTTATTTTAGTTGTTACATACTTATATATGGCTGGCGACTGCCGACTAGAGTAGCAATTGTTGCCCTGCATCTCAGACTGTAGGATCCTGGTTTGAGGTTTTGACATGTTGGTGATATGAGTAGTTCAATTATTTTTACTTTTGCAGGCATTCATTGAAGCGGAGAACATGAGGCTGGAGAGTGAGCCATGCCAGTTCTCATCTAAGGAAATAATCATTAAAGTAGAATATAAGTACTGTCCGAACCTCACCATTATAGATACTCCAGGTCTCATTGCTCCAGCTCCAGCTCGAAAGATTCATTTGTTGCAGGTCCATCATCTGGCCAATAAGAGTTAGATCTCTGTATTTTCTTCAAATTGACTGGTGATGATGATCTTTGACAGGCTCAAGCTGCAGCTGTTGAGTCACTGGTTCGGGCTAAAATGCAGCACAAGGAGTACATAATATTATGCCTCGAAGACTGTAGTGATTGGAGCATTGCGACTACGAGAAGGGTAGTAATGCAAGTATGTATTAGAGGTGTTTTTTTTTTCTTGATAACTATTATTCATTTCTTAGCAAGATCTTGCTAATAGATATCTTTCTACCTTCGAGTCTTGAAGAATATTAGTGCAATGTTAAACTGCTTGTGCACTGATAGGGTTTTACATCATCTATGCGAAGTACTTTACCATAATTATTGATTCTGTACTGAATAATATTCTTTGATGATTAAATGCATACAGGTTGATTCAGAGCTTTCAAGGACTGTAATTGTATCAACAAAGCTTGATACAAAAATACCACAATTTGCACGTGCTTCTGATGTTGAAGTTTTCCTCTCTCCACCAGCTTGTACCCTAGATGGTTTCATATTGGGTGACTCTCCATTTTTCACATCAGTACCTTCTGGGAGAGTGGGTTCATCCCCTGATTCTGTTTACAGATCAAATGATGAGTTTAAAAAGGTTATTATTATTATATTGTTATTTTTATTGTTCCTATTACTGTTTGTTATTGTTATTATATTATTATTAATATTATTGTCTTTTTTTTTTTTTTTTTTTTTTTTTTTTTTTTTTTTTTTTAATTTTTTGTAAAACTTTTTCAGAATGTCTGCAAATAATTTGATTTTTCTATCATTGCCTGTTGTGATATGTACAACTAAAAATGATTTTTCCCCATCCAATGATCCTGCCCTGGCACTTCTAAAGTTCTCACCTGCCAACATATAATGTTTTGTCCTCACATCAGTGATCACTTCTCAAGCTGGTTTGATTTGGAGTTTCATATTTAGTAGTGTGCTGTTTAAGTAGGTCCAGAAAATTGTTTCATGTACATTAAATATTTTTATTTATTAAATCTATTTACATAAAAATCTGGTTTTTAATAGTTGACATTTAATTCTATACTTGTAAGAGCAACTCCAATGGTTATAGGTAGAGACTTGCTTGCAATTTCCAAAAGTCTCTAGCTATTAGCTTGACCATTGGAGCTAAAAAATACAATTAGGTTGGTCAAGCAAATTAGCTTTGCCAAGCTAATTTGCTTGAGAAAAAAGTTTCTAAAATTTTAGAGATTAATATACTAATATAATTAAACTTTTAAAGATAATTGAGAAAGTTAAGCTCATTTAAATAGCAAGTCATTAGCTAACCATTGGGGCACAAAATAGCTACACAAAAAATTAGCTTAAAATCCTATGTGGCATGGCAAGCTTATTTGAGAATTAGCTTACCATTGGAGATGCTCTAAGTGTTTTGTATGAGCTATCCTTTATTAGGTTCCTAATTTGCCATTCATATTTTGAATGGTCCATGTGCCTGGCCATGTTCTTGAACCAGCCAGGGTGCTTAACAAATTTCTTAGATTGTTCCACTGATTATGGAGTGCCGGAGTGGCGATGCATTCTTTTTAATAGCTCTGCTCACCTAATTTCAATGATTTTCTTACTAAACTGCACAGGCTATTAGCTTGAGAGAGGTGGAAGATATTTCTTGTTTGGAGGAGAAACTAGGAAGGACACTGTCAAAGCAAGAAAGGAGCAGAATAGGCATAAGTAGCTTGAGACTGTTTTTAGAAGAGTTGCTACAGAAGAGGTTAGTGATTTTATTGTTTAAACTCTAATCATATTATAACTTTTAATCTTATCATCTGGTGTCTGACATTAATCTGTATACAGGTACATAAATAGTGTTCCGTTGATTATTCCACTTCTTGAGAAAGAGCATCGAAATGCAACACGGCATTTGAATGAAATTGATGAAGAATTCAGGTTAGCAGTCAATACACGTCTTGTCATTACTTGTGCCTTGAGCAGTGATCTTAGGAAATTCATTTACTGGAAATCAGGAGTTGTTGTGCCTTCTATTGGTGTTTAACCATCTTCAAGTGGTATAAAACTTCTGCTATTATTAAATTTTAAATTCCACTACAGCTCCCTTAACTAGTTTGATTTTTCTGAAGTTGCAACAAATTGTGTATCTGATTGGATAAATGTTTGTTTGTTATGTAATAGTGTTTTATTTTCCAATCTAATACATGTGCAAAGCTGTGACATGACCACACGTCAACTATAGTAGACCCCCTTTGGCATAATAGCTACACCTTTCTCCTTTTTCCATAAAGTGAAGGGAAGAGTGCAGTATGATAATTTACTAAGCATGGTCCATTAGCAATTTCCTAGTGCCTCAAGTTTCATATGAGGCTCCTGTGGAGGACAAGGTGAGAAGTATGTCTTAAAGTCATCATTGCTGTGTTATTGTTATCTAACCACATTTAAACTTAGAGTTTGGATGAGACCTGTGCTGGTGGAATTGTTTGTCTTTTCCTCACAGGAAAGATCCACCAGAGTCTTAAATTCTCAGAGTCTCAGCTATTTGTCATGAACCTAATACATAATACAGAGTACTGCTATTTTGTGTTGTTTTGATGAACTACTATATGAATATAGCCTTTTAGGTGGGAAGACTGACAAAGTGGTAGGTTATTGATGGCTGCATGATGCACCCTTCCTCTTATTTCTGAGCTTGGAGGACTGACAGTTCTCTGCATAGGGGCAGCTCGAGGCTAGACTTGAGCACACCTACAGAGCCCATAAAATGTAACGGAAACAATGCTCAACAAGGGCCGTGGTTTGATTACTTATGCAAGAAGGAGGAAGCGAGGTCAGCAAATGGGAATGGGAATGACAGAGAATGAGACAAGAGGGCAGCCACCAAATCAGTGAGCAGCCCCTCTCCTCATGACAGCTGCCATAATATTTTGTCTTCTTTCTCTTTCAAGGGTGATCATGTATATATAACAAAGGGAGGGTAGGAATGTGCTAGCTAGGCAGATATTAGTAATCACTAGAGCTAGAGATTAGTGCCCTAAAGGTACTAGGTTGGAGAGTAGTGGCCTCAAGCCACCCTTGTGTTCATTTCTTCAATTTCCATTAATCAAAAGCTGCCTATTTTCCTCAAAGGTCTCAACTTTATTGGTCCTGCGCCTGCCGGTACCGGAAACCACCACTCCGTACTCTGCTTTCAAAAAAAAAAAAAAAAGAGAAAACATGGTGACCTCTGCAACTCAGAGATGTGATAATTTGGATGCGCAAATGGCCGATGGCCGGAGTACAGGCTCGGCTGGAGGCAATGGAAGCGGCGATGAAAACACAAGAAGAAACACTCAAGAAGTCCTTGGGTGAGGCCAGTCAAAAGCTCGATAATCAGTTCGAGCTGCTACGACAACAACAAGAAGCTCAGACGGCGGCTAACGCCACTAATCAAGCCCAGTTCTTCGAAGAGCTGCGGAACTTGGTTAACCAGAGGAACACTGAACAAGGGCCAGGCGCCAGGAAACCGCAACGGAAACGATCAGAACGGCGGGTATGACTACCGTTGGAAGCCGAGGAAGCTAGATATGCCCCTGTTCGAAGGAACGAACCCTGATGGATGGATACTCAAGGGAGAGAAGTATTTCCTCCATTACCACCTCACGGAGGAACAATAGCTTCAAGCGGCGGTCTCCAATGGGAGAATAGGAGGAGACCGATTCCTAACTGGGAAAGCATGAAAGTTCGAATCTTGCGACAATTCCGACCAACCCACGCCGGAAGCCTTCATGAGCAGTGGCTGGCCGTTAGCCAGGAAACCACCGTACTCGAATATCGCAAGAAATTTATCGAGTTCTCAGCACCATTGGAGGATGTCCCTGAAACCATTATGATGGGCCATTTTATAAATGGGCTCAAGGCTGACGTGAGGCTCATGAACCCGTTCAACCTAGAACAGGCCATGGAAATCGCGGGTCGGGTCGAAGAAAGAAATCGGGTCGGCGGGTTAAGAAAACCACCCGGATATTACGGGTCGGGTAAATCTCTTGCCAGCACATCCGGATCATCTGGATCCAAGGCCTCAGTCGGGTCGAGTCTTATTAACACATTTGGGACTCCAAATCAACAGGCCACGACATTCAAGGGGTGGCCAAAAGCACCTGGAACCACCATCGAGTCGCAGGCCTCCGTCAACTTTTCCAGATCTACCATTAGCTCGACGGCGAAACCCGGTGAGCCACGACGGCTGACCGACTTTGAACACCAAGAGCGCAAAGCGAAAGGGCTTTGCTTCCGGTGCGACGAGCAATGGAGTGTGGGTCACCGCTGCCAGAGGGTTGAGTGTGCTGCTGCTAGGAGGAGAAGAGGATCCCGGAGATGGGCCGTCCAAACCGCCGCCGCTCGATTCCACTGACGAGGATGTGGCGGTTGAGGCGTCGTTTTGTTCAGTGGTGGGGTTATCTAACCCACGAACAATGAAATTGGAGGGGAAAGTAGGGCCGAAACCAGTGGTGATTTTGGTAGACCCCGGGGCTACCCATTATTTTATATCCGACGTCCTAGTGGCAGAGGTGGGTGTTCCGGTGGACAGCGACCGGAAATTTGGGGTATCGCTGGGAAACGGTGACGTGATTTGGGGTAAGGGAAGATGTAAGGGAGTGAGAGTGTTTTTAGGTGGATTTGTGGTGGTAGATAATTTTCTACCACTGAAATTGGGCAGTGCTGATCTTATCTTGGGTATTGAGTGGTTGGAGAAGCTCGGGTCAGTCACGCACAATTGGAAAACGCACTTAATGAGTTTTATGGTGGGAGATCGGAGGGTAACCTTGGTGGGGAACCTGGAACGCTCAAAAGTGTCGCTCTAAGGCCATGATGAGAACCCTGAGACACGAGGGAGGAGGTTTATGGGTGGAAATAAACCAAATAGTGTTGAATGTAAGTGAGGGAAAGGGGGAAATTCTAGTGGTAGATCTACTTGGAGGACATTATGGGGGAATTTCGTGAAGTGTTCGCTGACCCTAAGGGGCTGCCACCCAAGAGGGGTCATGAACATGCGATTATGTTGAAAGAGGGGAGTAACCCGGTGAGCGTTAGACCTTACCGGTACCCCCAATTTCAAAAGGACGAAATTGAACGGATGATTAGGGAGATGTTGGCGGCCGGAATCATCAAGCCATCGGTGAGCCCTTTTTCAAGCCCGGTTTTGTTGGTTAGGAAGGACGGTTCATGGCGTTTTTGCGTGGATTACCGTGCCTTGAACCGAGAAACAATCCCCGATAAGTATCCCATTCCCATCATAGATGAGCTCTTAGATGAGCTTCATGGGGCGGCCATCTTCTCTAAGCTTGACCTCAAATCGGGTTACCACCAAATTCTAGTGAGGGAGGAGGACACACACAAAACGACCTTCCGAACCCATGAGGGTCACTACGAATTTTTAGTATTGCCCTTTGGGCTCACCAACGCACCCACCACCTTTCAAGCCTTGATGAATGAAGTATTTAGACCCTACTTGAGAAAGTTTGTGTTAGTCTTCTTCGATGACATCTTGATGTATAGCCCCAACAAGGAGAGTCACCGGGAGCACATGAGAATAGTGTTGGTGTTGCTCAAGGAGCATAGTTTGGTGGTGAATTTTTAGAAGTGTGAGTTTGGGCAGCCGCAAGTGGCTTATTTGGGTCACGTGGTGTCCCAAAGTGGGGTAGCCGTGGACATGGAAAAAGTCAAGGCTATGGTAGAGTGGCCTACTCCTTAAAATTTGAAGGAGTTGCGAGGTTTCTTGGGGCTAACCGGGTACTACCGCAAGTTCATCAAAGGGTATGCCCAATTAGCTAGACCCTTGACCGATCAATTGAAAAGGGATAAATTTGGGTGGACAACCGAGGCCACCACGGCATTGGAGCAGCTCAAGGCTGCCATGGTGGGCGCTCCGGTGTTGGTAATGCCGGATTTCAGCAAGATATTCGTAGTAGAGGCCGATGCTTCGGGCTATGGATTAGGGGCGGTGTTGATGCAAGATTCAAGGCCTATAGCATTTTATAGCAAGCTCTTGGGGCCAAAATCGCAAGCAAAGGCTACTTATGAGAAGGAATTAATGGCGATTTGCCTCGCCATAGTCAAGTGGCGCCACTACTTGTTAGGCCGCCATTTTGTGGTGAGAACGGACCAACAAAGTTTGAAGTATTTGATGGAGCAAAGAGAGGTGGGAGGTGATTACCAAAAATGGTTGCGCAAGTTGTTGGGATTTGACTTTGAAATCCAATTCAAACCGGGGGCTAGTAATAGAGTAGCGGATGCACTCTCTAGGAGGGGTGGTTCGGAGTATGAATTGGCAGCCATGATCTCCATCCAAGGGATCAAGTGGGATGAGGTGGATAGAGAAGTTGGGGTGGATAACCTCTTGGGTAAAATAGCAGCAGCATTGAGGCAAGGGGAGGGGGATTATGTGGGGTACACAATTGAAGAAGGGAGGCTATTGTTCAAGGGAAGAGTGGCAATACCCAAGTCATCTACCTTAATTCCCAAACTCTTGAGGGAGTACCATGATAGTCCAATTGGAGGACACCAAGGAGAGACCAAAACTTACTTGAGAATTGCTTCGGAATGGTATTGGATGGGGATGAAGAAGGACATCAGAGAGCATGTGCAACGCTGCCCCACCTGCCAGCAAGCTAAACATTCCCAAATGCAACCCGCGGGCCTACTACAACCCCTACCCATTCCCGAAGCCATTTGGGAGGACATCTCAATGGACTTCATTGAAGGTCTTCCAAACTCTATGGGGATGAATTCTATCTTGGTCGTGGTTGATAGACTCTCCAAGTATGCACATTTTGTGGGTTTAAAACACCCCTATAGTGCTGCTACGGTGGCTGCCACTTTTGTTAAAGAAGTGGTCAAGCTTCATGGGTTCCCTAGCTCTATAGTTTCGGATCGAGATCGCATATTCATGAGTATTTTTTGGCGTGAGTTGTTTAAGCTACAAGGCACGTAACTTAAAAGAAGCACCGCATACCACCCCCAAACCGATGGCGAATCTGAAATTGTCAACAAGACCTAGAAACCTATCTAAGGTGCTTCGTGAATGGCCAGCCCAAGTCTTGGGGAAAATGGTTACATTGGGCTGAATATGCTTACAATACCGCCCACCATGAATCGATTGGGTTCACCCCTTTTCGGGTGGTCTATGGGAGGGACCCTCCGAAGTTAATTAAGGTGGGTAAAGGTCAAACACCGGTGGATAGCTTGGAGGTGTGGTTGCAAGAGAGAGATTGGGTGCTCGAAGATTTGAATATGAATTTGCTCCGTGCCCAGCAAAGGATGAAAGCCAATGCCGACTTAAAGAGAAGAGAAGAGGAGTTTCAAGTGGGGGATTATGTCTATTTAAAGCTCCAGCCTTATAGACAAAAATCTCTTGCGAAGAGGCCTAATGAGAAGCTTTCTCCGCGGTTTTATGGGCCCTTCTTGGTGGTGCAACGCGTGGGAAAGGTGGCCTACCAGTTGGACCTGCCAGATTCGTGTCGAGTGCACCCTGTCTTCCATGTTTCACAGCTGAAACGTGCACTAGGCAGCCAGGTGGTCAGCCCCACCATACCCACCCAGTTGACAGAAGAACTGGAGTTGCAAGCAGAACCTGAGCAAGTGCTTGATGTCAGGAAATCCAGCAGCTCTCCCACGGAATTGGAGGTGCTGATCAAATGGGAGGGCTTACCCACACTTGAGGCCACATGGGAAGAAGCTTCACTCATCAACGAGCGTTTTCCTTCTTTTCACCTTGAGGACAAGGTGAGTCTTCTAGGGGGAGGGAATGTAACGGACACAATGCTCAACAAGGGCCGTGGTTTGATTACTTATGCAAGAAGGAGGAAGCGAGGTCAGCAAATGGGAATGACAGAGAACGAGACAAGAGGGCAGCCACCAAATCAGTGAGCAGCCCCTCTCCTCATGACAGCTGCCATAATATTTTGTCTTCTTTCTCTTTCAAGGGTGATCATGTATATATAACAAAGGGAGGGTAGGAATGTGCTAGCTAGGCAGATATTAGTAATCACTAGAGCTAGAGATTAGTGCCCTAAAGGTACTAGGTTGGAGAGTAGTGGCCTCAAGCCACCCTTGTGTTCATTTCTTCAATTTCCATTAATCAAAAGCTGCCTATTTTCCTCAAAGGTCTCAACTTTATTGCTTACTAATCCATATTACAAGTTCAACTTAACAAAAGTGTTACATAAAACTTGAACTAGAATGCGAGAAAACATAGAGCTTTGAGGGTGATGCAGCTCTATTATGCTCAGTGCTCCTCTACAGCACCCTAATCTGCTATTAATGACATCCCTTTGCTCATCCTAGGAGGCTGGGACCTTCTGTTTTACTGTTCCTGTCATATTTCAATATAAATATGTGATTCTGTGCTATTTATATTCGTTTATGTACTGTAGCTGATCCAACATCTCATATTTGTTAATTCCTAATTTGATTTATTTTTTGGCAATTTGCTTGTGTGCAGTATGTTGAATGAAGTAAATTTAAAGGAGAAAGGAAGACACTTTCATGATCAGTTCCTTACTAAGGTTTTATGTTTATGCTGTTACTTAAATCTTCCCTAATTGGTTCATTATATGTATGAATACATTAACTACTCTGATCTGGACTTCTTGATTTGCAGGAGAAATGTGTAATTATGATAATTGTGTGATTAATTTTTAGTGTTATCATCATCAGTTTAAGACAAAATATTTTGTATTAATAACAATGAGCAGTATTCCATTTCCTTCCTTGTTATCAGCCTTTACCATCCTTACCTTTAGTGTTCTCAGTAATTGTTTTATTCAGGCCTTTTAGAGGTAGAATAGTAAGAAATATTGAAAGAGGAAAATTACGAAGCTCATGAATGGTGGAGGAAAGTAATGATGAAGAGTTCGTTGTTTTTAGACATTTCTCTCGGATAGTGAATAGCCCCCTTTACTGCCTGCTGGTGTATTAGATGTTGGTTCATACTTGTTGCATGTCATATATTTAACCTTATGGCTTTTAGATACAGTAAGCTTCCAGAGTCATGCTTATACAGTTCTGCCCTGCTCGAGTCATGATCTTTCCATCATTTTTTATTTGAGGCATATTTGTTGAAGCTTAAAATTAACTTGCAAATTTCAATGCTATACTTTTTCATGGTCTTGTTGCCTAATCTATTTTCACTCTTGATACCAAGTAAGTAATTCATTCCTCCTAGAGCTGTGATTTCAAACTCGATTTATCCTCTTTCTCTTGAATGTTGTAATTATATCTGGTATCTTTTAGGAATATTGTGGTCAGCGTCAGCCACATAAGAGGATGAATAATAAACTTAAGTCCTTGACATATGACATAGATTCACTAGGACTCCTCCTAAATCATTGCTGCTAATATTATTCATCAATTTTGACTATACCATTCTTTAGAGCCTGATCATATTCATGTAAAGCTATTTTTTTTACGACTATTTCTTCTTTTTCTTTGACCCAACTTCTGGGGTTTTTTTGACATGAATGTCTTCTTTACGATTTTTATCGAGGAAAGAAAATTTTGCATCTAGTTTATAAATTTTCCACTCTGCAACAATAGTGAGTATGCAGTATCTTGGCTTAATGCACGAGCAATATTTTTTTTCATTTATTTTATTAACTACTAATATTTGTGAATATTTTCTAGTTGCTGTCTGTTTTTGTGCTTTTGAAACTATTTGGGTCGAGCTTTGTCTTAAATTTTTTTAAGCCATTGTCATTCTTTCGTGTTGCTTGTCTTGTACAACCTAGATGATCCTTTCAATTATACATATTTCTTTCTCCATGCTATCTCTCTATTATTCTTCATGCTGGGAGGGTTGTTTGCAGCAACTTGTTTCATAAGTAGCATGATAGCAAATCGTCATTGCTCTAGATTGATATCAGGATCTTGAAGTAGTGCTATATATTTCTGGCAACCTTGAGCCTTACAAGGCGGTGAATATGAACCGTTGTACACATGAGAGTGTAATTATCAAAGATGCTATCAGTACAATCTTAAGAATGTAGATCAGAATGATCAACTGGAGTTGGTGAAAGTGATTCTTGTTGAAAACATGAAATGATTTAGTTGTCACATATCATCCAGTTTGATTGTTTTACATGTATGTTTTGCAGTTATCATTGCTATTGAAAGGATCCATTGTAGCCCCACCAGATAAGTTTGGTAAGTGATGTCTAAATATTATTCTTAAAGGAAAACTTATAAACCCAACAGCGACCTGTGCAAGGCATCATCTGAAGCTGCTGATTTGGTCATATTGTGCTGCTTTTAGGGGAGACACTCCAAGATGAAAGAGTGAATGGAGGTGCATTCACTGGTCCTGATGGTCTTCAATTTCCGCCAAAGTTAATACCTGTAAGTTAAAAGAAATTGCATGCCTATGATTTGGATTTGACTTTTTCATAGCTTTGCACGTTCCATGGAATTTCGAATAGTGTCACGGTTTCTGTAGATATGGTAGTTATCTGATAGTTAGAAGGCTGGAGAAAATAATAGAACTTAGTATTATTTCTTGCTGGATTGTTTTAGCTTCTAGCCTTCTATTTGCAGCTCAAGCAGCGTACTGAGGTCTGTTATTAGGTCTATTGGCAACCTTTTGCAGAGAAATGAGCTTAGGATCTGTGCGATTCATTTTAGCTTCTTCTTTGTGTTGATTGCCTTCATCCAGCTAATAAATAATTGAAGGTTTACATAGAATGCAGGAATGCGTCTCTATGGAGGTGCACAATATCATCGTGCTATGGCTGAGTTCCGATTTGTGGTAGGAGGAACTAAATGTCCCCAAATCACACGTGAAGAAATTGTTAATGCCTGTGGGGTCGAAGATATTCATGATGGAACAAACTATTCAAGGTATTTATATTTTTCTTAAATTGCAAAACTGTATTATTTAAATGCAATGTTAACTTTAATTTTGACCACTTACCTCTATTTTCTCAAACTATTTACGTTATTTACTTTCCTCCTTTAATAGAACAATCATGCCGGGAGTGCATTTCTATGATTTTATTTAAAATTGAAGTCTATGTATCTCCTCCGGTTTAAACTATGATGTTTTTCTTGGTTGTCATTTTTTTTTTTTTTTTTTTTTTGTTTTCTTCCGACGCAGGCTATGTTTAGTTCACCTTATTTTTACTTAATTTATATCACATCAGAAAAAAATTAGATCAGATCAGTAAATTAAGTTTTTACATACTTAATCAGTTTATGTGCAATTTTATATCACTAGATATTTTTAAGTTTATAAAAAAAAATTATGAAAATTTATATTAATTAAATACTCATTATTACAAACTTAACAAGACCTCACTTGATGTATTTTTTCCTAATACATTAGCGTACATTATAAGGTTAAAATTTAGTTAAATAAGACAATTAGATCAGATTAACAAAAATAAGGTGAACTAAATAGGCCCTTAGTTTGTATACTTTGTGAAGGAGCTTAGGATTGATTCATTCTTATTTAAGCAATATTTACTTTTCTTTAAATATCATACTAGATCAAAGTTAATTTTTTTGGCAAAATTTATCAAAAAGAACCTTTGTGACCTGATTTCAAATATAAATTGCAGAAAAGGACCTTTTAAAAGCCATGAACGACCAATCTCGGATTATTTTATGGAATTCTTGAGACATTATTATTGAAATATGAAATCCTTAAAGAATTTTTGTTTCGTAATTATGCAAATCAAGACAATTTGGATGATTTTAAAAAACAAAAAAGGTCCAAAAATCGCGAAAACTAGTGCAGAATTAAGGCAAGTTGTACGTGACATGCCACTACGTATCGCACCGCGGTACAAAACACCGTGTCACAATACAAGTATCGTGACACGGTACAAAGTACTGTACAACGGTATAATACACCATGGCACGACACTTATTTCCAACTCCAAAACTCAATCTTCCCTTTTTTTTTGGATTTCTTTTCCTCAAAAATTTTCGTTTCTTTCCTTTCTTCCTTTTTTCATATTTGGGGTAGTTTTTAAACTTTCCTCCCTAATTTCTTTTATTTTTGGAGGATTTAAAATTTTCCTTATTTAAATTTCTTTTTGGGGAATTTTCAATTTAACACTTTCTTCATTTTAATTCTATTTAAGGAAGCTTTAAAACTTGCTCCATTTTTTATTTCTTTTTTTCTCTTTGGGGAAGTTTTAAAACTTGCTCCATTTTTTTTCCTTTTCAGGAATATTTCAAAACCGCCCATACAATTTTATTCCATTTTTAGTGTATTTTCTTTTTCACAATTTATTCCATTTTTGGTTTATTTTCTTTTTCGGAAGAAAGTCGGTACCTTTCACTTAGGATAAAAAATTACGGAATAATTATTTGCATTGACTATACTATACAGAATTACACACAAACAATCACAGTTGCATACACTAATGCATACGATAAATGAGCTATAAATAAATAAACGTACATAATGTGAATCGAGTCAATAAAATACTTCTTCCGTTCTATTAATATTGCAACAATGGACTTTTTGCACTATTCATCACTCTTGTTTGACCATAGAATATGATTTATACGTTAAGCAAAATATAGTCATGTGGGATCTTGTTGGATTCGTCTCATAAAATAATTTCACAATATCAACTTTTTATAATTTTTACTCTTACACAATTATAGATATTTAGCATATAAAATGTGCTTTGGGATGCGTAATTTCATCCTTGTTGCAATATTAATAGAACGGAGGAAGTATACAAGTAGTCATAGTCATAATCATAGTCAAGTGTCAAGTCATCACAGTAGAAAGTGAAATCCCTCTGTAAAAAAAAAAATTGAGAATGACTCCCACGAGTTAGCAGTTATGAAATATGAGTATAAGTAATACCTCTCGGACGTTGTCTGGCTATTACGACATATCATCTGACGCTGCAACTTGACGAGATTGTACTTGCAAGCGCCAATGATGTTCTGTAGCTTCATCACGTCCTCACGAGGAAGCTATGAACAAAAATATCAAGTCGGTAACATACAACGGTAAGTAAAACAAACAGAACATCACTCGAAAAACTTACCAGATCCATAATCTTTGGATAGGAATCCTAGGCGTGTCTATGGCCCTCTAGAGCCTCCAAAAGATGCTCTTCAATCTACGTTGGGTCAAAGTTCGTCGTGGATTCCAGTGCATCAAACGATGCCTCAGCCACGGTGCATAATCCTTGGTAACTGTTGTCTCAGCAGTTTGGAGTTGATGATACACAGTTTGCAGGTTGGTTAGAGCCGACCATTGCAGTGCCTACTGCTGGAGGTGTAGAGTTGGGCATGGACGCGACTCTACGCAATCGGATGATGTAGGGGATCTCTGGTGTGTCACTTCCTCGTCTGAGTTAGGCGAACTCGGATTTCATAGCTGTTAACTCGTCGAAGTCATTATGAGATTTTTTATCAAGGGATTTCATTTTTGTACTGTGATGGCTTGGCACATGACTATGATTACTTGTACATTTTATTGACTCGATTCACATTATGTACGTTCATTAATTTATTGTTCATTTATCGCATGCATTAGTGTTTGCAAGTGTGACTATTTGTGTGTGATTGTGTATAGTCAACGCAAAAAATTTCCGTATGTTTTATCATAAGTGGAGGGTTTTGACTTTCTCCCGAAGAAGAAAAAACATAAAAAAAAAAAAAAAAAATGGAATAAAATTGTATGGACAGTTTTGAAATTTCCCTTAAAGGAAAAACAAAAAAATGGAGCAAGTTTTGAAAATTCCCCAAAGAGAAAAAAAGAAACAAAAAGTGGAGCAAGTTCTGAAACGTCCCCAAAAAGAAATAAAAATGAGGAAAGTGCTAAATTGAAAATTCCCCGGAAAGAAAAAAAAAAAAAATTAAAAGAAGGAAATTTAAAAATTCCTCATAAATAAAAGGAGGAAAGTTTAAAAACTTCCCTAAAAATTTAAAAACAGGAAGAAAGAAAAGAAATGAATTTTTTTGAGAAAAAGAAATACGAAAAAAAAAGGGAAGATTGAGTTTTTGAGTCAGAAAGAAGTGTTGTGGTGTATTGTACCGTTGTACGGTACTTTGGCAGGACCTTTTGGTAGATTCCAAGCATTAACTTCATCTTTATTATATTTACTAGTACGCGTCCTGCCTTGGTTATAAAAAGCACACCCAAAACGACTGTAGGCCTTGGGCGAAACTAGGCGGCAAGAGAAATACCTCTGAAGAGCTAAGTGAAGTGAGCTACAACATGCACAAAGAGGCATGCACGTTCAGCTGCCTTTGTCACAATAGTGCATGGTAGAATACCTTCTGCGGCCTCGAATAAGGTGAAAGATATTAGGGCCTAAAAGTTGGTATTGGGTGGTCTATATTTGTATTGGAATCTTTACAAGTGTATGCTCTACTTCTTTGATAATTATTACAAGTATGCATAAAAATAGCACATATATAGCATAAATATTAACAGCTGCACATGGTGTTGCATGTAACAGAATGAGGTTGTGTGTTCATCACGGTTTGTTTATGCTTAACCCCTTTACAGGACAGCTTGCGTGATAGCTGTTTCCAAGGCTCGTGACACTTTTGAACCTTTTCTTCATCAGGTAAATGCTAATTATGACTTAGAATGTTTCCAGTGCTGTGATGTAAAAGTTCATTTTGCCTCAAGGGAGGAGATAACTGGCAAAGCATCTGGTGTGGCTTCTTTATAAAAAAAAAAAAAAAAAAAAAAAAAAAAAAAAAGAGGGGGGGGGGGGGGGGGTGGGGGGGCTGCTTTGCATTTAAGATTTTTCCCTTTGTCCTTTAAATTTTATAAAATATTCTTATGTTAGCTAGCAATTCCAACAAATTTCTAGCAAACGATTAGTCAAATAGAGGATTAGAAAATTAAAATCTACCAAATCTATAATTCCTCAATCCAAGTAAATCTATTTCTATAATAGTATTCAATCCAGATAAGAGCGGAAATTTTCGAAGTAATGATTTATGATTAATAGGGCCCCCTTTATTTTTGTTTCTAGTAATACAGTACAATGAATTTGAGGGACTGATGCGCGAGTGAAAAGTGGAGTTAGAAAATAAGTAATGAGACTAAAAGTTGCATAAGAAAATGTTCTATATAGTTCAATAACAAGTAATGTGCCCGTCAAAAAAAAAAAAAAAATAAATAAATAAATAAATAACAGGTAATGTGTAATGGATTGATGTGTATTGTGGTGGCAGTGTGACACCTAGACACATATCAGAGTCCCCAGCATGATTTGCCGGGTTTCTATTTATTCATGTGGATCTTTTGCTTATTTTTAAAAATTTTGATTTTTTTTTTATTTATTCCTCGTTCTATCTATTGTAAACGTGTTAAAATTGATTTAGGTTTTGAGGAAAAGAGATGTCTTGATTGTTTTATGTTTATTTGATAAGAAAATAATTTTCATTGAATACCAAAAAAAAAAAAAAAAAAAAAAAAAAAAAAACAGGAAAACAAGTACACAAACTTGAGCAGTAGAACTTAACCACAAATAGAAGCAAAATGAAAACTGAACTTAGCTCACAAAACAACAGAATTGAACACCACTACCCAATGAGAGACTACATTTACCAATTATTCCCATGAGAAGTAACCAAAAAAAGGCTCCTTAGTCCTTACCATGGAAAATCATTTTATGCTTGTCAATTTTAAAGCACCACCATAATGGGGAAATGAAAAAAAAAATGTGCCACAAATCTGTATGCCATTTTGCATTATTAACTCCATAGTCCATATAATATAAATAGGATTAATCCAGTGTATCCCAACCAAATCAAATAGCCTATTCATTGCAAACAATGTAAATACAATTAGTTCCCTATCCGTGGTCTTGGTGCCCCATACATTCTGTACCCAAATAAAATCTATCACCTACTTTGGGATCTTAGCTATTGAAGAATTGAGAATATTGCGTTTCTTGATGGTGATGAAAGACAAGTAGAAGATCCTGTAAAATCAGCCATCCATAGTCTCATATCTTATCTATATGTGTCTGTTAAAGAAATAGATTAAAAATTCATAACAAGATATTAAGCTTCCCCTACACCAAATTTTGGATATTCTAGGAAACTTCATCACTCTTTCTTACCCAAAAGAAAGATTTAGGCATCTGATGTCTAGTGGACAATCTGCAAAGGGAATGCAAAAGGATATGAATCTCCGTCCTTGCAAATAATGCTTCTAATGAACAATGAGCTAAATCACTCATCTCGTGTTATTTAAATGACCACTTAGGATTTTAAGTTCGACTCCTTATGATTATAGGGAAACTATCTATTACAAGCTAACGACTCAAATCTCAAGTTCCTTAATGTGAGAACCCCAACTCTACTTGACCTACTACGCTTCCAATTCTCTCTTTCAATATAAAGCTTGCTCAAAGCCTATTAAGAGTTCACTCAAACTTTCAACCCCAAAATACAACTTTTTAGAAAGATAATTTATGTATGATAAAAAACAAATAAGATTAAGACTTATGTGGAACTGACACATAAATACTTAGATTTAAAAAGTTTTATAGGAGTAAAACAAGTCATAAACAACATTGTAGGTTGAGGAGAATTCTAGATTTTGTTTTACACAACACAAAATGTCTTTAGCCAATTCTAAATGGCCCAAGATTAATATAACGCAATGCATATTTATAGTGTAGAAGATTCCCATCTCAACAATCATAAAATAATGGAACGACCTAACATAGGAAGTATGTCTTAAATAGATAACTAGCTGTTCTATTATGAAGAAATTTTGAATTACCTTGATGTTTTAATTGACATGTCACCCCTTTGTTGTAAATTGAACTTTTAATGTCTCAACTAATAAGATGGCAAGATCAATTTGTTGTAAATTGAAACATTGTCTTGTAGGCATGAGTCCTTAAGTGGTAGCAATACATAGATATTCATAGGAGCATAAATGGGCTATTGTAAAAAATTTTATAAGACAAAATTTGGTGATTGAGCGTAAGAGTATTGATATCACAATCATATCATGTTTTATTATCAAATGATCATGGTTGATTTGCTATAGCTAATGTTATAAGGGTATGGATTGCATTATGAGCCTTTTCAACAACAACATTTAAGGGTCAAACTGCATGATGTATTGTTCATTTTTTATATTGCTAGATTAATTGTTGATTTGTTGTTGATAATTTTGTGGAGATTGTCTCATTTTTTTTTTATCGGTCATCTATATATTCGTTGTATCCTACTCCCTCCGTATTTTATTACTTGCTCCATTTTTCTTTTGCGGTCGTATTTTACTACTTGCGTCATTTCCTTTTTTGGAAACCTTTCACAATATTTTATTAATTTTTTCTTTTTTAATGGACCCCCCAACTATCATACTTTAATGTTTCCATATTCTTTCTCCTCCCAACTATCATACTTTATTCTTCCTTCATATTTTATTACTTTCTACTATTTCTCCTAAACTCCGCACATTGAGAAATGGAGTAAGTGATAAAATATGGAGGGAATATTACACTAGCATTGCTAGACTTTGTTTTTAAATAAGATTAGTTTTTGATCTCTTAGATCTCAAGGAAATTAATTTTTTTCTTGCAGTTGGGCCATAGGCTCTTGCACATTCTCAAGAGACTGCTTCCTATATGTATCTACCTTCTACAGGTATCGTCTCTTTGATGTAATTATGTAATGGTTTATGATGCTCTAGCAATTTTGTCTTGATGAGTCGTGGTTTTTTTTTTTTTTTTTTTTTTTCATTTGTAGCACCAATAGAATTAATGGAACTTCACTTTGCAGAAAGATGGTGAATATTTAAGCCGCAATGATGTATTTCTGGGTCGTGTTGATTCAGCCTTCAACAATTTTGCAGAATCAACTGAAAGATCATGCCGAGAAAAGTAAGCATCCATTTGTGTCTTAAACCCAATAATACAATATTAATGGCTAATTCTTTTTCTCTCATTTGAGATCTTTAAGACAATGGTCTAATATATTGTTTCAGACTTTCAGACATACCTTTTGTCCTCTGTTTCTTCTTCCTACTTATGCTTATCCCCTAGTTGGTAGGGCCACACTGGTTTTTTGTTTTTGTTGTTTAGTAAATTGAATTACAAAGGGAATAGATGTTGCGAAGTATATCAAGGCTGAGAACTGTGAATTAGGCGTCAATGGATATGTTTTTCTTATGTCACCTCTAGTCCTGGGAGAAAGTGTTGACACTTGATTAGGAGATTGCAACTTCGTTGCTGTTGTTCTGAGCAAAAATTAAAGAGTATCCCTGTCATTGTAGTTAGAAGAAATATAATTTCACTATGATGTCATCGTAGTTGCATGTTTATTCAACTAAAGAGGTGTGGTGTTATGTTTTTCTCTCTGAATCTAGCCTCTAGTTAGGACTACATAATTTTAATGTTAAAGATATTGTGTGTATTGGCCTTGACTTTGCAATACCTGCAAGGCTCCAAAATAATGGTTACTCCCTCTGTTTTTTTTAAGTGCCCCACTTCCCAAAAGTGGCCATTTTTTTAAGTGCCCTATTTTCAAATTTAGAAACCCTACTCACATTATATATTATTTCTCTCTCTTTCTTTTGACCCCGCTATCATTTTATAATATATCTCTCTCACATTACCCAGTGGTCCCCCATTCATATTTTTTCTCTTACTTTGCAAAATGATTTATTCCTAAACACACTTAAAATTATATATTACTTTACTCTTTTTTGTCTAAAACTCCGCACACACCACAATGGAGCACTTAAAAAAACAGGAGTAATATCTATCAATTATTTAAAATTTGGCTTTTTGGTGGGCAATTCTTGGGTTTTTGAAGATCTGCATAGAAATTTCTTCATCTTTACTTAGTTGAGAAACCACTTTTAATGTTCTTGTGTGTCTTTTCATTTGATTGATGACATACTTCCTCTGATTTTTCATACATGCATTGTTTTGATATTTCGCTTGCCAACGCGCAAATTTGACCCTTGGTAACTAAATTGAGATTAATCAAACAGTAACTAAATTGAAAATGTGGTCAAATTAAGTATATGAATAGCTTATAAAGTCAATTGGATGCATGAAGGAGTAGGTATGCATTAACATTCAAGGCATCATAGTTAGTTTCTCAATCTGCTATAGTAATTAGCATGATGAAGTTCGTGTTGCCTCAATCAAGAAATTGACTTGACACTCATGCTGAGTTTTCACCAATATACCCCCCTTTTTTGGAAATCTATTTAAATTAAAATTGTTTTGAGGGCCAATGTACTAGCATCTATGCTTCTGAGCTGTTAAATTGATTGGAGAAATGTGAAATTTATGGTCATCTCCTGTCAAATTTGATGATGATATAACTCTCCTAAGAATAACATGTGTGCTCATGTGCATGTTAGTTGTTTAATGCTAGTGCATTGAAAACCAATGTCACTGATGTCTTATTTTTGCTTAATTTTCTGTTGTCAATAGATGTATGGAAGATCTGGTGAGCACAACCCGCTATGTTCTTGGTCTCTTCATAACAAGGTAATATGATCATGAACTAGTATTTTTGTGTTCTGCAGAAAAGACTCCAATTTTAATAGTTGTTGAATTAAATTAATCTAAATGCTTCAGATGGAGTAGACATCTTCTCAGCTGAGATTACACTATGAAAGGAACAAGTGTTGAGGTTTGTAGTGTAAATGAGCACAACCCGCTATGTTTCTTGGTCTCTTCATAACAAGGTAATATGATCATGAACTAGTATTTTTGTGTTCTGCAGAAAAGACTCCAATTTTAATAGTTGTTGAATTAAATTAATCTAAATGCTTCAGATGGAGTAGACATCTTCTCAGCTGAGATTACACTATGAAAGGAACAAGTGTTGAGGTTTGTAGTGTAAATGAGGTGGAATGATAAATGAAATTGTGCTTTATATTGACAGGCTGAACACAGTCAAATTGTTGAAATGTGTCACAGGATTGATTGTTACAAAGAACTTTGATAATAAACGTGTAGTGTGTGGTTATAGATTATTACAAAGTTCAGATAGAAACTTTTGGTCTGACTTGTTTTAGTGTTGAAGAATTAATTTATTGATTTTATTCTTTATAATGTGGTGTTTTTATTGCTGCATTAGGTTCATAGTTTCACATATATGATGCCATACTCGTAAGCATTGTCTCTTACTTCTGTCATCCCATTACTTGAGAGAACATATCCAATGTAATGAAAGGAGTAGATCAAGTTAAATACCAAGTCTTCCAATGAATTTATCTAGTGTACAGAGTTCTTCAAGTTCATTGATTAGTGTTGAAGGATATTTTTTTTCTTTTTTTTCACAAGCTGCTCCTAGGTTTTATTGTCAATTCATGAGATTTTTAAATCTTGGCATAATCTGCAGAATCGGGCTGGTTTACGTCATTTTCTGGATTCTTTTGGTGCAAGTGCGACAGATGCTTCCGTTCTTGGTGGTAATTAGTGTAATCCTGGTTTTAAGTTTCCAGGAATTTTGGCTCTCCTACCGGTGATTCATTTTAGGTTTGACTCCCTTATTAAAGACTTATTCTCTTAATTTTTCTCTAGATTCAACACCAAAAGAAAAGCCAGAGAACTCGCCCAAAATGGCAGCAAAATCAAGTCACTTGTCCTCAGGTATGGACTCCAATGGGTCTGCGCAGCTTACAGAAACAAGATTGGCTGACCCTCTGGATAACACCCTCTGGAACCGGAGACTTGCTCCTTCATCTGAGAGAATAGTTTATGCTCTAGTACAGCAAATATTTCACGGGATAAAAGAGTACTTTTTGGCATCTGCAGAGTTAAAGGTTTGTGTCCTTTTTCAACATTCTCATATCGTCTTATTGCACCTTTTTAATTTTCTCTCTTTTTCTATTTTGGAGCCTTGCAGGTATTGCAAAGTCAAGGCCAATACACACAATATCTTTAACATTAAAATTATGTAGTCCTAACTAGAGGCTAGATTCAGAGAGAAAAACATAACACCACACCTCTTTAGTTGAATAAACATTTCACTACGATGACATCATAGTGAAATTATATTTCTTCTAACTACAATGACAGGGTACTCTTTAATTTTTGCTCAGAACAACAGCAACGAAGTTGCAATCTCCTAATCAAGTGTCAACACTTTCTCCCAGGACTAGAGGTGACGTAAGAAAAACATATCCATTGACGCCTAATTCACAGTTCTCAGCCTTGATATACTTCGCAACATCTATTCCCTTTGTAATTCAATTTACTAAACAACGAAAACAAAAAACCAGTGTGGCCCTACCAACTAGGGGATAAGCATAAGTAGGAAGAAGAAACAGAGTACTTTTTAATTTTCTCTCTTTTTCAACATTCTCATATCAACAGATAAGAGTCTCATGACTATTATGGTTTTATAGTATTAAGCATTTTACCAATAAGGTACCCTATAATTATTGATTATATGAATTTCATTGGAAACAAATTTCACATGAAAATGCTAAACTGTTGTATTTGGGCCTATTTTCACTTGATTTTTACTTGATGAAGTTTATTTTTACTGTTTATAGATAAAAACTGATATTTGTCATTTTTCTAAAGACTGAAAACTAATGTTTGCTGATTAGAAAACCTTTTACTGAAGACTAGTATTGCAAAAAAGAAAAACAGAGCCTTGCCTTAAAATCTTTAATTGCCCATATAGATGAACATGTGTAATAATAATTTCTTAACTTTGGACTCAAATTAGGTTGACAGAAATTTGATTCTGTATTTGAAATGATCATAAAGAGGGAATATGATATTTGTGTTTGAAATGATTCTATAACTCTTCTAATGATTTATACTGATAGGCGTTCATGGTGCAGTATAACCTTAACACAACTGCAAATTTATGGCTTGGCATTCTCCCAAACGAACCTCACTTTAATTTAAACCAAACTGCACCAATCTGAATATACTGACAAGCTGCTCTGCATTTGTAGTTCAACTGCTTTTTGTTAATGCCAATAGTAGACAAGCTACCTGAACGTTTGCGTGAAGACCTGTCTAAGTTTGAAGATAATGTTGATAGCATGTTTGACGTTGCTAGTTTGAGAAGCTCTTTGGACCAGTGCAAACGAGACATGGAGAT
Organism: Chenopodium album; assembly: GCF_948465745.1. Lineage (NCBI taxonomy): Eukaryota > Viridiplantae > Streptophyta > Magnoliopsida > Caryophyllales > Amaranthaceae > Chenopodium > Chenopodium album. Next base: position 14,938,271 of record NC_137847.1, on the reverse strand, counting down.
TGAACTGAAACGAGTAACACCTGAAGCTTTTTTGTGATTATTCTGGTCTTGCCATTTGGATTTTTGGATAAGCTGATGAAGTTGTTCTGTTTTGTGATGCAGATTCAGAAGCTCAAAGACAAATTTAAACAACTTCACACGCAGCTGTACCGCGAAACATAGTCTGAGTCGTAGATTTCTCTTGATGCAATTATTCTTTGGTGCTGAAATGCAGATGCACGGCCTTTAAAGTTGTACTGAAATGCCATGGTAGTGACCATAGTGTTCTGATTCCTTGCTCGATTGAAAAGAGTGACTAAATGATCGTTGTTGTATAAATAAAAACATACAAAATCTTCTTAACTGGAGTGATGCATCCTCTTTTTTGGTAATGAAATTTTATGTTGTCAAAATCCAAAGTGTAGTAGAACACAACAGTGAAATCAACGAAAAAACTTAGTATGTCCTGAGATAATCAAATTTTATAACATATGGTCCTAACTTGACCTTATTTGACCCTTTGGTTAGACACTATTGTTTTTTCAAGGCTACAAAATAATAGCAACCAACAAAGCCTTGTTTCAGTTATTTTTTTGGGTGTTTAGAGAGCCACAAGGGTGGAGGTGAGAGTCGATCTTATGATCTATCCACTTGAGTTATCCCTTACTCTCCTTATTTCAGTTTGCATCTTTTTCTTGGGTTGTTCTACACATTACCCATGAGGTATTGGCTTTTCTCAGCAGTACCCCTTTGAATTTGGACTTCCGCATGGTACTCTCCTAGTTCAAATAGAAACCGCGTAGTATCCTCAGTCTTAATTAATAACAAATAGAGGTGGTTTAAGAAGGTGATAGTGGTGGTTCATATCTGGTGATTATGGCGGTTAGTTGGTTAGGGTTGCTTTACACGAAAACTAATCGGTTAGCGTCTAGATAACAACAAGAGTACCACATAGTTCCTAATTGTATCTTAGGGATACCACAATGAATTCCAAGTTTGAAGGGGTGCAACATAGAAAAAATCAATAACCCCGGATATTGTATAGAAAAACCCTTTTCTCTTTAATATAGAAATGGTCATCATTACATTGAGAGTTTTAGTTTAAAGAGCACGATAATCGGAGTTCAAATACTAATGCTTCTATTAAATAAATTTTGATATTATCTCTTAAATAAATATGACATTAATAATTAACAGATTTCGTGTCTACTACTATAACAAACAAATTTATTTTTTAACCTAGGCAACTCTTCCTCAATTCCATTCCTCATCGTCAATTAAGTTTTTGCGTTGTAATATTTATGATGAACATATCCAATGTGTATAGCTGATTGTTTATTTATATAATTTTGTTCTAAAAATTTAAAAGTGTGAATCTAATATTATATTTATAAAAGGGAGTTTTTTCCCGAGTTTTTAGAGAGCCACGTAGGATTTAATTTTTTCAGCGCGTCATGTAGGATAATAAATTTTAGTGGTAGCCAATTAAATACGAGATTATTAATTTCTTTTAGTATTAAAAAATTTAAATGACACGTAAGCAAAATTGGCGAATGAGATTTCCCAGTTTAAATTAATTAAATATAAAATATTATCATTTGATATCAGGAATTTTATCTAAAGATATAACAAATTTTAGCATATATATATATATATAAATATAAATTATTGTAAAAAATTCAAACAAACCGTGCATCGCACGGGATTCATCTAGTCTATGTTTAAATTAAAGTATTTGTGTTTGGGAGTTTATTATCTTTTTTTTTTAAAGGAATGGGAGTTTATTCTTGTTTGACTATTGTAATGTATTGGTAATGGAGAGAAAGTACTAATTTTTAAATGTAATAGGATGTTTTCACCCAAGTAAGGATTTTTCCTCTAAAAGTAGTTGGTATTGAAACCAAATTTCAAGGATAGAAGGTATAATGTGATTGAGTGAGTTTAACCTGGTAAAGCGAGGCTTCTAATTGGTTTGATTGCAAATTTGACCTTCGACATACATGCATTACATTTGTTCTAAGTAAAAGAAAGAACATTATTAATCATTTCATGTTAAGATGTATAAAAAAACCTTAGAATCCAGCTTAGAAGAACTTTGATTGGAGAATTTTAGAAGTTAAAAGCCAAATGAAATGATTAGAAACAAACAAACAACTTGGACGCTTCCTTTAGGAGTTAAGTAGTAACGGCGACATGAAAGCTTGATTGTTGTATTGCTTCATGATTTTGGCATTTTCCTTGTACGAAATATGAAATATTCAATTAATATAAGGTAATAAGAGGATTGAGATCTAAATAAACTTAAGTACGCTTTATAATTCGATCTTATAAATTGTTTGTTCAATGGAAAGTTATGAGAATGATTGTTAAAGAAGTGTGGTAGTCCTGATTTGATGTACTTGTTTATATAGAGGTTTGAGAATTTTAGAATATTGTTTGAGAGACACTATCATATTGTTTAACAATGAAGGGATTTCTCCATTGGTTAAGTAGCATTAAATAAAAGTAAATTTTTTTGAAAAAAAAATTCACTAGATCTGGCATCAAGTTGTGTCGTATTTGTGTTTGATCTCGTGTTCATTTCTTATTGCTCACAAAATTTATCAGAAAAGTGAGTAAAAATGTAAGATAATTAAATAATTTGACTAATTTATCCAAGTGGCTCATGTTCAAATTGATTTCGAGTTGCATCTTATCAATTTTGTAATGGTTTCAGACTTTCAATCGTATAGTTGTGTGCTATTGGCAATTGCAAAGTTTATTTTTGACACGTATGACCCCTTCAATCCTCTCACATAATTAGTTCTTCTAATTCAAGAATCCCTCCACTCTAGAGTGATCACTCTCAAGTCACAAGTCAATACTAACCATAAAAAAACCCTTCATGAATTGTGTTTATCTCCCCCCTAATTAATTAGATTTCTATCAACTTTCTATGCCCCTCATTAAAACATTCCCCTTCTTTTGTTTTTTTTCTTCATCATACCGTGACCTTAATTATAAACTATGATTGTCTAATTTGCACATATTTCTTGTCGTCACCAATAACATTATGCGAGTCATTGCGGCAATAAGGATTCGCCGCCACTCAAGATTTCCCAAGCATTAGCAAACTAGCATGTTCAATTTTCGCTTCTTCATGATTAAGTTACCACATGATTGGTTCTCAATTTATATTTAACACAATTTTAATGTGTCTTCCAACCACCACCCTCTTGCCTTTCTTTGAACACAATATTACTTGGAATTCAAGATAAATCATGTGCAAGTGTGCATCCGGACACGTTTATGTTTTCTTGATATAATCAATTAACATTAAAAGTGACTTATTATATTAGTGAGAAGTAAATTATTAAACAGTTCACAAGAATAATATAAAATTCATTTTTTTTAACACCAATGTGTTTTATTTTGTTAGGATGAGTTGTTCTTGTATATATAAATCAGTTGCATCTGATATCAACATTTTTGAAATCTGTCATAACCTAACACATATAAATCACTTTCAAGACTTTAAAATGTTGTATGAGTACAACAACATAATCCCTCTCTAACAAACTAGTATCTCTTATCTGAAAATAAATTACACACCTATCCTCAATATTTGATTATTCTAATAGTGACGAGTCAAAATATCCCGAAAAAAACACACCCTCAAACCCACAATTATTATATGAGAACTTTCCATACCACATGACCTAAAGACCGTCAAAAATTGGGGATTTTGGCATTGACAAATTGGATGAGTTTGAACTTTCATTTTCACAAAGATGGTGATACATATTATTAACTTTGGATAAGATCTAAATGGGTTAACTTTAAACTATTGGGTAGATAGATTTGGCAAACCATTTTCTTGTGTTCATGTGGCTGCGATGATGTAGGGTCAACACCAATTACATGGATTTTTTGTGGTGAAAAATTTCATGGATGTTATCATAAGTATAAAAGCGGCGCTTCTTCTAAAAGGTTAGTTCTAAGTTTACTCAAAAACACATGCCTTGTAAAGGCGCATTTATCACAATGTTGTCGTCATTTTTAACTATTGTTAGCCGGCACTTGTTCATAAAAATCTCATTGCTTAGGGAATTAATAATTAATTAGGAATTTTGGATTAACATCAACTTGTTTGATGCGTATAATTAACACTTCTTGATGTTTGGCGCTTTCTCATCTCTATAGTAAGGAATAATGTCACTTAGGATGTGACTTGTGACTATGTGGTTTATATAGATCAAGTTTTTAATTGGAACTCTTTGGTATCATTTGAAATGGACTAGCATTAGACCATTTGGAGTCTCTTTAAGTCACTTGACGTTTCTAATTATGAGTGGTGCAGTTGTTGAGATTATGGCACCTCGACTCCTCGTTTGTTTTAGTAGATAATCAATGTGTGACACCCTCGCTTATGAATTTAATGTACTACTCATTTTAACAAGGTGCATCTTTATTTTGAGATACTCATCATATACTAAGATATTCTACAATTAAACGCATTGAGACTTAAATGGTCTTGAAATAGGTGGCAGGCTAGTTGTTGATACGCATTTGGTAGCTATTTATAGTGGTCATCACGGTCAAAATTCAGGCTCAATAGTCAATAAACTACTCGTAATTTAATTTTTACTACTAGACCAAACTAATTAACTTATTTGATAGATATTGTAGTTAGTACTCTTTATTTTATTGCATCCAACCCCTCAAACACCTATTCTTTTCTCTCCTTATATGGGTTGGTATGTAAACCGCGATTTCAAGAATATTGTAGAAGCAATACATAGTCACATAAAAGAGACAATATATATGCAGATGACAAATAATAACAAAGATATTATAGGGATTAGGCCCTACAATTGACCTAAATTTAGGTACCTTGCATTATTTTCATAAATTGACAAAGATAGTTACAATTGTACACACTCAATTACTCGTGGATTGATTAACCTCTCAATCTCTTCTAGCTAATAATCGTAAATGTTTAGACCTCAAACTCACTTTATCTTAGTCCAGAATGTAACGTTAATTTTATCCATGAAAATATTAAAAACTTTAAATGGCAAAATCTGATCACAATATTGCTTCTCAATCTGATCTCCATTAATTTTTTGAGTTTTGTGGTGCCTTTGTCACACACACTCTATCTATATTGGCTTTATAGGACAAAACACTCTATCTAACTATACATTTAACCCTTGTAAAAAAACATACATTGTATAAATACTTCATAGTCGTCTCATTAACATCGATTTAAAACTCCTACATAATAATTTGATGATCGATATCTTAACAAATCAGTTGTTATGAATAAAACTTTGAACCTTCAAATTTGAATGTCATTTTTTTTTTTCTTAACTTTAACTATTCTTGTGCAAAATAGCTTTGACATATTAGTGGACTTATTCTATATATAATTTAAAATTGGCCATATTACTTAACTTTTTTTCCCCTCATTGCCATACACTTTATTTTGTCCTTGAGTTATTATTAGAAATTTAACCATTACATCTTCTAAAAACAAAACCTTGGGGCTTTGATACCAGTCTTGAAAGATTAATATCTAACTTTAATCAAATAGATCAAGTGATAGAGTGGTTAGAACTTAGAAGTGACTAACGTATCATTTAGATCATATTTGATTTATTTGAGTCATTTTGCTCTGCATTTGGTTGTATTTGGTCAATAAGTCGTTAGTTTGTTCAAGCTTTGAGCCAAGTTAAATTTTCCTAGTTCAACAATGAGGTAATTTCTCAAATTTAATGTAGTTTTAATATTTATAAAATGACAATAATATTAGAGATTAGGAATACAAATATACACTATCTGATTATCAAATACACCTTAAAGTCAAATGTTTAGATGTAGAAAGTAATTTGCTTGATTGGTATCATATTTCACAGGTCGCCGTAACTTTAAATTATAATAAACCTATATGTATTTTCATTTTTAAAGTTTCATTTCAAACATAACAATCTAAAAAGCATGTTAATCTATAGAAAAAGTAGTGATCTACTAATAAGTAATAACAAATGCAATTGTTTGTGTATGAAGATGTCAGGTGGGGGACAAATCAATTAAACATGAAAATTAAAATGAATACCTTTTCGTGAACTCCATAAATAAATGTTCCAAGCAGTGGCCATCCTTTTCACTACCATATAGTTTGTTGGGTTTATTTTTGTAATTTTGTGGTATAACATATAGTGTGACATCAAAGAAACTGCATGCTTATTACACCAAGTGGGGTGAAAAATAAAGAATAGAAGTATATAATAAGTAGCTTAATATAAACAACAATATTATGAAATTTCTTTTTGATTGCTATTTACGTACCCTATTATATTATAGCTAGGATGCTTGTATCTTATTTTTATTTTTTATTTTTTTTTAAAAAAAAAAAAAAGAAAATAGCTAGTAGTGATTACAATTGAATAATTCTTGGTGAGATCTAAAGAATAATAATCCATCCCTAAAGATTAAAGGTAGAGTAACACTGAACAAGCGAACTCTTTGGTAATAATTAGGGGAGCAATGCCCTTTTGTAGGGTAGGCATAAGCCTAACTCTTAATTTGATGATCGATTGATCTCTACTACTTACATATGGACCGTGACCAAACCCATTTCCTTGTTGGCCACGTGGATGACAGCCACTTTTGATGATATAAGCATGAAGTAGGATGATGACTTCCCTTTTGTTCTATCTTACACCCCTCGTCTCCAGGTAAAAGTCTTGTTTTTTATGATCAAGTTTAGAGTAGGTGTGCACGATAGAGAAGATTATAGTGCGGTGGTATTGTAAAATGAAATTGCATAAATAAATGTGATGGTATTAATTGATTTTAGAGGATGTTGAAATTGATTGTAACCTATTTGTGAGTGTCCCATATTAGATAAAGAGGAGAGATATGTGCGATTTTGTTAGGATTAGTTTTAGTACGTATGTAACCTTTTTTGATATTGTTTGTGGACTTAATTCTTCTTTTTAGGTTGCCCAACTCCATTTCATATTATCTCTAACTTTAACTTGGTATCAGAGCTTCACTTGTGAGTATCCCACACATGAGAAAAATGAGAAATTGTTTCCTCTTTTTAAGTTAAAAGAATTAATTCTACTATCACCAATTGATTTTAATATGAGACTTCATTTGGTCTTGATTGTAGACTGAACTCTCCTTCTCCTTTGAAAAAATAACATAATGGAGTTAGAGGAATTTGTTTAAATGTGACATAATATACCTCACCATCAACGCCACCGTACCATACAAGATCCTTGTCAATAATGCATGGTAGGCATGGGATTTTGTAGTGTGGTAGTCGTGGTATGGGACTAACCCTAACAAAATTGCATATTTGATTTCCTGCAAAACCAAGCTAATATGCGTCAATAGCAAAATAGCAACAATTAAAATGCAAAGCAAGGACAACAATTGGGGCCACAAATCAACACATGTTCTTCTAGCTAGTATATATTATGGTCTCTCTTAATTACCTTATATGAAAGAAAGGTCACTCAATTTAAGAGAACTACTTTACAAACTGTTATTTTTTTTTTTTTTTAAATTTCATTTATTTCGAATTTATTGGTTTTTACCGCCTACATTAAAAAAAAAAAAAAAAAAAATTCACCACCACCTAACGGATTCTGTCCATGAATCCGTTAGTAGGGCCCACTTTTATGACGTTTCCTCTTCATCTCCCCCGATCTTTCATGTCAACCAGCCGGCAGTGAAATCGACTCACCTCGGTTGGTCAGAGTTTCGAGTGGGGCTAGGGACGGTCGAAATTTGGTGTTGGCTAAAGAGGGGGTCGGAATTAGGTGATGGTTAGGGTTTTAGGAGTGCGAAATTTGGTGGTGGTTAGGGTTTTAGGAGTGGTCGGAATTCGGTAGGAAGGGGCTTTATGGGTGATGCGTTGTGCAGTGAGGTGGCTGTGGCTGGTGCGTTGCGGGTGCATTGGTTGTGGCTGGTGTGTTGTGGGTGCGGTGGATATGGTTGGTGCGGTGACTGTGTGTGTTGTGTAGTGCAGTGGCTGGCTGTGCGACAAGTTGGTGGTGGGGCTGGTAGCCAGTCCAGCGGTGGGGCTAGTAGCTGGTTGGTGGCTGGGTTTTTTTTTTTTTTTTTAAAAAAAAAAAAAAATTTACCCAATAATATGGTGACACATGGACATGGTAGGCCCTACTAACGAATTTATGGATAGAATCCATTAGTTGGCGGTGATTGGTGGTAAAAGCCAACTTTAATTTTTTTATGTGGTGGTAAAATAAAAACTTTTTTTTATGTAGGTGGTAAAAACAAATAAGTCGTCTTTTAAAGGTGATAAAAGTCAAAATTTTCTTAATTTTATAACAAATCTTTGACTTAACGAATTGACCTAGATCCAGCGATTTTGATCTAGCAATTCTGCTAACAATTTTAAGTGGTTGTATTAGGTGCATGGTACAATTAAGGTATTTTTCTCGGTATTAAAAAAATATATGTATTCTTATGCTCATGTAATGCGTGTTCTTTATGATGAGCATTTAAAAAAAAAAAAAAAAAAAAAAAAACTGGTTATATTTTTTTAATATGCAATCAGATTAGTTGGACAGAGAAAATTCTTAACTCTATCTCATTAAAAAAAAAAAAAAAAAGGAACTGGTTATATTTTTTAATATGCAATCAGATTAGTTGACGGAGAAAATCCTTAACTCTATCGTCTATTAGACTATTACTATTAGCTCACGTTAATATAAAATTTCATCTAAAAATAGAATAATTTAAGATCTGATTAGGGTAGGATTTTGAGTCATGTCAATTTTGGACAGTCAATTGGTTGTAACTTTATAATTTAGTTCTAACTTATAACATCAGCAAAAGCAAAGCAAAGCTGACTAATATTAATTCTTTTTCTGTTACTTTATAATTGAACATGAAATCTGACGAATCCTTAATTCAGACAAGAAAAATCTGCCAAACTGATAAAACTATGTTGATTACTAGAAAATAATTACTTAACAAATACGTTAGTTACTTAGTTGTACTAATGTAAAGTACAATAAGATGTCAATCTCAGAAATTCCAAAATAAATCCCAATCTCACCTTTACAGGTAAACATAGGAAGTCTACTGTCTAATGCCTACTCTAACTCTCTAAGACTAAAAAAAAAGCCAATTTCTTTTGTTCTTTTGTTCTTTTTTCTTTTTTTCTCAATATTTTGTGAATACCATTATTTAATAAAATGGATTTGGTCCACAATATCGTTCACCCATTCGATAATAACTTTCATAAGTTATTCTTTAACATGCCATTAAGCAATCACGTTTGAGCTATCCTCTAATTATATGTTTAAGTAACCAACATTTTAAAGTGTAACTCAAGGTAATTAAATACCAACTTTAAAAACAACAAGGCAACTTCTTCAAAGATATGTCCAACTTTTTGACTAGATTGATATAAAATTTATACTATTTACATTTCATAATCTTCAGTTATATTCTCTATTTAAACATTATTCACAAACATTACTTTAATCAATATTTATAATTAACATAAGAAAAAATATAATAAGAGTATTGTTAAACTCACACATTTTAAGAAACAAACTTTCACATTAATTTAACAAACATGAAAAAGTGAAGAGTATTATAAGACGGAGGTAATATATCAGTATATAAAGTGGTGTTAAAAACTAACTCAATCGACTTAATGTGAAACCATTCGAACAGAACTTGATTCAAATTTCCACTTGTATAGACATAATAATTTAGTATAACTCAAAATGTAAAATAGACCCGACTCAAATTGATCTAACTTATTGCGATCTAAATATATAGTTTGGTTTTGATTAATTAATTAGCAACCTAGCTTGAATTGGTGTGGCCTGGCCTCCAAATTTAAAAAACACGTACCGTTAATTGAAAGTATAGTCCAACGTTTAATTGGTTACCCGCCGCCTTGGCAGCACTCAAAAAATAAAAATAAAAAAACCTTGCAGAAAAAGCCAAGTTATGCCTACCTCTTTTGCCTAATCTAAACATTTATATTTTCATTAACATTTAACATTTAACATTCCTCAACCTCTCGTGATCACACCATCTTATTGCTGCTTCTGTTTCACGTCACTCTTCTTTCTCTCCCTTTAAATATCATCCACAACTACCTAGTGGACTCAAAACACCCTTCAATATAAATACATACGACCTTTATTTTCCTTACCATTTCTATCTAGTATTAAACGTACACTACTCACTTTATATTATCTTCTTCTTCTTCTTCTTTGTCTTTCGTCGATTTCTAATTAGTGTTGTTTTGTTGTTATGGCGGATGATAATCATGGCGATAGCTTGCCTCCGGGTTTTCGATTTTGTCCTACGGATGAGGAGCTTGTTGTTCATTTTCTTCGTCGTAGAGATGCCCTCTTACCTTACCATCCTGATGTTATTCCTGATCTTGATGTTTATCCTTACAATCCTTGGGAGTTGGAAGGTAACATATATATTTTTTTATGAAAACACGCAAGGAGTTTCTAAGCTAAGTGTTATACAATAACATATATTTATTTCATTGGTTGTTTATTTACTAGTGAATTTAATATTATGGTAGTACCACAAGATCTGATCTATCTGTAATACAAGAAATGTAAATCCTTTTTTTCTTTTGAGCAAAATATACACGAGTGTAGTAGTGTGGTGATAAAAAGTTAGGATTAGACTCATTAGAGTAAAAGTACACAAGAAGTAGTCTACTAGGCACTTCTAAACATAACTCTTTTGTGTTGTTCGTCATTCCTAGCTTATAGACACTATTAGCTAGCAAGTAGCAACAATATAATCGTATCCTTCTCAACATATATAGTCCAATTTTCTAATAAATCCAACTTAACTTATCCTTATGAGCTACTACGTATACAAATAAAGATTATGTCATTTGAATGATATACATCAAAGAATGGGATAATTAAGAAGTTTTATTTATGTAATATTTTCCCTCGATAATACAAGTATTTTTTGTTTCAAGTATGTTATAGTATATGGTATATTTTTATTTGACATTGATCGAATACATACCATAGTAGTACGTCACACGTCGCGGATATAGAATAATGAGACGTACATGCTGGTTTTCTAAGACTATATAAACTAAGTAACATACGCAGCATGCAAACTGTAATACCGTACAACTTGCTTGTTTTTGTGCATTTCTTAAATTTGAAACTAAAGAGAGCAATCATATTATTCTGTACCAGATTGATCATTTTTTGCACCAACAAAAACCACCACTTTATTATTTTCATCATCAATTAGAAGCAACTTAAAAAGTTGGAAGGTCCCATTTTCCATATACAATAACAAGATGTGGGATCATATGTTTTAAAATTCCGATTCATATATTAGCTAACGATGATGTAACTCGTCACTTTTTTTAGGTCATTACATACTCCCATGCATGCATCCTAATTAATTTCATTACTCTGTTCATTGAATCTATATATACTTATTATATCTCGGACACTAAATAATTTCCTGGCCTTCTTCTAAGTGATCGATCATTCAAGTAGTTACCACGTATAAATCAAATAAAAAGAACATAGGAACTAATTAATCACGTACATGTTGTACTGTGACTGTGTCATCGTGTTATATAATGTGTATGTATATACACAACATATCATATATAATATTTACGTATTTAATTAACCATATGAACTCTAGATAATTTATGCAATGATTATTTCTTAAGAAACCCTAATAAATTATGAAACTAGAATAATATGATTGAATCATTTTACAGGAAAAGCATTTTCGGAAGGAAGTAAATGGTACTATTATAGTAGAAAGATGCAAAACAGGGTGACTGAAAGTGGATATTGGAAACCAATGGGAATGGATGAGCCAATAATGTCGTCAAGTAGTAGTAGAAAAATAGTTGGTATGAAGAAATATTACGTGTTCCATATTGGCGAGCCGCCTGCCGATGTTTGGACCAGTTGGATAATGCATGAGTATATACTTCCTGACTCTGGGTCCACCAGTAAATCTGGCTCAAGAAAGAGAGGCCAACCTAAGCTAGTAAGTCGCCTTTTACATTATATACACTCACGATGCAGTCGATATTCAGAGTTAGCTTGAAATAGTCATGTTATTTCTATAATTTTCTTCTTATACAATTGTAAATGTGACAATCAATATCTGTTGTATATGCATTAAGTTTAGAGTAACTTTCACTTATAGTTTTTAACAATCAATGCATAAAAGGTTGAACATATATGCATTGATGGAGTAGTCGTATTTATCCTAATCTGTTAATTGAATGATTGCAGGATTATAGTAAATGTGTCGTCTGTAAGGTGTATGAGCGAAGGAATGATGATGATGATGGTGATAATGATACTGAGCTTTCGTGTTTGGACGAAGTATTCTTATCTATGGATGACCTCGATGAAATTAGTTTGCCAAATTAAGTGTAATTAATTAAAACTTTGTATTTCTAGGTCACTCATCACTAGATATGATGATGAAAAATCTAAGTTTAATAGTCATAGTTGACAAAAATGTAGAAGCAAATGTGATGACAACCACCAACATATGTAGTTGTTCATCTAATGATCATATAGCATATGGGAAGTCTTCAAGAAAATCCAACATTTTCCTCTTTTGTGGAAATTGAAGTTACAATTTTTATATCCTGGCCTTTTTGTAACTTCACGGATCTTCATCATTATTTTTTCAAAGGTTTTAAATTTCAACTTAACTAAGGAAGTAAAAAAAAAAATTATAAAAGAAGTAAGAGTGCAAATCAAGTGACATGTAACCTCTAATAAAAGGACATGTGGCACATGCTTGTTCTTCCAAAATCAAATTACAAACGGCTATTAGTTGTAATTCCGAAATTTTATGTGCATGTCGGACATGTTGACTCTATTTTGCACCATATAATCCAAAAGCGGCTAAAAAATATTCCCTATCAATGAACTAGGAAACCTCATAATTATTTGTAGAATGCCTAAAGTAAAGTATGGCTAATTATACATAAATGAGGCATATACTCATGCATGCTTACATGTATATAGTAGTATATACATATTATATGTATATTTTTGGATATTTAATCATTCGGTAATTCTAACCCGTAGTTTACAAGCCCACAAGATTAAGACCTCAATCCTTACAACTTATTTTGTCTTCTATCAATACTACTTCCTCCTTTTTATTTTAAATGTAACACACCTTTTGATAGGGGTGTAAATGAACCAAGCCGATCAATAAACTACTCAGGTTCGAGCTCGGTTGAATCTCGTTCATGTTCGTTTATTTAATAAATGAGCCGAGTTTGAACAAATTTTGAAACTCGTTTAATAAATGAGCTTGGACACGAACATAGATATGCTCGTTCAGATATGTTCATAAACACCTCGTTTTTTTATTTTCACGAACTATTGGTTTATTTCTGTTCATGAATTATTGATTTATTCACATTTGTTAATTTAATTATTGAGTTTATACGGTGTGATTAAGATTTAATTATTATCCTACTTTTGAGATTTTCAAATGTCAAAAGTACGAAGCTCGTTTATTATTAAGTTCGTTCATGAATCACTCATTTATCAACTTGTTTAATAAACGAGCTATTCATGAACCGTTCGTGAACATACATTGTACTAAATCAGCCGAGCTTGAACCAAATTTTGAGCTTACTTGAAAGTCGGGATCGTGCTCGGACTCGCCTAAATTAAATGAACTGAACATAAACAAGGTAGTACTCAACTCAACTCAGCTCATTTACACCCCTACCTTTTGATATACTGTTATAGGAGTTGATTAGAGTGGTTAAACGAGCTCGAGCTACTTTATTATAAAAAAAAAAAAAAAAAAAAAAAAAAACGCAACACCAAAGTGATAAATTTGGACAAGTCTCAATGAGTCTTAACAAATCATATATTTGAGTCTTAGGGTTAAAGTGATAAATTTGGACAAGTTTTAGTGAGTCTTAACAAGAATTTGATGACATCATTTTCAATTGGGACCACAAAAAATGATGTCACATCCAAGTCTTAAGACTTAGGGCTAAACTTGCTTAATCTCTTCCTCAAAGTGTGTGTCAATAAGAATGTGTGTTGCATTTAAAAGAAGAGGATGTATTAGTTTAGACTAGCTTGTTCTACAATAATGAAAACAAGTTCATTTATACATACTCACAAATACATAAGTTTCTATACAAAAAAGTTTAAATAGTTCAAATAATAAAACTTTCGATAATACAAGCTCAAATAAGCTTGGATCACATAAATTGAAACAAATTAAAATAAATTGAATAGACCAAATCCTAAAACTCAAATTTTTAGGTACATATGTTGAATCTATCTTAGAGCTATGATGATCTAATTCAATATTGATACTCTAAGTTAATTTAATTGGAATAACTTTCTTAACCTTAAACCTAAGTATGTCTTTGGTATATTATATTTTAAAGTCTATTATATTAGTAAAATATAAGTAGACATGGGTTTATCAAGTTGGGTTGATGATCAAGGAGATACTCACGTGCTGGTAGTGAGGGAAGGAAGTTGGGAAAGTGTGGAGCCCAAAAAGCACTGTAGGTAAATAAAAAAAAACTTGTGCATATTGGAGTTTGTCTTTCGTTCAATGTTGTGGCGCTTTTTAGCCCTTTTCTATCAACCTTTTTAATGGGAGTTTTAGTGGTTAGTTGTCTTGTACCACAATTGTTGGATATTTAATACATGCCTGCTGAGGATAGCATGAGATCATTTGTGATGCAACTATACAACCATGTTTGTGAAGAGAATTGAGCTCATGACCAAGGTAAAGATGACCCCATAAATTGGTTTCGTTGTGTTCTATTCAACTTATATAAGTAAATAGTTGTTTAATTCGGAAACAATTAGCTCATTCTATATTGATTGGGTTGCTTATTTAAACAAACGTTTGTTTGATTCAAAAACGATTAGGTCATACTATATTGTGTACTTGCATATATTCTAGGGGTGAGTGTAGGGCAGGTCATGACAAATGTTTTTAAAAATCGTGTTTACATGTGACGAGAAGAAAATGGAAAGAAATATGGGTAACTTTTGTGACACTATGAAACTTTTGTTGTTTATGGGTAACTTTTGATAGTTTAAGGATAATTTTCTAAGATAAAAGTAATTGGGCAATAAGTAGAGGTGATCAAATTCGGATCGAACCGGGCTTTACTAAGAAAACTCATGTCCAAACCCATTAAAAAGTGTCGGGCTTGTTGGGCCTAAATGGGCTTTTCGGGCCAAATCGGACTTTTTTTTTATTAAAATTGTTTTTTTTACTTGCTCAAACCCCTCTGTTTTTTTTCTGGGCTAGACTTGCAGGTCGAGCCATAGTTGATCACCTCCTAATAAGGGTACCTTTTGTGTGATTAAGGGTAACTTCTATATAACTAAGGTTAACTTTTATGTTACTAAGGGTAACTTTTGTAATAATATGAGTAACTTTTGGTATACAATAATCGGATGCACATTTAATTTATTGTATACCCGATGAATACAAAATTCTTTGTTTTCAATAAGTCTGCATTAAGGGTCTGTTCTGATTTACTGAACTGAATTATTTATAAAAAAAAGAAAATTAGGAATTGAATTGAAATGAAGTAAAGTAAAGTGAACTGAACTGAAATTAAGGTGAAGATAAAAAGTTACTCGGTTAAACTTTCAGAAACAAAGTATATATACCACTTTTAATGTTTGATTGAACCCCATTGACTAATGGGTAAAGTAACAATTTTACAGAAGTCTATTGCTGACAAACTTTTTATTTGACTTTGATAGTAAAATACATAACGATTGAAATTTGTCTCGTGTGGTAATGTTCTTAAGTTTTTAATTCTTTATGGCTAATTGAGTCAAACTTCCTTTTAATCGTTTCTCCTATACATTTTACTCATGCATCCCACTAATTTTAAAAGGTGAAATGTATTACATTGAATTACAACAATTAAAGAAGACCATAATTAAATGCTAATTCCTTTCGGTTCACGCCTCTTCCCCCCTTTTCCCTTCTCATCTAATCATCATAAAACACAACCAAAATTACTATGGGGAATTCAAAATCTAACTTTGCATATTAAATTACCAAATAATATTACATGGAGAATTTACATAAGTATTTGCTAAACTTCAAGTCTTCAACCACTAACAAAACGGGAAGTTTTACTTCTTAAATTAGCCTCAACATGGGTCTCAAATACACTAATAAATCTTGTTTGTACAAAAATTTGGTTAGTTGATATCTATATAGGATAGTCGCTCCTGCAATAGCGTGTTCTGTGTACGGCCACACCATGTGGCCGCTTTTAAAAAAAACGGAGTAACTCCTATAATATTGAAAAAGTTATCCCTTATTATAGTTATTGAATAGTTCTTAAATTAAATAATAAAGTAACCCCTACAACACTAACAAAGGGAACTGAGGATGTCAGTGGAATAGGTTTCCCCCCAATGGCGTAGGGATAGCTCTAGGTTTGGCGGGTAGTGGGGCAATGATGGGGATAAAAACTATACCCGTCATGGGTGATGGGGTGGGGGTGGATTTTAGGTATTACCCGCCCCATCCCTGCTTCGCCCCACTCACCCCGCTTCATACCCGTCTATCCCCATCCCATACCCATCTATATATTTTAGAAAATAATTGTATAATTTTATACTATTTCATAAAAATAATTATGTAAAATAAAGTAGTAAATATAATACATTATAATATACTTATATTATATAAAAAAAAAATTTAAAAAGTGTAATATAAATAATGGTTTTTTTTATTTATTATTTTTTATTTTTTTTTATTTTTTGTTGTAATCTAAATTATGTAGTGTTGTTGTAGTTGGGAGGCGAGGATTGAGCGGGTCGTGGGTGGGGATTAGGTGGGGGTGGATATCCAAATGTGGTGGTGTGGGGATGATTTTAGAATTGGACCCGGCGGGAATGGGGATGAGTTTTGGACCCGCCGTGAGGATGGGGATGGGGATCGGATGAAATGTTAGGCGGGGATAGGAATAGAAAAGCCAAAATTTGCGCCCGCCTCGCCTCGCCCCGCCCCGCCCCGCCTCGCCCTGTCCCGCCCCGTTGACATCCCTAAAGGGAACCCTTATATTACTAACTAGTAACCCCTATAATCCTAACAAAGTAACCCCTATAACCCTAACAAATTAGCCCCTATAACACTAACTGAATGGTCAGCCACATATAAAGTTAGTGATCAAAGTAAATCGTGTTATCTTCACTTTATTCAAAGTATTTAATAAAAATAGTTTAACTTTAGTAAAAATAATTTAAATTCAACAAACATAAGTTCAGTTCATTTCTAGTAAAAATAAATTTTAATCAATAAAAATCAATAACATTAAAGAACAAATATAATAGGGAGTCATTAAAGAAAAAAAAGTTCAGTAGAATTAAATTAATTCAGCAAAAGTAGTTTTATTTTAACAAAAATAATTTCAATTAAACAAAAACGAAGTGAAAAAAAAGGCATAGCAGCAGAAGACTGTACTATATATCCATCTAACTTTAAAACATCAAATAAACTCCATAAATACATAAATCCAATCACATTATACAATTTTAAATAAAACTTATCTCGCCAGGTGGCAATCGCTCTCTATCCACCTCCTCTCATCTAAATGTTGACGTTTTATGTCATTCATTACACATATTTAAAATTTAAGGTGGGTTCGATTCACCTAATTTTCACTTATATTAACTTAACTTATCTTAATTTACTAAAATTTATTTTAATTGTACTTTGTACTTGGGTAGCCATTATCAAAACCTATTTTTCTTGAACTTAATTTGTATGAAATTATCTTAACAAGTTTAGATTTAAAATAAGTGTAAATAAGTTGAACATAAAAGATTCTAGCTCAAGTAAAGTTTGACCCCCACAAATTGACATTTAATAACAAAAAACATAAGCTAATAAATGACAATTGTGAACCGAAAATGAATTGAATGTAATACTACTTCAAGGTGTTGCTCAATCAAATTACAAGCCAAAACTGAGGAGAGGGGTGGTGATACATACTGGTTCGCATTTTGGAGTGGTATTTTTAAGTTCGTAAAAAACAGGTGGTAAATTCAAGTGGTGTATTTGAAAGTGGTTTTTTACAAAATTTCCTAATGTTTAGTACAAAAGAAATTCATAATCAAAGATAAAAATGTATCAAAGCTGTACATTAGTGATCATGAAAATACAACTATTACACTTATCCTATACGAGAGAGTAAATGATAGACTTGGTCTACTATTGTTTCAAACAAAACTCGGTTTCTGCATCAGTACATATCCAACAGATTCAAGCCCCCTTTCTACACTTAGTTACATTTTCCACTATGATTACCAGTATATAAAAAGACCCAAATGTCTGTGAGAAAGATGATTACATAATCCCTCCAAGTCTCTCAGAAAGATATTGATATCCATGACATGAGACTAGACAATTTACAAAACAGAACATTGACAACCTAGGGCTCTATGATGATAACTTGAAATCAGAGTCGCAGCATGGCCGACAAGCCAGGATAATACAACGAAGCATCACTCTCCTGGACGCGGTTCCATTTTCTGAACAGGTGGAGCAGTAATTACAGGTTGTTTAGGGTCACCATAATTGGGATCACCAGATCTTTCACATATTTCCCTGTATTCTTGGCACAAGGCACATATATGACAAAAAAAATGAGTTGCAAAATCTCCACAGGGTGCCTCCTGCGTCACAATAATACCAAAGATTAAAATTTAAAACTATGAAGCTAAAGGTTTGAGGAAAAAACTAAAACCATCCTATAGATCAAAAAGATATTGAAACAGCAGAATTCTATGGGGACTCTGCAATTGAAAGAAATCTTAGCAAACAACAAGACAAGACAAAACAAATGCTAAAATAGAAGATAACTGGAACAAGAGTAAGTTTGTAGTAAACACTGATAGAATTTAATCAATTAATCTTCATCGTTGTGCACAATATCACTAATAGACAATATGAAGTCCATTATTCCTCCTCTGCAAGTGCAAGTGCAAGTGCAAGTGCAATTGCCTTAATCATAGCAGTAAATTCAATAAATTATTCTTATCCCTATCCGAGTGCAAGTCAACATCATGAGAAGATGAAGAGCAACACATTGGCACTGGTGGACTGGAGGTGGATGGCACCCCATCCATGCCTTTTGACTTGGGGTGGGGGAGAGGAAGTAGTGGATGGAAAGATGAGAGACTTTAAAACTTTCAAAATTTGTTGCTGCGATATGTCCCTGTAACGCACACTTCTCTCTTTACAGCAAAAAATCATTCACTCGTCCTAATTTCAAACCTGAAAGTATGATGAAAACTTTAGCAACACCTACTTCATTTTTTCTTTTAAAGCTTCATTTTGTAAAACATAGCTACATGACAACATTCCCCCCACTTTCCTTTTTTGTTGTTTTGTAGGTCATTTTAATTATTATTTTTACCACTTGAAGAATCATATTCAATAGGATTTAGAGGCACGGTTATGCTGCTTTAATAGTAATTTTAGGTCTTTTAGTCGCTTTTTAGGTCATATTTGCATAAGTTTTTCATTTTGTGCTCTATTACGCTTTTTTTGTGTTTTCTTAATGTTTTAGGTTGATTTGAGTTAATTTGATTGATATTTAGACAGAAAGTTGATTGATAAAGTTCATTGATTGAAGAGTTTATGTTCGTGGATGTTTATTTTGAGAAAATTATGAATGATAAATGAAAATAGCATCCACAATGATCGCTATGCCTTTGAGGAATGAATTTGAGTTAAAAACGAAGTTATACGATGGTTACAAAATGGCAAAAATTGATCCTTGTTCACTCTTTTTATCATAACTTGAGTTATACAACATCAGAAGTGATTCAAGTTGCATTGAAAACTATACTTGAAGAGTTATTTTAATGATAGGTCACACCCCCATATACGCTTCTTATAAGAAGAGATAAAGAGACTGCAAAATTTCCCTACGCCCGCACGACAAGCTATGGCCGCAAAGTCCAAGCTTCGAATCTTCCCCCCTGCATTCGTAGCTCGTCAGATGTGTGTTTTCTTATTATCATTGCATCATCATCACCTTTAACCAATCGCTATACTTATGTACTTTATTTTCTTATTTCTTTTGCTTAATTATTTTTAGATTAGAATTTAGCAAGAGGTACTATTTTCCCTCATGCCTTTTATTATTTTACGTTCGTTGAAGTTTTTGAGATCTCCATGGATTATTCTTAGATTTATTATTTCAGTTCATTGAGGTTTTTAATTTCTCTTTATTTTATTTATCTATTTAGTGCTTTCAATTATAAGTTCTTTCGTACATCTAGTTTTAATTATTTATTTCATGCTTGAGTAGTTTTATTTCTATGTTTGGGAATACATGTTTATATGATGAATATTGATTGAAATTATTGATTATTGATATCTCAAATTGATAGTGTTTTATTATTTGATAAATCTTATATCTTATAACCAGATCAATTGTTCGATTAATTCATGTTAATAAAAATTTGAATCGAAAAATCTAACTTTTAGAGGTTTACTTTCAATTACAATTAGCAACTCTGATGTGTTAGCGACTTTACTGCATTTGTTGAATTGAGAGCGTTAAGAACCCACCGTAGGCTTACCAATTGATCATTCTTTAAAGAAAGTTTACGCTTTACATATTTGGGTACTCCTTTATCAAGTTGAATGCTCTCTATAAAAGTGCAAACCCCCGGCTGATAGATATATTAGTAGAATAGTAGGGCGATATCGGGTAGTTAAGAAGCTTTCTAATGTTGTAAGACTCCAATCGACATCTGCACCTTATTGAAGCCAGACTACTAAGTCATTAGAGCTATTGAACTTATCTGTAGAACTTTTCTTTGGGCTGGTGATATTTCAAGCTCTGAAAAGGCTCCTATTGCTTGGGACTTGATTTGTATCCTAAAGTTGCATTATCCATGTTGCTATGGGCTATGGGTTAAAAAAGACAAACTCTGGTTGAAGTAGATTCATGCCTATTTAAATTAAATCCAGGAACATCTTAACCATGGAAATTCCTAAAGCTGCATCTTGATTGGTGAGGAAGATCTTTGAGTGTAGGAGGTATACTGGTACTACTGGTGATTGGAGTAATTTCTAGCTAATTACTTATTTCAAGTTAAAAAAAAAAAAACCTTTACTCGCATTACATGGGTGATTTTGAAATGAGTGGATTGGAGAAGAGTAATTCATTGCAATAAAGCGAGTCTGAGAAGTTTGTTTGTTCTAGGTTAGCTATTAAAAATAGGCCAAGTACAAATGACAGGTTTCTCTCTTGGGGGATTCAAAATAATCATGAGTGTGTTTTATGTCGAAAGCATGGAGAAACAGTTCAACACTTGTTTTTTACTTGCAGCTACTCTTTTTCAATTTGGAAAAGTGTTCTACTCATGCTACATTGTAACAAGAATGCTGAATATAATGGCAAAGAAGCAATATTTTTGGCAAGAACACGAAGTCTGCTGATCAGGCTGTCAAGGAGATAACTTTTAATGTTGCTTGTAGGTTTAATGAAGACTGATAGAGATTGATGTTGGCTTATTGTGTAGGCTTCTAATGATGCTCTGCTTCCACCCTTCATAGAAGGTGGAAGTTAAGTGTTGGTTTGTGTTTTGGAGGTTGTAGGCTTTTGATTTCTTTGTCACTTTCCCTTTTGGAAATAAGATCTTTACTTGTCAATAAAAAGTCAACCACAACCACCAAGAAAGAGAAAGGCAAATAAGAGAGAGAGATTTAGAAAGACTGACCACGATAAAAAAAAAAAAAAAAAAAAGAGAGATTATAATAAAACTAATGGTCGAATAAATGCTCAAATTTTGGAGTTTTAAGGTCAGTTTGGACCTAAAACTCTCAATTATGCAATGCGGTAATGGAGATGGCAGCATCTAGCATGTTGGCATAGTACAAAAATACAGCTGTATCATTTCTCTTAGGCCATATTGCAAAGGATTTTTCATGTTGAATAAGGGGCATTTCAAAAACCAGTGATCTCATACCCTCATCTGAATCACTTGTACCATCCCTGAATTGAACATTACATCCAGTGTTACACTCAAAAGTTACTTGCTATTCAAAGACAGCGTGAAAAATCTCCCATGTCTCCCATATATTGGCTCTTAGCCTCTAATAATCTACTCTAACTACTCTAATCGCATACAATTATATATGTATCAT
This sequence comes from Chenopodium album, assembly GCF_948465745.1. Lineage (NCBI taxonomy): Eukaryota > Viridiplantae > Streptophyta > Magnoliopsida > Caryophyllales > Amaranthaceae > Chenopodium > Chenopodium album. The sequence continues at coordinate 14,916,074 of NC_137847.1, read as the reverse complement.
ATTTGTATCACGTGAGAACCACAAAACAGTCCGAGATCAATGCAATTTATAAATCTCCAATAATCATACACACTACACAACTACAAGAAGCGAGGATGAAATTCAGAAGCATTCTATGGAATTACATCTCCTACGTATGGGAAATATAAAGCCAAGAAAGCAAATATAACAGAGATGACTTACCGGCAGATTATACTTGGTTCGAAGGATCTTTCGATAGTTGTATGCATAGGACGAAAGCAGACATCCAGGCAGCCCCAAAAGTATACAATACATGAAACAACCACTGCTGGCTAGGGTCCAAAGCATACAATGAACCACACAAGGTCCTGCCAGAGTTCCAGAACCCAGAAACTCAGCATTCTTAGCAAAGAGATAGCAGGGGCAAAAGGCACCTATACAACCTGCATTAAGTGAATAAGACAAAGTAAGGTATCTCTGATTTGCAGTATTCCCAATTCAATGATCCAAATAAGTAGCATGTACAACCCTCAAATAAAATACTTAAATGAGAGTAAAACAATGCTGTACACTGGGACTGGGCACCAAAATGAAAACTTATTGATAGGATTATTGATTCAAGATAGGCAAGAGCAAGACACATCAAAAGGGACTCGATGACGTAATGCAATTCTCAGAACATCAAATATAGTCGAAAAACATGTGGTAGGACCAAATATATGGAAAACTCATAATCTAATCTGGTGGTAAAATTTATATTGCAAACTTGCAAAGCGTAAACCTATATGCATAAAACCATTAGCTGAGCTTAAATCGAACCAAAGGCAATATGAAGTAAGAGTTTTGTGAAGGATTTTGAGCAATGATATCAATTAAAATATACGAAGTAAGAGTTTATATTCACTTCAAAGGCACCATACGAGAAATCTAACTAAGTCATTAATTCTCTATAATGCATAAAATCAAGATAAAAATCACCTAAATTTCAGTATTTTTTTTTTTTTTATATTTTTTATTTTTAATATGCTCAAATTGCACCTTTGACAAACTCATCCTTGTGTTTTAATCAAGTGTCACAAGTCAGATTTTAGCATACAGCTCGGGGTATCGTCGCAACAAGCACAGATTCCAGAGGACCACTGCACAGTGCCATCACTAATCGAAGCCGAAGCAGAAGCTTGAACATCATAGTTCCCTGCAGTTAAAGCTTCATAATCTTCCTCAGGCTGCCCCAGTGGTATATAAGGAGGTGGCACATAGCTCCCATTTCCTTTCATATTCGTTCTTCAGAATTGAAAGAAAATAACCGCACTGCCCAAATCCTCTCTTCAATCAGCTGCAAACTTTTTTCTGATAAAGAATTTCCAAGAAATAAATGAATTGCAAAACCAAGAAATTATTCAAAAAGAAAACTACAAAATTCAATTAAGTAATTAACCCAACAAAATTAAACAACAGTAAAGTTAAATAATAGTACGAAGTATGAAGTACAAAATAAAAACCCAGAAATTTGCCATGAATTACAAAAATGAAAGACAGCAAAAACCAAAAATTTGATTGAAACAACACCCATAAATTATTCAAAGAGGAAAATATCAGATTCAAGAAATCAAAAATAATTAACATAAAAAAATAAAATAAACTCAGAATTTTGCTGCTGAATACAAAAATGAAAATCAGCAAAACCCAAGAATTGTTTTGAAGGGTTTTATGAAGAATTGAACCTTCAATTGATTTATTTTATAGGTTATTAATTAAGTAACAATTAACAAATAAATAAAACATTTTTACCTAAGAGAGTTTGCAAATCTTCTTCGATTCAAATTCAGAAAAATAGCGAGATTCCAATCTGGTCGGAAAAGTTTTGTATGTCCAGGATGCTTTCCAGTGGATCTTCTTATTTGTTCTTCTAATTTGGGAATTCTTTCTTTTTATTTAAGTTACTAGATTTGTATCTCGTGCGATATCCGAATTTTTTATTGAATTTTAAGATAAATTTATAATGTATATGTCAAAATTTAAAATATGTCATTGATAGAAAACTAATTAGAAACTGATGTGTTTTTTTGACGATTTGCTATCTAGTAGGCATGTAATGACTAATAATAATGTTGGTGAAAAAATTCGCTTTAATACATTAAAATAATTAAAAAAAATTAGCAAAAAATAAACTAAATAAAATAAATGTTCAAAGCACGTTGGATTGACTCGAACATTTCTTGACTCGTAATCTGAAGTGACCTAATTCGAGATGTTTCATGACCCAACCCTAATTGACAAGTATCCATTTTATTGGATTATGAAGTATATAATTTTAACTGATTAATATATATTATAAATGGATGTTTTACGCTTTAAACTACTCCCTTCGCTCTAAAAAATATTATGATATAAAAAATAAATTTATATGATAATTTTTGAGAATTATAATCAAATAATTTTTTTTGAATAAAATTATAATTCAATTTGCACATTTGAATTATTGACATTTTATCGATAATAAAACTCTAAACTAACAATTTTATCCTAAAATTGTATCCAAATAGAATTCTAAACTAACTTTTTTATCTTATGAAGTCTATTTAAATCTATCCAACATGGCGCAACACTTGGCGAAAAGTTGGAATGTCAAGTGTCGCAATGTCATGACCTGGCTAATTGTTTAGCTTTATATATTTAGCCAAATCACGATGCAGCGACACTTGGCGTTTCAACTTTTCGCCAAGTGTCGCGCAACGTTGGATAGATTTAAATAGATTTCATAAGATAAAAAAAGTTAGTTTAGAATTTTATTTGGATAAAATTTTAGGATAAAATTGTTAGTTTAGAGTTTTATTTTCGATAAAATACCAATATTTTAGATGTACAAATTGAATTATAGTTTTATTCAAAAAAAAATTAGATTATAATTCTAAAAAATTATCATATAAATTTAGTTTTTATATCATAATATTTTTTGGAGCGAAGAAAGTACTTCAAAGTGTAACACATCCATTTATTCATATTTTATTCAAAAAAATTATTAGTTCAAAGCGTAAAACAATACACCTAATATATCATAACTGGTTAAATAGTATACTTTACAGTCTAATAGAATTTTATTACTATGAAGATCGATCTGTCAGTTAGGGTCGGGTCATGAGTCATCTCGGATTGGGTCACTTTAAGTTACGAGTCAAGAAATGTTCAACTCTTGCCCAAAGTTTTGGGTTCGGATCAATCCAACGGGTTTTGAACATTTATTTATTTAATTTATTTTTTGCTAATTTTTTATTTTTTTTTAATGTATTAAATCGAACCTTTCCACCAACATTATTATTAGTCATTACATGCCTACTAAATAGCAAATTGTCACAAAAGCACATCAATTCCTAACTAATTTTGTATCAATGATATATTTTAAAATTTTATATATAGATTAAAAATTTATTTTAAAATTCAATAAACAACCCTGGCATCGCACAGGCACAAAACTAGTTAGTTATATGATTAGATTAGACCTATGGCGTGCAAGCGTGCACGGATTGCAAAAATTATTGAAATGAAATAGCTTATTTTTATTAGTATAAATTGCCACCATTAATCCCAATTTTGTCTCATACGCTGATAATAAGCCCTACTGTCGTTTATTTACTATCATTTCTAACTTTGTATACCTTTAATTTCTCACTACCAAAAAAAAGTGGAAAAAGTAACATGTAATACATAACTGTCAAGTTGGATAAGCGTTCTCTAGAGTTACATAGAACGCCTATGTTAGAGGACAGTTTCATAAGTTTAATCAAATAGAATGCCCCTCTTTGTTGATAGTTCTATTTGATTTTACCATAATAATAATAAAAATTGAAATATATGGCTTTACAACACAGAACACTGTAGTATGATAATAGTTCTATTTGATTTACGATATAGTTATTTATTTTTATTTCATCCACTCTCCACATACTCAAAACCTAACCCTCTTTTTTTTTCCCTTCTACCGCCGTTCTACCTCTTCTCTATTTTCCCCATATTTTCATTCAACTGCCCTCCTCTTTAGTGGATCCACTGCCTTTTCTATTCATCCTCAAGTCTTTTCAAATTAGACATATGGAAACTCCCAACCCATCTCTCGTTCTTCTCGTGCGGGTGTTCAGGTATTTATTTCCCTTTAATGATTTTTGTTTGGGTTTTTATAATGAAATTTTTTTAGATCTGTGCTTGTATATTCAAAATTCAAGGAATTGTGCTTTTTGGTGATGTTCAAATCACTAGAATTGTCTTGTGATTGTGTTATATTGTATGATTTTTATGAGATTAGTTGATGGAATTTGTGGGTTTTGAATTTGATTTTGAAATTTTGTATTTATAAGGGATATTAGATTATAAGAATCTTGAAACTATGCGCCAATATGTCAAGGCCCTCGCTGCTCTAATTAGGGATATTAGATTATAAGAATCTTCGACTTTCTCGCCATCTTGTTTGCTTGGATTAATTGTATATACTCTGACATTGCTGGATTTTCTTCTACAGGTTAAATTTCTAGGAATGATGCTACATTCAAGCATTCAATGATCCGAGACTTCATTTTCGTCATCATCAATTGATTAGCTAGTAAACAAAACACCCATATGCTACGCAATTATGATTGGAGAGTAATATTGGTCATTTTTATTTATACTTTTTTGTATCTAAAGTGAAATACCCTGTAAACATGCTCCAAGTCTTTCAATTAGTTCGATTAATTCTTTGAATTTTTTTTATTGGAATAATATCAATTCAATGAACACTAGCTAGTATATTTTTAACATTATTTTATTTCTTTACTTGCTGCTATTAAAAAAATTGGAGAAAAATAATAATTAATTTTTTTATTAAAAAATAAAGTAAAAGAGAACAGTCATCTAAGATGGGCGTTCTCTTTTCATGTGAATACATAACGCCTATTATAAGATAAACGTTCTCTTTTCTGTGTCTTTTATTTATTTTGTACATACAAATATGAAGCGGTCATCTTAGTTAGGCATACTATAAAACATAGAATACAAAACGCCTTGAAGAGGCATCTAGAATACTTTATAAGGCACCCTAGTTGAAGGACGCCTCTAAGGTGTTCTATATTGTCTATTTTACGCGTTTTATATAGTCTATTTATTTTGTGGTAGTGTCTATCACACCCATATGACTTGAAAACCGGATTAGAAGGTTAACTTAAGGGAGTTTCCCTCCCTTATTAATGTCACGTGAGCTCTCCCTCCCAACTACTCTCTTTACTCTCTCTTCTACTCCCTCCCCTTCAATTACTACTTCAATTACTGCAACAGAGTACCTTCAACGAGAAAAAAAGAAAAAGGGAAATTGACGCCATTATTGAAGCTTCAACCAAAATTGTATTTTGCCCTAACGTCACGATCGTCCATTTCTGTCAAAGAGAAGCAACATGCGTAGTTTGAAAAGCGAATAACTTCCATTTTAGGTAAGTTTCTAAACCCTAAATTCGCTAAAATTGCGCATAAGTTTGCAACTTAATCTCGAACCCTAATGAATTAAACTCGAAATTGATGAATTTGTGTATGGAATTTCAATTCATTTGTTAATTATGGGTGCGAATTGTTGTGTGTTTGTTTTTTTGGTGTTTTGTTTTTGTTGGTTTGTTTTGTTTTAGTTTAAACCCTAAATGCTTGGTTTAAATGCATTCATGATTGTAATGTAGTTGCTGTTAAATTAGGTATGGCTACTACTAAAGTAAGCTTGAAAATGTGGCATGGAGGGGTGTTTAAACAGCTTGACAATGGTGAGTTGTGTTATAGCAATGGAAAAGGTAAAACAGCTTGACAATGGTGAGTTGTGTTATAGCAATGGGAAAGGTAAAACCTTTAGTGTAGACCCTGATGAACTTTGTGCTTTCTACCTTGTGGAGTTGGTTATGAAGTGTGCAAAATATGAGGATAAAATTCAGGGTTTTATGTACTTAATTCCTAGACTAAGTATGGTAGGTGGGTTGAGGAAGGTTAATAATAATGACAGTATGAGGGAGATGATAGATGTGTCACTTAAGTATAGGGGTATGGAGGTGTATGCTGTACATGGTGAAAATGACCCTATGTTCCCTTCTAAACTTCAACCAACATCATCAAAACAACCCAAAATTGTGAGACCTAAAAAACTGCCTATAAAGAGGGGACCACTAGTGAAATCTAGTCCAAGGAAGAAAGGTCAGTCATCCTTGACTATTTGTGAACCTTCCCAAAAAGCCCTTGATAGCTCATTAAAGGCCAAAGAAGATGCTCCCACTACATTTGTTCCCATTCAACAAACTAGTACTTACCAAAGTACTTTTTAGAGTTAAATATGTTATAAACCCTAACTCCACACCTGATAAAACACATCTTACATCCTCTACCCTTATTGCAGCTTCACAAACTAACAGTGACCTTGTGAAAAATTATGAATGGCAAGATTCAAGACCTGATAGCCCTATTCCTATAAATGATTTGATCCCAACAGATAGTTTTAAGAGTGATAAAGAGGACCCACTTTATAAACCACTAGAATTAGATAAAGGGAAAGGGGTGAGTGTTTTTTTTTTGGGATGTTTACACAAATGATAATAGTGAGGGTGGAGAAGATAGAGATGGGGAAGAAGTAGAAGTTGGTGAGGGTTTGGGTGGAGAAGCTACAGGAGGGGAAGATCTAGAAGGGTTGGAGGATTTAGAGGTAGAGGAGATCTTGGATGATGAGCTGCAGTATCAATCAGAAAGTGAGGATGAGGAATACGCTTTAGCTAGGAAAAGGGTTAGAGATACAACATCTAAGCTAATTGACATTGCAAGAAAAATTCAAAAAGAAGCAGCAAAGTGTTTGAACAAAGAGGAGGAGGAAGAGGAAAGGGCAGCTAGTGCTAGGGAAGAAGTTGATGAAGGTACAAGCACTCATGTTAGTAAGGGTTTTTGTCCACAGAGTGATTATGAATAAAGTAATGAGGAGGTGCATACTCCACCTGACAGTGGTGAAGAGGATTTAGATCCAAGAAAAAAAAGGAAGTCACACCTCTTAATGTCTACTACACACACTGACTTTGGGAGTTTCAATTGGAAAGTAGGCTAGAGATTTGCAAACAGGGATGAATTTAGGAATGCAGTAGCTAGATATGGGATTCTACAGATAAGGGATGTGTATTTCAAAGTGAGTGACAATCAAAGGCAACAAAGGTTAGGTGTCAAATGCCTTGACAGTTGCCCTTTTTATGTGTATGCTTCATAGGACAGCAGAAGAGCATGTATAGTTGTCAAGACTGTAAAGGGTGTGCATACTTGCCAGAGGAACATGAAGAGGAATAGACAACTTAATAAAATATGGGTAGCTTCCCAGTTCCTTGAGGTATTCAAGACAAGGCCTCATTGTCCTGCAAAGGAAATTCTAGAGTGTGTTAGAAAAGCATTTAAGATGTTGGTGACTAGGGACTTTGCTTATAAAGTCAAGTACAAGGCTCATACAATGTTGCATGGTTCTATGAGTGACCATTACAACAAGCTTGGAGGTTACATGCCTACATTACAGAGTAGCAGCCTTGGTACTAAGTTAGAGTTGGTACTGACACAGAGAAGCAACCTCCAATTTTTAAGAGGTTGTTCATCATCTGCTTTGAAGAGTTGAAAACTGGGTGGTTGAAGGGATGTAGGAAGGTACAAGAAGTAGATGCTTGTTTCCTCAATACATTTTTAGGAGGTCAGCTTATATCATCTGTGGGAAGAGGCAACAATGATCAGATGTTCCCAATTTGTTGGGCAATTGTTGAAGGTGAGAACAATGATAACAAATTAAAAAGGGTATTTTGAATGAACATTTAATTTACATGAGTAACAAAATTAAAGAAAGTCAATGTAGTTACAAACTTAGAATTGAGAAACACAGTATAAGGTAACATTATTGCACAAAATATACAAATTAGATTTTAGGGGTTTTAGCCAAAATGTAAGACATTTGAGTTGAAATCAAAATTAAAAATAAGCATAGGCCACGTAATGGTAAAGCATAGAGCCAAGCATGGTGAAATGTAGCCATGTGAGGCTGTGACATATGACCTTGGCCCCAGGAGTCTACAAACCCTTAATTGATTTTAGCACACCTTTATATGAGAAGAGCATAGAAAATTATGCTCTCACATAGAGGTGTGCCAAAATCAATTTTGGTGTGCTAAAATCAATTTTGGTGTGCTAAAATCATTTCCCTTGTAAACATCAAGACTTCTAAGTTTCTAGAAGCTATGACATACACAATTTGGTTTACAAGCCAAGAAAATACCACAATTCCAATTCATTGTTTCGTGGAGCTCCCCAAACATTCTTATAGCCTTAGTATTTTACTTGAAGTTATACAAGGGACATTATGCCAAAAGTACCGCCAGAAATTTACTTGAAGAATTGTTGTCTCTTCTTTAGATAGCTTTTTACTGACTACTCCACTGAAAGTTATGCTGCAAATATAAGGGAAAGGCCAATGTAATACCAAGACAATAAGTTAGTATCAGAAAAGGAAATTGCAATAGCTATAAGACATAAGGAAGACAAATCTCCAACACATGTGAGTATGTGACATGGCACAGGTAAGCATAGAGTAAGAAAAGAATTATTGACTGCATGTATCTTTAGTAGGAAAATCCTAAAACTGAACAACCTAAATAACCCTGCATCAATTTTTATAGCCCCCTAATTTATACAGGAAGAAGTTTAACCTAAATAACCTGGTTTATCACAACTAAGGCTTTAACGGTTACATCATTAATTAGATCTGTCACTTGCTAATTAACTGGCTCTTAACATTTGAAAGTTCCAAACCCCATCCAGTGCTTTATCAAGATAGTAAGGAACCTATTAGAAAACTTCCCTCCATCACAATTTATACATTTGGTGACATCTTTAAAGTTAGAGATAGACATTACATTGCTTTCTGATTATTATCATATATAGACAAATAAAAAGAGCTATTCAATAATGTAAATCCATAAAAATATTTTTCTGAATATATATTTTCCATAAAAGCATACATACCAAATTAAAGTTCCACCATCAAGTGCAATTAAAGTAGAATACAAAGGACATTGTGGAATGAATAGGGCAAAGAATTTCATCTTGCTCTGACCTCAGCAGTAATTGCATCATCATATGCACCTATAAGGAAAGGAAAAATTCAAATGCAATAATCACTTGACTGTGACTGTATGCACCAGTTGCTCTTCCTGGTATTTGATCCAAAATCTGCCGAGCTCTCTTTATTGAATCAGCAATGCATTTAGTCAAAGTAACAAAGAAAAGTAGAAGAAATAAATACTAGTCTGTAATTGAATTGAAATACTCTTGTTTGATCATAAAAGTGAACTGATAGATGATTAAAGGAAGGCATAAAAAGAGCTCATTGTTTGATAAAATAAGCAATTCAACATCATATAGTAGCAATAAATGCCTAAATATAAACTCACGGATGAATATAAACTCCTTGTTTGTTAAAATAAGCAATTCAACAATGTGAATATAGTCCCAATGTTTCACTTCTATCCAAAATGCTTGATTGATCACATAGAGCAAGAACCTGATGCACGTTAATTAAAAGAAACATTACAAGTGATTTTTAGAGTAACTGCTCACGACACTCAAACACTATGGGCACTAACCTAACGAAAAAATGTGATTGGTTGTTGCGTAAGAGCATGAGGATTCCCAATATTACAGAAAAGTATTTGCACAAATGACGACAAGTTTAAGCTGTGAACTTGAGACAGGATAAATGGCAATTATACCTCATCGAAAGGAAGAGAATCAGGCTGTTGACTCAATTGCTATCTCAACATCTGCGAGAACAATATGATAACACCATTAGATCAGCAATAAATTGCAATGACCACATCAACCAGAGAAAGCAATACTCTTATTCAAATCGAGTCTTAATCCATTTCAAAATACATAGTGTTTTATGATAGCAAGCACGGAGCCACGGACTAAGGAAGAGAACCAAATATACTTCCTGTGTCTGACATGCTGTCATGTCTTTCACTTAAATTAGAAGATCATACAGAGTAGTATGAATTACAGTAATTTTTAACGTAAAGATATAGAAAGAACTTAACGCTTTTCAGATTGAAACCTTTTTCCTTTTTCCTGTATAATTATTCTCCACTGAATGGAAACCCAGGATTCATTGATATATATTCATTTTATTCCATAGCTTATTGTATTGTAGTAGTTTTGAGATAACCCAATATCAAGTCATTAGAGTAACTAGATACATAGTAATCAACAATCTTAGCAAATGGCAAGACAAATACAATAATAATTAATGCATTTCGTCTCATACCTCGGCCTGGGTAACAATCGCTCCACAAACCAAACAAGGTACTACTAATTGTCCTATTTACTATACATATTAAGTGTTGGGTTTGAGAAGTGTGGAGAACGGTTCAAGGAGGCTAAGGGGGTGCATAGCTTAGGAGTTTAAGCTATGGGCTATTGCTTGGTGTTAAGCAATGGTGGATGGCAAGGGCTGACTTCAAATGAGCATATCTCAAGATCTATGAATGATATTGAGATGATTCAAGTTGGAGGTGATAGCGCGTCTCAAGATCTTTCCAATGACTGGTTATAACCTTGATTTTGTTGAGAATCGAGGGAGTTATGGTTGTTTTAAGAAGAGTAGTCCGTGCAGTGCGGGAGTTCGACTGAACTATTGAAAGGTTAAGTCGAACCTAGCTTTTGAGGCAGAATCTACAGTTTTTTGATTTCTAGAGGAGGATTGGTCAAACCTAGTAAGAAGTTTGACTGAACCACCCCATGTTCGACCGAACTCTAGGTAGGTTCAGCCGAACCATTGAGCTCCTGTTCGAGCGTGCAATTTCTTTTAATTTGCTCGGGATGTAATCTTAGCCGTTGATCTTCTTGCACTATACATACTCTTGTATTGTCATTGTAAAGAGAGAAATAGGATGAGGGAAAGATGTAGAGAGAGAAAGCCTCAATGTAAAACCCAAACACTTAGGGTTTGAGTGTTTGAGAGGGTGAGCTTGGGGTGGGAGCTTTCATGGGGATTGAAAGCTTGTAATCTACATTAATCTTCATCTAATTATTGCTCCATAGTGGATTGGTGGGTTTTTCTCCCGGTTCTCGGGTTTCCTACGGTAAATTCTCCTTGTCTCGTTTATTACTTATTTTTGCGTCTTCTAGTTGTTAATTGTCGTTAATCGCCAACTAACTAGCACATTCATTAATCCCTTTCATTAATCTAGCATTAATCGCCAACTGTTGAGCATTGCCCTCACTGACAGTTAGTGGCGAGTTTAGCATTTTATATAAGTGGATTCATATTTAATTAAAATTAAATAAATTAACAAATTACATTGATTAAAAATAAATTAACAAATTACATGAAATTATGTATATAGTTTATTTAAGTGGCATATCTAACATTATTGACATATAAGGTTAATAACTTATTATTTCGTCATCATTTAAATATTTGTAACATGATTTTTTTTACGGAAAAGTGGGGTTAATTGACCCCATTACATTAAATATAAATCCGTTCATGCTGACAGTTGTACTTCTGAGAGGCTGCATGTCTCAAATAGTTTTTATCTCACGAATACGATAAAGTTTAAATCCTTGGCGAGTATGCCAATCTAGTCTCCAATTAAGATCAATAGCTCTCATAAAGTCGTTACACATTGGAGCAATATCTCCTTTTCTAAATCTCAAAATGTTTTGATACTTCTCACTGAAATCCGCTATATAACTTTTTTGTATTTTATTACACTAGCTGCCCTACTGTTAATCCGCACCTCCTCATACCCCTCCGACATAATTGATTATAAATTTGTTGCATATCACACAACATTATAAAACTAATATCGATGTAAAAATAATTACTGGGTTTGTGATCTAATGTATAAGCTTAATATGCATGAACTAATGTATAATCACAAAAATAATCATAAAAATTAAATAGTCACTATAATCACAAAAAAATATTTCAAACATCAACTTTGAGTCTCATCGTGATCATGAAGGAATTATGTCTTCGATAAGTGCAATTATTAGATATATCAAGGATCACTATTATGGAGATAATAAGTTCATTCTTTTGGGTCGTCATTGTCTGATGCTAGATATGATAACTGATCTTTGGGCTAGTTAAATAGTCTAAAGCCCAATAGAATGGATCTTATGAGGTCACATAACAAGGGTATTGGGTTAAACAAGTAAGAGACCCATTAGTGGGCCTCATGAGGATATGTCAAGCCATGTAAGAAGTAGGGCTAGTGTAGTTAGAAATCGGCTAGGAGTTTGGGCTTTACATGGACTCTAATTATATATATGATATATAAATAAAGGCCATGCATAGGGTTGATATAAGTCACAATTAACCTAAGCAGTGAATTGTGAAGCAAGCAACAAATCTCTCTCAACCCCTCTCTCACACGCCGTCTCTCTCCCCTCATTCGTACAACCATACAGACCACCCAGGCAAGGTGGTTGCTCGTGGTGGTGGTGATGGTTCGTGGCTTTATTGTTTCCTCTCCTCTCCGTTGAAGGTTAATTGAAGTGTTCAGTCATAACTAACTAACATTAGAGGAGGTTTAATTTGTGCCCATGGACCAAGTAGAGGAATCACGCTTGGGGTTCTTTATCTCCCATTGTTTTTGATCGATCGCATGTGGAATCACGCTTCAAAGGTACAATTATAATTTCTTTATGTGTTATGCATTGGTCTTGGTGTTTAGATCCTTATGAATATGATTCATGCAATTCTGCTTAGAGGTAACTAAAGTCCTAAAGTGGTATCAGTTAGCCTTTGCATGTACGCATATTGAATTTTAATTCTTTGATGTTCACAAATTTTAATTCAATTATGAGGGGGAATAATTTAATTATGGTTCAATCTTTATATTAAATGGAGATTTAATTATTGGAATTTGATTAAATGCGATTTAATTCTGCTCAAAATAGCCTAGAAAGGACCGAATTTTTCCTTATTATGCTCGAAAATTTCTAAAACCCTAACCCTAGATTCGAATTTTTCGAAATCCTAAACCCTAAAATTTTGATTTTGTGTTTTGGTTTTTGAATAGAAGATGCCCTAATTTCTCATAGTGAGAAAGAAAATTTGTTTCTCACATGACATTTTTGTGAATAAATCAACAACTTTATTCAATTATGGAGCCCACTATAATGAAAAAGTAGTTAATTTATTCATGAAAATCCCCCCATGAGAAACAAATTTCATTTCTCAATATGAGAAACAGGGAATTTCCCTTTTGAATAATTTCGATTGTTTTATGCTTCATGTTTTTAATCTAATTGATTTCATACATAAATTGTGAATTTTGCATGATCAATTAATTAATTTACAAGTTAAATTTAATTGGGATTAATTTTATGAAGAACCCTAATTTTTAAAATTGAATATGGATTTAATTTTAATTATTGGACTGATTTAATTTAATTTTAGCAAAAGTTGTTTTAATTAAATTAAAAACAAAAAAAATTAAAAGGTCGGCAACCACAGTGGCTACCGACCAATGTCATTCTAAGAAAGAGGGGAGGGGAGGGCAGGCGGTCCAAGGGGCTAGGCAGCAGTGTGCAAGTGTTGCATGACTGCTGCTGTGGTTGCCGCTGTTGTTGTTGTTGTTGCTGCTTCTAGAGGCAGTGGCTGCTGTAAAGCAGCCAACTACCGTGGCTAGCCTAGGCTGGCCACGCACGGTGACCTGCAACCAACAATAGCACTGCTGCCGCTACTGCCTTACAGCAATGGGAGCTGGGAATGCGCCCTGCCACCGTGGCTAGCCTCGGCTGGCAACCATGGTGGCTGGCGGTGTACGGTGGTTTTTTAATTTTTTTTTTAAATATTCTCAAAATAAAATCTGATTTTATTTTGGGGATAAAATCAAATTTCAAAAGTTGGTATTTTGATATTATCCATAATTAAAGTTGTTAATTTTGGATAGGACTTGTTAGGATATTTTGAGCATATTCTAAAGATTAAGATTGATTTAAATAATGAGATTATCCCTTAATTATTTTAGGTTATAATTGATTTAAATTTATGTGATTGGTTGGCAATTAGGATAGAATCTCCTAAATTAGTTAGGATAATCTTTGAGGATAAATATGATTTATCTTTTAAGATTAAAATAATATTTGATTCTATCTCATGCCTAATTTAAAATATATGATATTTTATTTATGGTCATATATTATCTAAATGCAGTAATTAAAATATGAGATATTGAGGTGCCGTGTTTCCTTAATTATGACCATTCGATGTTGTAGTTTAGGAAAGCATGATAAGTGATTTATTATATGGCACTTTATAATATATGATGTTATTTATTGCCATATATAAACTAGTATGGCCCATAGATTCTAAATACGATCTGTGCATCATAATGTGTTTTTGTAATCTAAGTACGGTCTGCGTACCGATAAAGCATTTTTGTAATTTTATTTTATTTTATTTAATTAGTAGATAGAATAGAATAATATTACAGGTTGTAGTTAGTCCAAGAAGCTAATGGAGTAAAGGCCCAAAGGAGCAAGATGGATAAGATTCATGAAGGTTCAAGTGGGAGATTTTTGCTTTATTAGTTTTCTTAGGATTAAGGGGCTATACTATGTAATGTTTTATTTATGCATTAGTAGATAATGCATGTTAGATTTTATTGATGCTTGTGATGATGTGCTAGAGTTCACTAAATAATCACAAACATAATGAATCTAGGTCCCGGTAATATTGAGGTTGCTTTTCCAATTAAAAACCCAATAAACCTTGATATTTATGATAGGTCATGCCAAAGTTGGGTGTCATTTTATATCTTGGGAGAGTTAGGGTAAATCAAGTTTTAAAATTTTAATTGGTTATACTCAACAAGGTTACCTAAAGAGTTTAGAACCTTGAAGCAAAGGGTAATAATTAAACATGTGATGATTAATTATTCAACCAAGAGTTGCAAGAGTTGCAATCAGTAAAGAGTTTGCTCACCTTGAAAATGTAATGGTTGATGGTAAGGCCAAAGTCTGGTCAATTATTGCACAAATAAAGGGTCTTGGAATCACTTAATTCAAGTAGGGATCATTTAAATTGAATAAAGTGTTTTAAAGTTACCTATTTTAATTCGTTTATGGTACTTTAAATTTTAAATATAATTGAGTTTTGCGTTTATTAATAAGTGATATTTCGTTCTAATTTTGTTATTATATATAATCTCCTCAATTGAAAATAAAATTGAGAAATGTTCTCAAAAGGTTAAAAGATAATCCATAAACCTATATTCCAATTTTGCTAAGATGGTTCTAAAAGGCAAGTTTTAGAAACCCATATCACATGTCTATGGTTGGTTTTATTCAAAATGTTTGAGTAAAATGCCAACACATCTTCATTTTGAAAAGTGTTTCAATTGATATAATGAGATGAGAGGTATGAACCCTCCAAAAGACAAGTATAGAAGTCCAATAAAATCTCTTATTTTCAATATGATTGATTATAAGAAAGTGATTGGAAATCTCTATGATCAAATGACATTATTATTCATCCATTTCATATGGAGTTAAATAAATAATTAAACTCTAATATGAATAATGATTAAATAGACTTAGCAAAATCATGAAAAGTGCTTAAAGAAGTTAAGCAAAACATCACTTTGAACCTAAGAGAAATGTTCTAAGTGGCTCAAAGGGAAAGGTTTAAGAATATATGAGGGTTGCATTAAGAAGTTATAAGGCAAGAAATACAAACAAGTTGCTACTTCTGAAATACAAACAAGTTGCTACTTCTGAAACCTAAAACTACTTATATGCTAAAAGTTGTTATGAACAACTAATGTTTCCAATTAAATGAACCAATTCCAATTGATTAGAAACTACCTCATACAGTTGGAAGGTAAAAGAATGGAAATGTTCCAATTTAAGAAGTGTATTATAGAAATTAGTTTAGCATATCACTACTTCTTGGACATGCGATGTCATGTTTAGTTCTCTCTCATTGAGAATGTGGTTGAACTAAATGAAGAAGTTTGGCTAACAGAGTGATAAATCTACAAGTTTAGAAGAAAATGTTGCTACTTCACAAGTAGAATCTACAAGTCTGGAAGCAAAAGTTGTAACTTTACAAGCGGAACCTATATTTCACCTTACCTAGTAATTGATTAGAATTAATTAAATGTTATTTATTCTTTCCATTATCAAAACACCATTCAATTTTAGTAATGACTTAGATTCAAAAACATGGAGTAAATGTTATTCTATGCTTTATTGAGTCATGATGTGTTTTGAAAAGCTAAATAGGTTTAAAAGTTTTTAAAAGTTCTATTTATATATACATATATATATATATATATATATATATATATATATATATATATATATATATATATATATATATATATATATATATATATATATATATATATATATATATATACACATACATACATATACATACATATATGTATATATACACATACATACATATACATACATATATGTATATACATATATATATATATACATATATATATATATATATATATATATATATATATATATATATATATATATATATATATATATAGTCTAAAAAATGTCAATTGATTCGAATGAAAAATGAACATTGCATGCGGAAGATCCAAAGGGATGGACTTTCAATATCATTAGATTATAAATCCATTGTTATATGCAAATATCATTCTAATTTGAAAATTTTGACAAAATCACCATTTAGAGAAATGATGATGTGAACTCAATTAAGGTCGAATACATATCGATGTAAGAAAACCAAAGGTTCAAAGACTGGAGACGGACAATGGAACTTCATTTGTGATATGATCATATCACTACTGTTTAGTTGAAGCATAAGTGTGAAAGTTTTGAAAAGTTCAAACGGTCTAGTATGAAGTTTAGAATCAACTTGACAAGATAATAAATACACTACAATATGATTGTAATGGTGAAATTTTGAGTCAAGACATTTACTTGGAAATATATATTCAAATATTGCGATATGATCGTAATAATGAGAATTTGAGCCAAGACCTTGATAAACATCCAAGAATCGTGAAATCGTTTTACGACAAACTCCGAAAGAAAACCTTATGAAGTGTCAATGAAAAGGAGATATTGATCTATATGAGATATATTTTGTTAATGGATGAAAATATCCTATCTTCCAACCATTATTCAGGGGATATACTTTTAAGATGAGCTAAAAAAATAAACAAAACTACATATGTCAAATCAAAATATAACAAAGGCTTCATATGTGATATGGATAAGAAAAGTTCTTATAAAATCTTTCTACAAAGCAAGGAATAAAAGGTGTATTAAATCGTTTGATAGACGTTCGATTCCTATACAGAGCATGGGGTACTTGTAATACCCCAAATTTTCTAGCTAGTATAAACTTTTAAACTTTAATTATATATGTTATTTTAATAGATTTTATAATTATTATTTTTGGATTTGATAAAAAAAAAACAGAAAACTGATAATTTCTAGAAACTGAATTTGTAAAAAAAAAAAAAAATATTTCAACGTAGGATTCAATCCTATTGAAAAACTAATTTTATCTACAATTTGAATTTTAACCTTATCATAGTTAGTTACTTGAATCTATCTTATACCACAATTCCACCCAAATTCCACCCTATATAATTGTTGGCCGTGAGAAAGGGAGTGCACAAAGAAAAAAAAATACTACTACATTGCTTCTTCTTCCACCCCATCTCCATTAATTGGTAAGCCAAATTGATAGGTAAGAGAGCTCATAATTCTTCTTCATTTTGATGACTTTAACTAGCCAATTAAGCTCCAATCTTACAACTAGAAACCTTTAACTCCTTTCATTGTTCAACCCGTAACTTCGTTGACGAACCCGATCTTTTGGGCACTTAAATCGAATTTGTTGCTTATCTCCATTGTTATATCTCAATACTACACCACCATAGCTTCAACTCATACCATCAATTATCATCATCATTATTGCTACACACATTTCCTCTTCCGAAATTTGCTAAATCCATCAAAATACTATTAGTATATATATCCTTCTACTATCTTACAAAAAGGGGAGTGGAACAAATTACAGTATATGGGTTGGAGTACTACATATATGGTGGTGGATTGTCATATTTTGTAAACATTTAATTTGATGATTTCATAAGTTTGGTTAATGGTGTTTTGTAGAATTTTACCTTTGACTTTTGTTTTACGAAAGCTAAATGGTCATCTTCAATATTTATCACTCAACTTATTATCAATTAGTGTACTTATGGGGTGATTAGATTATGGGTGGTAATATGTTGATCTTACGCCTAACTTCTCAATTAGTTGCATAATTATCTAACTTAGGCCATTTATTTGTTTATTTATAGACGAAGGTCGTAGAGGTGATTACTCGGGGAACTACTAACCTTTCCCGTCCTAGAGGTAAATTTCAATGTCCATCATCTTTAGAGTCCCGTAAGGAAATTGTTTTGATATATTGTGTGTCAAATACGTGCTTATGTAATTATATGTGATGAGTGTGCTATCGTATGATATATATTATGGAATCAATTTATATACTAGCTTTCTATTTTGTGTACTAGTATATGTATTTTCGAAAAATTTGATTATTTGATATCGTATGAGTTTTTTTAAAATAAATAAGATCTTGGGAATTGAATGATTGGTTATATGTGATTGATGGTCTATATGTTATGTAGGATGACTATGGTCTAATAATACTGAAATTGAAGTATTGTTACTTGGAATTAAATTGATTTGTGCAATAATTGTGTACAGCGTAATCGGATGATTTAATCTAATAAAATGTACAGTGAAATTTAATTTAAGAAGGGAAATGAAACCCGAAAGGGTGAAGAACAGGTTGCCCACTAGTAGTTATGGTTGCTACTAGTTGGTTTAAATTATTATATATTGATGTTAGTCTTCCCTCCTAATCACTGGGTATTAGTGAGGGGTATGCACACTAGGGACATTTTGTTTATTTCATGGCCATTTAGGGTAAGCGCGACCCTCTATAAAGTAGGTGGTGACAGGGACTAGTCCCGGCTTACTGGCGTTCTCTTTCCCTCTCTTAACTAAAGTAATAAAATGTTATGTGACAAGTTAATTTTGGTTGAGTATTATAATGTATATGAGACTATATTATGTATAGAATGTTTTGAACTAAAATTATTTATTTTACAGGATGGAGTTGGAATTACTCAGTTTATCTGATTTTTGGGAGTTTTCTCTCTTTTCTTGTTTCTGATTTATTTCGCAGGTTGGTAAGAGGGTACTCGGTTACGTGTGAGGAGACGTTAGAATAATCACGTAGCTAAATTTAATTATTTTCTTTCAACTATTGGTTTCAAAATAATTGCAGTTTTGATGTAATGTCTATTTTATTTTGCCACCAATTAGACCACTTAGTTTATTAATTATTATTTCATTTTTTTGCTTTGCATTTATTTTCTACGGAAAATAGGTGTAGCAGTAACACTCTCAGAGTTCGATAGTTGGATTTTGAAAGTTAAAAAGGTTACTCTTATTGTTTTAAAAAGACTCGAATTTTGGGGGTGTTACAGTACTACTACACAAGTCATACTAAGCACAAAATGTTTGTTGCTCAAGTGAATGCCCTTATGGAAAAGATCACTACAATAAATCAGCTGATTTTTGACGGATTCGTTCCGACGGACACGGAATTCCGTCAGAAATACCTAATTTTCCGACGGAATGTAAATCCCGTCGGATATTTCCGATAAATTCATTAAATCCGTTGAAAATTTCTGACGGAACATAAATCCGTTGGAAAATAGGTATTTTACGACGGATTTAAGTTCTGTCGTAATATTTCGACGGATAAATCCGTCACAAATTAATTAATTTCCGACGGAATTAAAATCCGTCGGAAAATTAGTGTTTTTCGAAGGATTTTTCCGTCAGAACCATTAAAATACTATTTTTTTTTAAAAAAAACAAACCCTAAATGTAAGAAGGAGGCGCCGCTTTCTTTCCTCCTATTTTTTTCCTTCGTTCTTTCTCTTTCCTCCTCCTCCCTCTCTCCTCTTTCTCTTTCCTCCTTCTCCTTCCTCCTTCCTCATCCGTCCTTCTCTTTCCTCCTCTGTCCTTCTCCTTCTCCTTCGTCTTTCTATCTCATCTTCTCCTTCCTTTTCTTCTTTCTTTCTCGCTATTTTCCCTCCTCTTCTCTTCTCCTCTTTCAAAATTAACACCACTCAAATTCAAATTAGTGGTTTTCATAGCCGAATTAGTGGGTTTCATGGTCGAATTGGTGGTTTTCATGGCCGAATTAGTGGTTTTCGTCACAATATTAGCGAAATTTGGCAAAAATGAAGGTTTCATGGTCAAATTCGACCATGAAAACTCTAGATCTAGAGTTTTCAAGGTCAAATTTGGTCGTTTTAAACCAAATTCGAGTTGAAAATCAAGGCAATTTTCGGTTTACAAGGTATGTTTTCTTATTCTTAATTTTCTTTCTTTTTTCTAGATTTTGTTGTTAAGTTAATTGTTGTATTGTGATTTTCGGGTGGTTGTGGTTGTGGTTTTTAGGTGGGTGGGTTCAGGTGGTTGTTATGCCGGATTGTTTGGTTAAGGTGGTGGTGGGTTTAAGGTTAGGAGTGTAGATTTGGGGATTTTCGAGTCAGGTGGTGGGCTACGGCGGTGGTGGGGGCTAGTAGCGGTGGTGCGGGCTGTGGGGAGAAACTAGCAGGTTTTTTGTTATGGTGGTGGCATCTGCTGGCGGTTGGTGGTGGGGCGTTTGGTGGTGGTACTGGTGGTGGGGCGGTTTTTTTTATTTTTTTGGTAGGGATTTCCGATGGAATTTCCGTCGAAAGCTTCCGACGAATTTGTGTTCGTCGAAAGTTTTCGATGGATTTTTCCGGGGCGGAAAAACCTCTACCGAGTAATGAATTCCGTCGGAAAAGTGTTTCTGACGGAATTTCCGTCGGAAAAGGCCGTTTTCCTACAAACACTTTTCCGACGAACGTTTCTGACGGAATTCCGTCGGAAACACGGTTTCCGACGAAAATCAAGGTGTTTTCGACGAGAAAATTCCGTCGAAAATTGCCTATTTTCTAGTAGTAGATGTCATTTCCAAAAGGGCAAGTGGGAGTAGTGTAAATCTTGAAAGAGTTCAAGAAAAGCAACAAACAAATATGGTTCAAACTATGGTTGGTTCACCCTATGCTAATTGTTCCTCTTCAAAAAGGTAAGTGGGAATATAAGAATCTCGAAAAGTTCGAGAACCTTGAAAGAGTTCAAGAAAAGTTAATTCGAAAATCTTTAAATTGGAGCAGTTATCGAAAAAAGTAACAATATAAGCATGATTCACCTCATGTTATAAGTGACAACGCATGGTCTCATTAAGTGTAATGGGAATAATAACCATGTGTCGAAGGTAGTACATTCCAAGTGCACATCCTCTATTGTCATTTCTCATTGAAAACTAAACAAGTGTATGAAATAGATTCCAAGTCTGTAAGCAAGTGTATGACACTTGATTAATTTGCCTAATTGGGTGAGACCCATTATAAGCAAAACAGACAAGAAATAAAAGTATTTTCTAAATAAAGCAAAGACTTGTTAAAGGATTCAACTAATGTATAGTTGACTATGACTACGATGAAACCTTTACATTAGTCACGTTGCAAAGATCTATTAAAGATATTTTAGTAATTTCTACCTTATGAGATTTGGTAGATGGATTTCAAAACACTTTCTTGAAATTGTTCATAAAAGAAGATTTGTATATCATACAATCAGAATGATTTTGAAAATCCAATAATCCTAAGGATGCATAAAGATCCTTTAATGGATTGAAGTTAGCACCGTGGAGTTAAATGTTCTTAATTTTTGTAAGTTAATCAAAATTGTTTGATGTTCTCATAAATGAAGGTGTTATGTATACAAGATGTTAGTGGGAGCTATACAGTCTTCTTGGTGTAGTATAAAGATCATTTATTCATTGCTTGAAGAGTCAAGTGATGGTTAATGCATTTTGTATGAAAAACCTTGAAGAGGATGATGAGTACATTTAGGATTCAAGATCTATAAAGATAGGTGTAGACACCCAAATGTGTCTCCCCAAAACCAAACCCAGTGATGAATACCTTTTGCGTCGAATGATTATCGAATGAGGTGAAAGTGTGAAAGGTCAAGTGTTGCGGTTGGTTTTTATTAAATTCTTTCTTTCTGTTTTCGAAAACAACTCTATTTTATGAAAACAGCCAATCCAGTTTAGTTTGGTCCACGACAAGGGTCCAATGATAGTGTGGTTGGATGGGGCTTGCAAAGAGCTTTCCAACGATATATTATAAGCCCAATTCCGATGAATAATGAGGAAGTTATGGCCAAAATACTAAACTGGGCCCGGTTTGATCTTTACATGCGGCCCAATGATCTAGGGGAGGGCCCGATGTTAATTATTATTCCTAAAGTTATTAGAATTGATTATAGCCTTCTAGAATTCTCTAGAAGGTTCTCTTTAATCCTAATAAGATTAGAATTAATAATTATATTTTTTGATAAGTTTTATTTGGAATAAAATATTATTTTATGAAAAATATGATTTCGATTTTCATACATACTTTACAAATCGATTTTGATTCATATGTGGACTCCGTGTAGAAAGCGCGTAGAAATCCAGGCTGTCGCCACGCGACAAGCCTTGTCGCCACGCGACAGACCCTGTCGCCTAGCGACAAGGTCGGTTTTGCAGCGACAGAGTGGAGTTTTATTCCTTATCAAATTCTACCTATTTCCGGACTGTTTTCTTATAAATAGGGTCCTGAACCTCCATTTTTTATTCATTCACAATCATCGATAACAATCATCTTTCTCTCTCTAAAGCTAGAAGCTTTCTCTCTCTATTCTTTTTCTAAACCTTCCTTCTTACAAAATTCCGTATTCACAAGATCTAGACACCTAGCCAAGTTCGAAGTTGCCTTCGCCCTAGACGTGAAAGGTTATAATTTCTGAGGGTTTGGTCCCTAATCTCTATTTCAATTATTTGATTTTATATTTTCCTTGAAGTTACTAACGTGTGTATTTTGTTATTAAAAAGAGGTACGAGGCATCCAAGTAAGTGCTTTAATTGTTTAATTGATCTTATGATATAGAAATCATGTTAAGATTGTTATTTTGGTTCCTAGTATCATGTTAGGATGCTTTCCTTAGTATGATATTTAGGGTGATTTGCTTATATTAATTATGATTTCTAGGAGGCTTCCTATTTTCTTTTCTAATATCATGTTAGTATCATGTTAGGGCTAAAGCTTTAATCTTTAGTGACATGCTAGGATTTGTTATTAATCTTGTTAGTATCATGCCTAGGATCTTGCTATTATATTTAAGCTTTAACATGATTATGATTATTATTATCATGATTATGATTATAATTATGATGATTATCATGTTGCTTGATGTTTGTTGTTATTGCTTGATCACGCCTTTTATGCATGCCTAAAGGGAATTTGTACTTGTAATCACGCTTAATAAGATAATTAATAATCTTGTTTAGGCTAATTTGATTATAATTCAAGTGATCACCAATAATAGCTTTGCTTGTGCATTAAATTCAACCAACATAGATAAACAGGTTTAGGGTTAATCTATTGTTTGCATGCTAGTCAGAAAGCGCACATGAATACGAGAAGAATAAAGTAGAGGCCTATTTAGGGCAGGTTCAATCTCTTTTAGGTTGGATTTGTACCTTCATCCCCGAACCCTATTTGGTTCAAGACCTTTTGGAGTTGACGATCTCCTGGATCGTTAAGGGGTGTAATCTTCACCTTGTGAACGGTTTACAAGTTCCTAAAACTTGTTGGCGACTCTTTTGCTCTAGCTTCTTTCCCTTTGGACACCACCATGCTTAAGTGTATGATCACAGTGGGGTTCAAGCTTGGGGTTAATGGCTTGAAATATTCCCTACAATAGTTCACGATGGATGTTTGACCTTTATTGAGAAAATTATTTTGATAAGATTCTTATGAGGTTAAAAATTATATTGAAAAGAGTTTCAATCCCATATAATATGGCACAAAGCTTAACAAGATTCAATGCTTTGAGAAAGGTTGATGAAATTAAGGTTTTGAGTGATTCTTTTTATGTAGTTTGCAAAGGATGCATCATGCATGTCATGAACTATACTCGTCTATTTGATTCACGTGTTTTAAGAACAAGTGATGATGGATTTCAATCGGAATCCAATGTAACGTTGGAATACAAATTAGAAATTTCTAAGTTCCTTGCGAGAGGACGAAGGAAGATTCTTAGTGTACGGAGCAAGTTATGTAATTTAAGTTGTGTATGATTTGAGAAAACATATCACATAAGTAATACATCAACTTGCAGAATTATATTTATCAATTGAAACAAAGTTTCAATCTTCTTTAATCACGGTTTTTTATATTAAATAATATTTCCAAAATAATTATGAATTAATAGGCTCATCAGGTTGATGACCTGGTGAATGAAACCCCACAGGTGAACTAAATTCATATATTATTTAAGTTCCTAGTTCGAAATCATTAAAGTTGACATAAATAATTGCAATAAAAGGACTTGCATGTAAGATTGACTGGATAACGCAGTTTCATGGGCTATATAGATATGCATGAATGATGCATGATTGAACTATAAACCTACTTTGAAGTTCATGTATAGAGCTTTCGGATATATTAGTGGATTCCTTTGACATGAGTGGAACACTGATTCCATTCAATGATTGATTTAACTGTGGTACATTCAAACGTCTGCCCGTAATTGTAGATTATAAAGGATGTTTCCTGGTTACTTCAAAAGTTGAGTAGGAGCTTTGGTTTCCAAAAGATTGGATTGAGTCTACCTATTTGATTAGGAATGTGTCTTGGCCCCTTAAAGAGGGAGAATTCAGAAAATGCATGGCCGTGCTCCAATGGATTACATAGTAATCATTTGTTTTATAATTCTAACTCATATTTCAAGAAAAGATTTGTAGATTAATATGATCACGACATGAGATGCAATCATATTATCAAATAGACGCAAATTTACCTTAGGAATTTGAATATTGCGCACTTGTCTCAGACAAGTGGGAGATTGAAGGAATTATATCTTCGATAAGTGCAATTACTAGATATATCAAAGATCACTATTATGAACATAATAAGCTCATTCTTTTGGGTCGTCATTGTTTAATGCTGGATATGATAATGATCTTTGGGCTAGTGAAATAGTCTAAAGCCCAATAGAATGGATCCTATGAGGTCACACAACAAGGGTATTGGGTTAAACAAGTAAGAGACCTATTAATGGGTCTCATGAGGATATGCCAAGCCATGTAAGGAGTAGGGCTAGGAGTTTGGGCTTTACATGGACTCTAATTATATATATGATATATATAGAGAGAGGTCATGCCTAGGGTTGATATAAGTCACAATTAACCTAAGCAGTGAATTGTGAAGCAAGCAACCAAACTCTCTCAACCCCTCTCTCACACGCTTCTCTTTCTCCCCTCATTTGTACAACGAATAGTACGGACCACCCAAGTAAGGTGGTTGCTCGTGGTGGTGGTGATGGTTCGTGGCTTTATTGTTTCCTCTCCTCTCCGTTGAAGGTTGATTGAAGTGTTCGATCACAACTAACTAGAATTAGTGGAGGTTTAATTTGTGCCCGTGGACCAAGTAGAGGAATCACGCTTGGGATTCTTTATCTCCCATTGTTTTTGCTTGATCGCATGTGGAATCACGCTTAAAAGTTACAATTATAATTTCTTTATGTGTTATGCATTGATCTTGGTGTTTAGATGCTTATGAATATGATTCATGCAATTCCGCTTAGAGTATCTAAAGTCCTACATATCATGCACTTAAGCATGGTGGCGTCCAAAGAGAAAAAAGTTAGAGCAAAAGAGTCGCCAACAAGTTTTAGGAACTTATAAATCGTCCACGGGTGTAAATTTTACACCCTATTCACGATCACAGAGGTCACTAACTTCGTAGTGGTCATGAACCATGACTGGATATTTGGGGATGATGGTACGAATTCAACCTAAAAGATATTGAACCCGCCCTAAATAGGCCTCTAATTTATTCTTATCATATTCGTGTGCGCTTTCCGATCACCATACAATCATTATATTAATCTTAAGCATATTTAATCTCGTATTTACTTCCCATATATTCTCACCCACTGTCCAATTCAACTAGGTGTTTGACATATTTTCATGTATTCCCAACAATTAATTCCCAATATCATTCTCACCTTTTAATTCCCAAAGTCCCATTCCAACATTTCAAACGCTCCATTTGGGTAACGAAGTGGGAAAAAGAAATGATTATTTGTCTTAACAAACAACTAAGTTGTTCATCCTTGATGATTCCATATTTATATCTTGAATATCCCAAACCAAACGGCTCCCTAATGTAATAGCAAATATCTTTTTCATATTAACAAAAGAAAGCCGAGTTTCAACATTTACAATTGGAAAACAAAATGTATCATTATTGCACTAAATCTAAAAATTGTACAAAAAAAAAGGTATGAAAAGGTTAGAAACTTGTGCTTAAAAGAAAATCTAAAAGTAGTAATAAATACATGTGCAATATTTCCAAGCAACCAACAATCAATTCTTGAATGAAGTTGTTTTCTTTGAAAGCTTGGCTATACAATTTGGAAAGCTTGGCTCAAGCATTTGGAGCTTGGTTATTAGCTTCGAGTTTTGGAATTTGAGTGTTATTTATCAGATGAAAACTACTAAATCAAATAGAATTACCATACAAATGAGGTCATTTAATAAAACTAAAAGCATTAATTTGAAGAAGAAAATCATATACTCACCAATACAACATTCAATTAATAAATCTTGTGCATCTTTAGCCACATGAACTTCTAGGGGCAACGTCTCGTAAATAAAAATAACAAATTGAATCAAGCCATAGAAGCAAATTACTATTGACTATTTCTATTCAAAACCAAGGTAATTGAATTTTTAAATCATAGGGAAATTGTCGCAAAGCTAGTTGCATAATAAAAAAAAATTAAAAGAAACAATTATGCTTTAAGACATACTTTGATGCTAACCTAACTCATCATGAATGTACAATCAGAATTAAGATATTCAAGAAAAAATGGTAGTGCATAGCGTTTTCTGAAACCACAAGGCCCTTACTTGTGATATTTTCAAATCCCAAATAAAATGTTAAAGTCTGTTGATATGCATGCTTGATAATATAGTGCAACTGAGAGCAAGAGGCAAGCAAAAACATCTAATCAACTATTTACGGGCTTTATTATTCCAACACATTATGCCAAGGATTTAACTCACTCAAGGGATGTTAAAACAATTGCATCATACAACTGAACCGAACAAAACAAATTAAAATTATAACACTACTATTATAACATTACCTAATGATCTTGCAAGTTTGGTTGAGAATACCTTAATGAAATTCAAGAGTAGGCAATTCTATTTATTTGTCGAGGCAGGACTACCTTTAGGGAGTAGGCATCTTCTTTCGCCTTTCCAACTATGTCCAATGGCTCCATCATACAAGTACGTAGCCTACAAGAAGAAATATACATACATACTCCGTAGTTTACAAAGCAGTTGCTACCAAAAAAAAAAAAAGTTATACCATTCAAATCTTAATAAACAAAAAGCTTACAATCTCTTTTAGAGTGTTTAAAGAAGGTAATAATCAGCTTTTCTTGTAAAATCTTTCAACCCTCATATTTACATCAATCAGATCAAATTTGGCTAATTCAATTTCGTATAAAATTAAATATCGTACTCCTAGCATTTCTAGATTCTATTTCAACCAAAATCATAAATGAGCACAATTGCACACTTACTCACTTAGGTGGAGCTGAACAAGAAATCTACCAATTTACCCACTTTAATCCACCTAGCCTACAGTTCCTCTTCATCAAAATTCAAAGATTGAGTGATCCCCACTAAAATAAAATATTCGTATCAGACAAACAACGTGCAAGTCCAACACTTAAAAGATTCACATGTCCATATAATTCATATAAGAAAGATGCATTGATTCAACTAAACTAGTTAGCAAAAATTCTTAAAATTTAGGGAAAAGCATACATGAAGCAACTAAAACTTAATAAAACACATTAAAGTATTATAAAATTGAAAAAAAGCTAATACATAAAATTCACGATTCAAGACCCCATTATTAATACCATTAAAGTATTTGAATTGATAAATAAAAATCATATAAATTAATCCATGATCAAGATTCACCAAATTAATAAAACACTAAGTAGCATATATCCAGGAGAAAACCCAAACAAAATCACTGAAATCACAATTTCATACTTGCAACTATAAGTATCATCAAAGTACCTCGATCCGACCTTATTTATTCTATTATGTGCCATCAACCAATAGCAAATCAATTCAAAAAATATCAATAAATAAACATTGTAGTTAATTATAAACTATGGATTAGAGAAAAAAATAACGTAATAATAATCATGGAATCCCCTGCCTCGGATGGCTATTTAACTCAAATTTCTACAACAATAATCAATTTTATACATTTCCAAAAAAAAAAAGATTAGTAAAGTGCAGAAATCAAGCTAGAATTCCAAAAAAAACATAATATGTGTAAGGATAGAACAACAAATTGTATTAAAAATAAAAAAATAAAATCAGAGAAAAAGGGTGAAATTAAATTCAACAGCGGGAATCAGAATAATGAACATAACTTTAATCAATAAACAATCAAAATTACTTAATCTTTAGAAATTCTAAAATGTTACCCATTGCCTTGAATTAGCACAAAAAATAAACCCTAAATTGAAAATATTGAGAGGAATCAAAAATTAAAAAAATAAAATAAAATTAGAGCGAAAATTAAGGTGTATTTTCTGCCTTTAAAATACCCCCTAAATTTTGTTGGGTTTTGTTGCTCGTGGGATTTTCCTTTTTTTTTTTTTGAATGAAACAAGGTTTCTCAATCATCTTAGTAATACGTGTCTAAATTCATGGTTATTTAGTCTAAATGTTACAGTACTATTTTTCTAATAGAGGTAGGATAAATATTACAAGCAAGAGAAACATCAAATTTAAAGTGATAGCAAATATCACTTCATATATTAGAAAAAGAAATTGGAATGTATCCTTTACAATTGAAAAACAATAGGTAACATTATTGCCAACCCAAATAGGATGAGCTAAGTTTTTTAAAAAGGGTAACCAAAATCAATTTAAGCAAATGCAATTAACTCTAGATCTAAAGGATAGGGAAGGCATGACATATCAAATGAGCATTAAGTTATAACCCATACACTTTGATTTTGTTTTGCTCATGTAGCTAATTTTGGAAATGGGTTTAAACTTTATAACTTATATTATTTTGCAGAG
Organism: Chenopodium album; assembly: GCF_948465745.1. Classification (NCBI taxonomy): domain Eukaryota; kingdom Viridiplantae; phylum Streptophyta; class Magnoliopsida; order Caryophyllales; family Amaranthaceae; genus Chenopodium; species Chenopodium album. The sequence continues at coordinate 14,886,724 of NC_137847.1, read as the reverse complement.
CATCTTGCATGGAGTTTCAACTGTGCTCCCAAATGCAAAGCACAGGCATTGTGCAAGACACGTCTTTGCACATTGGCACAAGACATACAGGGGAGATGAATTAAAGTTGCTTTTTTGGAAGGTTGCTAAATCTTATAGCATGGCTGACTACAATGAGAACATTGAAAAACTAGGCCAAGTCAACATGGATGCTGCCAATAATTTCAAAGCCTACAATCCCAAAGTCTTTTGTAGGGCTTTCCTTAACCCTGACATCAAGACAGATGCCATTACTGTAACATTGCTGAGACTTTCAATGGCTACATCATACAAGCCAGAACAAAGCACCTGCTTTACTGCTTGGAGGATATAAGATTAGCTTTGATGTAGAGGCTGGTTGTGAAGAGGCAAGCAATGATGAAAGCTACCACAATGCTATGTCTACTGATTCAAGCTAAGCTGGACATTGAGAAGAAAAAGGCAGCTGAATGTAAGGTCATGCCATCTTCTAAAACCCTATTCAATGTGAGCTATTACTTGGACCAATTGGTGGTCAATTTGGAAACCAGAAGCTGCACTTGTAGGAAATGGGACATGCTTTGCATCCAATGTTGCCATGCAATTGCTTCAATTTATTTCATAGGGAAAGAAACTGAGCCATATGTTGATCAATGCTACCACAAGGCCACCTACCTCAAAGCTTATGCGGGTATGTTACACTAACCAAGCTGATAACACTTCACTTTACTACTTAGTCAAATATGTGTCCTATTATTATTGTTGTGCCTTATGTAATACTGTTTGGTGCTGTTAGTGAGTATTAATTGTATGCTTGTTTGGTTTAGGATCTATTCCCCCTTGTAAAATGGAAAGACATTGGCCTAAGGTCTCCTATCCAATTGACCCACTTCCAATTAAAATTAGAATTGGGAGACCTAGGAAAAACAAGATCAAGGATCCTTTTGAAAACCCCCAAAATGGCAGGAACCATTATAAAGAATGGGGTTGAAATTACCTGCTCCCTATGTCACACAAAGGGCCATAACAAAAGAAAGTGTCCTCAGAAGGACACTATCCAAGCCCCTCCTTCTGTAGCTAAAAAACCTAGAGGGAGGCCTAGGAAGGAGCCTGTAGTTATAGAAGCTACAGCATCTGCTCAGGTTGCACCATCTTCTAGCCACCATTCAATGACTGCACAACCTACTCAACTTGGTAGAGGTGGAAGGATGATTCACATGGGTAGGGGCTCAAGATGTTGAAGGACAGGGTCTAGTTCTGGTAGGAAAAGTGGTAATGCAGATGGTGGAAGGGGAAGAGGTGCTGCAAGGGGAACAACTAGGGGAAGGGGCAGAGGTAGAGGCAGGAACCAACTTCCTGTTGGTGAAGGTGTCTTATTTGCACCTGATGGGTCAGCAATAACTTCAGTAAGTTGATTAAACTTGTTATTTGTTTCAATACTTAACATTAAAGGCCAACTACTGATTGCTTATGCTATGGCATGTTTGTAGACATCAAGTCATCTTAGAGCACCAAGATCAGGCCCAGCTAGAGCAGCTGGAAGACCAGGGCACAGATCAGCTATGGCTTGATTCCAAATGAGTCATTCAAGCCAGACTTCAACCCTGTATCAGCCAACTCAATAATGGATGTCTCACTAAGTCCAAGTTTTAAAACTCTATTTTAAGCAATCTTTTAGGTGAAATTGTTGTGTTAACTCATATTTAGCAAACAATGTTTATGTGTAATGTATTCTTCACAATGACTATGACTTTGTAATATTTCGCAAACACTAACTACTTATGAATTGCAAATGATCTTCACAAAATGTCTATTAATTAATTCATTAATTCATCATCATACATTAGATTAGGTGGCTTAGAAACAACATCTACCTAGCCTTGTGCCCTAAATAAAGCCACCTAAACCACCATCATCAATACAATATCAATTTCAAGCTTTCAATAAACTAGAAACGTTGCAAAGAAAATCCATAACACAAAAAGTGCAAGTGAGAAGTTTTTTTCATTCCCTACAGCCTTCATTAGTTCAATTCGAGTGTGGGAGAGTTCCATTTTTTATCATTCAACTCCTTTGTCTTCATGTCCAATTTCTTCTCCACAGCCTTCAATTTGTCACTCATACTTCCATTTCCTTCTCAGCAAGAAAAGTCTTTTTTTCAAAGAGCTTAGATCGTAAATCAGCATCCACTACATTGCTTACATTAACCCACTGGAAAAACCCATAATCACCGACCTGCACATATAAAACCCCCAATTCAATTGAAATTAAAAACCCTAATTCCTATAATTCAACACAGCAATTTTAATTGATTGGAGAATTTAACTCACCGGCCTCTTAGGGAAACCATAAAATGGGAAGCGGTTATTAAAATCCGCTTTGAAATCCCTACAAAAGGAAGTGGTTATTAAAATCCGCTTTGAAATCCCTACAAAAAGGAAGCGGTTATTAAAATCCGCTTTGAAATCCGTACAAAAACCCACCTAAAAAAAAGTATTAGACATCAAATGGCAAGCAGTTTGGGTTGATCTGCTTCCAAAAATGTAATTGAAAGCGGTTCAAACGGTAGACCGCTTCCCATTCTCTAAAAAAACCCTAACATTTCTCACGCCTCCTTCTTCTCCTATCTCCTCTCTCCCTTCATTTCTCACGTCTCTCTCTTCTCTCCTCTTCTCTCCTCCCCAGCTCCTTCTTCTCTCTTCTCTCTCCACCCCAACTCCCTTCATTTCTCATGTCTCTCTCCTCTCCTTTCCTCTCCTCTCCCCTCCCCCCCCCCCCCACTCCTTCTTCTCTCTCCTCTCTCTACCCCAGCTCCCTTCATTTATCACGTCTCCTCTCCTCTCAAAGCCTCCCTTTTTTTTCCCTCTCCTCTTGTTACCGACCAACACCCCTATCAACACCGCAATCGAGCACCACCGAGAAACAATCATCGAGCAACAGTAACAACCCCAATGACACGACACCCACAGCAACAACCCTAACGACACGACATCCACCGACGCGACCACCAACAACAAGAACACCACCGATGCGACAACCACAAAGCACCACCACCATTTTCAGATCTAATATTAATTTAGGTAAGAATTTAGATCTAGTTTTATTTATTTCAAATTTCAACTTCTATATGCATTTTTGAACGGTTAGCTTATTTTTTGAGTAAATTTTATTTATTTCAAATTATAATTCTGCTTCAATTTCAATTTTATTTATTTCAAATTTCAATTCTGCTTCAATTTAGTAAATTTTTTAAGCTTTTTTTTTAATTTTTATGTTTCAGGTGCGGTGTTGGCTTTAGATTGCGGTGGTGGCGTCAATTCTTGAGGTGGTGTCATATTTAGTCGGTGATGGCGTCAATTTTGTTGGTGGCAGAGTAGCAAATGTGTGGTGGTGAAGCTAGTGGCTTTTGGATTTTTTAGTATAATTGTTTTTTTTATTGAATTAAAATGTAATATTACAACAATTTATTATACGAAGTATATTTTTATACGTATGTTCATTTTCGTGTATCAATTTCGGTGAAAAAAAGTAAATTTTTTTTAAAGGCATAATGGGCAGCGGTTTAGGCATTAAACCACTTCCCATTCCCTTCAAATGGGAAGCGGTTCAAATCGCTTGCCATTTAAATGGGCAATGGGAAGCCCCCTAAGCCCAAGCAGTTCAAAACCGCTTCCCATTAGGGGGTTTTAACCGCTTCCCATTTACTTTAATTTACTAGATAGTGAAAAGTCAAACAATTTAACATAAAATAAAAGAAAGGACAGTTGGAGATGCCATGTAGGATGGTTACATGCTACAACAGGTCACTTAAATGGTAGGGTGTGATAGAAATTAAAGGTATACAAAGTTGGGAGTGATGGTGAATAAACAAAAGTAGAGATTATTATTGGCGTATGAGGCAAAGTTGAGATTAATGGTGACAATTTTTCCTTTTTATTGTTATTATTTTTCCGTATATATTTATAAATTAGATTATAAAACATACTCCCTCCGTTTTTTAAAACTTGCTTCATTTCATTCTCTTGGGCACATATGCTAATGCTAATCTTTGATTAATAATATCTTTAATTAATAATATCTTTAATTATTAATAAGTATAAATTCTAACAATTGAAAATTAATAATCTATTCATTGAAACGATTCTAACAAGGCAACAAGTGCCCATAGTACTATATTTTTTCTTATTTATAATCACGAACATTGGTCAAAGTAGGATAAATGAATAGTGCAAAAAATAAAAATGGAGCAAGTATTTAAAAACGAAGGGAGTATCTATCATCATAAATTACATGAGCTGTAACAAACTAACAAAATATAAAAATGAATGTCAATCTGATCTAATCAAACATTCAAACCATATGCATACAAATTTATTTACTCCATATGAGAATTCGAAATACAAAATAAAAATACTTGTAATTGAAAGATCCTTGTTGAAGGACCAAATCAACCAAAAACTTAAGTTAACGATTGAGGCCTAAGATTATGTTTTTATACTCTATCAATCTAAATTTAAATAAATAGAAGCACCTTTGAAATATAAAACAATGATAACACTTACTGACAACATTAGTTCATTTTTGTATAACAAACATCCATATTATTAGTACATGACTTCATAGCTGGGTTGCTTGCACAATCCATTAAAAAAAATAAAAAATAAAAAAAACTTCGTAGTTACTAGTTACCTAGATAGTTTAAGTTCAATATCAATTTTTTTTAATCAACAAATAAAATACATAATTATTTATTTATTGACACAGTCAAAAAATTGAAATGAAAAAGAATAAAAAACCAATTCCAAAAAAAAAAAAAAAAATATGTGACATCATAAGTGCATTTCAGAGCAACACATATACAGTTTGGGGAGAGGATGATGTCACCAATTTTCTATTTTAGTAATAGTTAATAGATTTTTGGGATTGAGGGACATTCTATGTTATGGTCACTTATGGAGTATTCTATTATTACTACGTCTGTTTATAGGTAGGATAAATATATAGTCATGTAGGATCTTGTACTTTCATAATATCATATATATTTTTTTAATAAATCTATCTGTACTAATCTATTGCGTTCTTAAACAAGTTTATGTGCCACGTACACCCCTTCATTACGCCGCATTATCCACTCAAGTTTTATTCTGCCATGTCTCCCACTCAACGCTATGTAGCTCTTCCTTCCTTATGTTTCTCATTGCATGTCAGCACTCATATTTTTATTAAAAAAATGTTCTTCATAAGATTTGAACACGAAACCTCTAATTCTAGAGATTTGAGCATCTTACCACCAAGCTATGTGATGTTTTATGTTACCTTTTGATACAAAAGATTAATATGTACAACAAATAAATTTATCATCAAGAAAAAGGATAATTCGCTCGGACCCAAATACTAGTTGGTAATTAAAGATATTTGAATGGTTGAATGCATTGGTAAGTGTGAAAAAATAAGAAGTGTTGCAAGTATAAAAAAACAAATGAATTACTCGTTTGGATGGTTTTACTTCGGCTTTCGCAAAGTCTTACTGGCATGAGGTCGATGACCATGTTGTTTCTGCAGTTTAATTTATTATTATTATTATTTCTTACTCACAAGTACATGCTAAAAGACTGGAATCATGTCTTCTTGGTTCTTCTCTCTAAAGTTGACCATCCGGAACTGATTTCTCTGTTTCTCCCTATAATGTTATGCAATGTACTAAATAAATATATTGCAAAATGTCTCATTAGTTGACTTAAGAGAATTAATGCGTTTCTAGTCTCGGATTTCCCATATGCTTTTGTTCCGAGGCGCTTGATGTCTAATAACAACCTGATAGCTCATGAGCTTCTCTCTTGCATAAAAGCCTCCTGGCTATGCAAACGATTATATGAAGCTCTAAAACTTATTGTGAAAAAATCTTGTGATCATGTCTGCACGTAGGGACTTCTTACATTAAGTGTTACAAGCTTTTGATTTCTCTCCTTACTAGATTTATCTTATTCAATAGTGTGTTTCTATTGTTTCCTACTAGGTTTTGATCAACAATCATGCTTCTCCTTCTTTTCACCCATGTTGTGGTTTTTGTTAGGGTGATCCTTTGTCACTTTACTTGTTTGTTCTTTGCATGGAAATGCTTTCTGCCATGATCTATAAGGTTGAGAGGAACTCTTTTATTGGAAAGTCTTTGCATTTCTAGCACTAATGGAAAAAAGTTTATTTGTAACAGGTTATTTGTAACGGGCATATGATTTTCCGTTACAATTACATCATTTGTAACAGGCAAAATCAATGTCCGTTACAAAAAAAGCGGTGTCTTGAGCAGGAAAAGACATATTTGTAACGGGCAGATTAGTGCCCGTTACGAATAAGGTGTTATTTGTAACGGGCGTTATACTGCCCGTTACAAATAACCAACTAGTCGTAACCAACAACTTTTGCCCGATACATATACGAAAGTCAACTGAATTTTGACCCAATTATTTGTAACTAACAGGGAGTGTCCGTTACAAATAAGCTGTCAAAGTAAACCCTAATTTTTTAATTTCCCCCTTTCTCACTCTCTCTCTCAAAATATTTCCCCTTTCTTTCTCCAATATTGAAGCTTAGTTCGCGCGGTCTTTACCTCCGATCCTTAGATCAACTCTGTCCTCAGCTCTCTCGTCGCGACTCCCTCTTTCGCTCCCAAACTCCGGTGGTCCTCATCTCGCTCCTCGCATTTCCCTTCTCCCTTGCAAATTCTCCATTGAAGCGCTGCTCCCTTTTCCATTGAAGCGCAGCTCCCTTCTCCCTTGAAGCGCATCTCCCTTATCTCTCCATTGAAGCACAGCTCCCTTCTCTCTCCAAAGTTGGTTGTTTAAAAATCGAGGGTAGTCCGATTATTGCTAGGGTTCGTAACTCCAGCGGTGGTCAGGTATGTAAATTCATACATTTAACAAATTTTGCCATTTTGATTTTTAGTTAATTTAGGGTTTCAAATTTACTACATTATCAGTTAATTTGGTATGAGTAATTGGTTTGTAGCTTGTTTTTTTTTTTGTTTAATTAGTACGTTGCATTGAGAGGTTCTTTCTTTTGATTTTTGTTTAATTTTCTGCTAATTCAAATTTATTTATTTATTTTTTGTTTAATTTTCTGCCAATTCAAATTTGTTTATTTATTTTATTGAAATTTGTTGTAGTTTGCATTTCCGTTTAGGCAGTGTTTGGGAATCAACATTTCATTTCAAATTCTTCATTTCAAATCTGGAAATTGAAATACTAGTATTCAATTCCAAATATACTGTTTGGAACACCATATAATTTTAAATTCATGATTTTTTTTTTCTATGTTGTTTGATAAAATTATGGAAGTCCAATTCTACAACTTGCATCGTTTAACAAATTTTTTTTAAAAAGAATAAAAATAGAACACATCTCAAATTTAAATCTCAAGCACAATCATGTTTCCTCAACAAAATATGAACATTTCGATCAATTTTTTGGGAAAAGTGATGAACCCTAACTTTAGAATCCCAAAAAAAAAAAAATTTAAATTTTTTTTGGGAAAAGTGATGAACCCTAACTTTAAACATATGTGAAGAATACATTTTTGCATGAAATAAGAAAGACGGGTAAACGTTGCAAATTCATCGTGGCCCCATATGTAGCAAGGTTCGAACTATGTTTTTTATACTGCCACTAACTTATTTATATCAATGATATGTTTTTCATCAATTTCCTAATACTCTAACGTGCGTTTTCCTCTTAAATGATGTAGTGGTCATTAGGTTCTTGTGGTGGTAAATCTATAATTAGGTTTAGCATATGAGTTTGACTCTATGAAGCTACCTAAAGAAAAACCACGACAATTGAGAATTGCCGAAATCATGATGACGTGAGCCACAAACTTGAAATTGTGCCCTAATTTAGAATGTTGTATGTGGTGTTGTAGATTATTTTGTTCTAAGTGTTAGAAGATATATAATTTTTATAGGGCTTATAAAGTATATCGGGCGAATCTCACAAGGAATGAATTGAAATCACATAGGCAAAAATTGAAATTCATACAAATGGAGGTAAATACACTACTCACCCCATATTGTTATACATTGTTCACTTTGAAAACAAAATGTTTAACTATTTGTTATATATGGTAGTGTGCTAAACAACAAGGAGGCGTTGAATGTGGCTACTACATTATGAGATTCATGTATGAGATTGTTACTTCTCACTTGGAGTGCAAAGGTGTCTTAGAGGAGGTTAGTAGCTTTTTTGGCAATTTTGAAGCCTTTATTTGCTCTAAATGCTCCCAAAAGTGAGTTAATGATCATATTTTATTGATTTCAATTCATAGAAACCAAAAATAAGTTAATTATGGATGTTATGAGTTTTATTTCTATAATTTGGACCACGCATGAAAGATGGGAAATATAGAAGTCTCTTAGGCAATTTTGAAGTATTTTTGGCTCTAAATGCTCTCAAAAGTGAGTAAATGGTCATATTTCATTGATTTCAATTCATAGAAAACCAAAAAATAAGTTAATTATGGATTATATGAGTTTTATTTCTATAATTTGGACCAACACATGAAAGATAAGAAAGATAGAAGTCCCTTAGGCAATTTTGAAGCATTTTTGGCTCTAAATGCTCTCCAAAGTGAGTAAATGGTCATATTTCATTGATTTCAATTCATAGAAACCAAAAAATAAGTTAATTATGGATGTTATGAGTTTTATTTCTATAATTTGGACCAACACATGAAAGATGGGAAAGATAGAAGTCCCTTAGGCAATTCCGAAGCAATTTTTTGCTCTAAATGCTCTCCAAAGTGAGTAAATGGTCATATTTCATTGATTTTAATTCATAAATACCAAAAAATAAGTTAATTATGGATGTTATGAGTTTTATTTCTATAATTTGGACCAACACATGAAAGATGGGAAAGATAGAAGTCCCTTCTGGCAATTTTGAAGCATTTTTGGCTCTAAATGCTCTCAAAAGTGAGTAAATGGTCATATTTCATTGATTTCAATACATAGAAACCAAAAAATTAGTTAATTATGGATGTTATGAGTTTTATTCTATAATTTGGACCAACACATGAAAGACGCGAAAGATAGAAGTCCCTTAGGCAATTTTGAAACGACTAGAGTCAACAAAGTTGGGAAAGATAGTTGTATTTCTTTAATATGAAATATGGGAAATAAAACATATATTCTAATGATTGTTTTTATTTTGTAACCTCATTCATTTTTTTTTTTTTTTTTTTTTTGAATGATTTTTGTCCAAGACAAGCCCCTTATGATGTTGGCGAGTTGAATGTGGTTTGAGAACAATGGGCGCAACACTTTAGATCTAAATATTTATTGAATGCATAAGTATTAGGTAGAACAATGTAATATATTATTAGTGTTGTTGTATGTGTTATATAAACTTAAACAAGTTTTTATTTGTTATGTATTATTTATATCTTTATATTATTATGTCAATAATTTCCACGAATGTTTGTTCGGTATAATTGTTTATTTACAGGTATGTATGTACATGAACAGGTTTGTTATCACATGAGAATTAATATTTATTAATTATAAATATAAATAAATGTTGCCGAAATTTATAAAAAAAAAAATTTAATTTACACACTATTTGTAACGGGCGGGAGAATTGCCTGTTACAAATAAGTACTTATTCGTAACGGGCATTAGTTTTGCCCGTTACGACTAAGTACTTATTTGTAACGGGCATATTTGTTGTCTGTTACAAATAAGTACATATATATATACAACAAGTCGTTATTTGTAACTGGCAAAAAAATGCCCGTTACGAATAATGGGTTATTCGTAACGGGCACCTCAAAAGCCCGTTACAAATAACCTATTATTCTATCCGTAACGGCCGCATACGTAACGGCCGCTGCCCGTTACGGATGGACAGTTTTTGCCCGTTACGGATGGCCTTTTTTCCACTAGTGTAGGGGAATCCCTTCTATTTATCACCTATTATTTGCAGATGATGCCTTGTTATTCTTCAGAGTTTTGCCAGCAACATGTGATTAGGTTATGTCTTTATTACAAGAATTATGTTAGGGTTCTGGTCAAATGGTTAATTTGCAAAAGTCCTTTAGTAATATTCAATCCCAATACTTAGGAGGACTTTAGAGATTATTTCACAGCTTGCATCTTATTGTTAAATCTTCACCAAGCTCATATTTGGGCTTATATATGGATGTGGGTCGAAGTAAAATTGTTGAGTTTGGATTTTTTTTTATTTTTTATTTTTTATTTATTTTTTTTTTATGGATATTATTATCCATTGATCATCAATTTTGCTTGTTTTTGTCTGTCGTCTGCTACAAAGTTGGTCATTATCAATAGTATTATGGTTGTCTCTTTTAACCACATTTAGAGCTGGGCATGGGCCGGGTTAGCACGCGGGCGGCCCGGGCACGGCACGAGGATGGCCCGGCACGGCACGGCCCGAAGGCAGGCCCGGCCCGGCACGACGGCACGCCCCTCGTGCCTCGTGCGGGCTGCGTTTAAAAAAAACCCAAAAATGGCCCAGCACGGCACGAGCCCGTGAAATGGCCCGTGGCACGGCACGAGCCCGTGAAATGGCCCGTGGCACGGCCCGCGTGCATGGCCCGCAGGCACGGCCCGCGGGCTAACGGCTATAAACGGCTGCACTTAAATTATGAATGAACAATAAATATTAATATAATTTAAACAATATTTAATATAACTTAACTCCATAAAAAATTTAATAATTATTAAATTCAAATATTAAATTGTATAATTATTCAATTCAATTTTTTCTTTCATAAAAAAAATTCAAGTTTTATTAAAGTTTTTTTTAATTTTTTTTAAAAAAAAAAAAAAGAAAAAAGGGTAAGCCGTGGGCCGGCACGACGGGCGGCCCGGCACGGCACGACCGGCACGGTGGGCCGTGCCGTGCCGTGGACAGGGGAAGCTTGAAGGCCGGCACGGCACGGCACGGCCCGCCTCCACCGTGGGCCGGCACGGCCCGGCACGACACTGTTCATGGCCCGCCTAGGCACGGCCCACGGCAGGCCCGGCACGGCCCATGCCCACCACTAACCACATTCTTTCGCTGTTTAAGGTTCCGATAACTATCTGTGGCAGAATTGATAATTTTCTTGCCAAGTTTTGGTGGAAGTCTTCTGATTCTCGAGGTATAGCTTTCAAGCCTTTTTCCCTTCCTTGTTTGTCCAAGGGTTTAGGTGGGCTTGGTCTTTGTAGTCTGGGTTTCTTTAACTCTACCCTCTTAGCTAGGCAAAACTGGCATCTTATGCATCATCCGGTGTCTTTCTTGTCAAGACTTCTCTTCTCCAAGTATCTTTCTCGTCATTTTTTTTATTCAGGGAGGGCTTATCTATCACCCTTCATGAGGTTGTCGTGATCTGATGGAGGACTTTTCAACTCAAGCCCAGGGGATAGCTTGAAAGGTTGGCAATGGTTCTCGAGTTAGAGTTATGAAGGATGCTTGGTTTTTAAGAAATTCGGTTAAATTTAAAGATTCTTCTGAGTTAGTGCTTCTGTCTCTTGTTTTCTGATTTTCTTGATGCGCGTTCTAACGTGTGGAACTCCTCCAAAATTCACTGTACTTTTAATGATCCTACAACTTCTCGAACTTTGTCATTGGATTATCCTCTTCAACTGGATTTTGCTAATTGGAAGGTTACATGTTCGATAGTGCTCTTCTGTTGTTTCTTCTATTCAGATTCCATATTCCTTGATTTAACATTTTTATGGCTTGCACATTCTTCCTGGGTGGAAGGTTGGTTGGAAACTTATTCACGTTGCGTTAATACTTACTACTAAGCTTTTTTTTTACCAACAGACTTTGTGTGTTTTCTATCAATATGATCAGGATTCAGTGTCTCATTATTAAGCAGTTCCGCTTTCTCAGTCCGAGAAGTGCCGAAAGATGCTTCAAGCTCATATTGGTCATGGTTTGAGAACATTTGGGACTTTTCTCGAGAGGAAGATTTCCTAAAGTCACAAATTTTTGTATGTGGTTGGCTACAATGTAAGGCCTATATTCATAGTTTCATACCCAATAAATTACGGACCCCAAATAAAAATAACGACCTAATTAGATATCTCGTTATTTTTAGAATTTCAACCGTTCTATTTTAACTTCCCACTTTCTGTCTTTGTTCAATCTCTTCCTGCAATTTTTGCTCCAGTTTTCTTAATTTTTCTCTCTTTGCTCTATCTCCTCCTGTAATTTGCTTTAATCTCTATCTTCCCCTGCAATTTTCTTTTATTATCTCTCCTCTAAATTCTCTACATTGTTCTTGCAAATTGTTGAAAATGGTGAAGTTGAAGATCATAAATCCGAAAAGAAAGAAAAGATCGTCTACTTGTAAAACAGTTGATGGATCTTCAAACCCTATTTTTTGCATTTTTAAGAATTTTTGAAGATCATATGTATTTTGCCCTATTTTTTACATTATTGTTGTTTTTTGCGAGTGTTTCTGTTTCGACCTAAGTTTCGTTTTGTTATTTGGTTGCATATGCTTAATTTTTAGTTCTTATATGTTAAATTTTGTTTTTGTTATGTTGTTGTGTTGCATATGCTTACTTTTCTGTTGTTGTGGCTCTGATGAATTATTTATATTGTTACTATTTAGGGTTACATGTATGTATGTATGTCAGGGTTAATTTTGTTTTTGTGAGTGTTAGGTTGAAGAAGTTTCGAATTTCTTTTGTACGAAAATTTATAATATGGGGTTTACTTGAAATTAGGGGTTATTATAATATGGGTTACTTGTTTTTGTCTTCAGTTTTGAGTATGTTACAAAATGGGTTACTTGAAATTAAGAGTTACCTGAAATTATGAGTTACTTGAAATTAGGGGTTATCTATAATATGGGTTACTTGAAATTAGGGAAAACTACTTGAACTTATGGGTTACTTGAAATTAGGAGTTACTTAAAATTAGGGGGTTACTTGAAATTGCATGTTAGTGTCAAACTCCGTTATGCGCGTCAGACTATTATTTTTTCTGAGTTGGTAGTGCTGCACCAAAGAGGCGTTGTCCTAAGGTTTTCTTATTCTTAGATTTAAGGAAAAAAAAAATATATTTCATATGAATAATAAAGTGGTTCGAAGAAAGGCTCAACCAATGTGGTCATAATTTACATGAAAGTGTGTATTTATCTCAAGCTTTAGGACATACCTTTACTAATAACTGCAAACTGCTTCTACCTTATGAAGTATACATGAATAATACAGTCCCTTATACTCTCCTAAGGTCAGCCAAGGTATTGAACTCATTATCGCACACAGTACAATTTCAATATACTTCAGACTTGCCGAGTTGCGGTGTGCCTTTGCCAATGCTAAAGGCCTAAAGCCTATAGTTAACTTGGGTTACCTTTACCTATAACAGAATAAAGGCACATTTACTCATGCTTCATCGACAATCGGCGTCTTATACTTCTCAAAATTGAATTAAATAGGAAAATTATGTGTCTACTCTAGTGTACTTGGTTCATAGCAGCAGGCTGTTGATAAACTAACGTCGCATAAATCAACTCGTTCCAAGCATCAGGAACACCTGGAAGACACCAGTGGCTGCAATCTTGCTTTCTAGTAGACACTTTCATCCCCTTTATTCTCATCTTACCATAGACTGATGGGTGGCCATCTTTACGAAAATTCGTCAACCTTGTAACATTTAGTAATATCACAGGAACCTTCATGTGTTGGATAACGTCTTCGACAATTTTCATTTTTGTTGGGTAGTTATCAAGAAAAGGGCCACTTAAGATGGGTTCTGATTCACCATTGCATGAGCCTCCTGAGTCCCAATCTCCTCCCCTGTTTCAGGATAATAATAATTACGAACTTAAGATAACTCAGGTCTTTGAAATTGTTCAACATGTTTCAATGACAACCAAGACCTTCCAGCACTAGAATTAAAAACTAAAAACCCTAAAACTTCTCAACATGAATCGTCAATGAATGGGAAACTCTGAATATATATATATATATATATACACCCACACGGAGGAATGTAGTCCAAACTCCAAAGGGTTATAAATACCTGAAATGCGCAGAAGAGTATGCCCGATAAAAGACCATTTGCTTTTCAGGGTCCAAATTCTTATCTATCCATTCACCCCATGTCTTGAGGGCCTTCCTATAAGCCTCAACTGCATCAAATTTGGGATAGACATAGTCACCTTCTTTGTAGTAATTTTTCCTGCATCAAAAGAGCTCTACATTAGGAGCGAAGGAAAGGGAACAACTAAATACAAATGATTGTTTAGCCATGATGATTCCACTGATCCATCAATTACAAAGCAGAATTTGACAGGAGATTCACGATCAGGAAGAAAGCCCAAAGTAACTAATGTCTAATAGCACATTTACAAGGAATAAACCAGTTAAAGACAAGGTGCAGAGTTTCCCATTTTCCAGAGCAATACAGGTTCTTCCCAAATCCTATGATTGTTATATGTAGTATGCAACAAAATAGTTTCCACAACCCGCATTTATAACTAAATTTCACAATAAAAATCTTGAAGAAAGACGGTTGCATACCTACCCTCTCGAAGTTTTCCCATGAGTCCACCAGTGGCCAGTATTGAAAACGAGAATATCAGCCCGCTTCCACCGTTTAGCTGTCTTATCAATTTTATCAATCGATAATGTCGGGTTCGAGTTTCCTTGTCCATTGATGCGGGTTCCTTCTTTAACAAGGAAATGAGACCTCAAGTATTCTATGGTACAGTTAAAATCCTGTATAAAGAAGTTTACATTAGAAAGCATAAGGAAAATCTCAATTTTCTAAGAAGCATAGTCAGAATACAGAGTAAAATATCTCGACAACCAGCCATTTAAATCAAACTACAAATATAATCAACTTAAACCTAATAGAGAAATTGTTAAATAACCATCAAAGGGGAGAAGAGCAACACAGCATTGTAGCAACAACATCAAATTATCCCAATGCATATAAAGATGTCCTACGCTCTTTACCACAAGGGGAAAAGGGGTTGAAAAGGGATGTCAAATGTATGCAACCATAACCCTGTTATAACACAAAAGCTATTTCCTCCTTGATCTTATATAATTATATGCAATGAGTGACTGCTGTTTCACAATAAATATGAGCAGCAGATAATTTAATGAGCCACTTTAATTTAGTTCTAAAAATCCAAAAGCCATAGTGTAGTTATGTCTGACTCCATTGGACAAGAAAAGCACTTCAAACCAAACAAACAAGATGGATGACATGCAAATTCAATTTCTGAATATATATATAATGAGATATCAGAAAGATGCAATTACCACAAACTTGAAGATGTAGAAACCTCTTCCTTTAGTTATTTTATAACCATGGACTTCATACATTTTGCTCTTATCAGGAAGTCCCTCGTGAAGAAGGCATAACATTGATTCAAATTGGTTCCGGTTCATAGAATCTCCAACAAGCAGCAATCTTTTATCCTTAATTCTGACCAAAAAGTCAGTTGCATTGAACCTGCAAATTCAACCAAAGGAAATGAAATAATTGGTTCTATGTCCAAATCATTATAAAAGGTTTTAGCAAGGAAAGGTCAAGCCTCTTTTGCATCAAGAAATCATTGGATTGCAGCCATTAGCATCTTCCAGAATGTTGAATGACAAAAAGAAACAAAACAGGACAAAAGTAGAAAGTACCAGACTGATTAGATAAGAACTTGTGAAGATGTATGCAACTGACATTCATCAAGACAAGTGATTTTATTAATTGGTAAAATGTTCCTAGATAATGACCCGAAACACCAAGAAATGAAAAATTATCATCAATCAACTTTCACTGTTTCTTTTATCATCCGAGGAGTAAAGATGATGGTCGATACCAACCAGATTTATTGAATAAATAAAAAAATCCAGCATCAATCAAAAATTCCAGCTTCACATAGTATCATAATTCAGAAGAATCATATGACCGATTGCTGCTACCATATCACTGCCCTCGTGGCTTATTCAACAATTTTACAATGAGAACAAAGTCTAACCATAAAAGCAATAAATAGCTTCATTCAGAATTTCAGCCTGCTACTTATATGCTGCTAAAAACGAGTGATTCGTTTTCAACTAAACCAAGTCTCACAGCTAACACATCATCACTTGTACGAGTATCTAGTATAGGCAGCAATGCATATGCCCTCCAATTCTCACTAATTCTCTTCCTAAGTCATAGACAAAGCATTAAAAAGTATAAATTCAATCAGAAAATAATTAACCTGGTTTGTCCACTCACATTCTTAAAATTTTAAATACTTTAGCTTAAATCATTACAGTACCAATTAAATTTACAAAAACACAATAGACTTCAGTTCTTATTACCATAATCATTCAAATAATTAAAAATATAAGGAAAAGCTGAATCTTACTTACAACATTATAGTACCATGATTCCATTCAAGCTCTTTGCTTATGCCTCTCACTTGTTTGTTAGTTAACTTTTCTTCCATATATTAAGTTAATTACATCATACTATTTATTTATTTATTTATTTATTTATTTATTTATTTATTTTCTAGATAGCCTTGTAGGCGAATTAACAATGATTCCATCTCATGTCTTGTGCATACGTACCATTCCTAAAGTTAGCTGACATACACATCAAACATACAAATTACTATTTCCATTTCATATTATTTGCAACGATTAGACATTTTTCCTCTCTATTTTATATCATACCGTTGCAAATAATATAAAAAGGAGGTAGTATTTAATTCATAAAATAATTATCCAAGTAATCCAACTACCACCAAATTTTAACTTTAAGCTAAAAAAAAAATCAAATGAACATTATTGACCATTAGACCATACCCAAATCAAAATCACTACACTACCCAACAAAAAAAATATGAAGTATATAAAATAAAATAAAATAAAATAAAAAAATCACCTGGGAAGATCACAGCCGTCAGGCTTCCACCGCCATTTCATATAATCAAAATCAGGCCGTCCATTACTCTGACAATCATAAGCTTCATCAACAAAAGGACAAGAACCCGGTTGATAAACCGGGTACCCATCATCTTTAACCCATTTACCCATAATCAAATTACAATCTTTACCCGAATTCTTCACCATTTCTACTTCTTCTTGACCCGACCCATTTTCACTAACAGATCCATTAACAAAACCCATGTTCTCATTTTTTGCAATCGGGTCAAAATCATTCTCAATTTTCCCAATTTCTTCATTAATGGTATGATTGAATTCAACCGGCGTGGATTCAGGAGGTGGTGTAAGAGGCGGCAATGCGGTGGTGTTAGCGGCGGTGAAGGTGAGATCTGGGGTAATGGAGAGAGAAGAGAAGAGGTTGAGGGGGTTTTGGGTGGTGAGAAGTAGGAGGACTACGAGGAAGAATGAGATTAGGAGAAGAATGGAGGTGAATGTTAAAAGATTGAAATGTTTTTTATGGACTGGTTGTAATGTATCTCTATCTCCCATTTTGGGAGTTTGGAGATGGTGACTAGTGATTATACTTTGTTAATGTTTTAAGGATTAACCGTCTTCTGTTACCGAACTGTGGTTTCTGTATGATTCTGTTTGTGGATACATGATAGTAGAGGTGTTACGTCTCACCCAACCTTACCCGATCTGTACCCACTTGAAAAAAATTTGATTCATATTCGACTTATATAAACACAATAATTTAACATGATTTATACTCTCTCCGTTTTTTTTTTTTTATATTTACATCACTTGTAAATGTGCGGAGTTTTAGGAAAATGAATTAATAATGTGAGTGTATTAATAATTTATCATGGTAAAAGTAAAGTAGGGACCATAAAAGTGAAAATATGTGAGAGTGGTGGAGACCATGAGAGAGAGAAATAATAAATTAATTTGAATGGGGTTTAAAGTAAGAGAGGGAAATAATAAAGTATAATGTAAAGTTATTATATATAAAAGTGATGCAAATAATAAAAAACAACCATAAAAGGAAAGTGATGCAACTAAAAAAAACAAAGAGAGTATTTAAAAATAGATCCAACCCGACCTTACTGAACCCGACCTAAACATCCCAATTGGCACCTCCACTAGATAATGGTAATTGGTAAACAGATTTTGTACTCTATAGTTCCATTCTCAATTTGAGGCTTACGATCTAGGGGTGTTTGGTTAATTAAATTAGAATGAATTGATATGTTTGGTTCATTAAATTAGAATGAATTGATATGTAATTTCATAATAGAGAAGTATGGATTCTAAAATTGTTTGGTTTTTTTGGAATGAATTTATATTTCACTAGTTTTGTACCCCGTGCGATGTCCAGCCTGTTTATTGAATTCTAAGATAAACTTGTTTCTATATGCCAAATGTTAAAATATATAATTGATACAAAATTAGATAGAAATTAATGTATTATTGTGACAATTTAAATAATGTAGTAGGTATGTTATGAGTTAATAACTAATAATAATATTGGTGAAAATGTTCAAGTAAAAAAATTATTAAAAAAAAAGCAAAATAAGCTTGAAATATCAGAAAATTTTAAAAGTGAGTTAAAAATAAATTAAATAAATAAAATATTCTAAGCCTGTTGGGTTGATCCGAACCCGAAATTTTAGGCTAATTCTTGACCTGTGTTCTGAAGTGACTCAACTCGTAATAACCCGTGACCCGACCCGATTGACAAGTCTACATATAGTAATAAAATCATATATATATATATATATATATATATATATATATATATATATATATATATATATATATATATATATATATATATATATATATATATATATATATATATATATATAAAGGTGAGTTTTTTCCCGAGTTTTTAGAGAGCCACGTAGGATTTAATTTTTTCAGCGCGCCACGTAGGATAATAAATTTTAGTGGTAGCCCATTAAATATAATATTATTAATTTCTTTTATAAATTTAGTGGTAGCCAATTAAATACGAGATTATTAATTTCTTTTAGAATTAAATAATTTAAATGACACGTAAGCAAAATTGACGAATGAGATTTTCCTGTTTAAATTAATTAAATATAAAATATTATCTTTTGATATCAGGAATTTTATCTAAATATATAACAAATTTAGCACATAAATATATATATAAAAAAATTATTTTAAAAAATTCAGACAAACCGTGCATCGCACGGGCTTCATCTAGTTATATTAGATTGTGAAGTATTTTATCTCAATTGTTTAAAATAGATTATATATGTTAAAAAAAATATTTTAAATGGATGTTGTACGTTTTGAATTACTTTCGTCGCTCTAAAAAAATTATAATATAAAAAATAAATTTATATGATAATTATTGAGAGTTATGACCTAATATGTTTTTTTTGAATAGAATTATAATTTAATTTGTACCTATATTGATATTTTATCGAAAATAAAACTCTAAACTAACAATTTTATCCTAAAATTCTATTGAAATTTTATTGAAAATAAAAATTTTAAACTAACATTCTTTATCTTACAAAGTCTATCTAAATCTATCCAATATTTTATTAAACAAATAAATCATATGTGTCAAAATAATCTTTATACATCGCCAACGTGGCGCGACACTTGGCGAAAAATTGGAACGCCAAGTGTCGCTGTCTCGTAGCCTGGCTAAAAGTTTTGTGCCCCGTGCGATTCTCGGGTTGTTTATTAATTTTTAAAATAAATTTTTAATCTATATGTCAAATTTTAAAATATATCATTGATACAAAATTAGTTAGCAATTGATGTGCTTTTGTGACTATTTGCTATCTAGTAGGCATTTAATAACATAAAAAAAATTAAAAATTAGCCAAAAATAAATTAAATAAAAAAAAATGTTCAAAGCCTGTTGGGTTGACCCAAACCCAAAACTTTGGGCAAGGGTTAAACATTTCTTGGCCCGTTACCTAAAGTGACCTGATCCGAGATGACTCATGATCCGACCTCGATTAATAGGTCTATATAATTTTAACCGATTAGTATATATTAAAAATGGATGTTTTACGTTTTGAACTACTTATTTTGCTCTAAAAGATATTATCATATAAAAAATAAATTTATATGATAATTTTTGAGAATTATAATCTAATAATTTTTTTGAATAAAATTATAATTCAATTTGTACATCTGAAATATTGGTATTTTATTGATAATAAAACTCTAAACTAACAATTTTATCCTAAAATTCTATCCAAATAGAATTCTAAACTAACTTTTTTATCTTATAAATTCTATTTAAATCTATCTAACGTGGCGCGACAATTGGCGAAAAGTTAGAACGCCAAGTGTCGCAGCTTTGTGACCTGGCTAAAAGTTAAACTTTATATATTAGTTATATGATTAATAAAATAGAAAATTTTAGGGAGAGATGTGGGTATGGAGTAGAGTTAGAATGCCTTGGGTATGAGATTCCATAGTTAAAAAAAAAAAAAAAAAAAAAAAAAAAAAAAAAAAAAACTCCGCCTAAAAAAAAAAAAACTCCGCCTAAAAAAAAGAAGGAATAAATTCTTTCTCCATTCTAAATCATTCAACCAAATGACCTCTAAATCGATTATGGGTTGTTTGGCTTGTTAAAGTGGAATGGATTGGTACGAGTTTTTATACAAGAGAGGTATGGATTCTAAACCCCATACCATTATAAAGTTGTTTGGTTTATTTTTTAGAATGACTTTTACATTTCATTAAAAAATGAATTGTGAATGTAGGGATTAGGTGGGTGATTATTTCTTTCAGTGGTTTACACAATAGAGTTTCAAAAGCATGGATTTCCTCATGCTCATATCCTTCTATTTTTGCATCCCGATAATAAGATTTCAACCGCAGAGGATATTGATAGAGTTATATCTGCTGAAATTCCGGATCCAATGGAAAGCCCTGAATTATACGAAATTCTTGGGGATAGTATGGTGAACCCTATTGGTTTGAGATTCTATACCTAGCTTAAAGATTTAACCAAATAATAAAATAGATGAAATGAAATCTTACTCCATTTAAATCCATTCCAAAAGCTCCAACCAAACGACCTCCTATTAGAATCAATCAAGGGTTGTGAAATTGGATAACGGACTCGAAAAATTCAAATTAAGGAAAACCTGATTAAAAATCATCATATGTTCAATTTGAAATATTCACCATTAAATATTGAATCAACTATCCTAACTTCTGGATTGGATCAACGAAAACATGGATTGAATTAATCGGATTGAACTTAGGGGGTGTTTGGTTCGAAAAGTGGAAACGGGGTGGAAAGGAAACAAATAAGAGGGGGGAAAGGAATCATTTAGCTATTACCTTTTCATTTGTTTGGTTTAACCATAGAAATGGTATTTGTTAAGAGGAGGGTAAGGGTATTTGTTACCCCAAGTTTTTGAGAGGTAACTAATAAGGGGTAATCATTACCCTTAGGTAATGGTAATTGTTACCATGTCTTCAAACCAAACACACAGTCACGGTATTGGTTTAATCGAATCCGTTTCCAATCCAAAAAATACACTAACCAAACGCCCCCTTATATACTATGAGGGTAATGGGCCTGAAGTAACTAAAGGGTTATTATCATGAGCATAAGTGCATAACCCGTATGCTTGCTTGGAATGTGGATGTATTTTTGGGCCCGTACTTTTTACCCCCTGTTTGAAGCCTTGAAGGTAATATTTGTGCCCCCTCTACGATAATTATTACCAGTTTCTATTTCACCCCATATTATCTCCACTCTCCACCACCATCTAAGTACTTCTCTACCACCATATTCTCTCACCACTATTATCTTTCGTCGCCACCCTAACTCGTATCGTCATCAATTTTTTGCTGTTGATCTCTTACAATCAATGATCCAACCACTTTCTCGACCAAGGCAACAGTGTTGGCCATCTCACATAGGTGGTTAAGGCCTTCGGAATCCTGCTTGCCTGCACAAGCAAGTAGATGCTTGGTCCATGGGGAATGAGCCAAGTGAGGCTAAAGCAACTTACACTCATGTCTAAGACTTGTGAGGTTATGTGGAATGACCCCATGTGCTTACCCTTGGTGCCAGTAAGTGCTTAGCCAACTAAACCTTGGGCTTATAGCTAGCACGAACGAGCGCACCAAAAGGACCTCGAAGTGTTTGGATTAGCAAAACTCCATAACAACCTTTATTACTGATTAAGGGGACTTATTAGAACCCCATTAGATCATACATGACCTATGGGTCAAGGTTGGGTTTAAGGGTTGGGTCAGCAAGCCCATTATTGTATTATTGTCAGTTGAGTGTTCACTAGTGATTCTTACCCATAATGAACAAAATAAAGCTGTACAGGGGGCAACTAGTGCTCACTCAAGGGTCGGTGCCCGACAAAAGGATGACCCTATGGTTAAAGGCCATGGGCATAGTCTTTACATGGGAAGGCCTATAGGGGCTATCGCACATGATGATTGCTAAGAAGAACATATAATAGGACAAACTAACTCGGTGGTCCCGGCTAAGGCGGATGTTTATAGGACCGACGTATCCAATGGCTTGGTACGAAAAATGTTAACCCTATGAAGCATGGATTGATGAGAGGTGTGCTTGGGTTTATGTAAGGAGGACTTCTTGGTCACGGTTATGGTGGAGACCATGGGAGACCGGCCCATGAATGAACAAGCATGCATGATCTAGTCAACATTGACGATGGATCCCACAGTGGTAGGAACCATGGATAGACGTGGCATGGGATGGGTGCTTTGGAACGACCTTGGAAAAATAGGATGCTAGCCATGACTACCCTTAGAGGACCATAGTAGTAGGGATTCCTTGACGGTTAACTTAGTCGTTATGGGAAGCATGTTGTTTCCTTGATTTTAGGATGGGCTGAGTGGGCGGTTGTGATAACCACCCACGTTGCGCCACTATCCCTAAAATATTAGAACGATTATATATGATGAGGTGGTACGTGACTAAGTATGATTCCTGAAATATAGGGTCATGATGTTAGTGGGTTAACTAACAATTATCTTGACCAATAGTCAGTTTAGATTGTGGTTAAGCCACTAACAAGGTGGATCCTATAAAATAGGAGCACCAAGTAGGGGTAAAAGTAATATGGATTAAAACTGAACCTAATCGAAAACCAAACCGAATAAATAATTCGATTTGGATTTTTGTAAAAATTCAGTTAAGATTGGATTGAAAAAATTATAAATTTGGGTTTTAGGTCTGGATTTGATTATGAGCTTTTGAAAACCGAAAAAATCGAACCAAACCGAATTTTTCGTACTAGGTTTATGTCAAACCCAAAATATACTTTGGCCCAAATAAAATAGGAAAAATTAACAACATAGGTCTCAACTATGATCGGCCTTCTTTAAAAGGTCTCACCCAAATTACCAAGGGAAGTCCTAACTATTGACATATTTTCTTCCAGCGGTCCATGACTTGAACTTACTTGCCAAACCGATTAAATGAATCACGTGGCGCTGTTTTATTGGTTTTACATGAACCAACACCTTGCTTAAACAACCACCTGCAGCTAGACTTGGCAAATAGATTGTTCAAGTCGGGTCAGTTCGGGTCGAGTTGGATCATTTTCGGGTCAATCAATATTCGGGTCGGGTTCCCAGTCATCGGGTCGGGTCAATTCGAGTTTCAGGTCAATTTCGGGTCAATGGTTATTTGGGTCGGGTCAGGTATCGGGTCGGATCTTCAAGTCGGGTCATTAGGGTCAGGTCATTCTTCGAGTCTAATTATCGGGTCAAGTTCGGGTTGGGTCAAAATCAGTCGGGTTGAGTTTGAGTTAGGTCAATTCGAGTCGGGTCAATCTTCGTCTATGTCGATGTAGAAATTTGACCTATAATATATTATAATTATCAATAAAGTATAAAGTATAACAATTAAATATTAATAATATATTCACTAGACAATTCCAACAGTACAATATACACAAGATTGTATTGTTTCATACTTCCTCTATTCCACAAATATTGCAACAAGAATGATATTACGCGTCCCAAAGCACATTTTACGTGCTAAATATCTATAATTATATGAGTAAAAATTATAAAAAGTTGGTATTGTGAAAGTATTTTACAAGACACATTTAACAAGACCCCACATGACCATATTTTACTTTACGTATAAATCATAATATGTGGCAAACAAGCGTGATGAATAGTGTAAAAGTCATGTTCTTGCAATATTACTAGAACGGAGGAAGTATGTATGATCACTACCATTGATTAATTGATAAAAAATTAAAATTTGATAAAGTGAATTGTGGAAAGAAAAAAAATTCAATTTAACACTTAAAAGAAGCAAAGAGTAATAGTAATAATAACAATAACAAGTGTTCTAATAAAGTGGAACTCTTTATGAATTACGAGTACTAAATTACACGCACATTCCAACAATAATATACACACAAGAATATACTGTTTAATTTAGGTTATTTTCGATTAGTGTTTATTTGGGGTAAAGTAATTAAGCCCTAAATCAGTGAGGACATTTTGAGTATTTGTTAATTTTGGGTCGGGTCATTTTGGGTATAGATCGGGTCCCTTTGGGATTTGAGTTCGTTCAGGTCAATCAATTCAGGTTAAGATCGGGTCGGGTCACTGTGGGTATCGGGTCAACTTTGGGTCGAGTTAATTCGGGTCGAGTCAATTCGAGTATCGGGTCAACTCCACTTCGGATCGGGGTGGGTTAGTTTCGGGTTCGGGTTAATTTCCAATTTATGTTTTCAGGTCACGGGTTGGGTCATTCAGGTCGGGTCAGGATTGCCAAGTCTACATGCAGCTACCCCATCACAAAATCACCACCTTCTAACCTACCCCAACCACGAAAGCACCACCCAGACCACCCCCACAAATCCACCAACCCACCCACATGAGCCACATCACAAAACCACTAGTATAATTGATGCACACCATGAAGACATGAAACCACCACCGTACTGTCTAGCCTACCCTTATCCCAAAACAACCACCGACTAACCCACCAATATACTAAAAATCAAAAGCTCTAGCTATCCAAAATCAAGGATAATACTAGTAGCTTTAGAGGAGAATTACGGTCGTGGATTAAGCTTTATTGCACTAGTACAAAACTAACCTAAGGTAACACCCAAAAAGTGTTACATAATGTGGTAAAAGTGTTATTTCTCAAGTAACACTTACTCATATTTAGTAACATTTTTTGATCATTTAGGAACACTTTATCTAACATTACGTATCACTTTTTCGAACAAATGTATCACCTAGTTGATTATTAGGTAACATTTTTCAATCATCTTGTGACATATTTTAGCACTTTATTTGACATTATGTATCGCTTTTTCCATACTACTGTAACAACTTATTAATTAATAGGTAACATTTATTTATTATTATTATTATTATTACTACTACTATTACTATTACTATTACTATTGTTATTGTTATTATTATTATTATTATTATTATTATTATTATTATTATTATTATTATTATTATTTTTATTATTACGTGTTCAACAACAATGATAGTGAAATTAACATATATGATAAACAATTATTTGAATTTATGTAATTTCATAGTTTGTTTACAAAAATCCATAAACACCAATTTTTTGTTTGGCTAAGTAAAAAAATAAAAAAAAAAGTTAGCTTCGACTTTTAAATTAGACCACCAAATTCTTCCCACTTCTTTGTTTCAAAACTTATAAAAAAAAAAAAGAATGGCAATAGTAACATCAGCAGGTAGCGCAGTAGTTGACATTGTCCGGACAGAGAAAGCATAAGCAACAACTAGAAGGAAATATAGCAGTACCAAGGCAGCAAATAGCAATAGCAGCAGACAACGATAGTAGTAGATAGCAGTGACAGCAGCATGCATCAACAACATCGGGAAGAAAATAGTAGCATGCATCAGCAACATCGGGAAGAAAACAGCAGCAGAAAGCAGTAACAGGCGGAGAGCAAAAACAGTAGCAGAAAGCGGAAACAGCAGCGACGGTAACAACATCAACTACTAGTACTATGTACTTGTATGCAATCATGCTCATGGCATCTGACTTGCTACTCCAATCCTTCATCTTCAACCATTTGATCCTATGTATTTGTAAAAGCAACATATATCAGACAACCAGAACAAAAATAATAATCACATTTAATGCTTTCTAAAAGTGAATATTTAACCATTACCTCATTTTTTTGTTGTTCATTAGACTGTAAATTAGGAACATGATCTCTAAGTTCTGGAATGGATGACACATTTTCAAGTGATCGAGTCAAAGTATCCAACACTTCAGGATCAATTTGCTTGAGCGTCTTCATTAATTCTGCTACTGTTTCTTTCACAATTTCATCTTTATAAGGCTTTAAGAACTCATCGGGAATTATTGGTTTGTTGCTCTTTCCCCTTAGTGAACATATCCCTGGATACTTTTTTTTTTATGGCCAAAGTTATTTGGTTTACTCATTACTTCATAGTATGCAACATTTCCATCAATTTCACTTTGCATTTGGACCTCCTCCATCTTGTCCTATAATGGAAATATAACAAATAAATAACTAGCTAATTTCACACAAATAAATCATATTCCTAAAAGAAAAATGGAGACAACGGGACTTACAATGTTACTTTGGGTGGGCTGTAAGAAGTTTTGTATTGTTTGTCTGCTTTCCTTTTACGACTTTCTTTGTACACGTGTTCTAAGGATGGTGGCTTCTTTTCAACATCTAGTTGTTGCTAAAATAAAAAATACATCCAAATAAGAATTCAATTAAGATTGTTAAATGATCATAGTGAGAACAATAAAAAAGGAATAACGGTATAAAAATATACCAATTTATGTTGTTTCCTCGCGAAAGTCATCGGACCCATAGTGTGCCTATCTATTTGATCTTTACTTATTTCACTTTTCTTTTTGCTGTCTTCCTACATGCAGGCATAGCACACAGTTCATAGCTTAACATCTTTTATTTTGAGAGGGTAATAAGCAATTGTAATATATATAACAGATACAAACAATAAACGTTACCTGAACTTGTTCCAAATTCCAAAATTCTAGCAACTCTTTGAAATGCGCTTCTGGAATTGTATTAGGTGGATCGGCCAACCTATCACCATCATTGTCGTATGGAGTAAAGTTTCTTGCCTTTACACTACATTTATATTTACGCCAAAGCCTTCCCACGGATGACAATACATTGCCTTTACCTTCTTTAGGGATAATGAATTTCTTTTGTATTAAGCAAAACATTAAACATTAAAATCAGGGAGCACCAAAAGAAGCGCATCTTAACCAAGAACACTACATTATGCTTTTTATCATAATGTATCTCGAATTGTACTTGTATCAGAATGTATAAGAATTGTACTTGTATCAGAATTGTACTTGCATTAGAATGTATCAGAATTTATCACGCTACATTATTCTTTATATCAGAATTTTTTTGCTATGTAGGGTGCTGAATGTGTGATAAAATATGGCAAGGAAGGGGATTTAGTTCGGAGGGCTACCTGGCAGAGGCCTACTTGTTTGCTATTGTGAAGGTCAGGTCTTTTGCAAGTAGGTTAGATATGTGGCTGCTAGATTAAGTCAAGTGTATGTTGTATCTTCTCACAAAAAAAAAAAAACATTGAGCACTATCAAAATTACAGTATCTATGTAACTCATACTCTGTATAAAATACACAAAACATACCAGCTTTTGAATGTGTAATAAAAGGTACATACCTTCACATAACTCCAAATTTCTTCCTTGTCTTTAACATGATTCCAATTAATCTTGTTAAATGGCGCTAGAGAAGCATTACGAGCTAATGTCCCTAAGAACCTTGTAAATGTATCTACAGTCTTATCGTTGGGACCAATAGGCTTTCCCATTTCATTAAGAACAATAGGCTTACGCTCTTCTAATGTCCATTCATGAA
The DNA here is from genome assembly GCF_948465745.1 of Chenopodium album. Taxonomy (NCBI): domain Eukaryota; kingdom Viridiplantae; phylum Streptophyta; class Magnoliopsida; order Caryophyllales; family Amaranthaceae; genus Chenopodium; species Chenopodium album. The sequence continues at coordinate 14,858,905 of NC_137847.1, read as the reverse complement.
CATCTTTACACATAGTTGGTCCTCTGGTTCGCTTCCTTTTTGGAAGTGCTACATGAACATTAACTCAACAAAGTCATTAAAATCGTGTATGGCTCTTAACATATCTATATTAAAATATTTAGAACGGAATTATAGTGATCATTACCTATTTGTTCACTTTCGTGTTCTTGATTCACTAGTGGTTCATCTTGCATTCCTAGCTCCTCGGGGGTAAGAGTACTCAAATCATCACTAAACTCATCTTCTTCATCTACATATTGTTCCAAATTGCGTTCATTTGAACCCATATGATTCTCGTAATCTTTTTGTAAGTCAGGTCCAAGTCTTTGTGGTTGTGAAAAACTGTGTTTGCGATCTCCCTAAAAGCACCTGTGAACTAGCCATGTTAACATGCTGTGAACTAGCCATGTTAACAGGATGTGACCTAGCCATGTTAACAGGCTGTGAACTAGCCATGTTAATAGGCTGTCCACTAGCCATGTTAACAGGCTGTCCACTAGCCATGTTAACTTGCTGTCCACTAGTCATGTTAACTGTAGTTGTCGTTGTAATAAATTAGATTGTTTTGCTCTTCTGTCTTTTTCTATCAATTGTGTTTTCATTTGCCTGAAAGCACTGAGTGAACCAGGAGAAACCATTGCCTTACTCCGCGCTATCTTAGCTTGGACAAAATTCCCAATCTCAACCTCTTTATCTTGTTGACTATGGGACGATACATTTTTCTGTGCAGTAGACTTGCCCAATTGGATTTTTCTTTGCGTTGAATCTCTCCCTTGCAACCCTTGCCGTACTTGTTTTTTTTCGGTGTTTTGATGACGCATCTTAATAAGATTAGCCATTGGAACTGAAGAGACACCTGTCGTGTCTTTAATAGAAGTGGGAATCTTCCCTCTCAATGCCACAACCTGAAATAAAGTATTCATGAAAAACATTAAAAGTATTACATGCCTTTTTATCAATTATGATTCACATAATTAAGTTGTCCGAAAAGAAAAAAAAAGAAACACCTTTTTCGAACGAGACCTCAAGTTTACACTGGTTTTCCTTATCTGATTTTCATCCTCTTCACTTGAGTGGTTCAATTCACCCTCTTCATTAGGTGTGTACTCGTCAATATCTTTAGTCACCTTCTTACTTTTTTTCATTTGTTTCGATCCCTTCATAGATTAGTTCAGTTGATAAGCCATGGACGTAATCCTCAAATCCTTCATTCTGCTTCTATTTTGTTATATCCTTGCTTGTCTAGCTTTCTCGTAATCTGCCATCTCTTCCTACAGAAAAAGTCATACCAAAAACATCAGATTAGCTAAAATGAGTTAGACTTCACTATAATAATTTACTCATCACATGCACGGATGCACCAGTAGTATACTATAATAGAAGTGAAGCCTATATGGCACAAGTCTAGCTCATGAAGAATAAGCAAAAATGAATATGTATGATGTCCTAGAGAAGCAAGAGAAAATAAGCAAGTTCGAAAATAAGCAAGTTCCAGATTAAGCTCATTATTAAGGTGACTTAAGTATAAGCTAAATAAGTCCTGGTAATATCAGTAGCCTTGGGAGATTCTGTTAGCTGTAGACTTTCTTAATTGTTAGTGTGTTGTGTTTTCCTTGCCTATCTTTTCTCTATTTTCCCCCCTTTTTAGGTGTGAAACGAGCCCACAGCCTCCCCCAGTCACTCTGGTGTACGGCGGGAGACAAAGAGGACAGAGACAGCAACAGAGCAACCCACCCACTACTCAAGCAACAACACAAGCACCAACGACTCAATAGAGCAGCAGGGCAGCAGGACACTTTTGGATTATTTGCTTTTCATTTATGTATGTCACTAAAAGACAAGTAGTAGTAGTTGTAGCCTTGAAGGTCTTTGGCCAATTATGTATTAGAAGCTAAGGAGTATAAATAGTAGAGGGAGAGGAAGAATAGGGTAAGCAGAAATTCGTACTGAGTTTTAGAGTGATGGCCTAAAGCCATTGTTACATTCGCAAGCCATTGTTAAATTCTGATGATACTAATGCACATTTCTGATTTCAGGAATCAGTTGGTGTTGCCAAAATGATTGAAAACAAGCTTACTGAGAATGTTAAGAAATTAAAGGTATGGACTGTTATGGACTGAAATATGAATTTGAGTCTGACAACTGTATTACAGCTACATTTTCTGTTATTAATCATTTTAACTTTGTTTAGTAAAAGTGAAAATTTTGAAGCACTGAATGAAAAATAACAGTTGGCTTTTGACACCATGGTTTCAAGTTTTAACCAAAATGTAACTAACTGTAACTCCATGCTCTAAGACTTCTAATTCGCCTAAAAAACATTTACTATTTTGTTTGAAAGTCGAGGCAATTTCACATTATAAGAGCAACCCTTTTAAGTACCCTTGAGTCGTGTCAGCAGGTTTTAACCTAATAGCCTCCTATGAGTCTCAGTTTTGAAATCTCGACAGTAATTTTCAGTCATAACAAGACTCGATTTGTTAATTGCACTATACAAGTATACTTCATTTTTTTCAATCAAGAAAAGGTAGAAGTATAATGTATATTTATCTATGCATCTACGATGTGATCTTTGAGTCTTTGATCTAACTTTTATAATGTTACAACACAAGTCAAGAGATCAAATTACTCCCCACGCATTATTTGGTTAAAGAAACTCCTAGGCTAGTCCATTTAAGCCATTATGATGGTGTTAAATTTGACGGTTGTAAACTTATAAACTGGTGGCAGTTGATTTAGGTAAGGTAGGGTTAAAATCGTTACACTTAAGAGTGTGGAGCTGGAAAAATCTGTGTATCATTAGGCTGTAACGGAGCAACAGAAAGTAAGCACATATGAAGCATGAAACCAATTATGCATAATTATTCAAACTACAATAAATTTTCAGAAATCTAGCTTTCATTGAGCTTTTAAATTTAGGAGGTCTGGTATTAATCACTTAATATAAAAATATTGAATATGTTCAGAATCCACAAATGCTTCGAATTCAGAAGAGTAATGACAAATTGATACTTGAAGGAAGGATGTTGAACACTATGCCAACCATACTTATACCATTAGTTTTAGTAGAATCTTAAGTTATATAAACAAAATAGGCACAATTTTACATGAAAATTTGCAAAATAGATATAAATACAAAGTTATCATGATAGAAAGGGAACTGCCGGCATTATGTTTGATTATACACACACACACACACACACAAGCTCTGAATTTCACACACACACACACACACACACACACACACACAACACACACACAAGCATTCTGAATTTCAGCTCTGATTTCAGATCTGATTTTTAGAGGTGAACTTCAGATCTGAAATTCATCTCTGAATTCAAATTTGAAATTCACGTCTGAATTCAGTTCTGAATTTCAAATCTGATTTCAGTTCTGAAATTCAGCTCTGATTTTAGGTCCGAATTCAGTTTTGAATTTCAGCTCTAATTTAAGTTCTGAAATGAAGATTTTAGTTTTGAATTTCACCTCTTATTTCAGTTCTGGATTTCAGTTTTGAAATCCAACTTTGAATTCAGTTCTGAATTTCAGCTCTGATTTCAGTTCTGATTTTGTCAAAAGTGAGAGTAGTGAGGGAACAGGTTGCTTCTAGGGGTAAGCAATGCAGAAAACTTTGTCAAAATTCCCAAAATTGGAAAATTAGAACCAATGGGTACAAGTTCTAGTTTAGGGAACCCTACCATTATCTTGACTTGATAAAATAATGCAGCTATAGAGCTACTTTCAGATAATGATTATTTTTGCAAATGCAACATGAATTAACATTCACAACTAAACTTGGTCAAAAATAGTGCAGCATTTAGCTACATTCGAGCACTCTCTGATTTTGCAAACAGAAATAAAGGTGAATTTCACAATACTCAAAGGTCCCAAAATTCCCAAGTATGAATTTGCAATTTGGCTGCAACAAAGTTCAATTAAGACACCAAGGTCCGTCATTGTAAGAATTGTAATCACACTCTAAGTGTAAACCTCAAGAGTCATGACAAATTGACAATGCTAAACCAAGACATTTATCATCATTGATGCAAATTCTAACTATTTGCACACATGCAATGAACCCACAGCAAGAAAAACAAATGTAGCAGCAGCAAGACAACAGGGGAAAAAAGTAAAAGCAGCAGGATAGCAAGGGAAAAAAACAAAAGCACCAGCAGCAGGACATAGGAGAAAAAACAAGAGTAGCAACAACAAGACAAGACACAGCCACCACCAATCACTTTAACATATTTGAACAACAACGTTCGTTGCAACACACATATAACCTTTTTTAGCTACTGCTCACAGTGCTAGAGAACACACATTCATAAACAATTATCGTTCAATGCAAGTTGTCAAAAAGAAAGTATATTGCTGAGGCAAAAACATGTACCCTTTGGCCAATCTTATTTTCCAAATTGATATCAATATAAGCCAAAAATGAAAAAATGAGAGAGACGGGAACAAAGAAAGAGCACCTGACTGGAAATTTGAGTACCTCAGCACACCTGACTGCACATAAAACAAAGTCTAGATTAATTTACATATTATTAGTAGAAAGGATATTCCAACAGTTGGCTAAATGTAATTTGGGTCCTTGTGAAAATAAGAATGACCCTATGAACATTCAACAGCTAATGGCCTATTCAACTGCCACTATAATATCAAACCTCGAATCAAATCAACTAGCAACATAGAGGTGCTCTGTTGTACAACACTTAATTTAACCACTAACTTAAAAACAAAAAAAAATAACACAAGAAGTTAAGAAAGAAAAATAAAACAGTACAATGATAGTTTGACAAATCCACAAAATAGGTTTAAATATATGATAATAATAATAATTCTAATTAAATTCTTCAGGCATGTCACTTTGATGGTTCCATCCAATCCCAACCTGTGTCATCTATATCGGAATCATCTTGTCGATTATCATCAATAATTTCATTGTTCACAAGAACCTCAACTTTGTCATAAGCAGCTTCTCTGCACCAATTCTGATGTTCAACATGATCTGTAGAAGAAACCACATCCTCTACGGGTCCACGAACTTCACTCATGAACGTTTGTTCAGATTGCCTGTCGGCATAAAAAAAGTCTCTTGGCAAATTTTGGTCACATAGTACCAATCTTGTTCAAGGCCGTCTTGAGTATAGAACTGTAACACCCCCAAATCTTCCTCTACGGAAATACTAGTATAATATGTATAATTATACCGTAGAGATAGAGTTAGGCGTATTACCGTCGCGTGATTACGCAAGGCTACTCAAACTTACTAAACAAAACCAATACTTTGCAGCGAAAACTTTAAAACTCTTTTTAATTAACAATAACTATAAATAAAAACCAATGTCCTGAGTACTCAAATTAAATACAAGACCAAAACTCCTAATTTAGATGAAACCAAATCTTGGGACTCCAATGCATCAATTTATTCACTCCACCTGAAATAACACTGCTTACCATTACGGTAAATAGGGCGAACCAAAACAAATAAGAAATACGGGTTAGCAAAATATGCTAAATACGATAAGTGCAAGATAATTAAACTCAATTTATTTGCAAACATGCTTTTGAAATCAATTCCAATAATTAATCCAATAATTCCAACTCATGATTCAAAACCGATTCTCAATATTCCAATATCAATATTCAATAAAACCAATACCAATTATTTTAAAACCAATTCCTCATATTAAAACGAATTCCTCCATAATAAACCAATTAAACCAATTCCTCTCCCAAGTGTGCACACCCCCCAAGCTAGTCTCCTTATGTAACAAGGCTATTCTTGAGGAAAGACCCAGTCATAAAAGTCCAAGGCCTTATCAATAAACTAAATCCGCATAGTGGGATTACCAACATACTTATAAAGCATTAATAATAAATTTAATTCAATTATTCAATAAATCCTCTTTTGTATCCAATAATTCCAATTAATTCCAAATCCTTTATTAAATTCAACATGTTTTTTATATCAAACCTTTTTAAAACATGAATAATAATTAATTCATTTAAAACATGATATAAAATCAATACTCCAATTTATTTATTAAAACCAATTTATTTAAACACACTTTTATTTCATAAATCATAATTCAATTCAATTTAATTCAATCATTACAAGAAATCATTCAAACATGCTTATTCAAACCAATCTTTTTTTCAAGGTATCTAACCACCTTCCGTACCTTGATTCTCGCTTAGCCAAAAACACTTCAAAATAACTCTCAAGTAGCTTGATAAAAAACACCCTACAAATAAATATAACCTTAATTAATATAAGGTTAACAAATAATCACAAAAAATTAAATTAAAAACCCCCAACTATATGTACATGAACCTTTAAAATTAATTTTCATAAACATCATTTAAAATCTAATTTTATATAATTAAAACTACTAATAATAATTTTTATAAATCCCCCAGAATAATAATAATAATAATAATAATAATAATAATAATAATAATAATAATAATAATAATAATAATAATAATAATAATAATTGTATAAGAGAAGAGAAGAAGAAAATATAAGAAACCAAGGAAAAGAGAAGAATTGGATTTTCGTTGGAAAGAATAGGCAGAACTTGCAGAGGCTATAAATCCTTCGATATAACTCCGAATTGGGTGATTCTTGAGCCTAACCTCAAGGATTTTTCGAGAGGAACAATCTTCTGTGAAACAGCATTACCCTAAAAAATGATCAGAAGTGCCCGAAAATTGGGTTCAAAGATAAACGGAATGATTTGTGTAAAAAGAGGAGAAGAAAAGAACAGAATTGGTGTGAAGAATGTGAGAGGTATGGAGGGGTATTTATAGGCTAGCTCATGCAAGAATTATAGCAAGAGAATGTGGGAAGAATTATGACTAGTAGGGTTTAAGGGATTACTTGGAGAAGTGAATAAAAGAATTAAGGAAAGTTTTGATATTAAAGAGATTGTGTATAATTGAATATGGAATGTATGTATGTCATGAAAAATATTAAGGAAATTGGAATTAATTGGGGAATAATTAAGAAGAATGAATGGCAAGAAAATATGATGATTGGATATTAAAAAGATGGAGAATTAGAATTAAGGAAAATAGGAGATTTTGGGAGATAATTAAAAATATAATTTTACCAATCAAATTCCCCCAAAATATTTCATGAGGGCCGAAAATATGGAGCTTACCATAGCTCAAATTTTCGGATTCCTCTAGATATATTTAGGAATATTTTTCTCGGTTTTTAAGGAATAAAATAATTGTATAAATAATATAGAATAATAATTAATTAATTAAATACCAATTATTTACCAATAAATAACCAAGAAAAATCAGATTTTCCATACATGGAAAATCCGAAAATCCTAGCTAGTTATTAGGTAATTTCGGCCATAATAATTAATTAATTAAAAAAATAATTTTGCTTTAATTAAAATATCCGAAATATGTAAATAATCCGGTTTTTAAAATAGGATAAATGGATGATAAATCTTATCCAAAATAATAATTTGTTTTTAAAATACTTTTGGCGCCAAAATTCAAATATCATTTTGGCTCCAAGATTTAAATAGTAAGTTGAATTACTAAAATACCCTTTTTAGAAAATAATAATTAATTAATTAATTAGGAAAATACGTATAAAAATACGGGGTATTACAGTCTACCCCCCTTAAAATAAGTTTCGACCTGAAACTTAATCAAAAGAAACGAAAATCATTTTGAAATTATTGGTTCATGCACATCCTAACTTGACTCAAGGCTCCAACTAAACTCAAATAAGACTCGAAATCACTCAAAAATGACTCGAAAAGTTGACGCGCGAAACTCTATCGCCTTTACCCCCCTTAAAAGGAGTTACGCCCCCGTAACTCGACCACTAACCTTAGGCAAACAGCTCTGGGTATCGTTTCCTCATATCAGCCTCAGCTTCCCATGTAGCCTCTTCAGTTTTCTGATTTGACCTCAACACTTTCACAATGCTCACATCCTTGTTCCTTGTGCTCCTTACCTTAGAGTCAAAAATATTTACTGGTCTTTCCTCATAAGTCAAATTTTCATCCATCTCAATGGTTTCTGGTTACAACACATGTGTCACGTCCGGAATATACTTTCGAATTTGGCTCACATGGAACACATTGTGAACCCTTTCTAGCTCGTTAGTGTAGGGAATATTTCAAGCCATCCTACACTTGAGCCCCACTGTGATCATACACTTAAGTATGGTGGTGTCCAAAGGGAAGGAAGATAAAGCAAAAGAGTCGCCAACAAGTTTTAGGAACTTGTAAACCATTCACAGGGTGAAGGTTACACCCCTTAACGATCCATGAGATCGTCAACTCTAATAGGTCTGGAACCATGACTGGAAGTTCGGAGATGAAGGTATAAATCCAACATAAAAAAAGATTGAACCTGCCCTAATAATAGGCCTCTACTTCATTCTTCTCGTATTCATGTGCGCTTTCTGACTAACATGCAATCAACAGATTAACCCTAAACCTGTTTATCTATGTTGGTTGAATTTTAATGCACAAATAAATCTATTATTGGCGATCACTTGAATTATAATCATATTAGCCCTAAACAAGATTATTAATTATCTTATTAAGCGTGATTACAAGTACCAATTCCCTTTAAACATGCATAAAAGGCGTGATCAAGCAACAACAATAAAAATAACACCAAGCAACATAATAAATAATAAAAATAATAATCATCATAATAATAATCATAAAAACAATTATAAAAATAATCATAATAATAATCATAATTATCATAATCATGTTAAAAGCATAATATTAATAGCAAGATCCTAGGCATGATACTAACAAGATTAATAACAAACCCTAACATATCACTAAACAATAAAAATCAAATCTTTAGCCCTAGCATGATACTAACATGATATTAGGAAAGAAAATAGGAAGCATCATAGAAGTCATAATTGATATAAGCAAATCACCCTAAATATCATACTAAGGAAAGCATCCTAACATGATACTAGGAACCAAAATAACAATCTTAACATGATTTCTATATCAAAATATCAATTAAACAATTAAAGTACTTACTTGGATGCCTCGTATCTCTTTCTAATAACAAAATATACACGTTAGTAACGTCAAGGAAAAGTATAAAATCAAACAATTAAATTATATAATTGAAATAGAGATTAGGGACCAAACCCTCAGAAATTATAACCTTTCACGTCTAGCGCGAAGGCAACTTCGAACTTGGCTAGGTGTGTCTAGAACTAATGTATGAGGAATTTTGTTTGAGGGAAGGTTAGAAAAAGAATATAAAGAGAGAAAGCTTCTAGCTTTTAGAGAGAATAGAGAGATGATTGTTGATTGTCGATTGTAGATTGTAGATGACTGAAAACGGAGGTTCAAGGACCCTATTTATAATGAAAATAGTCCAAAATATGATAAAAAAGGAATCAGAGTTCGAAAAGGAATAAAAAAACGACGTTGTCGCCACAATAGCATCTGTCGCCGCGCGATAGAATGCAGCGCCGCGCGACAGGCCTGTCGTCCGGTGCTGCAAGACAGTTTTTACGGATTTTGTTTTTATCATATCTTTTGATCCAGAAGTCCAAATAAGGCATATAATATGACGTTGGAAATATCTTGAAGTCTACTTTCCAACCCAATTAGAATCAGATTAAAATCTTTTTTACATAAAAATATAGGGCCGAAATAGTGGAAGGGTGTCAGTTTTGGATAGAGTTTCGTATTCCATTCATATCTTTTTCGTTATAGCTCGAAATTAATATTATAATATATCATTGGAAAGATAATTTCAAGATCTATCCAATGATATAATATTTGGATAAAGATTATGAGACACAAAAATAATATCTGACTGTCTTTGAACATCTTTAAATTCGAATAGAATTAGGACTTAAAAAAGGAAAGTTTTATTCAATTTCAAACTCTTTGATTTTATCTTTTCAAAAAGGATAATTAAGATCTTTTAGAAAATCATAAAATCTTCTAATTAAATCCTAATTAGTTTAGGAATAGGATTAAACCTTTGAACCCTCCACATGATCATTGGGTCGTAGGTAAAATCAGGTTTGGGCCCGGTTTAGTATTTTGGCCATAACTTCCTCATTATTCATCGGAATTGGGCTTATAATATATCATTGGAAAGGTATTTTCAAGCCCCATCTAACTACACCATTATTGGACCCATGTCATGGACCAAACTAAACTGGATTGCACGTTTTCATAAAATAGGGTGAGAAAAGAAATATTTTCAAAAACAGAAAGAAGAGATATTTTAATAAAAACATCCTCATCACTAGAATTTTCACACTTTCACTTCGTTCGATAATCAAATGACGTGAAAGGTATTCATCACTGGGTTTGGTTTTGGGGAGACACATTTGGGTGTCTACAGAAGCCCTCACTTTGACTGAGTTTGGAGAAACACAAGTTTCGAAAACAAAAGTCAAAGTAGCGATAGGGACGGAGAATGATTCAGAACGTTCTGCGATCCTAAATCACTCTTGTAACGCCGATACCTGCAAACTATCATTAGTTAAATAGATAAAAGAGTTAAGAAACGCGTATCTTATACCGTCGAGCACACGTCTCTAGAGTAACCGATTTGTTGTTGCATTGTTGTTGTGACAACCTTCCTCATGCTAGGGAACGCCATCTTGCCGTTGTTGATGTTGTGGTCGTGCTTCGTCGCCGTTGATTTTCACTCATTTCTGAACAAAAGAGTTTCTCTTTTAGGAATGTTCACTCGTCTCTCAACAATGGAGCTTTTAGGGAGATGTTCACTCGTCTCTGAAAAAAAGAGCTTTTGGAGGGATGTTCACTCGTCTCTGAACAATGGAGCTTTTAGAGGGATGCCCACGCGTCTCTGTGCAAAAGAGCTTGAAAAGAAATGTCCACGCGTCTATGAACAAAGAGCTTTGAATGATATGCCCATGCGTCTCTGAGCAAAAGAGCTTGAAAAGAAATGTCCACGCGTCTCTGAACAAAAGAGCTTTAATAGGATGCCCACGCGTCTCTGAGCAAAAGAGCTTTTTGATATGTCCACGCGTCTCTGAACAAAGAGCTTTGATAGGATGCCCACGCGTCTCTGAGTAAAAGAGCTTTTTAATATGTCCACGCGTCTCTGAACAAAGAGCTTTGATACTTGAATGTTTGTTGAGATTGCCCGGTTGGCTGCGAACAGGAGCTTTGCTGAATGGTTGTATCCGGTAAAAATCAAAAGATTGCCAAAAGACTTTGCTGGTGTTTTTCTTAGGGTTGACCTAAGGTGATTGACTGACTTAAGTTTGACTCAATGTGTTTTGACACGTGTGTGACTCTTGTGTGATTAAATGTGTTTTGACACATGTGTTAGACTCAATTCGAGGTGACATGACTCAACGTACATGACTCGTGTGTGCATTATAATGTGATTGTGCAACTCGAAAAATGCAAAAAAGCAAAATTTTTCCGTCATTTTTTTGTGGAGGGTACCGACTTTCTCCTGAAAAAGAAAGACACAAAAAGGAAGAAGCAAGTGTTTGATGGTGCATGTTGAATGAGCTTAGTCAAACGTTGTTTGATACTATCTCTCAAGGTACAAGGATTAACTCATCCTAGGCTATCTGAATTGCTGAGTCAATGATGAAATTATTAAGGTAACTTAGGCACGGAAGTTAAGCACTTCATACTTTGTGATGCAATGATGAGTGATGAGTGATTTTGTTATGACAAAGTATGCTTCAATGTTGTGTTAAGATTTCAGGACAAAGGGTTCCTAAGGGAAGGACTATTTGGTCATGTATCTGTGATGTGTGTGATAGTGACACTAAAGTTAGGCTGCAAGGGCTAAGTGTATGGAAAGATATTATTTTTAGAAGAGTCAAATAATGGTGACTCTTAGGCTTGGTAAGCTAATGATGTAGGGATCAAGCCCCCAAGTCTAGCTCTAAATGAATAGGGTTGAGCATTGGAGATCCTTTGATTTGATCATGGTGTGAGTGTGTGAATGTGAATATGAATGCATGTTTATTACGGCCGCACCCCTTTGTGAGGTTGCCTACGTATCCGTTAGGAATCAGGCCGAACGTAGCTCTAGCCGAAAATCACACAAGTATGTGTATTCCTCAAAGAGGTCTTTTAAGGGTTGTAACGTGGTTAGGCTAAAGGTTGAAGAAGAAAGGGATAAAGGCTCAAGACCCTAGATAAGCCCCCAAGGTGTGCAACTTTGCTTTTGAATCTTTGTATTATTATGCTTGAGGTTTCTCACTTTTGAGCTCTTTTTTTTTTTTTTTTTTTTTTTGCTTTTGCATTTTTCATATTTGAATCTTTTCTATAAGTGTGGGCAATCCCGATCATGCGGTCTATCACTCACTTGGCATTCATGTTTCTCAGGCACGGTACCGAGCACTCGATAAGAGACGCAATCTGAGACGTGTTCATATCAAAGACATGTTCATATCAATGACATTGGAACACTTGCCCTTTTGTACACTTTTATTGCTATTTTATTTTTTGAATTCACTCAAGCTTTTTATTCTTTGAAAATTGCATAAATTGTACACTATCCCATCCCAAGGTTAGGTAGATGTGGGTTGAAAAAAAGAAAGGCATATCGTTACGTGAGGCTCAAAGTGGTTTATCAAAAAAAAAAAGATTGTATATTTGAAAGGTGAAAGGTGATATGATGTGGCTACAAGGGGTGCCTCAAATCATTAGTATACCTTGTGCTTAGTTCGACATGGTGTTTTTTTTTTTTTTTTTTTTTTTTTTTTTTTTTTTTTTTTTTATGCGATGCAATGATCATATGAAAGGAAACAAATGCTCATTTTATTAAAGGGAGAAAAGAAACATACAAAATAAAAAAATCTAGGGAAAAAGGTGTCTATTGCTAGACTTATTGGAGAAAGGAAAAATGACAAAAAGAAAAAGAGATCACGAAATCTTGTCGCTGAAGCTCGCTTCGTGTCTTGTATTTTATCATCACTCGGTCTTCTTTCCAATTGGAGGTATAGGAAGCTTGTTATTGTCGATCAAATATTGGATGGCCTCCTTTAACTTCCAACAGCTCTCAGTAGTATGACCCCTACCTTGATGGTATTTGCAGTGTGCATCTGGATTCCAACTAGGTAACCTCTTCTTAGGTGCGGGATCTTGAATAGGTCCAATGCAAGTTATGAGACCTTTAGCATGAAGTCGATCGAATGTTGTGTCATAACTTATGCCAATAGGTGTAAAGGTTCTCTTTTGCTCTCGTTTGTTCATGGCAAGGACCTCATCCAAGTTAAACGTACTAATGTTGTTTGAGTGGGTAATTTTGGAAGAAGAAGGATTGTTGTTCCTCTTTCCTTTCTAGCCACTGTTATTATTGTTACTATTCTTGGCCTTCCTGTTGCTAAGAGGAACATTAAGGTGATTTGAATAAATGAGGTCTTGAATGCGATCCTTGAGGGTAAAACACTTTTCGGTGGTGTGACCATGACCTCTATGATATTTACAATAAGAGTTTGGATCCCAATTGGGAGATCGTTTCTCAGGTGGTGGGTCTTGACTGGGACCGACGGGATGAATGAGACCTTGATCATGAAGGTAGTCAATAGCTTCATTGTAAGTCATTCCTATTGGTGTGTATTCTTCAATGGTCTGTTTTGCCCGTGGCTTAGGAGAATTGAGTTCTTCATTAAATCCCTGGTGAGAATTTTGTTCGATAACCATCATCCGATTTACTAGTCTTTCTGCCACATTCAAGAGCATGGCAATGACATCTTGTAGTTTTCGAACGTCTTCTTTTAGACTTGATAAATTTTCCCCGGTATTATCTAAGAAAATTCTTTCATCCTCCTCAGTCATGGCCACTTCATCAATAGAGGTTATATAAGCTATCTCGATCGTGGGCTCACCTACAGGTGTGATAAGGAGTGACAGATCGAAGGATGTTTGATCTTATGCGATGGCTAGAATCTCGGAAGTTTTATTGTCATCGATCAGGTCTTGAATAGCTTCTTTGAGTTTCCAACACTCCTCAGTGTCGTGACCCTTTCCTTGATGATACTTGCAGTGTTTATTAGGATCCTACTTAGGTGGCCTGGCTTCTGGAACTAAGTCTTTGATAGGTCCTATGGGCATGACCAGTCCTTTGTGGTGTAGCTTTCCGAAAGCTGTTTTATAACTCATACCAAGTGGAGTGAACACTCTTTTAGACCTTTGGATTTGAGGTTTAGAGGTATTCGTAGCATGTACTTCGTTAATGGGAGAGTGAGAAGAAGGATGGTCGTTCTTCTTTCCTCTCGCACTATTATCTTTCGGAAGGTCATCTTCAATGTCAATGCCTATATTATACACAACCTTGAAAGTATTCAAGTTGTGTTGGTATTTTAAGTGCTTTGTATATTTTTCCTGGAGGTTCTTGATAAACATCCTTACAGACTCTTTTTCGGTAGGAACCTTAACCATATTAGCAGAAGTTTCCCTCCATTTGTAGAAGAAAGAAGTGAATCCTTCGTTTTCTTTTTGTTTTAACATCTCAAGTTGTCTATAGTCGGTTTCGACTTGAATATTACACTTATATCTGTCAATGAAAGCGTTTTTTATTCCATCCCAAGTAGAGGTTTTCTCTTTATCAAGAGAAAAGAACCAATGTTGACAAATGGTTTCAAGAGATAGTGAGAACAAAGAGTGAAAAATATTCTTATCAATCCCTTTAATGTTCATTACAGTTTCAAAGGCCCTTAAATGAAAGTAAGGATTGTCAGTTAGCTGGAACTTAGGGATGTCATTGGCATTGAACTTCTGCGAAAGAAGCTCCTTGTCCACTGAGACCCCTTGTGAGCTAATGCCGTGGAATCTATAGTCATTGGATATTTTACTCAAGCTTTCTTGCATGAGCTCCATTTGTCGTTGTTTCACAGGGTCATTGATTTGGAGGGTTAAGGTCTTTAGCAATTCAGTAACACCAGCCATTTGCTTCTTGAGCTCATTGACTTCTTCTTGACTTGCCATTATCTTCTTAGCTTTTCTTTTTTGGCGAATCGGTTTATCAAAAAGTTGAACTTGAACGAAGGTGTTGTCCTTGATTAATCGCCCTTCTCTCCTTGACCAAGTACTGTGGAAAGGGAAATTAGGTATAAGTTTTTTTTTTTTTTTTTTTTTTATCATTTATTTATTTTGACTCAAGCTTTATTCAACATGGAAGAGAATGTGGAAGAGAATAGAAATGGAATGGACCCTCAACTCAAATGATGGAAAAACGACTCATGCATGAACCTAAGACATGTTAAGACTTGTGTCATGACCATGTGGCTAGACTATGTGACTAGACTCAAACAAAGACTAAGCTAAGACTTCACGTATGTGCACTAATCTGGACAGGCTGTAGTATTTTAGTCATAACTTTTGACCTGTGAATCCGAATTGGACAAAACCAACGGCAAATGAAATATAAAACTCGGGGCTACAGATCCATAGTTTGTATGACTCTTAACTCTTCCTAGAACTCCGGCTATGACCAAAACAAGTTGACGTTTGTGCAGTATATGAGAATAAAAATCCGGGTTGACTCAAAGGAACTATGACTCGATTTTAGCCATATTTATTAGCCAAATTAATTAACTAATTAATTAAGCAAAGTCTTTTAGTCCTTGGTTAGTTTATTTAAGCATATTCATAGTTACAAGTCAAACCAAACGGTTAGTTTAATCACATGTAAGTATGCACAAGAAAATAATGCACAAGTAGTCAAGTAGTCACAACATGATGCAATGAGTTTGCAACCTAACCATGTCTCTAGTTCTATAAAGTTCGGGATATGGGTTAGTTAAAGAGGGTCCATGGTTATGAGTCCGGATGCACCGCGCAGATGCCTTACCTTTGGAAGGGTTGGCGCGTGTGGATGGGACCCCGTGAGTTAAACTCGTTTCCACGGTTTGGTGAATTCAACATTCTCGGATGTACCCTTTGTTGCTCAGAGTGTTCAATCAGGTAGATGGAGCATGAATTCCCAGAGGGTTATGTCCATATGTAGAACACATATGGGTTTCAGAAAAGTGAGAAAAACTCAATCAGGAAGTAGAATCGAGCCAACAGTGCTAGAACTGGTCGAAATTAGAACTCATATTTCTGGCTCGGTATTGGAAGAACGCAGCGCCAGCCAACAGAGACTGTCACCGCGATATAGCCCTGTCGCCTGGCGACAGAATTGTCGCTCGGCGATAGAGCCATATCTTCGGCGACAGGCTCTGTGTTCGTAAAATTTTCCAATTTTTCGCAGCATTATTTCGGTTCTAGTTGTGAAAGATATTCCTCAAATTTCCTACGTGTAAAAATCCTATGTTTTTTACTCACTACAGATGGTCTTTTCAATGAGAACCTTTTTTTTATGCATGACAATAATGTTAATCAAAATTATGCACATGAAATACTTAGAACTTTTCGAGTCTCATCCACTCATTCTAAATCATTGCCAAAATAAATTTTAGGAATTAAAATAGAAATCCTCCCCAGTGGAGTCGCCAAAAAACTGTAGGGAATATTTCAAGCCATCCTACACTTGAGCCCCACTATGATCATACACTTAAGTATGGTGGCGTCCAAAGGGAAGGAAGATAGAGCAAAAGAGTCGCTAACAAGTTTTAGGAACTTGTAAACCGTTCACAGGGTGAAGGTTACACCCCTTAACGATCCATGAGATCCTGAACCCCAATAGGCACTAGGTGAAAAAAGAAGATAAACACCGCCCTAAGGTCACCGGTTATTAAAAACCGGTGGGGAAAATAGGAGGAAAAATACGCGGGATTTTGAGGGGAGGTTTTTGCCACCGGTTCAGTTTGAACCGGTGGCAAAAATCATTATTGCCACCGGTTTACTAAACCCGTGCCATTTCATTTTAAAAAAAAAAGATCCCCCATATAAACCCTAACCCTACTTCATAAACACATATGGGCCGCCTCCTTCCTCATTCTCATCACTCTCGTTCTCTCCCCTCTCATTCTCATCACTCTCATTCTCTCTCCTCTCCCTCTCTCATCTGCTCCTTCGTCTCACCACCACCACCACCGTCGTCTCACCACCACCACCACCGTCTTCTTCTCTAACCTCTCCTCTCTCTCATCTTTGCTTCTCTCTCCTCTCTCTCGTCTCTCCTTCTCTCTCCTCTCCCTTTACCGCTCCTAACCACCCACACGAAAATCACCACCGCTACTAACCACCCCCGCCACCAAGATCGACAACCCCCTTCGACAACACCACCGTCGCCCTCCAAGTCCAAGATTAGTGCTTGTTATTGGGTTCAATAATTTGAGGTTAGGGGTTCTGATTTAATTAATTTTCGAATTTTTTGGGGTTTTTTCGAATTGATTTTGGGGTTTTTCGAAATGGGCTAATTGATCTTAGGTTCTTGTTGAATTGATTTTGAGTTTTTTCGAATCGATTTTGGGGTTAATTGACCTTCGAATTGATTTTTCTGGGTACATGGCTACATGCATGTGTTTTTTGGGTTAATTTAATTTTTTTTTTTTTTTTGAGTTTTCTGGGTTTAATTAATTGAGTTTTGGGTTTAATTTTTTGGGTTTATTTAATTTTTTTTATTTTCGATTTTTCGTGGTTAATTTTCAATTTAAATTATCGTTTTTTTTGGTTATTTAATCGAGTTCTATGTTAATTAATCGAGTTATGTATTAATTTTCGATTTTTCTTGGTTAATTATGGCTAGCATTTTGATTTTTCTTGATTAATTTTCGATTAAATTAATCGTTTTTTGGGGTTCATGAATGCGGTTTTTTTTTTCCAGTTTTTTGGGGGTTTTTTTAGGGGGATTTCTGGGTTCATACGTTTTATTAATTTTTTTTTTTGTTTTAATTGATGCAGGTATATTTCAAGAAGCAAGATAAATTGAAGAATAAGATGTTGTATAGGGTTTTTTATTTTGATGTTGTAATTCTTTTTTTTTTTTTATTTATATTGTTATTTTTTTTTTATTATACCGTTGTAATTGATGTTTGATTATCAATTTGTATTGTAATTATTTTTTATTAAATGTTATAAATTATCTATTATAATGAATGAAATAGTTTGATTTATATTTCGATGTTGAATTTTTTTAGTTCATTGCTTTTAATTATTTTTATAGTCAAAAACACAAAAAAAAAAAAAAAAAATATATACATGTTATTGCCACCGGTTAACCGGTGGCATTTATGCTAAATTTAAAAAAAAAAAAATTGGGTAGCATTTGGGCCACCGGTTAACCGGTGGCAATTAGCAGTTTTGCCACTGGTTTTGAACCGGTGGCCTTTTGATCTAGGATTTGCCACCCCCCAACTGACCACCGGTTCAAAACCGGTGGCATAGGGGGGTTTTGAACCGGTGGCCAACTAGTTTTTTCGCCTAGTGAGGTCTGGAACCATGACTGGAATTTCAGGGATGAAGGTACAAATCCAACCTAAAAGAGATTGAACCTGCCCTAATAATAGGCCTCTACTTCATTCTTCTCGTATTCATGTGCGCTTTCTGACTAACATGCAATCAACAGATTAACCATAAACCTGTTTATCTATGTTGGTTGAATTTTAATGCACAAATAAATCTATTATTGGAGATCACTTGAATTATAATCATATTAGCCCTAAGCAAATCACCCTAAATATCATACTAAGGAAAGCATCCTAACATGATACTAGGAACCAAAATAACAATCTTAACATGATTTCTATATCAAAATATCAATTAAACAATTAAAGTACTTACTTGGATGCCTCGTATCTCTTTCTAATAACAAAATACACACGTTAGTAACTTCAAGGAAAAGTATAAAATCAAACAATTAAATTAAATAATTGAAATAGAGATTAGGGACTAAACCCTCTGAAATTATAACCTTTCACGTCTAAGGCGAAGGCAACTTCGAAATTGGCTAGGTGTGTCTAGAACTAATGTATGAGAAATTTTGTTTGAGGGAAGGTTAGAAAAATAATACAGAGAGAGAAAGCTTCTAGATTTTAGAGAGAGAATAGAGAGATGATTGTTGATTGTCGATTGTAGATTGTAGATGATTGAAAACGGAGGTCCAAGGACCCTATTTATAATGAAAATAGTCTGGAATATAATAAAATAGGAATCAGATTTTGAAAAGGAATAAAACACGACGTTGTCGCCGCGCGAAAGAGTGCAGCGTCGCACGATAGAGTGCAGCGCCGCACGATAGAGTGCAGCGCCGCGCGACAGGCCTATAATATGTTGTTGAAAAGCTCTTGAAATCTACTTTCCAACCCAATTAGAATCAGATTAAAATATTTTTTAGATAAAAATATATGGCCGAAATAGTGGAAGGATGTCAGTTTTGGATAGAGTTTCGTATTCTATTCATATCTTTTTCATTATAGCTCGAAATTAATATTATAATATATGATTGGAAAGATAATTTCAAGATCTATCCAACCATATAAGATTTGGATAAATATTATGAGGCACAAAAATAATATCTGACTGTCTTTGAACATCTTTAAATTCGAATAGAATTAGGACTTAAAAAAGGAAAGTTTTATTCAATTTTACTCTTTGATTTTATCTTTTACAAAGGATAATTAAGATCTTTTAGAAACTCATAAAAGCTTCTAATTAAATCCTAATTAGTTTAGGAATAGGATTAAACCTTTGGACCCTCCACATAATCATTGGGTCGTAGGTAAAATCGAGTTTGGACCCGGTTCAGTATTTTGGCCATAACTTCCTCATTATTCATCGAAATTGGGCCTATAATATATCGTTGGAAAGGTAATTTCAAGCCCCATCCAACTACACCATTATTGTACCCATGTCATGGACCAAAATAAACTGGAATACAAGTTTTCATTAAACAGGGTGAGAAAAGAAAATATTTTCAAAAACAGAAAGAAGTGATATTTTAATAAAAACATCCTTATCACTAGAATTTTCACACTTTCACTTCGTTCGATAATCAAATGACGTGAAAGGTATTCATCACTGGGTTTGGTTTTGGGGAGATACATTTGGGTGTCTACAGTTAGGCAGATCCAACTTATAAGCCACTTTTCCCACTTTCTGTATGATCTCATAAGGCCCTATATACTTTGGGCTCAGTTTCCCCTTCTTTCCGAACCTCATCACACCTTTCATGGGTGAAATCTTCAACAAAACCTTCTCTCCAACTTCATATTCTTCCTCCCTCCTTTTCAAATCAGCATAGCTTTTTTGTCGATCTTGGACTGCTTTCATCTTTTCATGGATCAACTTGACCTGCTTCACCATATCTTCAATCATTTCTGGTCCAAGAACCATAGTCTCACTTATATCATTCCAACAAACTGGGCTTCTACACTTTCGACTATACAATGCTTCAAACAGTGCCATTCCAATGCTTACATGGTAACTGTTGTTGTAAGAGAACTCTATTAAATCCAAGTGGTCTTCCCAAGACCCTTGATACTCCATCACACAGGCTCTCAACATGTCCTCCAATGTTTGAATCGTTCTTTCCGTTTGACCATCTGTCCGCTGGGTGAAACGCTGTGCTCATTAGCAACTTAGTTCCCATCACCTTTTGCAAACTTTTCCAAAAGTTAGACAAAAATCTTGAATCTCTATCCGAAATGATATTCGTGGGTACCCTATGGTAGTTCACCACAAACTTCACATATGCTCTTCCCAACTGATCCATGGTCCAAGTACTTCTCATGGGTATGAACGCTGCTGACTTCATTAACCTATCCACTATTACCCAAATAGTGTCATTCCATGCCTTGGTCTTTGGCAAAGATCCCATTTCCACTTGGGCACCTCCAAGGATTGGACCTTTCCTTGAGACCTGGGATGCTCAATTTTCACCTTCTGACATGTCAAATACTTAGCCACAAATTCAGCCACTTCTCTCTTCATATTGGGCCACCAAAAAGTCTTCTTCATGTCCTTATACAACTTATCCCCTCCAGGATGCATTGAATAAGGAGAATTATGGGCTTCTTCCATCAATCTTTGTTTCAGATCTCCACGATTCTGCGAAACACACCATCTCCCCTTAAATCGAATACCCCCCCCATCACCAATGGTGAAATCCAACACCTGTCCTTCATCAATCTTCTTCTTAATTGCTTTTAACTTCTTATCTTCCAATTGACTTTCCCTTATCTCATCATAAATGGATGGTTGAATCATCAAGGCATTCAACATCCTAGTCACTTCACCATGTTCTATCACTTCCAAGTTCAACTTCTGAAATTCCACACACAACTGATCTGGTACTACCATCACATTGATCGTATGTTCTGACTTCCTGCTCAAAGCATCTACCACCACATTAGCTTTTTCCTCATGATACTGAATATCCAATGTATAGTCACTCGTATACTCCAACCATCGTCTCTGCCTCCCATTCAAATGTGTCTGAGTGAAAATGTACTTCAAACATTTATGGTCCGCGAAAATCCTACAAGTCACCCCATACAAGTAATGTCTCCAAATCTTCAAGGCAAACACTATTGCAGCTAACTCTAAATCATGGGTTGGGTAATCCCCTTCGTGAATCTTCAACTGCCTCGAGGCATACGCAATCACTTTTCGATTTTGCATCAACACACATCCCATCCAAACCTCGATGCATCACTATACACGTCAAATATATCACTTCCATCCGGCAAAGCCATCACAGGTGCTGTGGTTAGCCTTTCTTTCAAGGTCTTAAATGCCTCCTTACACTCTAGAGTTCATAAGAACTTATGCTCCTTTTTCATCAAACTTGTCATGGGCTTTGAAATCCTTGAAAAGTCTTTCACAAACCTTCTGTAATAGCCTGCCAAACCCAGAAAACTCCTTACATCCGACACATTCTTTGGGGTTAGCCAATCACTCACAGCTCGAATCTTGCTTGGGTACATTGCAACTCCGTCCTTGGAAATCACATGGCCCAGAAATGCTACTTTCTCCAACCAAAATTCACACTTAGACAACTTGGCATACAACTGGTGCTCCCTTAAACATGATAACACTTGCCTCAAATGCTCCTTATGTTCTTCTTCATCCTTTGAATAAATCAAAATATCATCAATAAACACTACCACAAACTTGTCCAAGTATGGCCTGAAGATCCTATGCATCAAATCCATGAACACTGCAGGTGCATTGGTCAAACCAAATGGCATAACTGTGAACTCATAGTGACCATAATGAGTCCTAAAAGCACTCTTTGCAATATCTTGCTCTGCAATTCTCAACTAGTGATAACCCGATCTCAAATCTATCTTTGAGAATACCCCTGGTCCTTTCAACTGATCAAACAAATCATCAATCCTTGGTAATGGATACTTATTCTTCATTGTTACCTTGTTCAACTCCCGATAATCAATACACAACCTCATACTTCCATCCTTCTTCTTCACAAACAATACTGGGGCTCCCTAGGGTGATGAACTAGGTCTAATGTAACCTTTTTCCAACAAATCATCCAACTAAGTCTTCAACTCCCTCAACTCGGCTGGAGCCATCCTATATGGAGCCTTAGAAATAGGTCCAGTACCAGGCACTAGTTCGATAGTGAACTCAACATCCCTTACTGGTGGCATACCCGGAATCTCATCTGGAAATTCTTCTACCACAGGAATACTCTCCTCGCTTTTCTTTTCCTCACTTTCAATCTCTTGAACACTACACAAAAACAATGGACAACCCTTCTTAACCAGCCTCTGTAGGTGCATTGCAAACACAATTCTCGACCCTGAGCTTTTCCATTCCTTTTTGTATGCCACTTTGGTCTTACTTGGGCTAGTTAAGGTGACCTTTTCAGCCGCACAATCAATCCTTGCCTCATACTTTCCCAACCAATCCATACCCAGAATTACATCGAAGTCATTCAAATCGAACTCGATCAAATCAGCCAGAGATTCTACCCTAGAAATGGAAATAGGCAAACTCAAAAACAATCTCGAACAACTCCTCACTTCCCTAGACGGGATTGACACATCTAGAGAAACTGACTCAGGACTCTCTAAACCGAGACTCCCAACTACTTTCTTAGAAATAAAAGAATGCGACGCCCCTAAATCAAACAAGACTCTCACAGGAGAAGAACTTATAAAGAAAACACCAATTACCACATCATTAGCAGACTCAGCCTGACGGCTATTCATCACGAACACACGACCTTTTGGGGCACTTCCCGCACCGCTACTGGTTCTAGCCTTGGTTGTAGGTCCACTAGACTGAGGTGGTTTGCTAGGTGCACTAGACTCTTTCACCTTCCCAGACTTAACATCAGCTTCCTTCTTGAAACACTCGTACTCACGGTGTCCCAACTTCTGACAGTAATGACAAGTTACTGGGTTTCCCTCACAGTCCTTCCCTGGGTGGTCTTTCTTACACCGCTTACAGAAATACCTCCTCTTGGGTTTCTCACCCCTTTGGTTCCCATTCCCCTTATGGTTGGACGACTGGCCTCCATTTCCCTTCCCAAATTTTCCCTTGTTGTCCCTCCTATCACCAGAATTCCCTTGGTAATTCCCATTGGGCTTGTGCCTCTTTTCACCCCCATGAAAAGAGTCCGGGTTCTTCCTTTTCTCTCCAACCTGCTCCATCTCTCTCCCCTTAATTCCGTACAGATGGGCTACACGACCATAAACTTCATCCAAAGTCTCAAAGGTCACTCCCCCTAGCTTCCCTTGGAGGGTCAAGGTTAAGCCTTGCTCAAATCTCTAAGCTTTGATGGTTTCAGTAGGGACTACTTCCGGGGAAAACCTCATCAACTCAATGAACTTGTTGTAATATTCACTGATTGATATGTTCCCCATCCTTAGGTTGGTAAACTCCATGCACTTCTGCTTTCTCAGGTAGGAAGGGTAAAACTTTTCTCTCAAGACTTCCTTAAACTCATCCCACCCAAAGTTTGGTTTCTTCAACAGCTCATCTTTTCTTTGGGCCCACCATAAATCAGCTTCCTCCCTCAGGTAGTAAACCCCATTGTTCACCTTCAGCTCACTTGGGCAGTTGATAGCATCAAACAACTTATCAAACTCCCTAATCCAGTTTTCAAGGCTGGCTGGGTCCTCCCTTTCCAAGTAAACAGGTGGATTAGCTGCAGCTACCCTCTTAAAGACTTCATTATAGGAATCAAGCTCGGGATTTCGATGTTCCCTTTTCACCACTTTCGTGATGTTCTCAGTAATATGGGCTAACTGCTTAAGGACCTTCCCAACTTTGGAACCAGTGCGCTTACTCCTTAACTGATTCCTAATTCTTAGAGACATACTTCCTGGGTTTAATTATCACACTTTGAAAATTAAAACAAGGTTTATCATATAAGCATTTAATTCACTTAACAACATAGAGAAATTTCAAATAATTCATGTTATTTCATTAATAATTAATGAAAATACAACTTTGTCATTTAGGACAATTATTGAGACATTAAACAAAACCATAGTTAAAAATCAATCAATAAAATAACACTATGAGCATAACCATCTTCAATAGGATCATAATCCGGATCCTCACTTCTATTACTTGGTTCGGCCATGAGAGTTGGGTTATAACCACTATAGCTTGGAATAAGGCCTGATGAGCTTGACCCAGATTTACTTATATTTCTGTCCGGGCCAGGAGTGTAACTTGGGCTTTTTGTTGGGCTTACATCCCCACGAGGTTGGCTTGAAGAAGCTTTGGGGTTTTGGGCTCTTTCTTTTGCAGTTTGTGAACGAGTTCTGGGCCTTTTTGCAACATGGAAATGGACTTTTGGGCTAGGTTATTCTGAAGATTCATAGCTTGGAGTTTGGCTAAGAGAACGGTAATGTTTGCTCCTACCAAGAGGTGGTATGGACTCATCACTAGATTCCACATACTCATGTCGCTTCTTTGGGTATGAAAAAGGTACTTGGGCATTTAAGAAGTACATTTGGTCATTAGGTCCAAAGGTTCTATCTTTTGGGATCGTGGGAATTTTCACAACTTTCCTCCTAGGTTCATACTTGTGCTCCACATAGTGCAAGTCCCTCTTAAGGCTAGACATGGTTGCCAACCACTTCCCTTCATGATGATGCTTCTCATTCCACATTGTTCCATCTTCCTTGATCACATCCCCATATTTGTCAAAGAGAGGTTGGTATTTATTAATCCTAGGTAAATGGGCTAAAGCCAAAAGGACCATCCAAGGTTGTTGGGTCAAGGCTTCCTCACCATACTTCTCACAAAGGGTTAAGGCCAAAGTACAAATTCCAGTCATGAACTCACTAACTGTGACTCCACTATCTTTTAAGTAATGAATGTCAAAATATTGATGTCTCATTTGATCAATCTTTTCCATCTGTTTCACACACACATGCAAAACAACTAATTAAATGCCAAATCACACAAACAATCCAATTCAAGATCCATTTGCAATAAGCAATTCATAACTCAATAAACTAGTATAACTCAAAATCACCCAATCAAGGGTAACACTCCAAAATTTCGGACCCCCTATACACACTTCAAGGTGTTTTAACACCAACTTTAATGCACACATAATCGCATACTCAAGTTTCAAATAATTTCAATTCTTTTTATTTTCGAAAATAATAAATATGTACTTGAATCATGATTGTAGGACGGTCGAGCTTGTGTCTCCCAGGAAAGTTACCTATGACGTTGAGGAGAGCCTTTCCTAGACAGAGAGTCGTACCCATTATAGGCCTCCGTAGAAAACTCGAGCATCCTTTTCTCATTCATCTTTCCACAAATAGGAAAATAGTTTTATATAAAAAATAAAGCTTTTGACTCTCACACAAATGCGAAACTCTATCTATCCTATATGCCCTCTTAAGTCTACCCACAATTTTAATTACTATTCCAATTTTAATATTTTTAGGACCTTGAAAACTGATACCACTTTGTAACACCCCCAAATCTCCCTCTACGGAAATACTAGTATAATACGTATAATTATACCATAGAGATAGACTTAGGCGTACTACCGCCACGTGATTACGCAAGGCTACTCAAACTTACTAAACAAAACCAATACTTTGCAGCGAAAACTTCAAAACTCTTCTTTATTAACAATAAATATAAATAGAAATCAATGTCATGAGTACTCAAATTAAATACAAGACCAAAACTCCTAATTTAGATGAAACCAAATCTCGGGACTCCAATGCATCAATTTATTCACTCCACCTGAAATAACACTGCTTACCATTGCGGTAAACAGGGTGAACCAAAACAAATAAGAAATACAGGTTAGCAAAATATGCTAAGTACGATAAGTGCAAGAAAATTAAACTCAATTTATTTGCAAACATGCTTTTGAAATCAATTCCAATAATTAATCCAATAATTCCAACTCATGATTCAAAACCAATTCTCAATATTCCAATATCAATATTCAATAAAACCAATACCAATTATTTTAAAACCAATTCTCAGTATTCCAATATCAATATTTAATAAAACCAATACCAATTATTTTAAAACCAATTCCTCATATTAAAACCAATTCCTCCATAATAAACCAATTAAACCAATTCCTCTCCCAAGTGTGCACACCCCCCAAGCTAGTCTCCTTATCTAACAAAGCTATTCTTGAAGAAAGACCCGATCATACAAAGTCCAAGGCCTTATCAATAAACCAAATCCGCATAGTGGGATTACCAACATGCTTATAAAGCGTTAATAATAAATTTAATTCAATGATTCAATAAATCCTCTTTTGAATCCAATAATTCCAATTAATTCAAACTCCTTTATTAAATTCAACATGCTTTCAATATCAAACCTTTTTAAAACATGAATAATAATTAATTCATTTAAAACATGATATAAAATCAATACTCCAATTTATTTATTAAAACCAATTTATTTAAACACACTTTTATTTCATAAATCATAATTCAATTTAATTTAATTCAATCATCACAAGAAATCATTCAAACATGCTTATTCAAACCAATCTTTTTTTCAAGGTATCTAACCACCTAACGTACCTTGATCCTCGCTTAGCCAAAAACACTTCAAAAGAACTCTCAAGTAGCTTGATAAAAAAACACCCTACAAATAAATATAACCTTAATTAATATAAGGTTAACAAATAATCACAAAAATTAAATTAAAAACCCCCAACTATATGTACATGAACCTTTAAAATTAGTTTTCATAAACATCATTAAAAATCTAATTTTATATAATTAAAACTACTCATAATAATTTTTATAAATCCCCCATAATAATAATAATAATAATAATAATAATAATAATGGAATAAGAGAAGATAAGAAGAAAAGATAAGAAACCAAGGAAAAGAGAAGAATTGGATTTTCGTTGGAAAGAATAGGTAGAACTTGCAGAGGCTATAATCCCTTCGATATAACTCCGAATTGGGTCATTCTTGAGCCTAACCTCAAGGATTTTTCGAGAGAAACAATCTTTTGTGAAACAGCAATACCCCAAAAAATGACCAGAAGTGCCCGATAATTGGCTTCAAAGATAAACGGAATGATTTGTGTAAAAAGAGGAGAAGAATAGAAGAGAATTGGTGTGAAGAATGTCAGAGGTATGGAGGGGTATTTATAGGCTAGCTCATGCAAGAATTATAGAAAGAGAATGTGGGAAGAATTATGGCAAGTAGGGTTTAAGGGATTACTTGGAGAAGTGAATAAAAGAATTAAGGAAAGTTTTGATATTAAAGAGATTGTGTATAATTGAATATGGAATGTATGTATCTCATGAAAAATATTAAGGAAATTGGAATTACTTGGGGAATAATTAAGAAGAATGAATGGCAAGAAAATATGATGATTGGATATTAAAAAGATGGAGAATTAGAATTAAGGAAAATAGGAGATTTTGGGAGATAATTAAAAATATAATTTTACCAATTAAATTCCCCCAAAATATTTCATGAGGGCCGAAAATATGGAGCTTACCATAGCTCAAATTTTCGGATTCCTCTAGATATATTTAGGAATATTTTGCTCGGTTTTTAAGGAATAAAATAATTGTATAAATAATATAGAATCATAATTAATTAATTAAATACCAATTATTTACCAAAATAACCAAGAAAAATCAGATTTTCCATACATGGAAAATCCGAAAATCCTAGCTAGTTATTAGGTAATTTCGGCCATAATAATTAATTATTTAAAAAAATTATTTTGCTTTAATTAAAATATCCAAAATATGTAAATAATCCGATTTTTAAAATAGGATAAATGGATGATAAATCTTATCCAAAATAATAATTTGTTTTTAAAATACTTTTGGCGCCAAAATTCAAATATCATTTTGGCTCCAAGATTTAAATAGTAAGTTGAATTACTAAAATACCCTTTTTAGAAAATAATAATTAATTAATTAATTAGGAAAATACGTATAAAAATACGGGGTATTACAAGAACATTTGATGCACTTGTGATGCCAAGACAAAAGGATCATCTTTATAGCAGAGTTTCTTGAAGTTAACACGAGTGAGTCCATAATCATCTAATTCCACAGGGAACCAATCACACTCGAATAACACAACACTGAAAGCACTCCAATAATCTATCTCAATTATCGACCTTATAATCCCATAGTATGTGACATCACCAAGAACGGGATTGTGATCCTTGCTACTCGCGAAGCTTTGGAGTCAAAGCTGTCAAAGAGACTCCACTATTTTGAGTTTTACACTTTTCATCATGATCTCTTGTGTAGAACTTATATCCATTACAAAAATATCCGGAGTAGCTCCATGCAACACTAGAAGGACCTTTTGATAGCCACTTGATATGATCCGGGACATTATCCACCTCAACCTTTCCTCTAAACCACTCGATGAATTCATTGCTATGCTCTTGTGCCTCTTTCCACCTTCTTTTTCATCTATCTCTAGACTTCTTCTTTACAAAATCTTCATGTTCCCTTCGTAGTATTAAACAACCATATAAGTAAGGTAATAAAACAATATAAATTCAAACACAATGGAAAAAGATAATTGAAACATTACTCACTTGATGTAATTCTCAACTTGGTCATCTTCACAATTAAACGATACATAACGATGTGCTAGAGTCATTGTGTTTGAGTCAAGAGTGTATGACTTCCCTTTCTTCTTCCCTTTCTTTTTCCTCCCAAGAGGATAACCAGCCTTAAGGAATAAAGGTGATTCTTCATCAACTTCATTAGTTTTCTCTTGACTTTTGTTAAACCACTTAGACCGCTTCTTTACACTAGCATTCAAATACCTAGAGCAGAATATCAAGCACTCTTAAGCCAAATAATCTTCCGCTATAGAAGCCTCAGGGCGACATCGATTTTTAACGTATGATTTTAACTTTCCGAGGTACCTTTCTATGGGGTACATCCACCAATTACAAACTGGTCCACCACGCTTTATTTCATCTACCAAATGAATCGGTAAGTGGACCATTATGTAAAAAAAAGAGGGTGGAAATATTCTTTCTAGTTCACAAAGAGTCTCAACAATTTGTGCTCGAAGGTGATCCAAATCTTTTTTATTGATGACTCTCTTGCATATTTCTCTAAAAAAGCCACTCAATCTCATAAGAGGTAAAGCAACATGCTTTGGTAAAGTTTTTCTAATTGCTGACGGAAGCAGGTGTTGCATTATTATATGAGCATCATGACTCTTGTACCCTGATACTTTCCCCTCCTTCACTTGCACACACCTTGCAATATTTGATGCACAACCTTGGGGGAACTTTTCCTTCTTCAAAACACTACAAAATATGCTTTTCTCTTCCTTCGTCATTGAGAATGATGCTTTGGGCAACAAAACATACCGCTCATCACCAACATCTATAGGATGTAGTTCTTCCCTTATACCCATTTCTTGCAAATCTAATCGAGCATTATGATGATCTTTTGACTTGCCAGGTACGTCTAACAAAGTTGCCAGCACATTATCACAAACATTTTTTTCGATGTGCATGACATCCAAATGATGACGGCACCCACAATCTTTCCAATAAGGCAAAGTGTGGAAGACATAAGACTTTTTCCATGGACAATCTACATATTTCTTCTTTGGTTGTAACTTTCCAAACTTGTTTTCCCAGTTTTCCAACAAGCTTGAAATTTGATCCCCTGTTAAAGTATCTGGAGATGTCCTCTCTTCCTTTTCCCCGTCAAAAGACTCCATATCATGTTGCCAAGGATGATTTTCATCTAACCATCAACGATGAGCCAAATAGCAGGATTTATTACTATTTTTCAAGTGATGATGATCAGTCTCGTAGTGACAATAGGGTATGCAAACTTCCCTTTGGTGCTCCAACCAGATAGCATAGCATAACCTGGAAAGTCGCTGATCGTTGATTGTAAAGTTGCACGCATCTTAAATGTTTGATGCTTCTTTGCATCATAGGTGTCCAACCCATACTCCCACAAATCTCTAAGTTCTTGAACCAATGGTTGAAGGTAGACATCAATGTCATTTCCAGGAGAGGTGGGCCCGGGAATAAGAAGGGATAACATTAAGAATTCTGGCTTCATACACAGCCATGGTGGTAAGTTGTAATTAATTAAAACAATAGGCCATGTACTATGTTGTGTGCTCATAGTTCGAAATGGATTAAATCCGTCACTTGCAAGCCCCAAACGAACATTACGTGTATCATTATCAAAATCAGGGTACTTTTGGTCAAACTCTTTCCACGCCTCACCGTCAGTGGGATGCCTTAATAACCCATCTTTCTTTCTTTCTTCACCATGCCACCTCATTAGCTCTGCTATTTTTAAACACATGTACAACCTTTGAAGCCTTAGTTTAAGAGGAAAATGCCAAAGAACTTTTGTAGGGACTTGATGCAATTTTTTAGATGGCTCATTGCTAATATCTTCTTGGTTTTCACTTTGTGTTTCTTTCCACCTTGGAGCATGACAAACATGGCAAGACATGGCAGCTTCATGCTCCTTCCAATATAGCATACAATCATTACGACATGCATCAATCTTGTCATTATGAAGGCCTAGATCTTTTATCAATTTCTTTGCCTCATTAAAAGAGTTAGGCAAATTGGACGCATCTGGTAACATTTCTCGAAAAAGCTCTAAAAAATCTAAACTTGCTACATTAGTTAACCCATGAGTACACTTCAATAGGTAAAAATGAATAAGAAATGATAGCTTTGAAAATTTTTTGCACCCGGGGTATAGGTCTTGTTTTCCATCTTCAACTAACTTATAGAACTTATTAGCCTCATCATTGGGCTCATCTCCAACCCCTTCATACCTTTCTGCCACATCTCTATGAACATCATATATCAAACGTTCAATATCATCATGCATATCTTCAACATCCCTCTCGGCATTTGATGTTGATGACATGCCCTTTTCATTACAATGCCATCCTTTAGTGCCAGGCTCGATCCCATTCGCAATCAAATGATTAAACACTGTCTCTCTACGATGCCAAAAGCGGTGAAACCACACCTTACACGGATAAGTAATTTGATCTCAAATTGCTCGTGTAGAAAACGCTTTATCTAAATAATCCTCTACACCTTTCTCATACTCATTACTAGATTGTAAGAAGTCGGTCCAACTACTCATTTTGTCTCCTTTATCAAAATATAAAAATAAGTGAATTTAAAGAAAAGAAGACTGCTATATAAGAGAAGAAAATAACTTAAATTTTGGGGACTGATTTTCTGTATTTAGGTTACTACCATCTCATCTTCAGTACGGAATAACTACAAGTACCTTTGCATGCTACTGTTAACAGATCAAACTAATAATTAGCTACTTTTTTCGTCAATTTTACCTTACCATGCTACTTTGCTTGGCTAATAAAATGATGAGTAAGTACTATAAACTTATTGTTAACATTAAGACATCACGCCACAACCAAAATAGCTATAACCTATGCCCTCTCAAACTCATACCACAGACCTACAAATGATATGCCACAATAAAGTGGACCGCCCCGAATATTTGAATGAACTTAAAAAGACTTTGCCAAAGGTTTTAAGCCAAACCACAAAGAGAGAAGCCAAGAACACATGATTACCTATGTCAATTATTACCCTATAAAACACAATGAATCAAATACGGATACGAACTCTGGATAAATAGTTTCCAAAAGACATGGAATTCTTTAAAACTCGTTGTTAGTATGATTACTTTTGGATTTCAGGGCCAATTACCCTAAGCTAATTTGACTAATTACATCTTTTGTTTTTATATTCATTCGATTGCACATCACACCAAGCCAAGCATATATACATGCATACATATAAAATGAAAATCATGTTTCAAGCCGTAGAAGAATGCAACTGAATGTACATGCACCAGTTTGGAAGGGGAAAAGGATGCAGAACACTGTAATTATAATCAATACTGGTGAATTTCAAGCATCATAAACTATCCCAGCACACCAAAATTGCAATTTTGATCTTACAATCAAAACCTTTGAAATTGCAATGTTCCTCACGAATACTCCAATAAGCAGAAACCCAAACAAGGATTATAATTAATAACACTAACGAACATAATTACATCTTCAAAATTCAGTAAATTAGTTCAAAGTGACATCAGAATTCAATTTACAAACACTGCACGAATTTGCATGTAATCTATCTAAAAACTTAAGTTCAGAATTCAATTATAAAAAAATTTAAATGATTGATTTGCATAGGTTCTTGAAAATTAATGAATAAATAACCAAATAAATTAAGATTGAAAACAAAATTCAGCGCATACCTGGAATCAGAAGCACAATTTCGATAATACCCAATATCACGCTCAAGACAATGATTGATTTTCTGATCAATACCTTATATCAACGATTGAACTGGTATAATACACTTAGGTCAATATTGTCGATGGCTCTGGGAGGATGAAATTCGATTTTGTGTTATTTTTTTACTTTGGCGGTTTCGAACAAATTCACTCATGAATTAAGCGGTTTTGAAATTAACTTTGCTCCAAATTTCACTTAGTATTTTTTTATTTTCCTTTGGCGGCAATAATAATAGACCTAGCTAATTAAGGTGTTTTTTTGTTTTTTTTTTAGTTGTTAGTGTTTTTGGTTTCTTTGCTTTGAGTTGTATTTTCTTTCTCTTTAATTTGGACTTGATCCTCATTCGAATCAAAAAAAAAAAAAAAAAAAAAAAAAAAAAAATAATAATAATAATAATAATAATAATAATAATAATAAAAAACTTAGCTAGCAGCAGATAAATGAATTGTTAAAATTAGGAATTAATTAACACACTTATTTTTATTGAAAGTTAAGTTTAATTTATTTTTTCCCCATAAATAAGTAACACCTCTTAATGTTACCACACAATGTTACCTATTTTAAAGTGTTACAATCAAGTGTTACTTAATATCAAAGTTTTACAATCAAGTGTTACAAAATGTCAAAGTGTTACAATAGTGTTACTTATAAATTAGTTATGTGTCTAGCTTTGAAAGTGATACCATGTGGTGTTACCTTAGGTTAGTTTTGTACTAGTGTTGTGAGTGAGTTTGGGGAATTAGGGTAAAATGGATTTGAGTCGAGAGTCACCATTTTAGCGAGCTATAATCGAGCTAGTCAACTCATATTTCATAAGAGGAGGAGATAAATGGAGGTAGAAGAAGAATGATGGCGGTGACGATTGAGGCGGTGAACTGTTGGTTAAAGTATGGAGATGAAGAGTGGAGAGTAGGAGGAGTTGTGGTAAGTACGCTGTGAAAGGAAATAGATTGAGAGTAAAGTATTGTAATTAAAAAATATTACCGGTTTAACAAGTAACAAGTCATATATAACTGTTTTCAGAAGAAATTGTTATAGTTGGGACCGTCCTTAGTTATTTGAAAGGTGAGACCTTTTAAAGAAAATCGTTCATAGTTGGAACCTTTATTGTTAATTTTTCCTATAAGCCCAAATCTTCTGTGGTTCATCTTATAATTTTAATTAAAACCCAGACCCATTTTTCCTCCCTTTCATCTGCCACTTTTAAATTCGTCTCTCACTCTAAACTTTCTTTCTCCTCTTTCTCCAGTCATCACTCATCATACATCTCAATTGTAATGTTCTTCAATTTCGGGAAAAAAAATTACAAAAAATAAAATTCACATACGTACAAACCCAGATTTCCAAAACTTCAACAAAAGTTTGTACGTAGTGCATGTTAATCTTATCCCTTGTATCTTTCTCATCCTATTAGTTGTGTTTTTGCATGATTCTTTAATTTAAAATTTGGGAATTGAAGAAATAAGATTTAAAAGTTAGATGATGTTGTCTCTGAAATTTTGCATTAATTATTCTTTTAGTTTTAAGTGTTATATTAAATTCGGTGTGGAAAATTCAAAACTGAACTAATTCGGTTTGGATTTGGATTGGGCCAAAATCCAAACCAATTACGAAACTTTAACCCCTACCACCAAGGTAATGGAGGCCCCCCCACTGACTTAGCTCGGACCTAAGCAAAAATGAAGTGGTGGGCCTACCCATCCCAACCAGGGGTATGCTGGAATTTGAGAAGGGCATTACCTTACGATGCTTATTGTTGGGAATATTTCCAGCATCCTACACTTGAGCCCCACTGTGATCATACACTTAAGCATGGTGGTATCCAAAGGGAAGGAAGCTAGAGTAAAAGAATCGCCAACAAGTTTTAGGAACATGTAAACCGTTCACAGGGTGAAGGTTACGCCCCTTAACGATCTAGGAGATCGTTAACTCCAATAGGTCTGGAACCATGACTGGAAGTTCAGGGATGAAGGTACAAATCCAACCTAAAAGAGATTGAACCTGCCCTAAATAGGCCTCTACTTTATTCTTCTCGTACTCATGTGCGCTTTCTAACTAACATACAATAAATAGGTTAACCCTAAACCTGTTTAATCTATGTTGGTTGAATTTAATGCACAAACAAAACTATTATTGGCGATCACTTGAATTATAACCATTTTAGCCTAAACAAGATTATTAATTATCTTATTAAGCGTGATTACAAGTATAAATTTCCTATAAACCAGCAAGAGAGGGCGTGATCAAGCAATAACAATAATATATATCAAGCAACATAATAACAATCATCATAATAATCTCATCAAAGCTTAATAATAATAGTAAGATCCTAGGCATGATACTAACAAGATTAATAACAAACCCTCGCATGTCACTAAGAAATAAAGATCAAAGCTTTAGCCCTAACATGATACTAACATGATATTAAGAAAGAAATAGGAAGCATCATAAACATACATAATATCAAAAATATTAGTTAACCCTAAACATGATACTAGGAAGCAATAAAACATCCTAACATGATACTAGGAATTAACAAAGTAATCTTAGCATGATTCCTATATCAATATAACCATTAAAGCAATTACTTACTTCGATGCCTTGTACCTCTTTCTAATACCAAAATACACACGTTAGTAACTTCAAGGAAAATTATAAACAAACAATTAAATAATAAAATTAAATAATTGAAATAAAGATTTGGGACCAAACCCTCAGAAATATTCAACCTTTCATGTCTAGGTCGAAGGCAACTTCGAATTTGGCTAGGTGTGTCTAGAACATGTGAACGTGGAATTTTGTGAGAGGGAAGGTTTAGAAAAAGAATAGAGAGAGAAGGAAAGCTTCTAGCTTTTAGAGAGAGAAAGAGAGAGATTGATGATTGTTGATTATAATTGATTATTGATGATTAAAAACGGGGAAGATACGACCCCTATTTATAAGAAAACAGTCCGGAAACGATAGAAACTACTCCAAGTTCTATACGAAATAAAACTGGAATCTGTCGCCAGGAAACAGACATTAGCGCCAGGCGACAAGTCTAGCGCCAGGCGACAGGCTTTGTCGTTTGGCGCTAATATAAAAGATAAAATGCGCTTTTGTACGGAATCCTCTTCTTAACATGATTAAGCAGCAAATTCCGTGTTTATCAAATTAAAAATAGGTTTATCATAAAACACTTATTTTATTCCAAATAAAACTCTTTAAAAATATAATTATTAATCCTAATACCATTAGAATTAAAAGGAACCTTCTAAATATTCTAGAAGATTAAAATCAATCCTAATAACTTTAGGAATAATAATTAATAGGCCCTCCTCTAGATCATTGGGCCACATATAAAAATCATTTCAAGCCCAATTTAATATAATCCATAACTTACTCATTATCCATCGAAATTGGGCTTATAATATATCATTGGAAAGCTCTTTTCGAGGCCAATCCAACTACACTATTATTGGACCCTTAACATGGACCAAACAAAATTGGATTGACTATTTTTCATAAATAGAGTAAGAGAAGAAATATTTTTGAAAACAGAAAAAGAAATATTTTAATAAAAACATTGTCATCACTGGACTTTTCACACTTTCACTTCGTTCGATAATTAAATGACACGAAAGGTATTCATCACTGGATTTGGTTTTGGGGAGACACATTTGGGTGTTTACAGAAGCCCCCACTTTGACTGAGTTTGGAGAAACGCAAGTTTCGAAAACGAAAAGTCAAAGTTGCGATAGGGACGGAGAATGATTCATAACATTCTACGATCCTAAATCACACTTATAACGCCGATACCTGCAAACTAGCGTTAGTTAAAACAGATAAAAGAGTTAAGAAACTCGTATCTTGCACCGTCGAGTACACGTCTCTGAAGTAACAGATTTTGTTTGACGATCTTCCTCAAGCTAGGGGATATCGCCTGAAGACTGCTACGCTTGCAGCTGCCTTCAATTTCCGCTGTTTTATAACCATCTTCCACATCCTAGGGAACACTCCTGTTTTCTGACAACCTTCCTCATCCTAGGGAACGCTGTCGAAGATAACTCCGCTTGAAGCTATCCTCTGTTGTCTGACAACCTTCCACATCCTAGGGAACGCCGTCGAAGATAACTCCGCTTGAAGTCATCCTCAGTTGTTGTGATAATATTCCGAAGAAAATTACCGAAGACCAACGCTTGTTGATCCTCAAAGCTTGCTTGAACTTTTCTGTTGTGATATTTGCTGAAATTACCGCGGTGCCAGTACGTCGGTGCATTTTGCTGCTTGTGAACCATTACGTCGGTGATTTTTGCGATGAGCCAATGTTTAGGCGCTTTAAGCTAAGTGAGACGATCATTTATCAGGTCAATCACTTACTATGATTGTAATCTAGCCGATTACTTAATCATGTCAAGTTGCTTATAGGGGCTAACTGGCGTACTAAGGAACCCGAAATTGCTATAAAAGGTCCGCATAATCATTTATGGGGGCCACGCATCCTGTCGCCGCACCAGCGCACGCTGCTACGATCTGTCGCCAGGATTCAGCTCTGTCTCCAGGCGACGAGCTCGTCGTCTGGCGCTGATGTCGGGTTTTCCAAAATAAAACCCCTTCTTCTCTATTTGGCCGTGGCTGTTGCTGCTGTTCGTGTTTGCGCTCGAAGACTTCGATTCGATCGTTCTTGCTCGTTTGTCCACCAAATTTGCTCAAACTTCTTGTAAATCAAAGCTTATTTCATCTAGTTTCCTGATCCATGTAAGTTTTCTTCAAACTCACTTCAGTTTTGCTGAATTTTGCATGCATTGTTCACGAATTTTTGGGAAATTCAAAACTTATATTGCTTAATTTTCTTTGTTCGTTGAATCTTATGCCTTGAAATTGCTTGATTATGTTTATATATTATCTTTAGAGCATTTTAAGACTTGTTTTACTCAATTTGGTGAAGAAATAAGCAAATTGCCATTGTTGAACCCCTTGAATTCATGAGAAAAATGTGACTTGGTTCTCGTGTTTTTGCTAGCCATTCTTGCCAAATTTGTCACAATATTTGTCATAATATTGCAAGAAATTGTTTGATTGCTGAAAACTGCCATTTATGCTTGAGTTGAAATCATGCTCTTTTTTAGTACTACGTACTCTGTTTTTGGCGAACATAGTATCATGCAGCTAGGTGAACCTTAGATACTATGGAACCCTTAATTTTTTGTTGCTTTGCATAATATAGCATGACTAAACGACGCGGCTCTGGCTCTCGTTCTAGGGAGGCTCATCAGGAGGACGATCCCGCTGATGCCGGCGTAAGGACCTCTTCTTCTCTAGGGGATTTCCCAGAGTGGGACGAGCGCACTCTATACTTTGCGCCCGAGTTTCACATCTCGGAGCGTGTTCGTCATGGGATTCACAGTGGAAGAGTTCGTAGCCATGATTCTGGCAACGACGCTATCGATTCCTTGTACAATACTTACTTCCGCGATCATGACGGGTTTGCGTAGATTGTGGGAGTCTTGTGGCTTGACTCCTCTGCTCCGAGCCGCACGGGCTCTGTATTCTTTCGGGTCGAGCCGTTATATGGTTCGAGCTTTGGTGGAGTTCTTTTGGGACACCACCAACACCTTCCATTTCCCTTGGGGTGAGATGACTGTTACCTCTTTCGACTCCAGTCTCATTACAGGGTTGGAGTTTCGTTCGGTCGCGCTTCCATTTGATAGCAAGATCACAGTCTTTTCTCAAGTGGTACTGGAGATGTTGGGCCCTATCACTATTCGGGCTCATAGTGAGGCTGAGCCGACGCATCTAAACTCTCAATGTATCTGTCAGTCCACGCTCGTGGCGGCTATTCATGATGGTGCAGCCACCCCAGAGCAGCGGGTGCGCAACTTTTCTCTTATCTTGTTGTTAGGGACCTTTTCTCCTAACAGAGGTAGTCGAGTTTTACTCTACTACTTACCTGCTTTTCACGAGCTTCACATGGTCGGGTCGTATGATTGGGCTAGCATGGCCTATGCGGACGTCCTAGTCGGATTGCGACTTTCCAGTCGTCATGGTTCCTTCGAGGGAAATATCGCGCTCTCTAGCTTTTGGAGACTCGTAGAGGTATACTTTATTTTATTAAAGTTATCTCTAGATTTGCGTTAGCATTTATTGACACTTCTTTATCCCCGTAGATATGGTTCTACGAGTACTTTCTGTCTCTTGCGTTGGCGAGACCTACCCCTCGTGAGCTTCCCTTTGCTGTCTATTAGGGAGGCCGTCTCAATGACCAGGCTAGTACCGCTCATGTTCGAGAGTTGATCCTCTCGGTATGTTCCTTGAATACTTGTCTCTTAGTACCTTTTAGTAGGATTTCATCTCATGAATATGCATTTTGTAGGAGCCTGCTGTAGTGTTTCGGCCGTGGGTTAATCTAGAGATTCCTGCGCTTGTTGCGCAGTACACTGCTCAGCGTCAGTACTTTCAGGGGACGTACGATGCGGTAGTGTACATAGGTGATAGAGTGGCTATTCAGCACTCCTCAAAGGTTTTTGTCGTTCCTGCTCGCCCTCCTCGGCACATGTTTAACCAGACTAGATTGAGGACTTTGGCGAGTAGGTCACCAGTGGGTACTCCATGGCGGACTCACGCCCGAGTGGAGCAGTGTTATAGGGAGATGTTGTGCCGCTTCTGGCTCCACCACCTGTTTTTCCAAAGGGAGGAGAGGTATTCCTCGTTTCCTGTGTTTGTCCTTTAGATAGCCCCCAAGTAGATACTAATAATTTGGATTTATTTTTCCAGGATACGCGTGCAGAGTTCGTTCCTCCACCGGTATCTATTAC
Source organism: Chenopodium album (assembly GCF_948465745.1). Classification (NCBI taxonomy): domain Eukaryota; kingdom Viridiplantae; phylum Streptophyta; class Magnoliopsida; order Caryophyllales; family Amaranthaceae; genus Chenopodium; species Chenopodium album. Next base: position 14,819,429 of record NC_137847.1, on the reverse strand, counting down.
CTATCAGGGGGTGTATGGTCCGGCCGAGGAGATGATTCCACTGGCTCCTCCATAACATCGTTTCATCGAGTAGTCTATTCCTCAGCATCAGACTTGGGTGAGTCATTTTTCATTGTGTACTTATATATCTTTGACTGTTACTGACTTTGTCTCTTGATAGTTTACTCGCGAGGTGGTAATGAGGATGGCGAGGGGTATGGACGTCTTTCGCTACCAGCTGGTGAGATTGAGGGACCGAGCCTCCTATCGTCGTGACGACACTGCTATAGAGGTATTTCTCTTATCCTTATCACATGTTTTTATTTGTTTATTTTTGCATCTGACTTGATTTATTTTTGCAGGGGCAGCCTATTCCTCCGCCACATAATCGGACGAGACCCGAGGCTAGTAGAGAGAGATCTGGGTTTGGCTCAAGACGTCGTCGTAGCTCTTCCAAGGACGAGGGTGGGCGGTCGGAGACGGCTCCTACCGAGAGATCGGAGGGTTCGGGCTCTTCGTCTGAGGGTGCACCTGTTAGGCCGACGGGGCAAGGAGGCATGGCATCGGCTCCTATAGGGGGTGGTGGGACGTACGAGGTTGGCTCGTCGTCGCAGCAGCCACAGCAGCCTCAACCGTTAGCGATTCAGCGCCAGGGTGAGCTTGGAGCTAGTGAGGAGCATACCCCATGATCTACATTGTTCTTTGACGCTTTGGGAGTTCCTCCTCATTTGCGTCCTCGGGCACCATAGTTGTACCTGTATTTACTTTTATTTGACTTTGTAGGACTTTGCTAGTTTGTATTATATGACTCTATGTTAGATGCGCTGTATATTCAAACTTTTATCTATTATGCTTATTTTATCTCTACATTTTTATTTTTCCATTTTATGTGCATGTGAGTGTGAAAAATTGTGACTAATTTTGACGATATTGCGCAAAAAATTCCGTCATTTTTATTATCAATGGAGTGTATCCGACTTTCTCCCCCAAAAGAAAAAATGAAAAATAAAATAAGCTTTGACTAAAATAAGCCTAAAGTTAATTAAGCTCAATTTAATCGAAAAGAGTGTTTGAGATAATGTTGGACAAGGCTTTGAGAGAATAGGTCAAAAAACCATAAAGTCAACGTACAAAATCGAGTCATAGTCGGAAAAAAACACGATTTGCATAGTGCGTGAAGCTGGCGTCGTGTCGGCTTTTTGTCACCGAGCGCTCACCTTTGGCGCCAGGCGACAAGCCTTGTCGCCAGGCGCTACACCTGTCGCCTGGCGCTAATCTCTTTTTCTCCGAATCCTTTCGGGATTCGAATTGTACAAGTTTTGTGCATATATAGCCCTCAAATCTGCCGATTTTGTATATTTCGAACAAATCAAAAAGTTATAGTTTTAATTCTCATTAAGCGATCATGTCTAAGAGTTTTAGTGATTTTACTCGTGAGTGGTGCCGGTCTTTAACTGCTAAGGAGAGAAAAGAGCTTGACTTTTTTCACTTGGGAGGTATTTATGGTATTAAGGGGGTAGACATAGATATAGATTTTATTCATACTGCCTTAGAATATTGGGATACAGACACTCATTGCTTTAGACTAGGCTATGATGAAATTAGTCCTTTACCGGAAGAATTTGGTGTCATTCTAGGCTTCCCCTCTTTAGATCTTGCGGTAATTCCTAATGTGAGTGAATATTATTAAAAAGACTTTAAGCGTTTCTTTAATCTTAAGGACAGGGATCTAACAACTATCGTAGAAAGAAATGTAGTTGATCTGAAAGAATTTGCACGCCATTATTTCGATAGACCATATTTTGAGTCTTTTCATATTTATAGTAGGAATGCTTTCCTCTTTTGCATGTTTAGCCAATATCTCCTCACTAGTGGTAATATTCGTGAGGGTCAAGCAATTTTAGTATCTGTCATGGAACAAATTGAATCAGGGAGGAATCCAATGCCTTTAATCATTGGAGAAACTATGCTTAGTTTAGATGAATTAAAGAAAAATCAAAAAGCACCTCTTCGAGGTTCTCCAATTTTATTACAGATAGAAAAACAATATTTTTAATTACCGAAATAAAAAAATTATATTTTTGTATAGTAATACTAATTATTTGCATTGAATTTTTGCAGATGTGGTTAACGGAGAGGCTAGAATTAATTAGTCCTCCTGATAACAATGACAAGTATACGCCAAACTATTTTGTAAGGCGAAAAAAACGCTTTTCCATAAAGATGGGCCACCGGGTGTGGAGCAAAATATTTGCCTCTTGTGATTTTGCGATCAAGTGGGTCATTCCTTGGTGGAAAATTGAGAAGATGGTTGGTGTCAACAAGAAACCCTTTTGTCGTCTTCCTAGATTATCAAAGTTGACCTTTTATTACCCCTACAGGATAAAAAGACAGTATGGCCTTGCTCGAACTATTCCTTCTGGTGATCTTTGTCGCCCTTATGAATTTCCTGTTTCACAAGACATGGAGAGGTTTGATAATTATTGGAGTGCTAGGCCTTTATGGGAAGTTGTTACCTAAAAGGTTTCTCCTTCTTTGTCTAAAGATGTGAAGCAATGGATACTCGGTAGATCTAAAAAGGACCAGAACAAAGTTCAAAGTAAGATCAATGTGAAGCATCATCTTGGGAACATGAAAGCTCTTGTTAAGGAACGCCTAGGTGACAAGGTTGAATTCAAGACTCCTGTTATGCCTAAGAAGAAACATACTACTAAGAGTAAGGAGAAAAGAAAAGTCGACTCTAAAAAGAAAGTGTGGGTAGAAAAGAAACATGGTGTAATGGCTAAAGGAGAAACTATTGACACCAAAATTGAATGCAGATCCTCTAAAGGATGCTTGCTAGCAAAAGTAATGGATGAAGAAGAAGAAGCTGACAAAAATTGGAAGAGAGCAAAGAAAGAGAAGAAAGATTAGAGCATTGCTTTACTTTCAATTTATTAGACAATTTTAATTTTTAAGTTAATTTATTTTGTAAGCTTTAATTTAAATTCCATCAATAATGCAATTTTACTTTATTTTATTAATGCAATTGTCAGCTTTCTAAATTAAATCAATATTTACATTATAATTTCCATTAAAGCAATGAAAACACTTAATTTGGTCAAGATTTGTCATGTTTAAGAATTCATTGCCATCCATATCAGTTAATTTTGCAGCAACTCTTGATAGGATGGTTTTGACAATATATGGTCCAGACCAATTGGGTCTAAATTTGCCTCTTGGATCCAACACATTTTTCCTTAATGCTTTTAATACCAAATCTCCTACTTTGATGTTTCTTGTCTTGACTTTCTTGTTGAAGTGTCTAGCCATACGAGTTTGATAGCATTGCGTAATGTAGAGCTTCTAGTCGTTTTTCATTGAGTATAATTAGCTCCTCATATCTTGCTCTAGTCCATTCAACTTCATCGAGTTTACTTTCCAACGCAATGCGTAAGGAAGGTATTTCTAGTTCTACAGGTTGTACGGCGTCCATTCCATAGACTAAAGAAAATGGCGTATTTCCTGTTGACGAGTGAATTGACGTGCGATAACCCCAAAGAGCAAAGTGGAGTTTGTCAGGCCAATCTTTGTAATTTTCTATCATCTTCTCGATGATCATCTTTAAATTTTTATTAGCTGCCTCAATTGCACCATTTGCCTGAGGTCTGTATGGAGAAGAATGATGGTGTTGAATGCCATACTTTTGTAACAGTTCTTCACATTCTGCTTGAAAGTGAGTTCCATTATTGTCACTTATCATTTCATGTGGGACTCCATATCGACAAATAATGTTTCTTTCGATAGAGAATGCTACATGTTTTGCAGTGAGTTTTACATATGATTTTGCTTCAACCCATTTAGTGAAGTAATCAATTGCTACTAATATGTATTCATGGCCTTCTGTTCATGGAGGAGTAATTCTTCCAATGATATCTATTCCCCATGTTTAGAGTTGCCATGGTGGTGTATAGGTGTAGAGGAGAGACGGAGGAACATGTTGCAAGTTAGCATATATTTGGCATATAGGGCATCTTTTGACATATTGATGATAGTCCCTATTCATGGTAGTCCAATAATGTCCTTCGCGCATTATCTTTTGGACTAGCATTTTGCCATTTACGTGTGTTCCACATACTCCTTCGTGGACTATTCTCATAGTCCTTTGGGATTCCTTTTTGCCTACACATAGAAGAGCTCGACCTTTAGGTACCCTTTTGTGTAACTCGTCGTTGATGAGCACATATTAGGAAGCCAAAAGTCTTAAAGCTCATTTTGCTCTTTTGTCAGCATCGGGTGGATATTCTCCCTTTGTGACATAGTTGAGGATGTCTGTATACCAAGGTTCTTCATCTTCTTCTTCTTCTTACTTCATCATCCTCTATTGCTTGGATATAAGCTGGTTTATGCCTTTTTTCTATTGTTAAAGGCATTTGCTTAATTTCCGTAGGAATCCTAACCATTGAGGCTAGTCTTTCCAAGGCATCATCAAATTGATTTTCCTCTCTAGGTAGATATGTGTATTCTACCTTTTCCAGTTGATTTGTGAGAGTTTCCAGGTAGGTTTGGTAAGGGGCCAAGATTTCACTCCTTACTTTCCATCTCTTGGAAATTTGATTGATGATCAACGAAGAATCCCCGAAAATTCGAAGTCTCTTTACTCCCAACACTAATGTTGTTTCAAGGCCTACCACGTATGCTTCATATTCTGCAACGTTGTTGGTAACGTCGAAATCTAGCTTTATGGAGATTGGAACATGTTCTTCTTTAGGTGATACCAATAGTACTCCTACACCACATCCCTTTTGGTTTGAGGCTCCATCGAAATAGAGAGTCCAAGTATCATCTTCTGTGACCATCAAGTCTTCGTCTATAAAAAATCATTCTCGTGTATAGGCGTGGAATCTTCTATTGGGAAATCTGCTAAGAAATCTGAAACCACGGATCCTTTAATAGCCTTTTGGGGCATGAATCTTACATCGAATTGGGCTAAATTGAATATCCATCTTGATATTCTCCCATTTAGTGTAGATTTTTGGAAGAGATATTTAAGTGGATCCATTCGAGATACTACAAAGACCGTATGAACGAGCATGTAATGTCTTAACTTGGTTGTGGCCCACACTAATGCGAGGCACAATTTCTCAAGTGGTGTATAGCGTATTTCATACTCGAGCATCTTTTTAGTTAGATAGTAGATGGCGTTCTTCTTTCCTTCTACTTCTTGTGCGAGCATATCCCCCATTGTCTCTTTGGTGACTGTTAAGTACAACCTAAGAGGGATTCCTGGGAGTGCTGGTGCTAATAAGGGAGGATTAGCAAGGTAGGCTTTGATCTTCTCAAAGGCTTTTTAACACTCGTCGTCCCATATTACTGGTACATTCTTTTTAAGCTTCTTGAATATTGGTTTACATATTGTTATCAATTTAGATATGAACCTACTTATGTATTGTAACCGGCCAATGAATCCCCGAATTTGCTTTTCGGTTTTGGGCGGTGGCATTGACGTGATTGCTTTGATCTTGGTTGGGTCTATCTCTATTCCTCTAGAGCTAATGACATATCCCAAGAGTTTTCCTGAGGTGACTCCAAAAGCACACTTGGATGGGTTCAACCTCATGTTGTATTTTCTTAACCTTTCAAAGAATTTTCTTAGGGATACCAAATGCCTTGGGCGATCCTTTGATTTCACAATCATGTTATCTACATAGACTTCGACTTCCTTATGCATCATGTCATGCAGTAAAGCAGTTGCTGCTCGTTGGTAAGTGGCACCCGCGTGTTTCAACCCGAATGGCATCACCGTGTAACAGTAAGTGCCCCAAGGTGTTATGAATGTTGTTTTCTCCATGTCTTCTTCTGCCATGAGAATCTGATTATACCCATGCGTATCCGTCCATAAATGAGAGAAGTGCGTGGTTTGCTGTATTATCTACTAGAATATCGATGTGTGGCAAAGGGAAGTCGTCCTTTGGACTTGCCTTATTTAGATCTCGATAGTCGACACACATTCGTACCCTTCCATCCTTCTTCGGATTTGGGACTACATTTGAGACCCATTCGGGGTATTTAGATATCCTGATAAAACCTGCTGTTATCTGTTTTTGTACTTCTTCTTTTATTTTAAGGGCTACGTCGGGTTTCATTCGACGTAACTTTTGTTTTACAGGTTTCATTCCTGGAATTAGTGGAATTGTGTGTTGAGCTATTTCTCTATTAAGGCCTGGCATATCTTCATATGACCAATCAAATACATCGATAAATTCTTTTAATAGATTAATAAAATCGGTTCTTTCATCTTTATTAAATGTTAGTCCCATTTTCACTTCTCTTTTAATGGTTGGATCTTTTGAGATATCAACCGTTTCAGTATCTTCAATTACCGGTGTTTTGTTTTCAAGCGTTTCCATTGCTTTAATTATTTCTTTGTCACTTTCATTGTTAGTTAAGAAATGCTCATCATCTTGGGTTAAAGAATGACACGAGGAGTAAGCAAAAAAGGACGTGTTATTAAATTCAGAAACCATTACATCAAATAAAGTTATGTCTGTTGGGACTTGATTACTAACTATTCTAGGAGAAGGTGCTAAAATAGAAGAACTAGGAGAAGGTGCTATAACTAAGGACTTAGAAGACTCAATAGGGGAAGACTCTGATTCGGACTCTGACTCAGACGATTCTTCGAACATTGGTCCTTGTCCTGTTGTTATGGAGATCTTTCTTTCACTTGTAGTAGTCACCTTCACGGTCTTTTGCCATCCTTGAACTAGACCCTCTGCTGGAGTGATAAGTTTGGAAAGATCAAAGTTATCACTTTGTAGTACCGTTTAAATGAGCAAAGAATTGTCCTCAATATAAGTTAACTCATTCTTTTCATACCCAAAGGGAAGTCCCATGACATTGAAGTCAAAGCATGGGGGTGCTTTCTCCTTATGGATAGGAGTTGGGACATCATCTAGAAAGTTACAGTCCAAAAATATTTCAAACCTAGGTTGTCTTATCCCATTCTCGACAAAGGGTTCAGGAAATTCATAGCATAGATAATCCTCTCCCTCTTTTATGAATTGTCCATTTAGGGTAAGAGGATAATGATCCATTGGGATTTCTTTCTTTTGGGTACGAGCGTTCCTACGCGCATTTGCTTTTTCCCGGGCTCACTTAAGATCTTCCGGAGTCGGTTCAAAACTAAGTCCAAAAGTGTCCAATTTAGGGAGGTCAGGTAGTCCCATTTGCTTTGCTATCCCTTTCTTCTTTCCGAGGGTCATTCCAGGAAAGTGTCCTCGTTTCTTGAGGATAGCATTTAGTGTCATGTTATAGTGGAGGTCGTAGTGAAGAGGGGTCCTTTCATCCTCCTCAATTAAGGAGACCTTTTCGTTAAAGCCCCACAAGTTTTCGTCATCTTCATCGTGCTCCACATTTATGATGGGATTCTCAATAGCCTTGATTCTCATTGGCGAAGCATCAATTGTGACAGGGATTCCTCCAACTATAGCCTTCACTTGTTGATGAAGGGACGGCCTTTAGGTCGTGAAGCCAAGGGCGTCCCAACAATAGGTTAAAAGATGCCTTAATGTCTACCACTTGAGAAGTAGTAGCATGTTCTATGACTCCTGCCGTTACATTCATGGTGATAGTCCCAAGAGCTTTGCGGCGAGTGTTGTCATAGGCTCTTATTCCCTGTGTAGACGGAGATAAATCTTCATCTTTTATCCATAACATTCTCGCAGTTCGGAGTGGACAGACGTTAATTGCTGATCCATTATCTACAAGAGTCATTGGGACATTTATCCTCTTGCAGATTACTGTGAGGTTTAATGCTTTGTTATGTTTATCACCCTCTGGAGGTAGGTCCTTATCAGAAAAGGTGATCAAATAGATATGACTAGGAAGATCACTCGTGAAAAAGTTAGCCAACCCCTCAAGAGTGGTTTCAGAATCTATTTAAATTTTGTCCAAAGCATTCATCACTGCCAATCTATGTTGATGGGATGTAGCTAAAAGTTTCCATACATTCATCTAGACCTTAGTCTTCTTTAGTTGTTTGAAAATATCGTTATCTTCAATGATGGGTATGGGAACTTGCTGAGTAGTAGGAATAGGTTGTTGCACGGTAATGGGAGGTTGCATTCTCCCGGATCTTGTGAGAACGTCTATGGGCAAATCTTCTTTATCCCAAATGTTGTCCACTGGATATATTGTGGAGAGTGGGGTCTCTTCCATATCCTTAAGGTAGACATCCTCATCATCACTGTCCTAATCTCCATTAATAGTAGCATCTTTCTCTTGTGGAATTTGGATTATCTTTTTATCATCAATTAGTTTCTGAATTAAATCCTTAAATTTAAAACAGTGTTCTATTGTATGTCCTCCTGACTGATAATATGGACAGTAGAACCTATCCATCCTCTTTAGTGATCCAAATGGTCTCGGTTCAAGAGGTTTAATCTTGCCACTCTCGGAGAGCATTTTGAACATATTCGCATAGGTGGTCCCAATTGGAGTGTAGGACTTATGGCTCTTTTTGAGTGTTTCGACTACTTGAAGAGAGAATGGTTTCTTCATAGTAGTCTTTATAGGTGTTACTTCTTTATTAACATGTTTATTTTGTTCTTGTTCTGTGCGTTCAAGAACTCTTCTACACATGCCTATCATTCTCTCTACCTAATATACGAGGAGAAACATATCTTCTTTAGTAGGTGGTCGTTGCATTGGGGACAATTCACTCATGGCGTCGAAGAATACTTCTTCTTCTTCTTCAAGGGAATGAGTTTCTTCGACTGGTTTGATTAAAGATGAGGGATCAACACAACTTTCCTCATCAGAGATAGCCAAGGAGTCAGAAAGTGGTGCACTGTTGATGCTTGGCTTCTTGCTTGCGGGAGGCACTGGAAGTTTATTGTTATCGATCAAGTCCTGGATATATAGCTTCCTTTAGCTTCCAGCAATTCTCAGTAAGATGGCCCCTACCTTGATGGTACTTGCAGTGTGCATTAGGGTTCCAATTAGCTGTTCTCTTTTCGACCGGTAGATCCCCAAATGGTCCATTAGGAGTTATAAGACCTTTTGCATGAAGACGGTCGAATGTGGTGTCATAACTCATACCAATAGGAGTAAAGTTTCTCCTAAATGGTTTCTTTTGTCCTTGATTATTCATGCCGAGGACTTCATTCACATTAAAGGTGCTAACATTATTTGAGTGGGTGGTTTTGGAAGAAGAAGGATTGTCGTTCTTCTTTCCTTTCTAGCCACTGTTGGAGTTAGTGTTAGCAGCTTTTTGTTTTGCAAGGTCGTCTTCAATATTAATTCCAATGTCATAGACGGCCTTGAAAGTATTCAAGTTGCTTTAATACTTGAGATGTTTAGAATATTTTTCCTGGAGATTCTTTATGAACAATCTCACAGATTCCTTTTCAGTAGGTACTTCAATCATCTTAGCAGAGGTTTCCCTCCACTTATTAAAGAAAGAAGTAAAACCTTCATTCTCTTTTTGTTTAAGTATCTCAAGTTCCCTATGATCAGTTTCAATTTGAATATTACACTTGTACCTATCAATAAAAGCATTTACAATGGCATCCCAAGTAGAGGTTTTCTCTTTGTCAAGGGAAAAGAACCATTGTTGACAAACGGTTTCGAGTAATAAAGAAAACAGTGAATGAAAATTTTCTTATCTATCCCCTTAATGTTCATTATTGTCTCGAACGCTCTTAAGTGGAAGTAAGGATTATCTGTTGCCTTGAACCTAGGGATGTCACTGGCATTGAACTTCTGCGGAAGAAGTTCCTTGTCCACTGAGACCCCTTGTGAGCTAATGCCCTGGAATCTATAGTCATTGGATATTTTGCTCAAGCTTTCTTGCATGAGCTCCATTTGTTGTTGCCTCACAAGGTCATTGACTTGAAGAGCTATACTCTTCATCAATTCAGTTTGGTTGCCCACGTCCTTCTTGAGTTCATTAACTTCTTCTTGAGACGCCATTATCTTCTTGGCTTTTCTTTTCCGACTGATGGGTTTATCAAAAGGGAGTATTTGAATAAATGTATTGTCTTTGATTAACCGCCCTTCATTTCTTGACAAAGCGCTATAGATTAAACCATTTATTTATTTTAGTGACTTGACTCAAATTTGACTTTGACTTTATTGATTTTAAAAAACAAAAAAGCAAAAAATAGGTTGGTTGCATTTTTGAGGATCAAGTAAGGGTTTAAACAAGTATGGTTTAATTGGAAGATTAATATCCGACTTACCCCCCTAAAAAAATGACGGAAAATATGCGCATACAAGATTCTCTAGACATGGTCAAAATGTGACATATTATGTGTGTGCTTTATTGGTGAATGTGAGTGACATACTTTGACTCTTGTGTGAGACCATGATACTATGTGCCTACACTCAATTAAGGACTGAACATGATTACTGTAGACACCCAATTGTGTCTCCCCAAAAACCAAACCCAGTGATGAATACCTTTCACGTCATTTGATTATCGAACGAAGTGAAAGTGTGAAAAGTCTAGTGATGAGGATGTTTTTATTAAAATATCTCTTCTTTCTATTTTTAAAAATATTTCTTTTCTTACCCTATTTTATGAAAACGTGCACTCCAGATTAGTTTGGTCCATGATATGGGTCCAATAATAGTGTAGTTGGATGGGGCTTGAAAAGACCTTTCCAACGATATATTATAAGCCCAATTCCGATAAATAATGAGGAAGTTATGCCCAAAATACTAAACTGAGCCCAAACCAGATTTTACCTACGACCCAATGATCATGTGGAGGGTCCAAAGGTTTAATCCTATTCCTAAACTAATTAGGATTAATTAGAAAATTCCATAATTTTCTAAAAGATCTTAATTATCCTTTTTGAAAAGATAAAATCAAAGAGTTTGAAATTGAATAAAACTTTCCTTTTTTAAGTCCTAATTCTATTCGAATTTAAAGATGTTCAAAGACAGTCAGATATTATTTTTGTGCCTCATAATATTTATCCAAATCTTATATGGTTGAATAGAACTTGATTATCTTTCTAATGATATATTATATTATTAATTCCGAGCTATAATGAAAAAGATATGAATGATATACGAAACTTTATCCAAAACTGACATCGTCCCACTATTTCGGCCATATCTTTTTATCTACATAAGGTTTTAATATGATTCTAATTGGGTTGCAAAGTACACTTCAAGAGATTTCCAACAACATATTATATGCCTTATTTGGACTTCTGGATAAAAAGATATGATAAAAACAAAATCCGCAAAAAAAAAGATACGAGGCATCGAAGTAAGTACTTTAATTGTTTAATTGATCTTTTGATATAGAAATTCTGTTAAGATTGTTATTTTGGTTCCTATTATCATTTTAGGATGCTTTCCTTAGTATGATATTTAGGGTGATTTGCTTATATCAATTATGATTTCTAGGATGCTTCCTATTTTCTTTCCTAATATCTTGTTAGTATCATGCCTAGGATCTTGCTATTATATGCTTTAACATGATTATTTTTATAATTGTTATAATTATGATTGTTATTATGATTATGATTATAATTATGATTGTTGTTATTATGTTGCTTGATATTTATATTTATTGTTATTGCTTGATCACGCCTTTATGCATGTTTAAAGGGAATTTGTACTTGTAATCACGCCTAATAAGATAATTAATAATCTTGTTTAGGGCTAATATGATTATAATTCAAGTGATCGCCAATAATAGTTTTGTTTGTGCATTAAATTCAACAAACATAGATTAAACAAGTTTAGGGTTAATCCAATGTTTGCATGTTAGTCAGAAAGCGCACATGAATACGAGAAGGATAAAGTAGAGGCTTATTTTTAGGGCAGGTTAAATCTCTTTTAGGATGGATTTGTACCTTCATCCCCGAACACCAGTCATGGTTCCAGACCTATTAGAGTTGACGATCTCATGGATCGTTAAGGGGTGTAACCTTCACCCTATGAACGGTTTACAAGTTCCTAAAACTTGTTGGCGACTCTTTTGCTCTAGCTTCCTTCCCTTTGGACGCCACCATGCTTAAGTGTATGATCACAGTGGGGCTCAAGTGTAAGTTGGCTTGAAATATTCCCTACAGTTTTTGGCGACTCCACTAGGGAGGATTTCTATTTCAATTCCTAAAATTTATTTTGGCAATTATTTAGAATGAGTGGATGAGACTCGAAAAGTTCTAAGTATTTCGCGTAATTTTGATTAACATTATTGTCATATGCGTAAAAAAGGTTCTCATTGGAAAGACCATCCGTAATGAGTAAAAAACATAGGATTTTTTACACGTAGGAAATTTGAGGAATATCTTTCACAACTAGAACCGAAATAATGCTGCGAAAAACTGGAAAATTTTACGAACACAGAAAGCTGCTGAGGCATGTAGGAACTGGCGTCTAGAAAACAGAGCCTGTCGCCAAAGATATGGCTCTGTCGCCAGGCGACAGGGCTATATCGCGGCGACAGTGTCTGTTGGCTGGCGCTTCATTCTTCCAATACCGAGCCAGAAATATGAGTTCTAATTTCGACCAGTTCTAGCACTGTTGGCTCGATTCTACTTCCTGATTGAGTTTCTCTCACTTTTCTAAAACCCATATGTGTTCTACATATGGACATAACCCTCTGGGAATTCATGTTCCATCTACCCGATTGAACGCTCTGAGCAACAAAGGGTACATCCGAGAATGTTGAATTCACCAAACCATGGAAGCGTGTTTAACTCGCGGAGTCCCATCCACACGCGCCAACCCTTCCAAAGGTAAGGCTTCCGCGCGGTGCATCTGGACTCATATCCATGGACCCTTTTTGACTAACCCATATCCTGAACTTTAGAGAACTAGAGCCATGGTTAGATTGCAAACTCATTGCATCATGTTGTGACTACTTGACTACTTGTGCATTATTTGTTTGTGCATAACCTACATGTGATTAAACTAACCGTTGGGTTTGACTTATAATTATGAATATGCTTAAATAAACTAACCATGGACTAAAAGACTTTGCTTAATTAATTAGTTAATTAATTTGAGCAAGTAAATATGTCCAAAATCGAGTCATAGTTCCTTTGAGTCAACTCGGATTTTTATTCCCGTATACTGCACAAGCGTCAACTTGTTTTGGTCATATCTGGAGTTATAGAAAGAAATACGAGTCACACAACCTATGGATCTGTAGCCCCGAGTTTTATCTTTAATTTGAAGTTGGTTTCGTCCCAATCAGAGTCACAGATCAAAAGTTATGACTAAAATACTACAGCCTGTCCAGTTTAATGCATATATGTGAGATCTTAACTTAGTCTTTGCTTGAGTCTAGTCACATAGTCTAGCCACATGGTCATGACACGAGTCTTAACATGTCACCTACACCCACTAGTCTTAGAACACACTTTGTATGTCACCATGACCGTGTCTTAGGATCATGCATGAGTCATTTTCCGTCATTCGAGTGGGGGGGGCAATCTATTCCCATTCTCTTCCACATTCTCTTCCATGTTGAATAGAGCTTAAAATAAATAATAAAAAAAAGAGGAAAACTTACTCGAACTTCTTTTTCCTCAGCACTTGGTCAAGGAGAGAAGAGCACTTAACTAAGACAACACTTTTGATAAAGCATCACTTTTTTATAAAACAAAAGGGTTGCAGTAATGGCCGGCGGAAAACAAATTTTCTTAAGTAATATTAGTTAAAGCTCGTCAAGCCTGGAAGAGGATGTTCAGGAATCACGAAATATCGTTGTCATGCTTATGGGTGCAATAGAAGGACTAAGAGATTGGATAATGGTTATCGAACAGCGTTCTCATTATCAACACCATAGAGGCCATGATCACACTACCGAAGGACATTTCATCCTCAAAGATCGCGTTCAAGACCTCATTGATTAAAGTCTCCTCCATGTTCCTCCAAGCAACAAGAAGGTCAAGATTAGTGACGATGATAGCAGTGGCTGTAAAGGAAAGAAGAACGACAATCCTTCTTCTTCCGAAAACGCCCACTCTAGTAACAATGTTAGTACCTTTGACCATAACGGTGTCTTAGCCATAGGTAATCAAGGATCTAAAAAGAAACCCAAAAGAGAACTCACACCCATTGGAATGACCTATGATGTTGCTTTTGATCGTCTCTATGATCGAGGATTAATCAAACCTATTGGCCCTACCGAGGATCCAACACCAGAAAAACGATCTTCGAGATGGGATCCCAATTCTTATTGCAAGTACCATCAAGGAAATGGTCACACCTCCGATGAATGCTACAAGTTTCAAAATCTCATTCAAGATCTCATAGAAGCAAACAAGATCCCATTGCCTCTAGCTAGCAAGAAGATTGGGTGATGATAAAGCAAAAGATATAAGGCGAGCTTCAACACAAGATTTCATGACCTTTTTTTCTATTTCTTTTTCATTCTTTCCTTCCCCAATAAGTCTACCATAGGCACCTTTTATTTTCTTTAGATTTACTTTGTAAGACTTTTCTTTTTTCCTTTTAATAAAATGAGCATTTATTCTCTTCCATATGATCATTGTATTAAAAAAAATCATCGTCGAACTAAGCACAAGGTATACCAATGATTAAAGGCACCCCTTGTAGCCTATCATATCATCTTCACCCTTCAAATATATAATCCTTTTTTGATAAGCCACTTTGAGCCTCGTCTAACGATAGACCTTTCTTTCTTCGACCCACATCTACCAACCTTGGGATGGGATGGTGTGTAACTTATGCAATTTTCAAAGAACAAAAGCTTGAGTGATTCAAATGATTAAAATAGCAAAATAGAAATAAAGTGTACAAAAGGGCAAGTGTTCCAAGGTCTTTGATATGAACATGTCTTTGATATGAACACGTCTCAAATTGTGTCTTTTATCGAGTGCTCGGTACCGTGCCTGAGAAACATGAATGCCAAGTGAGTGATAGACCGCATGATCGGGATTTCCCACACTTATCAAAAAGGTTCAAAATAAAAAATGCAAAAGCAAAAAAAAAGAGAGCAAAAATATAAAAGAGTTCAAAAGTGAGAAACCTCAAGCATCATAATACAAAGATTCAAAAGCAAGGTTGTACACCTTAGGGGGCTTATCTAGGGTCTTGAGCCTTTATCCCCTTTCTTCTCTAACCTATAGCCTAACCACGTTACAATCCTCAAAAGACCTCTTTGAGGAATACACATACTTGTGCGAGGTTCGGCTAGAGCTACGTTCGGCCTGATACCTAACAGATACGTAGGCAACCTCACAAAGGGGTGCGGCCGTAATAAAACGCATTCACATTCACACATCATGATCATATCAAGGGATCTCCTATGCTCATCCCTATCTACTTAGAGCTAGACTTGGGGGCTTGATCCTTACATCATTAGTTTACCTAGCCTAAGAGTCACCACTATTTGACTCTTCTAAAAATAATATTTCTCCATACACTTAGTCTTTGCAGCCTAACCTTAGTGTTACTTTCACAACATCACAGATACATGACCAAATAGTCCTTTCCTTAGGAACCCTTTGTCATGAAATCTTAAAGCATACTTTGTCATAACAAAATCACTCATCACTCATCATTGCATCACAAAGTACGAAGTGCTTAGCCTCCGTGCCTAAGTTACCCAAATACTTTCATCATTGAGTCAACAATTGAGATAGCCTAGGATGAATTAATCCTTGCACCTTGAGAGATAGTATCAAACAACATTTGACTAAGCTCATTCAACATGCACCATCAAAAACTTCTTCCTTTTTGTGCCTTTCCTTTTCGGGAGAAAGTCGATACCCTCCACAAAAATGACGGAAAATTTTTGAATTTTTGCTTTTTCGCATTTTGGGTCAAGCACATCACAATACAATGCACACACGAGTCATGAGTCACACTTGTCAACTCACCTTGGGTTAACCTTAAGTCCGTCAATCACATTGAGCCAACCTCAAGTCAATGAGTCAAGCAACACTAAGTCTTAGGTCAACCCTAAAGAAAGATAAGAAAAGTCCTATAGTCCAAAATATAGATGCAGGTGCATCCCAGCAAGCAAGAACATTCCCGAATTTTTTCGAAAAATCGCGAATATGACACATGAGATTCTTCCAAGATGAGAGGAGTTACATAGATCAGTAAATTAGAGATGAAGAGCTTTAATTTACAAAATATTTGAGCAGATTTGGTTGAAAGGAAACGACCAAGTTCAAAGTTCGGAGCGAAACCGAGCAACGAACAGCAGCAGCAAGAGCAAAATAAGGAAGACCCGACTCTAGCGCCAGACGACAAGGATGTCGCCTGGCGACAACATCTGTCGACCTGCGACAGAGCGAGAACGCGGCGATATGTTCTGGCGTGCGCTGGTGTAGCGATAGGATATATGGCCCTCATAAGTGACGTTGTGGACCTTATGCAGCAATTTCGGGTTCCTTGGTACGCCAGTTAGCCCCTATAAGCAATTTGACATGATTAAGTAATCGGCTCAATTACAATCACAATAGGTGATCGACCTTATGAAAGATCGTCTCACTTAGCTTAAAGCGCCTAAACATTGGCTCATCGCAAAGGCACCGACATAATGGTTCACAAGCAGCAGAAGGCACCGACATAATGGTTCACAAACAGCAAAATGCGCCGACGTATTGGCACTGCGGAAATTACAGCAAAAAAAAAATTTGCAACAACAAATTTCAAGCGAGCTTTAAGATCGACAAGTGTCGGTCTTCGGTAATTTTCTTTGGAACATTATCGTAAAAACTGAGGATGACTTCAAGCGAAGTTATCTTCGACAACATTTGCTAATATTGTGGAGGTTGTCACCAAGATTTGAGAAGATATCACGACATGGGCGGTCTTCGACAGCATTCGCTAACTTGTGGAGGTTGTCACCAAGATTTGAGAAGATAGCACGAGATGGGCGGTCTTCGACGGCATTCGCTAAGATTGTGGAGGTTGTCACCAAGATTTGAGAAGAGCGGTTCGTGATGAGGCGGTCTTCGATGACTTTTTCTATGATTGGGAAGGTCGTCACTATGATTCAAGGAAAAAGGCTTAAGATGTAGCAGCATTGGTCGACGACGTTCCCTAACTTGCGGAGGGTTGTCATAAACAACTGGAGGTGATTTCAAGCAAAGTTATCTTTAACCATGTTCCCTGGCTTGCGGAAAATGGTCACAAGGCGGTAGAAGATCGTTTCAAGCAAAGCAATCTTCGATAGTATTCTCTGGCTTGCTGAAGACTATCACAGTGGAAATTGGAGGCAGTTACATGCGTAGCAGTCTTCAGGCGGTATCTACTAGCTTGAGGAAGATCGTCAAAAGCAGCAGGATGGCGTTCCTTGGCTTGTGGAAGGTTGTCACAACAACAATGCAACAACAAAAATCGGTTACTCCCAGAGACGTGTACTCAACGGTGCAAGATACGCGTTTCTTAACTCTCTTATCTGTTTTAACTAACGATAGTTTGCAGGTATCGGCATTACAAGAATGATTTAGGATCACAGAACGTTCTGAATCATTCTCCGTCCCTATCACTACTTTGACTTTTGTTTTCGAAACTTGCGTTTCTCCAAACTCAATCAAAGTGGGGGCTTCTGTAGACACCCAATTGTGTCTCCCTAAAAACCAAACCCAGTGATGAATACCTTTCACGTCATTTGATTATCAAACGAAGTGAAAGTGTGAAAAGTCTAGTGATGAGGATGTTTTTATTAAAATATCTCTTCTTTCTGTCTTTGAAAATATTTATTTTCTTACCCTGTTTTATGAAAACGTGTACTCCAGTTTAGTTTGGTCCATGATATGGGTCCAATAATAGTGTAGTTGGATGGGTCTTGAAAAAACCTTTCCAACAATATATTATAAGCCCAATTCCGATGAATAATGATGAAGTTATGGCCAAAATACTAAACTGGGCCCAAACCGGATTTTACCTACGACCCAATGATCATGTGGAGTGTCCAAAGTTTTAATCCTATTCCTAAACTAATTAGGATTAATTAGAAACTTCTATAAGTTTCTCAAATATTTTAATTATCCTTTTTGAAAAGATAAAATCAAAGAGTTTGAAATTGAATAAAACTTTCCTTTTTTAAGTCCTAATTCTATTCGAATTTAAAGATGTTCAAAGACAGTCAGATATTATTTTCGTGCCTCATAATCTTTATCCAAATCTTATATGGTTGAATAGATCTTGAAATTATATTTCTAATGATATATTATATTATTAATTCCGAGCTATAACGAAAAAGATATGAATGGAATACGAAACTCTATCCAAAACTGACATTATCCCACTATTTCGGCCATATCTTTTTATCTAAAATATATTTTAATCTTATTCTAATTTATTTGAAAAGTAGACTTCAAGGGCTTTCCAATGACATAGTATATGCCTTATTTGGACTTATGGATCAAAAGATATGATAAAAACAAAATCCGTAAAAACTGTCTTGCAGCGCCGGACGACAGGCTTGTCGCACAGCGCTGAACTCTATCGCGCGGCGCTACACTCTATCGTGCGGCGACAGAGGTTATTGCGGCGAAAGCAACGTGTTTTATTCCTTTTCGAACTCTGATTCTTTTTTATCATATTCTGGCTGATTTTCGTTATAAATAGCTCCTTAAACCTCCGTTTTTAATTACCAACTGTCATTAAGAATTTCTTGATACTCTCTCTCTCTTTATAAACCTTCCCTCAAACACAATTCCTCATAAATTAATTCTAGACACACCAAGCCAAGTTCGAAGTTGCCTTTGCCCTAGACGTGAAAGGTTTGATATTTCTGAGGGTTTGGTCCTAAATCTCTATTTCAATTATTTAATTTGATTGTTTGTTTTAATACTTTTCCTTGAAGTTACTAACGTGTGTATTTTGTTATTAAAAAGAGATACGAGGCATCGAAGTAAGTACTTTAATTGTTTAATTGATCTTTTGATATAGAAATTATGTTAAGATTGTTATTTTGGTTCCTAGTATCATGTTAGGATGCTTTCCTTAGTATGATATTTAGGGTGATTTGCTTATATCAATTATGATTTCTAGGATGCTTCCTAGGATGCTTCCTATTTTCTTTCCTAATATCTTGTTAGTATCATGCCTAGGATCTTGCTATTATTATGCTTTAACATGATTATTTTTATAATTGTTATAATTATGATTGTTATTATGATTATGATTATAATTATGATTGTTGTTATTATGTTGCTTGATATTTATATTTATTGTTATTGCTTGATTACGCCTTTTATGCATGTTTAAAGGGAATTTGTACTTGTAATCACGCCTAATAAGATAATTAATAATCTTGTTTAGGGCTAATATGACTATAATTCAAGTGATCACCAATAATAGTTTTGTTTGTGCATTAAATTCAACAAACATAGATTAAACAGGTTTAGGGTTAATCCAATGGTTGCATGTTAGTCAGAAAGCGCACATGAATACGAGAAGGATAAAGTAAAGGCCTATTTTTAGGGCAGGTTAAATCTCTTTTAGGTTGGATTTGTACCTTCATCCCCGAACACCAGTCATGGTTCCAGACCTATTAGAGTTGACGATCTCATGGATCGTTAAGGGGTGTAACCTTCACCCTATGAACGGTTTACAAGTTCCTAAAACTTATTGGCGACTCTTTTGCTCTAGCTTCCTTCCCTTTGGACGCCACCATGCTTAAGTGTATGATCACAGTGGGGCTCAAGTGTAGGATGGCTTGAAATATTCCCTACAATTACTGTCATTAATAAACCGTTTAAACCGTTTTAGCAAGTTGATTAGTCAGACTCGTCGCGAAGACTCGAGCAAAAATACGAGCTGTCGTCAGATGACAGAACTGTCGCCAGACGACAATATTTTCGCCTGGCGCTAATCACTAGTGCGTGGCGCCACATTTCAGATCTCTGCGCCATTACTGGAACATCGATCTAAGACTATTTCCAATATTTTACTCTAAAGGGACAAGCCTAAAAGCCGTACTAAGTCAAGTTTGATTAATTTATTTAGACTTTAATCATTTGTTAATTAATTAATTAAATTAGCAAAGTCCTTTAGTTCATTAATTAATTTATTTAACTCATTCACAAGTCAAACAAACGAATAGAGGAAAACACATATAAGATATACACAACAAATAATGCACAAGTAGTCATATAGTCACAATATGATGCAATGAGTTTGCAACCTAACCATGGCTCTAGTTCTCTAAAGCTCAGGATATGGGTTAGTTAAAGACGGTCCATGGTTAAGAGTCCGGATGCACCGCGCGGAAGTGTTACCTTTGGAAGGGTTGGCGGTCCATGCTGGGTTAGTTAAAGACGGTCCATGCTCTTGAATTTTCTAGCTTTTTCGTAGCATTATTTCGATTTTAGTTGTGAAAGATATTTCCCTAATTTCCTACCTATAAAAAATCCTATGTTTTTGACGCATTTCGGATGGTCTTTCTAATGCGGACCTTTTTATGCATATGCCACAATGTTAATCAAAATTACGCACATGAAATACTTAGAACTTTTTGAGTCTCATCCACTCATTCTAAATCATTGCCAAAATAGAAATCATCCCCAGTGGAGTCGCCAAAAAACTGTAGGGAATATTTCAACCATCCCACACTTGAGCCCCACTGTGATCATACACTTAAGCATGGTGGCGTCCAAAGGGAAGGAAGCTAGAGTAAAAGAGTCACCAACAAGTTTTAGGAACTTGTAAACCGCTCACAGGGTGAAGGTTACACCCCTTAACTCCAATAGGTCTGGAACCATGACTGGAAGTTCGGGGATGAAGGTACAAATCCAACCTAAAAGAGATTGAACCTTGATAACTTGTTATCTAGTCTAGTTTTAGGGTATCTTTAAGGGGTTAATCTACGTGTTTCATCCGTCTTTTAGTCCTATTTTACCTTAATTCTATGTATTTTGTGTATTACGTGCTTCACGGGTTGTTCGTTTTTTTTATGCACGTTTCAGGTATGAACTACGATGGTTCGGAAACCCTTGGTGATGTGGCGACATTTATCGAAGCAAGGATGGCAAGGAACGGGACCCACGGCGTGAAGGAAGAGCCCCTTAGAGGAGGAAGGCCCCCTGGGGTCCTGCACGGGCATGCCAAGCCCCTAGCACGGTCGTGCAGCAAGGCCGATTCGAGAAATGGAGATTTCCCAGTCTGCACGGCCGTGCATAATGCTGCACGGATGTGCAGCCCCTGGCACGGCCGTGCACTATGCTACACGTCCGTGCATCTTGTCAGTTTTGAGAAATTTGCTCTCTGACTTCAGGCACGGGCGTGCATACTTTGGCACGGCCGTGCAGCTCCTGTGTCCGGGTTTCTCTTGTTTTCTCCGCCCTCTCTTTTAAGGGTTGATATATATACTCTTTTTAGACCATTTTCGAGTGGAGAGTTAGATTTTTAGATTTTCCAAGACACTCCTCTTAGTTTGTAGCTTAGTTCTCTTAAACTTAGTGTTAGATTTACTTAGAAGCATTGAAGAACAATCATTGGGAATCAAATTCAAGGCTTGTAACTCTTATTGTCACACTTGTATCAACTTTTGGAGCTTCATCTTAGAAATTTCTACACTCTTTATTATTATTTTCTGAATTTCATTTGGTGTTTGAAGAATTATTGAATTATTGAGATCTTAATTGTTATTTTTTGCATGTCCATCTTTTATTTAGTAGAATCTATTTCCCTAATTTCTATACTTGATAAATCCCTAGATTGTAAAAGCATGTCATTCACCATGAGTAGTGAGTAGTCTTCCTAGCTAGGGGTTTGGGTGAAACTCAACCAAATGTTTAATTAAGTAATTATGGGAGTAAATTGAATGTTTATTTTGCAATTAAATTGATTACATGAGATTACTTGATGTTCTTATTGATAGGAGTAGCTACCCTAGATTTTGAGCATGATAGTATGATACTCTTATTTTGACATGGGAATGTAATTTGAGTTTATCATTTCTAATTGCAACCTTGATTATGTATCTCTTGCTTCTAATCTCATGAGGGATCTAATTTTAGGAGTTTGAGTTGTTTTCCATCTTGCACGCGGTTAGTCTTACATGTAGTCCTTGCTATCCTTCACATTTGCTACTCCCACTTTACAAATTTCACATGGTTGAGTGAATCCCATTCCCTAGAATCTTTAATCATTTGATTTAATCACATAATTTAGAGCTTGATTGTCGACTTGACCATCAAAACATCTAACTACAAGATTTGAATTAGTTTAAGCATAAGATCATTGGCAATTGTAAACCATTCCCTGTGGACCGACCCTTTACTTATCATTGTACTTGGTTGTAAGGTGTTCGTATAAATTTTGTTTGAATGATGTGTGGAATGTGCGACCGTTTTACACCCGTTCAAACCTGCCCTAAATAGGCCTCTACTTTATTCTTCTCGTACTCATGTGCACTTTCTGACTAACATACAATCAATAGGTTAACCCTAAACCTGTTTAATCTATGTTGGTTGAATTTAAAGCACAAACAAAACTATTATTGGCGATCATTTGAATTATAACCATATTAGCCTAAACAAGATTATTAATTATCATATTAAGCGTGATTACAAGTACAAATTCCCTTTAATCCTGCAAGAGAGGGCGTGATCAAGCAATAACAATAATATATATCAAGCAACATAATAACAATCATCATAATAATCTCATCAAAGCTTAATAATAATAGTAAGATCCTAGGCATGATACTAACAAGATTAATAACAAACCCTAGCATGTCACTAAGCAATAAAGATCAAAGCTTTAGCCCTAACATGATACTAACATGATATTAAGAAACAAATAGGAAGCATCATAAACATACATAATACCAAAAATATTAGTTAACCCTAAACATGATACTAAGAAGCAATAAAACATCCTAACATGATACTAGGAATTAACAAAGTAATCTAAGCATGATTCCTATATCAATATAACCATTAAAGCAATTACTTACTTCGATGCCTCGTACCTCTTTCTAATAACAAAATACACACGTTAGTAACTTCAAGGAAAGTATAAACAAACAATTAAATAATAAAATTAAATAATTGAAATAAAGATTTGGGACCAAGCCCTCATAAATATTCAACCTTTCACGTCTAGGGCGAAGGCAACTTCAAACTTGGCTAGGTGTGTCTAGAACTTGTGAACATGGAATTTTGTGAGAGGGAAGATTTAGAAAAACAATAGAGAGAGAAGGAAAGCTTCTAGCTTTTAGAGAGAGAAAGAGAGAGATTGATGATTGTTGATTATAATTGATTATTGATGATTAAAAACGGGGAAGATACGACCCCTATTTTATAAGAAAATAGTTCGGAAACGATAGAAAATACTCCAAGTTCTATACGGAATAAAACTGGAATCTGAAGCCAGGCAACAGACATCAGCGCCAGGCGACAAGACCAGCGCCAGGCGACAGATGTTAGCGCCAAGCGACAGGCTTTGTCGTTTGGCGCTAATATAAAAGATAAAACGTGCTTTTGTATGGAATCCTCTTCTTAACATGATTAAGCAGCAAATTCCGTGTTTATCAAATTAAAAAAAGGTTTATCATAAAACACTTATTTATTCCAAATAAAACTCTTTAAAAATATAATTATTAATCCTAATACCATTAGAGTTAAAAGGAACCTTCTAAATATTCTAGAAGATTAAAAACAATCCTAATAACTTTAGGAATAATAATTAATAGGCCCTCCTCTAGATCATTGGGCCACATATAAAAATCATTTCGACCCCAATTTAATATAATCCATAACTTCCTCATTATTCATCGGAATTAGGCTTATAATATATCATTGGAAAGCTTCTTTTGAGCCCAACACAACTACACTATTATTGGACTCTTACCATGGACCAAACCAAATTGGACTAACTATTTTTCATAAATAGAGTAAGAGAAGAAATATTTTTTTGAAACAGAAAGAGAAATATTTTAATAAAAACATCCTCATCACTAGACTTTTCACATTTTCACTTCGTTCGATAATCAAATGACGCGAAAGGTATTTATCAATGGGTTTGGTTTTGGGGAGACACATTTGGGTGTCTACACTTTTGACCGTTTAATTTCCTTGATTGTGGGTAGTTATTTTGAAGGAAGAATCCTTGATTGACGGTTACTTGATCAACTAAAACGTGGATGACTTCCACATTGTATGTAGACAAGGCCAGATACATCCAAGCTGTTATGTAAGTAGTACTCGCTCTATTTTTTTAAATGCATCATTTGGTGATACGCATGTAGATGAGTTTTAGGAGAGTAATAAAATATTATGACTTTTGTGACGTGGGTGAATAATTTATTATAGTAAAAATAAGATGGGACCATAAAAGCGAAAGTATGTGAAGGAGAGAATAAATATTTTTATTATATAATTAGGGACCATAGGGAGAGAGAAATGATAAAATAATTTACTTGGGGTTTAAAGAAAGAGATAGAAATAGTAAAATATAGTATAAAGTTACCAAATATAGAAGTAATGCATTTAAAAAAAACACCCATAAAAGGGAAGGGATGCATTTAAAAAAAAGGGAGGGAGTACTAGTTACTTAGATTATGGGTGTAGTGGATAGGTATCATAACTGATTGGGCTGTAGTTAGTGCTTATAAATAGGTCAAGGCATTCATTTTCTGGGTAGAGAATAATCTTTAGAGCTTTAGAAAGAAACTCCTTGAGTTGTTGTACTTGTAAGCCACGATGTAATAATTGATGGAAAAATGTTACAAAATTACGTTTATATAATTAAATATAAATAAATGCCACAAAATTACCTTAATAAAATAATAAATTAATTTAGGTTTTTTTTTTAGAAAATAACACCACAAATTTTACAAAAAATGGATTATAATACCAACAAAAAAAAGAACTTTGATTATAACATCACAAAAAAACACAAAAAATGGATTTCACCACCACTTAACGGTTTTTTGGATGGAAACCGTTTGTAGGGCGGCCCCGTCAATATAATCTATTGGTTTAAAATAAAAAAATTAATTAAAAAAAAGAAAAAGAAAAAAAAACCTTAAACCCTAACCCTAACTCAACCCAGCTCCACCACCGGCACCACCTTCCCTAGCCGCCGACAACCCAAACCCAGCCACCGACACCCCCTTGCCCCCACTGAAATCAGCGACTTAACCCCTTCCCCCTCCTTGAAAACCACCCCAGCCCCCACAACCACCTCACGCACTGCATCAACCAACCAAAGCATAGCAAACCTCCAACTACCTCGCGCACCACACTGACGCACGCTACCACATCGTTCACCGCATCGACCCACATAACCACCTCGCACTACCGCACTGAACCTCCCCAGCAACCTTGCACACTCAAGAGAGCAATTTGGGTTCAATTATTGGCAATTATCGTTTTAGGGTTTGTTGATTTCGATTATTTTAGGGTGGAGGTAGTTGTTGTGATGTTTTCGGGGAGGGAGAAAAGCGGTAGGATTGGGTTTGTTACTTTGAAGAAAGGGAAGAGTGGATGGGGTGGTTCTACCGGTGAAGCAGGGGGTTTCGGCGGCGATGGAGGGAGTTCGGCTGCCGGTGGTGGAGGATAGGGCTGCCGGCAGTGGAGGAGTATGGCTGGGTTATTAAGGTTTAGGTTTTTTTTTCTTATAGATTTTCTTTTAATGTTTTGAACCATTATAGCATTGACATGTGTTCAAAGTGAGCCTCATTAACGGTATTCATCTAAGAATCCGTTAAGTGGTGGTGAAATCAAATTTTTGTGTTTTTATGTGGTGTTATAATACTACCTCCGTTACATATTAGTTGCAACTTTTGCCATTTAAGGGTGCTACCTATTAGTTGCAACTTTATTTTTCTTTCTTTTTTTGGTAAATTTTTTAGGCCAAAATTACTTCTATACCCTTACTTAAAAAATCATAATCTCAATTACATATTATAATGTGATCACATTAAACCATTTAACCAACATCATTAATTTAATGATTCCCACCTAATTCTTTTTCCACTTATTTATTCACCAACCAACTTCGTTCAATGATTCAAACGAATTCATTGATATTTCCAGATTTGGGGAAAATTCAAAACCCTAGTTCATCTAAGTTCTTCCTCTTCTTCCTCCATAGCTTTCTCTCTCTTTCCTCCATGATTTTCTCTCTCCTTCCTCCATGAATTTCTCTCTCCTCCCTCGATCTAACCCAAGAACTCCTCAAATTTGCTTGTGATGTAACCCACAAAATCATCTCGACTACCTCAAGAAACCCACATAAATTCCCCAGGTTCATCACGAATTGATCACGAAATCATCACAAATTGCCCAGATCGTCACAAAATCATCTCCCAACCTCACGAATCCCACAAATATTGTTGTTTTTGTAAAGCAAAGGGGTGATTTCTTCACAAATCCTCACAAATCCCACTATTTCCACAATAACAACAAAATCCTCTCAAAACCCACAGATCTACACTTTAATATGGTGAATTTGAAGCCTCTAGCAGACGCAATCTTTGAGATTGATTGTGATGAAGGAATGGCGCTCCTTGTTAAGTGTATTGAGTCCATTGAGCAGGACACCCCGTGGGCGAAAAATTTGTACATTCATAACAAAGGTCGTGACATTTTGAGTGAGAAATCGATCCTTGATTTGCTAGAAGTTCTCGGCGAGGTCGAGGATGAAAAAGGCGGAACAACAAGCCGCTATCGCTTTGCAGTTGGAGGCAGAAAAGGTCACTGATCGTGTTGTTGATAATGGGAATTGCTCCTCGATGAAGGATAAAAAGACTGAGGGCGGCGGTTTTGGTATTCGAAGGCAATCGTGGCATCAAAGGAGTAGACTACATCCTAAGAAGGCTAAAATATGTGACCCCGATGAAGAAGAAGTTGCGGCTATGCCTTCTCCTCCTTCCCCTGCTGGTCTGAATTCTGGGAAAGGAAAGGCTGGATCGGGCCAAGTTGTTGATGAGGACGGGGTTCATCTATCTACCACTGTAACAATTTCGAAAACCTTATCTTTTTGTTTCATTTTTCTTCTTAATTATTACGTCATAGTACTTAAAAGCATCCCTATCATTATGTTTGTTAATATTGTTGGTTGGTTATGTGTTGGAGGTTGTTTGTGTATGTTGAATATGGTTGTCAACGGCTTCACGTTGCTCGCCAAGGGGTGTTGGTTGTTGTTTGGCTGGTTTTTTGCTGACCCATTACGATAATGTTGCTTGTTCTTTGCCTCGAAATGTTGTCTAATTTGTTGAACATGGTCCCTCCTGTTATGTAATCCCTATTTCAACGTTGCCTGTTCTTATAATGTTGCCTCTAGTTGCCTATTTGTTGTTGTAGTCCCTGTTTCTTTGTTGCCTTGTTGCCTGTGGGGGTGTAATGTGGATGATGGATGATGACACATGCTCTTTTTTATCATGTTTGGGTCATGGTCTCCGATGACAATTTTATGAGAAACCACTTAAACTAGAGTGCCTTAATCGTTGTTAACTTGAGTCCCTTAATTGTTGTTTGTAGAGTCCCATGTAAACGTGACTAGCTACCATGCCCTAAATCCATATGATGAAGGGACTCAATTGATTTATGTATGGCATGTAAGAATTGCTCCAATTGTTTAAATGCAATAGTTGTTGAGGTAACTTACATGATGCCATATTATGTGATTAAAATATTGACCCTCTGATGGATAATTACAATCTTCTGTTCTGAATGTGTAAATACTCCGTAAAAGAAACAACAAAATACACAATGCTTTCTATTTACCCAAAAGTCATTTAATTCATTAATCCCATAAGGTTCATTACATCAAGGTTTAGCAAAAGTGTTCCACTAATTCATAGGCTTCCTAATACATAATAAGCAATAGTGTTTCACTAATTAATAGGCTGCCTTGTACATAATAAGAAAAAGTTTACACATAACCAACTTGATTTTGCATTTTTCATACCAATATCTACACAAAAGGGTGGTTAGGTGTGGCAGCCTATTTGTAAGTTACTTACCTTAGTCTGCATCCACTTCAAGATGGTTGTCTTCATCTCCTAGTCCCTCATTTCCTGCTGGTCTGAATCTGTCTTTAAGGAACTTCACTCCTTGCTCCACTAATTCTTGGTTGACATCTAAAATATCTGGTAATGACCCTAGATTCTCAAGCCTTTGTTTCTTCATATGTGGTATTTTGTAATTGTTGCCTCCTTCTTTCTTTAGAATTTCCACCATGCATGACTGTAAAGTGATCTAAGTATACTTGTTCACCATTAGATCAAAGAATTCATAAGCCTCTTCAACTCTTTCAATTAATTCATCAATGTTTTTTGGGAATGAATGGTATTGAAGAGATTGAATAACCCAAAATAGGCCTAAATCAAGCACATTCAGATCAGGAGATTATGGTGGTTGGTATACCAGCTTGATGTTGAACCCATTCTGAACTAATGCAGCCTGAAACTCATCATCACTTGGGATTTGATGAGGTCGGGCATTGTCCCATTGAATAATTATGTCCTTTATTTTATGTGGTGGCCAATTCTGGACTATTGCTGGAATAACCTTGTTTAAAAGCATGTTCCTTATGACTTCTTTAGTTACATGCTGGTGTGCTTTTGTTTCCCAAGTACCTGCTGCTCTGTTCTTGCTTTTTTTTTTTTTTTTTTTTTTTTGCCTTTTGTTTGTAAGTAAAAGGAAAAATTCCATACTTACCATCATGGAGCATTTCACCATTTCTGTGAAATAATGGTTTCTAAATGAGTCCCATGAAAATGGCCTTTATCTTGAATCTCCTTGATACTTGGCACATATAAGGATCATCTTCTTTTGCCAATAAGTAAAACCTCCTTGTCTCTGGACTGAGATAAAACCATTTTTCATCTACATGAACAACATGTTCCATTGGATCAAATGTTAGATCTCTAGGTGAAATTGATGGTTGAATATGTGAAAGAACCCACCTAATTCTTTGCACCTTGTGATTGTCTGTCAACTTTGGACGGTGCTAGCTGTGTGAGTTCTTAATATCCCCCTTTTTTCAGCCTATGGACTGTGACATGACTGATTTTTAAGGCACTTGCATAGTTTCTTTCAGTTGTCCTCAAATACAAAGGAACTTATTGCAATAATTCAATTAAATATACTCTTAGTTTTGGCCTAGTTCTCCCAAGTTTTTTTGTTCTGACATCAACCACACCCCGTTCTTGTCTTTGTTTGAGCAAGTCTTGAAAAATTCGAGTGATTGTTGACTTGTGCACACCATGTTCTACTACAAGCTTTGCTTTAAATCCTCTTGGTAATGCACCATCAGTTTGTTTTTCTAACATGGCATCAACAATCATTCTTTTTTCAGTAAGAGTAAGCTTTGGCCTCTTCCTTTTGTTCACAATTTGATGTTGTTCATGTTGTTGATTCTCTTTTTCTGCATCTGTTTGTGCACCTGTTTCTGCTTCTGAAAACATCTCTGACATGAACTCTTCTTCCATTAAAATCTGATTAAGGCTGTAAAAGTAAACATCATACATTGTTGCCATGCTTGTGTTTTCCTTACAAATGCAGAAAAAAAGAAGGTAGATACGAGAAACTTTGAAGATGGTGGCTGAAAAGGCTAGAGTTGCTGAAGTGAAGATGATTAAAGGCTAGAGTTGCAAGAATTGTTTTCAATTATTTTTTTTAGTGGGTCTGTAATAATTTTAGGGACATTATGTTTAATGGAGGGAGTCAGATTTTGGTCAACTTCATTGAATGAAGGGGTTTGTACTTGTGTATTTATAAGGGTCTCCTTAATTTAAATTGAAAATTTGGAGGGACTTTTGAACTATTAAATTTAAATTTGGTGAAAAAATGAGGGAGGGAAACTTTCCCCCTAAAAAATTCGGAGGGAAACTTTCCCCCTAAAAAATCTGGACAGATTTCCCTCCCCCAATTAATGAAAATCTGGTCCCCACTTTCTCTCTCCTCAATGTTTAATTGATTGCATTTACTCTCTTAATTTTAGCTTACCAAATTTTGTCTAGGAGTCCGTGAAGTTGCCAAAGTTGCAACTAATAAGAAACGGAGGTAGTAAAAGTTTGAGATTTTGTGGTGCTATAATCAAAAATTTTAGAAATTTGTGGTGTTATTTTCTAAAAAAAACCATTAATTTATAAGACGTACTTCCTCCGTTCTCTTTTAAATGCAACACTTCTCATAAACGAAAATGTCATTAAAATGCAACACACTATATTTGGTAAGTTTTTTTAGGGAACTTACATTTTCATCCTTACTAAAACAACTTAAAATTACATTAATGATTTCCAATAACCTATTTACATTAATTAGTAATATTAATCACTTCCTTTTTTCACTGGCATCCCACCTAAAAAATCTAATCCCACCATCTAAATTACTCTCTCTTTCTCTTCTTACACATTCTCACACTCTCTCTCTCTTCAATTCTGGAATTTCCCCAAAATTCACCAAGAACACCCCAAGACCCTAATTTCCCTCTCTCTCCTTATTGATCCTCACTTATCTTTGATGAATTTGTCTAAATCTGAAGTCGTATCAACTACTTGCACAATAATCTCCTTAATTGATTTTTTCCCCTTATTTGAGCCCTCAAATTCCAGATCTGTGGTTTATACGTTCGTATTTTTGAGAGAGCGTGGTGGGGTGTTATACTGATGGTAGTTTTGGGAAGTTTCAGTGGGGCTAGTGGTGGTTTCGAAAATTTTGGTGGGAGTGGTGGTTTCCAGTAGTTTCATTAAGAGTGGTGGTGGTTTTGTAAGATTTCGGTGGGAGTGGTAGTGGTTTCTTGAAGTTTTGGTAGGATTTGTAGTGGTTTCGGAAAGTTTTGTGGGGGTGGTGGTGGTTTCAGTGTTTTTTGTGGGAGTAGCTATGGTTTCCAGAAGTTTTGGTGGGAGTGGTGGTGTTTTCTGTGGAAGTGGTGGTGGTTTTGGTGGGAATAATGGTGGTTTCTAGAAGTTTGGGTGGAAGTGGTGGTGTTTTCAGTGAGAGCGGTGGTTGTTGTGGTATGAGTGGAGGGGATTATGGTGGTTCCCTGTGAGGTGATTGGTTGTTTTGGGGGTGGTGGTGGTTGAGTTTGGGTTGTTTTCAGTCCATGTGGGTACATCCCAAATTATCAGTTAATCTCTACTCTAAATAAAATGGTTAAGCCATGTGGGGACCAAACTTTTACCCTCTCTCTCCACTTTCTTAATTTCTGGGAAAAATTGTCAAGAACTATCTACCTAATACGTCATTTTTTATCAACAACTACTCGCTTAAAATTTTTATCAAAAAAACTACGCATTACGTTTAAAAAGTTTGAGTAACACTACCCATTTTGGTTTTCCGGCAACAAAATCCGGCAAGTTTGGCCGAATTTTTTTTTTCTTCCAAAACTTAAGCCTAAACCTCATATATAACAACCAAATTTATTTACTTTACAACGACTCACCCTAAAAACATAAAATTTTCAATATTTCCCCAATTAAAGAGGGCGAAAGTAATTGTGATTTTAATTAAGAAATATGTAATGATTCTAAATTGATGTTAAATGAACTTGTTTTATCTTCATAATTGAGTGATTCATCATTTCGTGTTTAAATTTTGAAAGAAAAAACAAACGTGAGCCCCACTCACCGGAAAACCAAAATGGGTAGCGCTAGTCAAACTTTTTAAATTTAGTGGGTAGTTTTTTTGAAAAAAAATTTAAGCGAGTAGTTGTTGACAAAATGACCTATTGGGCGGGTAGTTCCTCACAATTTTTCCTAATTTCTGTGCAAAAGTGTGTTGCATTTAAAAGAGAACGGAGAAAGTATTAATGTACGAAATACTACACCCAAGTCATTAGTATTTGTATTGAAGAATGTTATAATTGTCGATAAGTATAGTACCGACGACACATAGTTATGTTTTATGGGATCTTGTTATTCACACTTACAACATTGATCACAAACTCTACTTCGATGAGATTTTGTGGTTTATAGTTATTTTTGTGGAATCTTATAAGGATCGTATCAAGTATCAACACACAAATTTTAATACTATCATCTTTTATAATTTTTATTTATTAATGATTAGGGCAGCTAACACGTGCGGTGCGTCATATCTAGCCATATTCGGAAGTTCTTTTGGTTTGGCCTTAAATCACAAATATAATTGTTGATATGTTAACAATTATGTTTAGAGGTAAAAATGTCCTAAGACAACTAACACGAATTAGAGAAAATAAGTAAATAAACACTTTTTAGGGCATAATTGTCAAATACTATTCATCAAAAAAGCGTGTACTCCCTCCGTTTTAAATACTTGCTCCACTTTTTTGGCCATTTTAAAATGCTTGCTCTATTTCTTTATTTGGGAAGTTTTTACAATATCTAATTCTTTTCTCTCAACTATTAGACCAAACATAAATCTTACTTTAATAATTTCATATTCTATCTCCTTTAATTCTCTCAACTACTTTTGTCTTTTACAATTTTTTATTCTTCCACCTACCCAACTACCTCCATATTTTAACTCACTCCGTTTTTTTAAAAAAAAAATGCATCACTTTGATTTTTGCACTATTCATATACCATGGTTGACTTGATTTTTTCACCTCTATAAAATAAATAAATGTTATTATACTTCCTCCGTTTTTTTAATATTGCACCACTTGCCTTTTAAGGAAGTTTTACATATATTGCACCATATCCATTTTAGGAAAAGAAATTTTTGTGTTCACACTATAAATACCTTATATACCCTTGCTTTTCTTTTTTGTGTATACAATCACATGGGCAACTTGGTATTTCTTCCTTTCTCTCTCATCCTTTTTTCCACTATCAAAAAATTTGTATCAAACCCTTATGGTGCAATAATAAAAGAACCGAGGAAGTATAATATATCATTTGATTCGTCATAATGTCTAGTTTCGTAATATATTTTGTTATAATTTTACTAATTAACAATTAAAGATATTAATAGTCAAAGTTGCGTCTCGGCAAATGTGCCGGGTAAACTGATGGAAATAAAAGAAAACAGAGGGAGTAATACTTTTTCCAAAATCTTTTAAAACTCCGCGCATAGAGAAATGGAGCAAGTATTTAAAAACAAAGGGAGTACGTATTAATGAGGTTATACATATAAATGCACATTTTGAAGGGTATAATTGACATCACACTATTCATAAGAGTAATCTTATACTTTTAAAAGGTAGGGATTAAATATATTAATCATTGTAATTGTATAAGAAGCTAATAGCATACTGGGTAAACAATTGGTTTTGGGTTAGGTTTATCGGTTTCGGGTTATAACGGCTGGAAATGATTAGCGGGTCAATTTTGAAAATTATCGAAATGATTTGGTTGTTTTTTTTTTAAAAAAAAAAAATTGCGGATCCTATGCGCGTTTGGTCCTTATCAGATTGCGTTGTAATCGGTTTAGGTTAAAAACAATTTATGCTGAGCTTGGTCAATTTAAAACGAGTTTTGCCAGTTTAAAGCGGGTTTTGGTTCAAAATAAATTAGGTTTTAATCGGGTCAAGTTGTAATCGGTTTGGGTTATAATCAGTTTGGGTTGAGTTGGGTAAGTTTGAAATTGTATTTGGTTCAAAACAGATTGGTGAAATCAGGTCGGGTCATTTTTGGTTCATGTTACAATCGGGTTGAGTTGAACTGGGTCGGTTTGAAAACGGGTTTCGATTCAAAACAGACTGGATAAAATTGAGTCGGGTCATTATCGATTTAGGTCATAAGCAGTTTGTGTTGAATAGGGTCATTTTTGAAAACGGGGTTGCCTAGTTTGAAGCAGTTTTTGGTTCAAATCATATCAGGTTAAATCGGGTTTGATCAATCATAATATCATATCATTATCAAGTCTAGTTAATCAAATTACGGATAGGAATGAGTCAGGTTATTATCGAGATAAGTTTTACAGAAGTTGGGTTTATGGAGTAGTGGGTTGAAATATGTTAGGTCAAAATCGAGATGGATTTTAAATAAGTAAAATTATTGAGTAGTGGGTAAACACGAGTCAAATCAAAATTAAGTCGAGTTGGGTATAGATAATCAAGACTAACAATTATTTTGTAATCAACTTGCATAGTCGTAATCAAAAGTGACCTTGAGATAATGAGATTTTAAGCTTTTTTAAACTAAATATACGTTGAATATGATGGTTTACTTAGCAAAGTCATTTTTTACACTTAATTTACATATGATTATATCAAACATGTTCATTTATCCTGCCTAGCAAGTACCATGCATTTTACGTTTTTTTGTCAAATTCAAGTTCAATTTGGACTTTTAAGAGTCAAAATAACCTCTAAACCCTATAATGGGGTATTCTTCAGTACGCAAATCGAGAAAAAATATTATAAAGTACAAAGTGGATCCCACTAACGGCGACCGTTAATGGTAGGATAACTCGAAGGTTATATCATAATCACTCAATATACCTTGAGGTTACATCGTTGAAGTTTGAAAAGGGGGGGACACAGCTTGGAAAAGTGAATGCATCATGTTACTAGATAGAAAATCTTTTTTTTTGGATGTTTAATTGTTTATAAGCTTTTAAGTTCTAATTAATACGGAGTATTATTATTGGATTTAAACTTTGAGCTACGACAAAATTGACCATCGTAACTATTTATTGCGATGGTTCTTGGTATTTTTTGTGTCGTAAAATGGTTATTTTCTTGTAGTGATGATATGTGGACATGTGGTAATTATTTATGTCTAAATCTTTGTCACACTAATATAATTATATTCACTTTAAATTATTGCTATTTTTACCATATATATTACTGTAGGGAATATTTCAAGCAACCCACACTTGAGCCCCATTGTGATCATACACTTAAGTATGGTGGCGTCCATAAGAAAGGAAGCTAGAGCAAAAGAGTCGCCAACAAGTTTTAGAAACTTGTAAACCGTTCACAGGGTGAAGGTTACACCCCTTCACGATCCATGAGATCGCTAACTCCATAGTGGTCTGGAACCATGACTGGATATTCGGGGATGAAGGTACAAATCCAACCTAAAAGAGATTGAACCTGCCCTAAAAATAGGCCTCTATTTTATTTTTCTCATATTCATGTGCACTTTCTAACTAACATACAATCAATATATTAATCCTAAACCTGTTTAATTTATGTTGGTTGAATATTAATGCACAAACAAAACTATTATTGGCGATCACTTGAATTATAATCATATTAGCCTAAACAAAATTATTAATTATCTTATTAAGTGTGATTACAAGTACAAATTCAATTCCCTTTAATCCTGCAAGAGAGGGCGTGATCAAGCAATAACAATAATAATGTATAATATCAAGCAACAATATATATTGATAAAACAAATCATCATCATCATAATATTCTCATCAAAGCATAATAATATTAGCAAGATCCTAGGCATGATACTAACAAGATTAATAACAAATCCTAGCATGTCACTAAACAATAAAGATCAAAGCTTTATCCCTAATATAATACTAACATGATATAAGAAATAGGAAGCAACCTAAACATGATACTATAAAGCAATAAAAGCATCCTAACATGATACTAGGAATCAAAATAATCTAAGAATGCTTTTTAAAGAAATAGAGCGATAAAACAACTTACTTTGTTGCCTCGTATCTCTTTCTTTCACGTCTAGGGCGAAGGAAACTTCGAGCTTGGCTAGGTGTGTCTAAAACTCGTGAATGAGGTGTTGTATTTGTAAAAGGCTAGGCTTAGAAAGAGGGAGAAAGAACAAGCTATTAGCTTAAGAGAGAAGAGAATAGAATATTGTTGATGATTATGAATTATTGATGATTAAAAACGGGGAAATATGACCCTATTTATAAGGAAAACAGCCCGGAAATGATTAGAAAAAGACCTAATCCTATTAGGAGTAAAACTGCCCTTGTCGTAGAACGACGGGGTCCAGCGCAACGCGACAGCCCTATCGCGGTGCGACAGGCTTGTCGTGGCGCGCCAGCTTTGTCGTTTTGCGCTGATTCACGCGTTTTCTAAAAATCTGTACGGAATCCTTAATCTAATTAAATTCGATTAACAACGTATCTTTAAAAATCAAATTTAATCTCTTTAAAAACACTTGTTTAATCCAAATAGAATTCTTTATTTTCATAAAAGATATAATTATCATTCCTAATCTCATTAGAACTCAAAACAACCTTCTAGATTATTCTAGAAGATTAAAATCAATCCTAATAAATTTAGGAATATTAATTAATGGGCCCTCCACTAGATCATTGGGCCATAAAACCATTTCAGGCCCAATTTAATATTTTGGCCATAATTTCCTCATTATTCATCGAAATTGGGCTTATAATATATCGTTGGAAAGCTCTTTTCAAGCCCAATCCAACTACACTATTATTGGACCCTTATCATAGACCAAACTAAATTGGACTGGACATTTTCCAATAAATAGAGTACATTTTCGAAAGTAGAAAGAAGATTTATTTTTATTAAAACAACCACATCACAAGACTTTTCACACTTTCACTTCGTTCGATAATCAAGTGACATGAAAGGTACTCATCACTGGGTTGGTTTTGGGGAAACACAATTAGGTGTCTACAATTACCTGTAAGTATAAACTCCCTCCATGCCTTATTGATAGTCCCTTATGGCATAATTTAATTCCCAAAATGATAGTCCCATTTGCTTTTTCCAACAACTATTAATATTATTTTTTTTTATCAAAATTCCCTCCAATTTACAATAATATCTGTGCAAATTTAGCTTCCATATGTAAATTTTATATTTTCACATATTTTTATTAATTTATCTCTCTACTTTTTTGCATACCTTTATAAATTTACATTTTCAATGTACTTATACTATTACTTATTTAAGTTATTTAAGTTTCTTAATTCTCGTGAAATTTCACCATAAGGGACTATCAATAAGAGACGGAGGGAGTGTTGTTGTAAGGATCCATGTTACTACTCCTAATGTCTAAAAAAAACTAACACAGTCAAACTTTGCACACATGTCAATACACTAGTTTAACCTTATTACTCCCTCCGTCCCCAAAACTTCGACCCTTTTGGTTTGATTTCGCGGTTATTAAGAAACTTAAATAATAAGTAATAAAAACATATTGGAAAGATAAATTTACATGGGTTTGTAAAAAAGTAGAGAGATAAAGTATTAAAAATATATGAAAAAACAAAATTTTATATGGGGAAGCTAATTTTGCACAAATATTGTTGTAAATTGGTGGATATTTAAATGGAGAGCGTATTATGTGCGTCTTGCCGCACGAAACACCTCGTATGTTAAAGCGTAAATACAGGAAATCAAAAAAGGCGCGGGTTTAAAGCCCGGTACAATCGGGCTTCGTCAGCCCGATTAAAAAAGGCGTGAATTTGAAGGCCCATTGTACATACTGATATCCTCAAATGATTTGTTGGTATCATCTAATCTATAATTATTACTTGATATCCTTTAAAGACAAGATTTTATCATTCAACGTATTACCATTAATCTTCAAATACAGGAATCTATCCTATATTAACTGTATGATATCCTCAAACACTAAATACTTCTTGATATCCTTGAAATAAATATTATTCAATTTGAAATAAATTAATACTAATATTAATTTGATATCCTCCGAACTTAAGTTGATATCTTGTAAAGACTAAATACTAGTTGATACCCTCCTAACTCAACTTAATATCCTTTAAATACTAGATTTTATCATGAAACTGTTAATAATACAATCTAAACACTGGATGATATCCTACAATGACGGGTTGATATCCTCTAAAGACTAAATACTAGCTGATATCCTCCTAACGAACGATCATTTCCTTAAATGGCTAGATTTTATCAACCAACCTATTACAAATATAATACAAAAATAGGATGATATCCTCCAACGACTAGATGATATCCTATGAAGTTAAAATATTAGCTGATATCCTCCAACGACTAAATGATATCCTGCAAAGAGTAAATGATATCCTCTGAACACAAAATACTAGCTGATGTCCTCCTAAATAAATATGATATACTCTAAAGACTAAGTATAAGCTGATATCCTTCTAATTGAAAGTCATTTCCTTAAATGACTTGACTTAAACTACTAATATAATACAAAGACAGGAAGATATCCTGCAACGATTAAACTTAACCTCCTATGACTGCATGATATCCTACAAATACTATACAACATTTTCTAAATACTAAATGAGTAATAAGTCAAATAAAATATATCCTTAAAAGACTAGTAAATATCATAAAAAGAATTTACATTAAATTTCATGTTAATCCACATATTCTTAAACAAATTTCCGATTTTTATGCCTTCACTTCAAAATCACATAGTTTTAAGAATTTTCAAGTCAAAACATTTATGTAAAAGGCTTTATGACTGTTAAATGTATGTTTGACTTAGGTTTTATGACTATTGTATATATAATCAACAATTATGTGAGTTGCTCTGCTTGCTTGTTCAAAAAAAAAAAAAAAAAAAAAGGAACAATACTGTGAGTAACTTGTTAAGGAGATATATTATAAGAATGGCGAATAACTGTAGAAATACCAATAAAAGGCGTGGAAGAAATCCTTTGATACAAGTATCTTCATCAAATATGATAGAGGCAAAAGCTTGGGCGGATAATATATCAGCTAGCTGTGAAGGGGATTGTTTTAATTTCATTTTTTCTGAGTCTTATCATTCAGAAGGAATTATAGTAAGGCTTGTTTGTATATTAAATTATAGTTTATTTATTTTTCTATGAATTATATTGTAAAATTTTGTTTTATTGATGCAGAATGTTCCCTTAGATTTCGCTAAAAAACATTTCAGTAGGCTTGAGAAATCAACTGATATTAAGTTGCGACTTTATGATATTGAATTCGAAGCGCAATTGAGGCTAAAAACTTTTGAGAATAAGATCATTCAATGTTTTATTAAGAATGGTGTTGATACATTGATTGATGATTATGAAGTTCAAGTTGATGAAGGTGATGTACTTGAGCTTCTACAGGGGAATTCTATTGTTTTTTATGTTTATTTACAATTAAATTGTGATGATTAAGAGAGTTGGAATTTTGATTTTTTTGTGTGTGTGTGTGTGTGTGTGTATAATGTTATTAAATTAATAAATTTGAAATATTAGTTATCTAAACATTTGTTCAATTTTTCATGAATTTATAGTTAGATATTCGTTGTTTTGATAAAAATGATATCCTCACAAAACTACTTTAATCACTAATCAGGATAATATCCTGATAAAGTTACATCTAATGAAACTCAATGATATCCTCCAAACATTGAATGATATCCTCTAAAGTTTGAATGATATCATCTAAAGTTTGAATGATATCTTATTCAAAGCACTGAAATTTTTATTTTTTTGGAAACTATAAACACTGCAAAATTTGTATTTTAGTCAAACCACTTTATTAAAAAGAACTGAAATTTTAACAATATCTAGTCTTTTCAACCATTTTGCAATGTTTACACCTACAAATCCCTTGTTTTTTCGACGCTTTATGTTCGACGCTATGCCCAAGCCGTCGGCATGAAAATTTTAAACCCGAGTTTGGTCGACGCTTTTATTTGTCGAAATAATATTTCGGCAACTAAACGCGTCTGAGAGTTTCACTTACTAAGCACGTGACCTGATGGCAGCCGCATAAACTGAAGTTCTAAACACCACTTGTCAGCCAACCCTAATTCGTCTCTTCCTCCTTAATCTCATCTCCAAAAACCGCAATAGATTCATCGAATTCGGCTTCGATTTGTAGAAATTTCCTTACTTTTCCATCGATTTTGTTAATTATATTGGGATTTTCGTTCCATTTGTATCATCTCATCAAAATTTCGTTTCTTTATCATTGAAATTTAATTGGTTTTTATTTTTTTTTTGTTAAAATTTTGGAGCAGTAGAAGATTCCTAATTGAAGATCACGAATTGAATCAGGTGATTAGTTAAATTTTGGTGTTAATACAAATTTTCGGGTACTTTAAATGTTATTAATTAAGATTTATCTTAGCATTTGGGCATAATCCATTTGGGTTTTTTTTTTTTTTTTTTTTTCTACAAACCGTGTTTTAGGCTTGCAATTCGCGTTGCTTGATGGTTTAAATCCGTGACTAATCCCAATTTGCTCAACGTCTACAGATTTCAGGTATATGTTGGTTTCTCTAAACTTCTTGGATTATCACTAACCATGAGTTTAATTCCATACTCTCTTACCTCTCCTCTAATTACTATGCTACTTTACTTCAAACTAGCTTGCAATCTAAACACTTATCAGTTAATTGGGAAATTAATTTATGCTCAAATCATCAAACAAGTTCTTTTAACAAGTGTATATCTTTTGAATAATCTCCTTAATGTGTATCTTAGATGCGAGTTAACGGCAATTGCCCACCAACTGTTTGATGAAATGCCTGTAAGAAATATGTTTTCTTGAAATAATATTGTCTCAGGGTATGCTGAATGGGGGAAAATGGGAGCAGTTAATTTTGTTATTCGACAAAATCTTAATCGTGATTCGGTCTCTTAGGCTGCTATGATTGTGGTTATTATCAAATGGGTTATTATGATTATGGATTTTTTATGAATTAAAAATTGTATGATCTATTGCAAATCATCCCATATTGCTACCTTGGGCTTGCAAGCTAATTATGTCTAAAATTTGTCAGGCTTAATTTAGACGAGCATGCTTTTCTCATATTTTCATGAGTTAAAATTGATTATTGAACAAAAGCTAACTAGTCTTTAGGCCCGTACAATGTACGGGCTTGTTATTAGTTGGTTTTTTTGGGGGTATGGATTTAATAATTATTATGAAAGTAATCCACTCTTGAGCATGAACATGTCAAACTATTTTTAACAAACCCCTTGATTTATTAGGGAAGAAAAGATGAGTGCATCATCTAATTTAGGGAAAATTTGTCCATGATTACATATGAAAACACATTTGTAGGTAATCTAATTAGATTTAAATTAATTCTAGTGTAAGCTAATAATCTAACTGAAATTGGAAAATAAAATTAACACTCTGTATTACATTAAATTGTAGATCAAATTATTATTTAATATATGTCTGAAGTGACTATGGTTACATGGGATAGATGAGAATGAGATGTCATTCTTTGTCGTGTAGCATCAGTATTTCTGTTTTCTTTTTGCTATTGACTCTCTTCTATTTCTGGGCTGCTGTCGTCTTTCCTGTGAATTAGTAATATTGATATGAGTAAGGGGCTTTTTTTAGCCAAAAAACTTTAATAATTCAAAAATATCATTTCCATGATTATGCATCACACACCAACAATTATTGAGTAGGGTACAATATTGCTAAATTGAAGATGTCTTAATAAGAGTATCACATACTTATTTCACAGAGGAGAAAGTGAAAAAAAAAAATAGCAAAAGCAATAAAATCTCAAAAGTTCAATAATATAATGATTCAGAAAAGAGAATTCATAGTATCATGGACTAACCTTTTCAATTCCTTAATCTAATCTCCCTCTTTCATCAAGGTACTCCTTTTAAAGTTCTTGACTTTCGTCTAATAATTTTTTCATATGTTTTCAATTCAATAATTAGTCCCTTTCCTTTAATTTGTGAGGTTTTTCTTTTTTCAATCTTATATTACATCAACTAATTTGTGGGTGTTAAGCCGTAATTTTGCAGCTATACACTTAGACTGAAAGGATACTTTGGTTGGTCATTGTTGGACAACTCATGATAAACTATAACCTTAATCGTATTAATTATGACTCACTATCAATCAAATTATGCCGAAACCGACATCTATTGGGAATATAAATTATGAAAGTAACATACAGAGAAGGAAAAACAAACCAAATTCAGATAAGCTAATGCAACAACACAATGTTGATTCCCTAAAAATATTGAAGCTTATACCAAATAGTAGATTAAAGTAGCCGAAGAGATTTACCTCTTGCAACAACCTTCAATTTGCATCTAGCTCTCTACAAAATCAAACAACAATTTATAAATCTTGTTAATTGCGGGTTGTCATATATAAATTCAACAAATCAACAAAATCAAAAGAATAAGAATAATTATGTTTAAAAAAAAACCACAAGATGATAGAAATTCACCAAATGTGAAGGTATTTCTGCATATAGATTTGATGATGGAGGTACTATGTTGTAGAGAGTTAATATTGCATTGAGAGATGAGTGAATAAATACCCAAAAATCATCATTACCATTATTATAATTGTGGGCAAAATTTGTAACCGAAAACATGATTTAAGAAATTTAATTTGTGGGAATTGAAGAGGGGAGATGAAGAGGAAGAGTTATGGGTACAATTTGCCGATGAACATTGATCAGCAGCTAGGGGATTATGAAGAGGAAGAGTTGTGGGTTTGCAAATACTCCATATTAGAAATCATTAATGTGTAATAAAAAAGGTAATAAAGGTAGAAGATGATTAATTGATTATGTGTCTCAAACCAAAATAAAAAATTTTAAAAATAAAAAAGGGAAATGATTCTAACTTCAACAGGTGGAAGCTTGGAAGGTCATATTATTATTGCTTGTAATATGGAATATGGAAGGTGCTTTAGTGCGACAAGATTAATATTTTTATGTATTGTTATTATTATTATTATTGGTTTTTAAAAAAATGTAGTATCAAAAAATAATAATATTAATATTATTATGTATTGTTATTATTATTGGTTTTTTAAAAAATGTAGTATTAATATTATTTATTTTTAACTTTTAATTCTTAACCCTTTTAATACTAATATGAATATATATAAATAAATGAATATATGAATTGAAAAGAGAATATTGAACATGTGGCACATTTGATTGGAATAGTGAACATGTGGCACATTGAATTAGAATAGTAAACACTTGGCACATTGGATTGGAGAAGTGAACATAGGATGAAGACATGTGTGTATCATGGTTAGAGTTTTTAAATACTAAGTATAGATTATTGCATTCTAATATTGTTTGTGATTTTTATATCTTCTTTTTGCAATCTTTTTGCCTATATATGCTAGTCATTATTGGGATAAACGGTGATGAAAGTGATATGTTTGCTGACTTGTTATGTACTTCATTTTGATGTACAATTAAGATGCATGTTTACTATGAGGAATGAAGCCTCATCATTATGGTGGAATGGTTGTTCAGATACCAAGCTTAATTCAACGCTAAACCATATGAAAAAAGTACGAGTGGATTTAACCTAGTTGCTAGGATATATGATTAGGATCCAAATCACTTCTTTGCCTTTGAATATGACCATGTGGATATTTTTATTGTTTTTCTTTCTCAATTTCAATCTATATTTATTTATTTTCACTGTATAGAATGTTATAACTCTTCTTCAAACCATATGCTTGTCGTGTAATGGTGTTTCTATCTTATACATAGTATGTAGTATGATTTTAAGTTTTTCATGTCTCACGGTTTTAGTTAGATTTTGTTAAAATTTTTGTTTCTCGGCTTACTTTAATTTTATATTCTCCCTTTCTTAGTTGTTTTTTTCAAGATTTTATAGTTGGTGAGTTGCTAGTACCGACCTTCATCCATTTTCGATTTTGGTGGGCTATTGGCTTGAGTTAGGATATTGCAATCTGAAACAATATTATTTCACTAAGGTTGTGACCTGCATATCAAAGCATAACCTAAAAGAAAAAAAGTCATACAATCAATAGTTACTCCTTGCTGGTTCATGAGATGAAATAGTTTGCCTCGATGATAACGGTAGAGCTAGATGAAATTTCTCGCAATAGATGATGGAAAAGAACTTATTGAAGCAATATAAATAGGTAACTTGCTATCAACAACCTTTTTTTTTTTTTTGAAACCTGCTATCAGCATTTAAATACTAGTTTATATTGTGTTCTTATTTGTTTTCCAACAATGCTTAATCCTCTTTATTGAGGACTTTAGACCCTACTTTTGCCCCTGAACAAATGGAACTAAAAGATTCCAAGGTCAAAGAAGTTGTTAGCCACATTCTATTGTTGGTTGGCTAGTTTGACAGGCAATTTTATTATAAAGATTTGATTGTTCTTAA
This sequence comes from Chenopodium album, assembly GCF_948465745.1. Lineage (NCBI taxonomy): Eukaryota > Viridiplantae > Streptophyta > Magnoliopsida > Caryophyllales > Amaranthaceae > Chenopodium > Chenopodium album. Next base: position 14,775,525 of record NC_137847.1, on the reverse strand, counting down.
CGCTATGCTGGGATTTGGAGGCTTTGGCTGCAACATTTCAACTTTAGGAGGAAGAGATTAGTTCCTGTAGACATGTATAGTAGTATACTGCTATGGGTATATACTCTCCAAAGAAAGTCTAAAAAGTTAATGGCTTTTTTTTCCTCTTTGGATTGTAGGTCTGAGCATTTTGTCACAATCTGAACTTTGTTTTACTCCCCTTGCTAGTAGATTAAGAAACCATAATTATGGCTTTCGACTAGACGTGTAACGAGAATAGCCAAGAAGAAAAAAGGTCTGCACATTCATCTGTTATTAATATTCATTGCAGAAATCAAAACTTAAGAATTTGACAAATGACGTCTTGTCTTCTAAGTGTATGGATGCCTTGATACTTTTGATGTGTTCTTTACTCCATATTTTTTTTAGAACGTTCTTTACTCCATAATTTGTTATGTAAGTTGTTTGTGATTTTGGTTTGCTTATATTATTTGGTGGAAAATATGTTTTAGAGGATTGTATTCTCTGTGTTTTTTGGCATATGGCTCCTAGTGTTGGTAATTTTGATCTATTATTGTATTTAGATTCGCTTGTTGATGTATTGATTGGCGCATATGCTAAAATGTGTTTGTAGGGTCAAGAAACGGTAGAAAAAGGCTGACAACTAACACTGCAATATTTCAAGGATGGAAGAAAGATATATTTAAGCTACTTAAAGATTTTATTAAGTGATTCGGAATTTGTTCCACTACAACTAGTCACGAATGAAGTATAAGTTGGAATTATTATTTGTTGTAATAGAAAAATCATTACTATGAGACATTATACATATGCTATAATATATTTATATGCAATAAAAAAAAAAAAAAATTGGCATAATTTTGTTGTACATGTTTATCTTTTTTTTTTTTTTTTTTTTTTTTTGGTAATATTAGTATACTAGAAACAATTGTTAGTGTTTCTGAAAAAAAAGAAATAATTGTCCGTGATTTTGGTATTCTAAATATTTTTTTTAAAAGAATATGGACAAGAAAACGCATCCCCAAATTTAAAAATATAGACAGGAAAAATCGTCGCCAAAATATTAGACAACAAATGCATAAAAATTTGGACATTAAAAAGCTTCACCAACTTTAAGATTCTAGACTAGAAAAAGCGTCGCCAAAGTTTAGAAAGTGCGCTAACTGCTGCAAATCGCGACGCTTCGTATAAAAATTTGGACGAAATAAAGCGTCGAGGATTCGCGACGCTTTTTGATGTCCAGCAAAATTCTCAACTCACTTATTCTCGACGCTTTGAAGCGTTGAGAGAGATTTTTGCGACGCTTTTTTGTGTCGAAGAAAAGGCTTAAAAGCGTCTAAAAAGCACGCCTTTTGTAGTATTAGTCTTTGTTTTGCACCATAATTTTTAGCTTTTTTAAGAAATAATAATTCATTCTACTTCCGAAAACTAGAAAAACCTACAATGTTTGCATCATATCATCCAAAGATTGAATAATGTCCTCCAATGACTACATAATATCCTTCAATGGCTGCACGATATCCTCTAACAACTGAATGGTATCATTTAATTACCTTCATGATATCCTTAAAACACTATATTTTATCTTCCAACCTATCCTACAAATACTAATTAATATCTTAAAAAGACTATATTTTATCTTCCAACCTATCCTACAAAGACTGGATGATATCCTCCAATGTCTTCATGATATCCTCCAAATAATGAGCAATGTCCTCCAATAACTGCAAAATATCCTTTATGACGAAATGATATCATCTAAATAACAACGAATACTAGTTCATATCCTTGAATGACTGTATTTTATCTTTCAACCTATCCTACAAAGACCGAATGATATCCTGCAATATCTAAATGATATCCTTCAAAGTTAGATAATGTAATTCTAATACAATACAATTTGTTCTAAATAGTATATGATATCAGCTAAAACGTGAATTATATCATGCAGTCATCATATCCTACAATGACTTCATGATATCTTCAAAGATAATACTTTCATGTATCCTGCAATAACTGCAACATATCCTCAAATGACTACAAGATATCCTCCAAAAACTCAAGGATATCATCTAAATAACAAACACTAGTTTGTATCCTTAAAAGACAATATTATATCTTTCAACCTACTCTACAAACACTGGATGATATCCTGCAATGACTGCATGATATCCTCTAAAGATTAGATAATGTCCTCCTTATACTATAAAATATTTTCTAAATAGTGAACGATATCATCTAAAGTTTGAATGATATCTTATTCAAACCACTTTATACAAAGAATCTGCAACTTTGACAGTGTTTATTTTTTGGAAACTATAAACACTACAAATTTTTATCCACATTTTATTCAAACCACTTTATGAAAAGGAACTGAAATTTTAACAATCTCTAGTCTTTTCAACCATTTTGCAGTGTTTAGTCTTTCTTTTGCAACATAATTTTTAGCTTTTTTAGGAAATAATAAATTTATTCTATTTCCTATACGTATTTAGTCAAATAAAACATTATATTTTCAGACGTAAAGGCTAAAAATCATGTTAATTTGCATGAAAAAGTCAAGATTCATTTTCTTAATATATAACTATTTAAAACATTTTAACTATAAAAAACATTTGTCTATATATAGCCTAACTCTATTTAAACCTTTGTCTATCAAAATTTAACCTACTTTCTTTCTTATTCATCTTCTTCTTTTCAAAAAAAAAAAAAAAATAAATAAATAACTAAAAAAAAAAGAAAAAAAACATTTTCCTCTTAGAAAGAAAAAAAACATGGAACACTGCACTGTCAAATACAGACCGTCTTGCAGAATTTCACTTGTAAGATTATATTCCATTTTATGTTTTATAATTCTGTTTATGTCTTAATTAAAAGTATAATTTTTTTTATTAATGTATATTTTCAGCCTCTCCCACTTAGATGGAAGTTATTATTACTTTCATTTAAAGATACAACAATAGTGTATCGAGGAAACAATGGACGTGTTTGGAACGTTAAGGTGTTATCTGTGGAAGAAGATACAGGGAATTTTGGAGGATTTTTCATTGATGAACAGTAGAAAGGACTTTGTGGATAGAAATAATTTAGCTGTTTTGTGAACATCTTCATGTGTATTATTAAAATAAAACTTTCTATGTTAGAGTTTTTTATGATAACGGTAATGAAAGACTTCCTACTGAAGCCGAAAATGGTGTTTATGATGTAAACTATTATTTTGTTTCAGTTCTAAAAGTTTTATAAATTATGTGTTATGTTTCAATAAATAAAATATCCTGAGTTTTGTTTGTTATAATCTGCAATATTTGATAATTTATACCCTCAATTGTACATATTATATAAGCAAATAAATATATCATTTCCTCATTTGAGAAAAAATAATCTTAAATGATATCATTTATAAGCTAAATATATAATATCAACACAAATGATATCTTCAAATACTTATATAATATCCGCAACATAAAATATCATATCCTCAATTGGAAAAAATTATCCTAAGTTAGTATGATATAAATAAAGGCTTATAATATAATATACTCCAAAACACATATGATATACTCAAATAAGTTTAGTATATTCTAAAAAAGGTATATTACAACCTAAAGCATTTACATCATGTCATGAATTGAAATATATAAATCCTCAAATAGGTATGGCAGTGTTTTGAATTTTAAAGCACTAATATATCCTAGATTATAAATATTATATCCTCAAAAGTATATCTTATATCCTCATATAATCAATATCAATTTAAACAACACGTGAAAATATTTTGATCTCACACATTTCTTTCTTTTTTTTTTTAATTTTTTTTTACAATATTTCTCACACATTTCACATGTTAATTATAACAAAAAAAATATAATAAAAAATAAATAGGTCTATAAAACAATATGATACCTTACACATTTTGCATGTTTCCTCTTTACATATTCTCTCTACTAAAGATGGAAAACAATTCTCAGTCTTCGACTTCTTCAAATGATCCAGAAGAAAATGCTATAGATAACTAGGAAAGAAAGTTAAATGATCTATTCGAAAGAAGAGATAAAGTGCAGGACGAACTGATGAAGCTCTATGAGAAAGTGGAAAAGAATAGAATCGAAGAACTGAAGAAGAGAAAAAGAGAACTAGAAAACTTGCAGGTAGCACAAAATAAGAGGAAGAAAGAAGAAGAAGAAAAACAAAAAAAGAAAGAGAAAGAGAAAGAAGAAATCCAGAAGAAAATATAAAAAGAAATTTGAAGATGAAGAAGAAGAAATCCAGTAAAATCTGAAGAAGAAAAAAGAAGAAGAAGAACGAGATCAAAAGAAATAAAAAGATGAAGATGAAAAAGATTAAGATTCTAGGGGTTTTTATTTTTTTTTTTGTTTTAAGTTCTAGATTTAAAGTTTTAATTCCGTAATCTATGAAAATACCTTGGAATATATGAAAATTTTCGGATATATGAAATGGAGCATTTATTTTGGTTGAGAAATAAGTATGTTATATTATACCCATGAGCTTCGTATAGGGCCTTCAATGGTGATTCCTCCATTGTTGACCTTTTGATTAGTTTTATAAAATTAAATAATTATATTGTCTAGATTATATCATCTATAATAAGTTGGATGATATCATCTATAAAATAGATGATATCCTCTAATAGTTAATTAATATCATCTATAAGATGGATGATATCCTCTAATAGTTAATTAATATCATCTATAAGATGGATGATATCCTCTAAAAGTTAAAAGATATAATCCATTGCATAAATGGTATCTTATATTAATTCATTATATCCTCTGTTAGTTCAATGATATCTTCTATTATATAGATTTCATGATATTATCTATAGGCTTGATGATATCCTTTATTTTTTCTATGATATTATTTCTTTACCAAGATCATATCCTCCATTACCTAAATGATATAATGTATAGGCTGGACGATATCATTTATAGGCTAGATGATATCATTTGTAGGCAGGATGAAGTCCTTTATTAGTTAATATCTCAGCAGGAGCTATCCCATACAAGTAGGGAATAGGTTAGCTGGGGTTAAGGATATTGTATCATAATGTGAACAAAACATATCCTAATATGCTTAAATCGTATCCTATTATGAACAAACCATATCATTATATTTCTAAATATATTGTATCCTCAAAACAGGAAAACATATCCTCAACATTATTTTATAATACTTTAAATTGATAAAAGGAAAAACATTAAACAAACATATAATATCATGAAATACATCTAACATATCCTCAAAAGAACGTACTATATATTAAATGCAATTACCAGAATCGAGGGTAATTACATGTTATCCTCATGAAATTAGAAGATATCCTACTGAAAATCAATGATATCCTCCAAACATTGGATGATATATACAAAAATTTGGATGATATCCTCCAAACATTGGATAATATATACCAAAATCCTCTAAAGATTGGATGATATCCTCTAAAGATTGGATGATATCCTCTAAAGATTAGATGGTATCGTTTAAAAACTCTCTTAAGGCTTAATGGTATTCTTTAATATAATTATTATATCCTTAGAGTATATAGATTATTATTATTATAATTTCAATAATATCCTCCAAAAATTGGATGATATCTTCTAAAGACTGTATGATATCCTCTAACAACTGGGTGATAAGCTTCAAATACTTACTGATTTCCTCCAAAAATAGAAGATATCCTACTGAAACTCAATGATATCCTTCAAACATTGGATGATATATACCAATATCCTCTTAAGATTGGATGATATCCTCTAAAGATTAGATGGTATCGTCTAAAACCTCTCCTAAGGCTTAATGGTATCCTTTAATATAATTATTATATCCTTAGAGTATATAGATTATTATTATAATTTCAAAGATATCCTCCAAAAATTGGATGATATCTTCCAAAGACTGTATGATATCCTCTTACAACTAGGTGATAACCTTCAAAACCTTAAACTCTAAATATCCTTAAAAGACTATATTTTATCTTGCAACCTATCCTACAAAGATTGGACGATATTCTCTAATGTCTTTATAATATCCTCTTATGACTAAATGATATAATCTAAATAACAACAAATATTGGTTCATATCCTTAAATGACAGAACATAGGACATCATCAAAAGAATAAAGACATCATTAAGAGAATAGAGGACATCATTTATGAGATAAAGGACATCATCAAGAGAATACAATTAATCATGTTCTGATAAAACTAATGATATCCTAAAATGAATATACCATATTATTTAACAAGTATATGATATCCTCGAAATATTATATCACATTCTCAATGAAAAATATAAATACTCGAAACTCACATAAAAACATTAAACATACATATAATAAATTGAATCAAATTAAATACACTTACCAGAATCGAGGTTAATTACAAACGAAAAGACGGATTTGAATGTCATGTCTTTCCCTCTTCCAAATCATTGCACCATTTCACGTTGTAAACCTTATATATTAAAGCATAGTGAAGAACAAGAAATATTTAGAAAAGAAAATTGCTTCATTTGGAATTTAAATTCGTTTTATAAGATTATAATTACTGCTACTACAAAAGGTATATTTTTTTAATTGTTTTATGAGCATACACTTGTTAGTTTATTTTAATTCGTTTTGTAATGATTTATGTGTTTTTTCGATGTTTATATATAATTTTATATTATGAACTAAATTTGTACTTTTGGTGGTGATTTTTGTTTGAATAGATGGCTAATCAAAATGCATGCCCAGTTGATTCTTTAGAAGATGCACATCCAACACTATCAATAGAAGAGATATTGTGCATGCACATATTCTCTAGGTGCACCTACAAAGCCCAGGGAATGATTAATTGTACATGTAAATATTGGAATGAACTATGGTTCTATAAATTTTGGATTCTAGAAGCAGTAAAAAAAAAATCATAATTCAAATAGATAGGGGGTTGCCTATGACATTATGAGGCACAATGGTTATGGTTTTTACAATGGCATGGTGCAGGACTTGGTGAATTCCTTGATGGACTACGGTTAATTTTTCCGGAAGAGGAAGCCATGAACAGCAAGAAGAGAAAAACGGAAGAGGCAAGCCAACCAGGCAGAGAGCCAAAAAGGATGAAACTAGAGTACGATGAAATCAGCTGCATATTTTAGATGTTTTGTACCTTATTATGTGATCAAATTTCTTATGATTATAATGGTTTTGTTTATTATAGTTAAAAAATATATCATTACACTGATATGTGTTTAATTGAAATTTTAGTTGATGTTGTATGATATGTTAATAAAATTAAACCTATTGAAACTCAATTATATCCTTCAAATATTGTATGATATCTTCAAAAAATTGGAAAATATCCTCTTAAGATTAGGTGCTATCTTTCTAAAAACTGGATAATATTAATATCCTTAAAAGATTGTATTTTATCTTGTAACCTATCCTAAAAAGATTGGATGATATCCTCTAATGTGTTCATAATATCCTCTTATGGCTAAATGATATAATCCAAATAACAACAAATACTAGTTCATATGCTTAAATGACTATATATTTTATCTTTCAATCTATCCTACAAAGACCGGATGATATCCTACAATATCTAAATGATAACCTTCAAAGTTTTGATAATGTAATCCTAATACAATACAATTTGTTCTATATAGTATATGATATCAGTTAAAGCATGAATTATATCATGCAGTCATCATTCCTACAATAACTGCATTATATCTTCAAAGACACTACTTTCATGTATCCTCCAATGATTGTATGAAATCCTCCAATGACTGCAAGATATCCTTCAACAACTCAATGATATCATCTTAACAACAACAACTAGTTTATATCCTTAAAAGACTATATTATATGTTTCAACCTACTCTACAAACCTTGGATGATATCCTATTTCTGCATAATATCCTCCAAAGATTATATAATGTCCTTATACTATAACAAAGGATATAATTCATTCATAAGAGGATATAAATTATTCATAAGAGGATATGTTTTCTCGTAATAGAGGATATAATTCGTATCTTGGTTGGCATCAGATTTTCATTATAAAGGATATCTTTTATACTTTAGAGAATATAATTTTCACAATATAGGATAACACTTATAAATTAGAGGATATATGTAATATAACAATAAAGAATATAATTTTTATATTTAACAGCATAAGTTTTATTACAAATACAATAAATAACTATATGAACTAAGGTTATAACTATGTGAACGGAGGATATAATTACAGAGGATATGTTTTTCATCTTTTGTTCAAAGTACAGACTATTAAAAACATCTTAAATAAAATATAATTATATTTAAAAATATCTTCAATAAAATATTAATATTATTCAAAGAATCTTATCCTAAACCAAACGACACATTTTTTTAAAAAGAATAAAAAAATTAAATAAATAAAAAAACCTAAACCTAAACCTAAAATTTGACGCCCCGTTATATGTAGTACACTTTTCTTTCATCTATCCAAATCTACCATTTCCTTCAATTTTCTTTCATTTTTCATTTATTCAAAATTCCCTTAATCTATTTTTTTCCAAAAAAAGTACACACATGGAAAACAAAAATTCATCACGAAATAAAAAGAAGTACGGTTCAATTGATAATGAAGAAATTGAAATAAAATCTTTGGAAATTCAGTTAGGTTTTCTCAAGGGTAAATTACAGGGAGCAATTGATCGATGCAATGCTGAGGAAAAGCTATGTATTGATTTAACAAAAGAAGTGAACAAGATTGAAAATCTTGTAAAAGAGAAAAAGAAGAAAACGTGGAAAGATGATATTGAAGCTGCTGTAAAGGCTTCTGAAGAAATTTGGGAGGAGATGTAGAAGAAATTTGTGTGGCCCTCAAAGTAGTCACAAAATTGTATCTCTTCTTTTAATTTGATTTTGAGAGCTTACTAGAGAAGGGTGACTGCATTTCTTTAATTTTTTCAACCTAAAACACAACATCTTTTAACTTTGAGCCTGCAGGACAAACCCTACGATCAACACTCTATTGCTTCCTAAACTTTCTAAATAATCCCAAATTTTAAAGTTTCGAATGGGACACATGAAAATTGGGGTGTTTTAGAAAATTTGGGAAATGATAGAGTGTTGTTCGTAGAGATTGTTTACAGGCTCAAAGTTAAAAGATGGTTTGTTTTGGGTAGAAAAATTATGAAAAATGCAGTTACATTGTTGTAGTCAGTTCTTGAAATTTGATGAGAATAAGAATATGATTAAAATTAATGTTTTCTTTTTTTATGTATTTTCATATTCTGAAAGATATGATTTAATGTATTTTCATATTCTGAAAGTTGTAATAAATATTTACAAGCTAATAAATTTTTTTTATGTATTAATGTTTGATTTCTGGCTCAATATAAAACAAATCCATAAACACATATATCATATCCTCAATCGTTTTAAACAAATCCAAAATATGCATATTTGATAGAAGATATTTACATTTTGTTATAGAAAATGGATTATTTGATGTAAGATATTTAAAATTTGTTACAGGATATGGATTATTTGATGGAGGATATGTAAAATATGTTAGAACGTTTGTATTCTTTTATACAGGATATGTACAATTTATTAGATGATATGTATTCTCACTAGTGGAAAAAACGTTATTAGCAATTGGCGAAAAGTGGCTTTTAGCAACTGGCACGTGGGGCTGCTATTACGGGGGCTACTAATAACAATATTATTTGCAACTGGCGCTTGTTCGTTGCTAATAGTCATTATTCACAACATGAGTGGTGCTAGGCCAGCTGCTAATAGTATTTATTTGCAACTAGCGTAGTACTCGACCAGCTGCTAATAGTCTTAATTTTTTTAAAATAAAAAAAAAGACTATTAGCAGCTGGCTAAGGACTACGCCAGTTGCAAATAGTCATTTCATTAAATAAAAAAAATTTGCAATAATTCCAAAATGATACACAAACTATATTAAATACTATTTTAACAAATTTATGTTAATTATGAAGTATACATTAATTACAAATTAAAAATACAAATTACAAGGCTGCTAATAGGCTTCTAAAGAACCTAGATACTCCACCAAAAAAAATGTATGTTCGCCCAATCAACGAAACGAGAAAGAGAATCAGCACCTATAACTAACACATTCTGTAATCCACCACCTGCAATTTATAAAGCAAACAATTAAAATCCAAGATGGCTACGTTTTAGAGGTCCTAGAAAGAGCACACATTAAGAAAACAATAACACATTCAACATATTCAATTATATCAGAAACATAGTACCTGCATCAGAATCACAGCCATAACTTCCCCAGAAGATGCTATATGATTAAACTGTTTTGGGAGCACAGTTGCCAAGAAGACCATAATTGTCGTTATTGCAGGATGCAACGACTAATGGAGAGATCTCCAAAGCTTCTGCAATGGCAACACAGTTGACAGTTGCATCCATTACAAACATGGTCTTTTTTTTAGAGAAAAGGGAGCATTAATCATTAAATATGCAAATCAACCCCAAATACAACATGATGTTCAAATTCAACAAGCCAACAAAAACAAAAGCCACATCCTGGCTCAAATACTTCCTATGTCAAACAGACACAATAAATTTACGCAAGCAGCAAAGCTGAAAATCGGACAGGCATACAAACTAATTCAAGGAATAAATCATAGGCAGATAGCCAGAATCCCTATCTCTCTCTGCTAGTACAACTCCTACTGAAATTCAGTTTATAATAAGATTAAGGGTCTTGCTGACCTAGCATAGTTTAGTTAGACATACATAATAGCAAGTCCAACCCAAAAGACAAGCCATGACATCGACAGATGGACTTATGAAGGTCACTATTAGTTATCGAATATACTACAAGAGCCACTAACACAACCCTTTCCAAAGTCATATAATGTACAAGTGAATATACACACTCACCTGAAAGGACATGTCGATTGTGAATCCTTTTTTTTTTTTTTTTTTTCTTTCAGACAGTCAATTGTGAATCCTAGTTCGAGTAGATATCCATTTATCATTAGAGATCTGCAGCTTGGGTATAACAACCCAACAACCTACTAGCTTACAAACCCTATTTATTAGCCTGCATAAAGAACCATTGAAACAGAAAATAATCCGTGTCATATCGTCACTAAGCAAGAATAAAATAAAATATAAGAATAAAATTAAAAATCTCTGCAAATCTTATTACAACTAGTCTATAACAGTGTGAGAAAGATAAGAAGGGAATGAAAAGGAAGAGAAAAGTGAGAGAGAAGGGGAAATAATTTGGGGCAGATGGCAGGGGAGGGATGCATATTCCTTCCTTTCATATAAACCAAATATAAATTAACATACATATTTGGTAACGATCGAGTATCTATAACCTATAAGTGTGTAAAGTGAGAAGTAAACCAAATCATTTTTTTAATTAAGTAGCTTAAATAAATTGAAATGAGCAGAATGATTATTTTTGTGGGCTGATGATTTTTGTGGGTGAACTGAGCAAGGGTTTTGTTTTACGAAGTGATCAACAGTCAAGGTTATATGACTTGTATTCTTTTAAGTTGTAACTAAATCGGTAAAATGACTCAATAGATTATCGATTATAACTTGATAATTACTGACTAATGACTTAATGACCCGTAATCTGTATAGCCTAAGGCCCTAAACATATACAACATTTGACCAAAAATAACCAAATTGAACAAATCCGTTAGTTTTCATCATATACCCAAATAATGAACATATTTCAGCACTAATCATTTCAACCTACTGCTTACAATGAACATATTTCGGCACTAGTCATTTCAACCTACTACTTGATTAACCGAATATATTTTGGCCTAACTTGATTATGATCCGACCCACTGCAAAAAGTTAAGGTGTACCAATGACAAGATGCAAAAGCATAAAGTTAAGTTATCATTATCACACTTTCTAGAGAAATTCAAATTACTTGTACATTTTAGAGTAGTTCGTACTCATATTAAATTACTACCATTATACTCGTAGTAATTTACTACCAGTATACTTTACGAGTCAAAAGAACATGGCAGAACAAGCTTAGTTGAGATTTTGAGAACAAGTTAGGACATAAATGGCATAATAAAGATAATAATAGATAAATGAACTAAGATTAAAAGTGATAAACCATACATTATTCATGTCGGAGAAGATTGAACAAGGACATGAGTGGCATAATTAAGTTCATAACAGATTGAGAAAAGGAATTACATCAAACTAGATGTCAGATTATAACAATGGCTTCTCTAATTCTTCATGATTCGAAGCATGTTCTGCTGGAAAATTAGACTAAACTATCCACCTTTTTCTGACGGATCAAACAGGATTAAAGCATAATACCATATCTTACAAAAATATTAGCAGAACTGTTAGTCAAGATAGCTACTGATTTACTGAATGTAAGATTGGTTAATATCAACAGAGTTAGGTCTAAAAACGAAGCGACCAACATCCGCATCAACGAGGCCCCAATTTACCCCAAAAATTAGAAGATTCATACTCAATTAGTCTTATTTTCGCAAATTTAACAAAGCACAACACCAATCAATTAACAAGTAAGATTCATAGTTTCACACAACACCAATAAACCTAAAAACTAGTTGCACACTAAAGAAAGAAATTTCGAAAAGAGGCGTACCAGACGATTGGTTTATGAATACCGAAAGTCGTTATTAAAAAGGAAATCGCAAACCCTAGACGATGAACAGCAACAACAACAACATCGAGGAACCACAAATCTCATTGCAATTTCGACTATCAACAAAACAAATCAACTTGATTCACAAGCATTAAAACCCCAAAACCAGAATCAATTCTAATTCAAGGTTTAGCTCCGCGCAACTCAACGTAATCAATTTCAGAGGAGTAGATCATAAAATTGGTGGGATTTGAGGCCACAAAATCGGAGCCCTAAGAGAAGATGAAGAAGAATGAAGGAGGAGAGAGAACCTGAGGAAAACTGGAAAAGTTGGGCGAAAAAAACAAGAACGAAGTTCTACTTTGAAAAAAAAATTAAAACATTAATAAAAATATATGGATAAAGGTTTAAGTAGCAGATAGGTTAATGTCAGCTACAACTATATTGGTCAATTTTTATTTGACCTAACATTTGTAGCGGGCAATAAAAAGGCCAGTTTCAAATATAAATTTTAATTTTTAATTAATTATTTCTAGCAATGTACATTTTAGGCCAGCTGCTAATAACATTATATTTGCAACTGGCATTAAATTGGCCCGTTGCTAGTATTAATTTCTTTTTTTACAACATCACTTATATTGGTAGCGCTCTTATCTATGTTAGTTGCTAATGCCATATTATTTGTAACTAACTTTATATTAGCCAGTTGCAATTAGTATATTAGTAACTAGCGTACTTAGCGCCAGTTGCTAATAGGGTGCTGCTAATAGCACTTTTTCCACTAGTGCCTTTGAAAGAGGATATGTACAATTTATTGAAGGACATAATCAAGTGAATAGAGGACATCATTTATGCGATAAAGGACATCATCAAGAGAATACAAAACTAAAATAATATATTACCGAATTCAATTCTGATAGAGTTTCATCGCAGTCACCATTATATAACTCCATAACTTTGATTAAGTATAGACCACAATCTTCTACTTCTTTGGTTGACCTCCATTTAAAATTAAGATATTTATTGTCACCCCATGTAGTAAGATTAAACAAAACTGGATGTTTCAAAATTTTCCCACCAGCTGTATGTACAACATCAATCTACAAGAATAATTAAATATTAAAGTTAATAATGGAAGATAAAACATATTATCTACATGAAACAAAAAATAAAAAATTAACTTACCAACATATCATCTCTATTCTTATATTTTATAAGTTTATCCCTTCGGTTGTCAATGATCTCAACTGTAGGTCTTCTTTTCTCATTTCCAATAGTATTGACAACAATATTTACATAATGATTGTGCTTATGAACAGGAAAAAATATCTGAAAAAACATTACAGGATATCGTTAACACAAATGAGGAAATCATATATCAACACAGGATATCATGAAACAATGAAGGAAATAATCTATCCAATGTAGGATATCATGAAAGCAATATAGAATTTCATTAATGTAAGATGAAATCATCAATGGCATTCAGGATATCATAAAATAAATAGAGGAAATTATAAATGAGAAAACAAGATATCAAAAAAGAAATAGAGGAAATCAAGAATAAAATACACGATATCATAAATCAATAGAGGATATCATCTATACATATTTATAATATCATGAAAGTAATAAAGAAAATAATCTATCCATGCAGGATATTATGAAAGCAATAAAGGAAATAATCTAAGCAATACATGATATCATTAGAACAAAAATGGAAATAATAAAAGAAATACAGGAAATCATGAATAAGAATACATAATATCATATAAGCAATAGAGGATATCATATATCTATATGCAGGATATCATGAAAGAAACAAAAGAAAACATCTATCCAATGCAAGATATCATTGAATTACTAAAACATATCAAAAATTCAGTAAAGAGGATATAATTAAAACAATGAAGGAAATAAATAAAACAATCGAAAAATACCAAATCCAATTTGTTGAACTTAACTCCTGGAAATCTATCACACCACCTCTGTATCTCTTCCACAACCTCTTCATCAGAAATATCTATTGGTTGAAATGAAGATTTTAGTTCATCCAAATTCTCCTTTGCATCCAAATAAGCAGCATAATCAGGACCATTACACATAGCCTCCATTACATCCTCTGCTTCTTTCACCTGCTCACATCTCTTATTAAAGCGCTTAATCTTTTTGTGTTGCCTATCAACTTCATGCTGTTAAACAAAAATTCAAATAATGAGAAAATGTAAAATGCATTATTAAACATGAATTTAAAAACAATATAGTAAATTTACTCACAAAAACACTGAGTGTAAACCAGAATTTCTGGACATGCTTTTGTCCATCTGGAAATTTACCACCATACGGACTCTCAAGTTCCATTTCTTTCAAGTTAAACAGATAAGCATAACAGTTAACAATATTATCAGCCACCTAAGTACCAAGAGCTAAAGATAATATATCATGCTTGGTAATGGTAATTTCAATGTAAAAGCCAGCAGACTCTATAATTGTATCTGAATCAAGTTCAAAGAATCTATCTCCCTTCTTTTATCTCCCTTCTGTAGTTTCAACTATCTCCAAAGGATCTTCTCCTACAGTAGGATTAAAAAACAAAAAATCAAGCAGCTGCTTCTCTTCTGAAGTAAATGATTTATAATCCTGCTTTCTTTCCTGCAATTTCCTTGCCACAAAGAAATCACTATTTTCTTCGGGTATTTCAACTGGTAAAGAAGGAACGTTAGCATTCTTCTTTTCAATCCTTCTTTGTTTTAATTCCTTGAACTTTGCCTTTCTCATTTCAGAATTAGCAGCAATTTTCTTTGCAACTTCTTCACACTCAGCTTCATTCAGAGGAGTTTCAACATCAACAATAACAGGATGTTGAACAGGCATTGAAACAGGAGTCTCAACACTAACATGAGAAGAAGAACTTGGTGTACAAACAGAAATAGGTAGCGTAGAAGCATGAACAGATTAAGATATTTTAGAAGCAAAAACACCAATAGAACTTATTGCTGTATGAGCAGAAAGAGGTACTGCAGAAACATTAACTTCAGAACTAGCAGGAATAGAAGCCTTTGGAGGAAGAACAGAACCAAAAGAAACAGGTAGAACAGAACCTTGTGCTGAACTTATTGCTGTATGAACAGAAAGAGGTACTGCAGAAACATTAACTTCAGCATTAGCAGAAACAGAAGCCTTTGGAGCAAGAACAGAACCAGCAGAAACAGGTAGAACAGAACCTTGTGCTGAAGTAGAAGATAATCTTCTTTGCTTTTGCATTAACACTTGCAATATCTGACTAGTGCGCCTTAACTCCCTTTCCTGTAAAAGATATAATCAAGTAAAATAGAACCAAATAGATGAAATCAAATAATAAATAAAAGATTAAATCCAGTAAATAGAGGATATCATACATAAAAAGAATATAAAATATCAAGAAAAAATGTAATCAATAAATATAATAATATCTTAAATAAATTAAAAATATATTATTATTTCGAAATAAATATCAGTAACATAAACCATTCAAAAACACTAGTATATTTTACAATACTGTTTAACATAAACACATTACAAAATGTTTTGTGTTGAAGATACCTCATTAGGATTTTGCTGCCTAGAGGAAGAAATAGGATTGGAAGTAGTAGAAGGAATAGACATAATAGCAGGACCAATAGTGGTAACAGGAATAGAAGTAGCAGCAACAACAGAAGTATCAGGAGGAACAGAGGTGGCAATAGCAAAAGAGGTTGCAAGAAGTGGATTTGTTCGAGGAGGAGAAGGTGTTTCTTGACTGTCTAAAAGGTTAAAATTAGGAGATGCAAAACCAACAACTATCTGTGTAATTAAAGAATCAACACTAACTTTTAGAGTAACATTCTCATTTGACTCCAAATTTACAGCTGGACTTAATTCCAAACTTGCAGAGGTAGCTTCATCAATTCTCTTTTCCAAACCCTGAGAAGTATTCTCTGAAGAAACTATTTGTTTTATTAAAGAATCAGCACCAACTTCTGAATAACATTCTCATTTGACTTCAGATTTACAGCTGGACTTAATTCCAAATTTCCAGGAACAGAATCATCAATTTTCTTTTCCAAACCCTGAGAAGTATTCTCTGGAGAAGCTAATGCGCTTGAAATCTCTCTACAAATTATCTTTAAGGGTACCAGAGTCTAGTAAATAAAAATTATTTTTAGGATTTTTTGACTTTTACCACAAAAAAAAAATCAAAAAATTATTTTTTACCACCAAAACTTCTAAAAATTTAATTTTACCACCAAATAAAAAATTAAAAATTGTTTTTTTACCACCTGTCGTCAAAAACCTAACGAAATTTTTTAATTCTTTGATTTTCGTGTCAAACACATGCTCTTTAAGGGTTTTGGGGGGGAATTTTGGCCTTATAGGTCCAATTTGAGGTCAGAATTGACAAAAAATGACAAAAAATGCCTCGTTTTACGTGTTTTAAAATACCTAGATTTGCATGAACACGCAAAACGAGGCTTTACCGATCATTTTTTGTCAATTCTGACCTCGAATTGGACCCAAAGAACCAAAATGCCCCCTAAACCTATGAAGACCATGTTTTACGCACGAAATTCGAAGAAATTTTTTTTTAACCGTTAGATTTAACGTTTTTCTTGATGTTAGGTGGTAAAAACCAATTTTTAGATTTTTTTTTTGGTGGTAAAATAAAAATTTTAGAAGTTTTGGTGGTAAAAAACAATTTTTTGCTTTTTTTTTTTTGTGGTAAAAATCAAAATTTCCTTTATTTTTATCCAAATCAATTGAAGTCTTGTTCTTTTCAACTATCACAGGATATCCCTTGTTCTTCTTAGCAATCTCTTTTTGTTTCACAAAATTCTCTTCTACAACATCAAGCATCTGAAAAATTCTTCATTCATATCAAAATCTGACTCTGGCTGAGAAGCTTCTTCTGATAATTTTTCACCATCTTTTCTAAGATCTTTAATCAACTCAAGATTAACAGCATAACCAATTTGAATATTGAGCTGTATAATCAACAATTTCTTATCAACATCCTGAAAAAGAAAACAATACATAATCTTAGAATAGAATTCATGAAAAAAGGATATCATTTAAATAATAAAGGATATCAATATAAGTATACAGGACAAAATACATAAAATAGAGGATATTTATGTACATAGAGGATATTAAAATATCAATACAGGATATTAAACAACAAATAAAAAAATTAGTATAACATTTAAGCAAAAGAAACAAGAGCTGTAGGATACAATTCATAGAATTGATGATATCATTCTAAATACATACAATATCAGAATAAGTATACAGTATATAATGCATATAAGAGAGGATATAATAAACAACATAGAGGAAATCATGAAATCATAATAGGATATGATAATAAGAATAATATAAATAGAATTTATGGAATTAAGCATATCATTAAAGTAATAAAGGATATCAAAAAGTATAAAGGACAAAATGAATAAAATAGAGGATAACTATAAGCACAAAGAGGATATCAAAATATCAATACAAGATATTAAACAACAAATAAAGAAATTATTTTAACATTTAAGGAAATAAAACAAGAGGTGTAAGATACAATTCATAAAATTGAGGATATCATTTTAAATACATAGGATATCAAAGAAAGTATATAGGATATAATGCATATAACAGAGGATATAATAAACAACATAGAGGATATCATTCAATCTTAACAGGATATGATAATAAGAATAATATAAATGCTAAAGAAGGCAGAGGATATCATTAACAACATCAAGGATAAAGTATATATGATACAGGATATATAATATTATAAAAATATAAGACATAAATAGATTAAAAACTTACTGAAATATCCATAGATTGAATTTCTTTGTCAGAAGGAAAACCTTTAGGAATCTTATATTTCACATATAAATCAGAATCATCATCACTAAACGCTTCAACTTCAGCTTTATATTCAAGACTTAGAGGAACATCCTTCTGACGTTGTTCAGGTTTCTTTGAAAATTGACCAATATTAGAAGATTCAGCAATCACAATGCTAGAAACAGCAATATCTGGTATAACTATACCACTACCAAATTGAGATGGGCCTTTACTTTGAGCTTAGATTCGAGCATTTAATGAATCTGAATCCCAGTTTCTTATAAAAGGAAATTTAACTTCTGCATGTTCTCCAAAAT
Source organism: Chenopodium album (assembly GCF_948465745.1). NCBI lineage: Eukaryota > Viridiplantae > Streptophyta > Magnoliopsida > Caryophyllales > Amaranthaceae > Chenopodium > Chenopodium album. Next base: position 14,756,702 of record NC_137847.1, on the reverse strand, counting down.
GCACTTTTTGCACAAAACCAATCAATAAGCTGGCAAACACCCACCAATCTTCTTTAAATGAACACTACCAATTGAGGCCTGTTTTTTCTTTTGAACCAAAAACTTTTGAAAATCATCTATAGAACTACACATTTCCCTTATAAAATAACCACACCAATCAAAATCTTTGATTTTATTAACATCTCTCAAATATTTAACACGACTAATGTTAAGAGACTGGTCACCATAAGGTGCTAGAAAATTAGTCATTGCATAAACCACAAAAAGTCTCGTAAACTCATTACTGCCATCCTGTAAAGACTTAAATTTATGCTTAAAAACTTCCAAAGAAACATATCTCTTCTTCGAAACGGATTTAACTCCACCAGCCTCCTCTTCATTCAGAGACATATCTTCAGAAGACTTCTTCTCTGTCTCAGAAGATGTAGGAGCTAGAGATACAAAAAATCATTACATTAGCATACATAAAGAAGATATTAAATATATGGAAAATATCAATAAAACAATAAAGGATATCAATACAGCAATAACCATATCAATTAGAACTAAACTAAAGGATATTAATCAAAGAATTGAAGATATAATATTAAACAATAAAGGAAATTAATACCTTTCTCACCAACATTTTCTCCTTTTAAAGGAGCTGTTCTAGATACAAAATTAAATTTCTTCTTTTGGGGCTTCACAACTCTAACATTCTCCTCATCATCTAAACCAAAATAGTCTCTCCATTCCTTGATTATATCCTTATCTAGATTTTCACCTTGCTTTTTTTTTTTGACAATTCAATAACTGGAGTAGGAGTGTGAGGAATGCCAAGAACATTGTGTAAATCAGCACTGTTAAAGGAAATCTTCTAATCACCAACCAACAAAATTTTTGCAGTAGGATTATAATTCAGAACAAGTGGCTGATACAAAGATCTATTTAGATCTTTAGAAAAGTTCATATACAAAAGTCCACCAAACCCAATCTCTTAAACACCAGACTTTTGTGCATCAGATAAAAGACTTAACAATCTAATACCACAAATCAAAAGCTTGTTTTTCCAACTTCTTTCTTTTTTTAGGCTTTGGAACATCAATTTTAACTTTTTTCACAGAAGATTCTTTTGCTTGTTTTCTGAAATATAAAGTATAAGATTGTTAATAAAGGATAAAGGATATCAACAAGATATTATATTCAGCATAAAGGATATAATGTCCAACAATACAGGAAATCACCAAAGCAATATTGAATACCATAAACAAACACAAAATAAAATCATTACAAAGTGAGACAACAGTAAAAGAAAAGAAGATATTATACGCATAATACAGGATATAATGAATTACAAGGCATCAAAAAGACAATAGAGGATATCATCTAAAGAATTATAGGACATCATCAAAATAATAGAAGGCATCATCAAAAGAATATAAAACATCATCAAGAGAATAGAGCACATCATTAACATGCTCAAAGACATCATCAAGAGAATAGAGGACATCACCAAAAGAATAGAGGACATCAATTACGGAATAAAGGACATTATGTTAAGAATGCAAAACATCAATAAGACAATAAAGGAAATCATCTAAAGAACACAGGACAAGTTTAGCTAAGGGTTATGATGATCATCTAAAATAACAGAGCACATCATCAAACGAATATAACACATGATCAACAAAATAAAAGACATCATCAACAGAATAAAAGATATCAACAAGATAATAGAAAACATAAGTAAAAAAATAGAGGACATCATCAATAGAAAAGAGGACATGAATTTATGGGATAAAGGACATCATCAATAGAATGCAAAACATTAGGCAAAGTATTACAAGATATTATATACAACATAAAGGATACAATGTCCAACAATATAGGAAATCACCAACGCAATATAGGATATCATAAACAAACACAAAATAAAATTCATCACAAAGTGATACAACAGTAAAAGAAAAGAAGATATTATACACATAATACAGGGTATAATGAATTACAAGCAATAAAAAAGATACTAGAGGAAATTATCTAAAGAATTACAGGACATCATCAAAATAATAGAGCACATCATTAACAAAACTAAAGAAATCATAAAGAGAATAGAGGACATCACCAACAGAATAGAGGACATCAATTATGGAATAAAGGACATCATCTAAAGAATGCAAAACATCAACAAGACCATAAAGGAAATCATCTAAAGAACACAGGACATCATCTGTATTATTAAGGACATCATCAAAACAATTAAAAAACATCAGACAAAGTATTATAGGATATCGAGAACAGTATTTTTTAGAATAGAGGACATCAGTTAATAGATAAAGGACATCAAAAACAAAATTGAGGACATCATATGTTATATAAAAGATAGCATGAAGACAATAGATGAAATCATTCACAGAATAGAGGACTTCAATTATTACATATAAGACATCATCAACGCAATAGAGGATATCACTTAAGAATAAGAGGATATAATAAAAAACGAAACATATATTTCAGCAAAAAAAAAAAAAAAAAAACCTAGTTTCGGCATTTAACTTTCTCTTCGACGATTTATTCGGAGATTTTCTGCAAATCAACAATGAAATTTTGAACACAAATTTTGAAAACAAAATGCAATTGAAATAAAAACCTAAAAAAAACACAGAAGAATCACGACTAGTTGGACATCGAAATTCAAAAATAATAATAAATAATCGAATAACTAAATTAGAATAAAACATAAAATAACTTCAACAATCATAATCAAATATAACTACATCAACAGTAAAATCAAAGAACATTTCACATATAACTCAAAAACTGGAAAACCTAAATCAAAACGAAAAAATTCAAATAAAAAACGTTAAAATGTATACCTAGAAGCAGAATTGGACTTAGAAGAACCAAAATCATCGGAAGTTAACGGAGGTTTATTAGCATTCTTCGACCTCATCGTTGATTTACGACGATAATAAGTACGGCTAAAATCTTTCATACAACAAAACAATGAAGAGAAGAAGAAGAAAAATGCAGAGAAAATAAATCGAAAACGAGTGAAGAGAAGAAGAAGAAAAATGGAGGAAACTTCAAATTGATGAAGATGATGAACAAATGGCGGTTTATTTTGGAAAAAGAAAAGAAAAAGGAAACATAAACATTGAGAGATATAGGACTGGACAAATAAAACGTTGAAAGAACTTGGGCTGAACATCGTTAATAAGGTTATTGGGCTAAACAATATAAGGCTGGGCCAAGAAACCAGCGCGACTGACACAACTATTGGTCAGGCAGGACTGACCCAATAGTTTGTGATTTTAATGCAAATGGGTCGATCATTTTGGGACTAAAATTAGGCTAAAAGGGTCGGAGTTTTGGGGACGGAGGGAGTAATATTATATAATTAAATATTTGTAAGTATAAGGTCTTGTTTGGTTGACAACGTAAAATAGGAAAAGTGAAAATTCATGGGATTTGATAAATTGATGAGTTGTTTGGTTGACACAAAAAGGCAAAAATGGGGGAAGTGGAAATTCATGGGAATTTCAACTTCCCACAAAACAAGGGAAGTAAATTACCTAGTCTCCTCTTAGTCAATCAAAATTCATGGGATTTCTAAAGGAAATTTTGACTTTTACCACAAAAAAAAATCAAAAAATTGTTTTTTACCACCAAAACTTCTAAAACTTTTATTTCACCACCAAATAAAAAATTAAAAATTGTTTTTTACCACTTGTCGTCAAAAACCTAATGGAATTTTTAAAATTCTTCGATTTTTGTGTCAAACACATGCTCTTTAGAGGTTTTGTGGGGCATTTTGGCCCTTTGGGTCCAATTTGAAGTCAAAATTGACAAAAAATGATCGAAAATGTCTCATTTTGCGTGTTTAAAAATACCTCGATTTGCGTGAACACGCAAAACGAGACATTTCCGATCATTTTTGTCAATTCTGACCTCAAATTGGTTCCATAGGACCAAATTGGCCCCCTAAACCTATGAAAAGCATGTTTTGCGCACAAAATTCGAAGAAATTTTTTTTAAAACCGTTAGATTTAACGATTTTCTTGACGTTAGGTGGTAAAAAACAATTTTTAGAACTTTTTTGGTGGTAAAATAAAAGTTTTAGAAGTTTTGGTGGTAAAAAACAAGTTTTTGATTTTTTTTTTTGTGGTAAAAGTCAAAATTTCCATTTCTAAATTCCTATATTGTCAACCAAACAAATTTAGGAAATAAGAATTTCGTGAGGGAAATAACTTCCCATGAAATGCAATTTTCTATGGGAATTTAATTCCCATGTTAACCAAACAAGGTCTAAGTATATTATGAAACTTTATGTTAGTATCTATTTAACAATATATTTTATGACAAAATATGTTTTTATTTAGTTTGATTATAAAAAACTATAGTCAAAGTGAACATATAAATAGTGAAAAAACGTTCAACACGTCGGTTATTCTAGAACGGATAGAGTATATTGTTATGTCTATTTTATAATAAATTATACAAGTAAAATTTTGTTATTGTATGTCTATTAGAAAATTGCGTATTCATACACATTAGAAGATCATGACCTTAAAGGGCTTAAACTAACTATAACATTTCATAGTAACTTTAAAATAGAGATGTCAAAAACCAACCCAAAATGGTGAATTCGAACCATTTTGAACTTTTCGAAAAGGAACCGAACCGCTAAGAGCCTGTTATTTTAAAATCGTAAACCGACCCGACTCGCTTTTTTAAAACCTGAAACTGAATCGATCCAAATGTTTGAGAATCGATAATGAGTTGTACCCGTTATATAGCCGAACCGATACAACTCGAAACCCGAGAACAACCCGAATCGAGTACTTCCGAACCCGATAGCAACTCGACCTATTCTAAACCGAAACCATTTAAACCCGACAAAACCCGATAAACCCAAATCGTTTACAACCTGCAACTGGTTAGAACCGAACCATTTATAACCCGTAATAACTTATGACTGAACCGTTTACAACCGGTAGCCGGTTATAACCAAACTGTTTATAATCCGTAAGTCTGTAACCCGTTATGACCGTAGAGTTTTTTTTGGTATATTTTATCAATAATAAAACAAAGGGGTTTAATTTGAATTACGAAGTATTTATATTGAATAGGTTAGGAATTTTGATGTCATTGAAGCTCTTATGCTAAAATATTATCGTCCTTTTACGAGTAATGGCTTATGGAACACTACATTGTATTAAAGATTTGTTATTATTATTTGATTCTAAAAGTCATTATACCAAAAAGGGACATAAAGCTAAATAATTAATTAATACTCCATATGATCTACTGGAAAACTAATTAAAGAATGTTGAGGATATACAAGAAGATATACGTTAACAAACGCCGTTTAAAACTGGCAAAATCAGTTGTCAAACCGACTGAGTTCAAATCGAACCGATTATGACTTGAACCGATTACAACCTGACCCGATTAGGACTCGATATGTTTTGACACAAAATCCGCTTTAAACTGAAAAACTCCATTTTTAAACTGACCGAATTTAACCCGAACCAATTATGACCTGAACCAATTATAACCCGACTCGATTAGAATCCGACCTGAAAAGAAACTATAATAAAAATAAACCAAACCGAACCGATCCGAAATTATTTAAAACCAACCCGATCTGACACGTTAAAAACGGACCCATTATAAACCGAAAACCGATAAACCAAACCCAAAACCGAACCGCAAACCCGATTAACACAACTAGTCTAATAATGTTAAGTAATGACGCGTTTGGTAAGTAGTCTTAAACTCTTAATATATGTCGTGTATGTAACATGTTTATGTCTAGCAGAAGTTTTGTTGTGCTAATAATTCAGTGTAATAAGCAACAAAATGTTGTGTTGTGTCCATAAATGCTAAGTTCATTACTCATTATATTTTTTTTCCATTTTCTACAGATTTATTTTAATTTTATCATTTTCTTAGAGCCCTTAATTCTACAAATATCGCTGCCCTTGATTAAGAGAGACACATATGAGCGCGAATGAGTCACATTTATTTAAGATCTTTCGTTTGTTTAGATGAGTTCAATCGTTGAACCACTTTTCCAATAATTAGTGTGTGGTCTGGACGATGCCCCGTGTTGTTAGTTTGTATTTCTTTGATTTGATAATTATGTTCGATTGCTTGTATAGCTAGCGTTTGGTCGGGTGGCGTTGCCTCGTGTGTCACTTTTTTTTTTAAATATCATATGTATTTATTTTCTAATCTTGTGAAACACAAATAAATTATATAACCTCTAATTTACTTAATAAGCGAAAAGAATATATAAATATAAATGTTCTAAAATTATTCCGATAACCCGTATCCAGGACCAGTGAAAACTCTATCGTCCAGCTAAGTACCCACACAATCAATGTAAGTTAGCTAACCCTGGGGTGAGTTCGGAGATAACCACTATGATGGTAAAGTATGTGATGAGTTCAAGAAGAAGAAGATAGAAGAATGATAAGAGGAGAAGAAGATAGAAGAAGAAGAAGAAAGAAGAAGAAGAAGAAGAAGACGAAGAGAGAGATAGAGAGAGAGAGAGAGAGTATTTGTTACCTTGTAAATGAGAAAAGTAGTGGCTATTTATAGCAAAATTGTCTGCCAGGTAGCTACATGCCATGCAAGTAGCTAATGTCATCCACGTGTTGAAAGCAGCCAGCCACGTGGTCGGTCTGCAATGGGCATGGTATATGCCAATTTGGTATTGAAGTCGTTATGTCTAACTAGTATCCAAGAGTTGACTCGACCCGGATTCGTATGGCATGATATCGGCATCGATAGCATCCTATACAACTATCCCCCAAGTGAGTGCATCTAGGTACTTGATGTGCTCACTTATGTACGAATTAGATTGTAATTGGTTGTATACTATCATTTTAACTTTTAGAGTACGTAGATTACACTTTTTTGATATTTCAGGTTTTATCTTTCTTTTTGGCCTATGATGTTATGTTCAGGCTTTCTTTTCCCTATATCACCTATGATGATATGTTCAAGATTTCTTTTCCCTATTTAACCTATGATAATATGTCCAGGTTTTCTTATCGGCTTCAAAAATCTTCGATTTGCCCCCCAAGTGATAGCTTATCTATGAAGCAGATGATATGCTCAATTGGATAAGCTAGCTAGGCCAACTTAAAAAATCTCTGATTTTCCCTCCAAATGAGCTTATATGTGAAGCAGATATGCTCAATTGGATAAGCTAGGCCGGCTTCAAAAATCTCCGATTTGTCCTCCAAGTGAGCTTATCTATGAAGCAGATATGCTCAATTAGTTAGGTCGATATATGGAATATTAAATGCTTGATTAAAAAATGGACGGGAAGTTTGACTAGTCAAAGGACACGTGTCGTAAAGCAGCATTATATTTTTGAATCGACACACTTTTATGTCGTTTGTTGGATTTCTAGTTGAGTTGTCATATCAACCGTCAAATTTTAAAGTTATATAAACAATTTCAAAACAATTCTTTTCTTTATTTGAATCTATTTTCATTAAAAAATTTCTGAAAACCCAAGAGTGATTTTCGCAAAGGTTTGATAATTGATCATAAGTGTGCGTGAGTTGGACAAGAACCTAATTTGGGCTGAACTCAACAAATTTCTTGGCAGCTTTTGTGCGTTTGTAGTTTGGAAAATCAATGGTACTTACGAACCCTAACTTTAAATCTCTGTTTGTGTTTTGATTTACATAGTTTAGCATAATTTGGTCCACGGTTTGGGACCTTTAATGACTTGAGTATTGAGTACACTAGGCCAAATGAGTCCATTAAACATCACATGAGATGAAATTTAAGGACCATACATGTGAATGGGAATGTTGAAGTATAAACACACTTAAGTGTCCCAAATTGAGAAAAGAAAAGAGAGTGAAACACTTTATAAGTCTAAGGGGCTACTGCTCCAATTGCCATTTGATTTTGGTATGGAATTTCCTTTGAACTTGTAAAGTGGACTCTCTCTCTAGAATGAAAGTGTGACCCATACCCATATTTAACATGATATTAGAGCTAGGTTAGATATTAGAAGCGCTCACAAAAATTTTCCATCTATCGGTGGGTTAGAAAATTAAACCCACTGATGGGATTCTATGATTCATATTTATTTTTTTCATTTAAAATTCTTTCGTGGTGCAATGTATACAGTGCCTTTGAGATATCTCTTTGATATTGTTGATGGAATAATCATGCGGTGCTATTTATAAAATTATTAAAATCCAAGGGATTAACATGTTGACAACATGTGTCATACTTTGTCATCATTAAATTTATCACTTAGCGCGACATAGATGCGTACATGACAACACATTAATATTTGGATTAGATTTGAACCATTACATCCTTTAAAATTCTCAACCTTTATTGCCATTATTCCATAATTAATATCACTTTATTACTTAATTAACATTCATATATGAATTGAAGCTTTTCATTAAGGATTCTAAAAAATTTTAAGCATTATATACAATTCCCTAGTTAATTGTAAAACAAAAACTACTGCATCTCTCTTTCTATCCCCAAACATTACCATTTTTATTTTATTATTTAAAGTTCAGGTATTGGTTCCAAAATATTATTTAAACTCAAGGTGATTTTTTCATTTTGTATTGAAACATAGCTCGAGACATCGTCCGGACCCCAAACTAGTTATCACTAATTGTACATTTGTGATGTGTTGATAGGTGGCATTGATCAAGGTGTTTTTTTATTTTAAAGATTTTTTTTTTTACTTATAACACCACAAAACAGTAATAAAAAAAAATGATTATTACACCACAAAATAGTAAAAATAAATGATTATTACACCACAAAATCTAGAACTTTTATTTAGAATCCCTTTTTAAATAGAGCATACAAAATTAAATACACAATCACACAGTCGAGTTTGATCGACTTTCTTTCATGAATGAAACAAAAACGCCACACTAAAAAAAAAAAGGAAAACAATAAATAAGCCTCAAAAAAGCACAAGCAATGCAAAGTAAGGCCTAAAACCAATTTTATTATTTTTATTTTTCACTAAGATATACAGGGTGCCCCACCTATCACAACAAGGGAGGTCAGGATCAAACCCCCGTCACTCAGGGGAGATGGAGGGACTAACCATCTCTCCACTCCTTGATACTTAGACCTAAAACCAGTTAGATCAAGAAAGCAATTACTCTTCTCCATCATAAGCAATTCGATAAGCAATAGCCATGCCATCGGGCATTTCAGCAGAATAGAAGCTTTGACCCTCCACAGGTGGTGGAGTTTTACCTCCTGATCCAAAAATAAGATCCAACAAAAAACCACTGGCAGCAATGAAGAGAACCCCGGACGCAGTGCCCACCACTAACCTGGCAACTGCGACAATGACCGTCTCTAGTTCTATATCTACCATTGCTTCGGTCACTGCTGCTTCTACCAGCACCTGTACGGTGAAGGCACCAATCTCGGATATTGTCGATAAGGAGTCTCGCACAATAGTCTCAAGTTGGTGTTCAACTGTAAATATGTCCCATACCATTAGACCTGCGCACACCAGTAGCACTGCAACCCCGGCTCCTCCACCTAAAGATTCTAATAAATTTTCTGGTAGCACTGCTCTCTCGGAATCTCTAATGATACTATTGTACACCTGAGAGTCGCATTACATAGAGAATTATGTCAGGCACTTTAGATACTTGATCCATCAAATAATTTAATTGGTAATTTATACCTTCCGGCACAATCTCATTTGTCCATCTATTGTACAAGTTTATACGAAGATGAATAAACTATATGATAATGGTGTTTAGTAATCTCTCTATCCCTATTTTTTTTCCACATTGTCAAAATTTGGGTCAAACTATATAAACTTTGATCATTAATTTTCATTATTCTACAAGAGATATATAGTCAAGTAAGATTTTGTTTAATTTGTCTCAATATATAATTTATTAATACTATTTTTTTTTATATATATATAAATATTACACGTATGAAAATGTAGATATAGTTTAATTTTAACACGTGTATTTGAGACTGTAAAAAGTCAGGTGAAGCAAAAAAAAAAAAAAAAAAAAAAGAAGAGTAGTACTCAGGTGGACAATAAAAAACAAGATGGATAGTAGGGTTTTGTTGATTTAAAACAAAACAAAAATATCAAAAGTAAATTAATAAATTGTTGATGCCATCAATAAACTCACATGTAATGATGTAAATATTAAATGAATAACATAAACTAGGGGTGCTAGGATGTGTAACACATATTGATGAAAAAAAGGGGTGAGTCTGGGCGCATAGCGCCTATGGGCGAGCTATGTAAATAGGAGGGTAAGGAAGTAATTTCCGCTGATTCAATATTTGCTTCTAGAAAAAGCTGACTTTCTAGTGATACATTATAATGTATCATTATGTACCATTATGTATCTATAATGTACCACTAAAGTATAAGTTGTCTGAATAGTATTTTTTGTGGACTATTACGAGTGTAGTGGTATTTTTTACCATCATACAAGTTTCAACTTCTAGAAAAAGCTGACTCTCTAGTGGTACATTATAATGTATCATTATGTACCATTATGCATGTATATTGTACCACTAAATTATAAGTTATCTGAATAGTACTTTTTAATTGCAAAATTGTCATCCTATATGCGCTGAAATCAATAGGCGCTATGCGCCGAGACTAACATCATCGACAATGTTGGAAGATGTATCATCGGGGTTAAGGTCTAGCGCATAGCTCCTATATGCAATATTGCATATAGGATGACAATGTAGTAATAAAGTTGAAGTTGTTGTGGGAGTATAAAGTATCATTTAATAGGTAAATAGCACTATTAAATGTAGTAGTGGTATAAAATATTATGCTAATAGTACAAATAAGTATGTAAATGGTAAATCAAAATATTATACTATTATGAGATATAATAGTACTATTAAGACATAAATGGTACAATGTACATGTATAATAGTACAAAAAGTGTACCACTGAAACCATAAAAAGTACCATTCTGAATGTGCTTTTTCACTTTTGCCCTCCTATATACAACAAATGCATATAGGGACTATGCGACAAGATGCACTCAATAAAATACATTCACTTCATTAAATTTAGTAGCTATTGCCCTCGTTATCAAAATATAGTTTTTTTTTTTTTGTTTTGTTTTTTTTGTTTTTTTTAACTTAACTTGATGAAAGAGTCGAACAATATATATATATATATATATATATATATATATATATATATATATATATATATATATATATATATATATATATATATATATATATATATATATGGCGGGAACCTCTCACATGTCTTCCTGACCCGGTTTAGCGGGTTAGGCATTTCGGAAGTGAGGAGGTGTGTGTGAGAAGGGTAAGAGAATTTCCACCGGAAAGTATCTCTAGTTTGTTTTGATCCTATAATCCCATGGTTGTAAAATATGCAAACTTTACCTCTAAACCAAGCTATACTTGGTGAACAACAATTTTATTTGGGTACAAGAGTTAATATGAAAAAAAACATTACTAAAAAGTAATAAAATAAAATGATTGCATACCTTAACCTTCTGAATATCTTCCAATCCCTCAAATTCAGTTGACGTATACCCGAGCCGGTTCTTGTAACTACATCACATTAATAAGAGAGATGCTTAGTCCTTCCAACCAAAGTGTGATGTACTCAGTGATATCTAAAACTAGAGTGCTCTCATGCAAAATGTACGGGATATATGTTATACAAAAAGTTATTAAAAATTATAATAAAATAATTATATTTTAATATAGAAAGTTGATGTGAATATAATACCTAATTTATATGACAGGACACACCGTGTGTGGCCAAGTATTAAAGGAGCTACATGTTCAGTGTTATAAATGTTATATGGGTTACTCCGTTAGCGTTTTTTTTTGTTACTCGTTTAGTGTTATAAGGGTTATTCCATCAGTGTTATAAAAGTTACTTTTTTTTTTATTTTTTTATTTTTATGTATGTGATACAATTTGTTATTTAATTCATTATGTATAGTATGTCATTTAAAATTTTTATTTTAACATAAATGATGAATTTCCTCTCTTTTATTATATATTTATATAAAATTTATAATCTCAAAAGATAATATTTTATATATAATTAATTTAAATATTAAAATTCATTCGACAATTTTGCTTATGTGGAATTTGAATTATTTATTTATAAAAGAAATTGCAAAGTTTTTATTTAATTGGCTATAACTAAAATTTATTATCCTACATGGCGCATTAAGAAATTTTTTAATTCTATATGGCTCTCTAAAAACTCGGGAAAAAAACTCTCTTCTATATCTATAACTAATACTAAAATAACAACCGCTAACATCATCCTATTATAAAATTGGACACATGTCATGTTGTGCTTAAAAAATTTCCCTCCAAAACTCTAAATGATGTCATTATTTAATGATTTTATTATATTTTATTTATTAAAATGTTGGTCAGCTATATTATTTGTAGTATCAATTTTCGAAAAAGAGTCTATTCTCCCTAACAATAATAATTTAATTTTTCTTCATTAGATAACTCATTTGCCATTCAATTTTTCTACGAGCTCTATTTTTTTCAATATTTGGTTTATTATTTGTTTTGGGATTTTTTTTTTTAATTTTGATATGAAATAATCAATAAATTTAGAAAATTTTATTTGTTCAAATTGTGCATCGCACAAGACTAATCTAGTATATACTAGTTTTGTGCCCTGGCGATGCCTGAATTGTTGATAAAATTTTAGGATAAACTTTTTGGTTTGAATGATAAATATGGTCAAATAAACCTTTTGATAATGCATAATATTAAAAAAAAAAAAATAATATGATTAGCATTAAATAAATAAAAAATTATTGAAATGCTTTTTAAGAGGAAAAAAAAACCGTAATGTTCTAAGACCTTGCTAACATTGATTTGAATTCTTTTAATTTTCCCTTGTATTGTACATTTTCTAAAGTGTCTTAATTTTAGTAGTTTTTTACTTTTTTAATTTCATTAACAAAATTACAAACATACAAAAAAATATTACAACCAAATATGAAGAAAATCTGTTCAAAGCTTTTATTGAAATCAATGGTAAACTAAAAAAAAAATAATGATACATAATATATTTATAATTATAATTACGTGGTTACTCATATAGGATTAAAATTCTATTGTTAATTGGATATTCATATTAATTATAATATGTGGTGTGTTACTGCAGTAAGTAAATTTATTGTCAATAAAACGAAATATATTTTTCTAAAGAATTATAAATTATTTTATGTATATTTTTTTGATCTTAAATAAATCTATCCAATCTAATCTAATGTGGCATATAATATAATCACAATATTACCTATTTGTCACCTACCGTTAGGTTATATAACATAAATCATATGATTTTGAAACACAAAAAACAAAAATCTAGAAAACACAACGATACTAAACTGAATAGATAGTATAGAACGAATTGACATACTCATTGAGCATATCCGGAAATGTGGTGCCCGTTTCCTTGAGACTTTGGGAAAATAACTTTGAAGCAAGTCGAGCAGATCCACTTCTGCTTTTTAGTGCGATCTCCAATGTCTCCTTCTCGAAAATCTTAGCTTCATCAAGCAAACGTTCAATCTCAACCTTGTCTTCTATATTCACAAGTTTAGCCTTCATATCGGCGTAGTGAGTCCGAACTTTGCTAACAGCGCTCGCTCGCAAACAACAGTTCTGATACACTGCATGCTCATATTCATAAAATATTTTAAATAATTATGGATGCTCTCGGCTACATCGGCCTTCGTTTCGTGATCCTTGTACTTTTTCTTGATATCGTTAGCATCTTCAAGCAAGCTTATCACATTATCATAGGCTTCACGGCATTGTTTCAGGTATTTGTTACGTTCAGGCTCTGAATCTATATTTGCCATCAGTGGTTCTTCTTGAATCAACAATATCTTAGCAAGCCTCCGCAGTTGCTTGTCGTCCATTAATATCGCAACATCATTTTTTGATTCCATTTCGGCTACTATGCCGATCAGAGCGAGTTATTCAATTTATACAATAATTCTTCTTTTAATTCAAAATCAAACAAGGAAAATTTGTCCACTACTATCACGTATTAATGTCATTTTCAAAATTACTACCGCGAATTAAAAACTTGTGACTGAATGCTATAAAAATCTTAAAAAAAATTTATCTTATTACCAAACTCCACTTTAAACCATTTATGACGTCACATGTTCTTCTTAACCCACGTTTTGATTAACCATTTAAAGACAATAAAATATAAATTTCCCCTAACCTATGGTTAACCAAGAGTTAAATGTGGGTTAGGGGGAATTTTATTTTTTTTTACTGTAGTAATTTACAAGTTTTTAATTCAGGGTAGTAATTTTCAAAATGATATTAATGCATGGTACGTAGTAATTGGCAAATTTTCCATAAAACAAAGACTAATACTCTTTCTAGGTTTTAATTGTTACACTATACAGTTTTAGGAAATTTAATTGACTTAAAAAAAAAAAAGAGATAAGTGGGGTAGTTAGTTGGAGCATTAAAAATATTTAAGAGATTCATAATTGAAAAAGTAATAGGAGATTTGGGTGGGGACTATAAAAGAAGAAAGATGTAATGGAAAAAAAAAATCGCATTTGATAGGTATAACACTTGTTAAAACTCGGCCACATTTGATAAGTATAACACTTATTATAACATAGAGAGGATAATTAATTGATACTACTACCACTTTTACGTGAATAGTGTATGGTTCCTACAAGCGTGAGTATCATACATTGTACAGACGTTTTCGCGGAAAGAACATATTATTCAAGTATAAAGAACTAAGTAAGATATGTGAAGGGTTGATAAAGAGTTAAAAGAAAAATATATTTTGACTAGGAAAAAAGGGAATAATAATAATAAGAATAATAATAATAATAATAATAATAAAAATAAAAAAAAAATAATAATAATCTAACATCATATAACTAATATATAAAGCTAAACTTTTAGACAGGCCACGAGATAGTGACACTTGGCGTTCCAACTTTTTGCCAAGTGTTACGCCACGTTGGATATATTTAAATAGACTTCATAAGATTAAAAAGTTAGTTTAAAATTCTATTTGGATAGAATTTTAAGATAAAATTGTTAGTTTAGAGTTTTATTTTCGATAAAATACCAAATGTACAAATTGAATTATAATTTTATTCGAAAAAATTATTAGATTATAATTCTAAAAAATTATCATATAAATTTATTTTTTATATTATACAAGTAATATTTTTTGGAGTGAATGAAGTACTTCAAAGCATAAAACATCCATTTATAATATATAATAATCGGTAAAAATAATATACTTCACAATCTAATAGAATTTTATTACTATGTAGACTTGTCAATTAGGGTCAGGTCATGAGTGATCTCGGATTGGGTCACTTCAGGTTACGAGTCAAGAAATGTTCAACCCTTGCCCAAAGTTTTGGGCTTGGGTCAACCCAACGGGCTTTGAACATTTATTTTATTTAATTTATTTTTTGCTAAATTTTTTTATTTTTTAAATGTATTAAATCGAAAATTTCCACCAACATTATTATTAGTCATTACATGCTTACTAGATAGTAAATTGTCACAAAAGCACATCAATTCCAACTAATTTTGTATTAATGATATATTTTAAAACTTGACAAATAGATTAAAATTTTATCTTAAAATTTAATAAACAACCTGGGCATCACACGGGGCACAAAACTAGTATATATATAAGGGGAGTTTTTTCTCGAGATTTTAAAGAGCCATGTAGGATTTAATTTTCTTAATGCGCCATGTAAGATTATAAATTTTAGTTGTAGCCAATTAAATAAGAGATTATTAATTTCTTTTAGAATTAATCAATTCAAATGCCACGCAAGCAAAATTGGCGAATGATAATTTAAAGTTTAAATCAATTAAGTATAAAATATTATCTTTGATATAAGGAATTTTATCTAAATATGCAACAAATTTTAGCACATAAATACAAAAAAAGAAATATATTTTAAAAAATTCAAACAAACCATGCATCGCACGGGCTTCATCTAATAATAATAATAATAATAATAATAATAATAATAATAATAATAAGTACATTCTTTTCAATTGAATTTTGTAAAACGAACAACTCAACTAGCTGAAGGATGAAGTCTACAGTCGGCTTACATACTCTTTCACGCCCCTTCACTCGTCCATTATCTTAACTCAATTTATTACTCGTAGAATCTATAAATATTGCTAAAGTAACAACCGCTAACGTCATCACTGCTTACGTGTCACTCTCTTATTTAATTTTTTCCCGCCAAAATGCAAGGATGATGTCATATTGTTATTTTTTTTCCTTTTTGAGCTACCTTATTTAACATTATTTTGAAAATTAAATTCAAATTAAATTTTAAAATTTAAGTTTTCTACGCATATTACGCTATTTTATTATTTACAAGTAGTTGTTAAAAATATTTAATAATATAGTTTAACTAGATGAAGCCCGTGCGATGCACGGTTTGTTTGAATTTTCCCTTTTTTAAATAATTATATATATATATATATATATATATATATATATATATATTTATGTGCTAAAATTTGTTTTATATTTAGATAAAATTCCTGATATCAAAAGATAATATTTTATATTTAATTAATTTAAACTGAGAAATCTCATTTGCCAATTTTGCTTACGTGTTATTTAAATTATTTAATTCTAAAAGAAATTAATAATCTCGTATTTAATTGGCTGCCACTAAAATTTATTATCCTACATGGTGCGTTGAAAAAAATTAAATCCTGCGTGGCTCTCTAAAAACTCCCCTTTATATATATACAATATATTAGATTAAATCTAAAAAAAAATATGAAAAAAATAGATTTTTGAAAATTGTATTTTTATATTTAATTCGAAAGTACTACAGAGAAAGTAGTTGCTTTCTCTCAACATGTGCTAAAGAGTCTATAATTTATTTCTTATTTTAAAACCGTGCATAGCACGGGGCTAATCTAGTTGATAATATTTTAAACCAAAATGGAATTTTTTTTTCTTTTTATTTTATTTTATTTTTTTTTGACAACGCGCAAACAAGATAAGAGGTAATGTCTAGGCCCACTATTGCTTCCTTGCTGCCTGAGCTAGGACATGGGCCGTGGACACTATACCCCTCACGACCTTATTACAGCAGAAATGGACTTGATGATAAGAGTTGATAGGACGTAGTTGACCCTAAAATGTATTAACTTCCTTCAATCCTTCGTTGTGATAAATACATCACCTTTTATATTAGAAACTTTCAAATTAGACTTAGGGCCTGTTTATATTTACTGAATTGAGCTGAACTGAACTGAACTGAACTGATTGGAACTGAACTGAACTGAACTGATTGGAACTGAACTGAACTGAACTGAACTGAATTGAGCTGAAATGAATATTTTATGTGAGAGAGAAATTAAGAACTGAACTGATTGGAACTGAACTGAACTGATTGGAGCTGAACTGAACTGAAATTAAGTAAATGTGAATAGGCCCTTATTTTTCTTAGTTAATAAATCCTCTCATATCACATGGTCCTATTATTTCTTTCTTTCCATCTCTATCATCTTTAAAAATTGTCTAACAGTCTGTGTTTCTAAAACTAATGTATATATTTTGAAATAGAGTAAGTAATTCTTTTATCTTAGTAAGTAATTCGAAGTTACAAATGGGTTTAGTTTACAAGCTTTGATTAGCACTGCTATTTATCTTAGTTGAAGGTGGTGGTCGAATTAGAATATTATATTTTTCTCTTATCTTGGATAGCGAATTAAAATACTTGACCACAACTTTCTTTTCTTTGAAAAATAGAAAAAAGACGAAAGACTTCAATTAAAAATATTAGGTTTAAGCAAGTAGGATTTCTTTCATTCAAACAATCAAATAAAACTAGGATGCTTTTCCCTCCATCCTTAGACTTTATGGAATCATTTAAATAATTGCCTTTAACTTAAATACTTAATTTGGATTTAAGGAAATGAAAGGATGGAAAAGAGCAGAAGAGAAAAAGGGAAATATAATTTCTCTTGTTTGGGTAAATGATTGGAGGAAGGAAGGGGAAGGGGAAGGATAGGGACGGATCTATTTTAGAAGTTTCTACGCCATATGGCACTCTCTCCCATTTATTTTTTATTGTATGTTATCGATTTTCAACCTATAATAAAAAAATTATGGGTTTTTCTATACAGTATCCCTCTTGAATTCATTTTTCTATGTTGTGCCCTTCGATATAGCATTTTTGACACTACAACTCGCAATAATATTTAGTAAGTAGATAGTAACCTTGTCGTCATCCCTTTGATAACAAATTCCTTTAGTGGATCCCACTCTTCACTTATTAATAATTTTTTTTATCGATTTGCTTGTTAAAAATTATTTTGTTAAAGTTTTTAGGGGCTATTTTGGGCCTTAGAAAACCAAATTGATTTGAAAAAAAAAATGTAAATACCTCATTTTGCGTATTAAAAACGTAAACACGTTGACATTGTTTCTTTAATATAAGCAAATTGATGATCTTACAGAGTAGAAACACAATAACAATAACAATAACAATAACAATAATAATAATAATAATATGCTTACGTAGTAGCAAATTGATGATCTTATGGAGTAGCAAATTGATGATCTTATGGAGGACTTGGTGTTTATTCAGCTGGTGACATTCGACACTATGTTTTCCTTGTGTCGTGTTTGCAGTCTACTTGTTTTCAGGCTTTACTTCTTCGCGACACTATGTTTGTCTGGGACCGGCCTTTGATGATGTCCTTAATCTTTTTAATATGACTGTGGAGACTAACCTTTTGAGTAACTCTAGTAAGATCGCTACCCCCAAAATTTATGAAGAAATTGGAAGATATATATTTCACGAAGGTTATTGCTTCTGCAACATCCACTTTCTCTTTATCTCCGCATCAAGTTGCCGTATGGAAATCCCAGCAGGGGGATCACACTTCTGCCTGATTGCGGGCGGTCCCAATATTGGGGTTGGGTCACACTATGAATGGTAACGCTTACCGTTCTATTCTTTGCTAAAGGTTGGGTATTCCATTGTTCTCCGTTTTGGCAATGTGTTCGGCTTGCTCAAGGGTTTTCGATGGGGATATTTTTAGGGATCATGCAGTGTCTTGTGCTAGGACGGTGGGTATTAAACATTGGCACAATGTTGTTCGTGATACCCTTGTTGATATTTCTTTTCGGTCCGGGATTTCTACTCAAAAGGAGGTAAACGTCGGGTTGACTAGAGGAAACGATGGGGCTCTTTGAACTGTAGATACGTTGCTTTATTCTTAGGATAGAGGCCTTGTTGTGTATGTTGACTCGACAGGGCCTTCTCCTTTAACACAATCAAGGTTGTCTGAATTTCTTCCTTGTCGTGTTGTGTCGGTTGCTGCTTAGCGGAAGTGACACAAGTATAGGGCGCATTGCAGGGCTATTGGCTATGGTTTTCTTCCCTTCTCCTTTTCTTCGTTGGGAGAATTAGAGAAGAATGTTGTTGCGTTGCTGAAGTGGGTTTATTCGTTCGCAAGGACTCAGGATCTATGTGCTCGTGCGGCCGCTCACATGTTCAGCAGGATCGGGTTCGCTATAGTTAAAGGAGTGGGGGCCCACATTGTATCTCAGCTCCCCACTAATTTCTTGTAAATTGATTAACTTTGTAGATTTTTTTATAATAATAATAATAATAATAATAATAATAATAATAATAGTAAGTAGTAGTAGTAGTAGTTGTAATAATAATAATAATAATAATAATAATAATAATAATAATAATAATAATAATAATAATCCCTCCGTTTTTTCTTATTTGCATCATTTGAGAATGCACAAAGTTTTAGGAGATTAATATAATATGGTGTGTGGGCGAATAAATAATTGTAGTAAAAGTAAGATGGGGACCATAAAAGAGAAAGTATATGTAGGGAATATTTCAAGCATCCCACAATTGAGCCCCACTGTGATCATACACTTAAGTATGGTGGCGTCCAAAGGGAAGGAAGTTAGAGCAAAAGAATCGCCAACAAGTTTTAGAAACTTGTAAACCGTTCACATGGTGAAGGTTACACCCCTTCACGATCCATGAGATTGCTAACTCTATAGTGGTCCGGAACCATGACTGGATATTCGGGGATGAAGGTACAAATCCAACCTAAAAAATATTGAACCTGCCCTAAATAGGCCTCTATTTTATTCTTCTCATATTCATATGCACTTTCTGACTAACATACAATTCAATCAATATATTAATCTATATTGGTTGAATATTAATGCACAAACAAAACTATTATTGGCGATCACTTGAATTAAAATCACACACTACTAAAATTCGGTCAAATTACGACCATTTTTTTACGACCGTCATTTAAACGGTCGCAAAATATAATATTTGCGACCGTTTTTAAGGCGGTCGCAGATTTGTGACCATTTTTTTGGCTATTTAACGGTCGCAAAAGTATTTAAAAATGTCTTAAAAATAATATACATGTTAAAAATAATTCTAAATTAAAACAATTCTATTGCGACCGTCAAAAACGGTCGCAAATTACGACATTTACGACCGTTATAGAAACGGTCGCAATTTCAACCATTTGCAACCGCCACAACCGGTCACAAATTGCGACCATTACGAACGTTATAGAAACGGTCGCAAATTGCGACCATTTGCGACCGCTAAGAGAGGTCGTAATAAAGTAATGATTTTTTTTAATAAAATGGAGTATAAAAGTGCTGCGCAACCCACCCTAACCCTAATTTTTGTTGGAGCAGCCGTTTCTTCTCATCATTTTCTCTCTCCTCATTTTCTCATCTTCTCCTTCCTCCTCCCTTCTCATCTTCTCCTTCCTTCTCCCTTCTCACGCCCTCTTTTCTCTTTATCTCCTCTTTCTCTTCTCCTCTTTCTTTCTTTCTCATCTCCTCTTTCTTTCTCTTCTTCTCCTTTCTTCATTAAGCCATCACATCAAGCCCCACCGTCACAAGCAAGCAACGAATGAACGAGCCGCACCGCCACCATCCTTTTCAAGATTTTCGATTTTCATGGTCAAATTCGACCATGAAAAATTCAGATCTTGAGTTTTCATGGTCGAATTTGACCATATAAACCCCATGAGGAAGAAATATTAGGAAAGGTATGTTGATTTTTTGATTTTTTTTAAATATTTTGTTTTATTTTCGATTTTTGTTTTTTCATTTCAGTTTTTGTTCGAATTTCTGTTTGAATTTTGGTTCGAAGTTTTTTTTGAATTTTGTTGATTTGTTTTTCGAATATTGGTTCGAATTTTGTTCGAAATTTTTTGTGATTTTTGTTCGTTGTGGGTTTCAATTTTGCTGGGTTTAATTTTTTTTTTTTTTTGTTAAGTTTTGTGGGTTTGATTTTATTTGATTTTTGTTAATTAGTTTTTGTGGGTTATATTTTGTTCGAATTTTGATTTAATTTTTGTTCAATTTTCGGTTTGATTTGTGTAATTTTGTTCGAAATTTTGTGGGTATTTTTTTTTGGGTTTAATTTTGTGGGTTTAATTTTTTTGATAAATTTATACAATTTTTAGGTTGAATATGGGTGGTGGTGGTGGTGGGTAAAGGTGGTTAAGGCTGGGCGGTGGCTGGTGGTGTTTTAGGGTGGCCAGTGGTGGTGGGTAAAGAGGGTTTAGGTGGGAAGTTATGGGTAAAGGTGGTTTAGGTTGGCGGTGGTGGTGGGTTAGGTGGTTTCGGGTGAGCGGCGGTGGGTTTACGTGGTTAGGGTGGGCAGAAGTGGTGGGTAAAGGTGGTTTGGGTTGGCAGTGGTGGTGGGTAAAGGTGGTTTCGGTGGTTGGTGAGGCTGGATGTGAAGTACAGTAGTGCGATTTTTCCTTTTTTTTTTGTTTTTTTTAAAAATTTTAGCGACGGCTTATGGCGGTCGCTAATTCCAAAAATTGCGACCGCTGATTTAACCAGTCAAAATTTTTAATTTTTGCGACCGTTTTCTAAACAGTCGTTGAAAATAATAAAAACGGTCGCAAAAAATCTGCGACCGTCAAACGGTCGTAATAATGATTTTTTGCGACCACGTGAATAACGACCACCACCTTACGATCGTTCACGGTCGCAATTATTAATTGCGACCGTTTTTACTATAATCTGCGACTGTCAGAGACGGTCGCAATTTGGCCTTATTTTAGTAGTGACATTAGCCTAAATAAAATTATTAATTCCTTTAAACCTGCAAGAAAGGGCGTGATCAAGCAATAATAATAATATCAAGCAACATATAAATTATTAATACAACAAATCATCATCACCATAAAAAAATCTCAATAAAGCATAATAATATCATTAGCAAGATCCTAGGCATGATACTAACAAGATTAATAACAAATCCTAGCATGTCGCTAAACATTAAAGATCAAAGCTTCATCCCTAACATGATACTAACATGATAGAAGAAAATAGGAAGCAACCTAAGCATGATACTAGAAAGCAATAAAAGACATCCTAACATGCTACTAGGAATCAAAATAATCTAAGCATGTTTTCTAAAGATATAGAGCAATAAAATTACTCACTTTGTTGCCACGTACCTCTTTCTATCAAAACAATACACACGTTAGTAACTTCAAGGAAAATATTAAATCAAACAATTAATTTAAATAATTAAAATAGGGATTTGGGACCAAACCCTCAGAAATTATCAACCTTTCACGTCTAGGGTGAAGGCACTTCGAGCTTGGCTAGGTGTGTCTAAGTCTTGTGATGGACGTATGGTGTTTTTGAAAAGGCAAGGCTTAGAAAGTGGGAGAAAGAATAAGGTTCTAGCTTTGAGAGAGAGAGAAAGAGAGAGAATAGAATTAGATGATTGTTGATGATTGAAAACGGGGAAATAACGCCCCTATTTATAGAGAAAATATCTGGAACAATTAGAAAAGAGTCAGAATTTGACTCGAAGTAAAATAACCTCTATCGCGATGCGATAGAGCGCGACAGACCCAGTCGCGATGCGATAGGCTCTTTGCAGCGCGATGGCGCGATTATGATAAAAATCATGTACAGAGTCCTTTTCCCAATATAATTAGGTGATTAGACTCCGTAATTATATTAATATTAGCTTTATCTTTTAAAACACTTGTTTATTTTAAATTAAATTCTTTATCTTTTCTAAATAAAAGTATAATTATTAATCCTAATTCCATTAGAATTTAAAATAACCTTCTAGATTATTTTAGAATATTAAAGTAATTCCTAATAACTTTAGGAATAATAATTAATGGGTCCTCCACTGGATCCTTGGGCCATATAAAACCATTTTGGGCCCAATTTAGTATTTTGGCCATAACTTCCTCATTATTAATCGGAATTGCGCTTATAATATATCGTTGGAAACCTCTTTTCGAGCCCCATCCAACTACACTATTATTGGACCCATATCATGAACCAAATTAAATTAGACTGGACATTTTCCATAAAATATGGTACGAAAAGAAATATTTTTAAAAATAGAAAAAAGTATTTTTATTAAAAACAGAGAGATTCACGAGACTCTTTCACATTTCACCTCGTTCGATAAGCAATGACATGAAAGGTATTCATCACTGGGTTTGGTTTTTGGGGAGACATAATCAGTGTCTACAGTATGTGAGAGAGGATATATACTTTTATTATTTAAGTGGAGACCATGGAAGAGAAAGAAATGATAAAATAATTTGAGTGGGGTTTAAAGTAAGAGAAAGAAATGATAAAGTATAGTATAAAATTACCAAATATAGAAGTGATGCATTTAAAAAAACATCCATAAAAGGAAAGTGATACAAATAAAAAAACAAAGGGAGTATATATATGTACAGGGGAGTTTTTTCCCGAATTTTTGGAGCGCCACGTAGGATTTTATTTTAAAAAAAATTATTAGAGCCACTTAGGATTGATATTGTTATAACGCTATAATTGGGTTATGCCACATAAGATTAGTTTTTTTAAAGCACTTTGTAGGATTAAAAAAAATAAAAAATAAATAAAAAATAAAGTGTCACAATAGGATTATGCCATGTAAGATTAGTTTTAGAGCATCACATACGAAAACGTTATATTTTAGCCAATGAAAAAAAGAATTGTAATTTATTTTAGATTAAAAAATTTATATTAATTATAATAAAATTGCGCATTTTTTCGTATGGCTGTCTTTATCGTGTGGGTGGCTAAGCACACTCAAATACTGATTGAGTAACCCCTGACTATCCGAGTAACCCCTGATCGATTGAGTAACCTTTGATCAACCAAGTAACTCCTAACTATTTAATCCCGACCACACGGTGTGACCAGCTACATATGAAACTTGTGAAATAAAATATTATCTTATTATATTACGAATTTCATCTAAATATGATAAACAAAGTTAATAATTCATTTTATAATAAAAAAATTCAAGTTTTCATTAGCAAGGGAATATCACAGATAAATATATATTTAGTAAAATATTTTATTTGAAAAAATACAAACAAATCATGCATCGTACAGGCTTCATCTAGTAATAATAATAATAAAAATTATATTTTCTTGTCTTTACTTGTTAGGCGTTTATAAAAATGTCGATGTGCCACGTGGAGATTCGAACCCTCAAGGTTTTATAACAAAATGACTAATTAACCATCTAAGCAAATAGTCAACTACATATGATATTAATATGTAAAAAAAAAAAATTATATACATGCAAACTACAAGGTTCAATTAAAAAAAAAATAAAAAGAATAACTCAATTTTGGTCTGACAACGAAAAATTTCAATTTTGAAAAAATTTTAATAAAATTTATCGATTGCTCGTTTATAACAGTAGTAACCTGGGGCAACGCTCAAATACTCACTAGTTTTAGCATTGTAAAGTGTAGTCTTATGGAATAAAATTATTAAGGTTAAGGAGTGGTTACTAATTCATATATCGGGATATCTTTTTTTTTTTTAGGAAATATATCGGGATATCTACAATAATTTATTTTGGATTATTGTTCTCGGAATGCACTAAGAAGCAGATTAATTTGTTATTAAACACATCAATTTTGAATATGACCCAAATTCTTGAATGTTTAATTCGCTCATTGACATTGTATATTCCTATGTAAGCAAATTAATAAATTATTCATCGTAGTTGCTAATTGAATCTACTATAATTTGTGTTGGATTATTGTTCTATATTTGTTTTTGAATTTTCTATTAACATAGATGTCTTTCATTATTTCCTTGTTGAACGGGTCATCTGCAATCAATCAATCACAGCTACTAAAATATTTTCGACACAAAAGATGATGATTTGATGCTTAGAATATAATAAGTTTCAGAAGAGACTAAAGTTATGTTAAAATATCTTCTGTATTTAGTGATCTTTTCAATTTATATTAATGCTTCTTCATGTCTACTATTATCTGTTCTTTTTTTGAACACAAATAACAATCTTATTTAAATCCAATAATTGTCGGTTCAAAAAAATATAATAATCTCATAACATAACCTATTTACATTTAAAAAATTTGATTCATGGAGCCATATGGTACAATGAATTTTTATAATCATAATTTAAATAAGTTGACCATAAAAGTTATATATTTAAAGTTATAAAAGTTGACCATATGGTAGGAACATCTCCCTTAAAGGATGTAGTCATTGGTCCTATTCTGTATAGGATGATATCTGGGCATGACCGATATCTTGCGAAAGCACATGACCAGATCACAAGAAGATGCTGATATGTTACAGAAAGAGGACATGTCGGCCTGCCGCAATTTAACACGTGGCAACAGAAGCTCAACACTTGGCACAAAAGGCTCTGCATGGGTGAGAGCCACCTGTCAGGGTAAACTATTATAAATAGTTGGTAAGACCTCATTAATGAGGGCATTAAGTACTCTCTCTCTAATCTCTCTATTTTCTCTCTCTTACTTATCTTCTTTTCTCAAACACTTTCTGACTTTATCATCGGAGTGGTTATCCCCGGACCACCCCGGGGTTAGCTAACTTCTTCTCATTGTGTAGGTTCTCAGCTTGCCGATAGGAGTATCAGAATCTCAAGTCCTAGTTCTTGGAGGGGTTGGGATCAGACAAAAACAATTTGGCGCTAGAAGGAGGGGAAGTTGATCACTTCTATCGCCTAAGAACCTCACACAAAATATATATACAACAACAATAATCATGGCCGGAAACACTTTAAACAATGGAATACCAGTAGGACAACCCCAGGTGGAGATAGTAGATGAAACCCATACCCTAGAGGGTAATCAGTTCCATATGCCGATAACCCCCCTGCAGGAGGAGGGGAGGCAGAGGATCCTATGGCGGCATTTACTCCAGATGAATTGGAAACAGCCGCAAGGGTGATGAATGCAATGAGTAAGAAGAGAAAGGAGGCTGAGGCGGCACGGGCTGAAAGAGAAGCTACCCAGGCCGATAGAGGAACATCGCACCGTCATCAGGAGGAACAACACAATCAGCTGGAGAACTCGTCAAGGAGACCCCGACATGAGTCGTCAGTAAGGACGCATACAACATCACGGCAGGATGAGCAATCCTCGAGTCGTGTTGCGAGTACCAGAACTCAGCAGCAAAGAAGCTCACAAGTGGTAGGACAAGCAGTACGCACGGTAGTGCAGTTAAGGGCATCCCCATTTGCCCAACACATCTTAGAACAACCAATGGAGAAAGTGAAAATGCCGACTTGTAGATATGATGGAAGAGGGGATCCGGCAAGATTCATAACGTCTTATGAGGGACACATGATGCTGTACACAAACTCAGATGCAGTTTGGTGTAAGGTCTTTCCGACAACTTTGATTGGGGCTGCAGCCGATTGGTTTAACAACCTTGAAGTTGGATCAGTAGACAGCTTTGAAAGACTGACTGAGATGTTTGTAGGGCAATATGTCAGTAACAGCGTGAGGCAGAAAACTTCTGGAGAATTGATGGCTGTGGAGCAGAAATCAGATGAATCTTTGAGGGATTACATCAGGAGATTTAATAATGAAGCAAACACTATTCCGAAGTTACAACAGGAGATAGCCGTGATGGCTTTGATGAATGGATTAGTTGATTCGGATTTCAAAAGGTATCTTACAAGGAAGAGTCTGCCGACATTGGCGGCAGCGTTCAGCAAAGCTCACGATTACATAAAGAGTGAGGAGCTGTTGAAGACGAGTAGCAGGCATATGGTGGCAGGAAAGGGGCAAAGTCAAAATGAGGGGACCTCGTCTGGAGGGAGCAGGCCAAGAACTCCTGCCCCGGGAAGGGGAGGAGGAAGTCGGCAAGATACCAGAGCGACAAGGCTGCCAATGAGATACAGCACCTACACCCCCCTGAATACACCAAGGGCTGCAATCTACTCAGTGAATCAGAACAGAGAAGATTGGTCAAGGCCGATTCCCATGAAAGCAAGGCCGAGGGACGTGAAGAAGTACTGTATGTTCCATAGGGATGTAGGGCATTATACAGAAGAGTGTACCCAATTGAAGGACAACATTGAGGAGTTGATAAGGAAAGGACACCTAACACAATACCGGTTGAATACCGGCAGAAATCAGCAACCGACACAGGCTGTTGAGAGGCAACAGATAGAAGCAAGGCCTGAAAGAATTCAGGGAAGAATAGTCCGACAAGGAGACGCAGGAATACCACCGTTATCTACTGGAAGAGTAGATGTGATAACGGGAGGACCGATTCACGGAGGAACGATAAGTGGTGCAAAGAAGCATTTAGCGGAACACCGACATCTGGTTTGTGCTTTAGATGTAGATAATCGTCCCCGGCCGGCATCAATACCACAAGTTGTGTTTACGGAAGAAGATGCACGAGGTGTAGTGTTCCCACATGACGATCCGTTAGTCCTGATAATCAAGATAAATGGAGCCGACATCAAAAGAGTGCTGGTAGATGGGGGCAGCTCAGCAAATGTTTTGTTTGTTCAAGCTTTTAATGAGATGAATATCGGAAGGCAATACCTGAAACCGGTGTCGTATCCAGTGATCGGGTTTAATGGATCAACTGTGAGGCCGGAGGGGAGCATTGTGTTGCCTGTAAGGATGGGTGATGGACCACAAGCAAGAGATGTGATGGCAGAGTTTCTGGTGGTGGATGTCAAGTCGGCGTATAATGCAATTATCGGCAGACCGATAATTCATGACATGCAGGCTGTTGTATCAACCTACCACTTAGCAATAGCCTATGTATCAAACTTGGGAGCTGTGGAGAAGGTGTATGGAGGCCAGGTTATGTCAAAAGCCTGTTATGTTACAGCTTTGAAGAACCCCGTTGGTAGTGCCACAGTTCCATGTAATCCAATAAGGGAAAATGAGCCGACAGTGCAAGATTTGACAATGAAGAACTTTGATGCAAGACCTGAAGAAACACCAAGGCCGTTGCCGGGCGGAGAAACTGTCCAAGTTGAATTGCAGCCAGGCAACCCAAGTAGAACAATGAAAGTTGGGGCTGATATGGATGTGGAGACCAGATGTAACCTGATAAGTTTATTACGAGAAAACGCCGACGTCTTTGCGTTCTCAGCCAGTGAAATGCCAGGCATACATCCTGAGGTAATGGAGCATAAGCTGAATGTCGATAGAAAGTTCAGGCCGATAAGGCAGAAGAAGCGCAATTTCTCAACTGAGAAAATAGAAGCAATCCAGGCCGAGGTGAATAAGCTCTTAGCAGCAGGGTTTATAGAGCCCTGTACCTACCCTGAGTGGTTGGCAAATGTAGTAATGGTGAGGAAGCCGACAGGGAAGTGGCGAATGTGTGTGGATTTTACAGATTTGAACAAAGCTTGCCCAAAGGATTGCTACCCACTACCTTGGATAGATAGGCTGGTAGATTCGACCTCTGGTCATGCAATGCTTAGTTTCCTAGATGCATTTTCAGGATATCATCAAGTCAGCATGCATAGGGCTGATAGAAATAAAACGGCCTTTATAACAGATGTGGGTGTGTATTGTTATAAGGCAATGCCGTTTGGATTGAAGAATGCAGGGGCAACCTACCAGAAGTTGGTGGATAAGATTTTCGAGAAACAGAAAGGCCGGAATGTTGAGGTGTATGTGGATGATACAATAGTAAAGAGTAAGAACAGAGAAGACCATATAGCCGATTTGAAGGAAACATTTGAAACCTTGAGAAAATACCAAATGAAGTTGAATCCGGAGAAATGTGTTTTTGGGGTGAGATCAGGGAAATTCTTAGGCTTTATGGTCAGTGAACGGGGGATAGATGCAAATCCAGATAAGGTGAATGCGGTGCTTCAAATGAAACAACCAAAAACCATTCGAGATATACAAAGGTTAACGGGCAGGATGGCAGGGTTAACCAGATTTATCAGCAAATCAGCTGATAAGGCTCTTCCGTTTTTTATGGTGCTAAGAAAGAATAAGGCATTCGAATGGGGAAAAGAACAAAGTGATGCCTTAGAAGTAGTGAGGAACCATCTTAGATCTCTTCCCACGATTGCCAGGCCTGAGAAAGGAGAAGTGTTGCAGTTGTACATCTCGGCATCACCAAAAACAGTAGCGGCCGTTTTGTTGGTGGAAAGGAAGAGACAACAACAACCGATTTACTTTATCAGCCATGTCTTGAATGCGACGGAACGCAGATATCCAGTTATAGAGAAAATGGCGTTTGCTGTAATTGTGGCAGCCAGGAAATTGAGGCCTTACTTTGATGCACATCCGATAGAGGTACTCACTAATCATCCCTTGGAGAAGTCACTACGAAAAATGGATACGTCTGGTAGGCTACTGACATGGGCAGTAGAGTTATCGGAGTACGAAATAAGTTACAAGCCCCGAACATCAATCAAGGCTCAAGCATTGTCAGACTTTATCGTTGAGACCACATATACAGATGAAGAAGAAGAGTTGGGAACATGGCAGGTATCAGTTGATGGATCAGCCACAGCAACGGGGGCAGGGGCTGGAATTGTGATAACGGCTCCAGATGGAAAAGTGTTTGAATACGCCATGAAATTTAAGTTCAAGGCAACAAATAATGAGGCCGAGTATGAAGCTGCAGTAGCTGGAATGCAGCTGTCGATAGCGGCAGAGGCAAAACGGCTAGTTTTGACAACTGATTCTCAGCTGGTATCAAGCCAGTTTAGTGGGGAGTATGATGTTCATAATATGTTACTGACTTGTGGTACCCATAGTACGCTGGTAAGTTTTTAAAGTATGCAGGTAATTTTTGTATGCAATTTCTTGAGCCAGGTTTTAGATCTGGTATCTTCGGAAGCTGGCGTCTTTAAAAAGGTTTCTAGCTGGAGGTTTTCGGATTTCAGACAAAGCATTAGGTAAGCAATCATTTTTTGCAATTTTTTATGCGTTGAAAGCTAGCAGGGCAAGGCAACATGATTATCATAACCTTGTTTAAAAACAGGCAAGCTAGAAAACGATAAGTAAAGAACAACATAGTTATGATAAGAGTGTAGAATTTTGTAGACAATCGGCAGACAGTAAAAACAAAAATAAGTTTACACAATAGATAAAATTAACAATCGACAGGCATCACCACAAAAAAGGGGTATATGCCGATAAAACAGCACTGCCAAAACATGTTCATACATACAAAAGACAATAAAAGAGTTACGGCTGGTAAGGCCCAATGATACAAGACCCACAAGAGGATGTCGGTGATGACTGCCCGCCCCTTCAAGATTGAGCATTCTCAGGCACTGGGGAATCCAAAATGCTGGGATTGCTGGGGCCGTCATCAACAGTTGGCGCCAGGTTATACAAGTCCTCATCAGAAAATTGCTGCGCCTCAAAGCCGGAAGGAATCTTGTAGGCTTCCTCGCCGAAAGCCTTTTCAACTTTTGCCCAATCATCCTTCTTCCAACCGGCGGCGTGGGCAATACATCTCTGAGCAGCGGTCCAACCTCCATCAAAACGATCTTGGAGTTTGGAGCAGAACTCATCAGAGGCTAGATAACGGCCGACCGCTCTCCGACGGATACCAGGTTTGTCGGCTTCCATTTCCTGAACCTTTTCTTCAAGGCTCTTAATTTTAATCCTGGCATCCCGGAGATCTTTTTCAACTGAGGGAAGCCGTTCAACGGCCTTGTTTTTCTCAGTGATCTGGGTCTTCAAACTTTGCACCTCTAGCTCGAGATTGGCAACCCTCTCAGCCTTAACCTTCAGCTCCGACATCTCCCTGTCATCTTTTTCTTTTATTTTCCTCAGATCGTCGAGGGCCTTTTCAGCATTCTTGATGACCTCCTGCATGGCACTTTCGCTGGCAGAGGCTTGATGATGTTTCTCCTGGTAGAAGCGATACATCTCAACCAGCTCTGTGCCAGACATGACGGCCTATAGAAATGTATATTTAAGTAAAAGCAGGGAAGCCGAGAACGCTACATAAATATATATATATAAAGAAATAAAATAATAATATGTATATGTACCTTCATCATGTTGTGCATGTGGGTAGCAGCAAGGGGGCCGATTGGACCAGCAGGTCTGTCCATTGGCAGTGTCAAGTTGCTCAACAGCCGATAACCGAGATTTCCACCTTGCATTGGGTCATCGGTTATCATAGATTCGTTCCGGCCGACATCAATAGCAGGTTGCCAACGGTCGCCGGAATGGCCGGGAGGGACAGCAAACCCCTTCAGAACTTCATCTGGAAACCTTCCAGAAACACGCTCAATCCATTGATTGGACCGATAAGTCAAGGCTGGGATGCTGGAATCCGACCCAGCCGTTGTAGGAGCAATTGCGGCGGTTGCCTGAGGTTGACGGGGAGATTCAGCAGAAGTGAGATCTTCGATCTCAATACCCTGAATAACCTTCTTCACAACGGCCTCAGGGCTTTTAGCTTTGTTGACTGTCGGGGTCCTTTCAGACACCGACTGGTCCTTCTTCTTCTCGGGCGCCGATTGATCCTTTTTCTTTTCGGCCCGCCCTTCTGGTTGCCTGGGGCTGGAGATCACAATGCCACCTCGCCGATTGGCTAGAGGTGTTAGTTTTCTTCTCTTGGCATTTTCATCGGCCATGATCTCAGCTCTTCTCTTGGCACTGATAGCTGGAGCTCGCCCGCAAACGGAAGCAAGAGTGTCGTAGGGATCGGAAGCTTTGGGGCAGCGTCTGATAACCCTTGTCCCGTCAGGAGATAGGCCGAGTTGTCTGTTATCCAACTTATCAATACCTGGTTATCATAGATTCGTTCCAAGCCTTCAAGATTTTAGCAACAAAGGGATGTAGAGGAAAGCGGAGGCCAAAATCCAAGTGCTTCATGTAAACAGCCACGGAACCAGCTGGACAATCCAACACTGAAGCTCCAGATGGAGGGAGAGATAACTCGTACCCATCAGGTAAGTTAAAGAACTTTTTCGCACGACGACAATAGTCCTTTGTAATTGCCGTTTTCCTAAAAGCTTCACTTATCTTTTCCTTTGCAACTTTTCCGTCGTTGCCAAGAACTATAGGTTGTCGGAACTCAGCCCTATCAGTCTCAGAACTATACCCCTCGTCCAAATTCTCTTCTTGGATAACCTCAGCCGTTAAATCAACAAGGTCATCCCTATTCTCATTATTTACACTGTCTTCCTGAGCGTCGTCATCCCTTAAAACTGAGTTGACGGCAGAATCGTGAACAGGAGATGGCGGACCTTCTTCAGGGGTTAAAGGGATATCATCCCCAAGTTCTTCCTCAGAAGAACTTACAACTTGACCTTGTCCAGGTCTTTTGCTAGATTCCGCTGCCTTGGCGGCCTCAGCTGCTTTAGCTGCTTTGGCGGCCTCAGCGGCTTCACGGGCGGCGGCTCGGGGTTGATAACTTGTACTCTTTACCCTTGGCATAGTGTTTATACCTATATTGCCAACGTTAGTGCCGTATTGATTAAAATATCGTCTCCCAGTAAAGCTGCGTAAGTGATAACGGACATTAACAGGTTCAACGTCAAGAATTTCAGTATCGGCAGGGATGTCAGGGTTAGTAGGATGAAGGGCGCTTTCACGATGGGCAATGGTCCTATGAATCATAAAAGCGCGTTTTTCTTCTTCAGAAGTTAATGTCTCAAAAGGGTAGTCAATGTTATCAGACAGGGAAGACGAATTACCTTGATTACTACCGGTTTCTTTGCCTAAAGATTGTCTAATTAAACGACGCCTAGCAGTACTAAGGTTAGGAAAATTCTCTTCGACACTATCTTCAGACATTTAATTGAATATAAGGAAATAAAAATAGCATGAAAAATCAGGGGTTAGGGTACGAAAATACCTTCAATAAAAATCGCGGATTTAACGCCTCTAACTGATAAAGAAACGACGAAGAAAGAGAAGGTACGCCCAAGAAGACGAAATGCACAAACCGAACGCGAGGAGGATAAGAAAGGACAGAATTGTGGTCAGCCACTTAAACTTTTTCGAGGAAAAACTGGGAAGGAATACAAAATAGTAAGGAAATGGAGGAATTTTGATCTAAAAAGGGGAAGCTGAATGGCCAATTGAAGTGAAAGGCGGTTCAGAGATCCGACGGCTGTTAATTGACAAACTCTTTCAAAAAGCAGCCGCAGGATTTCTGACACGTGTAAAAATTTTCCCGCCCAAGCAAAAAAAAAAAAAAAAAGAGAAAGGGGGAAAAGAAGAAAAACGGTTACACTTCCATAACGTACCCTTTGTAATAAATTGACCTTGTAAGCTATCGGCATACAAGGTCACCTGGGGAGGAAAACGGAGTTTTTCGCTCCCAGGTTTTTTATAATAAATTGACCTTGTAAGCTATCGGCATACAAGGTCACTTGGGGAGGAAAACGGAGTTTTTCGCTCCCAGGTTTTTTATAATAAATTGACCTTGTAAGCTATTGGCATACAAGGTCACTTGGGGAGGAAAACGGAGTTTTTCGCTCCCAGGTTTTTTATAATAAATTGACCTTGTAAGCTATCGGCATACAAGGTCACTTGGGGAGGAAAACGGAGTTTTTCGCTCCCAGGTTTTTTATAATAAATTGACCTTGTAAGCTATCGGCATACAAGGTCACTTGGGGAGGAAAACGGAGTTTTTCGCTCCCAGGTTTTTTATAATAAATTGACCTTGTAAGCTATCGGCATACAAGGTCACTTGGTTAGGAAAACGGAGTTAATGAAATTGATGAGTTACTGAAACTGATGAAGAACACGGCGTTACGGCACAACAATTATCCTCTTACATAAATAGTAATAAAAGTACTAAAAGTAGCAAATTAAAATAACACTTCTCAGCAAAAGAACATAGAACATAAAAATATATGAATATGTACAAGTTAATTTGCCTGGATACAGGCCAAGCGATTAAAATGAATTATGACAATGGCAAGATTAGTAATGAAACTCTGTTAGTAAGCAGTACTTGACAGAGTACAAGAAACGTTGTTACAATAAAATTTCCAATTTAAGGGAGAGTCTGAAGAATGAAATGTGGAACCCAAAGTTCGTTTTGTTAGGTTCAGCTTGTCTCCCATGATTAACTGAGCACGATGACGAATGATCATGCGTCCTCACTTGGGGGACTAATTGTATAGGATGATATCTGGGCATGACCGATATCTTGCGAAAGCACATGACCAGATCACAAGAAGATGCTGATATGTTACAGAAAGAGGACATGTCGGCCTGCCGCAATTTAACACGTGGCAACAGAAGCTCAACACTTGGCACAAAAGGCTCTGCATGGGTGAGAGCCACCTGTCAGGGTAAACTATTATAAATAGTTGGTAAGACCTCATTAATGAGGGCATTAATTACTCTCTCTCTAATCTCTCTATTTTCTCTCTCTTACTTATCTTCTTTTCTCAAACACTTTCTGACTTTATCATCGGAGTGGTTATCCCCGGACCACCCCGGGGTTAGCTAACTTCTTCTCATTGTGTAGGTTCTCAGCTTGCCGATAGGAGTATCAGAATCTCAAGTCCTAGTTCTTGGAGGGGTTGGGATCAGACAGAAACATATTCCTTCTCATATGAATTCTTGGATGGTTTCTAGTATAATAAAAGATAAAGTTTGGTACCTTAAGGATATTGAACATATTCTTCCCTCTCACATATTACAATTGATTAAATCTACTCCTTTACCTAGGTATTCTACTATGGAAGATTTTATTACTTGGGATTTGAGTAAGGATGGTGTATTCAATGTGAGATCAGCTTATAACTATCTCTTGAAAGGAAAATGTGTTGCTTCCTATAATACAAAATCTTGGAAGAGTATTTGGAAAGTTGAAGCTCCCTTTAAATATAGGATGTTTGTATGGAATTGTGCTCATTCCATTTTGCCAGTAGCTGAAATTTTATCTTCTTTCATGCCCCTAATTTCTCCTATTTGTTCTAGATGCAATATTTATTCCGAATCACATATTCATATCTTTAGAGATTGTTTTTGTTCTTCGATTTTATGGAATGACATTTTTGCCAAGGTTTATATTCCAAATAAGTTTGATTTCAATATTTTTAAAAATTCTTCCTGGAATATTTGGATAGATTATAATCTTGGTTTGGATAAAAAATGGAAGTTAATCTTTGTGACAGCATTATGGCATCTTTGGTTGCATAGAAATTCCACTGTCTTTGAGGATAAAATTATAGGTCCAATTTCTCTCTTTACCAAATTCTTCTTTGATTTTAAACTTTCTAATGGTATTTTGCAGGACTCTATTAATAGGAAAGGCAAGGGTAAAGTGTCTTCAAGTTCAGGATGGGAAGCTCCAAGGGAAGGATATTTCAAGATCAACACTGACGGAGCATGGATGAACTCAGTTGTTTCTTCAGGAGGAGGGGTGATTAGAAGGTCTGATGGGTCTTGGTATGTGGGATTCTCTTGCAAGTATGACTCTGTCTCTCCTTTCCTTGCTGAATTGTATGCGTTGAACGATGGATTATCCATTGCTGAGGATTTAAGGATCAAGAAGGTCATAGTGGAAACAGATGCTAAGGCTCTTCGTGATATGCTTTTAACTACTGGTCCTAATCCACACCATGAGCTTGCAGCTGCCATATGTGATGTTGCTGCTGTTTTAAGATCTTTTGAGGTGGCTGTTGTCACTCATGTGCCTCGTGAAAAGAATGAATTAGCTCATCGCCTTGCAGTGCTTGGAAGGGAGATGGCTGTTGGGTATAAGACTCATTATCTAGTTCCTGATTGTGTTTCTGATCTTTATGAAGTGGAGAAAGCACGAGTTGCTTCATCATCAATTCAGCAGAACTAATGCTCAAAGGGTCTTCTCTATGGATGTCTTTGGATTTTGGGGATCTAAGTAGGAATGTTGATAGCTTTTGTGACTTTTGGAATTGTAATTAATGTACATAATCATCTCCATGGGAGAGTAGCTTCGAATGTTTGCTCTGCTCATGTTGACAGCAGCTTTTATGGTAACATCAATTATCAATGTAAACACTATGTGATGTACCTTGTAAATATTAAGGCTCTAGCCTTTTAATCTAATTTATCTCCTTATTATGTTAAAAAAAAAAGAATAAAGAGAGACCAATGGAGTATAAAACACACCAAGTTAAGATATGATTCAAAGTCCAAACTCTTAAGTGTTACATTCAGCAGTCGTTGAATATTGTATAGTCTTATGTAAGCAAATTGTTAATATTATGGATTAGATACTTATATTAAATTAAAATTTCTACTGCTCGCATAATAATAGTAATATGTGTTGGATTATTGTTCTCAATTTGAAGGCAGAAGCAGAATAATTAACACATCAATTTGGAATATGACCTAAGTTCTTGAATGTTTAATAGCTCATTGACATTGTATATTCCCTTGTAAGCAAATTATTAGTCCTACCATATTGGGTTATTGTATGTTTTACGAGCTTTTGGTTTCCCTCCATATTGGGTTCATATAATTCAGCAATGTGTTACAACGGTTTTCTACTAAGTCTTGGTTAATGGTTGTCCGTCACAGACTTTACTTCTTCGTTGCGGCCTCAGACAGGGGGACCCTCTTTCCCCGTATCTTTTTGTTCTTTGTATGGAGATTTTTTCTTTAATGATTAGTCGTGCCGAGGCTTCTGGTTTAGTTCGAGGACTTCAGATTTCCCGTAAGGCCCCACCTATCTCCCATCTCTTCTTTGCTGATGATGCCTTGCTTTTCTTCCGAGTTTCGCCTTCTGCTTGCGACAATTTGATGGCTGTCATTAACAAATTCTGTTCTGTCTCGGGCCAAATGGTTAATCTCCAAAAATCGTTTGTAAAGTTCAGTTCTAATACTCCACCGGATTATAGGGATTATTTGGCTTCTGTGTTGCGTATGGATTCTAGGAGCTCCTTAGGTACTTATCTGGGCATGCCTGTTGATATGGGCAGGGGGAAGTGTCAGGTTTTCCAGCCTATGGTTGATAAACTTGTTCAGCGCCTTTCATCCTTTGCTTCTTTGCACCTTTCAGCGGCTGCGAAGTTGGTTATTATCAATTCTATATGTGTTGCTTCCTTCAACCATATCCTCTCTGTGTTTAAAGTGCCTTCTACGGTTTGTAATCGACTTGATAATCTTTTAGCTCGTTTTTGGTGGCGCTCTTCTCCTTCCTCTAAGGGGATAGCGTTATCTCCTTGTTCTGCTTTTATTTGCCTCGGGGGCTGGGAGGTTTGGGTATTCGGAAATTTAGTTGTTTTAATGCTGCTCTCCTGGCTAAGCAGTCTTGGCGACTTATGCATAATCCTCAACTGCTTGTTTCCAAGGTGTATCGAGCAAAGTATCCGTCTTTGCTGGCTTCTCATGGCATTGCCAAGACGGTCAGGCCGTCTTGGGGTTGTCGTAGTGTGTTACAGGGTTTTCAAACCCTTTGTCATGGTTTGGTGTGGAAAGTGGGGTCTGGTGCCAACATTAGTATTCTTGATGATAGTTGGGTGCCTGGGGTTCACGTTCAGTTTAAGGATTCTGTGAACAGGATGGGTGTCCCATCCTTTGTTTCTGATTTGATTAATGTGCGTTCGAACACATGGAAAACGAGTTTGATTCATCGGTTGTTTCCTCCCCGTACTACTGGCCTTATTTTGGGCCTTGAACGGCCTAAGGAAAGAATTGATGATTTTGTTTATTGGAAATTTACTAGGGACGTGATGTTCTCCACGAAGACTGCGTATGTGTGCTCCTTGTGTTATGAGAATGGGGATCACTGATCACCTTTAGTTCTTGACTCAAGTTGGTGGAGGCATTTTTGGGCTTCTCCTTTATTTCCAAGGTGGAAAATGTTTGCTTGGATTATTATCCATAATGCATTTCCTTCTGCTTCGTTGCTTGCTCGGAAGGGTTTGCCCGTGGATTCCAAATGTGGGTTTTGTTATAAGGATATGGAGACTCTTTCTCATCTTTTCCGAGATTGTCCTTTTACTTGGAGTTTATGGGAGAACCGGCCTTGTGGATCGGCCTTGAATATGTCCCCAGAACAGCCTTTTGAAGAGTGGTTTCCTAAGGTTCTTTCTAAGTTTCTTCATGATAAGGACTGGTTGATGTTAGATCGTTTTTTTAGTTTGTTATGGGCCCTATGGCTTACTCGGAACTCTATGAGATTTCGTTCTGCAGTTTCTTCCCCTGATTGTATTATGGATCTAGCTTCTAGTTGGGTGGATAGGTGTTCTGAGGCCAGGTCGTTCAGATATGATATTAATATTACGCCTGCATTTCCTCCTGGGTTTTCTTGTAATATATCTTCTGCAGTTCTTCGAGGGAATGTGTCGGATGCTTGTTCTGTCAGCCTTACTTTTGATGGGGCCTGGAGTTCTGCCAGTCATAATGCGGGTACTCGATGGGTATTCTTGGATCTGGCTTCTGATGTTCAACTCGGGGGTGGGGCGCAGGCTTGTAACTCTAATTCTGCGTTACAGGCTTAACTGATGGCTTGTCTGTTTGCTTTACGCCATGCCAGGCAGCGTGGGTATTCCTCTTTACAAATTTTTACTGATTGTTCTTCGGTGGTGGATCTGCTTTGATCTCAGTTTCCCAAAGATTTCTGTATGTTGGATTCAGCAAGAGATTTTGGCAGTTATTGGTGCTTTGGTTGTGTGTCATATTCAGAAGGTTCCAAGGTCTATGGTTGCTCAAGCTCACTGTTTGGCAGGGAAGGCGCGTCGGCGTGATTTACTTTGTTTCCGTTTTTAGTTTCTTTGTTGTTTGTTTGTAAGTTCTTTTGTCAAAAAAAAAAAAATTATTAGTCCTAGTTGCTATATATATATATATATATATATATATATTATTTTTTTTTTTGTGAAAGAGAGAGGCAAAGTCTCATTTAAGTTGATATTTTAAATCTATATATATATATATATATATATATATATACATTTTTTTTTCTTTTTTTTTTTTTGGTGAGCACGAGGGGCAAGTCGGAATAAGAAAAGAGAAACTAGAAAAAACTAGAAAAAAAAATAAACGAAAGCGAACAACGCAAAAAGAAAAGAAACTACAGCTACTGATCTACGAAGCCTAAAGCTTGGGTCCTTCATCAGGCACCATCTTCGGCTTTGTTGCTCCCCCCAAATCCTCCTATAAAACAGCACGAAGGTCCTCCAAGACCGCCTCAAAGATAACAATCTTTTGATTAGACAGTACGCAAAAGTTAGCCAATTTATCAGCCACTTGATTAGCTTCTCTGTAGCAATATGCAATTGTTATTTCCCAATCACGCCTCATGATAAGGGCCTTACACTTTTGAATTAAATGAATAAAGGGAGAGGTTGGAGGAGTTGGATCCACCAACATACGAACAATAGTCTCAGAATCTACCGTTACTTGAACTCGTCAATGGCCACCATTCCAAGCTAATGCTAGGCCACGCATAACCCCTAGAAGTTCAGCTTTCGTACTCGAACACACACCATAGTTTATTGCAAACATCTCATAGAGTTCACCCCTATGGCCTCGAATAACACCCTTTTCTCAAGCCGGTGTCGGGTTGCCTTTCAAGGCCCCATCTCTGTTCAAGCGAACCCAACCGTCTCTTAGAAATTCCCAACAAATCAAAGCTTAGCTTCTCTATACTTTCTTTTGCCCTGAACATTACCCAAAAGGTTGCTTTCATATGCCCTATGGATATCACTCACTCTTATCATTATGAAGGCACTTTGATCAAGAGGGATATCTACCTCTGTCGAGAAGGTACGCTCGTTGCACCACCTCCATAACCACCAACACATGAAAACAAGAATCTGAGGCCACTCTTCATTAACACCAGCTCTCTTTGTGGTTAGATTATCCTCAAGCCACTACGTTGTTGAGCTACTCCGCCACTGAAGATCAAAGCTCACTCCAAACTTAGCCCATACCACTTTAGCTGCTGGACATCATGCAATATGTGGCTAACATTCTCTTTCACAAAGCCACACATGAAACACCTGGGATCTCCAGTCAAGTTGAACAAGAAACGCGTAGCATTAGTCATGAATTTACCATGTTGAGCCGGCCATAGATAGAAGCGTATGTATTGAGGAACATGGAATTTCCAAATATAACTCCAATTAGTACTCGAATCCTACTCTTTATTGTACTTAGTTCAAACAATTTGTAAAGCCGATTTAATAGTGAATCTACTAAAAGGCGAACCTTTCTAGAAAATACTATCAATTGCCTCTTCATTCTCAATCAAATCATGTGACTAAATGTGTTGCAAAATCTCACTTGGAAGGAAATCAGCAAATTAATCGAATTTCCAGCCTTGATTCTCATCCCAAAAATCTTCCACCTTCGCATCAAGCAAATAATCAAGAGGTCTGACCGTAGTTAGCTCGATTAGAGGCTGATATGTTTCCCATCTATGCAACCAAAAGTTCGTATCTCTTCCATTCCCAATAGCCAAACCAATACCCTTCTTCAGAATATCAATATTTTCTACCATCCCTCGCCAAGCATTGGAAGCATCCGCCTTATGAACGAACATGTCAACATCACATCGCCCTCTACAATAGTTGCTTCGAAGTACACGTGACCAAAGTGCATTAGGCTTCGTGATAACACACCAACCTAAATTGCATAGAAAAATCGTATTAACCTGTCTCATGGATCTTATACAAGACCACCATTCTCCTTCGATTCTGTCATCGTGTTCCAATTAACTAGATGGGTGCACTTCTTCTCATCAGTGCTTCCCCAAAGGAATCCTCGAGCTTTACTATCAATTTTATCACATATTCATCTAGGGATTCTCGTTGTTTGCATTGCATAATATGGAATCGAAGAAAGAGAGGATTTAACCAAAGTGGCTTAGCGAGCAATAGATAATGTTTTTGATTTCCATCCAACTAGTTTTGAGTTCACTCTATCCACCAAAAACTTGGTAATTTTCATTAGTGACTCTCCAATTAATAGTCAACACACCAAGACAATTACCCAAGTCCTCCGTCGCTTCCATACCCAAAGCCTCACAAATTTTACCCGTGAATTAATTCAGTAGCAGTTTTATTCGAAAAATAAATTCGACTTTTGCTAAGGCTGACTTTACTTCTTGAGTCTTGGTAGAACTTGTCCAGGAAACTCTTCATTGATTCTTCTTGGTCTTTGTATGCTTCATAGAATAAGATAAGGTCATCGGTAAACGCATGGTTAGAGATTAAAGGACAATGACGACTAGCTTTCACCGATTTCTAAGTACCCACCCGACACTCTCTATCAATTAAATGTGCAAGTATCTCCATACAAATCACATTAATGTAAGGAAAGAGCGAATCCCCTTGGCGGATGCCTCTAGTGGGAGAAAATTCCTCGTTTGGTTTGTCATTCCAAAGTATTCTCAATTTTGTGGAACAAATTAAATACACATTATCATGATGTCAATAATCCTTTGCAGGAGTCTTAACTCCAACAAAGAATCTTGAATGAACGACCACCTTAATCTATCATACCCCTTCTCAAAGTCGATTTTCACAGCCATATACCCCACTTTTCCTTGTTTTCTCCTCATAGTGTGAATCATCTCCTGAACAATAATAATGTTGTTAGTTATGGAGATCAAATTTGGAAATAGAGGTTTAAGCCGATTCACCAAAACCTTCGTCACAATTTTATATGTGATGTTACATAATCCAATTAGATGAAAATCTTTAGCTGTTTGAGGAATGGGATGAGAACTAAAAAAGCATTTGTTAGTCCTTCGGGGAAGCTTCGACCTTCAAGAATTTCTATCACATATTGGATTACACTCAGAATTACCAAATTCTAGAAACGTTGATACAAGAGGGGCTGAAATCCGTCGGGGCCCGGGGCTTTATATAGATCCATACTCATGAGTGCCTTTCGAATTTCAAAACTTGCGAAGGGTCTATTTAACGTTTCCCATTCATCATCTCTAATTCGAGGGACATAATTGCACAACATATCCGATGATCTACCCCAAAGTTATCTTTAGAAAAAATATCCTTCCAGTAATTCACAACCAAGGTTTTGACTCTCTAAGGTTCGGCTATC
This sequence comes from Chenopodium album, assembly GCF_948465745.1. NCBI lineage: Eukaryota > Viridiplantae > Streptophyta > Magnoliopsida > Caryophyllales > Amaranthaceae > Chenopodium > Chenopodium album. Next base: position 14,714,321 of record NC_137847.1, on the reverse strand, counting down.
TTGTCACCAGCAGCATCTTGCAAAGTCTCGATGAGATTCTTTCTTCGTTGCATAATTGTGGATAGGAGGAAATAACGTGTATTCCTATCACCATCAACAATAGCTTCAGTTCTTGATTTCTAAATCCAGAGTAACTCTTCGTGCTCAAGAATTTCTACCATCTTCTTTTTCAAATTGACCTCCAATTTTAAGAGATGAAGAGGAGCACCATTGGTCATCGCACGCTGAATGCCTTCTAGTCTCGCCCAAAGTTTAGCTTTTTCCTAAATATATTATGAAAGTGTTCCCTGTTCCGCACATTCAACCTATTCGCAAACACTTCTAGGAAGGGAATTAGAGGCTCATTATTCTTCCAGTTAGATTTGACACACTCATCAAAGGCTTCATGCTTAATTAATGCTGCGTGGAATATGAAAGGCTTCATCGCCGTGGGAATAGGCGCAAAGCCATTTGTGTTGATCAAAATCGGGCAATGATCCGTAGTGATCTTTGTTAAATTATGGATTGCACCTTCCTCGAACCTCATTTTCATTCTTCATTAGAAAAACCTCGGTTTAAAGGAGCTACTTTATATGTGGAAGGAGTTAACCCTTTACTTCATGTAAAAGTCGGCCCCGAACATCCAAGAACAATCAAGCCATTCGCATTCACCGAATTCAAAAATTCACGGCACCTATGTTCTATCTCACTTCCACCATAACCAACTCTCTCCAAAAGATTAAAGATGTTATTAAAATCCCTGGCCAGAGCCAAGGACCGTTGAAATTTCTCTTTATGTTCACAAGTGCTTCCCATAAATCCTTCCTAATTGTAAATCCAAGCTAGCATAATTGCGGAAATCATCCAAGGTTTTTCCTTCTTCTATGCACTTCGATAGTGATGTGTTGCGAATGGTTATCTAACACAGTCACACTTACAATCTCTTTTCTCCAAAAAAGCCAAATACCCCCACTAAAGCCTTGTGCATCACTCTCGTTTGACCCAAGAAGCCAATTCGATGACAAATCTTTAGGCTTGATCACCACTTATTTGCGTCTCCACCAAAGCCAAAATAGTTGGGTCATTGATTCTAATTAGCTCGCGAATTGCCGCTAATTTGTTCCCTACTCCTTGAATGTTCCATACCATAACCTTAATCGACATATTAAACATCGGGAAATCAGGGTAAGAATCATAGGCATTCAAAGGATTGCTAGGCAGAATGCTCAAGAACGCGTCCCTCAACGCTTTCATTGGGTCGTTTGTTCTCATTGGGATTCATGCTTCGAACAACATATCCGGGGGATTATGTTCCGGTGGCATGAATGTACTCACTTGGAGTAGTGCTCTGTTCGCTAGGGGATGGACTATGACCTGAGTTGGTCTGTCCATCAGATAATCCACGAATGCTGTGTATGATGGGGGGATTTGGGTCACCAAAGTAATCGACACTCTCGGATAACTCATTGTCACTTTGACTACAGCGTAAAGTAGAAGCGGTGTGCGAGGCTAGCTGAATATTCTGGGAGTTGCTTGAGAAAGTATTTTTAATTTTGGCAGATATACTCGATAAATCTTTTCCTTCCTACACATTCAAATGAGGAGCAATATTCTCCTTATTTTTACGAAAATTCGATTTCCTGTATAAAATAGGGGGAATATTTTTGTAACTTTTGATATAGCTAGACTTGCTTTGATTTGTAACATTATCATATCTCCTCGTAAAGATTCTGCCAAATCCACATGTGATTGTAATTCCAAATAGAATTCCATCTCATTCTAAGATTTTCCAAAAGAATAATCTTTTTTCCCTACTGAAATATCTTCTCCTAAATTAAATTAACTACTCCATTCAAAATATTACCACTTCTAGAAGTCGAGTTTTTTACTTCAGCCCCACTAATTTCTGCCATGGGATTACTTTCCATAAATTCTTTAGTGATTTATCTTAGTCTTGGTCTAAAACACCAAACCTTGAACCCATAGGTCCTTTGCCCAGGTTAGTTATTTTTTTACCATCCCTTAAGTTGATAGCTTTCTTTTGAGCAGCCTCTTGCACCTTGGGTTGACCTTGACCAGTGCTGGGATATAGCCCCCCAATCTGTTTTTTCAAGCCTTCTGTATTAGGAATGTATTTTCTTGAATTTCTTTGAATGAGCATCCGAGACTCAAATTGGTCACTTCTTTCACGTCTCACCCTTGGCATTACATGTTGTGGACGGACTATCTTCTGCAACCTTTTGTCACCATTTTCATCCATAACAATTTCAAGAGAGCAATTACTCTCTTTATGTCCGAGCTCCACACACTTGAAACAAATTCGTTTCATGCTTTCATATTGTATGCGCTAAACCCTTCCATTCAGTCTAAACTTCGATAAGAGAGGCTTTGAGTGGTCCACCCCTATGCTAAATCTAACATATTGTCCTCTACTCATTGCCTTCGTAATCCTATCAATACTAATGACAATACCAATTTTCGAACTAATTCGATGAAGAAATTGCTTATCGAAATATTCAACTGGTAATTGGGGTATCCTCACCCATGTCGTAAGGAATTTGGTAGGGACTTCATCAGCTAAAAAATTAGGCACCTATTTCCGGATAGTCAAGTAGATATCACTAATAATCCATGGACCTTGCATAAGTACATAGTTATAGTCTTCCATACTTGTAAACCTTACAATAAAGTAAGCATAGCCAACTTTCGTCAATGAGAATTCTCAGCTCCCTTCAAACTCCATTTCAATCAAAGCCTCTTAATAAGAACCTCATATCCCATCTTTTTATGAAAAAGCTTGATAATTAGGGCATATTTCTAAGGTTGACACAACCTCTTCTTTTCTTCCTAAGTAAGTAGGAAATTAGGGCACGTTTCATCATCCGATTCACATTCTAAAGGAATATCATCATCTGAATCAAAGTCTTCCAGATCTACAACAGAAGAATGGTTACCCCAAAGGATTCCATTTTCACCACTAGCCATGTGACTATATGACATTTTTGAACCTTGAATAGGTTTTCCTTTAGGAACAACATCCTCAGTCTCGTTCATTTCCACATCTTCAACATGATGTTGTGATGCGCTGATTTCTCCCGGAGAATTCTCTAGGGTATGCTTGAATTTCTTATTCGACCTACGTAAAACATCGGCTTCCTTAGTGGAAAGTTCTTTCGTTCTCTGTTCGCTCTCCATTTTTATGTGTTATATTAAATCTACTATAACATGTGTTAGATTATTGTTCTAAATTTCTTTTGAATTTTTTATTAAGGGAATGTCTTTTAAACATAGGTTTTTAAGAGTTAAGACCATTTGCTTTTGAAAATTTTTTATCTTTCAGTATAAAAACCTTCATCCGGCAACTTTGTTGAGTTAAATTCAATTTCATTTATTTCATATAAAATACATTTGGGAAATTATACATTATAACGATCCTCTAGTTTTGAGTTTTCTACAATGTGCCCCATCTTTTTAAAAGTTACACATTGTAACCCTCAGGTACAATTGGTAACCATACAGTAACCTTACTTTTATCCCGCCGTTACCGAATTCCGTTATGTTATTTAATCATCGTTAGTGGTGCCCACTCTCCACTTATTAATATTTTTTAATCAATTTGAGTGTTGAAAAATATTTCATTAAAGGTTTATTTTGGGTGCTATTTTAGTCCTTATGGTTCCAAATTGAACTCAAATTTGGCATAAAATTTGACATAAATGTCTCTTTTTGCGCATTACGGGCCTATTCTGCTCACCTTATTTTCACTTATTTCAGGTATTATCAGTTCAAATTAGTTTAGATAATTTAAGATAAGTTTAGATACGTTTAGTTCAGGAAAAAAATAAGTTCAGATAAGCTTAGTTCAGGAAAAATAAGTTCTAATAAGGGTTGAATAAGATTAAATTACAACTAAAATAAGTTTTAATAAGTTCGGATAAGTTTAGTTCAGATAAGTTCAGTTAAGTTCAAACAAGTGTAAATCAAATGAATAGAACACGCCCTAAGACATGTCTCGCTATGCGTGTCATTATTTTTCTAGCATTGAAAATTGATCGTGTAAGGTTTATTGTCATTTTAGTTCTTAAGGAATCAAATTGAGCTCAAAATAGGCAAAAAAAAACGTAATTATCTTGTTTTACGTGTTAATTGCGTTATTTAACATGCCAAATAAGAAATTAGACATTACTTTTTCTTTTTTGCTAATTTTGAACTTAATTTGGAACTATTAAACAAATACCGATACCTTACTGCCAATTCCACAGTAGAAAAATAATGATAGGTAAATCTAGACATCTATCTGTTACTACGCAAAACGAGATTTTTACATTTTTTTTCAAACTTGAGTTTAATTTTGACTCATAGGGAAATGACCCCAAAACTTTAATGGAACATTTTTCACCACATAAATTGATAAAAATATATTAATAAGTGGAGAGGTGGGCCCCAATAACGGTGATTACTAAACAACATAGCGAAATTTGTTAATGGTGGGATAAGGACAAGGTCACTGTATGGTTACCAATCATAATTGAGGGTTACAATGTGTAACTTTTAAAAAGATGTGGGTTTAAGGAACATGTAAATTAAATCGTTCATAGAATATGTAATTTATACCCCATTTAAAATGTAAGAGATTACTAACTCCACATTGGTGGTTTCGGAAATATGCGAGGTAATCAACGGAATAGGACCCCAAATCTTAAGGGCCCAAAAACTTAGATATATTAATATTAGTTTCATTAAATATAAAATTAGTATTATGGTTTGAAGCTCTATTATTATTTGTGAGATGGTGGAGTTAATTCCCTGAGCCAACAAATCTTTTTTAAGAAATACTTGCAGTACTTCATTTTTTTGGAAATAATTCTAAACTTTCCTTTTTCAATTTTTTTTTCCTAATTTTTTTCCTCCCACAATTTATGAAATTTCACCATTATTCCCAATATCTTTGTATTTTCCAAAATTAATTACAATCCTAATAGTGTAAAAAAAAAAACTCTTATTTTCAATGTTTTCATTCAAAATTCTTAAATGGTTAGAGATTCCCTCCCGATTTCAGGAGATCTTGGGATGGTTTTCATACCCGCCCTTGTGGCTTTCTAAGCACAAAAAAATATTCAAAATTCTTCATCTTCCAAAATTAATTTCACCCTGGTTAAGTTCTTAGTTTCTTAAGATTAAATCTTTAATTTTAAGATGGAAGTGATAATTATATTTTTTATCTCCCAAATTATTGGATATTTAATTTATCAATAGAGAGGCCCTATTTTGAGAAGTTGCACAAGGCCCCCTTAATAGGTTTCTACTCTATTCTTATTCTAAAAAAAATAAAATTATATGGGATTTAAGACATATAATAAAGATTCAATTTTTTCTCTTACTAGGGTAAAAATACCCATGCTAGTTGGACCAATAAGAATTCAACATGTGTAGTCAAAAGAAGAGGAAGTACTAATGCAGGTTTGATATGCATTTGCAAATGCATAATAAATACTAAAATATTGAAAAGCACATGGGGATGAGAAAAAGGAGGAGAGAGATTGATAAGTGGAACCACTTTTACATGTACCATTGAAAGCGTATATAATATTATTGACTATGTAGTGATACTATTTCTATACGTAGTTAGTACCACTAAATGAATATATAGTACCACTACATATATACATAGTAACACTACATGTTTAATGGTACTATTTGATTATCCAGTGATACTATTGATCACGCAATGATACTACATACTAAATTAAAAAAATATTTTTTCGTGAAATGACTCTCATGCCCCTCGTTATGCTTTTACTCATACCTCACTAACCTCCCTTTGGATGGCCTCGTCAGAAGAGCATAGCTTACAATGAAAGAGCTAATGAGGTCTAGACACGTGGCACTCTAGATCTAAGTGGTTCACCAAAAGACAGGCTAAAAGCCCGCATTCCAAGTTACCTTAGCTTGAAACTGGTAATAGCCGTTGCAAATAGGTTAATTAACCTATTTATCAAGAACTTAAACGCACTATAAATACTCTTTATTAATGAAGGGTAACACACGATTAATTCAGCCTAAGCGAAATTATTATACCAAACTACTTTTACGAGCGTTTTTGCTACTTGACTATTCACCTTTTATTGCTAACTTGATTGTTGGAGGCAAATCTCCATCAAACCAAAGCTTTGTTGTGTTGCACGTATAAGGACCTAGCGGGATATATTAGGTAACTTTCATGAGGGACATCTAAAAAACCTCAAAACTTTCAATGATGTCTATGTGGAAAATAATGCTAAAATAACTCAATGGACTTATACTACCTAACATAGATCCCCAAGTACAAGAGGAGGATGAAGTTGACACTAAAACTTAAATGGAAGTATACACCAACCTGTTAGACAACAATCTGATTAGGAGGCGCAAGTGGTCTAAGGATGATAAGGGAGGAACCCTTATCTAATCTTAATTGTAGAGATTAGGTTCAAATTTCCAGAAAATAAGATGAAAGGAAGAATATGAATTCAGGATAGTAGTAACAGAATAGGGAAAGAAAAAGAGAAGAAAAAGAGAGATTTTAGAGAGAGAAAGAGAGAATAGAAAGAGAAGTTGTATTTCATTTCTTTATTCCCTAATTACAACCTTAGGAGCATTAATAAAGCATGAGCTAATAACAGAAAGATTCCATCTAACAACCAAAATAATAAACTAGAAAAACATAATTGAAAATACAAAATTAAAAGATTTCCCACCAAAGTCAGCAGCACTAGTTTAGAGTAAAAGCCTCAAATATCATTTTACTTAAAACCTTCTGTATCATACCCTTCCCCTTAAAAAAGACTTGTCCTCAAGTCTAGGAAAAAGAATAGCAATGAAATTGAGCCCAACTTCATGATTGATGGCCAGAAGATCCCCACACACCTCTACACAGGAACCAAGGAGCTGAATATAGCCTGCAAATGACATCCCACCACCTTTCACATTGGATGGTGCTACCAGGAAACTAGTCACAATTGGGAGCGTGAGTGAGACGGAAGATATGGTAAAGTCAATCTGCGTATAGCTCTCAATTTGGCAGAATGGGCCAGCAAATGTGATGCAGGGGTGTTCCCAACACTAAAGCCAAAATGAACGCTTCAAATAAGGACTGTACTCCACCCAGCAAAGCAATCATCTCAGCAGAAACAATAGCAACAGCAGCACCGATTAAAACAACAGCCCCCAATCCAAGTGTAACAATAAGCAGATTTCCCAATAATCCAGCCAAATTGGAAACTATGCCATTGTCAAAGAAAAATGGCCTTGGACTTGGAGAAAGTTAGAGAAAGCCACTATTGTTCAAATCCTTTCTTAGTGTGCTCAGCAACAAACCACGATTCAAAGGCCAAAAACAGAAGGGAGGTGGAAATAAAAAGTTGCCCAATGTCTCCCTTACTAAGACCATAGGTAGTGTATAGAAAATACACATTTGGACTTTGTGACCAATCCCCAGCCATCATAAGAGAATAAACGAGCAAGTAATTGTTCTCAAAATTGTTAAAAGCAGAAGAAGCATAGATGTCATCTAGTTTTTGTAGGAATTGCAACCATATTCAATCACCAAATAAAAAAACTCTTTCAAACCTGTGTCTAATAGCCTCAATTCGTGGTTGAGCATTTACCAAACGATACTTGAAATTAGAAGCCATTAACTCCCTTCTAAACATGCCTATACTGAAATTTGCCATAGGACTCTTTCCTATCGACTTAGAGAAGGCTGCTTGAGGTGTGTTGATCAAGGGAAAAGTGTTTGGTGTAGGGAGAAGAGGTACCTTAGTACAGGACAACAAGAGTGTGGGTTGTGTGTTTGGTCTAGGTGTAGGCCCAGAAGAATTAGATATACTAGGTTCAAATGCTGCATTCAAAGGGTTTAGAGACTGCTTATGTAATTTTGTAAATTCGATTGAAGCTGCAGTAGTAATTAGCCTAACATCCTTCCCAAATGGTGACACATCTGAGTTCACCCATCCCATAAAATTCCCCAAGATATGAACATCAAGTGAAACATTGCTCTTCAACATTACAGACTGCAAATTCCAAAAACTATCAACATAATCATCAATATTAGAATAAAGGTGTGTGAACTTGTCAAAATTCTCAACTACCACCAGAGCAAAATTCTATTACCGTCAAACCTAGCATATAAATCAACCACAAAAACAGTCCAATCAATATTCAGATTACTTTTTGTTGGATTTAATGATTTGATGATGACACAACCTCACTTACTTACAGACTAATAAGAGCTTGATTGTTTAAGTGTGTGATCAGATGCAATGACTAGGAGAATTAAGTGTCGTGCAAAGATACCATGAGGAACAAGAAGGCTAGAAGCAAAGATATCCAAAAAGAAGAGTTCCTTTGGAGGAACTGGTGCTTCAGAAATGTAGACTTAAGAAGAGAAGGTTCCCCTCAGGGAACAGAAGCTTCAGAGCAGAAGCTTCACCAGAGAAGAGAAGTTCCCCTTGAGGAACAGAAGCCTCGGAGTAGAAGCTTCACCAGAGGACATGAAGACTAAATATATTTTTATATTTTAGGATTTATGTAAGTGTAAGAAATTAGTTACACTCGAAAAAGTTGTGTGGAATTGGTCTAAATTGATAAAATTGTGCATGCTAGTTTTTAGGAAAACTGTTATCTTCTAACTGTTATCTTTTTCCTAACTAAAAGATTTTATTTATTCTGATTTTTTAAAATATCTTTTGCAAATAAAATCTTCCACGTTTTCTAAAAACTTGCGGCCTACTCCTCCATGATCTTCTTCAAGTCACGGTCATGCACATTGAGGAGTTCATGTGTTCTAAATTTTAGGAACATGATCTTCTTAGTGGGTTGGAGTAGTGGCGTAATGGATTTGCTGCACAAAGGAGTTTTTCCTAAACAAATTTGATCTATAAATAGTCTTTGAAATCAGTTGGAAAAACTCACCTTTACTCACATAAGTTTTCAAGTTTAATTCGAGTTAAGTGTCAATTCCACATAAGTGATATAGAGTGTTCTTATGTTCTTATACTAGTGTTATTTATTTTTCGAGTTGTAATTTGGGGAATGGGGAAGTTTGAGTGAATTTCTGTATGTGAGAAAGAGAAGAGAAAGAAAAGAGACAGAGAAGTGAGAAAGAGAAGAGAAGAGTAACAAGTTGGGTGACTTGTTCCTCGGGGTTTCAAGTTCGTTGAGGAACTTGAAGTTTGAGTCTTTAGTTTGTAATAGGACCATTTGCCCTATTCTAGTGAAGATTCTTTTCCCAAAATCCCAAGTGGTCGTGGTTATTCTCATTGTTAGGGCCAAGGAGTTTTCCATGTAAAAATCTCTCTTGCATCTTTTAGTTCCTTCAGTTTATCTTTCTGTTCATTTAGCTTACTTAATTTTAATTCCGCAAAAAGTTTGGCTAAACTCTCATACTACAATTCAACCCCCCCCCCCCCCTTCTTGTAGTATTCATTGAAACAACACTTTTAATAGAAAGGTAATCCCTCATCCAATAATCAACCTCATCTACCATATGAAGGGAAGCTAATACGACCTTCTCCTCATCAACAATGTCACATAGAGTAAAATAATTGCAGCAATCATTCACCCAAATTCTAGGGTTAGTTCCATCGAATTTAGGGAATTGAAGTTTTGGAGCCATACCTAAGGTCCCGATTGGAATGGACCAATCACATTGAATCGAAGGTGGAGGATCCGAAGAACTTGAAAAAGAATCCGAACATTTGCTCCATTTAGTTTGGATATAAAGCATCAGAGTCATCAATTTGTCAAACTGCTGATCGAACATCTTGCTCTGATCATCGATCTTTTTCTCCAGATTTCAAAGACGTTATTCTACCCGAAGATTTCCACTATGCTCTGCCATGGGAGCCGAAGAAAGACAGATGAAGAAGGCAGCGGATGGCTCTGATACCACTAATAAGGGAGGAACCCTTATCTAATCAATTGCAGAGATTAGGTTCGAATTTCCAGAAAATAAGGTGAAAGGAAGAAAATTATTGCACGATAGTAGTAGCAGAATAGGGAAAGAAGAAGAGAAGAATCGGAGATATTTTAGAGAGAGAAAGAGAGAGTAGAAAGAGAATTTGTATTTCATTTCTTTATTCCCTAATTACAACCTTAGGAGCAATAATAAAGCGTGAGCTAATAACAGAAAGATTCCATCTAACAACCAAAATAAAAAACTAGAAAAACAAAATTGAAAATAACAAAATTAAAAGATTTCCCACCAAAGTCATCAGCACTAGTTTTGATTAAAAGCCTCAAATATCACTTTCCTTAAAACCTCTTGTATCAAAAGATCATAGGAAGAGAGATCTAGCTGAAACTAGTGGAGCGGCACAGCCAGCCAAAATATCTCAGCCTAACCCAGTTGTTAAGGATAAGGCAGCATTAACTGTCCTCACAATGGAGGAATTGATAGAGGTCGTGAATAGTTTAAATTTCAGGTCCAAATCAAGGGTAAGGTAAGTTCACACTAAGTTCAGATCCTCCCATGAATGGTTTTATGTGTATGTTGTGATATGCATGATTCATAATTATATGGAAAAATTGTAAATAACCAGCCCTCAAATCGCCTAAAATTAATTTTACCACCACTTTTTTTGTATATTTTAAATAACCACCCCTAAAAGTAAAAGAAATTAGAAATCACCACCACTTAACTAAATGTTATTGATTTTCGTGTCAAAAATTAGACTACTAAGGTTTTGGGAGTCACTTTGGTCCTAAGGACCTGATTTGTGGTTAAAACAACCAAAAAAGTATCGAAAATGCCTTATTTTGAGAGTGTCACGCAAAACGAGGTAATTTTTAACATGCAAAATGAGACATTTTCAATATTTTTTTTTTAATTATGACCTCAAATTGATCCCCTTGGTACAAAGTGACCCCCAAAACTTTAGTATACCAAATTTGGACACGAAAATCAATATTTTTATTTTAAAAAATTGAACTTTTAGTTAAGGGGTGGTGATTTTTAAATTTTTAACTTTAAGGGGTGGTTATTTAAAATAAACAAAAAAAGGGATGGTGAAATCAATTTTAGGTGATTTGAGGGGTGATTATTTACAATTTTTCCTAATCATATAGAATTTATAGACACGTAAATGCTAGTTTTATAGTTGCTTTTAGGTTTTTTTAGTAGTTTTTTTATGTCATTTATGATTTATGCATAAGTTATGATTATGGTACTATGTCACACTCCGTTTGTGTTTTTTCTTAGTGTTTCAGGTAGTTTAATAACAATCTGTAATGCTTTTGGAATAATTTGGCACCGATCGAATAATTATCGATGAAAGGATGTTTATTTAAAGTAGATGATGCATTAATCTTGTGCTTATATGTGTTTCTAGATCACTAGGATGTGCTTTAAATATTTAAATATACATACTACAAATTTTAAATATACAAATTTTTAATTTTCAAAGAGGGGGCGACATAAGAGTGTGAGAGATGGGAGGGGCCAAGGGTGATATGGAGCAACTACATTGTACAATTTTCAAAGGCTTTTAGAGAATGAAACGAGGACAAAAAGAATTAGGAAATAAGGAAAGAGACTGAGAGAAAAACTTTGTTGTTTCTTAGGTGGTACGAGTTCCTTGATACACTTTAGATAATGAATACGAGATTTGAAGTATGGAAGAAATAAAGATATCTAAAATTCATGTATATTATATATGTTATCTAAAATAATTGCTTGACATCAAAGAAATTACTTTGAAATGAAAGAGAGAATATATCAGGCTTTAACACTATTTTTAACCTTTCGAAATGGGAGTTTATAGTGCTTATGACCGGAGATGTTTTGGCTTTCGAACTTGATTAAATAGTGATATACTTTGTATATGTAAATTGAAAAAATGATCTAATATGCACATTCATACAAAAGTAGTGTATCACATAAATATGTTGCGAATACAAATTAAGACTTAAACTTATGTAACTATAATCAATATATTTAAATTGAATCAACTTTATCAATTTTTTTTTTTTACAAAATTTTATCATTAATTTCAATAAAGAAATTGCGATAACTTGGGGTAGCACGCGATGCCACAACTAGTGTATATAAATGTTATGACATGACAACATCTCCAAGCCAACTAAAATATATCAAATTAAAAAAAAATTGCGTACAATTTGTTTAGTTTCTATAATACATTTATTTAGGAAAAATGAAAACTAATAATCCCACCTTTGACATATCTGCTCAAAACAATCTCATCATTTCAAAATCTGAAAACAATCTCATCTTTAACCCCCATCTGCTCAAAATAAGCCTTTTACCGGTTTATGAAATTGGTAATCTATTTCATAAGGTGACTTGCCACGTGTCATTTTCTAATTGGTTTTTTAATTAAAAAAAAAATTCCATCTCCCCTCACCTCCCCTACCAGAGCCCTCTGCCTGACTAGAAGATCACCGGATACAACCACCGTCTCCATGCCGGAGCCAACCTACTTAACATACTTTCTGTTATTCTCCATTAAAGTGGCACATGAGCTTTCTCTTCCCCATTAAGCGACGAGGTAATTGGGCAGAAGTGAGTGTGGGAGTACAATTGGGTGGTGTTTCACGAGGTTTTGGGTGAGAAAGGGTCGGGTTTCGCTTGGGCCAGGTGGGAGGTGGTGGGTAGGGCTGGCAATCCCTGACCCGACCAAAACCGAACCCGAAGTTACTGAGAGAAACCCGAACCCGATCCGACCCGAACTCGAACAACCCGAATTCGACCCGATTTGACCCAAATTTTATATTTCATAATAATATTAAGTTTTATACTATTTTTAATAGTTTATAAGTATAACCCGACCTGCTGACCCGAATTGCCACTCTTAGTGGTGGGTTTGCCGATTTGATTAGTGGCCTGTGGTAAGGTTGGAAGTACATTGTGGAGGTCAGGTGGGTCGCTGAGGTTCAGTGGGGTTGGATGGCGAGGGTCTACTTGACGATGCGAGGAGGTTGGGTGGTCAGGTGCAATACGTGGTGGGGGTTGGGTGGGGGGTTCTGCTAGACCAGTCAAGGTTGTTTCAGGTTTGTGGTGTAGTGGTGTTGATGAGGTGGTGGTTATGGAGGGGGTGGTGGTAATGGTGGAGTTGTCATTGAAGAGGATAGGGAAGAGAGATGCAAGAAATAAAAAAATTATTAAAAAAAATAAAATTATTAACTAGTTAAGTAGGTTTTGGGTAAAAGGGGTCATTTTGAGCAAATAGGGGTCAAAGGTGGAATTGTTTTCCAAATTTCAAAAAGGTGGGATTGTTTTAAATAAAAATAACAAAGGTAGGATTATTAGTTTCCATTTTTCCTTTTATTTTATTTAAATAGATGTATTAAGTTAAAACCCTGAGCATCGCACGGGCACTATATAGTACTTCCTTCGTTTCAATGTGATAGTCCTATATGAAATCAATCACATAAAATAAGAAAAGAATAATATTTGGAATCTAACATTAAATTACAAAAACTGTTCTTAATTAATTTTGCCTTATTTAAATTTTTTGATTTTCTTTGAAAAGTATTGGTCATAAATGCGTAATTCATGGGTGGGATTTCCTTACTTAGAGCCATGACATCAATCAACAATTAATTAATTTAACCAATTATAATTTATTATGTATAAAATAGGAAATAAAAACTAAATTTAAAATGGAATATATTCAATATGGGTAGATATTTTTGAAATGTCTAAAATAGTCTACGGGACTAACATTATGAAACGGAGGGGATATGCAGATTTTTTTTTTTTTTTTTTTTTTTTTTGGCAACATCAATGTATTTTAACCGAATGAAATTGAATTGAACTGAACTTGATTTAACTAAAACTTGAGTAGATGACAATTTTGGAAATTTTGAGTATTTAAAATAAATTGAAATAAACAAAATTACAAAAGCAAACTATTGAAGAGTCTCACTGAACAAGAAAATAACGTTTTATTCAAAATAAGCATACACGGGGTAAGAGAAATGACAAGAAAATTACAGTACATTGCAACCTTTTATTGAAAATTAGCAAAGACGGAGTAAGAGCAAGTCCAAAGATAGATGCTCAGGATTCAGGAGCAACAGTCACAAAACAAAAAGAAAATGGATACATCAAACAACGCAGACAATATAATTCGATTGTTTCGATCAATTCTCATGGACTGTAATCGATCTTGATTATTCCTTTGAATATGGGACTACTGCCAGTAGCAGTGTCTACCTGTATATGTATTCCATTTTTGTCGGTTTTGTGGGAATTGCTGCTTCCGTTAAGTCCATTGTACACGTTACCCCAATTCCATTGGATATTGTTGACTGCAGCCTCATCACAGTAAGCTGCACCAACAAAGATAGTGATTAGTCAAAGATGATAGTTAAACCTGCATTTGATTGTATCTGTTTTATTTAAGTGTCCTCTAATATTTTTGTAAAAATGGTTATCCGCGACTTTGGGGTATTATTTGTAATGTATAATAAATTTCAAAGTTGCAGATTATCGGAGGTAGTAGTATAAATTTGATATTATAAAATTATATAGTGAGGCAAGTCTAACAAGATTTCATGTGATTATAACTAGTCAAAATAAAATAAAAGTACTACCTCCGTTTCTTATTATGTGTAACAAAAGAATATTTTATATCTCACAATAATAATACCCATCTCACAATAATAAATAATATCCCTTTGTTGCACATAATAAGAAACGGAAGTAGCATGTTTTTCTAAAAAAAAAAATAAAAAAAATAAAAGTATGTAAAAATGTTAGTTGTTACCCTATTTTGTTCCCAACCAAATGGTGTATCCCAAGCAAACACAAAGTCACGGTAATCTCCGGAGGAGTTTTTGCCGCGGTACAGAACCGCGGCCTGAGAACCACTTGTGTCACCGGTTTTGTGAACATGATGGAAAGCAGCCCACTGACCATTACCGATCTGGACAGGGTACGGAGTACGGCCAACATTACCCATCCTGTCGTTGTAAGAAACATAGTGCAGGGTGTCTCCGGTTGCGTTGTAAATCAGGCACAATGTTGTGATGGATGTCCATGAAATCCCTTCATTGTAATCTTTTTGCAAATCCTGCACGTATTTTTCAGCAAGTAGACTTTTCCCTTTGTGCTCATCAATTGTACGGCTACCCTAGCTCGGTCTTCCTTGGTTTTGGATTTTCCAATATACCTCTCATCAACTTGATCTAATTTCAGATCATCAACTTCTTCACCAAAGCAATTTGCCATTTCTTTCTTTTTTTTTTTTTTTTTTTTTTTTTTATTTTTTATTTTATTTAAGACTTAACCTAAACTTCTTGACTGCTATTATCAAGCTATCTACATACATATATATACTACAAAATTTCTTTAAATTCTCCTTCACAGCTTTTACAATAATTTAATTACATGGGTTTGTTACTTTATTTATGATATTAATTTTTTTTTAAATTCATATATTGTTAACCTGACAAATAAAAGAGAGTGAGGGTAGCTTAAGTGGTTAAACCTCCCTCTCAATTACAAGAGATTTTGGGATCGATTCTCATCAACCGTCCTTGTGGCTCTCTAAGCCTATAACAAGAAAAACAACTTTCGTCTCATTTTACGTAGTTGAGTTTAATTATTACTCTTTTTGTTTTTTTGGTGTTACAATTTGACCATTCGGCACATAATTATAGAAAAATTAATTAAGTTTAGGAAACGTTTCTCCTATGCACGAAAATCAATTTAAAACTTTGAACAAACGTGTTTTTATTCATTAATATATAAAAACTGCAATTATAAATATTATTTCCTTCGTCCCTTATTTACATGCATATTTATCTTTATTATGTGTTAAGTAATAAATGTTAGAAATAGGCATGTAAAAAAGGGATGGAGAGAGTAATAAATTATTCATTTAGACAATTCTAACATAAAACACCCACAAGATCGAGACTATATTTTTTCTCATGTATAAATCGCAAAAAATTGTCAAACTAGATTAGGTGAATAGTGCAAATAGTCAAAACGTTTAACCTAAAAAATATGGAGGGGTATAAAAAGAAATAAGTGGTGTTAAAAATATAAAAGAGAGTAGGATTAATTTATTACTGAAAAAATAAGTAATGTAAGAGGGAAAGAAATAATTATGTATAAAAAAAAGTTATAGTGGGTGTAGGGTGAGGTTCATGAGTAGGAATGTCAGTGGGGGCGAATCAAGTAGGAGACTCGCCCCATCTCCGCCTCAGTGGGACGGGGATGGGTATTGGTTTTGTTGGTGGTGAGTCGGGGATGGGGATGGGGATAAAAATCATACTCGCCATGGATGATGGAACGGGGGTGGACTTTATATTGTACCCGCCCCACTTCGTACCAGCCTTATCCCCACCTCACACCCACATTTATATATTTTTAAAAGCAAAATTATATACTTTTATACTATTTTATAAAAAAAAAGTTATGTAAAATAAATTAGTAGATTAATAATATGTAATACACTAACAGTATAACTAAAAAAAGTGTGTAATATTAACAATTTTTTTTTTTTTTTGTAATTTATATTAATTATGTTGGATTGTGTATTGGGGGGTGGGGATTGGCTTCAAAGGAATTTATTTTTGGTAGTTCGTTTTCAATTGGCTTCAAAGGAATTTGCTTGTTGGAAGGACTTTTTTGAGAGTTGTTTTTGGAAGGCTGCTGAATTTTCTTATTTTTTGAGAAAACCGAATATCCAGCTTTATTTTTTCCTAATTGGAAATTAAGCTCTTTTGGAATATTTTGAGATTCCTCCCCAAGGTTAACAGCATTACCAAAAATATTATCTTTACTAATTCCTTGAGAAGATAATATTTCCATATCTTTTGTACGTATATCCTCAAGCGCAATATTAGGCTGCTGATTATCATGATCCGCACTCTCCCCATTTAGCGCCTCATACCTCGAACCAGAAGATTTTGTAGGATTCTGTTTCAAATTAAGATTTGGCGCCCCTTTAGCAACCTGATTTTTTGGAGCTAGGGATCCACCATCTTTGGTGGAATCCGGTGGTGGTTTATCAGTTCTCAGGTTGCGCTTCCTTACTGGTTTTTTAACTAGCATCCATGAACCAAAATCACTCTCCTCCTCTGGCCTCGGTGCTCTTTCAATGTCTTTATCCTTCCCATGACCATGCTGATGAGTTATCTCTTTATTAACCTGATCCACCATCATGTCCACACTCGAATGAGTAGATGCACACTGATCTTCCACATGCCCTAGCATTCCACACTTATAGCAAATCAATTTAATTCCTTCATATTGTATTCTCCAGATTCTACCTTTAAGCCAAAATTTAGACAGTAAAGGCTTTGACAGATCAATTTCCACGCTCAATCTTGTAAATTGACCTCTCTCCGCATAGGCAGTAGATTTATCTACTCTAATGACTTTACCAATTTTCGTACCAATTTTCTTAAGGAATTCCCTATCAAAGTATTCAACAGCTAAATTCGGAATTCGAACCCAAGCTGTTAATACTTTCAGAGAGGCTTCTTCAGGGATAAAATTTGGAGTCCATTTTCGAATAGTCAAATACTTATCATCTATCAACCATGGTCCTTGAGTAAGAACTATTATTGTATAAATCTAGGTAAGCTAGCATCATTTTCGAATCTTATCATTACATTATAACAATATAAATAATTAAGATTAATTAGAAATTTGAAAGAAGCAAGGGAAAAGAGTCCAACCTATCGGGAAACCAACAGCCAATATATAGATTCGGAAGTATAAGATTATCTCAAATTGGGAATAGTCATACGACTTAAGACTTTTATATAAAGTTTTAAAAACATTAGAAAATTTTATATTTAGCTAGTCTCACAGTGTACCCAATCATTATTGAGGATAATTTGTTAGTTTTATAGAGTTTATTAGGTCAGTGTCTCATGAGTAATTTTATGGATCATTGTATTAGGGATTACTCGTTTAGTATTACAGCGATTACTCGGTCAGTGTTATAGAGGTTATGTTATTCTTTTAAAAGCGGTAACACGGTGAAGGCAACCGCACACAAGACGAGTTGGTGTTGTCTATGTGGTTGATCATACCGTGTGGCCGGTTAACACACAACAAAACAATGATCAGGTAACCCTTGACCGGCCGAGTAACTCCTGATCGAGTAATCTCTAATCGACCGAGAAACCCCTGACCGAGTAACCGCTAACTGATCGAGTAACCTCTCGACGACCAAATAATATAATCACATGGCTGAGAAACCCCTGATCCATCGAGTAACCTTTGACCAAGTAACCCTGACCGACCGAGTAGCCTATAATCAAGTAACCCCGGCCACACAGTATATCCAGCCACATATGAAACATTGTGTAGTGCCAAGTTACTCTTAAATATCAATTTTTTTGGTTGGCAAGCCCTAAGGGAAAATAGAAGAAGTGAAAGAGAATACGGGTGGCCCCCTACCCCATTAGAAGAATGGGTGGCCAAACCACTTTGAAAGGGGGGAGTTGAAGGGACTAACCATGCATCCATCCATATCCCCATTCCTCAGTCCACATATATAATTAAAATAATAAGGTGGACATAAATATTTAAACTTGCATGTGAAGGTATTTCACATAATAATTAAACTAATTAGGTGGACATAAATAATTAAACTAATATGACGCGTTAGAGGTTAGTGCGTTAAATTAGGATAATAAGACATGCAATTTACATTCACATAATGGTCATAATCAGATTGCATCGGATTAGTATATGTAAGTCACAATTGACTAATACATGTAGATTTAAAGAAGTATTTAATTTGCCTGCTAAAAAAAATAAATAAAAGAAGTATGTAATTTAACACATTAAGGGCCTATTCTGATTTATTGAAATAAACTGAACTAAACTAAACTAAGGTGAACTGAACTGAATATTTTATGAGAGAAAGAAATCTGGAACTGAACTGAACTGAATTGAATTAATTGGAGCTCAATTGAACTGAACTGAAAATAGGCTGAAAAGAACAGACCCTAAGTAGACTAAATAGATAATTGACTTGGATAAATAAACATGGATCATGGAAAAAGATCAATCATTATCTAGCTTTCAATAACCAATATTTTTTTTTTTAATTAAGTTTAAAGCATAACAAGAAAGGTGAGAAAATTAATTATAATTATAATCTTTGTTTCCCTAAAAAGAAAGGTGGGTAAATTAAATTAAATATAGTACACAAAATGGAAAAAAAAAGGAAGACTATAATGGCTACACTAAATTTATTGTCATTATAATTGTTTCAAATCTAACGATTTAACTTCTATAGAAGTAATGTCAACCGTTTATTTTTTCGATCAAAAGAAATAAAAATAGATAAGAAAACTGAAATAATAATCATCACTTTCATATACAGTAGAACAAGATTATTGACACATTTCCGTGATGATCCGATGGAAAACTATTATGTATATTATGAACAGCGGCATACTCAAATATTTGCCATTACAGATAGGCATTAAAAAGACTTAAAATTTGGAAAGGTCAATTCATTAACTGTCCTTATTATGTTTAAAATCTTCCCTCCATTGATGTGGACATAATTACTGTGATAACAAATAGCCCACTTCTATGGGAGTTAATTCAAGGATGATTTAGAGAAATAAATCAAAAGATGAAGTAGGAGGGGAAAGAGGAAAGCACAATACTCTCTCGATATTTTAATAAATGTTACATTTACTTAATGTGGCCGTATTTTAATAAGTGTTATAGGTTCTTTTTTTTGACAAAAAATCACATTTTAATATTACATATCTCTCTTCTCATGGTTCGCACCCAAATCCACTATCACTTTTTTTATTATTTCTTTCCTATATATTTATTTAAGTCAATTAAATTGTCTAGATATGTGGCGGTTAAAGTGTAACACTAATTAAAACACGAAAGGAGAAGAAGAGTACGTAGTACTTCGTATATATTTTAATGTACATGGTAAAAAAAAATTGTCAAAGAAATGAAGGTGCATAAGTTTAGTGTAGTCATTACAAAACTGTCCTAAAAATTGTACATCGCACGAGGTTTTATCTAGTTAAACAACTAGATAATGCCTGATGCTCGAAATTTTCAATTAATACATGCTTGGATTATTTTTATGTAGAACATGGTCGAAAAATAACTTTTGTGTGATTTACCTAGTCGATCAAAAACAAAAATTATCTATATGTAACAAACATTTTGTTTTTAATTCGGTCCATTTGAAGACATGATTATGTATGTTAAAATTGAAATTTTCAATCTTATATCTTTTACCCCGATAAAATTAAATTTTCGACTTACAGTTATTCATTGCTTTTAAATATCAAGCTTTAAATCTAACTTGAAATAGTTTGATTTTAATGAAAAAATATGACAACAGAAAAAAGAAATGGTCTTGGCAGGAAAATTTTTATGCGGTGTTAACAAATGTAATCTACAAATTGTTATGGGGATTACTTTAGTATATTAGTATTGCTGATCCTTAGCTTGCGTCCCAATGTACTGAGCCCTCTTGTCATCATGACCACAATTTTCAGAGATAAACTTATTTTGAATAAGACAAATACATAACAACTAGCTTAGGCCCCGTGTGTCATGCTCGGTAAGTGTAATTATTTGTTTTGTAAAAAATAATTATAACTAACAAATAAAAGTGATGATTTGAAGTAATTTCTTTAATATCAATATTATGAATTAATTTTATTACATAGTATTACTTTTTTTAGCAAAATCTAATATTACTTCGTTTATCAAATAATTAAAAAGAAGTTGAAATAATAATTTAGGTTAATGTGTATGGAAGAATAATGAAAATTAAATAAAAAGTACTACCTAAAATAGTCATAAAGATAATACTACCTCTGTTAATTTTTATGTGCAACTTTGGGGTATTATTTGTGAGATATAAAATATTCCAAAGTTGCACATAAAAATTAACGAAGGTAGTATAAAAGATTTGGAATGATACTATTATTATAATTGTATCAAATATTTACAAAAAAAAAATGGTTACAAAGGGAAGGGGGGTTTTGGAGGGAAAAAAACAGCACCAGGAGGTGACACGTGTCACTCCCGGTGTCTGTTTTAGTATTAAGTTTTTGATTGATTATTGATTGAATCAAATAAACAAATTAAATTCGCAAAGTTAAGATCATTTTTCCATATGGAATATTTTCAGTATAAATATGTCAGCATAATACATCTATTTGAGGAAACAAGCTAAGGTAGATGCAAATAATTGAGCAAGTAAAGAGAGCTAAAAAGAAAGAAAGAAAGAAAGAAAGAAAGAAAGAAAGAAAGAAAGAAAGAAAGAAAGAAAGAAAATGAGCGCTTTTGGGGTACCAATCACAAGCAACACCTTAAAGGTATTAGAAAGGTATAGAGGTAAAGAGATAACACAGGAAGATAGAGCGAGAGAGGCAATAAGGTACATAAAAATAGATAATAAGAATATTGATGCTCTGAACCATGCTTTGAAGCTTAAGAGTAATTACGGCGATGGAGTTTCAACACTTTGTCTCCTTTACAATGCTACAGGTGACACCCTTACGCTTGCAGAGGACCAGACACAAGATTGGCATGGTAGCATTTATATGGAACAACCACCATCTTCCACCATCTTCGTTTGAAAACGGTCAATGGATCGCTTTTCTTCATGTCCACCCTTCCGCTTCAACCGATGGTAGCGAAGCTGCGAGGGTTTACCGTGGTAAGAATATCAACGGAGAAACTCGGGATTTCTTGGTTGCTTGGAACACCCAATGGAGTATTGATCAAAACACTGTAAGATCGAGTTCATTTCTTACTCCCTCTCCTTCTTTCTATACATACATGTAACATGTCTTCTTTTTTTTTTTATATATTTTTTATTAATATTATTGTTTAGCAACCAATTCAACCAAAAGCTTAAAATTAAAAACAAATATGTTTTATATACTCTGTCAATCATACAGATAAGAGTTCATGTCTAGCTTAGGATATAGCTTCTTATAAATCTCTCCTTGTTTTGTCTCTAAATAATATAATACTCCATCCGTTTTATAATGTTAGTCTCATATACTAATTTGGGCGTTTTAAAAAGATTTATCCATATTAAATATATTATATTTTTAACTTAATTTATTTTGAATTAATTAGTTGTGGATTGATGACATGACTCTAAATTAGGAAATCTCTACCTTGAATAATGCATTATGACTTATCTATAAATATAATTAAAGAAATAACCGCTGACATCATCACTGTCCAAGTGTCAGCTTCTCATTAAAAAATTTCCCTCCAAAACTTTTGGTGACATCATTTTTTTTGTCAAGATATATAAAGCTAGGTTTGAAATTGGTAAATTAGTTGGGTAAAAAAAAAAAATTGGTAGATTAATTGCAAATTTCCTAAAATAATTTATGATTTTTTTTTGAAGAAATAATATTTTATGATTAAATTGACTATGAATTTAATTCATGGATTAAAAATAAATTAAAAATTGGTGGCTGGACTATTTCATTTTTAAGAAACTTTTTATCTCTTCCTACCCTATACATATATAGTGATTGTATGTGTTTGGTTTCCATTTTTTATCAATTCTTCAAAAAAAATTTAATTAAAGATAAACCAATAAATTAATGCTAATATCTTAGAAATAAGTTTAAATTTTATTTAAATAATAAAGTATATAGTTCATATATGATTTGAATGCTCATATCTAACATCATATCTTAAGTTACAGGATAAGAAGTCACATGATTAAAATCATGTTTTTCTTAAATATGTATCACATACAAATAAGCAAAATAAATTGTTGTTTAACTCGTGCATCGCATTAGATTAACCTAGTACTTTTTCTAAAAAAATACTCCATTCGTTTTTTTTTTCTTTAATTTGCATTACTTTCTTTTTTAGGGTGTTTTTTTTAAAATGCATTACTTCTATACTTGGTAACTTTTTATCATTTCTCTCTCCTACTTTAAACCCCACTCAACTTATTTTATCATTTCTCTCTCTTCTATTGTCCCTACTAAAATAATAAAAATATTTATCTTCTCTCACATACTTTCTCTTTTATGGTCCGCATCTTACTTTTAATATAATAATTTATTCACCCACTCACAATATTACTCCGTATATTACTCTCTTAAAACTTTGTGCAATTCAAAGTGATGTAAATAAAAAATAAAACGGAGGGAGTATCAAAAAACTTAAATAAGGTAAACTAATTATAAATTATTTTTTACTTTAATGTTGTATTCCATAGATGCTTCTTTTCTTATTTTATGTGATTGATTGCATATGGAACTAACATTATGAAACAGAGGGGTAATAATAATAATAATGACGCTGTGAAATGCAGGCTTATACTGAGGTTGCCGGAGAAAATCACTTTCCTGAATTTTGGGATTATCTTAAAGAAGGCATGCTAGAGAAGGCAGCCAAAATCACCAAGCATGAGAGTGACGCTCACTTGGTATCAACTGTAAGTATCGGCGGCCTTACTTCCCCTGAATTCATTTGCGTAATGGAACACAAATACGGCCCATTGTAATCAATGAACCTCAATTCAAAGATTTGTTGCTCGCCATTTCAATTTCAGTTGCATGTTTTTCCATTTTGTTCATGTTTATTCTGGCTACATAAAGTCGCTAATTCTTATGAGGATTAGGGACGTTACTATATTTTCCCAACCTCTTAATGGATCACGACTTTTCGTTTTTACTTTCTGATTTCAAATAATAAACGGGTCACTCGTGTGTGGCTTTGATGATGCATGATGATGTTAATCTGAATATTATAATTTTTATTGTTTTTGTTTGCATGTGAAATTATTTTAAATATTTTTCTTTTTAGTCTTTATTTAATATATTTTTTTTTTCTTATTATTTATTAATACTTCCTAATTTTGTATGTTTTTTAACTTATATTTTTTTTACTCCATTTGTCTCAAATAGTTATGTAAGCAAGACTAACTATCAACTTTTAGAGTCAAACTTTGAAAACAATGACGATAAGGTGATAATAATATTTATATTTACAAAATGTAAACAATGACCATAAGTTGGTAATAATATTTATGTTTACAAAATGTAAGAAAGTATATAACAATGATCATGTTATATTTTTATTTTATTATTTATGGATATTGATGTATACCCCACATTTTTGGGGCAAATACAAGTTTATCTGTCAGATAAACGAAATTTTGTTAATTTGGTGGCATTTCTATAAATATGTTAAAAAAGTATGGTCATTTATTCATTATTTTTGGTAAGCTGTCCAATTACTGTTTGCAACTTGCATTTATTGTTTGGTGAGGAAATTACACATATACACCCCTCAACTAGTACATAAAAAGACGCATTTACCCCTACATTGGTACTTGAAAAGACGATTATACCCCCAGATAAACAAAATTCGTTTATCTGGGAAATTAACTGGACACGGCTCATATTTTTGTCATAATTCGTATCATAATACTAATAGAGAAATTCTGATGTCACACCCTTTCAAAAGACAACTTTGAATTGTTATGATGAAATAATCCAAACTTTTATTCTTTGGGTCTAGCTGATCTTTAATTTATTATAACAAGTTAAGAGGCACATCCTAAGTATAAGCATGTACAATATAAGAAATTTATTATTTTACTTATATATAATAACAAATTTACTTACATACAATAGATTTTTTCAAAAACCAATACTTACGTATAATTATATATTACTAACACATAATTGAAAATATTAAAGGTTTAAATTGGAGATTTTGAAAAATTAGAAAAAACAAATTTACTCCACTTCTATTTAGTAACCACATAAATCAAAGATATTTAGTTGAGAAAATTCGGATACACCATTCTAGATGTGTTATTTTTTCATTGATAAAGTGATCTAGGAACGGGAAAATAAAATTAAAACCAAATATTAGAAGATAAAATAGATTATTAATAATTATTAATATGAGAAAATTGACACCAATGTTATTCTTGAATTGAAACTTGGTAAATTAGAAAAATAAAATAAAATTAACGACACCCGCTATCAACCTAGAATCAACCTTTATGAGTGTTGGGAGCTGTGAAACTGAGGATACAAACGAAATATTAACTTAAGGTATGAAAAAGAAATAAGAACAAACTAGTTTTTTGATCCGGGCGATGCCCCGAATCATTGTTTGTACTCCATCCGTTACACATTACTCGTAACAAATGAGTATTATTTGTGAGACATAAAATATTCCTTTGCTCCGAGTAATACGTAACGGAGGGAGTATATAAAAATATTATAATAAAATAAAGTAAAATATACTGGTGGTTTTATATATATAAAAAAATATCATTTGCATGTTAATTTTTGTAAATATAATTGAACGTCAAAATTCATTATTTAATATGCAGTCATCTAAATGTTATATCGTATCAGCTTGTTTTACTTGTTAAAGGAATTTTTTTTTTAAGCAGCTATATATCATAAAAAATAATCCTTCAAGTAACCTATTTCGTGGTTAAGGTAAATGTTACATCATATCAGTTTGTTTTACTTTTTAAAATAGGGATTTTTTTCCAGGTATATATCATAATTCCTTCAAGTAACATATTTCGTGGTTAACAGAAAAAAACTTTAATTTAAAATTTTGGTTACATATTTTAAATACTTAACTATAACCTATATGAATTAAGGTAGAGTAACTGAAAGAAATGAATGAAATTAACTTTATAATCATATTGTTGTTAAAATATACACATATAAGTTGACAATTAAAATTTGGAAAAAATTGCCATTATTAATCCCAACTTTGCCTCGTCTGCCAATATTAATCTCAACTTTTGTTTATTCCCTATCACTCCCAACTTTATACCTTATTAGTTTTTATCAACCCCATATGACTTGCAATCAGTTAATCAGGTTAATAATTGTGAATTAGATTTTTTTTTTTGAACACGTGTCAATATGTGGTTGAAAAAAAAAAGAGAAAAATAAATGTAAAAAAAAAAAATTAAATTTTCTAAAACTAATACAGCAGCTGACCCACCTCCTCCACCACACCACCACCACCGATGCACACCCTCCCCACACGCAGCCTAACGCAGACAGCCACCACACGCACTATCTTCCTAGCCCACCACTACCGAAAAACCCATCACAGCCCTACGACCGTTTCCCCACCAAAAAAACAACACCCCTCCTCAATATCGACCACCAAAATTGGCCACAAATGGCCGAAATCGGTCGATGTTGGGGCTGAATGGTTGATTTCAACCCTAAACTGGCTGATTTTGGCCATTTGTGGCCCATTTCGTGGCTGATTGTCGCCGGTTTTCGAAGGGGTTGAATGGTTAGGGGAAAGGGGCAAAATTCTACGGGGAAAGGGCAGAATTCGAAGGGGAAAGGAAGGTGTAGGCGAAATCGGCGGGAAAAAGGTGAAATCGAGGGTCGGGAAAGGGAAACGGGTGGGTTTCGAGGGCAGGGGAGGGGTTGGGCGCCGTATTCCGGCGCAGCGGGAGGTGTTTACGAGGGTGGGGGGAATTACCGGCGAGGGTGGGGTGTTTTTCGGGATCACTACAAAAAAATGTCCATATAGAAACGGAATTCTAGCGACAGAATTCAATCCGTTTCTAAATTAGAGACGGAATTAAAAAATCCGTGTCTAAATTAATTTAGTGATGGAATTAAAAAAAACCGTCTCTAAATTAGAGACGAAATTAAAAAAATCCGTCTCTAAATAAGCAACGGAATTGAAAGTCTGTCTCTAAATTAAAAACTGATTTTTTTTCCGTTGCTAAATTAGAAACGGATTTTTTTTCGTTGTTGAATCTAGCAACAGATTTACTTTCCGTTGCTGAAAATTTAGAGCAGATTTTTTTCCGTTGCTAAGTTAGAGACGGATTTTTTTTTTCCATTGCTAAATTAGAGACGGATTTTTTTTTTCCATTGCTAATATGAGCGGCGGATTTTTAATTCCGTCTCTAAAAATTTTTTGAAACGAATCATGTAAAATATTACATTAGAGACGAATTATGCAAGTTAAATTCGTCTCTAAACTAGAAACGAATTTTCAAATCCGTCTCTAAACTAGAAACGGAATTTTAAATCTGTCTCTAAACTAGAGACGGATTTGAAAATCTGAAGTTAAATTCGTCTCTAAACTAGAAACGAATTTTCAAATCCGTCTCTAAACTAGAGACGAATTTGAAAATCCGTTTCTAAGTTAGAGACGGATTTTAAATTCCGTCTCTAATATTTCTTTCACTTATTATCAATTATGTGTGTAGAAGTAAACAAATAATATTTGGTATAGTTGGTAAGAGTTTCACTATGTGACTTTGAGGTCACGGATTTGACTCCTACCAATTGCAATTCTTGTGATTGGGGATTCAAGGAGCCTTACATGCAAAGCCGAGTCGGGTTGACCCGAGTGAGGTCGAACCAAATAGACTCTCCTTTTAGAGTCAAAATATTTTTTTTCCGTCGCTAATATGAGCGACGGATTTTATTTTCCGTTGCTGAATCTAGCAACGGATTTTTTTATCTGTTGCCAAGTTAGCGACAAATTTATTTCTTCATTTGCTAATTCCAGCTACAAATTTATTTTTTCCGTTGCTAAATCCAGCGACGGATTTTTTTTTCTGTCTCTAAATCCATTTAGCGACAAGATTTTTACTAATGGAGTGATTATGTCAATATATCCGTAGCTAGCTATGTCCAACGATGGATTTTTAGAAATTAGCAACGGATTTCACCTGTCGCTAAAGGGCCAAATTTTTGTAGTGGATGGGGGCTGCTGGTTTGAGGTAGAGGGGTGGGGGCTGGGTTTGGTAGTTGGGCTTTTTTTTTTTAATTTTGTTTGGACCTATCACGTGTGGACACGTGTCTAGGTAACCTGCTACGTCAAGTTAGATGACCGGTTAGGGGTGATAAAAATTAATAAGGTATTAAGTTGGGAGTGATATGGAATAAACGAAAGTTGGGATTAATATTGGCGGACGAGGCAAAGTTGGGATTAATGGTGGCAATTTTTCCTTAAAATTTTGAAATTTATGAACATGAATAACTCTTTTTAATATAACTTTATTATCATCATATTTGTTGTTGGAGTGGTGGTTAAAATTTAACTTTAATGAATATGAGATCATGGGTTCAAATACTAATGCTAACAAATTATAATTTTTAGTGTGATTATTGATTGGTAATAGTAGGTGACATGGCAACACGTGGCGAGATGGACAACACATGACAAGATAACCATGCTTTCCATTGAGTTTTAATATGTATATGGAAAATTTGCAAATTGTAGCCATTTAAGACTTGTATTTTGTAAATTGCCACCTTTTAAAAAAAATTGCAAATTGCAGCCCAAAAGTTGTTATAAATTGTAAATTGCAACTCAACTCACTTTTTTTATCGGTTTTCATGTCGAAAAATGTTCAATCAAGGTTCTAGCGGCCATTTTAGTCCTTAAGGATCCAAATTGAGCTCGGAATCGGCAAAAAATTAATGTAAATGCCTCGTTTTTACAGGGAAAAATAGTTGCCCACAAATCAATACATTTTTGTTACGCAAAATAAGGCATTTACGTTATTTTTTTGCCAATTCCAAGCTCAATTCGGACCCTGAAGAACTAAAATGACCCTTAAAACTTAGAACAAACATTTTTCGATACGCAAACCGGTGAAAAAATTGAATTAGGTTGCAATTTACAATTTATAACAACTTTTGGGTTGCAATTTGCAATTTTTTTTTAAATGGCTGCAATTTGCAAAATACTAAATTTAAATGGCTGTAATTTGCAAATTTTCCTATATATATTGATAAAACCATAAATCAGCAAAAATAGGAGGAAAAAAAAAAGACCAATTTCAAATTTGGTAGGGAGTGAGACGGTTAAAGATATAAATTTATTTACAAGAAAGCTAAGGGAGCTGTTAAAGATATGTCATTTTTTTTATTGAAATAATTCTTAATTTTAAGTGTAATAGTGAATAACATGGGTAATTTTGCAACTTTAGTAGGGTAATTTGGTAATAGTAAAATGTATTATCCAAAAGACCTATTCTCTTTATATATAACTATAAATAACAAGTTACACACATAGCAACATATAATTGGTAAAAAAAAAAATGAAAAAAACTAAAAACAAAAATATAAAGAAAAAAAGATATTTTCACTAACCACCTCCCAGACCCAATTTTGTATCTCTCACCTTTTTGCTTAAACCCTAGCCTCAATCGTTGATTTCTAAATGGGCTTTTATCGATTTTAATTGGTGAAAAAGCCAAATCCATGTTTTGATATAATCTTTAAGAGTTTTTTTTTTTTTTTTTTTTTTTTTTTTTTTTTTTTTGGCTTCCTGCTATTGAGAGGAACTTTTCTCCCTTGAAAAAAGAGTTTTCGACCTCTTTCGAAAGACAAGGCTTATCTACTCTTTCCGAAGGAAAATTTTCTTAGGTTTAAATCCATGGTAATATCACAAAAGTTATCAAGTTTTCGAATACATCCAGATGAATCATATGGTAAACAACATCTCGACTACAACAAGGTTGTATTTTCCAGCGATATTAAACAGTGTAAGATCTACTCAACGATTATAGTTTTTATAAAGCAAATTTGAATTTGATTCAACATCTTATGTATTTTTTGAAGTCAAATCTCCGATGTCGTATGCCTTTTTATTAAAAAATTCTTTCTACTAGTAAAAAAAAAATGTAACAAACCCCCTTCTCCCCCCCCCCCCCCCCCCCCCCCCCACCCCCCAAACCCATAACCCCTATAACACTCACTTCCCCACCCCAGCCCAAAACAACCTTAAAACATAAATCGCCACCCTCGAAATTAAACCACCCTAAATATAAGAACCGCTACCTGATGAATCAACCTTAAACCAATTTTAATGTACTTGCCAGCATGGGGATAGAGCCATTTCAACTTCTTCTTGACCCGATCCATTAACAAAACCCATGTTCTCAATTTTTGCAATTGGTCAAAATCATTCTCAATTTTCCCAGTTTCTTCATTAATGGTATGATTCAATTAAAGCGGCGTGGATTGCGCAGGGTGGGGGGTGGGGGTATAAGAGGAGGCAATGTGGTGGTTTTAGCGACGGTGCAGATGAGATCTGGGTTAATGGGGAGAGAAGATTAGGGAGTTTTGGGTGGTGAAAAGTAGAAGGAGTACGAGGAAGAATGATATTAGGAGAAGAATGGAGGTAAATTTGAAAATTGAGATTGAAGTGCTTTTTGTGGAGTAGGTATAAATGTGTAATGTATCTCTATCTCTTATTTTGGGAGTTTGGAGATGGTGACTAGTGATTACACTTTGTTAATGTATTAAATAAACAACAATAATATTCAATGTATTTCTCATCGATAACAATCAACCACATTACAATATTTATATATAGGGATATAGGAATATAAAACCTAATATTCCTAAATATCCTAAAATCCTAATATATCAGCATATACAATATTTATCATATCTCATAATATATATCCCAATACCCCCCTCAAGTTGGAGCATACAGATCTCGGATGCCCAACAACTTGCGAAGAAGATACTCAAACTTAAATTTTCCCAAAGCTTTGGTAAAAATTTCCGCCAATTGCACTATCATAGACACATACGAAAGTGTAATTGTCTATCAAAAATCACATTTCTTACTAATGATAGTTTTCTTCAATATGCTTTATTCGCTCATGGACCACACGACTATTACAACATAGGTGCATACCTCATGTTGCACACCTAAATTCTAAAGAAGTTGCTTCAACCATTTTAATTCATATGTCACTGCTACCATCGAACAATATTCAACTTCTGCAGAGGAGTATGAAATTGTAAGTTGTTTACTTGGTTTTCCTCGAGATTGGGGAAAAACCACGAAGCATTAACCAATCACTCAATGAGCGTCTAGAGAGGGGACAACTCGTCCATTCTAAGTTTCCCATTCTGATTCACACCAACCTTCCAACTGTAAAGCACTGTCTAATCTCAACAAAATACCCTAACCTGGATTTTTCTTCAAATATCTCACAACTCGCAGAGTAACATTCTAATGTTCAGCTCAAGGATTTTGTATAAACTGTGATAAGATGTGTACATACAAAATATGCCAGATTTGGTCTAGTCACAGATAAATAAATCAAATTATCTACAAGCCTGTGATATTTCTCAACATCGTGCAATAATTCACTATCCGCTAGAGCCAACATGCGGTTTTTCTCCATGGGAAACTACGCAGGTTTAGCATCTAATAAACCTGATTCTACAATAATGTCCATAACATACTTTCTTTGATAAACAAAGAATCCCTGTTTATTTCGAGCTACCTCTAGACCCAAGTATGATTTAAAATTAATCATAGAAGACTTATCATTCCCTGCAATAATTAAAACATCAACATATACTTACACATCCAGCTGCAATTCTCTTTTCGTTAAAGTAAATAACGAATAATCATGAATGATTGTTTAAAGCCATAATTTTTCAACTTATCAATGGGATGCTTGTTTCAAACCGTACAACGATTTCCTCATCTTGCAAACTTTATCTGAATTATTATTTTCAAAACATGGAGGAATTTTCATATATACCTATTTCTCCAAATCACGCACCATGAAGAAAAGTATTATGGACGTCCATTTGATGAACCTCCGAATTTTTTCATAGAAGTGATAGCTAGAAAAGTCCTAACTGTTGTCATTTTTTCCATGGGAGAAAATGTCCCATTGTATTCTAGTCCTTCAACCTGATGATGGCCAAACATGACTAACCTCATCTTCAATCTCTACAATTTTCCATGTTTATCAAATTTTTCTTTATAGAGCCATTTACTCCCGAGAGCTTTCTTCGCGGGTGGCAATTTTTCTAACGTCCAAGTTTCTTGCTCCGCACGTGTACATATTTCATCGGCCATGGCTTTTCTCCATCCCTCATGCATCATTGCTTCTTTGAAAATTTTCGGCTCATTTCTTCCTATGATTGCAGAAATATATATTTTCTATGCTTCACAGGAAAATGATCAGTACTAACAAAATGTGTTATACGATAAGTAATACATGAGGAAAACGATGTCATGAGTGAACTTTGAGATTGATTAGTAGATGGTCTTTTCTCTGATCGTGTGAGTCACATAGTCACGGAGCTTAATTGATGGAAGTTTTGTTTGCTTTCCTTTCCCCATTTCATCTGTGTTCTCTCCCTATTCAAACTCATCAACATTGCTCTCCTTGCTTTCTTCATGCTCACAAATTTGCTGCACACCCCCTTGCTCAAAAGTGTGCTGTACAATACTGCTTTCCCCCACACTCATATTGCCAATAGGTAGCTCCGCGACCTAGCTACGGTCTTCCTTTTCACGTCGTGGCCTGGCTGCGGACCTTGCTACCATCCCCCCTTCCTCATCATCTACACCAGGCCATCTCCTTAAATCCTCACTTTTCCTTTATCATCCACAACACTCCACATCATCACTTACCCCATCTTCCATCGTTGTCACGTGCCTAGAAGTTTCAACAATAGTAGTAGTAATATATGGGAATTCTCGCTCGAAAAATTTTACATCTCGGGAAACGAAGCTCTCCATAGTCTCCAAGTCGTAAACTCTTCATCACATTTTCCCAAAATGATATCCCAAAACACGCACTTGCGACTCCGACTAGTAAACTTATCACCCTTGCTCCGTTGATTATAAGCATAACAGAAGCAACCAAACACCCGAATATACTCATATGAAGGTTTTTTACCGAACAAGATCTCAAACGAATTATTATATTTTATCAATTACCTTATGTGTACTAATTTTTTTTCCTTTAAGTTTTTAAATTATTTTAATAATTTTACTATTTAATCATTAATATCAAAATTTATTATTATTATTTTATTTTTTAAAATAATTTATACCCTATTATTCAAAGATGATTTTTAGTTTTCTTAATAAATAAAATCCTAATAAATCACTATTTTTTGTTTTTACCTATGTGGCAAAATTCTTAAATCCAATTCCTCGTTTTTGCTTAAGTGGCAAGAGAATTTTTTAATTCTAAAATAAAGACAAATCTAATATTTAATTATCTTATAAACTAATGGTAAAAAATTCTCTAGCTACCTAGGTAAAGGAATTTCTTAATTTTTCAAATTCTAAAATTAAAAAAAAAAAAATCGAAACACTAAACCATTTGTGGCACAAATCAATTTGAATGGATTATTGTCAAACTCTCTACCATGATCACTTTGAAAAGATTTTATACGTCGTTCGAATTGAGTGGCAACATATTGTCTAAAATTCAAAAAAGATTGGAAAGCTTGGGATTTGAATTTAAGTGGGATAGTCCATACGAAGTGAGTGAAATCATCCAATAACACCAAATAATATTTTTTTCCATTAGTACTACGAATAGGAGATGTTCATAAATCGGCATGAATTATTTCAAAAGCTGTAGAAATAGTACTAATTGAATCATAAAAAGGTAAACGAACATGTTTTCCTAATTGACATGAAACACAAAAAATAAAGTCATGCTCCTTATTACAAGTGATTAAATTTCTAGACCTAAGAAAGCTAAAAGCTGAGTCTCCTGGATGTCCTAAACGATCATGACAAGAGGGTGAGGCAATTGCAGTGAGTGAAGAGCCAAGACATGTAAATGGATTGGTGTTGGTGGTCACAGGATATAAGTCCCCCGAACTATTGCATCTCGTTATTATTTTTCCCGTACGTAGATCCTTCAAAGAAAAACCAAAGGGATCAAATTCAATAGACACAGAGTTAGCTGAGATGAATTTTTGAACAGAGATGAGATTTTTAACGATTTGAGGTGCTAATAAAATATCACGTAATGCTAACGGGGGTTTTGAGTAAGGCAAAGTAGTGTGACCATAACCTGTCACTGGAATGCGACTATCATTACCAACTAAATATGATTATTAGTGCTCAAATTAAACAACGACATGAGATTACCTAATTATTGGTCATGTGAGACGTCGCACCCGAATCCATTACCATGAGTTGTCTTGCGGTAGTGTCATAGTTGCAAACAAATTACCCAATTCAGTTGGTGTCATAGGCGGCCCGAAGGATGGAGGAACAACTTGATAAATTGGGTATTGCATTGCATATGCCTGTTGAGGATAATATTGGACCCTTGGATTGGGCCTTGGTGGCTGCCCAATTGGTCTTACTTGCTGAGGATATGGACATGGGGCTAAGGCCCATTGTTGAGGCTGCTGCATTGGGCCCCATGGTTCGGATTTAGGTGAAACCCAATTCTGTTGGGGATTAGGAGCATTAGAGATTTATTTATGCTATTGGTTGTTTTCACGCCCCTTACCCTGACCACGGCCTTTACTTGCACCTCCCCTTCCCCGACCACGGTCGGTCCCGCGGTTGCCACCACCAGGTACGGTGCCGCCACCGAAGCGTTGATGTTGTTGTGGCTGGTTCGACTGCTGTGCGGTGGAGTTTGTAGGGGCACTCGAGCTTTGTACCACGAATTAGAAGGTAGCTTGGCCACCTTGGTCATTCGCACGTCTTGACTCCTCGAGGAGCAGTCGTGACCTTGCGGTCTTAGAAGACGGAAGAGGTTCAATGTGTTGGATGATTGTAGCCACTGTATCAAAATTGGTGTGAATAAGCCCCGATATGAGGCGAATAACAAGTTTCTTCTCTGACACCGACTGGTCCACCGCGACCAATTGATCCTTCAAGTTCTTTAGTTGCTGACAGTGAAGGGAATTGAATTGGTTTTCAAGGTAAACAGCTCTCGTGTTCTTGTTATCTTGGAATAGGTCTTTCAACTTATTCCAAATTTTTTTAGCAGAGTCTCCACGACATTAGACGGTTTCCAAGAGATCAACCGAAATAGTGCCATATATCCATTGTTTAACAATGGAGTCAAGACGCAGCCATAGTGATTTAGAAATATCAGACGGTCTTGGGGTGTTCGGATCGATATGATCAAGAACTTTAAAAGCGTGGCAATGAACTTCGAACAATTCCACCCAATTATAATATTGTACCTTTTCCCGATAAAGAATCAAAGGAATTGCGTTCTTAACGTTATTGGCAGAGAGAGTCGGGTGAAACTCCGTCGATGGAGGAGGCGGAGGTGGCGGTGGTGGGTGGTCATTGTCCTTAGTCATGACTGCTTTGGTAAGAAAATACGATTATAAGCATTGATTGCCTAAGTCAAATGCTTACTAGAAGACAGAATAACAGAAAAGCAAGGTGGAAGAAACAAGCTGTAAAGAACTTGGTTAATTAATTAACCAAAGAAGTATGCAGAAGGTAAGCTAAGGTCCCAAATTAAAAACAAAAAACCAAAAGAATTGGAAAAATAAAAAATTTGGATCTAAAACCTAAGTTGTGGTACCATGTTAGAGAACCAATTCAACCAAAAGGTTAAACTGATGGTTGAGGCTCAGGAATATCTTTTATACTCTATCACGCCCCCTCACACGAGAGTCCATTTGGGCTAGAAGTGTGGATGCAGCATGGGCCCTCCTCATACCCAGTGCTTAATATTCCACTTGAAAGTGGGGGGGGGGTGGATGAGATTCGAACCCATGACCTTAGTGTCACGCTGCACCTGATACTATGCTAGATTTCGGGAAAACTCCTCAAACTGGAGTGTGTACCATTAATCAATATATATATAGAGTTTTATAAAAGTCGTAACCTAACACGATAAGGATACAGAATATACACAAATATTATCCTAATCTGCGACAAATATTATCATAACCTATACTATCCATCAAAGAGGAAATACGGATTAACAAAATATGTTAAGCACGATAAGTGCAAGATAAATAAATTCAATTTATTAACAAATATGCTTTTAAAATTCAATACCAATAATTAATTCAGTAATTCCAAACTCCTGATTCAAAACCAATTCCAATATTCTCAAAATCAATTCCTCTTTTTATATAAAACCAATTCCTCACCCAAGTGTGCACACCCCTGAAGCTAGTCTCCTTATATTACAAGGCTATTCTTGAAAAAACACTCGGTCATACAAAGTCCAAAGTCTTATCAACCAAATCCGCATAGTGGGATTACTAACATGCTTGTAAAGCTTTAATAACAATAATTCAATAAATCCCTTTTTAAATTAATAATTCCAATATAATCAAAAACCCCTTTTTAATTAATTCAACATGATTTCAAAATCAAACCTTTTCAAACATGAATAATAATTTTAATTAATCAAAACATGATATAAAATCAATCCTCAATTTATTTATTAAAACCAATTATTTTAAGGATATTTTGACTTTTACCACAAAAAAAAAAATCAAAAAATTGTTTTTTACCACCAAAACTTCTAAAACTTTTATTTTACCACCAAATAAAAAAAATAAAAATTGTTTTTTACCACCTGTCGTCAAAAATCTAACGGAATTTTTTAAATTCTTTGATTTTCGTGTCAACACATGCTCCTTAGGGGTTTTGGGGGGCATTATGGCCCTTTGGATACAATTTGAGGTCAGATCTTACAAAAATTGATTGGAAATGCCTCATTTTGCGTGTTTAAAAATACATTGATTTGCGTGAAACACGTAAAATGAGGCATTTTCGATCATTTTTTGTCAATTCTGACCTCAAATTGGACCCATAGGACCAAAATGTCCCCTAAACCTATGAACATTTTTTGCGCACAAAATTCAAGAAAATTTTTTTTAACCGTTAGATTTAACGGTTTTCTTGACGTTAGGTGGCAAAAACAATTTTTAGGATTTTTTTTTGTGGTAAAATAAAAGTTGTAGAAGTTTTGGTGGTAAAAAATAATTTTTTTGGTGGTAAAAGTCAAAATTTCCTTATTTAAGCATAAGGTTAACAAGTTGTAGAACCTTGATTGAACACACCCTACAATTAAATATAACCTTAATCAATATAAGGTTAACAAATTATTTACTCATAAACATAATTAAAAATTTAATTTTATTTAATTAAAACTAATCATAATAATTTTTTTATAAATTTCCTATAAAAATAATTAATTAATTAAGAGAAGAGAACAAGAAAAGATAGAAAACCAAAGGAAAGAAAGGCGTGGAGGTGGCGGCAAGGTAGCTGGCGGCTGGTGGTGGTGGCTGGCAGCGGCAGGTGGTGTAATACCTCGTATTTTTATACGTATTTTATTTAAAATAAGTATTTTGAGAAGTATTTAATTGAATTTAAATGTTTTATTTAAAGTATTTTATTTATTTATTTTAATAAGTTGGAAATATTTTATAAAAGGAAAGTTTATTTAATTAATTATTTTAATTAAGTTGGGGTTTAATTTAGGAAAGTTTATTTTAGTAAAGTTTTATTAGGGATGGGATTAGGAAAATTAAAAAGGGAAAGTTTAGGGAGAAGGGTTTTAGAAAAGGGGTATAAATATCCCACATATGAGAAAATCAAACTTTGCCCAGAGTGGAGAAAACCCAAGGTAAACTTCTCTCTCCTTTTCCTTATTTTCTTTTTTTTTCTCTCCCCTTCCCCTTCTTTTTTTCGGCCACCCCAACCACCACTGCCAGCCACCGGCAGCAGGTGGCTGCCGCCGCCAGCAGCAGGTGGCTGCCGCTGCCAGCAGCACCAGCCGCCGGCAGCAGGCGGCCACCGGCGCTGGCAGCTAGCGTGGTGGCTGCCGCCACCTTCTTCCTCTCTCTTCTTTTTCGAATAAAAAAAAATTATTAATTTTGTTTTAAAATCAATTTAATCCTAGATCTAAATATTAATTATGGGTTTTGTGATTTGATTTTGATGTTTGATTAAAAGTATTATGTTAATTAATTTTCAGATTATGTTTTTAATTAAAAAGCCCCAAATTTTGAAACCCTAGGTTCTTGATTTATAAATTATTGAAGGATTATGATATATAATGGTGTGAACCTTTGATTAAAGTGTTTTAAGACTAAATTACAGCAAGATTTAATTAAAATAAAGTGCTGGAATTTTTGGTAAAGTATTAGAAATCAAGTTTCTTTAAGGAATTTTAATTATCCATTAATTGAGATTTAATTATGATGTTTTAAATATAATTTCAGCTTATTTTAAATAAATTATGAGGGGTTTTATAATAGTATATATTGCAGGAAATTTGTGTAGAGTGGGTTTTAATATTCTTTTATGATTTTAAATTGTAGGAGACTTTGAAGTGAGTGATTTCTATTAATTGTGGCGATATTAAGATCGTATTCAAGGTACGTTCGCGTACTTAGCATAATTATGTTGATGTAATAGCATGCTAAATGTGTTTGATTGATTACAAGTAGTATCATGCTAGGTTTGGAATGGAAATTATGATTTGGATGTTATTGGTGATTGGATTATGAAGCATGATTTATTTGTGATGGATTATTGAATGGAAAATAATAGCTTGGAATATTATTTATGAACCACATATTTATTTATGGCATGATAGAGAGCATGTTTAATTAAACTAAATGTTTAATTTGGTTTGGAATATTGAAAAGGAATTTTATTGTGGTTCATATAATTTTTATTGATGCTTTAAGCATGTGGAAAGAAGCTATATAAGTGTCTATGTACACGAGGAATAAATTGTATGTGGGTGCCTTAGTGCACTTAAGGTATTTTTAACACCGAGAGATAGGATTTGTGGCGCTTTATGCGTTTAAGGTGTCATTGGCACCGAGGTAGAATTAAAAAGGGTTCAACATTAAATATTATGTGGTCACTAATTATTCAAGAATTAGATTGATATATTTGATTGTTTGAATAATTATTGTTGATTGAATGATTATGGTTTTAGAGTCATCACCAAGTTTAATAATCGGTAAATAACGTAAAGTGAAAGAGATTACGCACCAAAACGCTTGGAACGTATATACCTTGAGTATGAACATATGTGGGGAGTTATGGGGTTTTATATTTAACCATAAATTCTAATGGAGTAGAGGACGCTGTATATTCCTTTTTATTATTATTATTATTATTATTATGCGCAGGAATTCCGCCACCTATGTGTGGTTTTTGTTGCTGGCACGGTTAGCTCACGTGTCAGTAACCTTAATTTATTGGGGGAGGCTAGGGGGAAACCCGTTCGATGCGTAATCAATGCTAAATAAATTATTTAGTGTCTAGTGAGAATTTTTATTGAGTGTTGTATGCTTGGAAAACATGTGCAACAAGGTAAGTCGTGTGTTGATAGGAAATTGTATGTTAGTGTGTTAATTACGCTTATGTACCCAGCTTTGCTGATTGTGTGTTTTGTGTGTTTGTTGGCCTTGTCTTTATCTTGGCCCTATGATGACCCATTTATAATGGAGAGTAGTGGAAATAGGTAGAGATAAGCTTTTCAAGTGTTGAAACATATTCATGAATGGGCATGAGTGAAGAGCGTATCATGCTAGTTTCCATAAGTTTATGATGTGTTTATCGCTTTAATTATTTATGATAATATTATTATGCGTAACTAACAAAGAGGTTTTGAATTTGGTTTGGTTTTAATAAGGGCCTATAATGGTTCCAAGTTGTAGGTTGATTTTATTTTACTTCATTTGACTTTGGTTTGACTTTACTTTCGTTGATTTACTTTTTAAGTTGACTTGTTTTGAAAGGGTTTGAAATTAGTCTTCCGCTGTGTGTCTTTGATAGTTGCCTTAGCCGTTATCACGATGGCGGTAATATCTTAGATATTCCTAATTGAAGTTTTAAACAGAGCAAAACAGGTATTTTAAAAGAAAGGAATTTCTAGGGTGTTACAGGTGGCGCCGGTGGGAGGCGATGCTTGGAGGTGATGGTTAGCGCACAAGAAGGAGAAAAAGAAAAGAAAGAGAGAAGAGAATCAGGAGAGACTTAAGAGAATTGGGGTGAGTATTTGCTCATGAATTAAAGGGGTATTTATAGGCTAGCATATGCATGAATTATGGTAGAAAAATGTAGGAAGAAATATGGCAAGAAGAATTAAGGAATTACTTGGAGAAGTGAATAAAGAAATATGGAAAGTTTTGATATTAAGGTGATTGAGAATAATAAAAATATGGAAGGTGTGTTGTCATAAAAATAATATGGTAAGAGAGATTACTTGGGGAATAATTAAGGGAGATATAAGACGGGAAAATAAGATGATCAAATATTTAGGAGATGGAAAATTAGAATTAAAGAAAATAAAAAATTTTAAGGAGATAATTTAAAAATACAATTTTTCCAAAATAATTCCCCCAAAATTAACCATGAGGGCCGAAAATCTTGAGCTTTCCATAGCTCAGATTTTCGGACATCATTAGTGCAATTAAGGAAGTTGTTTTGCTAGTTTTAAAAAATTAAATATAATTGTGTAAAAAAATATTTATTGTATAAAATAATTAATTAATGAAATACCAATTATTCACCAAATAAATTAACCTAGAAAATCAGATTTTCCATGCTAGGAAAATCCAAAATTCATAGTCAATAATTAGGAATTTTCGAACCTTTTAAATAAATCATAAAATATAATTTTTGAATTAATTAAAATATCATAAATATATAAGTAATCCGGTTTAAAAATAAGATAAATAGATAATAAATCTTATCCAAATCTAAAAATAATAATCAGGTTTCAAAAATATTTTTGGTGCCAAAATTCAAATATCATTTTGGCTCCAAATTCAAATAGAAAGTTAAATTACCAAAATACTCTTTTATGAAATAATAATTAATTAATTAGAAAAATACGTATCAAAATATGGGGTATTACACTACTGAGTATTTATAAAATTCACCAAATGCCATATGAATTCACCAAATACCACTGACAAACAATACAATGACACTTCATGCCATTAATTTCATATGGACGTTAGTTCTCCGTTAATGCAATTCTTATTTCACCAAATGTCATTACGTTGAAAAATTATTTCACCAAATGTCATACTTTTTAAAATCAATACAAAATAGTCATTTATTTTAATGAATAAAAATAATACTTTTTCTCAATTTTCGTGACGAAAATTGCTCGGGTAAAATTTTGAGGGTCATTTTGATCCTTTATGGACTCAAATTAAGCTCGGAATTGGCAAAAAAATAACGTAAATGCTCGATTATGCAAAATGACATCATATAGGGGAGTCGGGCAAAAGTGGTGGGAGTTTTTTAGGTTTTTGAGAAAACTATGTAGTAATATACAATTAAAAAAAAAAAAAAAAACAAACAAACAAAAACTTGAGGTGATATTTGTACAAAATGTGAACAATACATTGTGGTATTTTTCAAATTATCATAACTTTAAATTAATTTTTTAAACTACCTTTATATAAGTAATTAATTATGGAACAATCTCCCCTTAAAAAATAAAATAAAATTATGGAACATTCTCGTTGGTGCCCTTGTGTTTTGATTGTCAAATTAACATGCCAACGAAATTTTTTTTTCCAAATTAAATAATTCTATCAACCTTCCAAGGCCATAAGTTACTAATTAATGATAAGAGTAAAGGATAAGTAGGTTGGTTAGAGCCTTTCTCGGTTTTAGGGATCGGAATCCTAGGATTGTTTTCCATTATCCGTCTTCTTATGTATGAATATGCATGTCTAAGCACACACATATAAATTAACGAAACCTAGATTGTGAAATTGATATTAAATGATTAAAATAATACCATCTTACATCTGAACCTGCTTCGATGGAGGAGGAGAAAGAAAATGAAAAGGAACGAATTAAATTTAAGATAAATTAAGGGAAAAGTTGAGCAATTGAGCATATCCTCACGACTAGAAAAGAGAAAAACAAGCAATGGAGAATTAGAGATGCGGAGTGGAGGAAAATGATAGAGTATAAAACATATTCTCGAGGCTTATCCATTAGTTTAAACTCGTGATACTATGTTAGTGGACCAACTCAATCAAAAGGTTAAACTTATGATTAACG
This sequence comes from Chenopodium album, assembly GCF_948465745.1. Classification (NCBI taxonomy): domain Eukaryota; kingdom Viridiplantae; phylum Streptophyta; class Magnoliopsida; order Caryophyllales; family Amaranthaceae; genus Chenopodium; species Chenopodium album. Next base: position 14,672,524 of record NC_137847.1, on the reverse strand, counting down.
CATGAGAATATGTTTTACACTCTATCAGGAAAGGTGGGATAAAGTGGAGAAGAATGCCAGATAGAGGAGAAAAGAAGAGGAGGAATAAGCTAGAGAGAGAAAGGGTCAAAGAGCCAATTCAAAGGATGCAAGGGCAGAGATGTCATTCCGACCATAGTAAATTAGGGGCATTTTGGTACGTAGTTGACTTTTCAAGGAACAGTAGAAGAGCGTTGAACTATTAAATGGTTGAACTGTAGAAGAGCGTTGAACTTCTAAAAGGTTTACAGATTAAAGAAGAGATAGGAGAGGTGCTATCTTGGTTATTTGTGATTTTAAAAAAAAATGTCAATCCCTCCAAATTCTCCTTGGAGAGGTTGTGCTGCAAACTACCCACAACCTTTAGACGAATGTGAAGAGCTGGGAGTTTAATGTTTAGTAGAAACAATTTACTACTTCAACTGCCGGCTCCTAGATCCTCCTTTGACTGACATTGAGTACCGGAACAGTACCAGAGATGCAGATGTCAGCCGGCATGTGTTCAGGTGGGATCGTGCCCATTACAATGAGGTGTTTCGAGATGGATTTCAGGTGGGCGTCAACAAGGCACCCCGGACAATGTCTTTTACAATTTAGAACACTACATAAACAATGGTGGGCGTCCTCTAGGTAATTCTCCGGAACCTGTTAATTATGCCTTCGTCAGCACCACGATCAATAGCGGCTGGCACCCTCCGCTCCAGCTTCCCCGCAATCAAGATAGTATAGTTGTAGAAGCATGGCGGTATGAGATCTACGCACCTGGTGGAATTTGGATTGCTGCAACTCTTGGTGATCGTTACCAGTTTCCCTCCCAAGATGAGGTTTGTTATGTTGCCGGTATTGCGCCTCAATACATCCGATCTGCCCAACGCTTTAGGCTTTTTATTAATAGGGGCTCAAGGTTAGTATTTTAAACACTTTGTTATTACTCGTACTAACTTCTTATTATACTAAAGTTTTAAATTTGCTGATATCATTAATACAATATACTATTATTGTATTTGTTAAATATGAACACGACACTATATTAAATGAACACTAGATTAAAGCCCGTGCGATGCACAGTAGTAATAAACTTTTTTCATATAATTAATTTGTGATAATATAATTATGAGGCAACTCATGCGGAATACACAAATGCAATGCATATACCCAATCCCCTCAAAATGGTCGCAAGTGACCTGTAATCGGTTGAGTAGGTAATTATTAATTTTTTATTAAGTTTAATTTACACGTGTCACCACGTGATTGGTCAAAAAATAAGTTTGAATTTTAATTTGGTTTTAAGAAATGATTATTAGTCATTAACTATTTCAACTTTTTTCTCAAAAAAAAAAAAAAAATCAAAACCAAACCCATCCCCACTGCGACCCTAACCACCTCCTTCCCTTATAATGGGCCTAGAGCCACCAGCCTTACTGTGACCAGACCCCAGCTCCCTCGCCGACCGGATGTTAGCCGACCCTCCGCCCTATGCCCCCTTCCGTCGCCGCTAAACCACCAAACGCATTACGGAAATCAAGGTGCATGTGGCCGAAATCGAGGAGTGGGAAGGGGAAAGAGGCCGAAATCTGGGTGTGGGGAAGGGGAGGTGGCCGGAAAAGGAAAGGGGAAGGGAGCTGGGATCGAGATGGAAAAGGGGTTTCCAAGGGTTAGGGGATGATGGTTTTATAGTTGCCAGTGTTTTTTGGAAACACTGCCTGCTAGTTTTACGCGAGTGGGGGAGGCAGGGAAGTAGGCGGTTAAGGCCAGGGGAAGGGGTTTGGCGTTGTGTCGAAGCCATCGTTGGGTGTCAGGTGGCCGGAGCCGCGGGGTAGGCGACTCAGTCGGTGGGGATAGTGGTTAGGCAGCTGGTGGAGTTTTTTTTTAAAACATTAATCTTTTTATTTTTTTTAATAAAAGTGTGTTAAAAAAATTATTTTTTTTATACCAATCACAGGTTGCCACATGTTAGGTCAATAACTTTGAATTACACATGACCGGTAGGGACCATTTTGAGCGAATTTGATATAAAGGTCGGATTATTAAAAAATTAATCGAAAAGTGGGATTATTTTAGGCGGATGAGGCAAAGGTCGGATTATTTTAGGCAATTGTTCCAAAAAAATAAAAAAAAAATAAAAAAAACAAAACTATACAATGTACTTCCAAGAAAAAAGTTAAGTACAATAACTAAAAAAAAAAAACCTTAAAGTTATTATATATTATATTGGTGAGAAAGTTTTTAACGATAACTTGACATATGTCTAAAATGATCAATGTAAATATGATCTGATTTAATGATAGTTTATAGTTTTGAAAAATAAAAAAGTTATAATTTATTAAATTATTGTAGAAATCTTTAACAAGAAACTAACTCAATTGTATTGGTTCATAAGAATTCAAATCAACACTATGAATATAAATTTTTTATTTTTCATTGAATCCTAACTATTGTACAACTATATATATACATGTAATTAAAATGTTAATAGTATTTTTGGCTCCGTTATTTTATATTTACTCTCTACCATATTCCAACTCTCTATATTATAGCTTATTTTCCCCTAATTAAAAGGTCTTAAAATCTTGTGTAACTATTTTAAGTAAATTAAAGGTGGGCATCGTGTCGGGCTGGGCATGCCTAGGTAGGGCTCATGCCGAGCCGTGCCATGCCGGCTTCGCGGCGGGCCGTGCCGTGCTGTGCCAAATTTTGGCACACCCCAGCCCACGGCATGACACGGCTCACGTGCCTGGCGAGCCGTGCCGTGTCGGGCTGCCAGCCAACCTGTAATTTTTTTTTTAATTATAAATATATGTATATTAAAAAAAAATCGATATATATATATATATATATATATATATATATATATATATATATATATATATATTGAACAACTTAAGTTTGTATAAATAATGTCATTTTTTTATGTTTATGTTAATGTTAATACATTTTTTTTTTTGAACAACTTATTTATTTATGTTTATGGTAATGTTAATACATTATAAATAAACTTATTTATTTATTAATTAAATAAGTTTATTTAATTAAATAAGTTTATATAAATAAACTTAATTAAATAAGTTTTAATATAATTGGGCACGGGCCGTGCCGACCCACGGGCCGACGACCGTGGCACCCGCCGTGCCCATGCCGGATTTCAATTTTTTGTTCACGGCACGGCCCACTGCCCACAAGTGGGCCGCCTTGCCGTGCCGGGCCCGTGCCGCCCACGTGCCGGCATGGTCCGTGCCCATCTTTAAGTAAATAGAACAGGATATACAAATGAATACAATTATTATAAACATAATATATAAGATTAGGAATAATGCTATTATAGTTGTATTATACAAATATTCCAAAATAAAAGATTTTTGCTAAAATATGAAAGGGGGAGTTTTGAAGGGAAAAACAGCTCCAGGAAATGACGTGTCATTCTTGGTGTCTATTTTAGTATTATGTGGAGGTGATCATTTGGCGGACCAAGCAGGCCAAGGTAAAAAGAAAAGCCCATTCCTTGGGCCGATCCAAGCTTCGAGTCGGAATATATGTTCCATTCTCGCCCAAACTAGATGGGTCGTGCGGGCTTTTATGGCCAATTTCGAGCTGGGAAAAAAATAATTAAAATTGCATAAAATCGATTTCCACTACTAAAATTTAAGGTTTTTGCGACCGCCTCTAACGGTCGCTGAAAATAGCAAAAATAGTCGCTAAAATTAATTGCGACCGTCAACGGTCGTAAAGCGATGGTCGTTATTTACATGGTCGCAAAAAAACATTATTACGACTGGTTGACGGTCGTAGATTTTTTCGACCATTTTTATTAATTTCAACGACCGGTTGGAAAACGGTCGCAAATATTACTAATTGCAACTGGTTAAAGAAGCGGTTGCAAATCTGGAATTAGCGACCGTCATAAGCAGTCGCTAAAAGTTTAAAAAAAACAAAAAAAAGAAAAAAAAAAAAACAAAACAAAACGCATTCCTGTACTTCACAGCCTACCCCACCACCACATCCCACCCAAACCACCTTTACTCACCACTGCCCTCGTCCAGCTTTAACCACCTTAACCCACCACCGCCCTCACCTATCTTTAGCCCAAAAAAATATATATATTTATCAACAAAATTAAACCCACAAAATTAAACAAACAAAAATTACCGACAAAATTTCAAATTGAAATTACACAAATCAAACCAAAAATTGAACAAAAATTAAATCAAAATCCACAAAAATTCGAACAAAATCAAACCCACATAAACTAACAAAAATTTGAACAAAAATCGAACAAAATTTCGAACAAAATCAAACCCACAAAAACTACCAAAAAAAACCCTCAACGAACAAAAATCACACAAAATTTCGAACAAAAATCGAACCAATATTCGAACAAAATCAACAGAATTCCAATAAAACTTTGAACCAAAATTAAAATAGAAATTTGAACAAAAACCAAAATAAAACAACAAAAATCGAAAATAAACAAAATTAAAAAAAAAAAATTTCAGAAATTCAACATCGTTTTCCCAATATTTCTTCCTCTTAGGGTTTATATGGTCCAATTTGACCATGTCGAATTTGACCATGAACACTGAAATTCGTGATAACGATGGTGCCGGCTCGTTGGTTCGTTGCTTGCTTGTGCAGTGGGGCTTGATGTGATGGCTTAACGAAGAAAGGAGATGAAGAGATTAGAAAGAAAGAGGAGATGAAGAGATGAGAGAGAAAGAGAAAGAGGAGAATGAAGAGAAATTAAAGGAGGGGCGTGAGAAGGGAGAAGGAAAGAGGAGAAAGAGCAAAACGAGGAGAGAGAAAGAGATGAGAAGAAATGGCTGCTTTCAACAAAAAATAGGGTTAGGGTGGGTTACGAACCAGTTTTATACCATATTTTATTAAAAAAAAATCATAACCTTATTACGACCGCTCTTAGCTGTCGCAAATTCCGATATTTGTGACCGTCCTGTACACTGCACGGTCGTAATTTGCGACCGTTTTTAAGCGGTCATAATAGGTTTATTTAAATTTTAGAATTATTTTAAACATGTTTTTTATTTAAAAAATTGTTCAAATAGGATTGCGACCATTTTTTTGCCAAAAAATGGTCGCAAATTTGCGACCACCTAAAAAACGGTCGCAGATTTCAGATTTTGCGACCGTTTTAATGACGATCGTAGATAAACAGTCGCAATTTGACCGAATTTTAGTAGTGTTCCCAAGCCCGCCCAAAAATTATTAAAAAATTAGACAGGGCCTAACCTGATTTCGAGTCGGAAAATTATGCCCAAAATCGGATTAGTCTCACCTTGATCAAGTCTAGTATTATGTTATTGATTGTATTATCATATCATATCCCTAATAAACAAAACCAAATTTCTTTGTCAAAAAATAAATAAATAAATAAATAAAGCCAAATTTCACATCTAAGCCACGGGACATCGACATTTGATATTACAATTTCTCGACAAGTGTCGCACGATTGAGCCATATACCCGACAATTAAGCATAAACATGACATGTTAGATGTAAGGTTAGCGATATCAGATAGATTTAAAAGGATAAAACATTATTCTAGAATTTTATTTAGATAAATTTTAATCTTTCACATATACAAAATTATTTTTTATAATTTTCAATTCTTGCCTTACAAAATTGTAATTTTTACTTCATAAAATCCATATTAATTTATGTTTTAAAGCAAGATGAATTTGTAATATGTTAACCAATTATAGAAAATTTAGAGAGTGTGGAAGATATATAGCTCTAGCTAGTGGTTAAAGTTTTCATCCTGATTATGAGTGATCCTAGATCATTAATTCTCATCACTTGCCCTTGTAACTCTCTAAACACTTAGGTATGTAATAAAAGAGATCATATGCCTTTGAGAGGGTGCCGCACCCAATATTTCGTGCTGCAACAAACATCCCAACAACAACAATCATAAGCTATGCGAGATACAATTAAGCGGTGAGAAACTTGTCGAGATCAAATACGTCATCCATGGTGGAAGAGAGAGAAAGTTTAAGAGAATTGAAGAGGATGGAGAGGAGAGAGAAAATAAGGATTGTTGATAATATTTGTCCATATTTTATGCTTGATAATTGCTTGAAATTCTCGGATTTTTTAAAAATACCCAAAAAAATTGAATTGGGGCTTTTTTGTATGATTTATAATTGTTAATATTGATTGTCCCATGGGATTGTATGATGAATTGTGAGTGTTTTGATAACAAATGCATGTATTTTGGTTGAGAAATGAGCAAGTTATGGTATATCCATGAGCTTAGTACGGGACCTTCAATGGAGGTTCCTCCATGGTTGACCTATTAATTTTTAATTTTTTTAAAAAAAATCTTTTTTTTTTTAAATTTTTAATTTTTTTTCGATTTTTTATTTTTAAAGGATACATACAACTTGATTGAGGATATGTACTATGTTACAGAACCTGTATAGTTTGTTAGAGGATATGTACAGTTTGGTAGAGGATACATATAATTTGTTGGAAGATATATATTATTCGATAGAGAATATGTAATATGTTAGAAAATATGTACATTTAATTAGAGGATATATAGTTTTTGATATAGGATATGTACAGTTTATTAGAAGATATGAATTATTTTATGGTGGATATGTACAGTTTGTTAGAGGATATGAATTATTTGATGTAGGATATATACAATTTCTTAGAAGATATTTTTTTTAATAGAGGGTCGGATATGTATAATTTATTAGATGATATAAATTATTTGATGGAGGATATATATTATTTGATAGAGGATATATACAGTGTTAGAAAATATATATAGTTCATTAGAGAATATATATAATTTGATATAAAATATGTAAAGTTTATTGGAGGATTATTTGATGGAGGATATGTACAGTTTATTAGAGGATATGAATTATTTGATGAAGGATACGTACAATTTGTTAGAGGATATATTTTATTTAATAGAGGATATGTATAATTTATTGGAGGATATAAATTATTTGATGGAGGATATGTATTATTTAATGGAGGATATGTACAATTTGTTGGATGATATGTATTATTTGATGAAGGATATGTATAGTTTGTTAGATGATATGTACGTAGTATTTGATGGAGGATATGTACAATCTATTAGAGGATATGTATTACTTGATAGAGGATAGGTACAATTTGTTGATAATATGTGGTATTTAATAGAGAATATGTATAACTTATTGGAGGATATGTGTTATTTGATAGAGGATACATACAATTTGTTGAAGGTTATATATTATTTGAGGGAGGATATGCACAATTTATATATGATATGTATTGTTTAATAGAGAGTATGTACAGTTTGTTGAAGGATATGTATTATTTGATAGAGGATATGAACAGTTTGTTATAGAATATGTAGTATATGATAGAAGATATGTACAATTTATTAAATTATATATTTTATTTGATAGAGGACATGTACAATTTGTTAGAGGATATGTATTATTTAATGGATGGTATGTACAATTTATTATTTGATTGAGGATATTTATGTATAATTTGTTAGATGATATATATTATTTGATAGAGGATATGTAAATTTTGTTAGATGATATCTATTATTTGATACAACCCAAAAATACAAAGTTAATTAATTTAAAAAATATTAAAAAAATATTGAAAAAAGAGGATTTTATTTTGAAGGGGAATTGATATAGTATTTTTTTTAATTAATAAAAATAAAAAACGTAAAAGTATTGTGTAGAACGGACTCATGTGAGTCCGATCATAAAACAAAAAAAATATCTAATTCTTGACGAAAATTAACTTATTCCTGACTAAATATATCTAATTCCTGACGAAAATTAACTTATTCTTGACTAACAAAATCTTATTTCTGATAAAAAAAATACCATTGGTGTTTTTTTCGGGTTTTAATTGTCAGAAATTAGATTATAATAGTCAAATATTATATTATAATTATCATATTTTAGATTGTAATGGTCAGAAACTAGATTATAATTATCAGGTATTAGATTAAAAATGTCAGAAATTATATTATAATAGTCAGATATTGATTTATAAGTATCAGATATTAGACAATATTTATCATACTAAAAATATGAAAACAATAGCTAGAGAACTAAACTGGAAATGAGCATGGAGCACGGGACCTGAGATCAAATTTACAGGAAGGAAAAAAAACAGCTAATGGAACCCATTACCACATCAATTTCAATGACTATACATAATCACCACGCAAATTAAAATCATCCCGGTAAACTAAGTATAACGTTAAATATACATACAGTAGCCCTCAAATATGATGCAAATACAAAGCAACTGTAATTTCAAAAGACAAATTAGTATTCCAACAACAAGCCTCGAGACTGGAAATGAACAAATTTTTAGCCCAGCAACAAAAGAGAAGGGAATGAAACACTGAGAAGCGACGCAACAACCTGAGAATATCCTTGGTTCTTTCCCTCGAAGAACTGAACCTTAGAGGTAGGAATTTGGGTCTTTCATTGATGGGTTGTTCAGGTTTAAATTCGGGTTGCTAGGTTTTGTCGATGACGGAAAAGGGCATGAAACGATGGGGGCGAAGGTGGTGGTGGTGGCCGAGAAGGTGGAGATTGGTGGAGACGACGATGAAATGGGAGGGGGATGGGTGTATGCATTATAATCCGGGACTCATGTGAAACAGTCTCACGCTAAACCTTCTCAATAAAAAAAGGTTGCTTGATCCCTTGACATGGACATGCCGTTGGGCACATACACTACCTTGATGAAGGGACGTATGTGTGGCATAACTTGTTGGGTTTCTCCCCTTACCTCTTCCATGCAATTCACCTAGTGAAGTTGTAACATTTCCCTTTAATTTATCGCCGAGGCAATAGAGGAGATATCATCCATCATAAATATAATATAGACACAATACATGATATCATTGAACTTATGGAGGATATCATCCAACTTATAGATGATATAATCTACGTACATAATAGAATTTATTTTATAAAAATAATTAAAAGGTCAACAATGGAGGAACCACCATTGAAGGTCCCGTACTAAGCTCATGGGTATAACATAACATGCTCATTTTTCAACCAAAATACATGCATTTGTTATCAAAATACTCACAATTCAACATACAAGCACATATGACAATCAATTTCAACAATTATACATCACAAGAAAGCCCTAAATCGATTTTTTTGGGCATTTTTCGAAAAATCTGAGAATTTCAATCAATTATCAAGCCAATTCAAGCATAAATGATGGATAAATATAATCAACAATCTTTATTTTCGCTCTCCTCTCCATGCTCTTTAATTCAAGCATAAATCATGGACAAATAAAACAGAGGAATTTAGCAGAAAGTTGAAGAGACAGAAAATAGGGGTGGGTTAAAGGTGAAGGAGAGAGAAAATGAAGTAGGATTGAGTGGGAGTATTGTTGGTGATGGTGAGTGAAAATGAGGGTGTGAGAAGTTTGTATTGCCGTACAAATAATAGTTGGACTGACGAAATGTTTGATCAGACTTGACTGACCTAATAATTTGTGTATGCCTTTTATAGTGTATTGACTGTATTCCGTATGTGATAAGGTTTAACATTCAAGCTAATTATTTTTATTTTAAAATTTTATCGTCACCAATCCGAGGCATTGTCTATTTGTTTGGGAATATAACTTGTTTATATATGAACCTGTAAATTGAATGTTTATGTTCATTTTGATAATAATAATCTTGTTTATCTATAAAGTACTAACCGTTCATTTTGTTCCACATGTTTATCTTTAATGTAACAAATATCAAGGGCCTGGACCAACCCGTTTTAGCTAATCCAAGGTGTAGCATATTAATTGGCGTTAATATGTCACGATGTTTCGAAGTATATGGCCCAACCTAACCCAAGACTTAACAAATGCTGAAAAGTAATGTATTTTTTTCATGTTGGGTTATATAGAAAATACAGGTTGATATCCTATATTAACAAGGGTAATGTTATAAATTCACAGTCAATATCCCCTTTCTCTCCTCTATCTACACTATTGCACCCTTCCTGTCTCCTCATGCACCACCGTAGATCATCACCGTCACTACATAATGACAATAACCACCACCCGCACGTCATTTCACAAGCAAATTCCTTTTCCTAAAAGGTTAATATGAGCCTGCTTTACCTGCTTTACAAGTAGGGTGTCTTTTGTTTGGTCGGCTGGCCAATTTATAGTCGCCACAGTGGCCCATCACCGGCATAGCCATGGGAGGGGAGGAAAGAAAAGGAAAGATTGGTGGTGGTGGAGGAAAAAGACTGTATTGTACGTTTATTTTGGAGGAAAAATTGGTGATATTAACAAAGTTTGTTGATATAGGATATCAACTAGGTTTGCCTCTAGGTTATATTATGCCTCGTTCCAATAATGTCATCTTTAATAATATTGTGCACATAGTCATTTGACTCATTTCAATGTACATTATTATGTAGATTTTATTATTGTATAATTAGAAATATTCATGATAAAATAGTGATTAATTGTGCAATTATTAGTGAATTAAGGAAGCATAATTAATTTTGTTTGAACTAAAATTCTTTGAATGAATCAGAATAAATTTAACAGAGGGAGAACATACACATTATAGTATTATACATCTCATAAACAAGTGCGAGCCAAGTTCAAAGTGTTTTGTGTGTGTGTGAGAGAGTGAGAGAGTGAGAGAGAAGAAAAGCACTCTATAGTATAGATAGAGGGTTAAAAATATTTACGAAATTTTTTTAATTTGATCCAGGTATACAAGACGAGAAAGAGTGGACAATGTATTAATTATAAACTCGAATTTCAGCCCACAGTCCCATCCGGAAAGGCAGATCAGCATTCAAAGGCCAATAAGTTATTATATAGATGAAAATGGCGCAAGGAGAAGTCTAAGCATTAGCAGATATCATCCAAACGATGGCACCTATAACAACACTTCCCTTCAAAAGAGGGATCTAAGAACCACCTCCGTCATAGATTGGTACATGGATGGGGTGGGTAACTTAGAGAGTTATGTTGATGCTGCATTCCGTTCCTCGCGGAAAAATGAAGCATACCTATTCATGAAGAATGAGTATTTGCTACTGAATTATGCACCCGGGTCAACAAATGACAGAGTAGTTAATGAACCGCTTCTTATACATGATGGGTTCCCTTCACTAAAGGGTACCCCCTTTGCAGAGTATGGAATAGACTGTGCTTTTGGGTCTCATAATAAGAATGAGTCTTTCATCTTCTCCGGAAAATTCTGTGCCCGGATAAACTTTGCTCCGGGCACTACAGACGACTATATAATTGATGGTCCTATGATTATCACTAGGATGTTCTCGTTCTTTAGAAAGACGGTCTTCGAAAACGGAGTAGATGCCGCATTTGAGTCATCAACTAAATATGAAGCTTATCTCTTTAAAGGTGATCAATATGCTCTTATAAACTACAATAATGGTGGTTCTAATTCACCACCTCGTCTTATTGCCAGCCGTCCTATATCGCAGGGCTTTGTTGGTTTGAGAAACACCATCTTTGAAAGCGGATTCGATGCAGCCTTTGCTTCACACTACAACCATAAAGAGGCCTACCTGTTTAAAGGAGACTCATATGCACTCATAAACTTCGCTCCTGGTTCAACAAATGACTATATTATTGGCGGGGTCAAGAAAATCCTTCCTAACAACTGGCCTTCTTTACGACCCATATTGCCTCGGTACAACCGTGGTATTGACCTACCTGCTGATGAACCAAGTTCTGTTGGTCAGCCTGGAGGTCATCAGGAACTGTGAAACACAGTGCAAGACATTAGTAGTTGATATACATATTTAGAGTTTGCCTACAAGTTTTCACTTCTCACATGAGAAGATTTTTCTTGTTTCATGCTTAATATATTTTTTAATTTTGTAGTTTCATGTTTAAGAATTTTCTGGATATTGTTAGTTGTACCCTTTATGAATAAAAACTACTACCGCAATGTAGTACCACTTGCAAATACCAACGACAAGGATGAGTTAATGAGTGAGTATATGATAATTACATTACATGTAAGATTTTATAAACCTCCTCAAATTAGAGTGTATTCCATTTATTCATAATATAAGGGTTACAAAGATACACCTAATCATGTTAAGAAGTCTCAGAAGATATTTATAGAATATTCACAAAAGTATATCCTTCTATTACATAACATCTAGAATATTTATCATATACTCTATCACACCCCCGCAATCATAACGGGAGGAAGATGAACGCTAAGACTAGATCTGAAATCCAAGAACAGTTGCCAAGGTAGGCCTTTCGTGAAGAATTCTGCAAACTAATATCGAGTTGGAACGTGCAGGACCCATACTTGCCCCAACGCCACTTTTTCTAGATCGAAATGAATATCCATTTCGACGTGCTTGATGCGTTGGTGCTTTACAGAATTATGAGATAAATAAATTGTACTGACATCATCATAATAAATAATAGTAACCTACTCTAAAAGAAGGTTATGAAACTTATAAGCCTCGGCAACAACATTCGTGACGCCCCAGTATCCTGCCTCAGCACTTGATCTAGAAAGAGTAGTCTAACACTTAGAAGACCAGGAAATAAGATTGTCCTCTAGAAAGCAACAATATCCTAAAATCGAACAACGAGTGTCAGGACACCCGCCCAAATCTGCATCAGTATATGTGATCAAATTCATAAGCGATGACGGATATAAATGTAACCTGTATTCAATAGAGCCCTAAATATAATGCAAGGTGCATTTCAATGCATCATAATGACCCTCTCTATGGTCATGCATGAATAAACAAACTTGTTGAACTGCATAAGGTACATCAGCGCGAGTAAAAGTAAGGTATTGTAATGAACCTGTAAGACTACGATAAAGTGTTGGATAATGAAATTTAGGCTCTGTCTTTGCACTAAACTTGGATTGAGTATCCACAAGAGTTGTCGCAGGTTTACAACTAGCCATACCTGCGTGCTCTTAAATTTCCAATGCGTAATTATGATGAGACAAAAACAAAAATGATGGAGTACGAGTAACAGCAATGGCCACAAATTCAGATGACCTTAATCAGTCATTGGAAATCTTGTACGTAAGTGAGAGATGATGCGCTCACGTAACAGATCTGAGGATATAACCAACACACTAGTAGAAAAAGACAAATTCCCACCGGTTCAAAACCCCCTTATGCAAATTCTCCATCAAAAAGCCACCGGTTCAAAACCGCTGGGCATTTGAGGGGTGGCAATTCTCCATCAAAAAGCCACCGGTTCAAAACCGGTGGCAAAAACCATTATTGCCACCGGTTAACCGGTGGGAATAAAATTTAAAGCCACCGGTTAACCGATGGCAATTATACAATAAAAAAACAATTTTTTTTCATTTTTTTCACTTAAAAATCAGGATACAAATACATATAATCAAAATATACATAAATCACACATATATATATTCATTAATAAATTGTTAATTTACAATTTAAAAAAAAATAAAAATTCGCTCTTTGAATTGTTCTTTTTTTGACAGAATTTGAATTGTTCTTGAATCTGTAAAAAATTACAAAAAATTAAAACAAAATTGTAAATTAACAAAAAAAGAAATTAAATCTAAAAAATTAAAACAAAAAAAACCACCCACAACCCACCACCCACCACCCAGAACCCACGACCCATGAACCACCCCACCACCTACCTAAAACCACCCCACCACCCACCTAAAACGACCGAAACTTCCCACTAGCCACCTAAAATGACCAAACCACCCCAACACCCACCTAAAACCACCACACCACCCACCTAAAACCACCGCCTCTGCAAATAACAACCCAAAAATTAACAAAAACAGAAAAAATCAAAAAATAAAATAAAAAAATACATATACCTTCATTCGACCACACAAAACATTGAAATCGGGTTTACGAGGCCAAATTCGACCATGAAAACTCTAGATTTAGAGTTTTCATGGTCGAATTTGACCTGAAAACCTATATTTTCATCACGAGGAGGGCGACGGTGGTGTTATCGGAGGGCTTTGAGGGTTGTCAGTCTTGGTGGCAAGGTTGGTTAGTAGCGGTGGTGGTGGTTTTAGGTGGGTGGTGTTTTTTGGTGGGTGGTCAGTAGCGGTAGAGGGAGAGGTGAGAGAAGGGGAGACGAGAGAGAGGGAGAGGAGAGAGAAGGAGAGACGAAAGAGAGGAGAGGAGAGAGAAGAGGATTGCGGTGGTGGTGGTAGTGGTGAGACGAGAGAGCAAGAGAGAGAGGGAGAGGAGTGAGAAGGAGGGAGGCCGGTGAGTGAAATGAGGGTAGGGTTAGGGTTTATATGGGGGGCGTTTTTTTTTTAAATGAAATGGCACCGGTTTGGTTTGAACCAGTGGCAAAAACCTTCCTTCAAAATCCCGCCTATTTTTCCCCATATTTTCCCCACCGATTTTAAAAAACCGGTGGCCTTAGCTCGGTGCCAATGTTCTTTTTTCACCTAGTGACACAATATCATCATAATAGTATATGCCATGTCATTCCCATGTCGGAAAATGAGTAAAGAAGTGTCACTCTTAGCAATGACAAACCTCATTTGCAAAAGAGTACGAGTAACAGCAATGGCCACAAATTTAGATGACCTAAATCAGTCTTTGGAAATCTTGTACGTAAGTGAGAGATAATGCGCTCACGTAACATATCTGAGGATGTAACCAACACAATATTATCAACATATAATAGTATATGCCATATCATTCCCATGCCGAAAAATGAGTAAAGAAGTGTCACTCTTAGCAATGACAAACCCCATTAGCAAAAGATAGTTAGCAAACCACTAATACGACCAAGCCCTTGGAGCTTGTTTTAGACAATAGAGAGCCTGACGGAGCTTGCAAACATAGCCTGGGAACCTCTTGTCAACAAACCCGACCGAGAGTTGATGCATATACACACACTCATTCAAGTCACCATGTAAAAAGCTTTTTTAACATCAAGTTGGTGAATAGACCACTTACGAGTCATAGCCAAATTCAGCACCGTGCGAATGGTAGCCGGTTTAACAACCAGACTGAATGTTTCATCATAATTAACACCTTCAACTTGAGATTCTCCATCACAAACAAGACGAGCTTTGTGTCGTTCTAGATCACCATTAGCATTCAATTTGTGACAAAATAACCACATGCAACTAACAATATTCACCCTTGTTGGCCTAGGCACCAATTCCCAAGTCCCCGTTTCAATTAAAGCATTATATTCATCACGCATCGCGACATTTCAATTGGGATCTGATAGAGCTTATTTGTTATTTTTAGCAAGTGTTAGGTGAGGGAGGAGTAGCCTATGTGCAACTGACTGTGTTACTGTGGTCAAGTAAGGCTGCCTGAATACCAGCGGCAACTGCCCCAGTGTGGAGGAAGCTACCTGGCGCGCTGGAATTGCTGCGGCAACACGCTCGGGATAGTGAGGAGCTGTGTGGCGAGCTGGGGAGGCAGTAGCAACTGAGGAGTGATGCGGCAGGGGGCTCCACAATCCACCTGTGGCTGGGTTTGGTGTGCCGCAGCCATCCCATGGAGTGGACTGCTTGTGAGGGTTGTAAACTCGATAAAAAAAAAAAAAATTGGGTTTTGCAAGAGAGCTGAGGGATTATCCGCACTTAAAACATCATAGTCATATGATCAAAGTTGAGTGATGTTTCGATAGTGCTAAGTTGAGTTGAATGACTTCAAGTGAAATGAAAATTATTACGAAGTATCATTATTATTATAACGCTGTATTACTTTAATTTATTTTTACGAACTTAACTAATTTTTTACTAAAATTAACTTATTTTTATTAAACTGAAATTATTTTAACAAAATTTCCAGTTCAATCGTATCATGGACAATATAATGAGTTAATGACCCTGAGGCTTACGTCAAATACAGGCTTATAATATACAGAGGTTCGGGAGAACAATCACTTTACAAGTAGAGAAGTCAAGCTACAAAACGCTCGAAAAATCACCAAAATAAACTCATGATGATGGGTTGGTCCATACTGCCAGCCTTAACCATGGACAGACCAACTGGATATGATATTGCCAAATACCAGCTCGGCTCAACATCAAATTTGATTAGACTTGAACTGCACCAAAAACTACACAACCCCATAATGCCTAAATCAGCTTGAAACTTAAATTACTACAACTACAATTAATCTCTTTTCTCATAATAGACTGAACATAGACCCAAATACGAGCAGGTCACAACCAGATGGCTCATCTTTCATCACCCACTGGGAATATCACCCAAGAGGCCAAGAGCCTAGTCGACACAGCACCTATCACATAACTTTTTTGAAGCCTTCATCAACCCAACAAGACCAAAGATGGCCCAAACCAAACTGACCCAAATCTAATAGGGTGGGGGAAATAATGCAAACCTTGCATAGTAAGACCGAAGGTAAAGCTAGGATCATGCTAAGTCGTGTAAGCCCTCGTGTTGTGTCGTATCAATATACCTAGTGACCAAACGGGTTGTATCTGGTATAAGCCAAGATAAAGTCATATTGGGTTATGCTTGTGTTGATCTTTCATAAACGAAACTTGTGCACGACTCAATTCATGTCATGTCATTCCAGTATATTTTGTATCAACGAGCCCCTTGATTATTTTTTAGATTTTTGGTAAATTGGTCAAAAATATGCAGGTCAGCCCACCATGCTCAATACAGGCTTATGCATGTGCCAAATATTTGAAAAATGATTTTTATGCACACATGGCTCATTGGCGTGCCTCCTGTGTCATGTGGTCGTGAAACGTGTCGAGTTGGCCCATTTTCATGTCAGGCATAACCTTATGTCAACTCGGCTCATGCACAACTCTAAACATAAGCATCCAACTTCCAAGCACAAACTACTAAGCAGTAGTGAATACTGTGATGAAATTAGCTTGAAGTAGTGAAGTTCAAAGTTGGTGAGAATTCAATAATTTATCAATGATGTAAAGAATCAAGTTCACAGTTACCAAATCTAAAATGAATTATGCAACAAATAGCCCCAATCCAGCTTTATATCATGCAAATTGCAAAAACAACAAATCTCTGGTCTTTAACAGATTGAGAATAGACAGATAGTCTCCCACCATGTGAGACTTTTAATGTAATGAAAAATAGTGTCCAATATATGATCACCATACACGTCTACTTACCAAATAATGGCTCCATTACTATTAAGCCCCACTCTCTCAATATACCTCCAAATTTCTAATCATGCACCACCCACTAGACTCGT
Source organism: Chenopodium album (assembly GCF_948465745.1). Taxonomy (NCBI): domain Eukaryota; kingdom Viridiplantae; phylum Streptophyta; class Magnoliopsida; order Caryophyllales; family Amaranthaceae; genus Chenopodium; species Chenopodium album. The sequence continues at coordinate 14,655,280 of NC_137847.1, read as the reverse complement.
CAAAGATTTGAAAGTGATCTGCCTTCAGACACTTTTCAATGGTCCGTCCTTGTAATTTTCTGTCATTCACTTCACGGGTTTCAGGGTCGGGCTTTCCGAGCCCGAGTTCAGGCTGACTTCTAGGGTGAGGCTCTTTTTATCACCCCTAGTTCAACCTAATCCTCGCCTGATTTTCCGTCTCCTCAACCACTAGATAAATCAATAACAAATTGCACGTCAATTCAATAGATTACCACAGAAGCAAATCTATGATAGACAGTGAAAACTAATGTATGTCAAATTCATATATAGTTGAAACCATGATTAATGTGGTGGTCCTAAGCTATCTAATAATTTCTACTCAAACTTGTAGACATACATAAAGGGGGGTAGAGAGAAGGAAGGAGGCAAATAGAATTGAATAACGGACACCTCTTTATAAGGTATTCTATCCGATTCTTTTAATTCAAAACTCATAGCCACCCACCCATCTATCAGAATGAAACATTCTGGCATAATTTTATACTTCATCATTATTATAACTTTCTGTTTATTCACCAAATACACAAGCCTATCCTCATCGCCTCTATTTTCTGTAGCGTCTCCTACAAACGATCTACAAGGACTAGCATCAAGGAGAGCTTTGAGCAGACATCTCACTCAACATGAATCAAGAGCAGTCAAGGTGAGCTTATGAATAATTTTCACATTTTATATACAATCATCAAGTTCATATCATACTATCATTCACAAGACAGTATAAATTATCGGCATCATAATAAACATGCAGGTTTTGGATGCAACGAAGCACTCACCTCACCAAGAACCATACAGAAGAGAAGAGCCCCTGAAGAATGGCCACGCCAGTGATGATGGTGAAGATGAATTAGTCTATCATATAGATTATCATGGCGTGACAACCCATCCTGGTCCAAATCCTAAACATGGAAAACCATAGAACAGTCATCAGGTTGTCATCAACTATATTGAATACATGTAACATGATATAGATAATCAATGCTGTTATTTTCTTTTTACATCGAACAATATTAGCCTATTCTTTATGTAAAAAATTACAGATCATTGCATACCTCAAAAGCCTCAATCATGTCACTTCTTCTGTATTCAACACCTTATGCAAGACTGAAATCTTAGCAATATAGCATGCACAATAGCAGTGTAAGAAAATGAATCCTTCTGCAAAATATCAGTGCTCAATGCTCATAGCCAAGTTTATGTTGAAAAGGGTAAGTTACCACAATCAGAATAAAGCTTTGTTGATCAGAGCTTGTAGAGAAGACAAATAAGCATAAATAGAGATACACATCAGTCTGACAGGTAATGGTGAAACCAAAATTCGAAAAAAATAAAATGGTTTGTTAAGTAATATGGTTGATTAATAATGTAAGGAAAGCATTCCATTCATATATCGCATCCGGGCCTCCTTGTACAAGGCATGCAAAGTCTTAAAGCTCTCTTTTGCATCGTCAAAGAGATCTTCATTACAAAAGGTTGACTTAACATGGGCAAATGCAGCTTCAGCATCATCCTTGTGTTGATTAATAAATGATAAAATGTTACAAATTCGATCTGAATTAAAGTTACAAAAATTCTGTACATATACTTCTCTCCCATTGAGATGCTCAAGCCATCTAAGCCAATGAAAAGGATCATCATCTCTTTCAACTGCCTTTTGCAGATATTCGATAGAATCTGTGAAGCTGCATAGCTCATTGATTATATCACTTACTAATTTGAAAGTGGCTCTCTGGTTTCTTTCATGCCATTCTATAGTGTCAATAGGCAAAGAACTAGCAGCAGCCAAGCAAGCTTTTCGAAATATGGGCTCAGTACTGCTAAGAAGCCTCATTGCGATATGCAAGATATCCACAGAAATAGATAGCATCCCAGAAGCATCATGGGCAAAAGTATCAGATCCTGTTTTCCGGCTCCACAGATAAAGGGCAATATGGGCAAATCCTTCCCACCTGGTATCATCAAATTTGAGTAGCCGAAAAGGCAATCAGTAAACTTGTTAACACTAATTTAAGATGGATATTTGGTGGTTTGATCTAAACCAGAAGAATTTCATACCCAATAGAAGACAAAAATGTTAATGAATTCAATCAATGAATGCTGAGAATGATATCCAGGATGTAATATAGCAAAAACAAAGAAATAAAAGATTGCATGAGTGCAGGACCTGCTGCCTCGAAATGGTGGAGCACCTCATTTGGGTTTTGTAACAAGATGATTAGAATTGGACTCAAAACTAAATATGTGGTTATAAAACCAACATTGTTTGAGGGTAAAGATATTGACCAATAACTGTGTCTATACTCTATACTGCATGAATAAGATACTGTCATATTAATCTCAAAACGAGGACAAGAAGTTAGATCTATAGACACAAAAAATAGAATGAACAAAGAATTAATCAGATATGTAATGAAGTAACGTCCACTGGCGGTTATAGCTCTACAAGTTAACACCAGAAATGCAGTTGGTTTGATACATTAGGGAAGAAACTAAAATCGTAAGATCATAACAAAGGATCTTCATAGCATAGAAAGATCATAACAAAGGATTACAAATGGAATGGGAACAGTGTAGAAGAATTGGGATGTTTATCATACACTTATGGCTAAAAAAGAAGACATGATGCGATTTAGAGACCTTCTAGGGCTCACTTAGTGATCCTAGGCAGGGGGCCTCTTTTTGCAAATTGTAATTGTTTATCAATCATATAGTTTTGATTTGACATAATATAATGCATCATTAGCCTTATTTCCACTTCGTATTAATTGCATCTCTGACATTGAAAAAAGTAAACATTTTTTTTTGGAAATCAAACTATTTTGTAATCACTTTTAATCATTGTCTTTCTAAAAGTTATCAAGTTATAGTCTTTTGGCACATGTCTTAGGATAAATCTAACAAAGATATTTTCTACCAAGAACGACCCCTGTCTCATGATTCCCATCACCATCGCACTAGAATCATTGTAGTACTTCACTTCTATGAATATAAAATAGAAGATAAAAAAGATTGACAGTTTTAAAAACTTTGGAAAAGGAGTTAAAGATTCCTTTTTTTATCATTATGTTAATGCAACGAAGAGCGCTTCTCACAAGATAAAACACGAAGAACAAGCAGAAATAGGCAGAAGACAGAAGTTTGGATTAAGAGCCAAAGGCTTGAAGAGTTCTACAGCACTAAAATTACTACTAGGCTATTACAAACTACTTTCTGAATGAAATATTTTTCCTTCCCCTCCTCTAGCTATTTAACTATCTTGTTACATACTACCTGTGACAAGCTTTAATTACTACTAACAACTAATTTTGTCTTCTAGCCTTGGAGCCAATTGTAACTCTGAAAAACTGATTCTCCGTTCTGATTACTTGTCCCCTGCTTCTAGCTGTTGTTGTTGTTTGTCTTGCTGTGTGCTTGGGTTGATTGTGTTGCTTGTGCCCTCCTGCGTTGGCTGCTTTCTCCTGTGGTAAGTGTGCACAATAGGCGGCCTTGATTGGTTCGTTACAATACTCCCCCCCCAAAGAACCACCTTGTCCTCAAGGTGGAAGTCGGGAAAACGATCAATGATCGAATTAGCCTCCTCCCACGTGGCCTCAAAGTCAGGTAGTCCACTCCACTTCACTAGCACTTCTTGCACGACTGATTTCCCTTGTATCAGCCTACTGTCAAGTATACTCTCAGGCTCGACTTCCAATTCCAACTCGGGTGTGATCTGATCAGGGATAGTAGGAGAGCTCGGATTGCTGCCGACTGCGCGTTTCAGTTGCGACACATGGAAAACAGGATGAATTCGACACTGATCTGGTAAGGCTAACTTATATGCCACTTTACCCACGCGTTGAACGACTTCAAAAGGCCCATAGAAGCGAGCAGCAAGCTTCTCAAAAGGCTTCTTGGCCAACGAACGTTGTCTGTAGGGCCTTAGTTTTAGAAACACAAAATCACCCAACTGAAATTCTTCTTCCCTCCTCTTCATATCTGCATACTTCTTCATCTTAAATTGAGCCCGAATCAAATTCAATTTCAGCTCATCAAGCATTAAGTCACGCTCCTTCAAAAATTCATCCAACGAGCCCACCTGAGAGCCACTCGTGTTCACCTTGACAAGCTTTGGGGGATCTCTACCATACAGCACCCGAAAAGGAGACATCAATGTGGAAGAATGAATGGCCGTGTTATAGGAGAATTCGGCCCATGGTAACCACTTAGCCCATGCCTTAGGATGATCGCCAACAAAACACCGTAGGTAAGTCTCAAGCCCTTTGTTGACCACCTCCGTCTGGCCGTCGGTCTGGGGGTGATACGAAGTGCTTCGCTTCAAATCCGTGCCCTGCAACCTAAACAATTCTCTCCAAAATGAACTCAAAAATACTCGATCCCTGTCGGACACAATACTCCCAGGAAATCCATGCAACCGAACCACCTCCCTTACAAAAGCTTCCGCCACCGTCAAAGCCGAGAATGGGTGGCGCAACCCAATAAAGTGAGCATATTTCGAGAGTCTATCCACCACCACAAGAATTGTGTCAACACCCTTCGACCGCGGAAGACCTTCTATGAAATCCATGGTTATGTCTTCCCAAACCTCTCCCGGAATCGGCAGCGGTTGCAGCAAGCCGGCCGGACTTTGCTGCGAATGCTTGTTTCTTTGGCAGACGACACACGCCTTCACATAATCAGAGATATCGCGCCTCATACCCTGCCAAAACCACTCCCCCGCCACTCGGAGAAAGGTTTTTGTCTCCCCGGCGTGCCCTCCTTCCACCGAGTCGTGGTAAGCCCGCAACAAGGTGGTTTTGATGCCGGAGTTTCTCGGAATTACCACTCGTCCCTTATATAGCAACCTCCCTCCTTCAATGTGAAACCCCGTCGTTTCCCCTGTTCCGGCCACAATCCCTTCTCTGATCGAATTTAACACTGCATCCTTTTCAATTTCTGATTCTAAGGAAGCCCAATTAACCCCTTGTGTGTTGACCAACGCGTGGCACTCTAATTCATCTTCACCCCGCCTAGAGAGGGCATCCGCAACCCGATTCGCGGTGCCGGGCTTGTATTGTAAATCAAAATCAAACCCAATTAGCTTGCGGATCCATTTTTGATGCTCCATCGCCACCTCATGTTGTTGGGTAATGAATCTCAAACTCTGCTGATCACTTCGTACTACAAATCGACGACCCAACAAATAATGTTTCCATTTTTGAACCGCAAGGCAAACCGCCATTAATTCCTTCTCGTAGACCGACTTTCCCCTACTAGTTGGCCCCAAAACCTTGCTGTAGAACGCAATTGGTCGGCCTTCCTGCATCAAAACGGCGCCGAGGCCAAACCCCGAAGCGTCGGTTTCCACCACAAATTCTTTGTGGAAGTCGGGCATCGCCAACACAGGAGCTTCTGCCATGGCGTGCTTGAGCTTTGTGAAAGCCTGAGTAGCTGCTTCCGACCACTTAAAATTATCTTTTTTAAGTTGGTCTGTGAGTGGGTGGGCTATATGAGCATATTGACAAATAAATTTCCTATAATAGCCCGTTAGGCCCAAAAATCCTCTCAACTCTCTTAATGTTTTTGGGATGGGCCAAGTAAGCATGGACTTCACTTTTTCTTGATCTACTGCCACCCCACACTTAGAGATTATATGGCCTATGTAAGCTACTTCCCCCTTTCCAAATTCACATTTCTTCTTGTTAGCAAATAGAGTATGCTCCTTCAATGTGGCTAATACAATCCTAAGATGCTTGACATGATCTTCCTTGCTAGGACTATACACAAGAATGTCATCAAAAAAGACAAGTACGAATTTTCTCAAGTAAGGACGGAATACCTCGTTCATAAGCGATTGGAAGGTCGCCGGAGCATTTGTGAGGCCAAACGGCATCACCAAAAATTCATAATGACCCTCATATGTGCGAAAAGCCGTCTTGTGGGTATCTTCGGGTTTCACCAAAATTTGATGATATCCGGCTTTGAGATCAAGTTTGGAAAATACTTGTGCCCCATGGAGCTCATCTAGAAGTTCATCAATCACCGGAATGGGATATTTGTCCGGCACGGTCTCCTTGTTGAGGGCTCTATAATCAACACAAAACCTCCACGAACCATCCTTTTTCTTGACCAAGAGCACCGGACTTGAGAAGGGACTAGTGGATGGTCTAATGATTCCGGCGGTCAACATTTCCCCAATAAGTTTCTCTATCTCGTCCTTTTGAAATTGAGGATATCGATAGGGCCGAACACTCACCGGGTTACTACCATCTTTAAGTACAATCGCATGATCTCGCTCTCGGCTTGGAGGCAACCCCTTTGGAGTCTCAAAAATTTCAGCAAACTGCTCAATTTCGGCCCTCAAAAAATCTGGAATTTCTTCTTCTTCCTCACTGCCCACGCCCTCTAAGTGGCTACACTCCACCAAAAATCCCCCTCCTTCCTTGCGCAAGGTTCTAACCATGGCCTTGAGAGTGACTCCGGTGCGCGCCAAGGAGGGATCCCCCCTAATACTCGCTGTTCGGCCATTCAAGGTGAAACTCATCTCTTGAGTCTTCCAATTGGTGAGAACCGTACCCAATTTTTCTAGCCATTGCACACCAAGTATGACCTCCGCATTTCCCAATTGTAGTGGCAAAAAATTCTCAATGATTTCTACTTGGTCACTCAACTTGAGATGTACTCCTACACAAGTGCCTTGCCCTCTTACGGTTTCACCGTTTCCTAATGACACCCCAAATACTCCGCTCCCTTCTACCAAAATTCCCAACTTCTCAAGCGTTTGCAACGAAATAAAGTTGTGAGTTGCTCCCGGGTCTATCATCACTACCACCTTCTCGCCATTAATCTCTCCGGTCAACTTCATTGTTTTCGGGTTGGTGATCCCTACTAGAGAATGCATCGAAATGGAAGCGGGTACTTCGACCTCTTCAACGTGAGGAGTCTCAATGGTGGCAAACTCGTGACCTTCCTCCGTATCCTCCTCCTCCTCTACTAATAACACACTAAACTCCTTCGCTCGGCACACGTGATTGAAGTCCCACTTTCCGTCACACTTGAAACATATGCCTCTAGCCTTTTTGTCTTGAATCTCCCTCTCTGTTAATCTCCTCACACCACCAGAAAATTTGGAGTAACTCGGAGTGATTTTGTTTGGGGTTGATCCCGTGGATCCAACTGACCCAACGGAGCTTTGGGAAGCCTTACTTACTGATGGGTTAGTGTGAGAAATAGTAGGTTGGGTCGGCCCACTAACTCCAAGGATTGTGTTAGCTGGACTTCTGTTGAAAAGTGAATATGGGCTGGGCTTAGAAAAAACCCCACTTGGTTTCTTGGACCCTTGAACACGGTTTCTTTCCTCCACCCTAGTAGCCAAGTCCATGGCCTGCTCTAAGGTGAATGGATTTAACATCCGTACCTCTGCACGAATGTCCTCCCTCAAACGGTTCACAAAATGCCCTTTCATCAGACTTTCTGGCACATCGGAGAGTGGCGCGGCTTTCTCGATGAACTCTCTTCGGTACTCCGCCACGGTTGAGGTGTGCTCCACCGCCAACCACTGCTCGTGCAGAGACCCCACGTTGGTCGGCCGGAATTGCGTGAGTATGCGATGTTTCAGATCTTCCCACCTTCGCAGCGGCCGCCGACGACTCTCCCATTGATACCACCTCAAACCGTCCCCCTCCATCGACACCATGGCAGCCTGGAGTTGTTCCTGCTCCGACAGTTGGTAGTATTGGATATACTGCTCCGCCTTCAACAGCCACCCATCGGGGTCTTCACCGGAAAATATGGGCATGTCTAACTTCCGGAACTTCCAATTCCCCCTACTTCCGAAATTTTCCCCCTGGTCGTGCCCTCTAAACGGCTGAATGGGTGGCTCCCTGCTCTGACCTCCGCCGTTCTCCGCCCCAAAAACCCCTCTAGGGATGTTTCCGGCCCCGGAAACTTCGGCCTCATCCTCCACTGTCGCCGCTGTTCTTACCTTGTCACGGATGGTGTCTACCACTCCGCGAATTTCCTCAATGAATCGTTCCTGGTCACGCCTCACCAAAGCCACCTGCTGGACGTTCTCGTCCCGGAGCTGATTGAACCGCAACTCCAAACGCCTAGCCTCGGTGCCTTGCTGCTTGGTAAATTGCTCCGCCAGCGTCTTTTGGACATGCTTTCCGTGATTGTTCCGGAAAGAATGGCTTGAATGGAGTTTTCCCCATCACCCACCTTAGCCACCACATCTATCAAGTGCCCCTCCAAGGCCTCGATTCTCTGGGTGTTTGGGTGTTTGTTCCTGACGCCGGCATTCCTGCTCTGATACCAAATGCAACGAAGAGCGCTTCTCACAAGATAAATCACGAAGAACAAGCAGAAATAGGCAGAAGACAGAAGTTTGGATTAAGAGCCAAAGGCTTGAAGAGTTCTACAGCACTAAAATTACTACTAGGCTATTACAAACTACTTTCTGAATGAAATATTTTTCCTTCCCCTCCTCTAACTATTTAACTATCTTGTTACATACTACCTGTGACAAGCTTTAATTACTACTAACAACTAATTTTGTCTTCTAGCCTTGGAGCCAATTGTAACTCTGAAAAACTGATTCTCCGTTCTGATTACTTGTCCCCTGCTTCTAGCTGTTGTTGTTGTTTGTCTTGCTGTGTGCTTGGGTTGATTGTGTTGCTTGTGCCCTCCTGCGTTGGCTGCTTTCTCCTGTGGTAAGTGTGCACAATAGGCGGCCTTGATTGGTTCGTTACAGTTAAATGACAAACAAGAGGGTTTTTATTAAGAAGGTAAGGAAGAAGGACCCTATTAAACAATTACCCTCACATAGGTAAATCCAGTCAATCATTACGAGTCAGACTAATTAGGAGTGAGAGAGAATCCCCACCGCCGAAGAGCTACTAGTGGATTTCGATCTCATGACCGAAGTCACAGACCAAACCTTGCTTGGCTTAAAGGAAAAAAAAAAAAAAAAAAAAAAAAAAAAAAAAAAAAAAAAAAAAAAAAAAAACTTTGTAAGAAAATTTATTTGAGGAAAAGAATTTTTTATTATTATTATTATTTTAACTTCTTTTAATTTTCTCTTCAGCACTAAACAGGTAGTTCTGTAATAATTCATTGCAAATTGCATTTCTACTTGTGAGGATAAGATTGTGAACATATTAGCATCCTCAAACCCTATAAGCATGGAGTAGGAACCAAGCTAGGTAGTGAAGCAGCTGTACTTTGCAAAACTGCACTATTTACCACTAAAGCAAGATAGAACATTGTAGTGAACTCCTCAGACCTGGTTATTGGGCAGGTTAGGTTAGGGTCGGTGTGGTTCATTTGCAAATAGGGTCAAAGAGGTTCACATTTTAAAGGGTCAATATCGGGTCGGGTCAATGCGGGTCACGGGTTGATAATGGGCGGTCCAACAAAATGTCAATTAAAATATTGTTGGACAAAGTCATTATTAAGTTTATATGAATACAAATTTATCTATGTAATTATTTTTGTTATCTATTTTCTTATTAAATTGGAAAAACATTTTGGCCCTATATTGACCCTACCCAATAAGGGCTCTATCCATTAAAAGTCCTTTGAGCTTGGCCTGACACTATTATCATTGGGCTATCCTACCCAATAACCAAGTCTACTCAGACCATAATATGCTAACATTATTAAAGAAACTAGAGAACTAGAAGATCCTAGGCAAGGTCGATAAATAGAGCTGCAACGACAAGTGCAACATGCTTTAGTACTCAATTAAAAGGCTAATTGACGAGTTCTATGACAGATATTCCAAGCACATTTGGCCCCACACTACAAAGCCCATCACCCAAAGTACAGGACATGCATCAATGTATGATTCAGTTAGCTATGGTTTCCGGACTGTAGACAGTGTAAATTCACTTCTCAAGCTGATTTAAGAGGGTAGTGCTAGCTTGCTAGGGAACAGAGTCAGCCAAAATCTTAATCTCAGATTGCCCTTGGCATTGATTTCTTTTGCAGCAACATGGAGAAAATTGACATAGTCAATCTATCACTTTGAATATGGCTTAGTAATTGTCATTTGTGGCTTGGTGCCTATTTTTTATTCTTCAATTAACCCTTAATTAAACCAGAAATATAACAAATTGTGTAACCTTTAGTACTTCCTTACTTTCTAATCTTTTCAGCTCAAGGGAATTTACCTAATATTGATTTTTATCACTCTTAAGACAATGCACAAGGGAATCCAGAGCTGCTTGGAAGAAGCTACCCAAGGTGACTATCACAAGAACTTGAAGAAAAATGTAAAATATTTGAGAGACTGGACGCTCTCTCAAAGCTTAATAAATTAAGCTAAAATAAACTTGTCATAATTCTTCTCTTCCTAACTTCCTCTGTTTATACAGACTTCTGAATTCCCCTTTCCCTATAACTTGATTCCAGCCTTTTTTTTTTTTTTTTTTTTCTCATGCTTCCTAACTGATTCATTTTTCATTTCTGATTAACATTATGCACATCCTATGGCTGATTCATTAAATATTAGAGGAAAGTCTCTGGACAGCTCTCACATTGCTTCCATCACCATCACCATATGTGCCAGTTATCAACACCAAAATGAGTCCCCAGAGAACACAACAAACAGTAAACAAATCATCACATAGATTTAGAGCCTTCATATTGGCCCCCTTAAATCACACTAGACTTATGCTCTCAATATCTTATATTGAAGTTTAATGTAGAAAAACCAGCATTAATTGAAAAAATTGTTGTAGATTCCTGGCTCCAATATCTAAAAGCATAATTCACCACAAAATAATTATGCTGTAAAGTAATTGCACAGCACTTATTCAAAATAAGCAATCATCACATAGGCCTTTGATTTTAAGAGAATTCTTTTACTAATTTTTTACACACACAAGATAAAACATTGATCATTGTTTATAGAGATAATGTAAAATCAGCAATAATCAAGTTCTACATTGTCAGAAGGAAGTTCAGTGACTTACTCAAAAGGAGGCTCAACCTCAATCGCAAGAGTAAGATGTACAGAGGACTCATGAACCTTGCTGCTTTCACCGAGATCTGCAACTGTGCATGCTTCATGAGCAAAACCCCTTGGAAGATAAAGGACATCACCTTCATCAAGCAAAATTTGTCTGCTTTGCACCAGTAACTCCTGAGGAACCTCAAGACACTCATATAGTCTAGGTAATTCGATAATTGGTTTTGGATAGACTGTCCACTGTTTAGCTCCATAAAGTTGACAGACAAAGACACAATGATCATCATAATGGCAGGATAAACCTTGAGAATTAGGTGGTGTAACATATAGATTAGCACCTACTGATGGTTGACCAAACATAGAAGCAATTTCTCGTGTGACTGCAGCAATATCACTATTGCGGAACTCCATACCACGTACAGCTGTAGTATAACCCTCCCTGTATGCTCCCTCACACTTTAAGATGTCCTCCGCAGAAAAAGTCCTTGGACCTTCAATGTCATTTCTTAAATATTCCTGAAAGTAATGCTCCTCAAGTTTAGAATGCATGCTAGTCTTTACCACACGTATGTCCTGCTGATATATTATTGGGGAACCAAGTGTGTCCCTTACATCATTAAGTAAACTCAAGCAGTCTATTTCGTTTAAAGCTACAGGGGGACAGGAAACCATTCCTCGTAGGATAGAAGAAAGACATTTAGGCAATTCTTCTTCAGATGTAAGTGAATGCATAATTGAGCTGAAAATGGCATGTGGTGCCTCCAGATATTTTGGTTGATTCCTAATCAGAAAAGGTGATGATTCCCAGTGCTCCAACATGAAGTTTGTAAAACTCGTTGACGAAGGCCCAAATATGTGTCCCATGACAACTTCTGAAGACATGGAGTTAATAACAGCAAGGGCATCCATTGACAGCCTAAAAATGCTTTCTGCCAAGCTCTTAGCTGTAAGGTTGCTCTTGTAGCAGCATTTTACTTTAGAGACATTCAGAATTTCAGAAGCTAACAATTTTGCACGTACTTTAAACCATATTTCTCCCAAATAAGGAAAGCTTGCTTCTTTTAGCTTCCTTGGAATGCTTTTGAGCTGTTCGGAGTTGCAGAAGTTGATAAGAGTAGCAGCAGCATTGAGTAGTAGCAATGGAATTTTTTCTTGTTTATGTTGAACTCCTAGGAAAAAATCACCCTCGTTTTCGACGAGATTTATATACAGGGGAGACACCAGGGATTTTTGAACCTGAAGGAACCCAAGCCTAAAACATATTATACCATATCATAAATATTGGCATACATAATTTTAAGTACGAGTAAAAAGTTAATTTCAAAAGAAAAAGAGTGACAGAAAAGTTAAAAAGCACATGAATACCTGAAGGTTTTATTAACAATCCATCCAGGAAACAATTGGTTACAAGATTGTGAAAGATCAGAAATATTATATATCTCAAATGTCGGCATATTCTTGTCAATTGAATCAATGTTGTTTTCTCAGCAAATCAAATAATTTGCAACTTTAAGCCATATAGTTCCTTTATTTTTTTTTCTTTTTTTTTTTTTTTTTTTTTTTTTGAGATAGCCATGTAGTTCCTTTATTTAGGATGATTTGTACATAAAGGATAATTTTAATTATTACAAAACAGGAGGCAAAATTAGCCAAACCCGCCAGCTTGGTTCAAAGGATCCTTGCTAGAGAATATCAATAGCCAATTACGAATTTATGACATGATGACAAAGCAATACTACACCAAACAAATTCAATTACAGGGTGTCCAAATTGGCAATTCAGAGGGAAAGGAAAGGGATGAGAAAACGAGGGACTAATTCTCCCTTGTACAGTATGAAAGTTTGGGAAAATTTTGGAAGGACATTTTAATTTATAAGCTCACTTCTTCCCTTCCCTTCCTTCTCCTTCCCTTTCCTCCCTTTCTCTCTATGATAATGCTATCCGAACAAAGTGTAAAAGAAGCCACATAGGCACATACTAAGGCCAATGTAAGAGCCTAAATATTTCGGATGGTTCTCAAGTGAAAATATGGTTTATAGCCAGCTTGCTTCTAGCTTCAGAAATACATTACAAATTAGTGGTCATGAAGTCATGCTAGATGAGCAATAAGATGCAGCCATGACATCTTATTAGCAAAATTTTAAAGCCGATTCCCGCCATTCTATTGCATATGATCTCAGCTTCAACAGCCATGCCTCCATTGCTCCTCTATTCTTTGAACTCGTCATAGAAAACCTCCTTAAAATTTGCCTAACAATAGACCACGACTACATGACACGAAGGAGCACTCATTCACAGGCTCACAGCTATGTTAGTTTGTTACTACTTACTAGAGTACAATATTTAAACCTTGGCTCCCGAAACTTATACACTATTTGAAACATAGACTTGCTATTCATGCACTATTTGAAACATCAGCTCACAAAATTGTCTACTGTATTCGAATGTCAAAACTCAAACCCTTAGCTAGTTAAATTTCTGTTTTAGTACCTATACCACAATTACCAATACTGAAAAAAATCCTTATTATTAGCTCATGAAATGTATATGGTACAATAACATAATGTGCAATACATATTAACATCCAAATAAACCAAATTAAATAAATAAAATAAATAAAAAAAAAAAAAAAAAAAAAAAAAAAAAACAACAACAACAACAACAACAGAAATTTTAAAAAGGAGGAGAAACTTACATAATATAATTCAAACCAGAAACATCCAACAATCTTTGACACCCCAAAGAAGTGATAGAAAGATCCAAAATAGCATTACAAACAAGTTTCTTAGTTTCCATCATTTCAAACCTCAAAATATTCAACACCAAACCCTTTACAATCCCTGAATCCCCGGCAATCATCTCATTGGCCTCAATCGAAACAAGCGATACCGCCCCAACAATCTTCACGGCCGTGTGAATGATTTCTTGGTCACTTGAGTGGAGCATGAGAGGTAGAAGAGAGAGAATTGGATTGAGAAGGGGTGAATTTGAGGTAAAGGGTGAATTGGGGTGTAGAAAACGGAGGAGTTTGTTTGAGGAATTGAGGATTAAGGATTTGGATAAAGGGTTTAATGGGGTTTTGAGGGAAGCTAGAGTTATGGAGAAGAGGGTGATGATGTTGGGGTTGTTATGCCATGGCTGCTTCTTGCGAGCTTTGGGTATTGTTGTTTGCTTTGGTTCCATTTTTTTGGTTTCTACTTTTGTTCTTCTGTTTGTTGGCTCCTCGTACTTGTATCTGTGCGGTTTGCCTTCTCACAAAGAGGGTTGAATTTATCAGAGTTCAGGACTGATTTAAGGACTGTTCTCTTCTTCACTTTATTTTATTTTATAATTTCTTTCTCTTATAAAATATTCATTTCATTTCAATTTAGTTCAGTAAATTAGAACATGCCCTTAGTTTACCTTATATTTGCTTATCTGAACTTATTTGATTTGGTTTAATCTGATCTGATCTGAACTAATTCATAATAATGTGTTTTCCATATTGATATTATTGGGAGAATAATACATTTGGTATAATTTATGTTAAGATATTGTTATAATAAACTACATACTTGTAATTTGCCGAATAATCTTGTGTGGACCTGTTTACATAATGTCAAGAGCACTCACAATGGTGGGGAGCACCCTCCCCACAACTCTCTCTCTCTCTCCTCCATTTGAGCTACATCACCATTGTAGGAGGTGACTCATGGGTAACCCATTTGATGGGGATGCCCTCTTTGGCGGGTCACCTCTTACCTCGGTCCACGTGAAAACTGACGCAGCGTTTTATTTATTTTTTTTTTCTTTTGGCCATATTGTGATTTAAACGGTACCATTTTGATTTAAAAAATAAAAAAAGAAAATTGACTGAAATTCCGACGCGCGTCATTTCGCCATATGTCCCACTAAATGGAGTGTTGATTCATTTTAAGCCATTGATTTTATAGCTGTTGGGGATTATATTTTCAATTGATTTTTGTCTCTTAAAAAACTTTCAACGGTGTAAATAAATAAAAAAAAAAAAAAAAAAATCTGCTATGAATTTTAAAAAAAAAAAAATTACCAACGACTTTTTTTATATTTTTGCCTATAAAAAGAGACCAATATTGCCAATGTTTTTCTCACTTAAATTTTTTACCATCCCTCTACTAACCCACAAAAGCTAAGTTATATATTATCTAAACCCAAAAAAATAATATTAGTCTTAATTATGGATCCTAATATTCCTAATAATCAAGGAAATAATTCTACACCCAACATAACCCAAATTACCAAATTAATTCCAATTTTCCAAATCAATCAATAACTTAATTCTAAAACAGACATCGAGAGTGACACGTGTCACATCCTGGTGCTTTTTTTCCCTCCAAAACTCCCTTTTCTTTTTAACTTTTTTTTTATTTTTTTGTTAACATTTGATTCTATAATAATATCATTCCAAATATTTTATGTTATTTATATGACTATTTTTTTTGTTAATATTTTATTTTGTTTCTATAATAGTACCATTCAAAATCTTTTATGTTGTCTTTATGACAAATATATTCCTTTATTTTACTTGGTGTTCATAATTTTTTTTATACAAAATCCTTTTTAATTGTCTTTCAAATGGAGTATTATTAAATTTTGCAAAAAAATAATAATAAATTGATTCATATAAGGTGTTAAAGAAATTACTTTATAAAATATTTTATGTTTTTTTCCAATTCCTCAAGCTAATATTTTATTTCAATTTCAATATGACTATAAATTCAAATTAATTATAATTTTGTTTCTGAGATTTTACTACTGCGTATATATTATTACAAATTAAGGACTTATAAATTATAGTATAACTATAAAATAAATTTTGGGTTTGACAATTATATGTCTAGACCTGGCAAATGGGTCATTCGGGTCAGGTATGGATCGGGTCAAGAGGTTATCAGGTCAAGTTCGGGTCGGGTCGAGTCATTTCGGGTTTCGGGCTGATTTCAGGTCAACTGATAATCGGGTGGGGTCGAGTTTCAGGTCGAGTTCTGGTTGGGTCAAGTTTGGGTCGGGTCAATCTTCGGGTCCAATTTTCGGGTCAACTTCGGGTCGGGTCATATTTGGGTCGAAGCATTGGGTTAAATTCAACTCTTTATATATATTTATATATTTTTTGACGAGAAACTAACTATATTTATTAAGGCTACTTTTTTCATGGAATACAATAATTGTTTGACTTTAGATTATTTTGTAATTTCATTTAGTATTGAACATTATGTTATGTACGCATTATTATTGTACTATTTTTTTTTTTTTTGTAGACTTGTGAGAATTGTGACTTTTATTTCGAGCTTTAGTTAATTTTTTTAACCTTATGGACAAACTCCGTAGAATAGTCGTTAAATTTCAATCTTTTTACGAATTTTTAATAACTTATAGAGATAAAGGCCGAAGAAATCGAGAAAAGTAATGCTCAAAATATGTAAATTACTTACACTGTTACACATTACAAATTAATAAAAAAAAAATTAAGTCAGTTTGATTGCGGTTTTTTTCTATTTCGGTTTGCTCAGGTCAAGTCTTTATTTAGCTTAAATAGATTCTGGTCATCTAAGGTATAAGATAATTTTGGTTCGGGTTACTTTGGATTTCGAATCTATTTGGGTCAATTAATTCAAGTTAAAGGTCGGGTCACTTTGGGTATCGGGTCAACTACAGGTCTCAGGTTGGGTCATTTCGGATCTCGGCTCAACTTCGGGTCGGGTCATCTCGGGTTGGATCGTATTGGGTCGGGTCAATTCGGGTTTCGGGTTATGGTCGGGTCAATTCCACTTCGGGTCGGGTATGGGTCGAGTCAGGTTGATTCGGGTTTTGGTTCAATTTCGAGTCACTGTTTTTTGGTCGATTTCGGGTCATTCGGGTCGGGTCATCGGGTATGGATTAGAATCGCCAAGTCTACATATGTCTAATTGTAGGAAAAAGGTAAAATGTCAATTAATTGTAGTCTAATTATAGGAAAAGGTAAAACATCATATGTTGTTTGATTAATTTTTTATGTTTATTAAAAATTTATTTATAAATAAGTATTTAATAATATAGCCACTAGCTAGACTAGATCTAGCCAAGCCTCGCCTGAAAAAAATACTCGGGTTTAGGCAGCCTAAAAAATTCATTTTTGTTTAATTTTTCGCTTGCTTATTAATATGGATAGATTATGACATTATAATTTCTATATTTGATGTGTATGTTTTATCAAAATTTTATTTGTTGGATATTCTTACAAAAACTAGATTTACCGTGCATGGCACGGGCTTTAAGCTAGTTTTCAAGCTAATCTCCACTTTTATCCAAATGGTCTTGCTAATCCAAATGTTCAAAGAATGTTATGTTATAACATTCCTAACCGACCAATAATAAATCTTAATCAACAGTTTCCTAACCAGTTTCAACAACAGTTTCCTAACCAATTCCAACAACAATTCATGAATCAAATTCCCCAAAAATTTTCTTCTGGTTTAATGTTCCCAATGTCTCAACACGTTGGAAACCAAGTGGAGAATAGTCCAACAACTCCTGGGGGGGATGGAAGTAGTAACAAAACTCCTCCTAAAAGAAATGCCAATGATGATGAAAATGACGATGATGACGTTGATGGTGAAGATCTGCAAGATAGCAACACCACCTCGTCAAATGCAAAGTGGGGTGCACAAGAAGACGACGCACTTGTCTCAGCTTGGATAGAATGTGCAATTGAAGATCCGGAGACAGTAACTGATTAGAGTTTGACTATATGTGGAAATCCATATATGAGTTGTATGAACAAGCTAGGGAAGACAATCCTTCCACTATCCGCCCTAGAACCTTGAGAGCTATGAAAGGTCGTTGGGGTAGAATAAACAAAGATGTAAACCTATGGGTTGGGTGCTATGCTGCAGCACAACGTAGAAATGCAAGTGGTACCAACACTTACAATGTCATGACTGAAGCTCAAGAAATGTATAGTGCATCATGTAATGGAGCCCGGTTCACTTTAATCAGTATATGGGAAGTGTTGAGAAAATCTGATAAATGGAGGCCAACAAACAAGCAAGTGTCGAATACCAGTGAAAGTGATAGCTCCAAAAGATCAGATTCAGATACTCCAATGGAATTAGGTAGGTTTGGACGTCCAGATGGGGTGAAAAAGGCAAAAAGAAAAGGTAAATATGTAGCTAGTTCTAGATTTAATAGTTTAGACTCATTTACTCAAGCCCTATCAGAGATGAATGTTATGAAGGAGTAATACAAAAGTGTTGATGAGAAGCGAGCTGATGTATCGCAACAAATGTTGGATTATCAAAAGGAGCAAGATGTCATCAAGAGACAGAGGAAAGAGGAGGAAAAGAGGTTCAAGTTATTTAGTGTTCTACTTGCAAAACCAAACCTCTCTGTAGATGACCAAAAATTGTTTTGGAAATTGAAAGAGGAGTTCATTCCACCTTTTAGGCTAGTTATTTTTGTTGTTAGTTTGATATTATTTTAAGTTAGTTTAAGCTTCTTCAACGTTTGTCTTAATTTATGTTGTTGTTCATTTGGTATGCTTTTACAATTGTTTTCTGAGCATATGTAAAACTTGTTTTTATTAATGTTGTTTAAATATAATTGAAGTCATTGACTTGTCAATGAAGAAACTCTTTAATCTCATCTTCTAGAGATGTGTGAACAAACATTGGTTTGCAATTGGATGGAAATCTGCAAACCTTATCAGAAATCTCATCTTCTAAAATTGCGTGCCTATATAATAATTCGTAATTGGATTGAAATCTGGATATATCATTAGAAATCTCATCATCTAGAGTTGTGTGCCAATACATGCATTGTTTTGTAATTGGATGGAAATCTGCAAACCTTATCAAAAATCTCATCTTCTACAGTTTTGTGCCCATACATTATATCATCCATAATTGTTTTTAAATCATTTACAAATTTCTATATAACGCCTTTTCACTTTGTAGTTCAATACAAAAACAAAAATACCCTTCCTCACAAAAACAGTCTCACACTAAACACTACTCTTAACATATATACCCAAAAATGAATTCTGATTCAAATTCATCTAGTTCATCAAATTCTGGTATTTTTAATTATATGGTGAACGACTATGTTGAGTGGCATGAATCAATTACTCAGAGGCGTAAGGAAGAGGAATTAATTGAGGAACCGATTAATTTAGCTGTTGTCCCCCTTGTCACCTCTACTTTTCAGGTCCCATTCACTCCCGGTCCTGAGAAACAAAGGTGGTAGGTACCAAGAGATCGTGAAGATGCTGATACACGGTTATATAACGACTACTTCAGTCCCAAACCACTTTATAATGACGATATGTTTCGTCGAATATTTTGCATGCGTAAACACGTTTTCACGCGCATTGTTGAGGAGCTAAGTGAATGTAACGAGTACTTTCGATAAAGGCCTGATGCCACTGGAAGATTTGGTGCTTCCGCTTTCCAAAAATACACTGCGGCAATGAGGATGTTGGCTTATGGTACAGCAGCCGATGCAGTTAATGAATACCTCAAAATCGCGACAAGTACAGTAAGAGATTGTCTCCAACACTTTGTTGAAGGGGTTATCTCTAAATTTGGACAAGAGTACCTGAGGAGGGCAACACCCGCAAATGTAGAGCGACTTCTTCGTGAAAGTAATGTTCATGGATTCCCCGGTATGTTGGGGAGCATTGATTGCATGCATTGGGAGTGGAAAAATTGTCCACGTGCATGGAAAGGAATGTACCAAGGAAGAAATAAAACTGCGACCATAATTTTAGAAGCTGCTGCTTCCAAAGACTTGTGAATATGGCATGCTTTTTTTGGCACACCTGGTTCACTGAATGATATAAATGTCCTCCAACGGTCGCCAATGTTCGATGATATTTGTGAAGGTCAAGCCCCAGAGGTGAGTTTTAATGTGAATGGAAATAGATACAATATGGGATACTACCTTACAGATGGTATATATCCAAAATGGGCAGCATTTATCCCAGCCATCAAGCTTCCACAAACAGCTAAGCAAAGATTATTTACAGGATGCAAGAAAGTTATCGAAAAGATGTTGAACGTGCCTTCGGAGTGTTACAAGCTCGATTCGCAATAATACGGCAACCAGCTCTCGCATGGTCGACAGAAATCCTATGGAAAATTATAATGACATGCATTATCATGCACAATATGATTGTTGGAGATGAACGAGAAAACTATTTGCATTACGATGTATCTGAATTTATCACTGATCAACCTCAAAATATAGCCGGATCTTCAAACTAAGATATTAACCAACCATTCACTGTGAGAGAAGGACGACTACGTAATCTCAGTTTAGCGGGTTACATGGCAAACAGAAATAATGTCATGTGTCATTGAAAAAAGACTTGGTTGAGCACGTATGGAGTACGTCGTTTTAGTAATGAATAACGATATAAAGTAGTTAGATAATTATTTTCTTATCTAATGCTTTTTTCATTGTAATGTTTTCCCGTGTTGTGAAACCTCTTTTCAGTTCCATCTATGAATTAAATGTGATATTGTTATTTTAAGAGTAATAATAGTTAAGCTTCAATATTTTTTTTTTAATAATATTTACATTAATCATGTCATTATTACGAATACTTTGATAATTAGTACAAATAATTATTACATAAACTAAATTAATGACAAATTCAAGAACTTATAGATGTCATTAGTTCGACTAATATGTTTATTAGAAGAATAATTAAACATAAACTTTATTGGTAGGAGAGAGAAAACATGGATGGGGTATTGATAAAAGTAGGAGAGAGAATGGTGGGGTGTAGGGAATATTTCAAGCCATCCCACACTTGAGCCCCACTGTGATCATACACTTAAGCATGGTGGCGTCCAAAGGGAAGGAAGCTAGAGCAAAAGAGTCGCCAACAAGTTTTAGGAACTTGTAAACCGTTCACAGAGTGAAGGTTACACCCCTTAACGATCCAGGAGATCGTTAACTCCAATAGGTCTGGAACCAAGACTGGAAGTTCGGGGATGAAGGTACGAATCCAATCTAAAAGAGAAAGAACTCGCCCTAATAATAAGCCTCTACTTTATTCTTCTCGTATTCATGTGCGCTTTCTGACTAACATACAACCATTAGATTAACCCTAAACCTGCTTATCTATGTTGGTTGAACATTAATGCACAAACAAATCTATTATTGGCGATCACTTGAATTATAATCATATTAGCCTAAACAAGATTATTAATTATCTTATTAAGCGCGATTACAAGTACAAATTCCCTTTAATCTTGCAAGAGAGGGGGTGATTAAGCAATAACAATAATATAAACATAATATCAAGCAACATAATAACAATCATCATCATAATCTCAATCTCAAAGCATTATAATATTAGCAAGATCCTAGGCATGATACTAACAAGATTAATAACAAACCCTACCATGTCACTAAACATCAAAGATCAAAGCTTTAACCCTAACATGATACTACCATGATATTAAGAAAGAAAATAGGAAGCACCGTAGAAATCATAATTGATATTAGAAATTACCCTAAACATGATACTAGGAAGCAATAAAACATCCTCACATGATACTAGGAATCAAAATAATAATCTAAGCATAATTTCTATATCATAATATCAATTAAACAATTAAATTACTTACTTGGATGCCTCGTATCTCTTTCTAATAACAAAATACACACGTTAGTAACTTCAAGGTACAGTATTAAAACAAACAATTAAATTAAATAATTGAAATAGAGATTTGGGACCAAACCCTCAGAAATATCAAACCTTTCACGTCTAGGGCGAAGGCAACTTCGAACTTGGCTAGGTGTGTCTAGAACTAATGTATGAGGAATTGTGTTTGAGAGAAGGCTTAGAAAAAAGAATAGAGAGAAGGAATGCTTCTAGCTTAGAGAGAGAGAGGAATGATTGTTGTTTGTAGATGATTGACAACGGAGGTCCAGGGACCCTATTTATAAGAAAAAAGTCCGGAATTGATAGAAACAAATCAGAGTTTGAAAAGGAATAAAACACGCTTCTGTCGCCAGGCGACAGGCTTCGTCGCCAGGCGACGAAACTGTCGTTTGGCGATGCAGAAGGTTTTCCACGCGTTTTCAACGCGGAATCTATTTTTCGATAAAATCAAGTCGTAAAATCCGTACAAAGAGTAAAATCGTAATTTCATTTAAAACACTTCTTTTATTCCAAATAAAACTCATAAAACATAATTATCAATCCTAATTCCTTTAGGATTCAAAAGAACCTCCTAGAAGATTCTAGAAGACTATAATCAATCCTAATTGCATTCGGAATGATAATTCTTAATAGGCCCTCCTCTAGATCATTGGGCCGCATATAAGAACCAAACCAGGCCCAGTTTAGTATTTTGGCCATAACTTCCTCATTACTCATCGGAATTGGGCTTATAATATATCGTTTGAAAGTTCTTTTCGAATTCAATCCAACTACACCGTTATTGGACCCTTTTCATGGACCAAACTAAACTGGATTGGGTATTTTCATAAAATAGAGCAGCTTTTTGAAAACAGAAAGAAAGATTTTTTTAATAAAAACTAACCACAACATTAGACTTTTCACACTTTCACCTCATTCGATTATGATTCGACGCGAAAAGCATTCATC
Organism: Chenopodium album; assembly: GCF_948465745.1. NCBI lineage: Eukaryota > Viridiplantae > Streptophyta > Magnoliopsida > Caryophyllales > Amaranthaceae > Chenopodium > Chenopodium album. The sequence goes on along the minus strand of NC_137847.1, from coordinate 14,632,697 downwards.
ACTGGGTTTGGTTTTGGTTAGACACATTTGGGTGTCTACAGAAGCCCCCACTTTGACTGAGTTTAGAGAAACTCATGTTTCGAAAACGAAAGTCAAAGTAGCGATAGGGACGGAGAATGATTCAGAACGTTTTGGCAATCCTAAATTATTCTTGTAACGCCGATACCTGCAAACTAGCGTTAGTTAAAATAGATAAAAGAGCTAAGAAATGCGTATCTTGCACAGTCGAGCACACGTCTCTAGAGTAACCATTTTTTGTTGTTGGATTGTTGTTGTGACAACCTTCCACAAGTTAGGGAACGCCATCTTTTTGTTTTGATGTTCAGTCGTCTCTGAACAATGGAGCCTTTAGAGGATGCCCACGCGTCTCTAAGTAAAAGAGCTTTGATATGTCCACGTGTCTCTGAACAAAGAGCTTTGACGATCTTCCTCAAGCTAGGGTATACCGCCTGAAGACTGCTACGCCTGTAACTGCCTCCAATTTCTGCTGTGATAGTCTTCTGCAAGCCAGAGAACACTATCGAAGATTGCTTCGCCTGAAACGACCTTCTACAGCCTTATGACCATCTTCCGCAAGCCAGGGAACTTGATCGAAGATTGCTCCGCCTGAAGCCATCTTCAGTTGTTGCGATAATATTCCGAAGAAAATTACCGAAGATCAACGCATGTCAATCCTTAATGCTGCTTGAATTTTGTTGTTGATGCTTTGGGTGATGACAATCCTCTTTTCTTCGGGAACAGTTGTCAACACAACTCTTGTATGATGTATGACAATCCGATTTAGGGAAAGTTGTCAATGCCACGTAACAATCCATCCTTGGAAATGTTGCTACGATGAAGCGACAATCCGTATCTCGAAAAATTTGCCAAAATCCAATTTTGGGAAAAGTTGCCAATGCTTCGTAACAATCTGTCATAAGAACTTTGCTATGATCGACAATCCACATCTTGGAATATAACTCATGAAAGCAAACCACCTTGGAAATTTGCCAACGCTATGCGACAATCCTTTTAGGAAAATATTGCTACTATTGACAATCCGCGTCTTGGAACATTTGCAAAAAAGAGTCGACCGACAATCCACTTCGGGAAAATTTGCCACTTACTGAAATGAATGACAATCCACGTTGAGGAACCTTTGCCGAAATTTATGATGAGTAGAGACCTACGACAATTCTTTGGGAAATTTTTCCATAGGGAACTATGTGTATGACAATACAATCTTGGAAAAATTGCCAAACAGAGCAGGAGCACGACAATCCACGCTTGGAAACTTTTCTAGAGATGACAATCCAATCTTGGAAAAATTGTCGTTTAAGATGAATGCGCGATAATCCACTTTTGGAAATATTGTCAGTTGGGGATGACAATCCAATCTTGGAAAAATTGTCGTATAAGTGCTTGCTTTTGAACCGATGTCTTGGTGCTTGTTATGAGCCAATGCTTAGGCGCTTAAGCTAAGTGAGACGATCGTCGTCAGGTCAATCACTTACTGCGATTGTAATCGAGCCGACTACTAATCATGTCAATTTGCTTATAGGGGCTAACTGGCGTACCAAGGAACCCGAAATTGCTGTATGAGGTCTGCATAATCCAATATAGGGCCATGTATCTCATTGCTGCTCCGGCGCACGCTGGAAACCGCTGTCGCCGCGTCCTCGCTCTGTCGTCAAGCGACAGATTTTGTTGCCAGGCGACAACCTTGTCGTCTGATGCTGGAGTCAAGTTTTCATTCGCGGCTTTTCGAAAAAAAATCCAGGAATGTTCTTGCTCACTAAAATGTACCTGCATTTATATTTTGGACTATAGGACTTTGCTTATCTTTCTTTAGGGTTGACCTAAGACTTAGTGTTGCTTGACTCATTGACTTGACACGATTCAAGGTATAAACTTGACTTAATGATGACTCACTTCATGTGACTCGTGTGTGCATAGTGTTGACTCATGAAGCTCGATATGTACATGACTCGAAATGCTGAAAAACAAAAATTTCCGTCATTTTTATGGAGGGTACTGACTTTCTCCCGAAAAAGAAAGACGCAAAAAGGAAGAAGTTTTTGATGGTGCATGTTGAATGAGCTTAGTCAAATGTTGTTTGATACTATCTCTCAAGGTGTAAGGATTAACTCATCCTAGGCTATCTCAATTGTTGACTCAATGATGAAAGTATTTGGGTAACTTAGGCACGGAGGCTAAGCACTTCATACTTTGTGATGCAATGATGAGTGATGAGTGATTTTGTTATGACAAAGTATGCTTCAATGTTGTGTTAAGATTTCATGACAAAGGGTTCCTAAGGGAAGGACTATTTGGTCATGTATCTGTGATGTGTGTGAAAGTAACACTAAGGTTAGGCCGCAAGGGCTAACGATGGAAAAATATATTGAAAAGAGTCAAATGGTGGTGACTCTTAGGCTGGGTAGGCTAATAATGTAAGGATCAAGCCCCCAAGTCTAGCTCTAAATGAATAGGGATGAGCATTGGAGATCCTCTGATATGATCATGGCGTGAGTGTGTGAATGTGAATATGAATGAATGTTTATTACGGCCGCACCCCTTTGTGAGGTTGCCTACGTATCCATTGGGAATCAGGCCGAACGTAGCTCTAGCCGAACCTCGCACAAGTATGTGTATACCTCAAAGAGGTCTTTTAAGTGTTGTAACGTGGTTAGGTTAAAGGTTGAAGAAGAAAGGGATAAAGGCTCAAGACCCTAGATAAGCCCCTAAGGTGTGCAACCTTGCTTTTGAATCTTTGTATTATTATGCTTGAGGTTTCTCACTTTAGAGCTCTTTCTTTTTTTATTTTTGCTCTCTTTTTTTTGCTTTTGCATTTTTTTTTAATTTTGAACCTTTTTTGATAAGTGTGGGCAATCCCGATCATACGGTCTATCACTCACTTGGCATTCATGTTTCTCAGGCACGGTACCGAGCACTCGATAAGAGACGCAATCTGAGACATGTTCATATCAAGGACATGTTCATGTCAAAGACATTGGAACACTTGTCCTTTTGTACACTTTTATTTATTTTTTGGTTATTTTTGCTATTTTAATCTTTCGAAGTCACTCAAGCTTTTAAAATTGCATAAGTTGCACACTGTTCCATCCCAAGGTTAGGTAGATGTGGGTTGAAGAAAGAAAGGTTTATCGTTAGACGAGGCTCAAAGTGGTTTATCAAGAAAAGATTGTTTATTTGAAGGGTGAAAGGTGATATGATATGGCTACAAGGGGTGCCTCTAATCATAAGTATACCTTGTGCTTAGTTTGACATGGATTTTATTTTTTATTTTTTTTTATTTTTTATTTTTAATAAATGCAATGCGATAATCATATGCAAGGAAATAAATGCTCATTTTATTAAAGGGAAAAGAAAGATCCTACAAAATAAATCTAATGAAAAACAAAGGGTGCCTATGCTAGACTTATTTGGGGAAAGGAGGAACAAAAAAGATAGAAAAAGAGGTCACGAGATCTTGTTGTTGAAGCTCGGCTTGTGTCTTTTGCTTGATCATCACCCAGTCTTCTTGCTAGCTAGAGGCAATGGGATTTTATTTGCTTTTATGAGGTCTTGAATGAGATTTTGAAACCTGTAGCATTCATCAGTGGTGTGACCATTTCCTTGATGGTACTTGCAATAAGAATTGGGATCCCATCTCGAAAATCGCTTTTCTGGTGTTGGATCCTTGGTAGGGCCAATAGGTTTGATTAATCCTCGATCATAGAGATGATCGAAAGCAACATCATAGGTCATTCCAATGGGTGTGAGTTCTCTTTTGGGTTTCTTTTTAGATCCTTGATTACCCATGGCTAAGACACCGTTATGGTCAAAGGTACTAACATTGTTACTAGAGTGGGCGTTTTCGGAAGAAGAAGGATTGTCGTTCTTCTTTCCTTTCCAGCCACTGTGGTTACTATTGTTAGTAGCTTTTTGCTTTGCGAGGTCATCTTCGATTTCGATACCGATGTCATAGACGGCCTTGAAAGTATTCAAATTATGTTGATATTTTAAATCCTTCGAATACTTCTCTTGGAGATTCTTGATAAACATCCTTACAGATTCTTTTTCGGTGGGCACCTCAATCATCTTAGCGGAAGTTTCCCTCCACTTATTAAAGAAAGAAGTAAAGCCTTCATTCTCTTTTTGTCTTAACATCTCAAGTTTTCTATAGTCGGTTTTGACTTGAATATTACACTTATATCTGTCAATGAAAGCGTTTTTTATTCCATCCCAAGTGGAGGTTTTCTCTTTATCAAGAGAAAAGAACCAATGTTGACAAACGGTTTCTAAAGACATTGAGAATAAAGAGTGAAAAATATTCTTATCAATCCCCTTAATGTTCATTATAGTTTCAAAGGCCCTTAAGTGAAAGTAAGGATTGTCCGTTGGCTGGAACTTAGGGATGTCATTGGCATTGAACTTCTGCGGAAGAAGCTCCTTGTCCACTGAGACCCCTTGTGAGCTAATGCCCTGGAATCTATAGTCATTGGATATTTTGCTCAAGCTTTCTTGCATGAGCTCCATTTGTTGTTGTTTCACAGGGTCATTAATTTGAAGGGTTAAAGCCTTCAACACCTCAGTCACATTAGCCATTTGCTTCTTAAGCTCATTGACTTCTTCTTGACTTGCCATTGTCTTCTTAGCTTTTCTCTTTTGACGAATCGGTTTATCAAAAAGTTGAACTTGAACAAAGGTGTTTTCCTTGATTAATCGCCCTTCTATCCTTGACCAAGTACTGTGGAAAGGGAAATTAGGGATAAGTTTTTTTTATTTTTATTTATTTTGACTCAAACTCTGTTCATCATGGAAGAGAATGTGGAAGAGAATGGGAATAGATTGGACCCCCCACTCGAATGACGGAAAAACGACTCATGCATGAACCTAAGACATGGTCATGGTGACATATACAAAGTGTGTGCTAAGAATAGTGAGTGTAGGTGACATGTTAAGACTTGTATCATGACCATGTGACTAGACTCGAACAAAGACTAAGTTAAAACCTCATGTATGTGCATTAAACTAGACAGGTTGTAGTATTTTAGTCATAACTCTTGATCTGTGACTCTGATTGGGACGAAACCAATGCCAAATTAAAGATAAAACTCGGGGCTACACATCCATAGGTTGTACGACTCGTAGCTCTTCCTAGAACTCCGGTTATGACCAAAACAAGTTGACCCTTGTGCAGTATGCGGGAATAAAATTCCGGGTTGACTCAAAGGAACTATGACTCAATTTTAGACATATTTATTAGCTCAAATTAATTAAGCAAAGTCTTTTAGTCCTTAATTAGTTCATTTAGTCTTAATCACAAGTCAAACAAACAGTTAGTGTAAACACACATAGATTATGCACCAGCAAAGAATGCACAAGTAGTCAAGTAGTCACAATATGATGCAATGAGTTTGCAACCTAACCATGGCTCTAGTTCACTAAAATTCAAGGATATAGGTTAGTCAAAGAGGGTCCATGTTTATGAGTCCGGATGCACCGCGCGGAAGCCTTAACTTTGGAAGGGTTGGCGCGTGTGGATGGGACCCCCCGAGTTAAACTCGCTTCCATGGTTTGGTGAATTCAACATTCTCGGATGTACCCTTTTTTGCTCAGAGCGTTCAATCGGGTAGATGGAGCATGAATTCCCAGAGGGTTATGTCCATATGTAGAACACATATGGGTTTCAGAAAAGAGAAAAAAACTCAATCAGGAAGTAGAATCGAGCCAACAGTGCTAGAACCAGTCAAAACAAGAAGGCAGAGTTTTGGCTCGGTATTGGAAGAACTTGGCGCCAGACAACAGAGTCTGTCGCCAGAAAATAACTCCGTCGCCAGACGAAAAGGTTGTCGCCAGGCGACGAGGCCATTTTTCAGGCGACGCACTCTGTTTTCTAGACTCTAGTTCCTACATGCCTCAACAACTTTTTGTGTTCTTAGAATTTTCTAGTTTTCGCAGTATTATTTCGATTCTAGTTGTGAAAGATATTTCTCAAATTTCCTACGTGTAAAAATCTTATGTTTTTAACTCATTACGGATGATCTTTCCAATGAGAACCTTTTTTATGCTTATGCCAATAATGTCAATCAAAATTACGCACATGAAATACTTAGAACTTTTCGAGTCTCATCCACTCATTCTAAATCATTGCCAAAATAAATTTCAGGAATTAAAATAGAAATCATCCCCAGTGGAGTCGCCAAAAACTGTAGGGAATATTTCAAGCCATCCCACACTTGAGCCCCACTATGATCATACACTTAAGCATGGTGGCGACCAAAGAGAAGGAAGCTAGAGCAAAAGAGTCGCCAACAATTTTTAGGAACTTGTAAACCGTTCACAGAGTGAAGGTTACACCCCTTAACGATCCAGGAGATCGTTAACTCCAATAGGTCTGGAACCAAGACTGGAAGTTCAGGGATGAAGATACGAATCCAATCTAAAAGAGAAAGAACTCGCCCTAATAATAAGCCTCTACTTTATTCTTCTCGTATTCATGTGCGCTTTCTGACTAACATACAACCATTAGATTAACCCTAAACCTGCTTATCTATGTTGGTTGAACATTAATGCACAAACAAATCTATTATTGGCGATCACTTGAATTATAATCATATTAGCCTAAACAAGATTATTAATTATCTTATTAAGCGCGATTACAAGTACAAATTCCCTTTAATCTTGCAAGAGAGGGGGTGATCAAGCAATAACAATAATATAAACATAATATCAAGCAACATAATAACAATCATCATCATAATCTCAATCTCAAAGCATTATAATATTAGCAAGATCCTAGGCATGATACTAACAAGATTAATAACAAACCCTACCATGTCACTAAACATCAAAGATCAAAGCTTTAACCCTAACATGATACTACCATGATATTAAGAAAGAAAATAGGAAGCACCGTAGAAATCATAATTGATATTAGAAATTACCCTAAACATGATACTAGGAAGCAATAAAACATCCTCACATGATACTAGGAATCAAAATAATAATCTAAGCATAATTTCTATATCATAATATCAATTAAACAATTAAATTACTTACTTGGATGCCTCGTATCTCTTTCTAATAACAAAATACACAAGTTAGTAACTTCAAGGTACAGTATTAAAACAAACAATTAAATTAAATAATTGAAATAGAGATTTGGGACCAAACCCTCAGAAATATCAAACCTTTCACGTCTAGGGCGAAGGCAACTTCGAACTTGGCTAGGTGTGTCTAGAACTAATGTATGAGGAATTGTGTTTGAGAGAAGGCTTAGAAAAAAGAATAGAGAGAAGGAATGCTTCTAGCTTAGAGAGAGAGAGGAATGATTGTTGTTTGTAGATGATTGAAAACGGAGGTCCAGGGACCCTATTTATACGAAAATAGTTCGGAATTGATAGAAACAAATCAGAGTTCGAAAAGGAATAAAACACGCTTCTGTCGCCAACGACAGGGCTTGTCGCCAGGCGACGAAACTGTCGTTTGGCGATACAGAAGGTTTTCCACACGTTTTCAACGTCGAATCTATTTTTTGATAAAATCAAGTCGTAAAATCCGTACGAAGAGTAAAATCGTAATTTCATTTAAAACACTTCTTTTATTCCAAATAAAACTCATAAAACATAATTATCAATCCTAATTCCTTTAGGATTCAAAAGAACCTCCTAGAAGATTCTAGAAGACTATAATCAATCCTAATTGCATTAGGAATGATAATTCATAATAGGCTCTCCTCTAGATCATTGGGCTGCATATAAGAACCAAATCGGGCCCAGTTTAGTATTTTAGCCATAACTTCCTCATTACTCATCGGAATTGGGCTTATAATATATCGTTTGAAAGTTCTTTTCGAGTCCAATCCAACTACACCATTATTGGACCCTTTTCATGGACCAAACTAAACTGGATTGGGTATTTTCATAAAATAGAGCAGGTTTTTGTAAACAGAAAGAAAGATTTTTTAATAAAAACTAACCACAACATTAGACTTTCCACACTTTCACCTCATTCGGTTATGATTCGACGCGAAAAGCATTCATCACTGGGTTTTGTTTTGGGGAGACACATTTGGGTGTCTACATGGGGTTACTCACCATTGTAGGAAAAATAAAGGAGTGACTCAAGATAGTGGAATATGATGGGAGGGGAAAAAGTAGGGAAGAGAAAGTTGTGAGCCACCCCACCATTGTGGATGCTCTAAGAGTTTGTAGTAGTCTTCTTAGAAGTCCTTATATGTTAACTAGTTCGTATATCCAAGTTTCAGTACTAAAGTGTTTTCGATATTTTTATTTTGTCTATTTACCTTATATTTGACTGTTAAGAGCCAAAATGACTCCAAAATCTTAACTAAGAAATTTTCTTGAATTGACAATTGTGACACACAAATTGAGATATTTCATATACTAAGGTATTTTTTTGGAAACTGACTCATTTCTAGTAATTACTAGGTTAGGTTCCGTGCCATGCACGGTAACTTTAAATAACTATTCTTTAATTAACATTATATTTAATTATAAAAAAATTAAATATGGCTAAGTTATTAATTTGTTTAATGAATTTATTATGAAAGTCTATTATTAGCGAAATAGATATTTTAAAATGCGTATGTATGCATATTTATATATATTTTACCAACAAATTGATATCGTTTCTTCTTGTTAACTAAATAAAAATCTTAACAACTTATATTTAATCCATAAATAGATTTTTTTTTTTGCACACTATTATTATATTCATTCTCTCTTATGTATGTTGCTTTTTTTTTTCTCAATAATCGATTGACTTAAAATATGTTTTTCACATCTCTCTTTGCAAGCTTTTCATACATGATTAAATACATAAATCTTTTTTTTTTTTAAAAAAAAAAAAAAAAAAAAAGAAAAGAAACTTTGTTTTATTAATGGTAGAGTAGTACGTAAGTCTATGTATGTCATAAATTATGTTAAGAGGTTATGATATCAATATATATTTGGAAGGATACATTAAATCTTTTTTAAACTTTTTATTTTAAAGGAAAATCTTTTGTATAAGATTTATTTCCTATATAGGTATTACAAAAAAACAATAAAAAAAAAATACTAAGGAACGTATCGGAAGATGACACATGTCTTTGCTGGTGTATCTTTTAGTACATAGTTATCAATGATTGATTGATTGAATAATTGATTGATGATTTGTTATTTTGACCTCAGATTATATTGGATTCTCAAGGGCCAAAATACTAGACCAGACAATCCTAACCTAAAACCGATGACCCAACATATATGACCCAACCTATGACCCGAAATCGACCCAAAATTGACTCAAAACCTGAAATCTACCCAACCCGAAGTGGACTTGACCCAATCTTGACTTGATACCCAAAGTTGGCTCAACTGTACCCGATCCGATCTTGACCCGACCCAAACATGACCCGCTATATGAACCCAAAAATTCACCCGACTTGAACTAACCCGACCCAATTGATCCAACTATACCCAAACTTGACCTGACCCGACATGATCATATATTGACCCAAATTAACCCAAGTAATAGTTGACCCAAAATGACCCGATCCAAGTATACAAAAGACCCCCTAAAACTTTAGTCAAGTAATGTTCCTGACGTTAAATCAAGAAAGATTTAAAAAAAGTAATGAGTGGACCCACAAACAATTTTCCTTAACTGAAACTATCTATGAAATAGTGGTAAAAAAAAAATAAAAAATTAAAGCAAGTAAAATATAATTTAAAAAAAAAAATAACTATGGTAGATAAATACAAAATACTACGGAGTATTGTTTTTTAAGATGGCATATTTATGACTAAAAGTCCAAAATAACATATTAAATGACCTAATGAAACGTTTATTAAATGTCCCAATATGAAAATGCCTAAAATATATACAATGATGTGTTTTGAACAAATTAAATATATAATCAGATACATATGATACTAAACCCATTTTAATTCTAAAGATTAGGAACCAATTTGACCGATTCAAGTTCTAGTTCCCTTTCCTAGATATTTGACCGGGTACTAGTTATGCTCACCCCTTATTCTCACAACTAGGTAAATACACTTTTTCACACAAACACATTAAATGAAGTGCTACAAGTTACAAATCAATAATAAAAACAACTTGTCTATGCATGGCTTGAACTTTTGAAGCTCTTATTTATACTGGTGATTCCAACACCAAATTCACATGTAATACTTTGTTCTTTTATATTTTCACTTAGCTTTCTCTACCCCAGTAATCGAGCCCGATGAATCGATCGATATCGAATCGTATCGTAAGAAAAAGTGTGCCAAAAACAGGCATGCTGTTAGAGGAACATAATCTCTAGCAGCACATTGCTTATTACTTGCATCAGATTTCCCTGTTTGTGGTCCATTTGACCAAAACAAGTAGTTCAACAATTCAGCACCTTTGTCACCCGTAAATCGATCCGGTACGAATGTTTCCGGGTCATCGAAGATCTTCGGATCCCTCATTACAATCGTTTGATACCCACAAAGTAACTCACCCTTCTTAACCGCGAACCTTGAATCGTATGTTTGTAATTCAAAATCCTTCCTAGCACGTCCAAACTGTAGTGGTACGGGTGGCTGAAATCGTAGTGTTTCGTACACGAATGATGCCACGTTAGGCATGTCTTGGACTGCACTAAAGCTCAACAATGAAGGGGAGGTACATTTTTCCCTTACTTCTTTCCTTAGGGTATTTTGAATTTCGCCGTTGTTTAACCCTAGATTGTTAACCAAGGCAGGTAAAAACCGCGAAAATCCACCAAATGCATTAAACCCTATAATGAATAACAAGTTATGTATTGCTTCTTGTTCAGTCAACCCAAACTCCGTCTTGCCTCGTTGAATAACTTCTTGCGCTTCCTTAGACACGAAGCTTACGAGCTTGTTATAGTCCCCTTTAACCAAGAAAAAAGGGTATGTCCAAGAATGTAAGAAGATTTCTTCAAGAGGTTGGAATAAGTTTATGTTGACTATCGGAAGGAGTTGTATAGCAAGCCATTTATCAATCATAACATGGCCTGTTTCGGCGAGTTCTGGTGAGTAGTTTGCAGGGTCGGCTCTAAGCATTCCTTGTGCAAGGAAGTTGAATAGGCACTTCTGTAACGGGTTTAACACGTTGGCATTGCCATCTTTGGAGATCGATTGTTCGACCGTGTTCCACATGATTTCTAAGTTTGATAACAGTGAAGACACCCATACTCCTGAGCTTTTCCTTAGAATATCTGTTGTAAAGTTCTTAATCTGTTCACATCAACAAAATATTAAATATATCAGCAACATGTAAGTAAATGTTTTAATTTGTTAATCACTCTGTCTCTTAATGTTTACACCATTTGACCCAAAAAGCTATCACATAAAGGGAGTAGTAACTAGACTTTTAATGACTTAAACTAATACAAAGTAAGATACTTCACTACTTAAGGATACAAATATCTCGTTATAATTTTCAGTTTATACGATGACATCTTTAATAAGTTGTATCACGAGTTTAATAAATAAATATATAAAGAGTGCCATGAAACAAATAAAAAGGAATGTAGTAAATTATTTAAATAGTTCTTTTTTTTTAATTAAAAAAAATAAAAATAAAAAATTAAATATTTCTCGTACACGAGTAACATTTTGAAACTTAAATTAAAAATGTGGAGTGGATACATTCATATTGAAACTTAAATTAAAAATGTGGAGTGGATAATAATAAATAAAAGATAGCGGGTTATATATAAGCAGTAAATATACTTTTTAAAATGGAATTAAGTTGGGAATTATGACAAAATTACTTGCAGATCGGTGTAATTAATGTTAGTTTATCCTAATATATTTCCTTTTTAGCTTCTTATAAATAGCACTTAGGGCTATGTTTATCTTTTTTTCATAATTAAAAGTAGGGCATGTTCACATTTACTGAACTGAGCTGAATTGAATTGATTGAAGCTGAATTGAACTGAACTGATTGGAACTGAACTGAACTGAGTTGAAATGAATATTTTATGAAAGAGGGAAATTAGGAGCTGAACTAAACTGAACTGATTAGAGCTGAACTGAACTGAAATTAAGTAAATGTGAACAGGCCCGCAGGTTAAAAAAATTTATAAAAACTTTTAGTATTGTAAAAGACTGTTTTATTTATTTCAAGTATAAATTACAATTAAAGTAAGTTTTTTATAAGATCTGATAAGTTCAGATAAATTTAAATAAGTTCAAATAAATTCACATAAAATAAGATAAGTTTAAATAAGTACAAATACCTTTTTAGCTTTTCGCTAAAGCATGATAGTAACAAAACACAAGGGCCACATCCATATGAAAAGTCAGCCCATTTTTTGGAGTAACATTCACCCCAACATTATTGATTTATTGGCCATAATCCATATCAAAACATTTTGTACCACATGAAAAAAACGTAACATGCACACAACGTACAACGTTAATTTTAAATTGAAACGTTTGTAGTTTCGTTTAGTCGCACATTTTATCTCTATTATATAAGCCTGTAGTGTGCAATTAAAAAAAAAAAAAATAAATAAAAAATAAAAAATAAAAAAAAAAAAATCTTAATATCCTTCTAAGCTTATACAAGTACTGTAATATTGAATAAAAAGGGCAAGATCATATCTTCATTTATCAATCTTAGTATTTACAAATTAGTAATTATCTCATGAACTTTTTAAAATATACTTGTAAATTTGATTATTTCTCTCTTTTGGTGTACGAAGGTATAAATTATCCATCTTCTCTACTTTTACTTCACTATCTCGCAATCAAATATTAAATAAGCTCATGGCTAATCATGTGACAAACTTCTCTAAGCATTTATGTTCTAACTATCCTTGAGTTTATTGAAGTTATTTATTTTTTTTAAGAAAATTATAGATTCTTTAGTATATTTGAGGTTGAATTATTAGGCTATGTATTCACCTTATTTTTGTTGAATTTAAATTATTTTTGCTGCATTGAATTTTTTCTTTTGCTAAATGAAAATATTTATACTAAACTGAAATTAATTTTTATTAAATTAAAATAACTTTACTGGATTTAAATTATTCTTATTTTCTCTTTGATATTTATTTTTTAAAGTTACTGAATTTTATTCATTATTAAAAATTATTTATTTTGAAATTTATATTAAACTAAAATAAGTTTTACTAAACTTAACTTTTTTTTTTTTTTTTTTTTTTTTTGGGAAGTGAAGAGGTTAGCGTCACTATACTTTTCTATATGTGATTGAGTTTCTTAACTTGTTTGAGTAAAAAAAACCCCTAATCATACATAATTAAAATAAACAATTAAACACACATCATCTATCAAGTCACCAGTCACGATTCTTCAATTAATGTATTTCCTTTTAATCTTTTAGCAATTTGGGCATATTTGCATTTTTTGTAATGATTGTATACTTTATTTACTTGATTAGTATCACCATATTTTTGCCAAATGTGTTCCACTAAACCGCTTTTAATTGAACATGAGTGTTTCTATCACATACGGACATTCTTCTCTGGACATACGTGTCGAAATCAGCGTTAAGCGGACGGCCAACATTGAATTCAAAAGGCTCGTTGTTGTTAACTGTAGCAATTATAGTTGGTCTTGTAATTTGCGGGCGATCTTGTTCATAGTACCTTCTTAAAACTTCGGCCCGAGTATAGTTGTGTCGTTCATCTTCGACAATCATGTTGTGCATAATGATACAAGCTTTCATTATGTCACACAAAATGTTTCGTTAAACGCAAGGGAGGGTTGTAGAATGGCAAACCTAGCCTGTAAAACCCCAAAAGCTCGTTCAACGTCCTTCCGAGCCGCAGCTTGTTGATCAGCAAATAATTTATCCTTCTGAAGTTGAGGAAGTGGTATACCTTGAATAAAAGTAGCCCATTTTGGGTAAATGTCGTTTGCTAAGTAATAGCCCAACTTGTATTCATAGTTGTTCACGGAAAAGTGAATTGAAGGTGCCCGGCCATGAAGAACATCATCAAATACCGAAGAACGGTAAAGGACATTAAGATCATTACAAGATCCATGGATTCCAAAGAATGCATGCCAAATCCATAAATCTTGATCTGCAACGGCCTCCAGAATGAGGGTTGCATTTTTATTCTGGCCTGCGTATTGCGCTTTCCAAGCCATAGGACAATTCTTCCACTCCCAATGCATGCAGTCAATGCTACCTATCATACCGGGAAAACCTCGCATTTTATTTTGATACAAGATTCTCCTTAAATCTTCATCTGTGGGACTTCTGAGATATTCGGCTTCAAAATGTGTAATAACCCCTTGACAAAAATGTTGCAATGCCTTCCGAGAGGTTGTTTCGCCAATGCGCTGATACTCATCCACGGCATCCGGAGAGGTACCGTACGCCAACATTCTAATCGCAGTGGTGCATTTCTGCAACGGTGTTAACCCAAGCCTTCCAGCTGCATTCCTATGCTGCTGGAAGAATTGATCCCCCTCGACCACCTTGTTCATAATCCTACAAAACATAGGTCGTTTCATTCGAAATCTACGCCGAAATTGTTTGTCGCTATAAACTAAACTACTCGCAAAGTAATCATTAAATAATTGTACATGCCCCTTTTCCCTATCTCTTCTATCTGTATCCCCTTTAAGCTCCGAAACACATTCAACTTCAGATACGGGTTGGGCTTGTGTTTGGTTATACAAAAAAGTTGGTAGATGGGTTCTGAAAAATTCGTCAACTAAATGATCAAATTCTACGTATTGATCAGAATCAGATGAGCTGGAGGTTGAGCTAATGAAAAACATTGTGTTTGCTTGATACTTATGATATTTTTGATAATTTTGAGCAGTTGGATTATATTGTGTTTGTGTAAATGGTTTCAGTAGTATTTATAAGCATGAACTCTCAATGGGAGGTCAAAAATGTGAATGACAATTCGATGAGTGATTAAATATACTTTTTGACAGAAAAGAATCTTGACTATTCAAAATGCAACAAGACAATTGACATGAATGACACATGACTACTCAAAATACAGTAACACAAGGGACATGAATGAGACATGACCACAAGTGATTATGACTAGTCTTTGCTTACAACAATTCAACTTTCATTACATAAATTAGAAAAATCTAACCTCAAAATACAACTAATTAAAAACAAACTTCACACACCACTAAAATAAAACCTAAATTTTAGTTAAAACTTAAATTTAGAATTATATCACAATACTTAAAGACATACAATCATTTTCTACCGTAGGCTAGTTGAAGTAACTCTTCCTTGTGGGCCTCTTCAGCAGGAGTGAGTGGTGTTTTCCTTCCTAAAAGAGATTGCAGCATATCAAAATTCATCTTCTTCTCTGCTAAATCAACTTATTTTTGTTTCCTCTTTTCCTTTTCTCTATCAAGTTCCAACCGTTGTTGTCTTAAATTTGCCTCCCTTTCTCTAACTTCAGTACACGCCTTTATCTATTCACCGATGCTCAAAATTTCACTATCGGAAGCAACTGCTTTTCCCTTGCGCTTAGCCTTCGTTTTTTTGACACCGTCAGGTCGTGGTAGACCTCCGGACATAATTCTAAAAGTACGGATTTCATTCTCACTCTCCGCCCTAGACCTCTTCCCACTTCCACTACTATCTTCCTCATCATCGGCACCACAACCCTTTCTTTCCTCCTTTGACAGACTCCATCTTAGTTTTGTCCTCCACTTCGGGTCTTTATTAACCATTTCCACTCCATGCGGAAATGCAAAATTATGTTGTGGATTAGAGGAGATATAAAACAACTTGGAAGCATTTTTAATTCGATCAGCTTCGTTGTAACCACTTTCACTTTCAGGAAGTTATCCCGCCTCCTCATAGCAACTAGTCCACTATAGCAAATCAGCTTCCATTCTTCTCCAATGTGTCTCCAAACTCTTCATAGGTCTTGGCGGGAGTATATGCGGTTTCTCCGCTTGAACTTTACAGTAAGCTGCATGAACTTTTCACCAAAGTTCGGATGCCTTTTGGTTTGTACTACGAAGCGCATCATCACTTATTTCTAGGTATAACCCAATTAGAGCTTCATCCTCAGCAACTAACCAAATGCGAATTGCTTTAGCGAGTGGTTGATTGATCGGAATCCTTGGAGGTGCGTGGTGGAGGGTATTGTGGTGTCTCCGGAACAATTTCTTCTTGGCTTACGTCATACTCAGAGTTGCTCCCTTCAGTAACGGGAGGAGTTTGTTGCTCAATATAAGTGTTTTCATTAGGAATTTGTGGAGTTTGTTGATGAACAGAATTTTGCGAAGACGGATTTCCTAATCTTTCTAGGAATAATTGAAAATTGGGACTAGTGATGAAATCATCACCTAAATCAGAAAAATGCTGAGCAAGTTGATAGTAATTAGGGTTGTTGGGATCCATTAAATTGTATAATAAAACAACAACAATAATAAATACTTAAAAAGCACGGATATTATAATTAAAATATCGTTAATAACGTTTTAAAAAAATATTAGAGTACTAAAAAAATTAATCAACAATAATAAACAAAAAAGATAACCTTTTTGAACTTTATATTAGAAAATATAAAATAAATCTTACTAGAATTAAGAGTAAAAATAATATAGAGTGTTTTTGTGATTTTTGAAAGTATACCAAAATATGTCAAAATAGACCTCTATTTGTAGAGAAAAAAAAAATTATAACCGTTGATGATTTTTTTTTAATTATAACTCGGCCAAAATAGCCGTTTACATTAATTACCGTTTTAAAACGGTAATATTATTGTGATTGGGTGTTGTGGCTGACAGGGACGCGTGTCAGCTCCCCACTGGCTGGACTGACGCGCCTCTGTCAGTTTTGGGAGTTAATTTTTTTTTGCTTCTCAACCATCAAAACGACGCATTTTGATGATGGGGTCTTCAGTTCGCTTCCCAAAACGTGTCGTTTTGGGGCGTGGGAAGCAAAAAAAATGGCGTCAGTTGCTAAAGATGAGTGGGGCCCACGCTGTCACTATTCATTCTTAATTTTGCTCATCCTATGAGCAATTTCTAAGTTGCTCATGAGCATTTTACACTTTACTCATTGATGTTGTAACTTTTTACCCAATTTTGCTCATCAATTTTGCTCATGATCAAAAAAATGCTCACTGATGTGAGTGCTCTTATGGAGTACCTAGTACGTAACACAATTTTCTCAAATTTTATAACAAAACTATTTTAAAAGTATATTACAGTGTTTAAAACACTAGGTATTGCCCAATCTTTTAGGAAAATTATAAGGTGAGACCTGAGACCAGATGAAAATTTTTATAATATGATGTGTAGTTGGTGAGAATATATTTAATTGTTAGAAGAAGAGCGAACGAAGTTTTAAAAAAGGAAGGATAGTAAGGTTAGTACTTAGTAGGAGAGAGATTCCATAAATAAAATATTTGTGCAGTAGAGGAAGAGAGAAATAATATTTCATAAAATAATAATGGGTCATTACCAAATAAGAAAATGTTCATTTATTATGTAATGGACATTAATAAAAAGTGTTGTGATTAGGGGTGTCAATCGGTTTTGCGGTTCGGTTTTTGGTTCGGTTTATCGGTTTTCGGTTTACAACGGATCGGTTTTTAACGGGTTGGAATTATTATCGGGTCAGTTCGGATCGGTTTTAAATAATTTCGGGTCGGTTCGGTTAGGTTAGGTTTATTTTTATTACAGTTTCTTTTCGGGTCGGATTCTAATCGGGTCGGGTTATAATTGGTTCGGGTCATAATCGGTTCGAGTTAAAGTCGGTCGGTTTAAAAACGGTGTTTGTCAGTTTAAAGCGGGTTTTTAGTCAAAACATATCGGGTCGGGTTGTAATCGGTTCAGGTCATAATTGGCTCGAGTTGAACATAGTCGATTTGACAACTGGTTTTGCCAGTTTTAAACGGGTTACGTTAACGTATATATCCTAGTATATCCTCACCAATCTATAATTAGTTATTCCAATAGATCACACGGAGTATGAATTAGTTGTTTGCTTTAATTAAGTCCCTTTTCTGTTTAAAGATTTTCAGGATCAAATAATAATAACAAATCTAGAGTTAGCTTTTGATTCAGATTTTTTTAATACAATATAGTGTTCGTCTTTAAGTTACAAGTTGTAAACGATTTGGGTTTATCAGGTTTTTGTTGGGTTTAATCGGTTTCGGTTTACAATGGGTCGGGTTGCTATCGGGTTCGGAAGTACTCGGTTCGGGTTGTTCTCGGTTTCGGGTTGTATCAGTTCGGTTTGATAACGGGTACGGTTCATTAACGGTTCTCAAACATTCGGATCGGTTCAGTTTCAGGTTTTAAATAATCGGGTCGAGTCGGGTCGGTTTACGGTTTTAAAATAACCGGTTTATAGCAGTTCGGTTCCTTTTCGGAACAGTTCGAAACGGTTCGGATTCACCAGTTCGGGTCGATTTTTGACAGTTCTAGTTGTGATTCATATAAATGAAAGGAGTAGTTATAGGTGCATGTGCTGTGTACTTGCGCCTATATTTTCAATTCACACACAAAGTATTAAGGTCAAGTGCCAAAAAATTGTGATCTATTCTATACTCTATATGAAACTAGCTATTTCACTTTATAAGTACAAAAAATCATATTGCTTTTGTTATCTTTATAACTACCATCATTTCTTATTAACCACCAAAAAAAAAAAAAAATTTGGAGGTTTTTTTATTTTTTTATTTTTTATTTTGATGCTTAGAGAGACACAAGGACAAATAATGAGAATCGATCCCAAAATCTCTTGAAATCAGAAGATGAACTGTAAGCACTTGAGCTATCTCATACTCTAACGGAGATGTAGTTTTAATTTTGGGTAGGGGTTTAATACATCTAAGTTTTGATTAGGTAGAGCAAACGGAGTGTGTAGATTTGTGGGACCAAATATTTGGAACCTAACCATATAAAACAATTTTATGCAACATTCCAAAAGCAAAAAAAAAACTGAATGAGTACATTTTTTTTTTAAAGATAGTTCAAACTTGAAAGTGGAGGACCATAAACGTGTTTCGTGTTTTATTGCACAGTAGAGTGGCTATCAAATTTATCAATAAACTCTAATTTATCTCAGTTCTATTATTTTTCAAATGTAGACAATTAGGACAGCTAGCTTGTTAAAAGAAAAGAACGTGCTTTTCCAGCTTTAAATGTAACAAGATTTTCTTGCACGATTTTGCTACTACTATATGTATATTATTGAGATATTTAATGATTCAATATCTATTTTATATACCGCAAATTATTTAATGAAAAATATGAAGATAATATGAATTCCACAAATTATTTAATGAAAAATATGAAGATAATATGAATTCCACAAATTATTTAATGAAGATAATATGGATTCCACAAATCATTTCAAGATATTTTATGAAGGTATTATATCGGTTGGTGTGTGCATGTGGCCGGGGGTGATCCACAGATATTTTATAAACCTGTTATTATTATTACCCCGTATTATTTGAATAGAATAAAATAAAACTATATTTATTTTTTATTTTTTTTCGTTATGGAGAACTCCGTATCAGTTGCTCTTTTACGATAAAATTCCGATACATACCTTGCAATGGGTCAATTTCATTTTAGGGAAATATTGTACGCATGAAAAATTAAAATATAATGTTAAACCACTGTTTTATTGCTTTCTCCTACTTTTTTCAAAATAAATGTTTATACTGAAAAAAAAAATTCCTATTTTCCCTTTTATTTTTATTTATTTATTTATTTTAAATTTTGAGTCGTTTTCAAATAATGTAATTATTGAAAAACGGAAGAACTGTAAATGACAAAATTTCAAACAAGACAAATTCTTATTTGATATTTCTTATTTAAAGGAGAAATTGCATTTTATTTGAAAAGGGAGATTTTTTTACATGTAATTTATTGTGAATATAATTATATGTAGCCGTACTTTATCTTAATTAGAAAGAATGGAGGAAAGTACTTAAAGCCATAGGAATGATTAAAGATTTGAAATTGAGTCTTTGAGCTCAAACTATTCAAAGGTATGGAGCAAACCAAGAACTCCATTTATTTTCGGTTGCATAATGATGTAACATTATGAAATTAATTATGATTGTAAATTTGCAATATAATAATACCAACAAAAAATGTTCTTACAATAGTTTCAATTTAGAACCTTTCTATTGATCACAAGTTCACAACATGTCAACATACACAATCATAACTTTTAAATAAGAACTATGAAAGAGTTACTTTGGCAATCTTAAGACCATGAGACCTCATAGTCTTTGGTTTATAAAGATCAGTGTATAATGTATGTAGACGAAATTTGATCTTAAGTTTTGATTATTTATCAGCTCTAAAACTAGCCTTTTCAACCAAGCTTATATTTTTGAAAGAATATGTTCAAACGCAATTCAATTCATCTAACATAGTTAATTAATATGTAAATCAAGTAGATGATAATATGATACAATTAAAAATAAAGTATGAAACAAAATGTAAATTATCATATAATATAGTTTAATTCCATACCTTAGCATGTTTTTCCTCAGTTGTATCAAGATAAACACCAACCCTCATATCTCCCGTAAACTTTGTACTAGGCATATAATCTCCAACAAGAATGTCCTTCTTTTCAATAATGTTCATATCAAATAGATGAGAGAAAGATGGAACATCTAAGACAGCAATTACTTTTGGATTAACATCAACAAAGAAAGGGAAGCAAGGAGGTATATTTGTCCTAAACACACTACTATTATGTTTCTCCCTTTTTTTCTTAAAGAAAGTGTCTTGCCCTTGGAACCAAAAGTAGTTTAGCCTATCACCAATCGGCCCGAGTAGCGGCAACCCGTAGCTTCCGGGGATGGACCGGAGGGTGAGGTTGCCACCACTCGGTGGAGATGTTGGTGTTATGGTGGTGGGGATTGGGTTTGGGGCTGACATGGTTGATATGGTCAGCATTTTGGACCCTTAAGGTGGTTTGCCTTAGCTTAGCTTGTTGTATCGTTTGTTATTGTGAAGGAGTAGTGGAGTTTGTTGTTTTTTGGGTTTTGGCTAATTTTTTGTATTTGTATTATGGTGTAACACGAATATATGCATAGCATGGGATAGGTTATAATAATGTTATGTGTAGGTGTCCGAGTTAAGTTAATGAGATCTTAAGTGATAAGGCATGGAAAGATATGATTGGACAAGAACGTGGGAAGCTACAAGTTTTCTAGCGAGTTGTACTTCCGCGAGTTGTACTCTGCATTATTCATTACTCTTCATTATTCATTCCATTCCGCAATAATTCACACAATATATTAAACACAAGTTTTTAAAAAAATTGAATGAGTTAATCAATTTACTAAATTATCTAGGGCGTGTATGGGTTGACGTAATAACGCGTTTGTGTGCAACTAGTCAAATTGTCTGTAAAATAACAAAGTATCCCTTATAATACTGACGAAATAACCCTATAACATTAACAAAGTAATAACCCCTAAAATGGCCGGTCATATTGTCACTGTTGATGAAAATGACATTTGATTTGTGAAGGAGTGGATACTATCAATAGAGAAAAGTTACACTCTCGACAGTAAAACATTTTCATTTACAAAATAAGGGAAGATATAGTACATTTCGCTACCCTCTCCTCATCTCTTTTTTCTTTCCTTTTATTCATTTTGACCTTTTAATCCCTTCTATTCAATTTCTCTTTGAATTATTTTAGTAAGAAAACGAACTAAGTTGAAATTGTAATTTTCCTTGAAAATATGTTTTCCACATAAATTCATATATATTTCATTGATAATGCTTTTCCTCAAAATAAGGGCTTGTTTAGTTCACCTTATTTTACTTATATGATTTGATCTGATCTGGTTTAATTATCTGATTTGACCAAGCTTTGAACTTATATGTATAATTAAAATATATATCAAGTGG
Source organism: Chenopodium album (assembly GCF_948465745.1). Lineage (NCBI taxonomy): Eukaryota > Viridiplantae > Streptophyta > Magnoliopsida > Caryophyllales > Amaranthaceae > Chenopodium > Chenopodium album. The sequence continues at coordinate 14,610,819 of NC_137847.1, read as the reverse complement.
GGTCTTATTAGATTCGTAATAATATGTAATGTATTAATATGTAATTTTCATAATTTTGTCTATAGCGATAAAAAATATCGAATAAAACGATGATTTGATCCGAACTTATTTCTTCTGATATAAGTAAATAAGTTGAACCAAAAAGCGCCTAAATGGAGCCTTAATGTTAAGTGAGGTAGGCGAGAATTAACTAGGTAAAAGGAAAGTGATGCATCTTAATTAAAACTTTCATTTATAGAAAGTGATGCATGCATGCATCTAAAAACATAGAGGAAGTAAAATATTAACGGTCCCTTACTATATTTATGAGTGCATAATATATTAAGGAATGGACAATACTGAGAGGTGCATTAGTTAAGTTATTGCAAAATAAAGGAGCACAATAGTAAGCAAAATCTGCTCATTTGGTAAAAAAAAAAAAAAAAAAAAAAAAAAAAAAAAAAAAAAAAAAAAAAAAAAAAAAAAAAAAAAAAAAAAAAAAAACTCTTACCTAGCTCATAGATATTCTTGAGGTCTAGGATTTAAATTTTGCTAAGTGAAGTGCTCGGGTGTGAAAATTCCCTTATCTTTCCCCTTTACTCTCAAATGTCTCCATTGGAAATACTAGACTATAAAAGTTGTGAAGGTTAAGAGCTCCAACCAAGTTCATTCTTCAGCCTATTTACAAAAAACCTCTACATTTCAATCGACAAGTATTCAATAATTCATACAATTTCTTTTTATTTGTCCCATATTGAAGTGTACTTTTGAGATTTCTTCATTGCTCTATTTGGTTAAATTTCTTACAACCCACATGTCCTCTCTCATCTCATCAACCTCACTTCCAATCTTATGTGTATAATTTTTGTATTATTTCTAATAAATGAACTTTACTCCATGGGGTAATAAAAAAAAGGGATATGGGGAGTAAATAGGCATATCACATATGAGATACAATGAGACACTCTATGTTCCAAAAAAAAAAAAAATGATAAAGCACACGTCAATTAGATTTCCTAGCCCGAAAATACTTGGGGTTGGGAGAATTTTTGGCTTGAAATTCAGGCTAAGTCTAACTTGATTTTCAAAAAAATATACGGGTTTAGACAACCTGAAAAACTAATTTCTAATTAAAATTTTAGCCCAAAAAGCCCAATTTGTTTGGTTTGAAATACTTAGCGAAATTCTTGGGTCATCTCAATGGGCTCGGGCATTGGGCAAAAGTTTTTTTGCCTGAACTTCAGCCTTGCCAGCCTAAAATGGGCGAAGCTTTTAGGCAAGGCCCAGCCCATGATCACATTTAACCTTAATACAACCACCAATTCCCTTTAATTTGCACAAAATAATAAGAAGATAGAAGAGAGAGTTGATGGGGTGAGTAAGTGTGCTGGGTTTTACGGTGTGCGAACACCACTCGGAACCATAATCTGCCCTTGGACCAGATACACAAATTAAAGCGACTAAAACAAAACATGCATATAATTAATAAAGCAATAAACACATAGAGGAGGGAGGGAGATAGAGAGAGAAGGGAAAAGATGTTCATACCCTTGAAGTGTGTTTTCCACTTAGCACAAACACGAACTCACGAACGGAGCTAGAGCCTCAAACGCGACTCCTCCAACGTAGTCCACCCAAACGCCCAAACTTGGTCAATATTACCGGCTAGGGTAATGTTAACACTATTAACAAGAGGATCTTGTTTAAAGTTTTTTCAATGCAGATGCCTTTTTTTAGAGCTCAACTCTTGCAATCAATTCCGATCCCAAGGCAAAGGAAAAACAACCCCTCCTTTTTGATATTTCAACAATGTGGGACGTTACAAAGTTGAAAAATAAATGCATTTAACTTAATTCTAAAATAAATTAAAAACAAATAACAAATAATCAAACAATAAGTGGTACTCACATGGGAGGGTTAGGTCAGGACCACAAGGCCCTCCTTTCTCCCTAAGCAAAACCGAATCGCTTATGCGCGGGCCAAGTGGCAGCCCAGTTGGCGGATTGCCTTAAGCAACAAGGCCTGCCGTTGCTGGAAGCTTTGTGCTCTTTGTTGGGCCTGCCGGCTTAGGAACATCTCGGCAAGCCTCGCAAGCATGCGGCTTGCTATATTACTTGGCGCAGCTGCTGCTATTGCAAGCCCGCACGCCCTTACCGGCTGCTAGTGCTTGCTAGCTGCAGCAGGTGCTAGCGAGGCCCAACACACACTACACACGTAGTTGTTGGCCTTACTAGGCTGTGCTGGCACATTCTGCACTCGGCCAAAGTGCCTAGCTCACCCATGCGTATGGCTTACTGGGCTTGCGGCTAGCGCTAGCTTGCAGCACGCACTCGGTCAGTAGGCCTAGCTAGTGCGTGCGCACACCAAGCTAGGCTTGCGGTCAGTGCTTGCTTTGTGGCAACATGTGCAAACCTAGCCCTCACATGGCTAGGCCATTGTGAGGCTAAGTGTTAGAATCCGACTCCCTTTGATGTATTAGATGTCCTTTAAATGTTATCTAGAGTTTACTTTATGTTTTCTAGGCCTGAGATCCCATTAGTGTGATATTGTCAATGTAGTGTTCAATAGGAATTCTCCTTGTAATCGAATTAAAGCTCTTTAGAGGGTGAATGATTGAATGAAATCTTAAACCGTGTACCAAGTGTTGTCTTGCTTTTATTCTTATTTATTGTTAGACCTTTATAGATATTGTGTCTTAATTGCATATTAGCTCCCCTCCACACCTACTTGATTAACTAAGAACTCGTGGTTCGAAACCGCTTGTGGCCGCCTTGAAGTATCGACCTTCACAAGCCCCAACCACCCGCACTCCGTCGCCCAAATAGACGTGAGTACTTTTGAGATTTAATTGCCAGCTTGTGTTGCTTTGTGCTCACAAGCCCCTCTTCCGCACAAGTCTAGCGTTCTTGCCGCCAAAAGGCTAGAGCGCGCCGCACCTTTCGGGACTCAAAATCTCGGACCATGATAGTTTGTATCAGAGCCGAGGTCCAAACCTCATTTCAATGAACCTTTGTAGCCACCAAGGAGGGCTACACAAAGATGGAATTCGTAGAAGAAAGGCTTTCTAGGCTCGAGGTCAAGGCGAATCAACGGTTCGAGCTCCAAGTCATCGTGCACGAGTAAGCCGCACAAATTGTGAAATTGATGGATGATCGAGATGGGCTCCGCGAGCAATTGAACCTTGCTCAAGGACACGTTGATGAAGCACTTGAGAAATGTGCTGCACTAATGCACACTGTAGGCAGAGACATGGTGTTAGTGCGGTAAAAATCAAACCACCCAAACCTCACGACTACAGTGGCGCTAGAGATGCAAAAGAAGTTGATAACTTCCTCTTCGACACAGAGCAGTATTTCTGATTATGTCAATTAAGTGATGATTAGAAGGTGGATGGCCATCATGTAATTGTCGGATGATGCCAAATTTTTGTGGCGCATCAAGCATGCCGACATCGAATCAAGAAGAACAAAGATAGAAACATGATGGGCGGAGTTTAAGGAGGAACTCAAGGAACAATTCTTCCCCGACAACACTGACTTTGTTCCTCGGATGAAGTTGCAAGAGTGTCGCCAGAAGGGCTCTCTTCGCGAGTATGTGAAGGAATACTTGGCGATAACGTGGACATCACAGACATGAATGAGAAAGATCGTGTGTTCAACTTTTTCAATGGGTTAAAGGAATGGGCGCAGCGAGAGATTTTAAGCTAGAAACTAGATCGACACCCTTCTGCTGCCATGTGTGCAGCTGAGAGATTGATGGGCTACTCAGTCAAGAAGGGTCGTTAATCCGAAAATGATTCAAGTGGGACATCCACACGCTACGATAGCCAGGCTCCAAGCTCTCCAAAGGGTACGAAGAATGGCTCTCGAGTATCGTCCAACACCGTTGATACATATCAAAGAAGAAGTGGAGGAGGTGATGCCTAGAGATTAACATCGACCCCCTCCTACAACTCCGGAAACTCCAAGGCCGGCGTGCCCTTGGCAAACACAAAGTTTCTCAACTGTCTACTTTGTCGAGGCCCACACAAATGGTTGGAGTGCAAGCACAAAGACGAGATCGACAAGCTTCAGAAGAGATTGCCATCCATGTCCGTACAAGAGGCCCTAATGGAGAAAGGGAAAAACAAAGAGACCAGAAGCTATGAGGAGCCCACATCCAAGATGGGTTCCATTACCAAATGGGTGCTATAATAATGATAGCGCCCGAGGAAGAACCAAAAGTTCGACACTTGTCGGCAATGCGAGTGATGGAGCCAGAGAAGGATGCAACATCGAAGAAACAAGCTCGCACCAGAGACCCTGATAAGCGGGAGATGAAGCCTATTGATTCGGCAACATCAAAGATACACCATACACCCCTACCAAAACTAGAATCAGATACACAGCTCGAAGCTAGCAGAGACGAGCTTAGAGTCACTGAGGAGACACAAAAGAGGAACCTCCCAAGAGAAAGGGAATACAGTGGTCGAGCAAACAACAGAGGTCATGTGCAGGGGATCACAAAGAGAATGGATACCCAAGAGGCACCAGCCATAGCTGGAAACTCACCGCCACAATCTCAAGGAAGCAGCTCCCCAACATATGATCGAGGAAGCAGCTCTCCACCAGAACTCCACAAATACAGCTCCCAGGAGGAAATTCAGAGATGAATCTCTCAACAAGTTGTTCGAACAGAGCCACCCCAAGGACAAGCTCCTCGGAAATAACAAAGATCCAGATCCAGAGTCGACGAAGATTCAACAAGCCAACCGCATCAACGGCAAACCAGAGACTCCAAATAGATTAGGATTTTCTAATTTTGATTGTAACTCTTGTAAGTCGACGATGTCGTTGACAGCTTAAGTGGGGTAGGATATTAGAATCCGACTCTCTTTGATGTATTAGTGTAACACCCCTAAATCTCCCTCTGCGGAAATACTAGTATAATACGTATAATTATACCGTAGAGATAGGCTTGGGCATGTTACAAAGTGGTATCAGTTTTAACGGTCCTAAAAAGATTAAAATTGGGAATAATAAAAATTGTGGGTAGACTTAAGAGGACATATAGGATAGATAGAGTTTCGCATTTGTGTGAGAGTCAAAAACTTTATTTTTACATAAAAACTATTTTCCTATTTGTGGAAAGATGAAGGAGAAAAGGATTCTCGAGTTCTCTACGGAGGCCTATAATGGGTACGACTCTCTGTCTAGGAAAGGCTCGCCTCAACGTCGTAGGTAACTTTCCTGGGAGATGTGGGCTCGACCATCCTATATCTTGATTCAAGTACATTATTATTATTATTTTCGAAAATAAAAACAATTGAAATTATTTGAAACTTGAGTATGCAATTATGTGTGCATTAAAGTTGGTGTTAAAACACCTTAGAGTATGGTCTAGGGTCCGAAATTTTTGGGTTATTACCTGTGGTTGGGTGATCTTGAGTTATGCTTGGTTGATTGAGAAATGAATTGCTTATTGCAAATGGATTTTGAATTGAATTGTTTATGTGATTTAGCATTGAATTAATTGTTTTGCATGTGTGTGTGAAACAGATGGAAAGGATTGATGAAATGAGACAGAATTACTTTAACTTGCATTACTTGAAAGATAATGGAGTCACAGTTAGTGAGTTCATAACTGAAATTGTCACTCTAGCCTTAACCCTTTATGAGAAGTATAATCTGGATATGTGATATGTGGCAAGTATTTGGATCATATGAGTTTTACATGTGGTCAATATGGTTGAGTTGTTATTTTGAGATTAAAGGATTTGATGATTACTATGGGATAAATGAGAAGTTATTTTGAATTGTTATCATGAATATTTGGAGGATTTGTGCTATCAAGTCTTTCCTAATTTTAGGAATATGATTTACGTTGAGCAAGGAAATATTATTTGTGGTAATGATGAGTTGGATTAGTTCTATATAAGTGTTGGAGTAAGGTATGTATTTTTGGGAGATACGAATTGGATATTAGCATTAATTCATGATTGTTTGTATCTAAAGGTAGAAAGTATTCCATATTGTGTGAGGATGAGTATTGTAGTGATTATTTAAAGCAAAATTGTTGATTGTTGAATCCTTGAAGAAACTTAATACAAAAGTTAGAGGATTTTGAGTCAGTTCAAGTGAAAGGATGTATTTGAGATGAAGGTATTTGTTTTAAATCGAAGTTTATTTTAAAGAAATAATACCTTGTGAAGGGACTTATTGAAGTTAGTTAAAGGAATGATTGTTTGGATGGTTACTTAAAGGATTTTACTCTAAGGGATTGACAACAAAGTTAATTGATATAGAGAAGTTATTAATGATGGAATAATCAATGATTGCATTGAGATATTAATGAATTGCCTTAAAGATGAGTTATGGACTATAGCAACCAGATTGAGGAATTTGAAGTTATGAAAAAAGATGATCGAGTTTTTGAATGTTTAAAACGAAGTATTATGAAGTAACCAAGAGTTAATGATTACGATTTAAGGATTTATTACCAGGATTTATGAATGTGTTGGGGAAATTGTAAATACTTTGGAGGATACCTTGAGACAAGTTACTAATCTATAGCCGATAAGAAGGTCAAGATAAGATGTGTTCCTTTTATGCTTGGTACCTATGTGATTATTGAGTTTCTTTATGAAAAAGTAAGACTTTAATTGAAACAAGTATTTTACTACAAGTATGCAAAATGAATTTTCAAATATACAGTTTTCAAAATAAAGTTTTGTATTCCTTGTTTTTAAATAATTGTTTAGATTGAAAACTTTCATAGATCTTTTAAAATCTTCTATTAAGTATTTTGATTTCTATTAATACCTTATAATTAAATATATATGAAACTTTTATAGTGTTTTCAATGATTTCTCCTAATGTAAGTATTTTAAATTTTTTCGAATGACTCATACAAATATTTTACGAGTTTTCCCACTACTTTTGTAAACAAACCATTTTAAAACCTAAGCTCTTTTGGATGTTTGAAACTTGCTAGTTTTCCTTACTTTGATTGATGATTGCTAAAAAAGTGTTGATTTAATGAGTTAATGTGTTGGTGAAGTTACGAGGGCGTAACTCCTTTTAAGGGGGGTAGAGGGCGATAGAGTTTTGCGCGTTTGCTTTTTGAGTCATTTATGAGTAAATTTGAGTCTTTCTTGACACTACTACAAATCCCTTGCTTTTTGGACGCTATTGGTTTGACGCTGTATATGGGGTGGTAGTGTAAAAATAAATTTCCGCTTTTTTTCGACGCTTTTATGTGTCGATTAAATTTCTTGGCGTTAAAAAGCATCGATAACTTCATATGATTTGCACGTGACTCAAGTATTAGAAACCGCCTTATACCCATGAGTATACCCAATTACCCACAGTCCCACACGCATAAGTGCATAACTCACTCTCTCTCTCTCACTCAGATGAGTCAGATCTTGGTACTTCAACACAAATTAAACCTAATTGTTTTTTTTCCTTCATTTTTATACGATCTCAGTTAATATGTAGATTAAATCACTTGAAATTTAGCGGATTAAGTGGAAGCCATGATATAATTTCCTTCCTGTCCTTGTTAATTTCTTCAATATAAGGTAATCTCATTCTTCTCCTCATCAATTTCCAGGATTTCGTGCTAAAATACCGTTTAGATCTAATTTGTTATATTTGATTGTTGTGAAATAGCATTGAATTTCTTGTTATTATATTCAATATTTTCATCCACTGAAACAAATTTCTCATTTTCACATTCCATTACCCAGAAACTCCAATTTCGCTGGTTTTAGTTTAACTCCGTTTATGTCACCTTCATCATCGCCGGCGCTTTCGTTGGTGAACGGGTACGCTTTCTTCGATCTTCTTTGATTTCAATTTTCTTTCCTGATTTTCTGATCTGATTTGATTTGTTGTTCTTCCATGTTTGTGCTTTGTAATTGTTGCGGTTTTTTGTTTGTAATTTGCAATTCAATTTGATGATTTATGAGTTCCTAGATCTGATTGAACTAATTGTATAACGATCTGAGGATCGATTTTTGATTTTTGTAAAAATTCCTCAACTCTACCATAGGAGGTATTCTATGAGAAATACATTTTGGGTGTTTTGCTTCAATTTAGGGTTCTTATTGCTTAGCATTCATACACCTATATATCTGATTGTTCTTCTTCATCCCTTAATCTTTCGTTTCTGTCCTTAATATCTATGTTAAACTGAAAGATGCTCTTCGAATTCATCAAATCTGGAATTATAATTTTTTTTAGGAAAGGCAAAACATCAGGTGACATTTAGAGCTTGTGTGAATGCTTGCTTGTGATGTGTGTGTGTGTGTGTGTGCCCTGCTCCCCTGCTACTGCTTATCCTGCTCCCCTGCTTGCTTGTGATGTGTGTGTGTGTGCGCCCTGCTACTGCTTGTCCTGCTCCCCTGCTGCTTTTATACTGCTTGTCCTGCTCCCCTGCTGCTTTTATAATAGCACCAATATGTTGTTGCGTGACTTTTGATTTATGTATTGGATATCAAATTTCTGATATTGGATATTGATTCTCAAACTTTGGTGATGAGTAATGGAATTAATAAGGTGTTCAATTGATAATAGATTCTCAAACTTTGGTGATGAGTAATGGAAGTGAAGTAAAGGGTACCCGTTTTGCCTCTGAACCAGTGCCTTTTACGCCAAAAAATAAAATAAGTTTTGCATTTTTTCCATTAAATTAATACAAAGACTTGCACATATAAAAACTCAGATATTTCCATTAATAAATAGCTATAATGTTTTACACTTTAATAAAACATACAAGAAAAAAAATTACAATGGGAGCATAACCACAATAGCAGGGGCATAGCAACATCAGCATCAGGAGGATACATCAGCAAGAGCAGAGCAAAATGAGCATCAAGAGCAGACATCAGCAGCAGCAGAACCAATACATCGTGCAGCAACAACAACAACAGCAGCAGCAGCAGCAAAGTGCAACACCAGCCACGTACAGCCACACATACGTTCACTATAACAGCCACACAAACCGGATTAATATTTACAGCAGCACATACACTCACTAAAATAGCCATACAAACAACTAATTTGAGCCATGTAACACATGGAATCGCAGGGTTCGAGTCAGCAACAAAGGATGTATTAGAGTAGTTGCATTTCAAAAAAAAAAAAAAAAAGAATTTAGAAAAATGATCTAACACAACCTGCTAGAATAGATTACTTTTAACCTGCTAGAATGGCTGCAAATTCTGGTTATTGTTTTGTTGTTTGTAATTTTTGGCATGTTGTGATATCTTCTGTGTTGTTCTGTTCTGGTTATTGTGTTCTGTTTTTGGCCATTGTGCTCGGGTTTGGTACAAGTTTATTTAAGGACATTCATCGTGGTCAGACTTCGTTAAATCAATTTATTTATCGTGAGTGTGTAGTGCTGTATGTCTTCACTGTTGAGTGTTATCATGGTGTTGTAAGAAAATCCTTTTATCTCTGCTTGCTTTTCTGCCCTTGTGTAGAGCTTCTTATGGCTTTGATTTTTCTCAGAAAATTTCATGAAAAATGCATAGACAAGGGTGGACTAAGTTGGTGACTCCTATAATGTGTACCTTCGTTTATTTTCGAAGAAGGGATGCTTTGTCTTACTGCTATATATTCACACTAGCGATATGTTGCATTATTGCCTTATTGCATTATTGCCTTTGATAATGCTTTACATTCAACCCCACAAATAACCTAACAAATAACCTTACATTCAACTATGATGCATTGATGTTTGTTGTTCTTAAGTGTTGTTGCTGTTTGCTTTTAGCTATCATCAATATAATTTGACTATGAGCTTTATTATGGCTGAAGTTTGGGGATAAAAATGCCTTTGTTGTTAGGGTTGTTACCTCCCCCATTTTGAATTTGTTATGTGATTGTTGAGGTCTGATGATTTTACTTGCTCTAATTTTTACAAAAAAAAAAAAAAAAATACAAAATTTCTCATAAAAGATGGATGAATAAATAAGACAAGTAAAATGAAAGTGAGATTAATTCTAACAAAGCTGATGTACATATATCTATATTAAGTATAAACTGATTGTGATCAAGTTATTCATATGTGTAATGGTGGTTGCTCTGGTAAAAAATGATTTAGACTAATTTATACTTTGTATTTTTTTTTTTTTTTTGAAGATTGGAAAAGGCAATGTAGGTGCAACAAAAGAATAGGCCGGGACACTTGAGCATCAACAAGCGACTATATTGATCAATGTGGCCATCATCTATCTATTTTGGTTTTTAGTCTTATATTAGTGATGTATTTATTTAGGGACAAGCTACATACTATAATATGCGACCATTTTTTTTTTTTAATGATTGTACTGTGTTGATGTTTTCTTTTCTAAATTTGGTAATTAACTACGTACTCTTTTTATTGTTGATTAATTATTGTTTTTTTTAATCTAGTTATATAGAATTTTTGTTTATTTTTATTTTATTGTTATTAATTAATTTAATTTATGATAAATTTAAATAATTATAATGTATGTATGATGATAATAATTTGATAAAAGAAAAAAAAAGCTTAAAATATAAATCTAGACGCTTTTTAATGTCTACATAATTGCACATTTTCAAATTTTAAAGACTTTCCCGCCATACCATAGGCTGACACGAATAAACGCAAGACAACAAAAAGCGTCGCTAAATTTGATTATGTGGACAGGAAAAAGCGTCGCTAAAAAACTACATACATTTGGGATAATGCACGAAATACGTAATTTTCGACGCTTCGTATATTATTTTAGACAATAAAAAGCGTCGAGAATCTCGACACTTTTTAGTGTCCCCGAAAAATTTTCGACTCATGGATTTGCGACGCTTTTTTGCAGCGTCGAGAAATAATTTTTCGACGCTTTTTAGCGTCGAAAAAAGGCTTAAAAAACGTCCAAAAAACACGCTTTTTGTAGTAGTGTGAGTTAGTTATGATCTTGAGTCTAGTTAGGATGTGCATGAGTCTAAGAATTTAAAATTGATTTCTTTTTATTTTTGCTAAGTTTCAGGATGAAACTTCTTTTAAGGGGGGTAGACTGTAATACCCCGTATTTTTTAAACGTTTTTTTTAATTAGTATTCTCTTAAAAAGGGTATTTTAGTAATTTATTTTACTATTTGAATTTTAGAGCCAAAATGATATTTGAATTTCGGCGCCAAAAGTATTTTAAAACTGAATTATTATTTTTTGATTTTAGATAAGATTTATTATCCATTTATTTTATTTTAAAAATCGGATTTTATTATTCCGGATATTTTATTAAACAAAATTATATTTTATTATTTATTTAAAAGGGCCGAAAATTCCTAAATTATTAACTATGATTTTCGGATTTTCTATGTGTAGAAAATCTGATTTTCTTAGTTATTTTATTTAGTGAATAATTGGTATTTTCCTAATTAATTATTTTATACAAAATATATTATTTACGCAATCATTTTTAATTCCTTAAAACTAGCAAATTAATTCCCTAAATATCTAAAGCCACCATGATGGATTTTTGGGTGACTTATTTTGGTAAATTATATTTTTAATTATCTCCTTAAATTCTCTTATTTTCCTTAATTCTATTTCTCCATCTTTTTAATATTTAATCATCATATTTTCTTGCCATTCATTCTTCTTAATTATTCCCCAAGTAATTCCAATTTCCTTATTATTTTTCATGACATACATACATTCCATATTCAATTATACACAATTACCTTAATATTCAAACTTTCCTTAATTCTTTTACTCACTTCTCCAAGTAATCTCTTAAACCCTACTTGTCATAATTCTTCCCACATTCTCTTGCCATAATTCTTGCATGAGCTAGCCTATAAATACCCCTTCATACCTCTCATATTCTTCACACCAAAACTCAATTCTCTTCTTCTCTCTTATTCTTCTTTTCCCTAAACCTTTTCATACTTTTCTTCTCCTCTTTTCATACAAATATTATCCTGTATACATTTGAAGCCAGTTTTCAGGCACTTCTGGTCAGTTTTTGGGGTATTGATGTTTCACAAAAGATTGTTCCTATCGAAAAATTCTTGAGGTTAGGCTCAAGAATCACCCAATTCGGAGTTACATTGAAGGAGTTATGGCCTCTGCAAGTTCTGCCAATTCTTTCCTACGAAAATTCAATTCTCTTTAATCCTAATCCTTTATCTTCTACATGGTTAATTTTCTAAAATACAAATAAGCTATAATTTTGTATTAAAGTATTATTTTAAAAGAGTTTTATAGTCCATGCACATTAGATTTGAGTTTATGTTGTGATAACCTTATGGTTATGTTATTTGCAAGGTGTATTCGTGGTTGAACTTTGAAAGTGCAAAGTATTGGTTTTTATTTAGTAAGTTTTGAGTAGCCTTGCGTAATCACACGGCGGTAATACGCCCAAGTCTATCTCTACGATATAATTATACGTATTATACTGGTATTTCCGTAGAGGGAAATTTGGGGGTGTTACAATTAGATGCCCTTAAGACGCTTTTCTAGAGTTTACTTTATGTTTTTGTAGGCATGAGATCCCATTATTGTGTTAATGTCAGTGTAGCGTTCACTAGGAATTCTGCTTGTAATCGAATTAAAGCTCTTTAGAGGATGAATGATTGAACGAAATCTTAAACGTTCTACCAAATGTGCCCTTGCTTTTATGCTTGTCTGTTGTTATACCTTTATAGATATTGTGTCTTACTTGCATATTAGCTCCCCTCCACACCAACTTGATACACTAAGAACTAGTGGCTCGGACCCACTTGTGCCTGCCTTGAAGTATTGATCGTCACAAGCCCCGACCACCCACACTCCGTCGCCCAAAAAGACGTGAGTGCTCTTGAGATTTAATGTAACACCCTAGAAATTCCTTTATTTTAAATTACTTGTTTTGCCCTGCTTAAAACTTTAAATAGGAACATTTAAGATATTACCGCCACAGTGGAAACGGCTAAGGCAACTATCAAAGACACACAGCGGAAGACTCTCCTTTAAAATAATCTAAAACGACCCAACTTAACAAGTCAACTCATGAAAGTAAAGTCAAAACCAAAGTCAAACAAAGTAAAATGAAATCAACCTACAACTTGGAATCATTGTAAGCCCTTATTAAAACCAAACCAACTTCAAAACTTTGCGTTAGTCTCATGAATAATAATATCATAAATAATTAAAGCATTAAACACATCATAAAGTTATGAAAACTAGCATGATTCGCTCTTCGCTTATGCCCATCATGAATATGCTTCATCACCTGAAAAGCTTTTCTCTACTTGTTTCCACTACTCTCCATTAAAAATGGGTCATCATAGGGCCAAGGTAAAGACAAGACCAATAAACACACAAAACACACAATCAGCAAAGCTAAGTACATAAGCGTAACTAAACACACTAACATGCATTTACCTATCAATACTCAACTTACCTTGTTGCACCTGTTTTTTTTTTCAAGCATACAACATTCAACAAAACCTTTCAACTAGACAACTACATAATTTGTTTAGCGTTGATTACGCATCGAACGGGTTTTCCAACTAACCTCCCCCAATAAATGAGGCTACTGACACGGGACTACGGGAGCTAACCGTGCCAGCATCAATAACCACTCGTAAGTGGCGGAATTCCTGCGCATAATAATAATAAAAGGAATGTACTGTGTCCTGTACTCTAGTAGAAGTTATTGTTAAATATAAAACCCCATAACTCCCCCCATATGTTCATACTCAAGGTACATACGTTCCAAGAGTTTTGGTGTGTCATCTCTTTCACTTTACGTTATTTACATATTATTAAACTTGGTGATGACTCTCAAACCATAACCATTCAATCAACAATAATTATTCAGACAATCAAACATACTAATATAATTCTTGAATAATTAGTGACTACATAATATTTAATGTTGAACTCTTTATTAATCTACCTTAGTGTCAATGACACCTTAAACGCTTAATGCGCCAAAAATCCTATTCCTCGGTGTTATAAACACCTTAAGTGCACTAAGGCACCAACATACAATTTATTCCTCGTGTACATAGACACTTACATAGCTCTTATCCCATGCTTAAAGCATCAATAAAAATTATATGAACCATAATAAAATTCTCTTTTGATATTCCAAACCAAATTAAACATTTAGTTTAATTAAACATGCTCTCTATCATGCCATAAATAAAAGTGTGGTTCATATACAATATTCCAAACTATAATTTTCCAACCATTTATCTATCACAAATAATTCATGCTTCAATATTCAATCGCCAATAACAACCAAGTCATAATTTCCATTCCAAATCTAGCATGATACTACTTGTAATCAATTAAACCCATTTAGCATGCTACTACATCAACAAATTATGCTAAATACGCGAACGTACCTTGAATACGATCTCAATATCGCCACGACTAATAGAAATCACTCACTTCAAAGTCTCCTACAATTTAAAATGATAGAAGAGTATTAAAACCCTCTCTACACAAATTTCCAAGAATGTATACTGTTATTAAACCCCTCATAATTTAATTAAAATAAGCTGAAATTATATTTAAAACACCATACTTTAATCCCAATTAATGGGTAATTAAAATTCCTTAAAGAAACTTGATTTTTAATGCACTACCAAAAATTCCAGCATTATATTTTAATGAAAACTTGCTGTAATTAGGCCTCAAAACACTTAAATCAAAGGTTTAAACCATTGTATATCATAATCCTTTAATAATTAATAATTTATGAATTTAGGGTTTTAAAATTGGGGCTTTTTAATTAAAATTAAAATCTGAAAATTAAATTACATGCTACTAATAATCAAACATCATAATCTAATCACAAAACTAATAATTAATAATTAGATCTAGGATTAAATTAGTTTTTAAAAACAAAAGATTAAATTTTTTTTTTTTGTTCGAAGAAGAAGGGCAGCCGACAGCCACCACGGCTGCTGCCTGCTGCCGGCGGCCCACCAGTGGTGGTGGTGACCGGCGGTGAGGGTTAGGCCAAAAGGGGAGGGGGAAAAAGAAAGAAAAGAAAAAGAAAAATAAGGAAAAAGGGAGAGAAGTTTACCTTGGGTTTTTTCCACTATGGGCAAAGTTTGATTTGCTTCAAGTGTTGAATATTTATACCCCTTCTCTAGAAACCCTTCCTCCTAAACTTTCTCTTTTTAATCTTTCCTAATCCCTTCTCTAATAAAACTTTACTAAAATAAAACTTTCTTAAATTAAACCCCAACTTAAATAAAATAATTAATTAAATAAACTTTCCTTTTATACAATATTTCTAAATTTATTAAAAGGAATAATTAAAATACTTTAAATAAAATATTTAAATTTATTTAAATACTTCTCAAAATACTTATTTTAAATAAAATACGTATAAAAATACGGGGTATTACATTTAATTTCCCACTTGCGTTGCTTTGTGCTCACGAGCCCTTCTTCCGCACAAGCTAGCGTTGTTACTAGGGGTGAGCATGGGACGGGTACCTGTACCGTTAGTACTAACAGTTCGGGTACCCGATAACCAAAATTCCTAAAAGTGATATCCATAACCTGAACCAATAAGTTTGGGTACCCGGATTTTCGGATCGGTTATCAGGTACCCAATAAGATATCCAATAATGATAATTAAACTTAATTATGTAGTTATTATGATATAATTTACCATTAATTAACACACAATATCTTATGATTTTGACCAAATTATTAATAATATTACTAATCATTGATATTATAAAGTAATTATAAAGTAAAGTAAGAGTTTAGATTTTTTAAAAATAGATTTAAGTAGGGAAAAAAGCAAAAAAATGCTAATCGAAACGGATCGGGTAACCGTTAATTTTAAAATGATACCCAATAGCCATACCCGATAACAAATTATCGAAACGGGTACCCGAACCGTTATGGTTATCGGATCGGGTACCCTAATTTTCGGAACGGTTACGGATCGGTTTTTCGGGTTTTCGGTTTTTCGGTTAGTTTTGCTCAGCCCTAGTTGTTACCGCCAAAAGGCTAGAGCGGGTTGCACGTTTTAGGGCTCAAAATCCCAGGCCGTGACACAAGGGCTATGTACTTTGGCTTTCTAATTGTTGTTTGAATTATTTGTACGTCGAGTTAAATTCTATACGTCTCGTTAATTCTTAGAATTTAACTCGACGTTCATCTTCGACGCTCTAAGCTCGAAATCCGACATCAGATTACGTATCCTCTTGTTTGATGTATTAAGGCCTTAGGCTTAATTCATCGCCTTAGTTTAGTTGCACGCTTAGGCGTGATCCGTTGGGTTCAGTTAAAGGAAAGTTGTGAGATTAATATAATTGATCTCACTGATCAGAGATGGTCACTCCGATCACTTGACTTCACTGAATAATTATCTCCGTAATTAATTCTGAACCTTCTATCGGAATAATACACTTGTTCGAAGGACACCATTCTTTTCAACGTGTACTGAAAAAAAATACCTAAAGCATGAAAGAGTATGTAAAGAAAGTGGGTGGTTCAAAAAAAAAAAGTGGATAAA
The DNA here is from genome assembly GCF_948465745.1 of Chenopodium album. Classification (NCBI taxonomy): domain Eukaryota; kingdom Viridiplantae; phylum Streptophyta; class Magnoliopsida; order Caryophyllales; family Amaranthaceae; genus Chenopodium; species Chenopodium album. Next base: position 14,594,355 of record NC_137847.1, on the reverse strand, counting down.
CCAATATAAAAAGAGACACACAGAGAGAGAGAGAGAGAGAGAGAGAGAGAGAGAGAGAGAGAGAGAGAGAGAGAGAGAGAGAGAGAGAGAGAGAGAGAGAGTAATGTTATGTTGTTTAGTTCACCTTATTTAATTCTTGTTTATTTTATTTGAATTAACTTTTTTTTGATCAGATCTTTTTTCCTTATCTGACTAAAGTTTCACATTATATGTATACTAATCCATAAGGAATATATATATATATCTTATTGCATTTTTATTAATGTGAATGTTCTAACACTCGTTTGTAATTTTCATTAACTTTTTCATTGTAAAATCTATAACTATACTAAAAAAAGAGGGCACTCAAGCAAAAGCTCCAGGTGTCACCTTGATATTAAAAAATTTCCCGCTCTTTTCACTATCCTAAAAAACAATTATTCACTAAATTGTTACCATACTTATGGGAAATCTAACCATGCACACTTTTTATTAATATTATCAACCTAAAATAGTTGGAACGAATATCAATCATTACCACCAATTTTTACACATAAATTTTAAAATTAAACCAATGGAACTTGAATTAGCATTCCAATTTTATTTTTCTTTTCTAAATAGGAATTAGAATTCCAAAATTAAACAGTATTCTACATCTCTTCATTTTAATTTTAGCAAATTTCAATGAATAAAAACCATAAAAAATAAAAAAAAAATAAAAAATAAAATAAAATAAAATAAAATAAAAAACCAATATCTTTCAGAAAACAAACAAAATCAATTTAAGAAAAAAATTCAAAAGCGATCAACTCCATCAAAATTGAAAAAAAAAATTAATTACTAAAAGTCAAAGGAAAGAGAGATAAAGTAACCTAAAGTTATCCCAAATAAAGCAATTATTCACTAAATTTTTAAGACCTATTTCCTATAAGTATTATGCATAATATAAGAAAAATATCAAAGTTTGTATATACTAGAAGGTATTAATTGATTCTATATAATATTTTTTGCCCAAAAAAAAATTAATTTTGTTGATCCTACGTAGAAATATTTTTTTTTTATTTTTCTTAATTAAAGTAGAAAATTTTATAAAATATTTCCACTATCATATAGAATTGACGGATTATTTAGTAGAATATAGAATTTATTTAGTAAAAAGTTACATGTTACCATACTTGTGATGTATCATTTTAGAAAAAATTTTAAATTAAAATACGGAGTATCATATATAATTGACGTATATGAGCAATTTCAATGGTAAGCTAAGTAACAAATTAGCTTCTTATGACACATAAGATTATAAGCTAACATCTTTTGTAGCTAATTTTTGCTCTAATAGTTAGCTAGCTAGTAGCTTGTAATTTAATTGAGGCTCAATTTGTTAATTAGCTTTTTACATTTATTTTATTATTTTAAACAACCTATCTTTTGGCAAGTTTATTCTCAAGCAAATTAGCTTAGCTTAGCTAAGCTAATTTGCTTGACCAAGCTAATTTAATTTTTAAGCTCCAATGGTTAAGCTAATAGCTAGGGAATTTTCTAAACTGCAAGCAAGTCCCTAGCTACAACCATTGGAATTATATACATGATGGATTGTTAGTAAAATATAGTATACATGACGGATTGTTACCATACTTACAATGATCTTTTTAGTAAAATCTTTATATTGCGTTCTTTTTATTTACGCATATTATAATTACTACAATTTTTACCACATGGATCAAAGATGCAAGCCGTATAAAACAAACACTTATTCAACAATTTGAAAAACTTGTGAATGAAGGCTCAACTTGCACGATTTCTAACTTTGGAGCAGGGAATTTTTTTTTTTTAATTTCTTTTTTTAATTATAAAACTTCAATGAAAGACTGCGAACGATTTGGACTCTCCTTACACGGATTGGACAAAATACTTGAAAAACAGTTAAATGACATTTATTTAGTCGGTAAATTTCAGAGTTACAACCTGAAATTTCATAGTTACATTCATACATGATTAAAATATTTGATGAAAAAATGGCATTGGAGACCTCATCACATACGTAAGTGATAACAAAAAATTACAGAGGTAAGATAAAACAAATACTAAAATTTTTACCCAATTAATGGCCAATAATTTTAAGTAGGGATGGCAGTTGGGTGGTGCGGGTGCGGGTGCCCCCTCTCCCGTATCAGCATTTGCCAAAAAATTTATACTTGTAACCTACCTGCAATTCACGATAGGTAAAATTTTAACACGCACACTCGCCTAAGAAGGAGACCCACATACACCCGATCCACCAACTGTGAGTCTTTTATCCACTAAACTAACAATATTTGTTTGATAAATTTCCTATATAACATGTCACTATGTTATCTCTAATTTTTGTAAATACATAAATTAATTATATATTATAGAAGTAAGTAGTCAATTTGTATACAAATACAACAAAAAAAAAATTACATAAAAACTAGTGGTAGTAAGGTGGTAGGCGGGTAACTAGCGGGTAGGCCGATATGACATCAAATCCACTGCTTATTCGCTACCCACGTTGGGTATGACTTTTGTACTCATATCCCCTACTTATTGGGCAAAGTTGGACCCCATACTCGCTTCAATTGGGGCGGGTAGGGTGCAGGACTCGCATTTTTATACCCATCTGCCATCCCTAATTTTAAATATATAAATAATTTAATAGGTAAAATAATAGTAGAATAATTATGTAAATACTAGCATTAAATCATGGTATGATATTTCAAGGAGCTATATATGTTGGAGCATAATTTTTGATTTCCACTATATCATTATTATTAAAAGAATTTGATTTGATAAGTAAATAATACATACGAACTTATTATACGGGTACTATACTAGTTAAGGATGTTTAGCAGGAAAAAAAAAACCTACACTAGTGTGAAAAAGATACTGCATGACAATTTAAATTTAATTTTTCTAATACAAGGAACTAAACATAGCCTAAGACGAATGTGTGTTAGTATATTGTGGGGTGCAATAAATGATATAGAAAAAGAGATTTCCCTAATATTGATGAACCATTTTATAAAACCTTTTTGAAATGAACTGATGAAATGAAATTATTGAAATTATTCAGAAATAGAGGTATAAGTTAACATCAATTATTTGGTGATAATTACAAACGATCATTATCAACATCACTTCGACTCTCCTCCTTCTCTCTAAAACAGGCTCTCCTCCTTCTCTCTAAAAACTAAAACAGAGGCCCCTCAAACTACCCCTGCCACCGGCGGCCAGAGCACCTGTGCTCAACCAAGGTCGTCGGCGAGCATTTATTGACGACCTCGGCGACTATTTAGGTGCGGCTCCTCCTAGTTAACCCAAACATTCTAATTTTCTTGAAGAAAAGTTAGGGTTAGGGTTTCGGATTTCGATTTTGGGGGAACTTTTTCGATCTTCTACTTTTCCAGATCGAAGCACTAGTGTTTGGCAGCAATACCGCTGTTGTTCGGGGTGGTGTAGGTGCAGCTAGCGGCGCATCTGACAGGGTTTCGCGGCTCTGCCAAGGTGGTCTTTATAATGGTCTCTCTGGTATGTCTTGTTTGGTTATGGAGAAGCTTGTTTTTCCCTTTGTTTATCAGTTTGAACGTTAGTTTCTAGTTGTTTGGTATTTAAAGCTTGTCATAGTTTTAAGTTTTTATGGATAAGTTTGAAGAACTTAGGGGGATCTTGTGTATTGCTCATGTTGAAGAAGATGATATATCTTCACATAAACTAGAGCTTTTAGTTGGAAATTTGGAGAATCCTTATGGTATTCTGGAATTTGTTAGGGGTTTGAAAGATGATGGTAATGCCTTCTACAAACAGTGTAATATGGGATTAGCGCTTACTAAATACTCTCTTGCACTCAAGCTATTATCTTTTGTTACGGTGGGTAATGATGAAGATAAATCAGTTTTTTCGAGCCTAGCTGTGTCTCTTAATCTGAACTTGGGTGCTTGTTATGTCAAAGAGGAAAACTTTGATAAGGTGGGTCAGTTGTGTTCTGCAGTTTTGTGTTATGATACTTCTAATGTAAAAGCTTATTTTAGAAGGGCGGTGGCAGCTTTAGGGCTCAATAAACCCGAATTAGCTTTCATGGATCTTGCACAAGCAATTAGGATTGATCCCAGCAACAGAGAGTTCCAACAAAAACTCAATGAGGTGATATCTTTATTGGGTTGGTCTTCGGATTTTGTTAATAAGGCACTTGCAGTTACAAGAGAGGATAAAATGTTTAGAGATTATGCTAAAATTTGGAAAGAAGAAGAAAAGAGAAAGTTAGGGAAAAAAGGGAAAAGAAAGGAAAGAGATGGTAGTGGAGATGGTTGTGTTCGTAGGTGTATTGGTGTAAAAGATGTTACCAAAAAGGAAAAGGATGTTGCTGGCAAATCTTTGAATTCGGAGGAGGGTAAAGTTAACCCTATCGATCAAGATCGAAGGCCCAACATTATTGATAACAATTCTGATCTGAAGTCAACTTCAGAAACAAAAAACCCAAATCTTACAGGGTCAAGTTATCGGTTTTGTAACCGAAAACGTATTGATTCCTATTTGCATCTCACTCCAACAATGTATGGAGCGATTTCTAAAGGACGGACACTACACTACTATTGCTCTTCCAAGAAGGATTTTATTAGCATCCGAGTACTCGATCCTCCAAAGAAGATGGATTGTGTTGAAACTCAAGAAGTTTTTACACCAATGGAGATTAGTCACCCCCCTGTGAAAGGGCATGATAGGTGTGAAGCAACTCCAAATTTGGCACAAGATGATTTGACCATAGGTATGGTTGATCAAGTGTCATTGTGTGAAAGTACGTCGGTGCCCCTTCCAGTTGCTCCAGTCTACTCCTCGTTGAAGTCTGCTGCAAGCCCCAACAACCCCTCTTCTCAGAATTTGAAGTTATTGGTTTCTACTTGTCGTTCCAGAGCTAGAAGGAAAAGTCAATCTCTAAGAAGTTTAACTACTTCTATCTTTACTAACCCTTTGTTTTGTAGGATGAGTGGCTCAAAAAGAAAAGCGTCTTATCCCACCGAACTCCTATGGCTTCCGAATAGAAAGTTGTTATATGGTTCTACCCCTAATGTTCTAGTGTGTACTTTAGTTTATGATTAATTTAGGGTTTTGCTGTTGTCAAAAAAAAAAAAAAAAAAAAAAAATTTGGTGATAGTATCCTAGATGATATTTTATCTTCTTGTTGTTGCTTTAATTTTGTTGTTTGGTGCCATGTTAGACGGGATGAGAATGCTATTGTCTATAATTTAGCCCGTCTAATTCCTTTCGGTGAAGAACAAGTATGGGAGAACCATTGTTCTTGTGGAGTTTCTCCTTTTGTTTTGGAACGATTTGCCAATGTGGTGTTGAAAAATATAGAAATTACTAGAATAGTGTTCACCTAAAAATATTTCTCAATTTAGTGTCCATGTAGATTCGGAAATTACGAACCTAACTTTTTTCTAATAAAATCCTAATAAATATGTATATCATCAAATTATTATTATTATTATTATTATTATTATTATTATTATTATTATTTTTTACACAAAGAGGTTTTTTTCTATTACTTACTCAAATCTTAATCAAGGAGAACATCAGAAATTACAGTATGTAGGATTTCTTCAAGCCAAACTTTCATTTATGCATATAAGATATATTTTTATCAAGTCAAACATCAAATTTTTTATCTTAAATAATGCTTACGGTATCTTAATTTTATTTAGCATTGAGCCTCATCATTAATGCTTTTATATTTTATTAATAGTAAAAATGGATATATGCACTATGGAGTATGAATACGTAGTAATATAAATATTTAAAAAAAATTTAGCATCTGCTGATTTGCGAGTAATCAATAAAGGAGCATAACTGCACAAAGCAACTAGGTTAAGGATGTCCCTAACAATGATATGACCAAAGCTAGACATTTCATGCTTCCCCTGCTTCAAATAAGTGAATTGATTACTGCAGTCCGTTTGTAGCATATTTGTTATGGATATAAATTGTCAAAAAAATATGTAACATGAAACATCAATGTTTGGAACAATGGTTAATTAAAACCCTTAGAGAATAGTATTGAGACTCCAATGATTTTTTTATTTAGACTTTAAATACGAAGCGATAAAAATTAGGTTTAGAGTTATCCAATCCTAAGTGAACACTACTTTGAGAAATATTTTAAAGTGAACACTATTTTAGTAATTTCTTTATTTTTTAGCACCAATTTAGCAAATCGTTCTATATTTTGATGGATAAATTATCAAATTAAAAGACACCCTTTTGCTTTGTCAAAATAAATAAATAAATTGATTAAATCATCCTGTTGTGACAAACAATAATAAGTGATTGTAATATTGTAGGGTTGATAATAAAGGAAAACAAAACAGTTTGTCACTAATGTATAGGGTCTTTATGTCCAGTCAATATGATAGTATGGTACACTTTCAAATCTTGGTCGACCAACTAATAATTTGTTTGGTCGAGTTTTATGCTACACCCTATTATGAAGAAATAAAACTGTTTACGACTATGCAACTGATATTATTATTATTATTATTATTATTATTTTTTGTTTCACCCGTTTTAAGCTAATTTGGATTCGGGGATCAGTTATAGGTGGTTAGGTTCCATTCCCCTCCCAATTGTTGTTGTGGGATCGAACACAGATTCTCCCTACCAAGTGTAGTCCCAACCACCACTACGCCAACATCCAATTGGTTATGCAATTGCATAATTACTTCATAAATTCGTATCTTAATAACACAATAATGCCATATTAATATATGAACAATGCTATACATACCGCTTAACATTAAAAATATTTTTGAAAATTGTTTAAATTTAGAAAATCATGACAAAAACACACTAATTTTATACAATTTTTAAGAGTATTTTTAATGCTTATATATAGCCCTTAGCATTACCCTTAATATATTAAGAAAATTTGTTAAATAAAACCTTTTCAATATTTTTTTTAATTTTATTTTATAAAAAACAACCTTTTAAATTTTTATTCTCAAAATGAAACATAAATTATTTTTTTGTAAGTTAAAACCTGTAGCCAGAAATTTGGCCATTGACTCGATTTTAATTACCCTTTTATTTTTTTCCCCTGTTTTTCCTCTGATTTTCCCCCTTTATTCTCTCGCTTCTGTATTCTACAATTACGTTATAGAAAGCCTTCATTGTTCTTCCCTGAAAGCCCAAAAACCATTACAAAAAGTGGTAATTGCTTTATTATAATTCAATTACGACATAATTGTTGCAAGTAATTGCTATAATCTATGTTATGATTCAATTTCGAAAATAGGAAAGGGGTTTTTGCAAATTAGGTTTTAAAATTTTGGGGATTTTGATTTAATTCTACAAATGGTACGGTTCTTGCAAAGACGATGGCTGGAAGCAAGGATGCAAGTGCGAGTTTGCAACATACCTAAGTTTAAAGCATTAATCAAATTCTGCAAAATTGCTTTCAATTAGATTAATAAAAAAATAAATAAAAAAGGACAAAGAGAGGAGAAGCGAGTGATGAGAACTTACTGGTTTTGGAAGGCTAAAGTAGTTGGTTCAATTTACTATCATTAATTCGATCTCAGCCATGGTAGATTTAAGAAATTAATGGAAGAGATGTAATATCGTAGAATAGAGAAGAGAGAAGGGTAAAATCAGAGGGAAAACAGGGGAAATAAAATAAAAGGGTAATTAAATAGATCATGTGACGTGTCAACGGCCAGATTCTGGCTACAGGTTTTAACTTTAAAAAAAAAAAATTATGTCCAGGTTTCATTTTGCAAAAAAAAAAAAAAAAAAGGATGTTTTTGATTAAAAAAAATACATTTAAAAGGTTTTATTTAACAAATTCAAACATATTTAATGTGAAAAGCTAAACGTCGCCTCTTAATATCAAAATAACGTAAAATTACGTACTTATTCTTATAATAACAATTATAAAAATAATTAATTTATTTTAATTTAACACTTTTACTGTACAAAAAAAATTTCCCTCGGGTTTCAAAAGCAAGTGGATGGTCCAGTACTTCCTCCGACTCACACATACGAAGTACTTGTATTACTTAGTACTCATAAAGAGCGGAGACATCGGTATCTTATTACTTGATACGGAGTATTGTACAATTCTTTCTGCATGCTTCAATTACCATCTTCTACATTACTAACAAATTATTGGGTATACTAATAAACAATAATACAAATAATAACAATTCAAACATATTAATTTTAAAAAAATAATAATAATATCGGGATGTATTGACGCCATCGCCCAGAAATTTCAAACATACGAAACTACCATGCGGTTATACGAAATTTCTAGGCATTTCAGCCTAAATTTGGCGAAAAAAATCGAGCGTTTTTGCCAATTTCAGAGAACAAAAATAAAAATAAAAAACTGATCTTATCTCTGGCGACTCCATTGACGTCAGAATTTTCCATACCCCTTGGCATTTCCGCACGAAATAATATAGTCTAGTGTAAGGAGGTGATGTGGATGGTAAATGGTGATGGTGGTGGTGCTGGAGAGAGAGGGGTAAGTGGTAGATGGTGGTTGTGGGTTAAAGTTATGGTTGTAAGGGTAAATTCTTTATTTATATATATGAGGGTAAATTCATAAAACAAATTTTATTTTACGGGCGTTAGTTAAAGATTTGAGTATCATTTATCCTATAAATTCTAATTAAAACTTCACTCATATATATGTCCGGAGTACTACACATGCAGATGTGCTAAATAAATCTTTTAAAAAGTGAGAATATTGACTAGACACTCTCAATAAAATTGTCAACTAATTTTACGATAACTTAGCAAGTAAATTTAAGGCATTTTCCTTAATAATTGGTGATAGACATCGTAGTTTGCAAAGAGGAGCCAAAATGATACTTGGACTTGCATCCCATCTCTTTTCTTTGTCATAGATTTACATGTACTTGCATGATTTGCATCCCATCTCTTTTCTTTTCCCTTCTGTTTCTTTCAAGATTGAATACAAAGCTAGTTCATGTTACCAAGCAATAGAAGGGAGCAAACGAGTGTTCAAAATGCTTCAATATACACTCAAAAACAATAACTAAAACAACTCCTTAAGCACAAATAGTACAAAGTGCACTAATTGGAGCATAATTAAAAGTGTTAATTCAAGTAAAAAGCATGTAAAAAGTCTATAAATAACAATGCATTAATGCCAAGATATCAATCTTGATACCATTACTTTATTCTAAGATCACATATTAACCAGTTGCCATTAAGCTTTTTTTTTTTTTTTTTCTTTAAAGGTAAGTTAATTAAGATAGGAAAAAATTGTCACCATTAATCCCTACTTTGCCTCATTTGCCAATATTAATCCCAACTTCAGTTTATTCGCTATCACTCCCAAATTTATACCCTATTAGTTTTTATCACCCCTAACCGGCATCCAACCTGATATTACAGGTTATAAGACACGTGTTAGCGTATAATTAGCTTAAAAAATAAAAATAAAAATATAAAGTTGAAAAATAAAATAAAATTAAAAAAAACACTTTCTCTCTCCTCCCTCCTCCCCCTTCCCTCTCTGCCCTATATGGTTCCCCACCACGACCACCAGCAACCAGCCAGTAATCCACGATGCCGACAGCACTACCTCCCCTTCCCCCACCTCTGTATTGCCGCCTCCCTGCCCACCTCCCAGCTTCCCCTTGCCTGCGCACTTCACGCACTCAACAGACCCGCCTGCAACTCCACCAACAACAGCCCGCTACCACCACGACCAGCCCAACCCTTTTCTCCCCGAAATACCGGTGCCGGTGCTTCCCTAACCACCTCCCCTTTCCTCTTCGATCACCACGCAAACTAGCCAAAATCCCCCAAATCCTAACCCTTAAATCCTAAACCATAACCCTAACATTCGAAACCATTGGCAAACCGGCGACGAAATCAGCCATGAAATCGGCCACTAACGGCTGAAATTGGCCGGTTTAGGGTTGAAATCAATCATTTAGCCCCAAAACCCGCTGGGGGAAGGGGTTGTTTTGGGTGGGGAAACTGCCGTTTAAGGCTGGGTAGGTTTTGCGGTAGTCATGCGTGCGTCAGGTGGGGCAGGTGTGCGATGGTCGGGGCAACGACGACACTAGGCCAGGGCAGGGCAGTGGCCGGCTCTCCGGGGGAAGGGGGTTGGCTAGCCGTGGGGGGCTGCAAGACTGTCGTTAGGTAGTTTTGGGTTTTTTTTGTTTTTTGTCTTTTAATTTTTAATTTTTAATTTTTAATTTTTTATTTTATTTTATTTTTTATTTTTACTTTTTAACCAATTAGGTTGCGACATTGTACAAGTAATCCTAAGTCAGCAAGGTTCACCTCTTCAAATGGTTTCAAGTCACTTGGGGATGATAAGTATTAATAGGGTATAAAGTTGAGAGTGATAAGGAATAAACTGAAGTTGGGATTAATATTGGCAGATAAGGCAAAGTTGGGATTAATGGTGGCAATTTTTTCATTAAGAAAAGAAGAATCTTGATAAAGGTATTGTTCCTTAATAATTAGACACATGGAGATAGTTAAAATACGAAAATTTTGTCAAGAACTACCAATTAAAGCGCGTGTTTTAAAAACAACTACCTATTAAATTTTCCTAGTGTGAAATACTCCCTTCATTTTCCTAGTGTAATTTTCTAAGACACCGTTTATTTTTACTTAAAAAACTAAGCTATGTCTAATTTTTCTAAAAAAAAAGGAATTTATATCAAATTAGAAAAAATAAATTTCGATCAGATCATCAGATCAAATTAGAAAAAGTAATTACAAGCTTGATCATAATAAATCGTTTTATGTGAGATTTTTTATTGCTACATATTTTATTCTATTTTGAAAATAAATGTGAAAATTACATATTATTTGGAAAATACACATTAATTCAAATATAGTAAGACCTCATGTCATATTTTTTCCTTATAGATGCAAACACATATAACAAAAGTTTAGCAAAATGAAACAATTAGATCAGATAAAAAAAAAAAACATTCAGATTAAATCAGGAAAAAAACAAAGTTCAAGTAAGATCGTATAAGCAAAAATAAGTTGTACTCCGTATTAAACATAATTTTTAATTTACAAATAGAAATTAGTTTTTATTTTTTTATTTTTTATTTATTTTTTCATTTATTTTTAATTCTATTTCTTCTCATGTTCCCACTATAAGTCTTTTATTATTTATTTATTTATTCATTCAAATGAATTATAGTATTATAACCACTATATAGGTTGAACAAAATAATTTAAGAAAATGAAAGCCCGATCTGGCATTTGATTTGAAAATTAGGCTAGTTGATTTGCTAACTATAATGGTTTAGGTACTCGTTCCGATAATTTATTATTTAGTACAATTATTGATAACATGTTAAAAGTGATGAGTATTCGATAATAATCCGATAATTTTTAATTACCACTACATACTAAACTATATTTATGCAATATCTAAACTCTTAAAATGTTTGTACTCGCATTAGAATTTGAATAAATAGTAATATTGTCGGTGGAAACAATTTTATTTTAATAGATAAGCTTGTTGTATGCAAGACGGAAAATTAAATCGAGCACTTAGACACTATTCAATTTAGCTTTAAAAAAATAATTTGAGTTCAGGAATATAAAAATCAGTATTTTAAAAAAATAAATATAATAGAAAATCTGTAAAAATAATTGCAAGTTATCAAAATAAAATTATAACAATAAATAAATAAAATGAATTTCTTAGGAAAATTATTGTTTCCAAAAAAAATATATAGCATAATCTATCCATCTTCTTAACTTTTGTGACAATATGAAATGGGTCTGGGCAACCCAAATAAGTAGGGGGAGAGTTTGGTTCACAAACAAGGCTTAGGAGCTTCCATACTAAAACCAATTGGCAATAGTAGGAGTAACTCTATCTTATAAAGTGAAACTAACTCTCCTCTTTCTCCAATGTGGGACACTCACACATGGGGTACAATGGGTTTCAACGTATCTATACCTATATACTATACTAAAGTAATCCCCAAAAATATCCCTATAATACACATGTCAGCACCTTATAAAAACGCCAAAAACTTTGTTGTTTTTTTTTTTTTTTTTTTTTGTTTTTTTTTAGGTTGTTGTAGTTAATAAAAAAAATATGCAGTTAGTTTATAAAATAGAAGATAAGATAAAAATTATTATCTTATCATTTACAATCTTATATTCAATTTTGACCAAGTAAAAGACGAAAGGTTTGTTAATTTTAATAAAATTCAATTGTATTGTCTTCTTGTCGATTAACTAATTAAATAATCATACATCCTTCAAAAAATATAAAAAAAACAAAATTAATTTTTCATATTATGCATAAAGATAATTCAACCATATATTAAATGAAAAATCTGAGCATGGCTCAGGCATTAACTAGTCTATTAACTATTACTAAAGTAAAACGTTGCTGACGTCATCATCCGATCCACATGTCATTCTCATAATAAAACAAATTCCGCCTAAATGCAAGGATGATGTCATTTTTTTTTTGGAGCTATCATATTTAATAATTTTGAAATTTGAATATTAGAACCTTCTACATTACAACTACAACCTATCAATTAATCCTTAAAAAGTAAAATAATTTTAAGTAGCACACTAATAAATAGACTCCTACATTAAAATATGTATTAGGCGACGTTGAACAGGTATTGTAGGCGTCATTCGAAGCCCGCCTACTTAACCATGTTGTGAATATGCTTGGCACTCATAAGAAGTGGGAATTTACATATACGATTAGGGACAAAACAAAGTAGGGAACCGCCAACAAGTTTTTAAGGAACTTGTAAAATGTTCACGAATCATTAATCATTATAAGGCAACCACGATAAAGGGATAATGATAGGCAACAACGATTGACCCGTGAAGGTTACACCCTATTCATAATCCATGAGATTACTAACTCCATATGGTTTGGAACCACGAAAAGAGGATCGGAGATGATGGTACAAAGTGAGTCATGGAGTCACATTCGCCCATATTTTCCTGTACTCGTTTCTTATTATAAAAAGTATTCTTGCAATCTCAAAGGCACACAAACAAAGATTCAATTTGCTCCAAACTAATATTAGGCTAAATTGGTTGAATATTAATGCAACACATAATTCTAAAATATTGTGATCACTTGATTAAACGCACAAGATTAAAAAGGAACCTAAACCAGTCGTCCAAATTATCTTATCAAGCGTTATATTCAATTACATATTCCCTTTAAACATGCAATACGGTGATAAAAAATAAACAATAGAAATAACATTAAAATTAGAAGCAATTTAACCATAATAACGTTAGTCAAATCAAAGCATAATAATAAACCTAATCACGATACTAGCAACAAGAATAATAATAAGAGTAATGAAGTGAATTAATTACTCACGTTCCACACTTCTTTAAATTGCTACATCATGAATTAAAACGTTAGTAACTTCAATAAATATATAAATCAAATTAATTAAAGTAGAGTTAATTTGGTCCAAACCCTTTGTAACACCCCTAAATCTCCCTCTACGGAAATACTAGTATAATACGTATAATTATACCATAGAGATAGACTTAGGCGTATTACCGCCGCGTGATTATGCAAGACTACTCAAACTTACTAAACAAAACCAATACTTTGCAGTGGAAAACTTCAATACTCTTCTCTTATTAATAATAGACTATAAATAGTAACCATTGTCATGAGTACTCAAAAATAAACACAAGACCAACATTTCCTAATTTAGGTGAAACCATTCCCGCGACTCCATATGCTCAATTATTGACTCCACCTGAAATTAGTCAACACTGCTTATCATTAAGGTAAACAGGGCGAACCAAAACAAAATAAGAAATCTGGATTAGCAAAATATGCTAAGTACGATAAGTACAAGATCATTAAACTAAATTTATTAGCAAACATGCTTTTGAAATCAATTCCATCATTTCCAATGATTTAACCAATAATTCCAACTCAAAATTCCAAAACCAATCTCAATAATCAATATCAATAGTCAATTCAATAAACCAATTCCTCTTTAAAACCAATTCCTTTTAATCCAATTCCTCACCCAAGTGTGCACACCCCCCAAGCTAGTCTCATATTACAAGGCTATTCTTGAGGAAAAACCCGGTCATACAAAGTCCAAGGCCTTATCAATAAACCAAATCCACATAGTGGGATTACCAACATGCTTGTAAAGCATTAATAATAATAATTCAATAAATCCTCTTTAAATCCAATAATTCCAACTTTTAATAATAATAATTCAAACTCCTTTTTATTTAATTCTACGTGCTTTCAAAATTAAACCTTTTAAACATGAATAATGATTTTAATTATTTAAAACATGATATAAAATCAATACTCCAATTTATTTATCAAAACCAATTTATTTAAACATGCTTTTATTTCAAAAATCACAATTCAATTCAATTTAATTTAATCATCATAAAATCATTCAAACATGCTTATTCAAACCAATCACTTTCAAGGTATCTAGCCACCTAACGTACCTTGATCCTTGCTTAGCAAAATCACACAAAAAGAACCTCAAAAATCTTGATCGAACATACCTACAAATAAATATAACTTTAATCAATATAAGGTTAAAAAATAATCACAATAATTAAATTAAAAACCCCCAACTATATGTACATGAATCTTTTAAATTAATTTTCATAAACATCATTAAAAATCTGATTTTATATAATTAAAACTACTCATAATAATTTTTATAAAACCCCCATAATAATAATAATAATAATAATAATAATAATAATAATAATAATAATAATAATAATAATAATAATTGAATAAGAGAAGAGAAGAAGAAAAGATAAGAAACCAAGGAAAAGAGAAGAATTGGATTTGCGTTGGAAAGAATAGGCAGAACTTTCAGAGGCTGTAACTCCTTTGATATAACTCTGAATTGGGTGATTCTTGAGCCTAACCTCAAGGATTTTTTGAGAGGAACAGTCTTCTGTGAAACGTCAATACCCCAAAAACTGACTAGAAGTGCCCGAAAATTGGCTTCAAAGATAAATGGGATGATTTGTGTAAAAAGAGGAGAAGAAAAGAAGAGAATTGGTGTGAAGAATGTGAGAGGTATGGAGGGGTATTTATAGGCTAGCTCATGCAAGAATTATAGCAAGAGAATGTGGGAAGAATTATGGAAAGTAGGGTTTAAGGGATTACTTGGAGAAGTAGGTAAAAGAATTAAGGAAGGTTTTGATATTAAGGTGATTGTGTATAATTAAATATGGAAGGTATGTTTGTCATGAAAAATAGTAAGGAAATTGGAATTACATGGGGAATAATTAAGAAGAATAAAAGACAAGAGAATTTGATGATCAAATATTAAAAAGATAAAGAAATAGAATTAAGGAAAATAAGAGATTTTGGGAGATAATTAAAAATACAATTTTACCAAAATAAATTCCCCTAAAATAATTAGAGAGGGCCGAAAATCTTGAGCTTCCCATAGCTCAGATTTTCGGATTTCTCTAGGATTATTTAGGAAGATTTTGCTCGGTTTTAAGGAATAAAATAATATAGAATAAATAATTAATTAATTAAATACCAATTATTCACCAATAAATAACTAAGAAAATCAGATTTTCTATACATAGAAAATCCGAATTTCCTAGCTAAATAAATGGGAATTTTTGGACATTTAATATAATTAATAAAATATAATTTTGCTTTAATTAAAATATCCGAAATATATAAATAATCCGGTTTGTAAAATAAGATAAATGGATAATAAATCTTATCCAAAATAATGATTAGTTTTCAAAATACTTTTGGCGCTAAAATTCAAATATCATTTTGGCTCCAAATAATACATTTACTTAAATACCCTTTTTATAAAATAATTCCTAACTAATTAATTAGAAAATACGTATGAAAATACGGGGTATTACATCCTCAATCGGTTTTACCTTTCATGCCTTCGTTTAAGTACGGAACTTCGGCTGTTGTGTGGACTCTTTGGAGTTCTTAGGGAAGCAATGGTGTAATTAGGAGGATAGGTTTAAGGCTTAGAATATGAGAGAGGGAAATGAGAATGTGTTGTTGGTGCATAAGAGAGGAAGAGGGAATTATTTGGTGTCCCAAAACTGTGAAAATCAGCTTCGTATTTATAGAGGAAATGTGAGGGGTGAGGTACGAAACCCTAGAAATGAAGCGTTGCGAAGAAATAAGCCCTAGAAATTGCCGTGTCACGGCTTCAATTGCCATAACACTGCAATGTCTACCGTGTCACGGTATTTTTAACGTGGCGTGTTAGTTTCTTGTTTTTATGCATTTTAAAACATTGATAACTTTTGATCCGTAACTCGGAATAAGGCATATAATATATCGTTGAAAAGATATTCAAGTATACAGTCCAACCCAATTATAATCAGGTCAAAATATTTTGTAGATTTTAAGATATGGCCGTTTTAGTGAAAGGGTATTGGTTTTGGGCTGACTTTTAGTGTTTTGCTCATATCTTCTTCGTTTTAAATCGGAATTGCGCTTATGATATACCTTTGGAAAGCTTATTTCAAGGCTTATCAAACCAAATAATATTCGGATCAAAATTATTGGGCCACAAATCATTTTAGCTCGGTTTTGTAATGTGGACACGAAAAGAGGGAAATAAGTTATGGTTTGGGCAAATGGGCTAAGAATTAGATTGGTTTATGAAAATGTATTTGGTTGAATATGGATTTAAGCATTCAAAAGATTAAATACTCAACCCAACTAATAATGGCGGTGAAAGGTTGTTCATCATCGAGTTTGGTTTTAGGGAGACATTTTTAGGTGTCTATAGGTATTATATCATAATTTTGATGAAAATCTAAAATTTTAAAAGTACAGATATTTTTGTACCAAGGTGCATAATTCTTATTTATATTTATACATTTTTTTAAATTTTTTTTTAAAAAATGTACAAATTATAAAAATAAATTATATATAAATCGTGCATCGTCAGGTTCTAACCTAGTAACTAATACTAAAATAGAAAACGCTGACATCATTTCTTTCTTATATTGTACACATGTCATGATCTCATAAAATGTATTGTTGACATTGTTTTATTATTATTATTATTATTAATATTATTATTATTTTTTGTGCTAAATCCTTCCATCTATTATGCCTAGAAAATAGTATTAGATATTTACCAATCTCAAATTAAGGAATATTCCCATTCGCCCCAATTATTGAACTCTTTATTGTTTTTCTTCTTCCTCAATTGTGTTGTTTTGTCACCACTTTTTTAATTTTTTATGCCTCCATCATTATTCCAATGTTTAAATTTTCGCTTAATTTTTAATGTGTGCAGTTATTGATTTTTTTGTTTTACAATTTTTATTAATATGCAATGTAATAAATTGTTTTATATTAAATAGCTTTTCAATTAATTGTAAGAAATTATGATGTTTTGTAATTATTAATCAATTTGTGTGTGTTTTTTTTTTTTGTAAAACAGTACATCGTACGGGCGCTAAACTAGCAACTAAAACTAAAGTAGCAACCGCTGACATCATTGTATTTTAAAAATTAGACACATGTCATATTGTTATTAAAAGGTTTCCCTTCAAAACTATAAATGATGTCATCATTTTGAGATTTTTATTTTATTTTATTAAAATTCTTGTTAATTACATTATTATTAGTATCACATTATGAAAAGTGATCTATTCTCTTTAACAACAATAATTTAATTTGTCTTCCTTGGATACTCTTTCATCATTCATGTTTTTAATGAGCTTTATTTATTTTGTTGTTGTTTTTTTTTTTTTTTTAATATTTGATGTTTTATTTGTTTTGAGAATATTTTTGTTTTTAATTTTAGTATGAAAAAATAAATAAATTTAGAAATTTTTTATTGATCAAATCGTGCATTGCACGAGACTAATCTAGTAAAATTACTATAAAAAAAATTCTATTTAATAAAGAGTAATAAGGGCCTGTTCACTTCAGCTTAATTTCGCTTCAGTTAAGTTCAGTTCAGTTCAGCTCCAATAAATTAAATTCAGTTCAGTTCAATTTAGCTCCTAATTTCCTTCTCTAATAAAATATTCATTTTAGCTCTATTCAGTTCAGTTTAACTCCAATTAGTTCAGTTCAGTTTAGTTAAGTTCAGCTTAGTTCAGTAAATGTGAACAGATCTTAAGTTTAAGAAAAAAAAAAATCTACATAGTACATACCTATACTAAAGCAGAGTTTATTTAGAAGGGAATTTTCTCTCCTAAACTCATTTTTTTTTTTGGTAGAATAATTAATTTGTTGTACTTAATTATTTATTTTATGATAAGTTTTAAATTTTTTTCCAGAGACTTCTATGTTTGAATTTTAATTACTATATTTTAAAAATCAAACATGGCTAAGAAATTATCTACTCGTAAGGGCTTGCTCTTTTTTTTTTTTTTAGGAAATTGTAAAGGCTTGTTTAATTCACCTTATTTTTGTGTATTTGATCTGATCTGGTCTGGTCTGAACTGATCTGATTGTCTGATTTAACCAAAATTTGAGCTTATGTGTATGATAATTTGTAAGGAAAAAAATATATTAAGTGGGTTCTTATTAGATTCGTAATAATATGTACTTTATTAATATGTAATTTTCATAATTTTTTTCATTGCCAAATTTAATATATGCAGCGATAAAGTACCACACATAAACAATAAAGAAGTAAAAATAAGTTGAACTAAACAAAGCCTAAGGGCCTGTTCAGTTCAGCTTAATTTCAGTTCACTTCAATTCAGTTCAATTCAGTTAAATCAATTCCTAATTTCCTTCTCTAATAAATACTCCCTCCGTTTTTTTTTATTTGTATCACTTTCCTTTTTGAGGTGTTTTTTTTAAATGCATCACTTGTATATTTGGTAATTTTATATTATATTTTATAATTTCTCTCTCTTATTTTAAACCCCACTCAACTTATTTTATCCTTTCTCTCTTTTCCATGGTCCCCACTAAAATAATAAAAATATCTATCCTCTCTCACATACTTTCTCTTTCATGGTCCCCATCTTACTTTTACTATAATAATTTATTCACCCACTTACAATATATTATATTACTCACCTAAAACTTTGTGCAGTTCAAAGTGACGCAAATAAAAAAAAACGGAGGGAATAGTTCAATTCAGTTTAGTTTAGCGCCAATCAATTCAATTTAGTTAAAT
This sequence comes from Chenopodium album, assembly GCF_948465745.1. Classification (NCBI taxonomy): domain Eukaryota; kingdom Viridiplantae; phylum Streptophyta; class Magnoliopsida; order Caryophyllales; family Amaranthaceae; genus Chenopodium; species Chenopodium album. The sequence continues at coordinate 14,575,192 of NC_137847.1, read as the reverse complement.
TGTTTTCAATAAATTGGAACAACCCCTAAGTGAACAACTTAAATAAAAATGGAGGGAGTATTTGATGCGTAATGGCGTACGTAATAAGTTAATAACCATGGCGCAAGCCTAAAAAATTTCCTTACCTCCAATTTCAGATTTTAAAATCAATTTTATTCTTTGAAAATGTTCTATTCTTCAAAAAGTCAGATTCTCTCTGACTTTCCAAAACATATAAAACTACAAACCAACCATTGAACAGATAAAAAACAACCCATAATTCCTAACTCTCTTTGCAAACCACAATTTCAATGGCAAAGAGAGAGAATGGAATTTCCTTCGATGGAATCATTGGAGCTATGCCGGTTTTTGCCAAGGAGCTTATTGCCGGCGGTGTTGCCGGCGGCGTCGCTAAGTCTGCCGTAGCACCTCTTGAACGAATTAAGATTCTTTTTCAGGTGATTTTCCGATCTTCAATTACTTTTAATTTTGTGTTTTATTTCGATAATTTAGGGGTTTTAATTGTGAATTTTGCTTGATTTGAAGTTTGTTTGAGGTTATTTTTGATTTTATGATGAAATTAGTTTGTTATTGAGTATATGCTGGATCGCATTTATGCAAGTTAGGTTTGGATTGGTATTGGGTGATGTTTTTCTGGTTTTTAGATGATAATAGTCTTGAGGAAGTAATTAGGAAGATAATTAACTCGTTGAATGAAGTTTCATGGTATATGGTGAGAGCCGGGAAGCGCGAAAAGGATGTGTTTTGAAGGGATATAGTTAGAGGGCATGTTGTTCTGTGAATGAAGCTGTTGTCAGAATTAGGTATGGTAGATAATGAGAAGGAAGTGTAATTTGCTGATGAATTTTATGAGTTTTTATTGAAGGAGCTTAAGTTGTGTGCTACTTCAAGTCCTGATAAAATGGAAATTCATTGCTGAGATAAGGTCATGGTATAATGGTGAAGTTTTGGCTTGATTCATTATTTATGGTACAATGGAAAGATTGGAAACTATTGGTGTGTTGGTTGAAGTCTAAAGTAACTTGACAAATGGTGACTGCTGACTGATTGCAGGCATGGTATTAGTTGGGATGAGTATGATATTGGTGGGTGTTTTTCTAATGGTCGAGAGTAGTTAATGACTGCAAGTACATAGTAGAATTTACTTATTAAGCTTAATAGTGTAGAGAACCAATTGTAATTATCTTTGGTTTAGAGTTATTGGACTTACCACATACCCCTGTGTTGACTCGAATGAACAATACAAGAGGGGGGGGGGGGGTGAATTGTATTGTGGAGGAAGTGGGGTAATTTTTGCGGAATTCTAAAAGAAACTTAAACAAAAACTTTAAAGTGCAAGAGAGATTTTACGTGGAAAACTTCTTGGCCCTAATCAAGAAGAAAAACCACGACCACAAGGGATTTTAAACTCAATTCTTAATAATAATAGGGCAAACAACCTATTACAAATTAAGACTCTAAACTCAAGTTCCTCTACGAACTTAAGTTCCCCCTCAACTGATCCCTCAATCAGTTGAGCTCTCAAATCTCTCTCTTTCTCCTTGCTTCACTCAAAGCAATCTACACACTCTAGAGTTTACCCAAACTCTTCCCCAATACAACTCGAATTAAAACTCTAAGATGCTAAGTACAAAGACACTCAAGGACTTAAGTGGATTTTGACTCTTTTCGAAAAGCTTAGAAGATTGTAATGCTCAAGTGTGCTTTTCAAAATAGAAAACTAATTCTATTTATACTAGAGGAAATCAGTTGAAAACTCCCACGTCTGCCTTAACTCCCACTTCACCACAACTCCCATGAAACTAGGAAGTGCAGTTCGTGGAGGCTTGGGCAACAAGTTGAAGTATACTTAAGGAAGTGGTTTACTGCTTCCTTAAATTTCTCAACTTCCTTGACCAAGTAAAAGATCCGTTTAAAAAGAGTTTTCAAAGGAGATTTTACCAAGTCAGATTTTCCAAAATATTAGGATAAAATTAAAACAGAAAATCTTTAAGAAAATAGAATAGTTTAAAAGATAATTTTCCGAAAATAAAATAGAATCTTTTTAAACAAGGAAAATAAAATCTTTATAAACTGAAATTAAATCCACTTAAAATCCTATCAATAATCAAAGTACTTAACATATATACAAGAAGCCTAAAATAAATAATAAAGTTACAATAGACTTCTTGGAACTCAGTGAAGCTTCGACTCTGGAGCTTCAGTTCCTCACTCAAGGAACTTGGCTTCTGATTGTCTTCTATGCTCATCCAAAGCTCTTCCTTTGACCTTGTTCCATGCTCCATTCTGACTCTAGAACTTCGTTGCATATAAAACCTGTCAACACATCAAAGCTAATGGACAAATGTTAAAGCCCTTATGGGTTTGCTTAGGTTCCTTGAGTCATCATCAAAACTTAAGATCAACACCCTGTGGGGGTGGGGGGGTACTCGTGAAATACCATTTGGGAAGGCAGTTGGTCTCCATGGTTAGAGATATATCAGAGTCAGAGATATATCAGAGTCTTGAGGTGCTTATTTAGCAAATTAGCAGTCAGTAGGGTTGGCAAAAAACTCAGGAAAATCCAAACTGATATTTTAGGTTTAGCATCAACTTTTTTGTTAATTTTAAATAAATCAAAATCAAAATCAAAATCGAAGATGAACTGAAATACGAATGACCAAATATCACTTGTACATAGGCTAAACCGCCGTTGCTTTTGTGTGTGTTTGTTCTACATTTTATTTTGTATTTTATTCCCAGTAGCACCCCCTCCATATCAAGCACCACCTTTGCAACTGCCAATTACGAATTCACCATCACCACAATCACCAAGATGCCGACAACCAACAACTTCAATGATTTAATGAGTAACAACCAAACATCAAAAAAACAAAAAGAAGCCCCAAGTCCTCTGCCTCTACTCCCACCCTCAACCAAGTTACACCTCTGAACCAAGATTATATCCTCATTTCTGCTTCCTTTAGTAGAGAGGGAAAGAAATGCACCTAGGAGCATTGTTCAAGAGCTGACAAGGAAGAAAACATGTGTAGACAGAAGCTTCTTTTATCAACACTATTTTTTTTTTAAGGAAAAAGATTTGTAGGCAATACTTAGATAACAATAACCTAGAGGAAGGGTAGGCCCATAGTAGCCGTTGAATCTTCCCAAAAAGGTTGCGATTTTGAAACCTTGTTGGCTGTATTAGAACTTAAGGCTGAGAGTGCTAATCACTTACGCTAGGAGAGTAGAATGATGGAAGTGCTATTGTTCAAGAGTTTGTTACAGAAACGATAGCCGGGTAAATAAGGAAATTAGTAAGGAGTTTGTTATACATCTAGAGTGAAGGAAAAGCATGTTGGAGAATGTATAAAAACTAAAAAGGTGATGAAGACTCATATTATGGGCTTCCAGAGAACTAACCGCCAATGTCATTTTAGTAGTGGGAGAGAATTTACCTTTTGAAAGTGGTTGGTTATTGATTGATTACCTTAATTTATCGATATAATCCTAATTTAATTCACTATCTAAATTCTCTAAATTATTTTCCAATTATGTTATTCTGACAAGAAGTAGCAGAGATGATTGTGATAGTGAAATGAAGAACAGAGGTGGTAAAGGGAAGACAAATGACAATGAGAGTGAAGGGGGCAGGGGTGCAAATGTGCAATGGTGGGGGGAGAAGTGGTGTAGTTAGTATGGTGGGTGTTAAATATATAATACATATAAGTGAATCAATTTCTTATTGGAACACTTTCTTGATTTCTTTCCTTTTTTCCATTTTAAACTAAAGAGGCGTTAATGGTCTTACTCAACTCTACCAACTACTTTTTTAGTTTTTTGTTTATGAGAGTTAGGCTATGTTCTTTCGACTTATTTCAAGAACTTATTACCTGCCCTTGTTATCATTAAATCAAAGATACAAAAAAAGCAAAAAGAAAAACCATAGATCTTGTTATTTATGTTTGCTTTTTGCTGGAATTTATAAGATTTAAAATTATGATTATTAGATATTTGGAATTACATTAATACAAATCTAATAATTCAGGGTACAAGTATGGTCAAGTTCAAACAAACAATGAGATAAAATTAGATCAAACCAGACTTAAAAAAAATTGGGACCAATAGTCTTAGAGTACCTTACTGATCTTACTTACTTTTAGTTGATATTGAGTGGGTTCAGCTGAGTCGCAGTTATTTTATTGAAGGAGTGGGTGGTTGCACATGGCATATTGATTGACTCAGCACCTATACGATTTGTTTCCTTGAAAATATTCCGTTCTTTTGCAAGTTGTAGTCATTTTAGATAACTTTTTTTCGCTATTTAATCACCTGAATTATGCAAGGCCTTAAGGGTTCTCCATGGATGCTTTAGTCTTTCAGCTAGCTCCTACCTTCATCAGAATAGCTGAAATTAGCTGAGATTCGGTGAAGACATTTGTGGAGCCCATTCAAATATCAGATGGGTCCCCCTTTCCCACTTTCCAAAAGTAACTTCAAGCTAGTTTATGTGGAATGCATCACTGATTTAATTGACCAATCATTAATGACTAGAGTTAAATCCTTGTGTTTTTGACTAGGTGTTTGCCATGTTGGTGATCTTTGAATTCATTAGATTTTAAACTCCTCGATGAATCGGTGATGAGGGTCAATCTGAGGATATTGTCCTATCAAAATTAGGAATAAAGATGCCTTATATACCCTTGAATGAGACATGAGCTGAGATCAACTTTTAAGTTTCTCTTAAACATTATTTGATCTTAGGCCATCTGGCATATGTATAAAGTCCGTAGAAAAGAGTTCTGAACTCAATCACTAAAGCTTCACGAATAACGATAGCTTTATAATATAAGACTTTGGTCTAAATGAACCCAAAATTTTGATCAATTCGTAAGAAGAGATGGAATTCAATCTCTGAAGTCTATACATGCTATATGTAAATTCATTGTTTTTCTTCATAACTATTCTCTTGACGGCCTTAAAAATTATGATCTTTTGTCATACCTTCAAGCTTCTAAGTGAATTTGACTGGTATAACAATGAAGCTAGAATATATAACAAAAGATTATTATTTTGCACATCTACTAATTTGAAAAGTTCACAAAGAAAGCTAGAATGTATAACCAAGATCATTTTTTATTTTGCACATCTACTAATTCGAAAAGTTAATCTACATTTGACTATAATGTATATCGCCTTTTGTTGTTTTGCAGACAAGACAAGCAGAATTCAAAAGTATTGGTTTGAAAGGGTCAGTTACTAAAATAGCTAGAACAGAGGGAATACTCGGTTTCTACAGGTGGAAATTTTGATCCCAGATACATTTTACCAAGGGGGTAATACTTAGACAAACTCCAATTTTGTTTAAAATTTAAGTGAATTAGCTGTTCGCATGAACTTTTTGGCTCTATTTGGACTGGATTTAACTTTTATGAAAAAAACTTAAACATCAAGTTAGACTAGGATTCAAGATTTAGGATCCAAGTTTATGTTGAATATTTCGTCTTTGCTATTAGCAATTTTCGGTTTTTGAATTTGATATTCGTTTCATTGATTATATTGTTATTACTATCTCCTTTTCATATCATTTGCAACATTTGCCAAACATGGATGTTTCATATAATTCAACCAATGTTTTCTTTTCTTTTTGAGTTGTCATTTGTTCTGTATCTCTCTCCTCATCACACGTATCTCTATCTTTCTCTCTCTCCATTTAACCCTCAAAAACAAGTTTTGCCAAGAAGCCAATATTACAAGACTCAAATCAATGCAGGAGTGGACCGGGTTTTTTTTTTTTTTTTGGGGGGGGGGGGGGGGGGGGGGGAGGGATCTATGTAAAGTGAGAATAATTTTGAAATTCAGTTTGGGTATAACTATAGTATGAAACACTTAAATTTGGTTGACTTGACATAATCTGGGTTTAACTTGTTATTTAAAATTGAACCAATTTGGGTCGGGCATTGGAAATTTTTGTATCCCTGCATTACTGCCTCCTAACTATTTATACTAGCTGCGTGGGTTATGTTGTTACTTGGTAACAAAATACTTATAAGGGTGTTCTTGTCAACTTCAGAGGAAATGGGGCAAGTGTTGCACGAATTGTTCCTTATGCTGCGCTGCATTACATGGCATATGAGGAGTATAGGCGATGGATAATTCTTGCTTACCCTGATGTCTGGAAAGGCCCAGTGCTTGACCTTGTTGCAGGATCTTTTGCTGGTGGAACTGCTGTTCTTTTTACATATCCCCTTGATTTAGTGCGGACCAAGTTGGCTTATCAGGTAAACACATGGACAAACAGCTTATGGTTCTTTCCTTAGAAAATGTTCTATTGGTGTCTTGTTTCAACTTTCTTGGAAATGTTCTAGTATTCATAAAATGTCTCATAGTGGCTGAATATAGCACAGGTTGTTGGATCTTCCAATTTAAATGTTAAAGGCCTTATCCATCATGAACAATTGTATAAAGGAATACGTGACTGCTTTTCCATGACATTTAAAGAAGCTGGTTGGAAAGGTCTTTACCGGGGAGTAGGTGTGCTGTTTACATGAAACTGTGTGTTTAACTATGTCTACGTTCTATGGTCTTTTACTTACATGTTCTATTTCTTTATCAGCACCATCACTTTATGGTATATTCCCATACGCGGGATTAAAATTTTACTTCTATGAGGAGATGAAGAGGCATGTACCTGAAGAACACAAAAAAGATATATTGGTGAAATTGACATGTGGCTCTGTAGCTGGATTATTGGGCCAAACCTTCACATATCCTCTTGATGTTGTTAGGCGCCAAATGCAGGTAGTTCAGCTCTACCTTCTAGACTTCTGATGTGATATCTATAGATTTTTGTGGTTTAGATGTTATAGAACCCTAAAGGGCTGAAAAAAGGATTTATCTGACAGGTTGAGCGGATGTCTAATGCTAGTAATGCAAAGGGAACTTTACACACACTTGTCGCAATAGCTCGAGAGCAAGGCTGGAAGCATTTGTTCTCAGGGCTAAGTCTGAATTATTTGAAGGTAACCAACCAAGCTAGGGATCTCATCTAAATTTTTAATGCCTTCCAACACAAAATATGCTTTACTAAAGAGATATGTAGTTTACATGCATTGTCATTGACTTTTGTGCTTCAGGTTGTGCCCTCGGTGGCAATTGGCTTCACTGTGTATGATTCAATGAAATTGTTCCTGCAAGTTCCCTCACGAGATGAAGCCATTATTGAAGTGGCTTCCAGTCATACAACTAACCAAACATCATCCCTGCATTCTTAAAAGGGATTCATTAGATCATAATTATACACCGATTCAGTATAGCATTGTGTAATTCAATTTTATGTAGGTATCATTATTGAGTTCAGTTGTATATAAGAACTGTCTCATTATACTGCTTATTGTATCTAGTTTCCCAACATTCAAGTCATGAATGAATGTTTGGAATGAAGTGATAAGGATTTTTGCCCAGTGAAATGAAGTTATTAAAGATATTTCAATATAGTCTTCAAAAGTTTTACTTATTTTGGGAGTCTAATCTGGTGCAGATCTTTGCAGCATCTTCATTATTTGTAGGGAGTTTGAAGTAAATAAATTCAGTTGGATTCGTCCCGTATGTAGTTCAATAGATGCTACAGAGATTGTGCCTACCCTGAGAGGGTGCCAATTTATGCCAGGTTAATCAACCACTCATCCTCTTCTATATCAATATCATCAAAAAAAAAAAAAAAAAAAAAAAAAAAAAAAAAAAAAAAAAATCGGCTTTCATTATCGGTTTGTCTTAGTTAAAAGTTCAAACCTCCATATTGACTGATTTTGAGCCCTTTCTATTTGGACTTTAAAATTTTCCTGCTAACTAGGCTGTGCTTGGTTTAAAATAAACATTTTCTATTGAATTGCATGTATTATGGATTTATGGAAAGTAAAATGCAATGGAAATCAGACCTTCAACTTCATATTCATGTGTAGCTGAAGCAACAATGGAGAACAGCAATGCAGAAAATTCAATAGACAAAATCAAGCTGAATGGAAGCTTCAATGGAGGACATGGTCACCCCTACCCTTTGGGGTTGACCATACTCTTATTTCACCTTTTTTCTAACGGTTTTCGTTTTGATTTGGTGGCAAAGCCGCCGTCATCGTTAGTGGAAGGTGGTGTCAAATTTGTCGGTGAAAGATGATGTCGAAAATGTCAAAAGCGGTGGTAGTTGTGGTGTCAGTGGAAGAAGGAAGAAGGAAGAAGGCGGAGGAAGGAGATAACTGTATTGGAGGCTAAGCATTTGAGGAAGGTTGAAGATGTCGTTAACTTGAACAACATTAATATCATGTGTCAGGTATAATACTGTTCAAGTTATTTACAACTGAGAAAAGTTGATATTTCTTTAGATTCAATCAAAAGAATAAAAAAAAAAAAAGAAAAAAAAAGGACTTTCCATCCCTTTGGTATACATTTTTTCATTCAAACAAATTATATACATATATATAAAAAAAAGGAACACCCACAAATACAACTATCGTCATATCACAAATATGATCACGAGGAAAAAGATTAGTGGCACAATAGCAAGCCACAATGCTTAAAATGTCAAAATTTAGGCATTTGACAAAGAATTGTAGGTTCCCAAATGATGACCAAGCATCTTTATCATAAGTCGTCGTGGAAGAAAATTTATTCAAGAGAAGAAAATTCATCTAAGAATTATGAGTGAGATGTGCACCATGGAGGGAAGTGCTCCAAAGATTTTGGTTTTAGTGAGATGCATAAACAAATCAAATGTGTAGTTTATGTGAAGGGCATCACGAAATGAAAGAGATTTTTTCATAATGATCTTCACAAATTTAAAGCAAGGGGGTGTAGCTACTAGCTATACTTCAAATTATTTATAGTTAGTGGGTTATTCACATGATCACATCCCTTAGATGATTGCTAACTGAATTCATGCTAACCGAATTCAATATGATTGAGCTAACGTTTTAATGTGCTAGTGTACGTGCATTGTGGACTGTACTTTCTTCAATCGGATTATCTTGTATACATACGTAATAAGGTATTGGTCAAACTCTTTTGCTCATCTATAATTATTTATTTTATCAAAATAAGAACAAAGGATGAAATAAGAGTCAAATTCCTCCATTTTCTAGCCATATAATTAGTTAAGCAAAGTCTACGGTTAACAAGTACGTATCTCAAGAGTTGCGGCTAGTTGGATTTGATGACGAGAAGTTGTTATTCATTGCATGTGTTGTCTTCCATTATTATTATATATTCAGATTCGTCTTTAGTGTTAGACCATGTGAAAGTAGTTTTATGTTCATATTGTAGTTTGTTAGATGCTTGAAAGTTGAAAAGGAATCCATCTTACGAAATTAGTCCTAAATTTTTTTGAGGAAATCATAAGCATTATGCCGAACTAGTAGAAGAAGTAATAGGTGTTTCCTTTGTGAGAAGGGTCTACTAATATTATCTCCTTTTCTTAAGCATAGGTCTTGGATTTTCACTTTCACAATAGAAAAAAATTTATAATTTCACAAGCATCTATCAAAACAATTGTTTATTGGTAGGGGTCTCCAACTCTCTCCTAATATAGTTGTTTAGTTTTCGTTCTATCTTTAAGGTTTGTTACTTGCATATTTGTCTAGAAGAAGTGTTTATAAATTATGATTAATCAATTAGCAGATTGAAATATATCAGTGCAATTGTTCATAAGGTACAAATTAGCTGATGTAATCGAGTGTAGAGTGATGTCGTGCTGATCACGGTATACCGATCAACATAATTTAACTTACATATATTATTTGCTTTTGAATAATTAACTTCTACGTATTTTGTTCATTTAATGTATAATTGTTAGTATGACCCCATGTTCTTTTAATTATTGAAAAAAAAAAAAGAATTTTTAGGTTTATGTTGATCATTTTTTTAGATCGATCTTATGACTTTTAGAGTTTAAGTTCATGGGTTAGCCAATATATTATATGAATTTAGCCTTTACCTTGAATTGCGAGCTGTCATTGTATACACTGGTGTACAAACCAATTATATAATTGCTCTTTAAGTTGCATAAATTTATATTTTATACTGCGATCAATAATGGATGTATTGAGAATGTTGGATTGTACACACGGAGTACAATTTTATGAATTAATTTAAGAATGTATAACCAAATCACACATCGATGGATCAAAAGTAATATTATTTGATTTAAATATCTTCACTGTTGATAACTTCTCATGTGCATCCTTTAATGTCATTTTCCTCAAATGAATAAAGAAGACAAACCTTCCAAAAATGGAAAGCAGACAATTACTAAAACCGAGAGAGTAGTATATGACAAAAGTAGTAGAAGTATGTTATTGCATTCTTATTTCTTAACCAAAATATTATAGTGAAGTTACAAATAAAAGCAGCCTAGCATGGCCAACTACAACCCTTACTGAAGGTGTACTAAATTATTCTACTTCAATGGCTTAGTGAAGATAGAGTTCATATTGTTATTCGTTTTGTTTTTCGGCTTGTGATCGAGTAGCTTAGCAAGAAAGGTTATTTCCAGGCGAAACACCAAGCTGCTTACAGTACTGAGTATAGTAACCAACACGAGCATTGACAGCAGGTGTGTTTCCACCACCACATTCTCCGCCATTGACAGCTCGAATGGTGGATCCAAACCCTTGGCCGGATACGATCCTAGAGTGGACATTGTTCATCCAAAACCAGAAGGCTGTTTTGAAGGCAATTACTGGATTGTTTGCAACTGTTTCTGGTGCATTGATACCGTCGAATCCAATGCTTTTACCTGCAGCTCCGTAGTTGTAGTTCCATGTGATCTGAATTGGTCCTCTGCCGTAGTATTGCTTGTTTGGGTTGCATGGCCATTGTGCACTTGATTGACAATAGGTTGATTTCGCAATCTCCTCTATGTAGCAAAAATCTACAATATAAAACAAAGTTTTATTACTCGTTTATTTATAGAGTTCGTACTAGATCTATATGCACGCGATGCATGCTTTACATTTTAAAAAGAAATTTAAAAACACCAACAATTTTAAAACTATAAATAAAGTTCACGGCACTTTTAGGTGGACACCACTATCTCACCCCTTGGTTTATATAATAGAAATACGTACGTTTTTATAACATCTTATCATACATTAAAAAACAAAGTTGCTCTGCCATGAATTAGAGGATGATATTATGATCATAAGATGTTCAAATGCTAAATATGAAGTACAGTTAAGTATGAAGAACAAGTTTCTAATAAACACTTACGTCCAGTTTCATGGGTGACATGAGCAAAGAAGGCGGCGACTTCACGCTTAGTATCATCTGAGGATCCACCTTTGCCAAACTGAGGATAGTTTCCGAGAGCATTCAAGAAAGCAGATCTGGTGTAGAAGCTCTTACCAGCACAGCCAGAGCCTGCTTGGTTAAGAATCCCATTAAAAAACGCGTTTGTCACCAAACTTTGTACCGAAGCACCACCACCACCACCTGATGGGGTAGTAGGGGTTGAAGAGTAACAAGGGCCTTGTTTGCAACCGTCGCCACAATAGGCTGCGGTGGTGCCACAATAACCATATTTGCTACAGCAAAGGCCGGAAGCACACCCACAATTTTGAGCGGTAGTCATTGTGCATGACATACAAGCAATTGCCACGAGCATGGCAAAAATTTGTCCTAGAGAAGACATTTCACTTGTTGAGTTTTTGAGTATGTGATGAGTTGTGACTGATGAATTAGACACTACAAAAATGGGTTTATATAGAGATCATCTACAAAAATGGGTTTATCCGATATTATTTTAATATGTTCAAAATGTTGACATTTGACTTTGGACAGTCGTAATATGCGACTGAAATTTTTGACTTGTTCATGACTTTCATTATAATGAGCGAGTGAGAGATTTTTTCAGAAAAAATAAAAAAATAAAAAATAAAAAAATAATTGTAATGAGTGATAGATATTACTTCTATTTTTTTATGGATAAGGCCATTATTAGGGGATTCCGCACCAAATGTTCTAGTAGGTGATTTGATTGGCGATTATACTTATGTTTGTATAAAAAAGTTTATAAATTACAAGCGGGGAATTCTACTATGGTCATCTTCAATCATGACCATACATATGCTTTAATTTGATTGGCTAAAATGTCCTTTCTTAAAAATGTTGGTCAAACTTTTTTTCTTATGGAGTATTTTTCAATTTTTGTTTCTTTTCTGTTTTCTGAAAATTATATTACGCTTTTTCGAAATTCTATTTTTTATTTTCGAAATTATTTAACAAAAATCATCTTTAATTAAATCGAAAAATTAAATTAAATTTTAAAAATAATATATCAAAATTGTTCTTCATTGGTCTTTGTCTTCTTCATGCTTATTCATTTTCTATGGATGAATTTAATCTCCTGTTAATAATCTTTGAATTTCAGGGGTACTTTTGCATCGATGGACATAAAAAATAGGGCCAGATCCAAACATCATGTTCGATTATTCAAGTTATTCGAATTTCGAGTTTTAGCACAAATGGGATTGGTGAAAAATCCTTGAATAATTAGTTTTTATTGTATAAAGTCCATCAATTGATGCGAAATCGCCGATTTTATGCAACCGAAATCAAATTTTTTAAGTTTTGTAAGAACCTGGATTCGCCAGGAAATTCTAAGAAAAACCGATACAATTTTTTTGCACAAATTGTTTAATCCAAAAAAACGCTTATGTTAATTTAAATTTGTTTGTGTATATGTAATTAACACAAATACATATTGGACATTACCTATATGAAACATCTCTATACATTATTGGTTATGACCATATGTTATTCTGGACATTACTAATTATTAGAATAGAATGTACTTTGAATGCTAGTTATTTTATGCTAAACCTAGACAAATATCTAAATGAATCTGACATAAATATTTGAATTAAAGATTATGATCTCAATATATTTCAACTTAAGAAATTTTACTTAAATATTATGAAATATTTATGATATGAGGGGATCTCATCAATATCTTTTCCTAATGTATTATCTTTTAATTTTTGAAAAGAAATTATTTTCAAATTTTAAGAATCTTTTTAAACATCATCGTTAGGTTTTTTCATTGAATCATTCTCGCACACTATTCAACCGAATTTGTTTCAGTACTTGCACAATTACCTTTGGAACTCAAATCATGGTTAAGAAAGCAAAAGTAAGTATTTTCGAAATTGATTTGAATTTTGTTCACAATTTTTTATTTACGAATTTGTTATTGGATTTATGTAAAACTTTTTAATTTTTTGAATGAAGTAATTTTGAACATTAATTTCATCTATATAGGGTTTAGGTTGTAATTTTTTGAACAAACTATACAATTTTGTTATAACTATGCAATTCTTTATTAATGTATTTAAATTAGATATTGGGTTTATGTTGTAAACAATTTAATTCATATAGAATGGTCAAATCCCATCTTCAAATCACTCATGCTCTATTCTTTTTCATTGTAGAAAAGTAATGCAATGGAGAAAGATATTCATAGCAAATTGTCAAAAATTGAGTTAACATTGGATAAACTCGTTGCCGAAGTTGCTAGTATATCACAGAGTATATCAAAGGTTCCAGAATCAACTGATTGTAAGAGTGACAAAGAAGGCCATACCGTCGGTAAAACTCCACATTAAAATCGTTCTTATTCTCCTTTTTAAAGCTCTGATAGTGAGTTGATAGTTAGCTCACGTGTCTCAACCACTAAATGGAAGCTAGATGTGAATGACACCGGCGACGAAGGCGAAGTAGAAGAAAAACACTTTGTAGGCCTCGATGTTGACTAATTCGACATTAGAAATATCTGTTTCACTGAGCCTCAATTTCCCCCTGGTCTAGAAACACTCAAGGACGTTATTGAGGATGAAGAAATAGTGAAGGACAAAAAAATAACAGAGAAAGTGAAAAGCCCTGACATCAAAGTGAAAACTCCAAAGTCAAAAGCAATAACAACGACTGATAAAGGTGAATCAGAATCAAACTTGGAGAAGATACCGCTTAGGAGGCCAAGGCAAAGACAATTGAGTCAAATTGTCGATAGCACTGTGATTTCGGAAAAGGTTAAGATGTAATCTTGCAAACTAATGTTGGTTATTACATTTATAAACTTTAAAGATTACTGTGTATAAACTTTTGCTCCCCATTTACTGACACATGTATCATCATCATCATCATCAAAGCCAAAAAAGGAGAAGAAAAGCAATGCAAAAGCAAAAGGTGCACAGGTAATTTACATCAATATTTACGCGCAACTAAATTTGCGTATTGACTACAAATCTATTAAATACAATAATATATAGTAATACTTATTAAAAGGTATTCACTAATAATGTTACTTGTAATTACATAATCAATTGTTACTAATATCACAACACTTTTTAATCTAACAATGTACTACAACAACCTGTTCAATCAAAAGCAATAACATGCTCGGCCGAGAAGGACAACCAAACTTATTTGCTCAATGTGTTGTTCGAGTAACAACGTTTAAAAATAACATCTGTAGGCCATCATCAAAATCAAGGAGGCTTAAGAAATGCACGTCTGATGCAATCACTAAAGAGGTGATATGTTGTTACTTTGATGATTTTATTTGGCAAAGACATAAACACTAAATTGGATATTACCTATATGCAATGTATAGTTGTATGTGTTTTGAAGTCTTTTGCATCATTCTCAGGGACAAAGAACTGCAATTGAAGTACATAGTGGTGATGATAATGGGGATGTGTTTCAATTTCTAGAAGAGTATTCACAACAACCATTATTTCTTAATTATGTATCACAACTATCATCCTTGGAGAACACTACTACAAAAAGCCCCTATCGTGTCGCCTCTAAACCATCTTACACATCGCTTTAAGGGCGACACTATAGGCACCGACACAATAGGTACCCCTCTACGCATCGCCTATAACGTGATGCTTTAGGTTAGTTTATGAGTCACCTTTTTCATTACAGGTGACACGTTAGGTTGGTTTATGAGTCGCCTTTTTCATTACAAGTGACGCGTTAGGTTGGTTTATAAGTCGCCTTTTTCATTACATGTGACGCGTTAGGTTGATTCATAAGTCGCCTTTTTCATTATAGGCGACGCGGTAGGTGTATTTTATGAGTCCTCTGGTTTTTATGAAGCGACGCGTAAAGTTATTTCATGAAAAGTATAATTCTTTATAGCGATGCCCAAAATACAAATTTTTCCCCTTTTCCACATTAAATTCACACTTGCTACTATAATTACAACCTATGTAGGACTTGAACCTACATCTATGTACAATAGCACATTGCTGTACCATTTGAGCTAATAGGATTTTGAAAACTTCTATGACAAAAATTCTATAAAACTAACATTAGAAGTATCAACATAGACATAGACATCCTAGAATAACAAAGACAAGTGACAATAAGCTCCAAGCTCAACAAAGAAACAACCAAACGGCCACAAAATTCCAATAAGGTTCAATCCTATGTAATACTAGCATGCACAACATTCAGTAGCACATTATTCTTAAATCTTAATTAATATTGCTAGAGAAGAATTAAAATGAGTCATGTCCAAAAATAAATTAATGGAGTTATTAATCAAAGTCAGATTCTTGGCAAAGAAAATTAAATTTAAAATTTTTAAATATAGAAGATAATCAATTCTTTATCTCAAAGGTCATTGAGGACCCAAAATGAAATAATTAGTACGGAGTATATAGAATATGGTGCGAGTAAACTAAAGAGCTAAGCATCAATTATGTACATTATCAAATTATATCAAATGACATGAAATAACTGACATTTTGATTTTAGATTGAGAATTATATAAGAATAATCACAAATTCAAGTAGTAGAGGAAGGAACTTAGTATAACTTAACCTAAAATTAAATGGGGAGGGGGGGACCAAAGACTGTAAAATTCACCTCTCTGTAATAACCAGCCAATATAGCATTGTACATACTTGGTGAAAAAACGTTCTTAATCTTTCCCACATCCTTCAACACGGTATATGCATTATCAAATTGTAAAGAACAGCAAATGAAACCTCTATGTACTATAATAATATCATTACCAGATCCAACCATTACATTACTTCACATAAACTTAGCAATGAATTAAATGAAATTACCATAGCTGGCATAAAAACTACAGCTTGAAAGAAAGCATACCAATATAAATTCACAGCTCTCCTCACAAGCATGATATATGGCATTGAATGCTCCCGTGGATAAAGATAAAAGTGCTTCACACATCTCATCAACTAAATCCAAAGCCAAATGGACCTATAATTATTTTTCATGGAAGAAAGGGAGGAAATCAGACAAGCTAATTTTATAATACAATGCTCAAATGGAGATAAACAAGAGATTATGAAATGTTTAAAGTATACAATTGCAACAGAACAAAGATACTATAAGAAGAACCATCTCAGTACTCTATGGTTTGTGTGTATCTTAGTGGAGTCAAGACAATATTTAATGAGATTCTCATATGATCCAGGCAAAAGTGCAAGATCCATTTTTCCATGCATCTCATTGAATTTCAAAATAACATCCTTAACCTTTAAAGAGAAACATTAAGCATCTTAGAAAGAAGTCAAATTAGTATATATCCAATCTTACCATTTAAGGATCAATAACAACAATCACTTTAAGGTAAAAAGCCATGCGTTTTCATCTTTATGGAGGAATTTAAGAGCACAACTATCACCATACAAAATTAAGACTCATATTCTCTACATTGTATATGACAATAGTAATGTACCATGAAAAGGCCTATCACTAGTTAGAAGCCACAAAACATTGTAGTTATCATGCCACATAGGCTAAGATAATTAAAAAAATTAAGCAGCCTTTTCCCATACAGAGACCGTAGAGAGCATAATCTTCTAGATGAAGTGTTTGTCACTTTATCTATATTTATGAAGTTAAAAAAGTTCTGGCATTATTCTCCATCACCAATCTACAAACAAACTGAATGACATTATACTAACAAAGATAGTGAGAGATAATTGCATATAGTGACTACATTGGGAAGCAATGTGAGGCCAATTGTGTAATGTTCTAGTTCGGTTTGCAGAAAAAAAAGGAGCAATATATAACACAAATATGAATGAAGAAAATAATAAGAGCAAATATTGGAATGGAAAAACTTCAAAATGAATAGATAAAGGCTTCCTCATTATCAATTCCATCACAAATCAACAAACCCAAATTATTTATCCTCATCTTTGACTTAAGCAAAACAAAATTTGTAAGTAGCTTCACATTTCAACCATAACCAACAAACATATATAAATTCATGTACACATTAAATCACTGACAAAGCCACACAATCAAACAATAATTGGTCAAATAAATATAAAATCAAAGCATAGCCACAAAAATTCCATAATAAAAAACCAGAATCAACGCTTTAATTATCAAATTAAATATTATCAAAATCCAGCCAAAATATCGACTATTAGATGAACCCCTAACTTTTTATAATGAAAAAAACCCAGTTAATTCTTGTGTGGATGGAAACCCTAACCTCAATAGCGAGAAGACCAGTGAGATGCGCATCTGGGTTGGTCATCGTTGAGGGATAGAAGGGACTTGGAGTAGACGGCGGAGGAGAAGGTGGTCACAACCATGAAGACGACTTCGCCGTCACTTTGGAGGTAAAAAAAAAATGAGAGATCGAATATGACATATCTGACAACGGAGAAAGGACTAGGAGTTGTCGTTGTCGGTGAGTTTTCAAGGGGATGAGATTGTGAGGAAAGAGTATAGAGGAGTAAGGTAAGAGGCGAAGAGAGAAAGGAACAAAAAGACTAAGGGAATGAATAAGGGAGGCGATGAGAGAGGAACAAAAAAATAAAGGAATGAATGAGGTTTCTAGGGTTTTTCTTTCTGTCAATAAAAACTTGGCAAAGGTGACACCTATAATAGTACATGACTATAGGCGACTCATAAAGTAATACTTTATGAGTCACACATGATGAAAGACGGGACACATATAGTTTACGTGTCGCCTATTATAGTGTAGGTGATGTTTATGACTTTCAATTTATTTTTAGATACCTTTTATGTGTCACATGTTTTGTAAGAGGCGACTCTAAAACCTTACACGTCACATATTAATTTGAGGCGACTCTAAAAGGACGACTCCGTAGGGTGTTTTTGTAGTCGTGGAAACATATATGTATACAGGTTCACAAAGAAGAAGATTCTGATGAATTCTATTATGCAAAAAATCAATCAATTATCAGGTTGACTGCGCGTGAATCTTGGTGTTTGTATCCAAATATGTGGTTAAGTAATCAGGTATACTACTATTAAAAATTCCTCATCGAATTTGTTTTGGGGAACATGAAATTTATTTATTTTTAATTGCATGCTATCTGTATGATATACTATTGGGGTTAAATTGACACAACTATGATCATATTGCCGGCAGCATTCCAGGTATTGCCTAAAATTTAAGTAGGACATTTTCGGTATATAGTGTTTATTTTTCATTGTTGATATGAATTCAGATTATATATGTTGCTTGTAGACATTAGTACTAAAGTCAGATCCACGATGCTCGCATTACATAACTCCATCCATTCTCGGTTACTGTTAAAAAATTTAAGAAGTTTTTATATAGTGTGGGGATCTCACCAAGATTGAACAGGTTTGAGATATTTGAGATATGCAAGCTAAGTTTTGTCCAACTAAAAATTTTAATATGTCTTTGATGATATGTGTGTCACAAATGTGTTTTTTCATCAGATATTTATATCCATTAGAGAATCTTCTTCAAATAATTGGTTCCTAATGGTATATCATGTCTCTATTAGAAAGGTATAAATCGTTGATTTGCTAAAGATCACTGACAGCCGATACCTTCTTGCTATGGATATGGTAACTATTTGACTCTATAGTTTATGAATATGGTAACTATCACTGACAGAAGATACCAGATACCTTTCCGAAATCGATTGTGTTTCTGAATTTAATATTAGATAAACTTTGCTGGCATTACAATGCGGAGAAATCCCTCGGGTCGATTTTTCCAAGACTCCAAAAGTATTGTATTTGAAGTTTTAGATGTTCATAAACAACCAAATGAGTACATCTAACATCATTCCATTTACCTAAATGTTTTCATTAATCCAATCTTTAGCTAATTTAACTACTTTTTGTTATTCCGTCATGATTGTGGAATGTATGTCTTGAAATACATCGAGTGTGGTGATATTAGGGCCATGAAGGACATTACCTACACGGTATGGATGAAATTTTATTACTTGTTAAACTTATCATTTTCTGTTATCGCAAAATTTATAACTCCCTATTTATTTGTGTAATTGACCAGACAACTTTTATGCGTGTTGAACGATTAAAGTACTTGGCAAGGCTTCTTCTTAGCAAGCATAATATTGAAAGTAACATCGAGAGGTTGCTTGGTGCTAATTCCGTCTGAATGTTATAGCTGACACTATTCAGTCTTAGATTATGTTTTCAAGATTTTACTCAAATTCATATTATAACATTTATTTTTGACAAGTTATTCAATCATGACTCAAGTCTTTACTCACATTCATATTGTAACATTTATTTTGAATATGCTATGCCCTATTTAATCAATGGACAAATCAATAATAATAAAAAAAATACACATAAATCAACAAAGTAGATACTGTAGTAATTACTTATGGGTAGTGAACTGATAATCTAATGAAAGTGTAGTTTATACATTTAAAAGGTAATGTCCTGTTGCAATAATACGCAATACATAAGATATTTTCTATTATGAATAATGACTTTTTCTAAGTTAAAAAACAAGTTTATATTTAAAAGAATATCTATATATTAATTAGTAACTAACGTTAAAGAAAAAATTCAATGTTCGTGTATTGGAAATGTCTTACTTTAATTTTAGGCATTACATTAGAGAAAATATAGGATAAAATATCATTTACAATAAAAAAATACAAGTTCATAGCAGAAAGAATAAATTGTTAATAGGTAATGTCATGTTGCAATTATACGCAATACATAAGGTATTTTCTATTATGAATCTTGACTTTTTCTAATTTAAAAACAAGTTTATATTTAAAATAATATCTATATAATAACTAACTTTAAAGAAAAAATTCAATGTTCATGTATTGGAAATGTCCTAATTTAATTTTAGGCATTACAAAAGAGAAAATATACGATAAAATATTCTTTCAAAAAAAAAAATGCAAGTTCACAACAGAAGGTATAAATTGTTAATAGGTAATGTCCTTTTACAATTATAAACAATAAATAAGATATGCTGTAAAAAGAAGTTTTTAAAACTAATTTGCTCATCATTTGGAAAAGTTAAATAAAAAAACATATTTGAAAAAATTATTTTGGCCAAATCATTAATTAAACAAAAGATTAAAGCATTTAACACCTTCATACATATATACACAACATACATCTAGAATTACATAATGTTGTAGATACTAACTTGTCCATATTAATTTTAGAAGACTATAAAAAAAAGAAATAAATAAACAAATTGTCCATACAATACACACCAGCCAAAAGATAATATGTAATGACCATAATTCTAATATGATAAATCCAAACATAAAAATAGAGGTACACCAACATGTTCATTGATCAGCAGCATCAGAAGGTTTTGTAGAGCCATTGCCACCTTCCACCAGATTTTTATCTTCTTTATTGGTGTCTGTCTTCTCAATAGGCTTATTTGTAACAGCATGTGGAACTCATTCGGGTGGTTTAACCATCGATGAATCTTCACCTTCCACAATTTCGTGACCTTTCTCGATTGCACTGTCCTCAGCGCCATCTACTTCTCCACCAGCCACAACGTCTTCAACTTTCTCAAGTCCTTTGTCCTCAGCTTTGTATTGAATTTTTTTTTCTTTGAAGAGTTTTCCTCAGTTTCCCCCAGTGTATTTCTCCTTCACACTCTTCAATTTTTTCTTTCTTTGTTCTTCTTCAACTCCACTGTCTTCATAAAGTGCTCTCTTTCTCACCTTTCCTTTTTTTTTCAGTCACTTTTCTTGAGCTTCCTTAACATTTTTCTTCTTCCTTCCCTTCAACACAGTCTTCATTTTTTCAGCCTCATCTTCTTCACTTTCTTCAACTGCCTCCTTACTGACCTTCCCATTGCCACTTTTTTTTGGTTTTTTTTCTTCCTCACTTTTATCATCATCTGTAAAATTACCCGCACCAGTATCACCCTCATCTTCATAATCACTAACATCTTCCTTTTCTGCAATTTTTCCTTTCCCCCTACTTTTCTTTTTCCTCCTCGGTTTATCAACCGTTTCTTCGCTGGTTGTCGACGGGAACTCTGTTAAAAAATTCCCCAACAACCTCCACATTTGATTCGTGGCTGAACCCCATCTATCAATCCTATCCTGAATTAAGCTGAATCCCTTCTCGACTATCTCTTAAAATGGTGGCGGAGCCTTTCCAATAATTTGTGCTTTTTCCTTGTCGATCACCCCCATTAACTGCATTACACACAAATATCAGTTTAAATTCAACACTCAAATTATATAGTATTATAAACAAACATATTTGCACTTACTTTACTTGTTTTGTAGCCTTCCTTCAAACCGTTGATTAGGTCATGCAAATTATTCATGTTCACATCTCTGTCGCGTTGTGACAAAACTAGTTTTACTCCGAGTCAAATTCTGACTCTTTTCTAATCGTTTTCGGTCGTTTTTCTCTATAAATGGGAATGTTTTTCTCCGTTTTAATTCACCAACAATCATCAATTTTCATCTATTTTCTTTTCTCTCTAAAAGCTAGAAGTTTATTCATTCTCTCTCTTTCTAAGCCTTTTTACACCCTTTTCAAAATACACCATACGAGACTTAGACACACCTAGCCAAGCTCGAAGTTGCCTTAGACTTCGACGTGAAAGGTTGATAGTTCTGAGGGTTTGGTCCTAAATCTAATTTTATTGTTTTAATTGTTTGATTTAATATTTTTATTTAAATTACTAACGTGTTTATTATTTTGATAGAAAGAGGTACGAGGCATCAAAGTAAGTAATTTGATTACTTAATTATTCTTTTTATATATAAATGATGCTTAGATTATTTTATTAATTCCTATTATCATGTTAGGATGCCTTTATTGCTTTCTAGTATCATGTTAGGGATAAAGATTTGATCTTTATTGTTTAGTGACATGCGAGGATTTGTTATTAATCATGTTAGTGTCATGATGTAGACATCTACTTTTGGCCTCCTGCCTCGACAGGAAGTGCTATGACGATAAATAAAACCATCTTTGTGTTGGATCAACGTGAAGAACGCTTATGGACAACTAATTAAGTCACAAGAATGCAAAATGACTAGCCTAACCCAAAGCAAAATGAATTAAGGTCCAAATTAACTAAGCCCGATCATAATTAGGCTTAAGCCCGAGGTTAAAACCTAATTTTGACGAATTTAGAGGCGTCTAGGTTAAAAATAAATGCTGTCACAGAAAAATCCGCGCGCATCTCAATGAGTCGCGCTAGTCTGGCACGCGCAACTTAATCAGTTGCGCGTGACACCCAGCACAACGTCTAGTGATGCGCTTGCGGAAGATTCAGAATTTCATAAAAATTTAAAATCGGATCTTACCATAATACCAAGCGCAAGACATACAGTTGAGCTGCCCTTAGCAGTGCATCTAAATCACTTGCGCTGGGCTGTCGCGAGCAACCCATTAAGATGCGCGCGACACCTGCTGCGGCAGAACACTCAAAACCCTAAATGCATCCATTCCCTATAAATAGAGGCTTAATACGAGGCTTAAACAGACAGAAACTAACCCGAAACTCTGGCACAAACTTTGTAAACTTGTGTACTCTTAACCCTCTTGTCCTAAACACTAACCCCCCTCAATACTTGTTAGTACGGTGGAGGTTCCCAAATAAGGAGTCCATAAGTGTTCTAAACAAAGATCTAGCAAGGAGAAGTGGTAAATTCCCGAGCACTTAGATCAATCACCTTTACTTTTCTTGTTTAAATAACTTTTAATCAATTAATTAGTTTTGTTTGATCACTTTAAACAAACTTTTAATTAATTAATTCCACATAGTATCTTGTGTTAAATAAAGAATAGAATTGAATAATTTATTGTTGATTGATCACCTAAGTCAAGGCGAATCTTGTTTATTTATTGTTCTTTTCACGAATATTGATTAAATAAGAATAATGACTTTTGCAATGTAATTCCTACATGATTGACGCGTGTAAATAAAATCAACTAACTTAGTTTTAAGTTATCACGTTGCATATATTGTTTGGTGATGAAATTATGAAAAAGGAAGAGCTAGTAGAGGCCGCACTAGGGCTAGGATAACGATTCTTTCCTAAAGGGAATGTTATTTTAGTACCCTCGCTTCCGAACTCATTTCTGGTACAAGTAGACCAATTTGGGCAAGGGTAAACTTACGATTCATGCTAAATATTCCTTGAACTCTACTTGGGAGAAAGGCATGAATGAGGTTTATGAGTTTTCCTAAAACTCATTGGCGACTCCTACATGTTTGTTACAAAAAAGCGTAATGATAGGATCAATTCTAATTTAAGGTCCCCCAAACAGTCAGGAATTCAAATCCTAATACACCTTAACAAGTGTAAAGTCCTAGGCTTTTAAAGGGCCATGGACATTTAAGGAGAAGGATCCCCTACGATGGGCACACCCTCCTTACAGTGGCGACTCCGCTGGGGACTTAGAGGTTACAAGATTAATTTTTAGTTATGGCCCAAGGTTTCCAACACTAGGTTGCCTATGGGTTGTAATGAGAATTAACTTGGATAATCTCTAATAGAGAGAGAGACTTGAACGCATAATATCTTCCTTTTTCACAAAAGTAAAAACCAAGCAAGCAACATTGCATCATGCATAATCATAGCACACTATAACCTTTGGGGATTGGCTCATTGACTAGGGGTTTCCAACACTAGGCTTCTATCCCGATATCAATAACAATTTTCCCACCCATATCCCCAACAAAATGTTGGGAGGACTATGTCATGAGTCAACACGTTGAGTGATTGATTTGTGCATCGTTCCTTAAGATATGGTACCTTTGGACACCCAACTTGGCGACCTTAGAAAGGCATTATGTGAATCTTGGCTTATGGTATGCTTATGTGATTATATGACTATGTACGACGTGTTTAGGATAGTTTTTTTTTTAGTTTGGTTTAGGTTCCCAATTACGAAATTGTCCCTTTGTAATTTCGAGTTGCATTCGAAGGGTAGCATAAAAAAAAATCGTAAAAAAAAAGAGACACAAACAATAAAAAAAACTGCTCGGAAAAAAAAAAGAAAAATCGCACGAGCAGGTGGCGCGCGCAACTCACGCAGTTGCGCAACCACGACCAGTGCAAGAGCCAGTGATTCGCGCGCCTTCCGCGCGCAATCTGGTTGCTTGCGCGCGCCTATGGTTACGAGATCCTTTTGATTCCTTAAGAACAATTGACTCGTACAAACAATATCATTATTATTGATTTGTTTAAAGGCGATGTTATCCATTCGAATGCATCTTGCGTCTTTTTCCTTTTTTCTTCTTTTTTCTAAACAAGCGTATCGATTTCCTTAACCTTTCGCATTTCCTTTAGGGCCTGTTGCCAAGCTTGGGAACGAAGACTCCCGGGCGCTCGCATTCTACGTTTACCATCAAACAATTCACCCCTTTCAAACCACCTTCCCTCTACAACTTACTCTAGTCCAACAACGATGTCAATCATAGAGCAACTCCAAGAAGAGATTGTTCGCTTGAGAGAGGAAAAGGATCAAGAGGCCGAAGAGAGAAGAATTAAGAAACTTGAAAAATCTGAAAAGAAAATTGTCGAAGCTTTGGCTTTGCAACAAAGGATGGATGAACTATCCATAAAAGATAAGTCGTTGGAGAAGCTTGTTCTTCGTTCCACAATGGGGAACAAGTACTTTGACGCAGAAAAGTTTGTTCCTCCTACAGGACTCACTTTACCAGAAAAGTTCGTAGCTACGGACTTACCAATATTCAAGGTGACCAATAATCCAAAAAATCATTTAATGAGTTTTACTGGCACCATGGCTTTAAAAGGAGTCGATCCTAAGCTTTATGCTTTGACTTTCCCTTTATCTCTAGACCCAGCCGCGAGAGAGTGGTACTATGGGCTAGATGCTAAGTTCAAAACATCATGGGAAGAGGTAGTTTCGGCTTTCATCACCTAATATGAGAGTAACATAGAGTTCAAATCAACATTGCGTGAACTTTAAATGCTTAAGCAAGGCGACGATGAAGGTTTCCTTGCTCTCTACGGTAGATGGCGAGAAAAGGCGACCCACCTTGCCCAAAGGCCACCTGAACTCGAGTTGGTACAAAAGTTCATTGACAATTTTCATGAAAAGTACAACAAACATTTAAGTTACCTTGGTTTAGACACTTTTCAAAAGGTCTATTCTGTGGATACTAGGATTGAAGATGATCTTGATAAAGAAAAGGCAAATAAGCCTCATCATCATCAACCTAAGAACAACTACAAAAAGGGGAATGATAGCACTTCATCCTCTATTGAAGTATTTGCGACTTCCATGCAATATAATAGCACAATGCGATATAATGACCCTCGAAAAACATGGACAAAAGAAAGAAGATTCACGCAATTTCCTGTGAGCTATAAAGAGTTGCTAGAAAAACTAAATGAAAAAGGATAGATTACACCAACAGGACCAACGCCCACCCACTCATCCTAAAAAAGAAACTCTCAATGGGATAGCAATGCCTATTGTGCTTATCATAGAGGTGTTGGACATGATACTGAACATTTCTTTGTCGTAAAGAACAAAATTCAAGATCTAGTAGATGATGGGAGAATTCTCATGCCTAAACCCAACAACAATGTATCCCCATTAGGGACATTTCACATTGATGAGAATCATATGGGAAGTGACACATTCAATCCTTTGAATTATATCACTCCTATAGGGAACCCTCTAACTACAACACTCATAGGGGCAACTAATGAAGTGTGTGAGTTATGGGACGACGACTTCCAAGACTTGTATGTCTCTAAGTATGCCGCCGTCCCACCTCCACCTTATCTCCAAAATGAAACAGGTGGAGCGCTTGATTAGGATCATTTCTTGGGGAAATCACAAGATTTATCAAATCTTTTTTTGGATGAACAATGGCATCAAGCACAACTCATGGAGCATCTTGAAATGGAGGCACATTCAAAGCCTCTAGAAGAAAGTTGGTTCACGAGTCCTACAACTAACCCAAACGAGATAGATCATCTAACTCGTTCTGGGCGAGTTTATCAAACGCAACCAAATGGATCTTCGACCACTCAAAATCAAGTTCAAAATCCAGTACCACCTTCACCTGAGGTAGAAGATCCATTGGTTAAACAACTTCGCCAAATTAAGGCGAATTTTAGCATTTGGGAACTCCTAACTACTTCTAAAGAACATAGGAATTCTCTTATGAATGCTCTAACTGCTTTGTTTGTAAGTTAGACATTACCCACAACAATGCACTATATCTAACTATGGGGTGCAAGGGATACAACATCCCTCTTACTTTAGTTGACAATGGGTCTGCCGTAAATGTATGCTCATTACGAACTGCGAAATATTTAGGCCTTAATCCAGAAAAAGACTTTCAATCAACAACACAAAGTATTAGGGCCTATGATAATTCAAGGAGATCGGTGTGTGGGACTGTTAAGCTACCAATTACCATAGGCCCAGTACAAAAGATGGTTGAATTCCATGTCATGGACATTAAACCTACATTCAAACTTCTTCTTGGACGTCCTTGGATACATGAGCTTGGAGCGATACCATCTTCGCTCCACCAAATGATTAGGTTGAACTATCAAGGTCTTCCTATGACTATACATGCTTCTCCTCTTAAATTAGAGATAAATGATCAATCACTTTTGGAAATAAACCATGATAATGATGAACAGGACATGTAGGGATTCGCTGAGGAGGCAATTTTCAGACTAGAAATGGAGAAAAGCGTTGAAGAACCATTCAAGCTTCATCCATATTCCACCCCAATAGTAAACAACATCTTATTCAAGAGTAGTTACTTTCTTGGGATGCTTTTGGGAATAGGAATAAAGAAATCTCTTTTACTTCCTATCCCAAAGAAAAGATTTTCTTTTGGATTGGGATATAAGCCAACCAAAGAAGAACTCAAGTCTCATGATGATAAAATCAAAGCACGCAGAGACAACAACAAGAAAGGGATAATCTCTTTACTCCCATCCTACAATCAAACACTCAACGGCTAATTCATTAGGGAGGGAGAAGATTACCCATGTTATGACTTTCTAGAACCACTAGTTCTAGAAGGTATCAAGAAGCCTGTATTCAAAATATTCCACGATTGCTACTTCTTGAATGATGATTTCAAAATCGTTCAATCAAAACACCCAACTCCAGGGTGTGTAGACACCTAAAATGTCTCCCCAAAACCAAACCCAATGATGAACAACCTTTCACCGCTATTATTGGTTTGGTTGAGTATTTAACCTTTGGAGTGCTAAATCCATATTTTCATTCAATACATTTCATAAACCAATCCAATTCCTAGATCATTTCCCTAAACCATAACTAACTTTCCACTTTTCGTGTTCACATCACAAAACCGAGAGAAACTGATTTTGTGGCCCTATAGCCCAAAACCTACACCCTTTCACTAAAACGAAAATATAAAAAAATCTACAAATGATTTTGATCTGACTCTAATTAGGTTGTAAATTAGACTTGATTATCTTTCAAATGATATATTATATGCCTTATTCCAAGTTAAGGATCAAAAGTTATCATAGTTTTAAAAACGCGTAAAAAACAAGAATTACCACGCAGCAGCTAAAATGCCGCGTCACGACAAAAGCCGGTGTGACACGGTGCACATTGCCGTGACACAGTATTTTTCACCATGTCACGGTGCTTTTTCTGTGTATTTTCCGAGTTTTCTCATGCGTTTATGAATTTGGACGCAAATATGGAAAAAATGTACACCGTGTCACAGTGCCACGTGCCGCGCCACGGTGGAAATTGTCGCGTCGCGGCATTTTCTGCCGTGTCACGGGTGTTTTTCGTGTTTTCTCCACCTATACCTGCACGCGCTTTATCATTTTAGGGCAAAATAGTGCACCGCGACACGACAAATCTGTACCGTGTCACGGTAGACACTGACCGTGTCACGGTGCCCCAAATTAGGGTTTTTATCTTTTCTAGGGTTCCGTGTGATCCTCAACTCATTTCCTCTACAAATACCCCCCTCCTTTCTGCAGTTCGGGACACCAAAAATCATTCTCTCTCCCTCTAAACCAACAATCATTCTTTTCTCTCTTTCTCTATTGCTTTATTCTAAACCCTAGCCACCATATTCTTCCATAATACTTCCCCTAAGCACTCCAAGGATTCCATACAACACCCGAGGTTCCGTCCTTAAATCAAGGCGTGAAAGGAATAATTAACTGAGGGTTTGGACCAAATCAACTCTACTTTTAATTTAATTTAATTTAATTTCAATTTGATTTATATTTTTATTGAAGTTACTAACAATTTATTCATGATGTAGCAATTTAAAGGAGCTCGCGAAATGTGAGTAGTTAATTAATTACTTATTTTTTTTTGTATTGCTAGTATTATGATTAAGTTAATTTGTATTTGATTTGACTAACAATTTATTGTTAAATTGCTTTCAATATTAATGTTTATTCTGTTATATTATTGATCACCATATTGCATGTTTAAAGGGAATATGTAATTGAAAGTCACGCCTAATAAGATAATTTGGACGACCTGCTTAGGTTCTTTTTTAATCTTGTTGTTTAATTAAGTGATCACAAATTTAGAATTATATGTTGCATTAATATTCAACCAATTTAGCCTAATGTTAGTTTGGAGCAAGTTGAATCTTTGTTTGCATGCATTTGAGATCGCAGGGAATACTTTTCAATATAAGAATCGAGTAGAGGCCAATACGGGCGAATGTGACTCCATGACTCACTTCGTACCATCATCCCCGATCCTCCTTTCGTGGTTTTGAACCATATGGAGTTAGTAATCTCATGGATTATGAATGGGGTGTAACCTTCACGGGTCAATCGTTGTTGCCTATCGTTGTCCCTTTATCGTGGTTGCCTTTTATGATCCGTGAACGGTTTACAAGTTCCTTAAAAACCTGTTGGCGGTTCCCTACTTTCCTTGTCCTTAATCGTATTATGTCAATTCCTACTTCCTATGAGTGCCAAGCATATTCACACATGCTTTAACGTAGGCCCACTTCGAACGATGCCTACAATTTGGCGACTCCACTAGGGAGGATTCTTGGTTATTTATCGATTTGGGTGATCGGTATTTAATTAAGATGAGTGGATAAGACTTGAAAGATTCTTGAATCGTATTCATGTGATTAAATTGGCATTTTTACATTTTCATAGACGTTTTAACGCCGTTTTTAGGTTCGCCTGTAGGAAAAATTGAATAACCTAATTGGGAACGAAGAAAACAGAGGCACCAGTGAGATTTCCTGACTGTCGTGTCACGGTGCAGAATGTCGTGATGCGGTGTTCTGTACCGTGACACGGTGCTTCCTGCCTTGTCGCGGTAGTCTTGAAATCTTTCCAGTGGCTTTATTTTTTTTATCACAATATGCTTCATTTGATTTTTCTGAAAAAACGTGTGTGTTCTACATATATCTTAGCCCCGAGGAATTTAAGCTCTATCGACCCAAAAACGCTCATGGCAATAAGGGTTCATCTGAGTTATTAAATTCACCCAAACCATGGAGTCAAGTTCGATTTAATCACGAACTTGCGGAGCCGCCCGTTGGCATACACCCTCAAGGGAGGCTGCCTTGCTAACGCATCCAAACTCTTAACCATGGTACCCTTTTGACACCAAATAAACTTGACCATAGTGGAACATAGAACTTGACCTTAGGTTGAACTTTTCTTTGCATCATTGTGCCTACGTGCCCTATGTGTGATCATTTTTATCTTAACCTTAACGAGTTTTCATCATCTATTGTAGTTTATTTTATGACTAACTAATGCCAATGGACCGTACTCACTTAGTAATTAGCGCAAACACTAAAATAAAATTTAAAAAACTGGTAAAAAAAAAACACAAAAACACCTGGAACTGATCACCGCGCCACGGCGAAAATGCCGCGTCACGGCATTCAGTGCCGTGTCACGGCAGGTTGCACCGCGACATAGTATAGTTCGCCGTGTCACGGTGCCTAGGGAATAAGTCCAGTCAGCTTTTTTTTAGTCTTCCGTGCTAATTTGGTCCTCGCATCAGTCATTTTGGTTATTGTTCACATATCTAGCCATACGATCATACCACGAGTCTTATAACATCACTTAATCACTCACGAGTCAAGTATAGTCCACACACTTTCTTTATTTTTCGACTCGAGCTGTGCACCATGTTGTTTATGATCGTATACTAGGTTCATGCACCCTTTTTTTTCGTCATAATAAAAAAAACGAGTGGAGTTTTTTTTTTTCTCACATGTTTTCAAATGTCTATTTTTCCCCTTCCTTTCCTATCTTGAGCAATGAGTCAAACAATTAAGTGAATTGTTTTATTTCAGTACTTGGTCAAGTTGCAGGGGTAGATTAATACAGTTCGAGTCATCACCGCAACAATCTCTTAGATTTAAGAGGCGTTCATCTTCAAACTACTTTCAGTTTGTTCCAGTGGCCACTAAGGAAGATATTGAGAACATCAACAAATCCATCGAGGCACTGTCTGCCATGATGAAAACCCTTACCACTAGGGTCACTATCATGGAACAAAACAAGGTCACTGTTTCTACCCTTGACAAATTAAAGGAACAGATGAGTAAGATTTATGAGGATTTCACTTATGTGGAACAACCTCCCACTCCTTTGGATGTGAAAGACAGGGTCCCTGAAAAGTTCTCCACTGCTGATATTCCAAAGTTCAAGCCTACTGAAAATCCAATATTCCATTTGAAGGCGTTCTCTACAACCATGGCTCTCAAGGGATTGGACGTAACACTCTTCCCTATGGTGTTCCCTCTCTCCTGAGAGCATGCTTGCCAACAATGGTTTTATTCCCTATATGCCAAGTGTACTGCGACTTGGCAAGATGTCACCGACAGTTTCATGAATCGTTACAAGTGTAACATTCAAATCAAAACTTCTGAATGTGAACTCTCCATTCTCAAACAGAAAGAGAATGAAGGCTTTACCGCTTATCTAAACAGGTGGAGGGAAACAACTTCACTTTTGGTAGATCCTCCCAAAGAAAGAGAGGTGGTTCGCCTCTTCATCCAAAATCCGACTCACAAGCATAGGGAACATCTCAAATTTCTTCCACTGAACACTTCTATACGACATTGGCATCAATATCGAGGACGAGCAAATAAAGACTGCTGGTAGTAACAATAATAACACTTGGAAAAACAAGAAGAACGATCTTCCTTCTTCTTCGTCTTCTAAGCACGAAAACACTACCAACAATATAAGCCAAGTCGATCTCAATGAAGTGTTAGCTCTTGATGCTCCATTTCCCAAGAAAAGGAGAACTTACACCCCTTTAGGAATGACTTATGATGAGGCCTTTGATCGCCTTTACGGTCAAGGCTTGATCACACCTATTGGGCCATTTCAAGAGCCAAAACCTGAAGAAAGGAGCGCCAAATGGAATCCCAATGCCCATTGCAAGTACCATCAAGGAAGGGGTCACTCTACCGAACGATGTTGGAATTTGAAGGACGCCATTCAAGACTTAGTAGATGCAAACAAACTTTCCGTCCCTCCAGGTGGTAAGAAGTGACAAGCAGCAATGAAGACAAGGTGCACTGCGAACCCTTCGTGTGATATTTCATGATTTCTTTTTTTTTTTTTAGTTTCCCTTTCCCCAATTCAAGTCTAGCATAGATTCCCTTTCTGTAATTTGATAATTTTGTTAGCTTATTCACCCTTTTCATCAATAAATTGAGTATTCTTTACATATAGATCATTTTCACCAAAAAAAAAAAAGTCAATTTCCGAACCGAACACAAGGTACACCAATGATTTGAGGCACCTTTGCAACCCGTTTTTTCCACTAACCATTCAAACATACACTCCATTTCTTGACACAAACCATTTTTAACCTCGTCTAACATTTGGCCTTCATTTCTTCAACCCACATTCACCTAACCCTGGAATGGGAAGGTGTGCAATTTGTGTAACATTCAGAAACAAGTTCAAATAAAAAAAAGAATAAGTGTAACACCCCCAAATCTCCCTTTACGGAAATACTAGTATAATACATATAATTATACCGTAGAGATAGACTTAGGCGTATTACCGCCGCGTGATTACGCAAGGCTACTCAAACTTACTAAACAAAACCAATACTTTGCAGCGGAAAAATTCAATACTTTTCTTTTTATTAATAATAGACTATAAATAGTAACCATTGTCATGAGTACCCAAAAATAAACATAAAAACCAACATTTCCTAATCTAGGTGAAACCATTACTAGGACTCCATATGCTCAATTATTGACTCCACCTGAAATTAGTCAACACTGCTTACCATTAAGGTAAACAGGGCGAACCAAAACAAAATAAGAAATACAGATTAGCAAAATATGCTAAGTACGATAAGTGCAAGATAATTAAACTCAATTTATTAGCAAACATGCTTTTGAAATCAATTCCATCCTTTCCAATGATTTGACCAATAATTTCAACTCAAAATTCCAAAACCAATTTCAATAATCAATATCAATAGTCAATGCAATAACCAATTCCTCTTTAAAATTCAATTCCTCACCGAAGTGTGCACACCCCCCAAGCTAGTCTCCTTATATTACAAGCTATCCTTGAGGAAAGACCTGGTCATACAAAGTCCAAGGCCTTACCAATAAACCAAATCCGCATAGTGGGATTACCAACATGCTTGTGAAGCATTAATTCAATAATAATTCAATGATTCAATAAATCCTTTTTAAATCCAATAATTCCAATCTTTAAAATAATAATTCAAACTCCTTTTTATTAAATTCAACATGCCTCCAAGATCAAACCTTTCGAACATGAATAATAATTTTAATTATTTAAAACATGATATAAAATCAATACTCCAATTTATTTATCAAAATCAATTTATTTAAACATGCTTTTATTTCATAAATCATAATTCAATTCAATTTAATTCAATCATCATAAAATCATTCAAACATGCTTATTCCAACCAATCACTTTCAAGGTATCTAGCCACTTAACGTACCTTGATCCTTGCTTAGCAAAAAGGAACCTTAAGAATCTTGATCAAACACACCCTACAAATAAATATAACCTTAATCAATATAAGGTTAATAAATAATCACAATAATTAAATTAAACCCCCCCCCCCAACTATATGTACATGAACCTTTTAAATTAATTTCTCATAAACATCAATAAAAATTTGATTTTATATAATTAAAACTACTCATAATAATTTTTATAAATCCCCCATAATAATAATAATAATAATAATAATAATAATAATAATAATAATAATAATAATAATAATAATAATAATAGAGAAGAGAAGAAGAAAAGATAAGAAACCAAGGAAAAGAGAAGAATTGGATTTGCGTTGGAAAGAATAGGCAGAACTTGCAGAGGCTGTAACTCCTTTGATATAACTCAGAATTGGGTGATTCTTGAGCCTAACCTCAAGGATTTTTTGAGAGGAACAATCTTTTGTGAAACGTCAATACCCCAAAAACTGATCAAAAGTGCCCGAAAATTGGCTTTAAAGATAAACGAGATGATCTGTGTAAGAAGAGGAGAAGAAAAGAAGAGAATTGGTGTGAAGAATGTGAGAGGTATGGAGGGGTATTTATAGGCTAGCTCATGCAAGAATTAGGGCAAGAGAATGTGGGAAGAATTATCGCAAGTAGGTTTTATGGAATTAATTGGAGAAGTGAATGAAAGAAATATGGAAAGTTTTGATATTAAGGTGATTGTGTATAATAAAATATGGAAGGTATGTTTGTCATGAAAAATAATATGGCAAGGAAGATTACTTGGGGAATAATCAAGAGGAATAAAGGTAAGAAAATATGATGATCAAATATTAAGAAGATGGAAAAGTAGAATTAAGGAAAATAATAGATTTTTGGGAGATAATTAAAAATACAATTTACCTAAATAATTTCCCCCAAAATAATACAAGAGGGCCGAAAATCTTGAGCTTTCCATAGCTCAGATTTTCGGATTCCCTTAGTAGTATTTAGGAAGATTTTTGCTCGGTTTAAGGAATAAAAATAATTGTGTAAATAATTTAGAATAATTAATTAATTAAATACCAATTATTCACCAATAAATAACTAAGAAAATCAGATTTTCTATACATAGAAAATCCGAATTTCCTAGCTAAATAAATGGGAATTTTCGGCCATTTAATATAATTAATAAAATATAATTTTGCTTTAATTAAAATATCTGAAATATATAAATAATCTGGTTTTTAAAATAAGATAAATGGATAATAAATCTTATCCAAAATAATAATTAGATTTCAAAATACTTTTGGCGCCAAAATTTAAATATCATTTTGGCTCCGAATAATAAATTTACTTAAAATACCCTTTTTTATAAAATAATTCCTAATTAATTAATTAGAAAATACGTATGAAAATACGGGGTATTACAATAAGTAAATAAAAAACAATGTCTAAAGGCAAATGTTCCAATGTCTTAGATACGAACACGTCTCGAATTGCATCTCTCATCGAGTGCTTGGTACCGTGCCTGAGAAACATGAATGCTAAGTGAGTGATGGACCGCATGATTCGAGATTGCCTACATTGATTCAAAAGAATGAAAAAAATAGAAAAGAAATCCAAAACAAAAAAAAAATGTTGAAAATAAAACTTGCAAAGTCCAATACACAATTGCATATCTTGGGGGCTTCTCTCGGGTCTTGAGCCTTTTACCCCTTTCTTCCTAAAACCATCAGCTTAACCACATTACAACCCTTGAAAGACCTCTTTGAGGTGAACACACACTTGTGCAAAGTTCGGTTAGAGCTACATTCGGCTGATTCCTAACGGATACGTAGGCAACCTCACATTGAGGTGCGGCCACATTCATATGCATGATCGAGTCGAAGAATATCCAATGCTTATCCCTATGACCCTATCCATCTAGAGCTATACTTGGGGGCTTGAACCCACATCATTTAGCCTACCTAGCCTAAAGGGTCACTATTTCGACTCTTCTCACTTCTCTTTCCATCACCATAGCCTTTGCAGCCTCACCTTAGTATCACTTTCACACATACATAGCCATATGATCTTTCCCTTAGGAACCCTTTATCATGAAATCTTGTTTCCATACCGCGCATGCTTCATCATCTTTCAAGACAACTTTCATTAGAAGAAACATTATATATACTTGCCTTAGCTTCCTGACCTGAGCAATGTTCATTGTTTCACGCATCGCATAATGTGCTGAGAAACATTCATATATCAATTATTTGTAATCATACAAAACATATCGTGCTTAGCTCCTTGACCTAAGCAACGTTCTTTATGCAATAATCACTTCATCTATATACGTGCTTAGCTTCCAGACCTAAGTGACGTTCAAGATCGTTTCTTTACACCACATATGATGCTTAGCTCCATGACCTAAGTTCATTCATTTCTCATGTCACATGATGTAATTGTCCTTAGCCTCCTGGCCTAAGAACATGCATCATGCATACGATTCATTTCTTCTTGCTCAACGAGGAAGTTCAAAACTTCTTCCCTTTTTCATGTCTTTTCTTTTGAGGAAGTTCAAAAACTTTTTCAAAATTTTTTCATCGAGGGAAAGTCAAAAATAAATTTTTTTTCACGTCTTTCTTTTTTGGGAGAAAGTCGGTACCCTCCACTCATGACAAAAATGACGGAAAATTTTGCATCTTCGTTTGCTTGTGTCTGCACACCCACTCAAATCATACACATACACACACACTCACAAGTCATACACATGTCATGTCATGTCAAGTCAAGTTTGGTCAAGTCAGTTAGTCAAGTCAATCGTAGTCTCTACGGGTCCTTTGGCAAATTTTATTTTGTAGGTCTCACCTATAGCCCACGTTTGCGGATAAGCGAACCATCTACAACCCATGTTCGGGGACAAGCGAACCATTTACAGCCCACGTTCGGGGACAAGCGAACCATCTACAGTCCACGTTTGGGAACAAGCGAACCATTTACAGCCCATGTCCGGGGACAAGCGAACCATTTACAGCCCACGTTCGGGGACAAGCGAACCATCTACAGCCCACATTTACAGCCCATGTTCGGGGACAAGCGAACCATCTACAACCCACGTTCGGGGACAAGCGAACCAACTACAGCCCACGTTCGGGGACAATCGAACAATCATCATATTTAGTGATCATCTCCCATGTGAAGACGATTCACGGCGCAAGGCTTTGGATACACAGAGACTTGCAATCTCATCATCAGACAAGTTTTTCCTCAAGCATGGAAAATTGTCAGTCGTTGCCACCTCTCAAGGCGAAGAAGTCAGCGATTATATCACAACAATCTTCATCCGGTGGATTTCTTCAAGCATAGAAAGCTACCAAACTCATTTTCCACCGATACATTGGTGTCAGATGCTATCGAACATATTTTCCACCGATACACTCGTGAAACATAAGCATTCTATCTCTACTCTTTTATATGTGGAACTAACGTTTTCTACAGGTATCGGCGTATAAAGAGTGATTTAGGATCGCAGAACGTCTTAAATCATTCTCCGTCCCTATCGACTACTTTGCCTATCATTTTTTAAACTGACGTTTCTACAAACTCAGTCAAAGTAGGGGGCTTCTGTAGACACCTAAAATGTCTCCCCAAAACCAAACCCGCTGATGAACAACCTTTCACCGCCATTATTAGTCGGGTTGAGTATTTAACCTTTGGAGTGCTTAATCCATATTTCCATTCAATACATTTCATAAACCAATCCAATTCCTAGCTCATTTCCCTAAACCATAATTTACTTTCCACTTTTTGTGTTCACATCACAAAACCGATTGAAACTGATTTTATCGACCTATAATTTTGATCCAATTATTATTTGGTTGGATAGGCCTTGAAATTATCTTTCCAACAATATATCATAATCCCAATTCCGATTTAAAACGAAGAAGATATGAGCAAAGTACTAAACTCGGCCCAAAACCGACACCCTTTAACTAAAACGGTAATATCTTAAAATATACATATGATTTTGACCTCATTTAAATTGGGTTGAAAAGTAGAATTGATAATATTTCCAATGATATATTATATGCCTTATTCCGAGTTACGGATCAAAAGTTATCATAGTTTTAAAAACGCGTAAAAAACTGGAATTACCGCGCAGCAGCTAAAAATCCGCGTCACGGCAAAAGCTGACGTGGCACGGTGCATATTGCCGTGACACGGTATTTTTCACTGTGTCACGGTGCTTTTTCCGTGTATTTTCCGAGTTTTCTCACACGTTTATGAATTTGGACACAAATATGGAAAAAATGTACACAGTGTCACGGTGCCAAGTGTCGCACCACAAAGGAAATAGCCGCGTCGCGGCATTTTCTGCCGTGTCACGGTACATGTGCCGTCTCACGGGAATTTTCCGTGTTTTCTCCGCTTATATTTGCATGTGCTTTATCATTTTAGGGCAAAATAGTGCACCGCGACACGGCAGTTTGTACCGTGTCACAGCACCCATTGCCGTGTCGCAGCAGACACTGACCGTGTCACGGTGCTCCAAATTAGGGTTTTTATCCTTTTTAGGGTTCCGTGTGATCCTCTACTCATTTCCTCTATAAATACCCCCCTCCTTTCTGCAGTGTAGGGCACCAAAAATCATTCTCTCTCCCTTTACACCAACAATCATTCTCTTTCTCTTTTTCTCTTGCTTTAGTCTAAACCCTAGCCACCTTATTCTTCCATAATACTTCCCCTAAGAACTCCAAGGAGTCCATATAACACCCGAGGTTCCGTCCTAAAATCAAGGTGTGAAAGGTATAATTAAGTGAGGGTTTGGACCAAATCAACTCTACTTTTAATTTAATTTATTTTCAATTTGATTTATATTTTTATTGAAGTTACTAAAAATTTATTCATGATGTAGCAATTTAAAGGAACTCGCAAAATGTGAGTAATTAATTACTTATTTTATTTTTATATTGCTAGTATCATGATTAGGTTAATTTGTATTTGATTTGACTAACAATTTATTGTTAAATTGCTTCCAATATTAATGTTTATTCTGTTATATTATTGATCACCATATTGCATGTTTAAAGAGAATATGTAATTGAAAGTCACGCCTAATAAGATATTTTGGACGACCGGCTTACGTTCTTTTTTAATCTTGTTGTTTAATTAAGTGATCGCAAATATTTTAGAATTATATATTGCATTAATATTCAACCAATTTAGCCTAATGTTAGTTTGGAGCAAATTGAATCTTTGTTTGCATGCATTTGAGATCGCAGGGAATACTTTTCACTATAAGAATCGAGTAGAGGCCAATAAGGGCAAATGTGACTCCATGACTCACTTCGTATCATCATCCCCGATCCTCCTTTCGTGGTTCTGAACCATATGGAGTTAGTAATCTCATGGATTATGAATGGGGTGTAACCTTCACGGGTTAATCGTTGTTGCCTATCGTTGTCCTTTTATCGTGGTTGCTTTTTGTGATCCGTGAACGGTTTACAAGTTCCTTAAAAACTTGTTGGCGGCTCCCTACTTTCCTTGTCCCTGATCGTATTATGTCAATTCCCACTTCCTATGAGTGCCAAGCACATTCACACATGCTTTAACGTAGGCGCACTTCGAACGACGCCACAGGGTGCTATGATAGGCAAGCATTTAACTTGCTATTTGGACTAGAGTAAAACCATGTTGCTACAATGACTAATCAAAATGCCATCCAAGATGAAGCTTTTGACCCAACCTCGTTGATTACCCCTTTCAACGAAACCTTTGAGCATGGATGGAGAAAGACTTTCAAGTGGATTAACCATAAAGGTGACAAGCTAGAGATCACCATTGGCGAATGGGAGATGTTTGAAGAATCTGACGATGAGTCTAGTCTAGATTTTAAGGAAGCTGAAAATTTAGGCCTTGTGGCCATTATTGAGTCTTTATTTTCTAGTTCTAAGGATGAGAATCACAAAAAGGATTCTCCTCTCGATGTACTTTCTTTTGATTTCAATAATATGAGCTCTATTTCCGAGTATATGCCTTCTCTTGAATCTTTTGAATGCTTTAATAATCAATCTAATGAAGATGATAACATTATCAAACTGGTTGAATTAATGAATGAACGAGAACAAAAGAATCCTGTAATTGAAGAAACTGAAACAATCAATATAGGAACCAATGAAAACATAAAGGAAGTCAAAATTGGCTTAACCTTAAATCCAGAAGAGCGATCGATCCTCATATTGACGCTCAAAGAATTTGAAGACGTGTTCGCTTGGTCATATAAGGACATGCCTGGAATAGATAGGGAAATCGCGGAACATACCATTCCCTTGAACCCTACCTCTAAACCAGTGAAAAAAAAACTTCGACGATTGAAACCTACCGTCGAATTAAAAATAAAAGAGGAAGTACAAAAGCAATTAGACGCAGGTTTCATTCGCGTATGTAATTACCCAGAATGGGTAGCAAACATCGTCCCAGTCCCTAAAAAGGATGGACGAGTTCACATGTGTATCGATTTTAGGGACCTCAACAAGGCTAGCCCTAAAGACGATTTTCCTCTACCCTCATATTGACATATTGGTAGATAACACGGCTGAACATGCGATGTTATCCTTTATGGATGGATACACAGGTTACAACCAAATTCTAATGGCAAAAGAAGACGAAGAAAAGACATGCTAATTGATGCCCCGAACAACAGAAATAAGGGGATATTTATAGAAAAAATGAGCTGAGGGAACACACAAAACCCTAAAAAGATAAAAACCCTAAAAATAACGTCGCGCCACGTCAGCAGCATGCCGCGACACGGCAAAATATGCAGTGACACGGTACAGTTTAGTGTGACGCGGGATACTTTGGTGTGACGCGGGACAAAATAGACCTACAGAGGATAAAACGCGTTTAGGGATTATGCGGAAAAAACACGGAGCAATCCCGTGTCACAGTATATGCACCGTGGCATGGGAAAATATGCCGTGGCGCGGCAACTATTCCTGTGACGCGGCAAAGTTTGCCGTGACGCGGTGGATCCTGCTTCCATTTTTACGTCCAAATTCATTTTAACCCTAATTACGCTCAGCATTTTAAGTACCGTTTCATAATTTCGGGCTATTTAGATTTATTATTTATTAATTGGGCTAAAATAATAAATAATATGAAATGAATAAAAAGGTTTGGGCCAAAATAAAAATTGGACTATGCTTTGACTAAACATTAGGACTGATTTTATGAACTGAGTTTGATTGAATATGAATTTTAAGCACTCCCGGGATTAAATACTCAACCCGACCAATAATGGCTGTGAAAAGTTGTTCATCATCAGGTTTGGTTTCGAGGAGACATTTTTAGGTGTCTACACTAGTATATGTGTTCTAGACTTATTTCGACAGCATAACGGCTGCCAAATGGGCAAAACACAAAAATCGAATGCCACCCATGCTTGGGGGCTACGATACCTGCAGTTAAACTCAGTAAATGGGGGCTTTAACACCCACAAAATGCCATCCTATACCAGTTTCAACTAAAGTATTCTAGAGATTATATTCCTAAATATCAAATAATCAACTACTTTTAGACGAATAATAATAACATAAACATAATTATCGTCTACCAAACAATCTTGAGGTTCGAACATGGCAAAAAACAAGCTAAAGTGTATACTTCGCGCCATTTTCGGATTCAAAAATTTTCTAAACATGATTCATGAAAGTAATTGTAGTTCTAATACTATAGTTCACTTCATAATCAACAAGTATAACCAAATGAGCAAGCAAAAACAACAAATTTGAACTAAATTCGAAGAAAGATGCCAAGAACGTATTTAAACAAAGAAATGCTCACACAAGGTTCAATACTCAACCATTTTTCATGAAATTTGTTGCAAAACACTCTTAAACATAGCGTAACAATATGGAACAAACAATTTTAAGAATTATGGAGCAAATCGGAAACCCCCAAATTCGAATTTTGAGGTTTTACGGTTCAAATCTTCAATTTCAGCCAAAAAATGGAATAAAACTAGCAAAACTTACATTGGATCGTGGAAAATATGAATAGGGGATGAAATTTGCTTCCTTTAGCCTTGAAGAGAAAATAATTCCAAGCTTTGTAGAGTGAGAAAGGGACGAAAATGGCGAAAGGAAGAGAACAGAGAGACATGTGAAATGTGGAAGAGTCTCGTGAGTTCTCTGTTTTTTTTTTTAATAAAAATAGTTCTTTCTGTTTTCGAAAATCTTTCTTTTCGTACCCTGTTTATGAAAAACATCTAGTCCAGTTTAGTTTGGTCCATGATATGGGTCCAATAATTGTGTAGTTTGATGGGGTTTGAAAAGAGTTTTCCAACGATATATTATAAATCCAATTCCGAGTTATAACGAGGAAGTTATAGCCAAAATACTAAATTGGGCCCAAACCGGATTTTATGTACGACCCAATGATCAAGGGGAGGGTCCATTAACTATTATTCCTAAGGTCATTAGGATTTACTTTAATCTTCTAAAATAATGTAGAAAGTTCTTTTAAATTCTAAAGAGATTAGGATTGATAATTATATTTTTATTTGATTTTGAAAAAATATTTGAATTTTATTCAAAATAAAACAAGTGTTTTAAAAGATTAAATTTGATTTAATAAAAGATAAGTACGGACTACTCTTAACCCAATTTAATTAGAAAAAGGAAATATGTACGCGTCTTATCGTACAGCCGCTGTCACGCCGCGATGAAGTCTGTCGCGTTAATATTCAACCAACATACATTAAACAGGTTTAGACTTATTACATTGATTGGTATGTTAATTGGAAAGCGCACATGAATATGAGAAGAACAAAGGATAGGCCTTTTTAGGGCAGGTTCAATATTTTTTAGGTTCACTAGTATATAACTAACCATAAGTAACACCCAAAAACTGTTACATAAAGTGTTATTACAGACAATAGGTAACACTTTAGTGGGTGATATCTAAGGTCTCATGTAACACTTTTGGTAACGTATGGTAACACTTTTAAAAGTGTTACTATAAACCCTCTTATGTAACACTTTAAATATTATTAGTATCATTTTTAAAGTGTTACTTTTTATTTCTTAGGTAACACTTACTTATATTTAGTAACATTTTTCAATCTATAATAACACTTTATCAGACATTATGTATCACTTTTTGAATTAATGTAACACCTTATGGATTATTAGGTAACATTTTTTAAATATCTTTTGACATATAGTATCGTCATATTTAACATTTTGTATCACTTTTTGTAAACTAATGTAACACCTTATTATTATTATTATTATTATTATTATTATTATTATTATTATTATTATTATTATTATTATTATTATTATTATTATTATTATTATTATTATTATTATTATTATTATAACAAAACCTACAGAGTCAATCAATTTACAAGAAATTGGTAGGGAGCCGAGATACAATCTGGGCCCCCACCCATTATTATTATTATTATTATTATTATTATTATTATTATTATTATTATTATTATTATTATTATTATTTAAAATAAGCAACTTTTTCATTTTTTTAAAATGTAAAAATAATATTAACAAGTACAAAAACCACGTAAGTGAAATTAATATATATGACAGACAATTTGAATTGATTTATTAAAAAAAAAAATCTAAAAACACCAATTTTTTTGATTTGGTTACAATCTAATAATCAAAACAAAAAAGAAAGTGAACTTTAGTCTCTAAATTAGACCACCAAATTCCAAAGCAGCTCGCAATAACAGTTTTTCCAGGCTAGCAGACATCAGTTCAACAGGCAGA
The DNA here is from genome assembly GCF_948465745.1 of Chenopodium album. Classification (NCBI taxonomy): domain Eukaryota; kingdom Viridiplantae; phylum Streptophyta; class Magnoliopsida; order Caryophyllales; family Amaranthaceae; genus Chenopodium; species Chenopodium album. The sequence continues at coordinate 14,532,187 of NC_137847.1, read as the reverse complement.
GCGTATTATGGGAGACCGTCACGCACATCCGCATTACACCTTATTTCACACTTCGAAGACATCGACATCTTTACATATACAAGCATGTTTATTGTGGCATCATTACTTGCTACTCCAATGCTTCATCTTGATTCATTCAATCCTATATATGTGTGTGAAAGCATCATATATCAGACAACCAGAACGCAATATTAGCTCATATTGCAATAATAACCCCTTTTTTGCCCCTCCCCTCTTTGTCTCTCTTCTGTTCACATATTAGGATACCACTGCATTAGTGACACCAGGTTGTTTAGCACTTCTGAAAAAAACAAACCATAACAAAACATACTAGCTCATATGTATATTTGTGAAAAATAAGAAATAAAACACTATTTTCTAGGGTAATTACAATCTGAAACTTTGTCAACAACTGACATAAGTATTTATCTTTAAATTAACAGACAAGTTTCTAGGTCATTTAGCTATGTTAGTTGAATAAATACTCATCTAGAACCACTTTTCAAAGTGATTCCATACAAATTTAAATACGACTTTTTCTCTAGCCTCATCAGCTTTGCATACCTGCAATAGTTTATTTAATATCACAGCTATAATCACGCAATACCATTCCAGTCTAGTGTATTTGAGTTCATATCAAAGAGACAAAGAGTATATACCCTTAATCCCTGAATGAACATATTAGTAAGCTATTAGTTCAATTTAGCTACTTCATTTATAATGTGTAATATTGTGTTACAAAACAAAACTTATAAATTTCAACTTTTAATTCAAGTATAGAATATATAAGTCATAATAAGTAATTATAACACATAAAATATGCAAGTCAGATTCCCTTTTTGTCACTTAATTTAGTCTGGTCTACCAGACATGTGAATAAATATAGCACTTATTATTTAATTAGTCATTAACACCAATAAACCATCAGTAGAAAAATAGACTTGTGGCAGCTAATAAATATAAACCCTCTGCATACATATGGTTAAGATCTTAAGACTAGGAAGCAAGGAGGGTTCAACAATTAAGTTATTACATGACCACCCTACATGATTCACAACCTAAAGGCCATGAAAATACCATGCTATCTAAAAATAAAGAGATTGAGTAGCAAACAGAGCAAAGCTAAAACAACTATGATACTTTATATAAGATATATAAAGATTATCACTTTTCCCAACATTTTTTTTCTCTGAATCCGTTAAAAGGACACATACAAGTGAGGAAAGATCTACATTTGGACCAAATTCATCAAGCATCATTAACTAAACAAACTAACAATAAGCATAACTCAAATAGCACTAATGAGGTCTCACCCTCGACCTCACATCCCTCACTTTCCATAGACCATTATTTTGGGATATAATTCCCAGGAAAACCTGTCGGCCACCCTCAGACTATGTTCTAGCTTCAAACAAACACTACCTATGCTAAAAATGTCATAATCTCTTTTAAGGGAAACTATCTCCTATTCTTATGACCAAATAACAAAAAATAAGGTCGATTGCTTACTTTTATGCATTTTGGAGCTCGTTGTTTTGGGATCCCGCTTGAGAGCAATCATAAGTTCCTTCAGCATAAGCACATTATTGTCACCTCATCAATAATTTACCCAGCCAATTGCACCTTTGGGGCCCTTTATTGTCATAAAAAAAAGAAATTGTATAATTGAACGAACAACTAACCATGGGACTTATGAAGATGCTAATACTAACCAATGTGAATATTATATGTTTCACTTTTCAATGAAGATCATAAAAATAGAATTACAGAAGACTATGTCACAATTAAGGGAGTCAGTCCTCGTAAAAAGACATTTGGATCAGCTCCCCACCGGGCCACTGAATGAAGCTTTTATGATTAATCAACTCTTGAAGAAGATCGATGAAGAAATACCATAGAGTAATAGTAATGAACCCCAGTGGAGTAATAACAACAAAAGCAAATAAAATCAAGCTATTTGCTACTTGGAATGTATCATTGTAATTTGTTTCATAAAAAAGTTCAAATGATAAGGAATTAGATAGATGACAATTGAGCATAATACCTCAATCAATGACTTTGCACAATGTAATATTGTACAAAATTCTCACTCAAACCAGAGCAAGATACTTTTCCTGCCAAACAAATCTCAAAAGTCATCCTCGAGTCTCGTCTCCTCACCTCCTCACCTGATGAGCACAAACCTCTCAAATAAGTTCTAATTCGGCTACAAACAAAAATTCAATTCATCATTATATAAAAATAAAATAACGTAATTATTAGATAAAAAAAAACAAAACACAAAAATTGCCGACATATTCAATGATTTGATTAAAAAAAGCCTACCTTTAGAATCTCGAAGTTATGTAAAAAAAAGAAAAAACCTAGCTCTGATTTCCCCACCTTGATTCATATTCCCTTACATTAAGCTCCATTATGATACAGAAAAAACTAAAATAAGCTCTACCCTACTTCAAGTCTTCAACAAACAGTCTTCAGAAAAAAAAAAAAAAAAAGTATCAATAATCGAAATTCGAAATTCTGAAATAGATTTTAGATTAAAAAGATAATTTAACAATAAAAAAATCTTAGTTAGTAATTTATTTCAAAAAATTTAACAAACAATTGGAATAAGCCAAAAAAAACAAAAAAAAAAAAAACAAAAAACCTAAACTTGAACAACAAATCAGTAATCCAACAAAGAATTGAACTAACAAAAATATTTAAAGATTACTTGAAATAGAAAGACTCCAAACTAGTCTGTGAGTAGCAACGACCTCTAAGAATGCTAAATCAACATTCGACTAATGACAGACATGTGGATAGTTAATTCGTCACTTAACCCAGGTGCAGGGATAATCGCGCCTTCATTGGCCAACAGGTGGACGGTGAGAACTTCGTTGGCCAGTGGGTTAGTGTTGGCGAGGAGTAGGTGGTGGGGCGGGGGGTGACAAAGTGAGTTTTTAAGAGAGGGAAAAATGAGATAAGGGAATTGGGAAAGAGTAAAGGAGGAAAGAGAGAAGTCAATTTAAAGCGTTTTTATTTTTATTTTATTTTATTTTATTTGTTTGATGTTTTTTACATATTTTTTTTTTAATATTAAAGTGTTACAACCAAATGCTACATAAAATTAAAGTGTTACAACCAAGTGTTACCTAATATAAACGTGTTACAACCAAGTGTCACATAAAACTAAAGTGTTACAAAAGTGTTACTTATATATCATATAAGTATTTAGTTTTGAAAGTGTTACCATTTGGTGTTACCTAATGTCACTTTTGTAGTAGTGGTTGGATTTGTACCTTCATCCCCGGATATCCAGTCATGGTTCGGGATCACTATGGAGTTAGCAATCTTTGTGATCGTGAAGGGGTGTAACCTTCACCTCGTGAACGGTTTACAAGTTCCTAAAACTTGTTGGCGACTCTTTTGCTCTAGCTTCCTTCCTTTTGGACGCCACCATGCTTAAGTGCATGATCACAGTGGGGCTCAAAGTTGGGATGCTTGAAATATTCCCTACACATAGCAATCGAATTAAATCAAAACCAAAACACAAAAATCAAAAATTAGGGGTTTAGGATTTCGAAATTTAGGGTTAGGGGGTTCGAAGTTTTCGAACCTTTTAGGGAAAAATTCGGTTCTTTTATGGATTAATTTGAGCAAATTAAACAACTTTTAATTATTCCATATGTTAAATCACATTTAAAATAATAATTGACCCATAATTAAATTATTCTCCCTCCTAATTGAATTAAAATTGTGGACATTCCAAGAATCAATATTCAATATGCGTACATGCAAAGGCTAAATGATACCACTGTAGGACTTTACATACTATAAGCGGAATTGCAGGAATCATATTCATAAGAATCTAAACACCAAGATCAATGCATAACACATAAAGAACAATTAATAATACCTTTGAAGCGTGATTCCACTAGCAATCGAGCAAGAACTATGGGAGACAAAGAACCCCAAGCGTGATTCCTCTACTTAGTCCACGGGCACAGATTAAACCTCCACTAATGCTAGTTAGTTGTGATTGAACCTTTCAATCAACCTTCTATGGAGAAGAGAGACACGAACTAACCACGATCCACCACCATGAACACAACGCGCCACCAAGAGGTGGTGGCCGGCCGTACGGATAGGGAGAGAGAGGGGAGGGCCGTGGGTGTGTGAGAGAGATTAGGGTTTTGGGACTTGGTTGCTTGAGTTACAATTAATTGACTTGTAAATTATCATTTCAACCTTAGTCATGGATCTTATTTATAGATCATATCTCTAAATAAGAGTCCATGTCAAGCCCAAACTCCTTGTCCTAATCAAGCTTCTCTGGCCCAACACTGCATATGGTATGTCATGATCTCATGAGGCCTATTAACGGGCCTCTTACTTGTTTAACCCAATACCCTAGTTGTGTGACCTTATAGAATCCATTCTACTGGGCTTTAGATTATTTGACTAGCCCAAAGATCATTTATCATATCTAGAAACAGACAATGACGACCCAAAAGAATGAACTTATTATCTCCATAATAGTGATCCTTAATATGTCTAGTAATTGCACTTATCGAAGACATAATTCCTTCAACAAATTCCTTAAAAACTTGTTGGCGGCTCCCTACATTCCTTGTCCCTAATCATATATGTCAATTAATTCCTACTTCTTATGATTGCCAAACATATTCACAACATGCTTTACGTAGGCGCGCTTCGAACGACGCCTACAGCAACCCTTATCAAAACTTATTTTTTCTACATTGAACTTACCTAAACTTAATTGAGCTTATCAGAATCGAAATAATTGAAAATAAGGTAAATAGAACAGACCATAAATGTTGCACATAATATGAAATGGAGTATTTTTTTTTTTTTTTGCATAACTTTCACTATAATACTATTTCAAATATCCAAAGCTATATACTTCCTTCGTTTCTATTTAGATGACTAACATTCCTTAAAAGGAAATGTCATATTAGATTACCCATACTATATTGGGTAAGGTTATAACTACCAAAGTTACTTAAATACCCCCATTTAATTTCTAATCCCCTTTAATTAATTACCCACCCACTATGCTAATTTATTTACCTACTTATAATTACTCCCTCCATTATTATTTACTATCCTTTCTCATTTAGTTGATTGTAGTCAACTTCATTTAGTTGACTGTAGTCAACTTAGCCCACTTTAGATCTAGCTTTTTCTGGATTCTTCTTTATTCTCACAATTCATCAAGAACATCACCCTTATACTATGTACTATGAACCCTAAAAAATCATCTCCCTCTCTCCTTCTCAATTGATAGATGCAATTCTCATGATTTCTTCTTATACATCAATAAAATTTTCTTCATCTTCATGTTTCGTTACTAGAACCATGGAGTTTACAGATTGTTGAGCGTTTTTCGCACAAATCTCACACAAACCCATAAAGTCGATCTCCCACTCTCTTCTTCAAAATTTGAAATTAATGGCTTAAAAGTTTGATGATCTCTTGATATTTTGGATTTCATTGAAAAGGTGAGAAAAATTAAGCAAATTGGGGCTAGATCTATGTTTGAGACGATTTCGAATCGTTCCTAAATGACTCAAAAAATGGTGTTCTTGGGTTACCATTTTAAAAAATTTCTCTCTCCTTTATTTTCTCTCTCTTCAACCACTTTCATTCCTCAATCTCTAGATCCATAATCCACTTACCAGCACTTTCAAGTCCCACCTCCCAAAATTCAAATCCGGAAGATTGCATATGCGTGGTGTTGGTTTGATTTATTGATCTTATTTCTTCTCTTCTCAAAAATTCAAGCCCATTTTTTAAGGGTTAGATAGGGGTGGTGCAGTGGTGGTGGTTTGGACGATGGCAGTGGGGTGCTAGTTTAGAAGTGGGCGGCAAGGATGGTGGTTTAGAAGAGGACAACTACGGTGGTGGTTTTGAAGAGGGCGGTTGTAGATGGGGATGGCAGTGACAGTGGTGATGGAAAAGTGTCAAGGTGGTGTCGGTGGTGGGTTTGGCAACTGATACAATGAAATGATGTTTGATTAATTTATTTAAGTATTTAATTAATATGCTTTACAAATAAACTAGGATTAATTATACATTCTCTCTCATCTTCCTTAAAAATTGTGTCAAGAGCTATGGGTCATCTATTTAGAAACGGAGAAAATATGTATTAATAGGTTTAAAACAATTTTTTTTAAAATAAAAAAAATTGTGTTCAAAACCTTTTTTTTCTGATATAATATGAAATAAGTAATAAAGTCTTAATCTATATTAGGTGAAACAAACACATGGCCTTATATATAGAGTTGTCAATCGGGTTGAACGGGTCAGGTTCGAGTTGGGTCATGGGTCATTTCGGGTCGGGTCACTTCGGGTCACGGGTCGAGAAATGCTCATCCCTAACCCAAAGTTTCGAGTTCGGGTCAACTCAACAGGTTAAGAATAATTTTTTTATTTAATTTTTTTTAGGCTTATTTTAAAAATTTCTGATTTTCAAGCTTAATTTGCTTTTCTTTTTCAATTTTTTTATCGAACATTTTCACCATATTATTTTTACTCATTATATACTACATAATTTTGTTCTCAAAAAAAATATGCTACGTAATTTAATTCGTCATCATTTCACCGAAGCACATCAAATTCCAACTAACAAAAAATGATATTGAATATATTTTTTTTACGAGAGAAAATGATAATAAACTTATAAATAAATTGTTAACATCCTAAAATTTAAGGAAGAGACCAACATAATTATATATGGACTATAATATCTCTTGACATAATATCAGTAGACTTATCAATCGATCGACGATATGATCGTGATGTGGGTTATACGGATGCAACTAGCTAGTGTGGGTCGATAATTGGTGTAGGAGGTTATTGGTGTGAATTTGGTCAAGAGTTAAATAAGTCAAAAGAGATGAAATAATGAATGTCTTATGTTAGACAAATAATCAAACTTAATCAATAAACTAATATTAATTTTCAAATAAATGTATTTATTAAAAACCCATAATATCGCATCAACGGGTCCAGTTTGGGTCGGTTTAACCTGCAAATTTATGGGTTAAATGAGTTTGGGTTAAATCGAGTTACGGGTCAAAAAACTTTGTTTAAGACCTTCAAAAACGGGTCGGGTTCGAGTTGGGTTTGCGGGTTGAATCAAAATTGACAGGTTTATATATATATATATATATATATATATATATATATATATACACTTCGTAAAAACGTGGTGAGAAGAAGCTAGTACTTCGTATGATTCAATTTGGTAATTGATTTCATAACTTTTTTTTTTTAACACAACTCCAAACTTAGCATTTATTAAATAATCAAAAGATCAATGTCATTACAAACCACCCCATGAATTTCAGGGGGTACTCTTCTAACCAAACTTGAAACTCACTATAAGAGTTACTAAACTTTGCTAAACTATGGGCAACACTATTACCCTTTTTTTTAACAAAAGAGAAAGAATAAGAGAGACATTCTTTATAGAGCCTAAGAATGTCTTCCAACATATTGCCAAAAGCATTCGTGGGCGTGGCTCCTTTCTTCAAATGATGGAATAATTTGATATTATCTGTTTCAAGCACAAAACTTCTAAAGCTGGCTTCTATAGCAATCACCAAACTTTGCTTCATAGCAAAAGCCTAACCAACATCGACCTCAAAACTGCCCATCCTATCACCGTCGAACAATAGGCCACAAGAACTTCCCAAACAACATCTCTTAGCATTCCACCCAAACCAAGCTATTGTTGCACTTGGTAGTTAGCATCGTATTTAGCTTTTATGTCCTAGGAGGATGAGCCTTCCAGACCAAGCCCAGGCACTGCATTGGTATCTCAGCAGTGGTCTTCACCATTGCTTCTTCGTACTCACCCACTGAATCAATGGCTTTGCGGATTACATCAAAATCAGATTTTTCTTTCTTCTCAAAGACTCACGCATTACACCTTAACCACACTCCCCATGCCAAGCACCAAAAATATCTCACCACTTCGAGTCTTTTATTTTTTCACATAAGCTAGCACACCAACTTCAAAAGCAATCTTTATCATTGGCGCTATTCTCGAGACTTAAAACCGAGTGTCTCGAAGTCGTTATCACATTTGGGCAACGGAGCAACATATGCATTATAGATTCTCCCTCTTCCCCACACATCAGGAAAATATGATCAACATCCATTCCCCTAGTAATCAACCTCATTCTCACCGGAAACGCCTCTTTAATACATCTCCAAGCAAAGAATTTTAATTTTGTAGGAATCTTAGCATGCCAAATAATCTTCCAATTGATGATGACGCTTTGCTAAGCTCCTTTTCTTCAATCAGCAAGTTGTACACACTTTTTACCTTATAGCTTCCATCATTTGAGTAATTCTAACACCACTCATCAATGTCATCATAAATAGGTATTGGGATACTACATATTCCAGACACTTCCTGCGAGGAAAAGAGCTCATTAAGAGTGCTCATATTCCAGCTTTTATTCTCCCACAATTTGTTCACCACCATCCAAGTGAAGATCATAACCGAAACAATCTTTGCAAAAAAAAAATAAAGGAAAATATTAAATTTCGAAAACCCAAGATATTAAGGATTGCTCATTGATCAAAATTCGCCAAACTTCTTTAGCTAACATTAGCTTTATTGAATAACTGCATGTTTCGAAAACCCATTCCCCCTTGATTTTTTTATCGATACATTTTTTTCCAACCCACCCAACACGTCTTCTTTTCATCACCTTTTTTCCCCCAGAAAAAATTCCTACACATTTTTTCCACCTCTTTAAGAATGCTAACAGGGATAGAAAAACATTGCATAGCATATATCGGGATAGCCTGAGCAACAGATTTGATAAGAATTTCCCGACCTGCCTGTGATAGAAAACTCCTTCCAACCTTTAAGTTTCCTCTAGACCCTGTCTTAAATGCTCTGAAAAACCTTCTTTTTAGAACCACCAATGTAAGTTGGGAGTCCGAAATATTTTTCATGTCCATCGACAGCCTTAAAAGATAATTTCATCTGAAGGATATTTTGCTTCTCACAATCAATGTTTCGGCTAAAGGACACTTTCGATTTCCACATTCAATTTTTTTCCTAACGCCATCTCATAGGTTGCAAGTATATCAAGTACTCTATCAGTTTCTTCTTCATTTGCTCGAACAAACAAGAGGCTATCATTAGCGAAGAAAAGATGAGAAATAGACTCAACATGCCTTCCAATCTCACACCATGGATGAGATTTTTCCTCTCTGCTTCCCGTATGAGATCAGACAAACCTTCCGCACACATTATAAAGAGGAAAGGTGAGAGAGGATCACCTTGCCTAAGCCCTTTACTAGGCTTAAAATCACGCGAAGTTTGGCCATTCACAAGAACATCAAAGGAAGCCGAAGAGACACAATTCATAATATTTTTCACAAAAGATTCCAGAAAGCCAAATTTCACCTTCATCTTCTCTAGAAATTTCCACTCCACCCTGTCGTATGCTTGCTCATATCAAGCTTAAGGCCCAAAAAATCTTTTTCTCGAATTTCTTCTTCCGCTAAAAATGGAAGCGTTCATAAGCCACTGGATTATTATCAATAATCAATCTGCCAGGAACAAAACCACTCTGCGACCCGCTAATAATTATAAGGCAATATTTTTTTTAGTCTATTTTCTAGGACTTTTGACACAATTTTGTAGAGTACATTACATAAACTTATAGGCCTATAATCAACAGGAGACTCACATTCTTTTTTTTGGGATTTAAAACAATATGTGTCTGATTTATAGGACCTATATCACCTCCATTATTAAAAAAATTCAGCAAGCTAGAGATCACATCATTACCAACAATATTCCAGAAGTTTTTGGAAAAAAATAGCAGACATACTATCGGGGCCGGCAGTTTTTTTGGGGTGCATTTGGAAGAGAGCCTCACGCACTTCATCACCATCAAAAGGGGCAGCAAGCTCAGTGAACTACTCATCCGAAATTGCTTTGTCAATTTTCTCAATGACTACATTAGATTCCACTTGACCACCCGAAGAGAACAAACCAGAAAAATGATTCACCATAACCTCTGAGATCTGCTCTTCATCATATTATAAGTTGTCGGCAACATCTTTTATCTCTCGGATGTGGTTTCCGGATTTCTTCTTACTAGCTTTCGTGTGAAAAAAAAGTCGTATTTTTGTCCCCATTCTTAAGCCAATCATGTCTACTCCATTGCCACCAATACATTTCCTCCCTACTTTCCAACTCATCCATCATATCATCTAGAGCCCCCATTTGAGAAATTACGTTCTCTATTTGATATTCCTCCATTAGATTCTCCATACAAGCTCTACAATCTTTCATCTCCTTTATGAAATCCCCAAAATTTATTACAATTCAAAGCACTCAAGTTTAGAGAAGTGAGAGCTATTTTTGAGCAAATATCTCCCCCTCTACCCTACACATTTGCTACAATATCACCACAAGTTTCATCTCTAAACCACATCTCCTCGAATCTATATTGCTTTCTCTTCTTTTTCTTTTTCCGTTTTCCAACTCCTTCACTAATGTACAATAAAATGGGAAGGTGATCTGATTTTCGTTTTAATAAGTGAGACACAATGGAGCCCGAAAAAGATCCCTTTATTCCCTATTAGTCAAAGTACCTATCAAGCCGCTCCTGTAAATTGTATTCTCCTCCCCTATTATTTGTCCAGGTGAGCGGGTGACCAACATACCCCAAGTCTTCTAATTCACAAATGGCTACTGCTTTTCTCATAATATCAACTTCCTCAACCCGAAACTTTTTCCCACCTTGCTTCTCACTAGATAAGAGCATTAAATTGAAGTCCCCACCGCAAACCAAAGGGGTATTACAATTGCTACACAAGTTCTCCAGTAAGGTGCTCGTTTTGTGCTTATTCTCCTCTTGGGGGTAGCCGTATAACCCTGTGAATCTCCATTCCTCCTTCTTCGACATTTTAACCCAGGAATCAATGTGATTCAATGAGTAAGATTTAATCTCCACATTAATAGTGTCTTTCCACAAAAGAGCAAGACCACTACTTCTCTTTCTACCTTCTCCCACACAACTAACAGTCAAAACATTGTGAAACTTAAGTTTTACTTTTATTTTTTCTACTTCATGACTTTTTAATCTAGTCTCTTACAAAAAAATAAGATGGGGATTTTCAAGAAAAATAATATTTTTTAAAGCCGTGACCGCCGAGGTATCCCCTTAACCCCTACAATTCCAACAAAGGACTTAATTCATTAGTCACCAAGAGCCCATGGAGTGGGACCCGCCGAGGTATCCTCTTGTTTGTATCATCAGCCTCCTCCCTATCCACCATCATCTCACTTTCATTTTCCTCCTCCTCCCTCACAATTCTTTTAGCACCTAACAACTTCTCCTCTACCCTACTGTTCCTTTTCCCTCCTTTAAAATCTTGACTGGTTTCAACTTTCTACCTTTACTCTTTATTTTTCTATGTCATCACTACCCTCCCCTTTGACTATCTTCCCTTCGTTAGAGCTAAACTCCATTACATTCTCACTAATCATGTTCTAGCCAGTGTTTAGCTCGTGGTATTTATTTTTCATCCACCCCCTCACCCATGTTACAGCTTCCAATCATCCCTAAAGAATCTAGACCCTCCATTCTTTACTTCTTTCTCCGATGTTTGTTGACTCGAAACTATTTATTGCACCCCATCATCCTTCATTGAAGTCCCTACAACCCTCAAAATAAACCATCTTTGAACCATTATTATCAGCTACACCAATGTGCTCAGCCTCTTTACTTTTTGTACTCTTCCCAACATCCACATTGCCCGTACTGGTTGGAAATGAGAAAGCTAGTCTCCTTTTTGCCCCAATGGGTCCTAGTTTAATGACATCAAGGTCATTATAAGTAGGCACTTTCTTTGTTTTTTTCGAGTGTCTCAGCTTCTCCAAATAAACTTTCTCTTTCTCTCTTTCTGCCATGTCAACCCTAACTTTCTTCTTTGGTGTTGTTTTAAGTCACGGTCCATATTGATAAACCATATTCATTGCCTCACCTTCTTTTTGTTCTTTATACTAGCATTCCCTCTCAATATGCTCTAATCTTCCACAAAAGAAACAAAATTCGGCCAATCGTTCATACTTTAAGTCAACCCAATGAGATTGATTCTTTCCTATTGCTAAAAACAAGCCTCGTCTCAATGGTTTATTAATGTCCACAAGGACCTTTATTCTCACAGAGTCACTCCACCTCAAAGGGTCATCATCATCAGTGAATCACTCCACCTCAAAGGGTCATCATCATCAGCTTCTAAGAAACCACCAAGGAATTTTCCTACATCATACATCACCTCCATCGTGCGCTTATTTAGTGGCACATATAATAGGCGCATCCACATAGGGGTATACTTGAAGACTATCTCTAATGGTTGTTCTTCACCAAGAACTTCTTGCAGTAGTAATAATTTTCCATCAAAGAACCAAGGTCTACCTTCCAGAACACGGTCTTTATCCTCCTCGCAAAAGAATTGGAAGACAAATAAATTTGTCTCGACAAACCTAATCGTAAACTTTTCTTTCATTTGCCAAACGTTCGTCAAAGTTTTTTTCATCGCCTCGATGTTATAGGGTTAACAGTCCAAAGTTTTCCCACCAGAGTGAGATTTAATTTAGCCTTAGTATCATCACTTACTACAGAAACCAAAATGTGTCTCCCCAAAAATCAAACCCAGTGATGAATACTTTTCACGTCGCTTGATTATCGAATGAAGTGAAAGTGTGAAAAGCCTTGTGATTTGTTAGTTTTTAATAAAATCTTTCTTTCTATTTTTGAAAATCTTCTCTATTTATGAAAATAGCCAGTCTACTTTAGTTTGGTCTGTGATAAGGGTCCATTAATAGTGTAGTTGGGTCGGGCTCGTAAAGAGATTTCTAATGATATGTTATAAGCCTAATTCCGATGAATAATGAGAAACTTATGGCTAGAATACTAAATTGGGTCTGAAATGGTTTTACGGCACAATGATCCAGTACAGGGCCCATTAATTATTATTCCATGAATTATTACGATTGATTCTAATTTTCTAGAGTAGTCTAGAGGGTTATTTTGAGTTCTAGTAGCATTAGGATTGATAATTAATGAATTTGGTTTGAAATAAAACAAATGTTTATTTTGATAAAATCTGATTTGAAATTGATTAAAATGGAGTTTTAATTACTTAATTATATTAAGAAAAGGATTTCGTACAGGAAGCGCATTTTATCTTTTTAATTTTCGCAAAACGACAAGCCTGTCGCCAAACAACAGCGCTTGTCGCCATGCGTGATTCCTGTCGCATGGCGACAGACTCTGTTGCTCGCGACAGGGAACAGTTTTATTCTGATTCAAATTCTAACTCTTTTATATCGATTCTGGACTATTTTCTTATAAATAAGGGTCGTACTTCCCCGTTTTTATTCATTCAACAATCACCACAATCATCTAATTCTATTCCTTCTCTCTCTAAAAGCTAGAAGTTTATTCTTTCTCCCTCTTTCTAAGCCCTTCTACACCTTTTTACAAAATTTCACATTCACAAATTCTAGACACACCTAGCCAAGTTCGAAGTTGCCTTCGCCCTCGACGTGAAAGGTTGTTAATTTCTGAGGGTTTGGTCCCAAATCCCTATTTCAATTATTTAATTTAATTGTTCGTTTTAATATTTTCCTTGAAATTACTAACGCGTGTATTTTGTCATTAGAAAGAGATACGAGGCATCCAAGTAAGTAATTTAATTACTTTCTTTTTCTATAGAAAGCATGCTTAAATTATTTTAATTCCTAGTATCATGTTAGGATGTCTTTATGATTCCTAGTATCATGTTTAGGGTATTAACTAAGATTTCTAATATCATATATGTTCCTAGTATCATGTTTAGGTTGCTTTCTATTCTTTCTTATATCATGTTAGTATCATGTTAGGGCTAAAGCTTTAGTCTTTAATGTTTAGTGACATGCTAGGATTTGTTATTAATCTTGTTAGTATCATGCCTAGGATCTTGCTAATACTAATATGCTTTGATGAGATTGAGAATATTATTATGATAATGATTGTTGTTATTGTTGCTTGATATATATTATTGCTTGATCACGCCCTCTCTTGCATGTTTAAAGGGAATTTGTACTTGTAATCACGCTTAATAAGATAATTAATAATCCTGTTTAGGCTAATATGATTATAATTCAAGTGATCGCCAATAATAGTTTTGTTTGTGCATTAATATTCAACCAACATAGATTAAACAGGTTTAGGATTAATATATTGATTGTATGTTAGTCAGAAAGCGCACATGAATATGAGAAGAATAAAGTAGAGGCCTCTTTTTAGGGCGGGTTCAATCTCTTTTAGGTTGGATTTGTACCTTCATCCCCGAATATCCAGTCATGGTTCTAGACCACTATGGAATTAGCGATCTCATGGATCGTGAAGGGGTGTAACCTTCACCCTGTGAATGGTTTACAAGTTCCTAAAACTTGTTGGTGACTCTTTTACTCTAGCTTCCTTCCCTTTGGATGCCACCATGCTTAAGTGTATGATCACAGTGGGGCTCAAGTGTGGGATGCTTGAAATATTCCCTACAGTTTTTTGGCGACTCCACTAGGAAGGATTTCTATTTTAATTCCTAAAATTTATTTTGGCAATGATTTAGAATGAGTGGATGAGACTTGAAATGTTCTAAGTATTCATGTGCGTAATTTTGATCAACATTATTGACACATGCATAAAAAAGGTCCGCTTTGGAAAGACCATCCGTAATGCGTCAAAAACATAGGATTTTTACACGTAGGAAATTTGGGAAATATCTTTCTCAACTAGGATCGAAAAAAACGCTACGAAAAATCGGAAAATTCAAAGAACAGAAATTTGCTGAGGCATGTAGGAACCGGCGCCGAGAAAACAGAGCCAACGCTATGCGATGGCTCTGTCGCTGCGCGACAGCAATGTCGTTTGGCGATAGAGCTATCTTTTGGCGACATGCTCTGTTGTCTCGTGCCATGTTCTTCTAATACCGAGCCATAAATCTACCTTCTTTGTTTCGACCGATTCTAGTATTGTTCGCTCGGTTCTACTTCCTGATTGAGTTTTTCTCATTTTAAATATGGCCATAACCCTCTGGGAATTCACGCTCCATCTACCCAATCAAACGCTCATGGAAATGAAGGGTACATCCGAGTTTGTTGAATTTACCAAACCGTGGAAGCGAGTTTAACTCGCGGGGTCCCATCCGCTTGCGCCAACCTTTCCAAAGGTAAGGCTTCCGCGCGGTGCATCCGGACTCATGACCATGGACCCTCTTTGATTAACCCATATCCTTGAAATTTAGAGAACTAGAGCCATGGTTAGGTTGCAAACTCATTGCATCATATTGTGACTATTTGACTACTTGTGCATTCTTTGCTTGTGCATAACCTACATGTGATTAAACTAACCATTTTGTTTGACTTGTGATTATGAATATGCTTAAATAAACTAACCAAGGACTATTGGACTTTGCTTAATTAATTGATTAATTAATTTGAGCTAATAAATATGTCTAAAATCGAGTCATAGTTCCTTTGAGTCAACCCGGATTTTTATTCCCGTATACTGCACAAGCGTCAACGTGTTTTGGTCATAGCCGGAGTTCTAGGAAGAGTTACGAGTCTTACGACCTATGGATCCGTAGCCCCGAGTTTTATCTTTCATTTGGCGTTGGTTTCGTCCAATTCAGATTCATAGATCAAAAGTTATGACTAAAAATACTACAGCCTGTCCTGTTTAGTGCACATACGTGAGGTCTTAATTTAGTTTTTGTTTGAGTCTAGTCACATAGTCTAGTCACATGGTCATGACACGAGTCTTGAACATATCACTTACGCTCACAAGTATTCACACACTTTGTACATACCTTTTCACACCATGACCATGTCTTAGGTTCATGCATGAGTCGTTTTTCCGTCATTTGAGTTGGGGGCCTATTCTATTCCTACTTCTCCCATATTTCTCTATCAACATCATTTTTTTCACTCATATCATTCTCCTTTTTTCCTCCATGATCTCTTCTCATTTATTGCATGTTGAATAGATCTTAAGTCAAAAATTAAAATTTACCCCTAACTTCCCTTTCCGCAGCACTTGATCAAGAAGAGAAGAGTGTTTAACCAAGACAACACTTTTGTTGAAGTAGAACTCTTTGATACAATAAAAAGGGTCGTAATAATGGCCAGTGAAGAAGAAGTTTTCTTAAGTAATACCCGGGAAAACTCGTCAAGTCTGGAAGAGGACGTTCATGAACTACGAAATATTGTTGACATGCTTATGGGTGTAATAGAAGGACTAGCAAACCAGATAATGGTTATCGAACAAAGTTCTCATTATCAAGACCGAAAGGACAAAAAGGAGGATCACTATTTTTCCTCTTCCTCTCGTCAAGGATTTAATGAAAAACTCAATACTCTTAAGCCGCGGGCAAAACGGACCATTGATGAATACACACCAATAGGAATGACTTATAGCGAAGCTTTTAAATACCTCCAAGGCCAAGGTCTCATTCACCCTATTGGTCCAATTCCAGATCCAGTACTTGAGAGACGGTCTTCCTATTGGGACCCAAAATCCTACTGCCAATATCATAGAGGCCATGGTCACACCACCGAAGAATGTTTCGCCCTCAAGGATCGCGTTCAAGACCTCATTGATTCAAATCTCCTTCATGTTTCTCCGAGCAACAAGAAGGCCAAGATTAGTAGCAATAACAATAGTGGCTGGAAAGGAAAGAGGAACGACCACCCTTCTTCTTCTGAAAACACCTCCTCTAGTAACAATGTTGGTGCCTTTGACCTTAATGAAGTCTTAGCCATGGATAATCAAGGACCTAGAAAGCAGCTAAGAAAGGAATTCACTCCTATTGGGATTAGCTATGATACTGCTTTCGATCGACTCCAAGCCAAGGGACTCATTACTTCCATTGGACCTATTCAAGATCCCCCACCTGAGAAGAGGTTGCCTAGTTGGGATCCAAATGTACACTTCAAGTACCATCATGGTAGGAGTCATACTACTGAGAGCTGTTGGAAGCTAAAAGAGGTCATCCAATATCTAATTGATAATAACAAGATTCCCATACCTCTAAATGGCAAGAAGACTGGGTGATGATGAAACAAAAGACACAAGGCGAGCTTCAACGACAAGATTTCGTGACCTCTTTTTTCTATTTTCTTTTATTCTTCCTTTCCCCAATAAGTCTAGCATAGGTATCTTTCATTTTCCTTAGATTTTATGTTTTCCTTCTAATAGACTTTATTTTGTAAGGTTTTTTCTTTTTCCTCTTAATAAAATGAGAATTTATTTTCTTGCATATGATCATTACATTGCATTAAAAAAAATGCCGAACTAAGCACAAGGTATACTAATGATTTGAGGCACCCCTTGTAGCTATATCATATCACTTTGACCCTTCAAATATATAATCCTTTTTTGATAAACCACTTTGAGCCTCGTCTCACGGTAGACCTTTCTTTTTTAACTCACATCTACCTAACCTTGGGATGGGATGGTGTGCAATTTATGCAATTTCAAAAGCTTGAGTAATTTCAAAAGATTAACATAGAAAAAAAGCAAAAAATAATAAGTGTAAAAAAAGGGCAAGTGTTCCAATGTCTTTGACATAAACATGTCTTTGATATGAACACGTCTCAGATTGCGTCTCTTATCGAGTGCTCGGTACCGTGCCTGAGAAACATGAATGCCAAGTGAGTGATAGACCGCATGATCGTAATTGCCCACACTTATTGAAAAAGATTCAAATATGAAAAATGCAAATGCAAAAAAAAGAGAGTAAAAATAATGAAAAGAAAGAGAGTTCAAGGGCGAGAAACCTCAAGCATAATAATACAAAGATTCAAAAGCAAGGTTGCACATCTTGGGGGATTATCTAGGGTCTTGAGCCTTTGTCCCTTTATTCTTCAAACCTTTAGCCGAACCACGTTACAACCCTTAAAAGACCTCTTTGAGGTATACACACACTTGTGCGAGGTTCGGCTAGAGCTACGTTGGCCTGATTCCTAACGGATACGTAGGCAACCTCACATTGGGGTGCGGCCGTAATAAAAATGCATTCATATTCATATTCACACACTTACACCATGGTCATATCAAGGAATCTCTAACGCTCATCCCTATCCATTTAGAGCTAGACTTGGGGGCTTGATCCCTACATCATTAGCTTACCTAGCCTAAGAGTCACCATCATTGGGCTCTTCTCAAAATAATATTTTTCCATACCGTTAGCCTTTGCAGCCTAACTTTAGTATCACTTTCACACACATCACAGACACATGACCAAATGATACTTCCCTTAGGAACCTTTTGTCATGAAATCTTAACATAACGTGGAAGTATACCTTATCATCATTACATCACGAAGTATGAAGTACTTAGCCTCCGTGCCTAAGTTACCTAAATACTTTCATCTAGAATCAACAATCGAAATAGCCTAGGATGTTACACACCCTAAGATACGACATTGACACATACATTTGTTTAAGCTCATTCGACATGCATCATAACACTTTATTCTTGTCTTTTCGCGTCTTTCTTTTTCGGGAGAAAGTCGGTACTCCACAAAAATGACGGAAATTTTTTTTTGTTCTGCATTTTCGAGTCACATTATGCGTCATGAGTCAACACTATGCACACACGAGTCACACGCAATGAGTCATCATTAAGTCAAGTTTACACCTTGAGTCATGTCAAGTCATATGTGTCAAACGCTTTGAGTCGAGTCATGACAAGTCATATGTGTTAAAAGCACATTAAGTTTTACACAATGAGTCAAGCAACACTAAGCCTTAGGTGAACCCTAATTACATGAGCAAAGTCCTATAGTCAAATGCAGGTACACTAAGTTCCCGACGGACGAGAAACCTTTACAAAGGATTTGAAGCAAAAGGACGCAAACAGCTTAACAAATTAACTAGAGTCGGCCTGATTGCAGTTGGATTAACGATTGGCCTGATGATAATCATGTTGATTGATTGCAGCACCTCATTTGGGGTTTTGATCAAGCACCTCATTTGGAGTAGTAATTGGTCATGAACGCGAATTTCCTAAGATAAAAGGTCTCTATGGAAATTAACTTGGGTTCGGTAAGATCTTGAAGGATAAGATTTCTAGGCCGAGGAAGCTATATCGACAAACTAGAGATGGAGAGCTTTAATTTGCAAGAGATTTGAGCGGATTTGGTTGAAAGGAAACGACCAAGTCGAAGATTCAAAGCGAAACACAAACCATAATAGCAGCAGCAAAATGAGGAAGGAGAAAGGGCTTTTATTTCGAAAACCCGACTCCAGCGTCGAACAACAAACATCATGCACAGCTGAATCTTGTCGCATGACGACAGAACTAAATTGCGGCGACAGCACAAATCAGCGCGCGTTGGCTCAGCGACAGAACAGGTGGCCCCCATAAATGATTATGCGGACCTCGTTCAGCAATTTCGGGTTCCTTGGTACTCCATTTAGCCCTTATAAGCAAATTGACATGATTTAGTAGTCAGCTCGATTACAATCGCAATAAGTGATCGGCCTGACAACGATCGTCTCACTTAGCTTAAAGCGCCTAAGTATTGGCTCATCACAAGCACCAAGGTGATGGTTCACAAAGCAAGTTTAAGCACCAAGGTAATGGTTCACAAGCAAGCACAAGCGCCAAAGTACCGGCTCATTACAAAATGCGCCGAGGTACTGGCACAGCAAGGGATCACAACGAAGTAACAACAAATAGCAAAGCGAAGTATTAGCACTGAGGATCAACAAGCGGTGATCTTCGATAATCTTTTTAGGAAGATTATCGCAATAAAGCTGAAGATAGCTATAAGCAGCGGTCTTCGACGATGTCCCAAGGTAGAGAGGAGATTTTCTATAGCGGCGAGGTACTGCCACATCCCTGAAGATAGCTACAAGCAGCGGTCTTTGACGATGTCCCAAGGTAGAGAGGAGATTGTCTATAGCGGCGAGGCACTGCCGTGGCGAGGTATTGCCACAACCCTGAAAATGGCTACAAGCAGTCACCTTCGACGATGTTCCCAAGCAACTGTGGAGGATTGTCACAAACAATCGAGGATAACTACAAGCAGCGATCTTCGACGATGGCGTTCACGAGGCACTATGGAAGTCATCACAATAACATGCAGCAACAAAGTTGGTTACTTTAGAGACGTGTACTCGACGGTGCAAGATACGCGTTTCTTAGCTCTTTTATCTGTTTAACTAACGATAGTTTGCAGGTATCGGCGTTACAAGAATGATAAAGGATCGTAGAACATTCTGAATCAATCTCCGTCCCTATCGCTACTTTGACTTTTGTTTTCGAAACTTGCATTTCTCCAAACTCAGTTAAAGTGGGGGATTCTGTAGACATCCAAATGTGTCTCCCCAAAAACCAAACCTAGTGATGAATACTTTTCACGTCACTTGATTATCGAATGAAGTGAAAGTGTGAAAAGCCTTGTGAAGTGTTAGTTTTTAATAAAATATTTCTTTCTGTTTTTGAAAATCTTCTCTATTTATGAAAATAGCCAGTCCAATTTAGTTTGGTCTGTGATAAGGGTCCATGAATAGTGTAGTTGGGTCGGGCTCGTAAAGAGCTTTCCAATGATATATTATAAGCCCAATTCCAATGAATAATGAGGAAGTTATGGCTAGAATACTAAATTGGGTCTGAAATGGTTTTACGGCCCAATGATCTAGTGGAGGGCCCACTAATTATTATTCCATGAATTATTAGGATTGATTCTAATTTTCTAGAGTAGTCTAGAGGGGTATTTTGAGTTCTAATAGCATTAAGATTGATAATTAATGAATTTGGTTCGAAATAAAACAAATGTTTATTTTGATAAAATCTGATTTGAAATTGATTAAAACGGAGTTTTAAATACTTAATTATATTAAGAAAAGGATTCCTTATAGGAAGCACGTTTTATCTTTTAAATTGTCACAAAACGACAAGCCTGTCGCCAAACAACAGCGCTTGTCGCCATGCGTGATTTCTGTCGCTCGCGGCAGGGAACAGTTTTATTCCGATTCAAATTCTAACTCTTTTCTATCGATTCCGGACTATTTTCTTATAAATAAGAGTCGTACTTCCCCATTTTTATTCATTCAACAATCACCAACAATCATCTAATTCTATTCCTTCTCTCTCTCTAAAAGCTAAAAGCTTATTCTTTCTCCCTTTTTCTAAGCCCTTCTACACCTTTTTACAAAATTTCACGTTCACAAGTTCTAGACACACCTAGCCAAGTTCGAAGTTGCCTTCACCCTCGACGTGAAAGGTTGATAATTTCCGAGGGTTTGGTCCCAAATCCCTATTTCAATTATTTAATTTAATTGTTCGTTTTAATATTTTCCTTGAAATTACTAACGCGTGTATTTTGTCATTAGAAAGAGATACGAGGCATCCAAGTAAGTAATTTAATTACTTTATTTTTCTATAGAAATCATGCTTAAATTATTTTAATTCCTAGTATCATGTTAGGATGTCTTTATGATTCCTAGTATCATGTTTAGGGTATTAACTAAGATTTCTAATATCATATATGTTCCTAGTATCATGTTTAGGTTGCTTTCTATTCTTTCTTATATCATGTTAGTATCATGTTAGGGCTAAAGCTTTGGTCTTTAATGTTTAGTGACATGATAGGATTTCACTACAAAAATAAAAGCTTTTTAGCAACTAAGTTTGACAACAGATTTTTAAAACGTTGCTAAATAGCAACAAATATAATTTCTTTCATTGCCTAATTAAAAGCGACATTTTATGCTTTAGTTTTTTTAATAATTAATGGCTACATGTTTTTGATTTGTTGTTGTTTAAAACAAATTGTCTTATTAGTTGTTACTAGATGGAATCATACTTTTCTCATGTTGCCATATAGTAACAAACTATAGCAACAAATATTTTATTTGTATTGATTTAGAAACAAACAAAGGCAATGAATTTTCGAATTGTTACCATTAGAAACAAGTCGTCTAAACTATTGTTGCTAGATGAAACGTATTTTTTTATTTGTTGCCATTGGAAACAAGTTGTGTTACATTTTTTATATGTAGGACACTTTTTGCTATTATGTATAAAATTATTTGAAGATACTCTTCTTATTATTTGTTGCTATAATAACATCAAATAGAGACGGATTTCAATTTTGTTTGTAATTTAAAGACAGATTTTTTATTTCGTACCCAATTTAGAGACAAAATTTTCAATTTCGTTCATTTATTATAAGTTATATGCATAGAATTAAACAAATAGTACTTGGTATAGTTAGTAAGAGATTCATCATGTGAATTTGAGGTCACAAGTTCGACTCCTACCAACTGCGATTCTTGAGACTTGGGATTCAAAGAGCATTACATGCAAAGTCGAGCCGAGTTTACTCGAGTGAGGTTTCGGATTGGTAAAGGTCGGGATCAGGTTGAACCAAATTGCTAATAGGGATTGGGTTTATGTCTCGTAGTGTTGATAGCAACCAATATTTATGATTTGTTGCTATTTTTATGAGCCAACTTTAATAATTTATTGCTATTTTTAGGAACCAACATTAATAATTTGTTGCTATTTTAGGTACTAAAATTAATAATTTGTTGCTAATTTTAGCAACAACCAATGGTAATCTGTTGCCAAAGTTGGCAACGAATGCACCAAAAATAGCAACCATCATGGAAACTATATTTAAATGGATGCAATATTGCAACAAAATTGCTTCGCAACTGGTAGCCAAAATCCCATGGCAACAAGCTTTTTAGCAACAACAAATTTTCGTTTCCAACCCGTTGCTAAATAGAGTTGGCAATGAATTTTTGGTGAATAGCAACAAATTTTAGTTGATGCTATATTGACTTAATTTTGTAGTGTTTGTTATTAATCTTGTTAGTATCATGCCTAGGATCTTGCTAATACTAATATGCTTTGATGAGATTGAGAATATTATTATGATGATGATTGTTGTTATTGTTGCTTGATATATATTATTGCTTGATCACGCCCTCTCTTCCATGTTTAAAGGGAATTTGTACTTGTAATCACGCTTAATAAGATAATTAATAATCTTGTTTAGGCTAATATGATTATAATTCAAGTGATCGCCAATAATAGTTTTGTTTGTGCATTAATATTCAACCAACATAGATTAAACAAGTTTAGGATTAATATATTGATTGTATGTTAGTCAGAAAGCGCACATGAATATGAGAAGAATAAAGTAGAGGCCTATTTTTAGGGCAGGTTCAATCTCTTTTAGGTTGGATTTGTACCTTCATCCCCGAATATCCAGTCATGGTTCTAGACCACTATGGAGTTAGCGATCTCATGGATCGTGAAGGGGTGTAACCTTCACCCTGTGAACGGTTTACAAGTTCCTAAAACTTGTTGGCGACTCTTTTACTCTAGCTTCCTTCCCTTTGGATGCCACCATGCTTAAGTGTATGATCACAGTGGGGCTCAAGTGTGGGATGCTTGAAATATTCCCTACACTTACAATCTCAAGATAATCGCCTCCCAAAACCACACCTTCTTCTTCTGTCAGTCTAAGTTTCTCCCAATCCTTAATTAATTCATCCCCATTCTATAGAGCAGGCAATCAGAATAGGAATATTGGCAATTGATTTGAAAATTTTGATGAGAAAATTGATGAATTTTTTGTGAATTTTAGAAAAACTCACTTGCAAACCTTACCTCGGGACTCACTCACCCTAGAGAGGGACTATTTTAAGGAACTATATTGTATGATTTCATTACTTATATATGAATATTTTATTTCAAATTCATTTTAGATATGTCCTCTATTTCTCAATAAATTCATTAATTTAAATTCTATTTTTCTCGTATACAAACTTTGACCAAAATTTATTACTCATATGAATAGATAAATGACTTATTTTCAGTAAGGAGATTGTCCCATAGAATTGACACCTTTAATTTCACAATTTAGTTAACGCACCTGGTGTCAAAACTGAACTAGCCTGAAAAAACCATCCATTTTGAATAATAACCGATCTGATTAGATATGAGAAATTCAAGACCTAAACCCGATCTGTAACCAAACTGAACTTAACCCGAATCTGAATTTGACCCGATTTGAACTTAATTCAACACCAACTTGACTCGACTTGAACTCAACCCAAAACCGATTTGACCCGAGTTGAACTCACTCAAACCGAATCGGTTTGACCCGATCTAAACTCAATCCGAACCGAAATTGACCTAACAAATTACCGATTCGATCCAATCTGTTTTTTATCCGAAGTAATATTAACCTAGTTTGATTTCAACCCGGCATGATTTTGACTTAACATAATTTTAAAACGAAAAATGACACATGAATGACTTGATATCGACCTAATAACAAGATAAAAAAAAAACTCAATAATTACTTTAGTTTTTAAAATGTATTTATTGAATATTAAATTTGGTTAACCCAACCAAAATTCAGCCAACACGATAAGAAGTATTTGAATAAGAATTGACCGAATACTAAATCAACCTTAGTAATCAAACCGAACTTAACAGAACTGAAATTAACCGAACCGAAACCAACCCTATAATACCCCTCATGACTGCTTTAAAAGGATTTGATATACTACTCATATCAACAAGATACATCTTCCTTTTAGGGAGCTCATATGCTAAAATACTCCGTAGTTACAGTTGTTAGCACTTGGTGCACATTTCGCGACAATATGGCCCTCCCTAATTTGTTTGGGGTCGGGGTGTTACAAACCCGGTCAAACCCGTTTTGAACTCGAATCAAGTTTATCCAAACCAAAAATGAATCGATATGAAGTTGACCCGATCCAAATAAACCCGATCCGGACCCTATAGATTTGGACACGAATTTAACCCGACCCAAAAGTAACCCGATCCGACCCGAGGCAGGTTAAAAAGATAATTTTGAACTGAATATACCTGACCCAAACAAACCTAGTCCGTTATAGATCAATCGACACTCCATCCGATTATCCAAATTGACACCACTAAACTCAACGAAACAAGTCAACATTTAAGAGTAAGGGAGAAGGTAGAAGAATCCCTAACACTCCCAAAAGCAAGTTGATAGATGCTAAGGTTTGAACTTGTGTCTTTAAAGACTTTTCCTCATTTTCTATATGCCATTCTTTTAAAATTAGACCGTCTATATTATTTAAACATAAATTGATTAGATCTTGTTCAAAAACATCACTTTTTTAAATGAATTTGATGTAAAAATCATAAATTTATGTGACTTGTGAAGGGAATTATGGAACGTTACTTTAATGTGGCTACATAATTCCTCCGGTTGAATTCTTTTAATTGTGCCACTTGTACTTTTTTTTTTTTTATTACTCCCTCTGTTTTTTTTTTCCTTTTAGTGTATCATTTCTCCTAAGCATGAATGCAAAATTTTAACTAAAAATAGCTTTACTTACCAATAAGTAAAAATCATAATAAATTAATATTAATAAACTGTTCATTGATACAATTCTAATAAATACCTACAAGACTATATTTTTTTTCTTATGTATAAATCACTAATATTTGTCAAAGTGGATTAGATAAATTGTACAAAAAGTCAAAATGTTGCCCTTAAAAAAAAGGAGAGAGTATTATTTATACTCTCTCACATTGCTTAATTTCTAATAAACTATTGCTCCCACTATCTTTATTATATGAAATAATTCTTTTTATTCCCCCTGTGAATATGTAAGGAGAAGTGGATGAGATTCGAATCCATAACCTTTGTGTCACGCTGGCTCTAATACCATATTAAAGGACCAGTTCAACCAAAAACTTAAACTGATGATTCAGGCTCAGGATTATGCTTTATACTCTATCATTTATTCCATTCAACTCACCCTCCTAAATGTAGTGTCGGTTAAATTGATGCACTGAAAAACGAAAGAAGTAATATTAATATTTTGGGTGCATCGTGAGTAATCTTTATTTAATATTTCTCCGAAAAATTATCAATAATATATACTCTCTCCATTTCAAAATAAATATCCCAACATGACTTTTTACACTATTCACATATACATATGTACATACATTATAATCTAAAGGTGGAATTATTAAGAGCGAATCGGTCAAAGGTGGGATTATTAGAATCAATATATATATTAAATGTTTTAAGGCTCAGGATTAGTCATGAGTACTTGTCAGAATTGTCTCAGTTTGTAGTTTTCGAATATTAAATGTTTATAATTTATACTAATTGATATTAAGGATATTAGGAGCCTAGTCAAACATAGACGGTATATTATTTTGAAATAAAGGGAGTACTAACAGTCTATTAGATACCATGTTGTACATAAAAACTTATGCAAGCAACGATTCTAAATTAATATGAGTAATAAATAATAAATCCAACTTTAATATACAAGCAACCCATAGTCACATATATATTAACTAGCCTTCTGGCCCGTGCAACGCACGGTTTATTTATAGGTATACTATATAAATAATTATTTTTTAATATATTTATATTGGCAAATGAATAGTTTATAGAGGAGAAGAAGAGGTGAAAATTGAATGTAATTGTAGTAGAAATTAAACTGGAGGAAAATGAACCAAACAACATTCAATCATTCATATATGTATTGAATTAAAGTTTTTTTTTCATATGAGAAAAGATATTAAAAAAAAGAAAGATTAAATAAGGTGACATGTGGCATTGGAGAAAAAAAAAAATGAAATGTACATGTGGCATTATAGGGTTGATGGTTTTTGCTTTTAAATACTAGTATAGATTAAAAACCTAATTATTGTACATCTAAAATAATTTAGCAAGAAAAGTAACAATCAAGAACAGGAAATTCAAGCGGATTGTCTTAAATATGATGTTAGAAAATAAGAAAACCAACTACTTGTTTAAGCAGACAAATCATCTAAATACATATTTCAAACTTCACTCCTTTTGTTTTGTTTTTTTTTTTTTTTGTTTTTTTTTTTTGTTCATGGTCTTAAAATTCGAGACCATCGTATCAATTGCAAAGCCAAAAATATAAGGGGTTATTTGAGAGATAAATAGAAGAAATGTTGAGATTTTTAGTATTTCTTAGGGTTCGTTTGGCATCGTTGTGGTTTTCTGTTTTTTGGTTTTTTGTTTTTTTAATGTGTATTATATATGTCACATAATGAATCAAAAAATATATAAACTTATTAAAATCATGATAATTTTGAAAACTGACAACAGAAAAGTAGAAACACCTTTTTCTTGTTTCTTGTTTTTGGTTTTTGGTTTTCAAAAAAACAGAAAACTGAAAACCAAAAATGATGCCAAACAAGCCCTTAGTTTCTGAATTATTCTTTATTGACCCAAAACAAAAATATTAAAGCTAAGGTCATATTTTTTTAGCTCAATACCATGAGCCCGCTTGACCTCAATCTAAATTTAAATTGATATTAGTATTAAAATTATCGTAAATTTTATTTGTATACTCTTAGCTTTCAATTTTTTCACTCTATACACTTTTTTCAACTTTAATTCAATCAATTATTTTTCTATGCTCTTTTTCCTTTTCAAACAGATTTTATTATGTTTCATGCTAGCTAATTACAAATTATTTGGGAAAAAGACTTTGTCGTCGTTGTTGTTGTTATTGTTGTAGTAGTACCGTTGCAATTGAAATAAATCACTCACCATATACTCCCGAGTTTTAAGTTAATTCACCACATACCACAGTATTGGATTTACACCATATACCCATGAGTTTTCACAAAAATACACCATAACCCTTGATAATTAAAAGATGAGTGTAATTTGGTTAATTATGACACAAAACCATCCTAGATCCCTACTATTGAAACCATACCCCTCCCTTCCCCAAAACCTAAAACCACCCCAAATATCCAGAATCATCATATCCGTATGATTGGTGTTTAGAGCGGGGAAAGGAGATCTAAGGTGGTTTCATGGGTAGATGAAGATAGGGAGGGTAGTTGGCTTTGGGGGAAGGGATCTAGGGTGATTTAAGGGCTTAATTAACCCTAAAGATTGACAATGCTAACATCTTTTAGTCAATAAGAATATTTGGTGCATTTTTCAGAAAACTCGGGGTATATGGTGTATTTGAAAAAAAATCCATAAGTATATGGTGAATAAACAAAATAATCAAGGGTATATAATGAAAAACCCGTAAAATAAAATAATCCAAATTCGAATCAAAATTTTTGTACACCTACTTGTAGTGTTATTGTCCTTAAACCTCATAATAGTTAGTTTAATTAAATTGTCTAAAGAAGTCAATGCAACATTAACTAACGAACTAAGTATTAGGTTTGCACAACCGTTAACACAAGCAATAAGCACCTATCCTTAGGTCATAAGCTAGAAAACTTCTTCCTAGATCAATTAAGTGACCTCACTCTCACTCAATTTCCTTACATAAACCAATGTAATCTTGTGTTTTTTTTTTCCACATTTCATACAAATCCTTATCATTCACAAAATGAGTTCCCTTAGACTAATCATCTTTGCCATGCTCTTCGCGGTTGCTTGTATGTCAAGCACCCTAGTCGAGGCTCAAAACTGTGGTTGTGCCAGTAATTTATGCTGTAGCAAATATGGATTTTGCGGAAGCACAGCCGAATACTGCGGCGAAGGGTGCCGACAAGGTCCTTGTTACTCTTCAGGAGGAGGAGGTGCTGTTACTGTCCGAAGCTTAGTAACAGACGCGTTCTTCAATGGCATCATCAACCAATCACCTTCTAATTGTCCTGGTAGGAACTTCTACAGCAGGAATGCTTTCTTGAACGCTCTCAATAGCTATCCTCAGTTCGGCACTGGATCCTCCGACGTTATCAAACGTGAAGTTGCTGCCTTCTTTGCCCATGTCACCCATGAAACTGGATGTAAGTGTATTGAATATCTTCGCTTTCCTACTCATTTTTTTGTCACAAAAATCATACCGATGTACGGAGTACATATGATTGATAATAGTAAGGAAATTTTGTGAGAAATCACCTTTTAAACTTTATTTTTGTGAAAAATCACCTTTTAGAAAAAATGTTGTAAAAAAACCTAATTTAAAATTTTTGTAGTAAATTGACCCTGACAATAGAAAAAAAAATGACCAATAAGAGCATCCACGATGGTTGTGCATAAGGACCTGCTAGCAATTTCTAGCAATATGCTAGCCATTGTGGAGCTACAACCTCTTGTACCTAAGCCAAATTACATAGCCTCTTATGTAGTTTCACAACACCCAACACACATATACTAATTTGTTTAACATTTTTTTATGTATTTGTTTGTTTGTTTTTAAATTTTTTTTATAATTTATTTATTACAAAAGGATGTAGCTTATCATTGTAGAAGTTGTAGCTTAAATTTTGTAATTTGGTACGTGATTAATGATGTGGCAACCCAAAGCTACATGTACATGTAGCTAGACATTGTGGGTGCTCTAAGTCTTTAATATTCAAAGCTCATTTTTCTTGCAACAGGTGGTAAGTTCCAACATAAATTTTAAAGTGAGTGTTTAAAACAACAATTTTTATGAAGGTGGTTTTTCACAAAAAAACAAAAATTGAAAGGTAGTTTTTGATAAATTTTCCATAAATTAATTTGTCTCCATTTGTTTGTCCCATTTGACTTTTTACGTTTTTCAAGTTAGCTTTAGAAACATAAATGCAATAAGAGCATCTCTAATTGTACATGCACAGAAATTATACTCATAAAAATTTGATATTCTTAATTAAGAGTATTCATTGTAACGAGTCTAACAACATCTCACATGATCATATTATTACACGGAATGTTACACCCAACAAATAATTGATATCCAACTTGCTTCTTGTAGCTTTTTGCTACATAGAGGAGATTGCGAAATCAACCTATTGTCAATCAAGTGCACAATGGCCATGCAACCCAAACAAGCAATACTACGGCAGAGGACCAATTCAGATCACATGGAACTACAACTACGGAGCTGCAGGAAAAGCATTGGATTCGACGGTATCAATGCACCAGAAACAGTTGCAAACAATCCAGTAATTGCCTTCAAAACAGCCTTCTGGTTTTGGATGAACAATGTCCACTCTATTATCACCTCCGGCCAAGGGTTCGGTGCCACCATTCGAGCTATCAATAGCATCGAATGTAATGGTGGTAATCCAGGTGCTGTCAATGCTCGAATTCAGTACTATAGACAGTATTGTAATCAGTTTGGTGTTTCTCCTGGGAACAATCTCAGTTGCTAGGTACATCAGTAATATAGTAAGAAGGGTGTTGGTTGCTACTCTATGGTACACACCAACTTTGTTTTAATTTATGCAAAATAAAAGGATACCTGCTTCAAACTCATACAATGAGCAGGCTTAAAAATATGAAATAAAAATGTATAGTATGATGTTACTGTCTTCAAATTTCTGTTTTTCTACGTTTCATCTGTTTTATTTTTGTTAAATTGTATCCTACCGACTTTTTTTTATTAACGGTAAGATACGGAGAGATCCCCTTCCTATCACAGAAGGGGGGATGAGGAGTGGAACCCAGGTCATACTTGAGGGAGAATCTAACCATACGTCCACTCCTAATGTAGTCGGAATCAATGAAGGAAATAAAAAACAAGTGCAATTCCTAATACGAACAAACATATTTGCAAGTGATAAATCTGTAAAAAAAAAAAACAAATAATAATAATAATAATAATAATAATAATAATAAAAAAAAAATCCAAAATCCACTAGAAAAGAGTAAAACTCTCAAGAATATTATTAAAATATCAAAACTACTATTAATGACGGCTCAAACATTTAAATAGTCTAAACAAAGCCATAATAATACGGAAATTAAGCAATAATTAAAATATTAAAATCCAAAAAATGTTTTAACGTTGTTATAATGTCATGTCCTAGCAAATAACTATATCATGTCCTACTTAATATGCTTACAAGTTACAATGTCATGTCCTAATAAAAACTGTTCAACAAGGTAATCATTAAAAAGTTTTAGCTTATGTATATAATTTGGTTTTAATTTCCTTGTAAAAAAAAGGTTTTAATTTCAATATTAAAGTGTGAGTAGAAAGTATCTATTCGTTGCAAATAATTTGTAATGGAACTAATATAAAAAATTCCAAACCGATTTAATAATTTGGTTCGATTTTCAATTTGATTTAAAAGCGAATTACGGCTCTGGTCCAAACCGGTCCGGTTTAAGTCCGCTCTGCTTTCTGTATACACCCGTCCTCACTCCTCACAAAAAAAAAAAAAAAAAAAAAAAAAGAAAAAAGGCGCTGGTCTACTCTTTAAGTTATACACTTATGCTTTTCCCTTGGAGCCAATTCACGTTTACGCTGAGCCGCCCTCTCTCTCCTCCATTGAAGCGCCTCTCTCTCCTCCATTGAAGCGCCTCTCTCTTCCATCGAAGCAGCTTCTGAGGTATAAATTTTTAATTTCCTCTCTTTTCTAATCGTCGAATGTCAATTTCACAATCTAATTTTAATTGTAATTTAATCTTCAGTGAAGGGCCAGTTACAAGCAATGGCAGAAACAACCCAAGTTCAAAAGAGCACACCAGTGCTTACATGGATGAGAAACCCAGTTGACATTGTTGATTTTAAGGAAACCCCTTTAACTATGCTCCCTTTTCTCGACCCTAGGTACCCCACTAAATTCTTTTTTTCTTTTTTTTTTTTGTTAAATTATACTTTGGTTTACTACTGCAATTTATATGAAATTGATTAGTTTCTACTCTTATTTGTGTTTATGTTTTTTTAATTTTAACTAGTTTTTAGCCTATTAAAATTCATGTGATGTGGTTAAGTCAATATTATTTTTTCTTGTTTATACTTTTGAAAAAGTTGGGAAGTTTGAACTAGAAATTGTATATGTGTGTAAGAATCACTTGTACATGTAAACACCTTGAGTGACTGAAGGAAAGAAAATGTGATGAAAAGGGTTGTAAATTTTGAATTTGTTATGATAAAAGGAAAGTAGGGAGGTGAAGCATGAAGGGGACATGGGATCATGACATGCAAACTTCTGCTATTATGGATTAGTGTAGATATAGATATCATCCATATCGATTTGTAATGTTGTTTCCAATTTGTTTTATTGGATTGATTGATGGTGTAGTGTATTAATTCTTTTTCAGATTGGTTAAGGCTTTGAAGAATGTCCATATCTCTTCACTATTTCCTGTACAAGTTGCTGTTTGGCAAGAGACTATAGGTCCTGGTGCTTTTGAGCGTGACCTATGTGTAAACTCACCCACTGGAAGTGGAAAAACTTTGTCTTATGCTCTGCCAATAGTGCAGAAGCTAGCTACCCACTCCATGAAATGTTTGCGTGCATTGGTGGTGTTGCCCACTCGTGATTTAGCTGTGCAGGTTTGTTATTTTAGGACTCTTAGTTTCTCAATTTATCTATTTATATATTTATTCATCTAACTCTGGCTTTGACATATGATTCTATTAGTGATAAGTCTTTCCTCAGCAATCATTTGTTTCCTAGTAGTTGTGCACAAATGTGCCATGTAGTACATATATTGGACTAATTGGAGGTTGGAGACTGACTAGCGTCTTTGATTTATTAATGACACTAGCATGTTGATTTTTTGGTGTTTAGAGAGCCACAAGGGCGGGGTGAGAATCGATCCTAGGATCTCTTGGAATTGGGAGAGAAGCTCTAACCACTTGAGCTATCCCTCACTCTCACACTTGCATGTTATCCCCTGAAGGTTCTTTACATGTATTCTGATGAAAGCTAATAACTTTTGGTTGTTAAGTTGTTCTTGTGATCAGTGCAGCTAGCTGCTGGTTTGTTTGTTTGTTTTTTTTCTTCCTCAAAGGGGATTAGAAATGCATTTACTCTGTATTGTTAACCAGATTAAATTGAATAATTTATAATTTAATCTGTTGCATAATACTTTGTAATTCCAATCTTTGTTTTCTTATAGTGTTGATGTTAGAGAAAAAAATCATTTAGCATCTAATTGTTGAATTTAGAAGTGGTATAATTAAGCCAAACTTAGCTTAAGCATTTTCTGTCTTCTAAGAGAAAAATTATATTGCTCCATGTCAGCGTGAAACTCAGAAAGCTTAACAATGATTAGGAAAAATTCACTGAGGTCCAGTTTTGTGGCTTGACTGAGCCTGCCTCATGTCATCAGCTTAAGTCATAGGATAAAATACAGAATTTTAATGTTCCATCAAAGAAGCTGTATCAACCTTGTTATCATCTTCAAATGTTCAATAATGCCTTTAAATTAAAGTTTATTATAGATATTAATTACTACCAAATATAATGAAAACACACTTGCAAAAGAAAGGAAAGTGATTTCAATGTTTGTAATCTAGATTAGAGATCTAAAAATGAAAGATTAAAATGGTTATATAAATTAAAGAACTTGCTTCCTATTAATTGAGGTCAGTAGAAAGTTAAACCACTTATAATAGATAATCAGAGCGCATAATTAAGTGGCATTATGGAGGTTGCTATCTTGCTGGTGTGAATCTTAATTTAAAAACGGGGGGATGTGGTAAGTAATCGTAAAGGCATGCATTCATATACTTTTGTTTCTAAAATTTCAGGTAAAAAAAGTCTTTGATGATATTGCTCCAGCAGTTGGCTTGTCTGTTGGTTTAGCTGTCGGGCAGTCCTCACTTGCTAATGAAATTTCAGCACTAGTTAAAGCACCGAGACTTGAGGCTGGCTTCTGTTATGATCCTGAAGATCATGCAAACAAATTACGAAGTGCTGTAGACATACTGGTAGCAACTCCTGGAAGACTTATGGACCATAACAATACTACTAAAGGCTTTACACTTGAGCATCTACGTTATCTTGTAGGTAGCATACCTTTCTCCTTAATTATCTGCACACTTTAGCTTGTTGGCCCTATTAGCAGTACCAAAAATTTGCTGGATACAATTATAGTAAAATAGTTGAGACATTTTGGTTGTTCCTTTTTGTGTTTAGTTTCCTTGTTCTCCGAAGAGCTTAATACATTTAATCATCTGTATTGGAAAAGCCATTTTTCATACTGGGTGATGGAAATAAATTATAAATTATTCTTTGTCAGTTCCCATTTGCACATTTGCAACCCCCCTCTTATCCTTTCATAAATGATGGGTGTTTTGTGAAAGATATATTAATGTCTTAGCGACATGTCTTTAAATTCCCAGCTTGTTTTTGTCATGAGTAGGATGACTAAACTGGATATATCTTATTATTCACGAATAAAAATGTGATCATGTTGGCATGTTGCTTAGTCAATCAACTTGGGATAAGCCTTTTTTATGATTAAGGAACTTATATCTCCAAAATAACTGCTTTAACTTAAGAATGCTTAAACTTAAGAGTAAATTACTAGTTACATTAGAACTTTCTGAAGTTTGTAATCTCAAGGCCCTTTTATTCTCACCTTGGTTTTAGTGCAAAAAGAAACATACGAATTTTGAATCTCGAACCCTGTTTAATATATGCTGTTTGATTCCATATTTCCATATAGAAATTTGATGTTGCTTGGTTAATGATGCAGGTAGTTGATGAAACTGACCGATTATTAGGCGAGGCCTATCAGTCATGGTTACCCGCTGTGCTCAAGTTGTCCAGTCCAAATGATGAAGTGTTTGCACCTTGTGTTGAAGCCTTTTCCGCTTCAATATGTGGTTCTTTCAAAACCATTCGGAGATTGTGAGTATGATCGTGGTTCATTCCATCCCTAACTATGTATATAATATGAGCTGGGTTAGCTCTTGCTTAACTTTTCTTTTTTGTATGTCTTTGATTTATCTTCCCTTGATGGATTGGGGCCGAGCTAGTCATAATTGTGCTGAACACCTGCTCTTGTTTTCATTTATGAATGATTGTACTTTGATCTTTAATTTTGTAAGAATTCATTATGCATAATTAATGCTCTTTTGTGCTTCAGGCTTGACCTTGAGTTTATCTTCATTCTATTGCAGTGGAGTTGAGAGGGGTTTTAAGGATAAAGCTAATCCCAGGCTTGTGAAGATGCTTTTTTCTGCTACACTGACCCGAAATCCTAGCAAACTTGGTCTGCTGGATCTTCATCACCCTTTATTCTTAACAACTGGTCAATCACGTTATGCGTTTCCTGAAAAGCTTGAGTTTTTCAAAGTGGTATGGCAGATTGTTTGTACTTGTGATATTGTTGCAGTGTCAATATGTAGTTTGCTTGAAGTTATTATATTAGCTGGTGATGTGCTTGTGCAATGTTCATCTCGTTGTCTAATTATTTGTGGACTCCAATTTACAGGTCATTTTAACTTAACCGATTTTGTTCTTCGTTTTTACCTAGGCAGAAGTAGAATTTGGGCTCTGCAAACTAATTGTAAAATTTAAGGGATGACAGTAAGGTACACAAAGTGTCCTCAAATAAATTTGTATGGTAGTCCATATATATAGGTGCTGCTGATGTGAATGTTACCCTAGAAGAAAACCCCTGTAATTTAGCAACTTAATAATTAAACTCTAATATTAGATACAAGGTCATGTCAGATTGTTTTAATCTTATGTTTGCCAGTAATACTAGAGCAGTTGTTCCCAACATACTATAAAACTAGGGGAGGAAGTGAAGCTAGCGCACTTAATTTGCACAATATAGCTCAAACAGAGTTTGTGCTGGCATTGGACTCTCAATGCAACTACTATTTAGGATTTCATTCACTGGACATCTATTTGCCCTGGCTTTGGTTTTCATATTCTTTGAAGATAGAAGATTCTGATACTCTTGACACAATGATCTTTGTAGTAGCTGCAACAAGGTGCTGAAGCTCTTGGGTAAGATGGGTGATGGAAGGCTTGTTCAATTGGTACAGTCTTTTCCATAAATGCTGAAATAAATCTAGCATACCTTAACAGAATACCCAGTAGCTACACTTTTTGCAGCAACAGTAGTTTTATTCTGACTTTCTGAGAGTACCTACTGAACAATGTGCGCACCAAAACTTAAGAATGTTAAAGTATAGGTTTTCTAAGTACTGATTTCTTTAGGATTGGATTATTGGAGAATAAGGTGTATGCCATTTATTATACGGTCATAGCTTA
The DNA here is from genome assembly GCF_948465745.1 of Chenopodium album. NCBI lineage: Eukaryota > Viridiplantae > Streptophyta > Magnoliopsida > Caryophyllales > Amaranthaceae > Chenopodium > Chenopodium album. The sequence continues at coordinate 14,496,143 of NC_137847.1, read as the reverse complement.
TTTAGGAGATTAAATCCAAGATGTCAGAGATTTAATTATTTTTTACAATATGGTTAATCGACAGTTTATGCTGAGAATTCAAAAGGGACAAGTCAAAATTGCATTGGAAAAAAATGGGATTTAACTATTTAAAATAGCAATTGGGATTTATGGGATTCCAATTGAGGTTTGGAGATGTTTGGGAGAAAGAGGAATTGATTAATTGGCAACATTAATTGGTTATACAATATTTTTGGAATTTAAAGATGCCAATGAAGTGGGGGAATAGTACTCTAATCCTTTTGTGTAAGAACAAAGGTGATATCCTTGTGCCAACAATCAAGGGATCAAACTTATGACTGATATAAATTTGGGAGCCATTGATTGAACAAAGGTTAAGGAGAAGTGTATAGATCTAGAAGAACCAAATTAGGTTTATGCTTGGTAGATTGGCTATGGAGGAAATTTATTTTATGAGGTAGCTAATGGAGAATCATCGAGGTAAGAAAAATTTACATATGGTTTTCATTGATTAGGATAAGGCATATGACAAGGTACCGTGGGAGAAACTTTGGTGGACTTTAAGCGCAGAAATATATTGACATCATGAATTCTTATGTGTTTTTAGACGAATTTCAGCTTCATTTTACAACCTTACATTTCTAGAGAAACAACAATCTATTCAAACCATCTCATTAACTCACAATAGTATTGGCAATAAGCTTATTTTACAGGTCTATCCAAAGGAGCCAAAGACGGAAAGACCCAAATCATATTTTGCTTCAGATATGTAGTCTTATGGGAACAACCTTCTTGTTGGTACCAATGGTATACGCTGAATTAACCTCATTGTCTATCTGCATGTTACGTAACTTGCATCCCTCACCTAGCGCAGGAGCCTTGTAGAAGCACTGGTATAATGATTATTTTGATAGGTTGAATTCTCCTCTAAATCATAACTTTGCTCATTTTGATTCCTACTCCTTTTGTCCCCTTTTATTTGCCTCGTTTTCCTTCTTGAGATGGCCTCATATTACAATGACCATGAGGAATTCCATTTTACTCTCATATTCATCCCATTGGTCTCAATAATTTTGTCTCGTATCAACTCCATCCAAACCAAAAATTTATAAACTAACTAATTCCTAATGGGGCAAGCAAAGGGGGGTAGGGGGATGTTTTTACTTTTGAACTAATCAAAGTATGCTGATAAATTAGGATTGAGGCAATAAAATGGAAGGATGTGTTTTAGCTAGGGCAGCTTTCTCATTTTTGTTCAAGTCTCTAATTCTCTATGTTCTCCCTTTACCAGTTTATTGTAAGGAAAGATAACCCCATGAGATTTTGCTTACTTCATCGACGACAAACAAAGAGGATCTCCTGCCCCTGCTTTATTTAGGGTTTGCAGCATTGTCATTTGGGTCATAGCTTCTAGTACGCCTACCTTATTATGGCTTCACTTGATTTGTGGTGCATGCCACCTTCGGCCTCCATGTCAATGTGGTTATGACTTTGAGCATAGAATTTTCCAGTGTTGTGTACAGGGTCTGTGACTGTAAAACATGGTCTTATCCATGTTAGACTTTTTGTTACTGAGTCAATATCACTGGTGCCATTTTACAAGAATAAGGATTAACTATACATTTAAATGAGCCATCTGATTTGTTCATTATACTCCAAAGATTACGAATAATCTAGTGTTTGATTTTCATTTAAAAATGGACTAATTCAAAATAAAAAAAATAAAAAGAAAAATCCTAAGAAAAAAAGTAAAAAAAAAAAAAAAAAAACCGCCAAATGGATGCTGTAATTCAAGATATGATACGATGGTGATAGAACGATGGTGATTAAATTCTTCAATTTGTCATTGTGATAGATTGGTAAGTCGTGGATTTATAATGTAAATCTGGATTTGATTTTGCTGAGATTCTCTGTTGTACGTTATCTGTGCAGATTTGTGAATCAAATGATAAAGCCCTGTATCTAGTGGCCCTTCTTCAAAAGTTAAAAGGCGAGAAATGCATTGTTTTTACCTCATCCAAAAAGATGACCCATAGGCTATGCAGCTTGCTGAAATGTTTTGGAAATCTTGAAATGAGGATCAAGGGATACTCAAGTTGTCAACATCAGGCTGTGAGAAGGTGTGCTCTTTGCCCCTCCTTTCGATGCATCTTAAGAAATACACTTATATAATACATCATTATTGCTTTTTAAACAATGTACACTTATATAATGCATCACTAATGCCTTTTGAATGTGTAAGAAGAAATATTGATACGAAGTAATCGATTCTTTAAAGCAACTAATTATACGTTAGATTAATACTTATTGTTAGTCAAAACAGGCACAAACCTTTTAGTGAGTTGTGACAGAGGATGTGGTGGAATAAGTGAATTGTTGCCGTAAGCATTTGGCGTTCTTGGGAATTATTCAGTACTCATAAAACTGAGGAAAGTTGATGGCTGTATCCTGTATCTTTTAGCGAGAGAATTTATTTGCTGGTGAAGACCTATTAATGGATAAGCAGTAAAATTCTTATGAAAAAAAACCACGATAATTGAAGTAAAATTTAATGCATATCTATTTTGCATATATTTGACATGTTCAGAGGTTTGTTATATGGAGTTATTTGTAATTTTTTTACTGAAGCAAGTAGTATTGATATAATACTCAAAAAAATGTTTCTTTTCCTCATCCCCCCTTCTCCCCAGTCATACACCTTGAAAGTCAAGCATACCCATGAAGATACCATGCATTTATCTTTGGTGTACTATAGAGTTCTACAATTAAACTCTGAAGATGGGGGAATGATTCGATTGGATATACCATAACCATGGCTTGTTATAACATTCTAGTACTGTTAATTTAAGTCCCTTAAATCTACTTCTGGATTTAGATTGAGAAATGGTTTTACATGGATTTACTTCTTAGATCACATCTGCTATGTTTTTGGTGTATTGCTTTCTGCTTTTTACTGATATTATTAAATTGATCGCTTGTCTCAATAATGTGTATGGAAAAAGCCATTAATTGAATTGTAAATTTCTCATGTTTTGCAGCAAAACACTAGATGCATTTCGGAAAGGAGAAGTGGAGGTGCTCATTTCTTCTGATAACCTGTCCCGAGGAACAGATGTTGAAGCAGTAGCAAATGTCATTATCTATGATGTGCCACGTTACATCAAAGCATATCTTCATCGTGCTGGAAGGACTGCTAGAGCATTTCAAATAGGGCGCTGCTTTACATTGCTCCTAAACGATGAAGTAAGCTGCTAAGCGCTTCTTTGACATATACTTATGTTTTAATGGTTGAAGTTATCTGTCGACAAGTGTGAAAAGGGAAGTGTTTCATCTGAAACTAAAATCAAGGAAGTATGTATGCCTAGTTAAGTGATGAAAACTTTGTTTCTTAAACCATGATGCCCTCGAAGAATGGAAAAGGAAATACCATACTGGAAAATTTGAAGTACCTGTATTCCATGATTTTACTTTGAACTACTATCCTGAATAGAACTTCTTGACATTGAAAATGATAAAAGGTCAGGGATAGGTAGTAGCGGGAAAAGAAACAGAAGTGTGTGTTTAAAGTGATGTGATGGAGTGAGAATGGAAAAAAAATCTTTTTCTTGATCGGGAAAGAGATAATTGTTTTCTTATTTTTTTTTCTTTTCCTGTGCATATTTCAGAGTATGGAAGTTTGTTTTGGGATGGAGGGAGTGTGGCATGATCACTAGATTTGAATAAACTCATTAAGTTTTTATCTCTCTAATTCAGATGAAGAAGTTCAAGGCACTGCAACAGAAAGCAGAGATCAGCTCTACAGTTTTCCCTCTTTCTTCGGAGTCAATTCAGTCCCTTCAGCCTGCTTACACATCTGGTAATTTTGTTACCTACATGCAGGCGTGTATATTATGAATGAAATGTGATGTTTCTGAAATTTTATTTAGTTTCTCCGTGCCTTATAATTTTTTCTAAAATGTTACAGTACTTGGATTGAATGAATTTTCTTCAAATTTTAAAATCTTGAACTTCTTTAATATATCCACATTACATCAGTGTTGTTTACTTCTATTGTTCCCATGATAGAATGTACCACAGCTCCTTTCAATCTATGTGCCTTTTTAATCTTCTGTATTAGGATGTGTGTGATGGTTCATGTCCACTATTTGTATTCTGATTTGTTATGATTAAACCGTTCTTCTCTTTGATTATTACAGCTTTTGATAAGCTGAAGGAGAATGTAGAATCAGAAGCATTTCGTAAACGCAAGGTTAAATTCAAGTCTACAAAGCCACGTAGAGCAAAGACAGCGAAAGTATCCAAGGAGTAGGCATATAAATATTATCTATTCTCCAACAAGAGCATCACACCTGTGGTGACGGGTGGAATTTACAGCACTGGGAGTGTATACTTGCTGAAAATGTGCCTGACTGATCATGAGTGAAACCGGAGTAGCGAATGATAGTGATGTGGGTGAAGCCTGAAGAGGAATTAGCGAGTGGTTTAATACTTGTGGTATTATGGGTTATGTGTACTCGAAGAGCTGGGTTTCAAATTTTGAATCGGTTTTAGGATAGCAGTTAAATTTGATGTACATTGAATTGGATTCAAAGATACTAGGATCTTCTCAATATTTATTTCTCTTAGCAGTCATAGAGAAATTGTATTTGTCATACATCAATTATCCACCAGAACTAACACCAAAATGTCATCTCCTAACTAGTTATGCTTCATTAATTTTTTTTTCTTTGAGGACTGGTTGTGACCGACGAGAATAGTAGCTTTATAATTATTGTGGATAATTATCAATAATACATAGGATAATTTGTTGAATGACTAATTCAAAGTTAGTTGCTATTTAAGTATTTAGCTAAGTTTAGTAAGTTTCTGTAGTTAGGAAGTGGGATTATGCTCACTATTTTTTAGTTTGTTTTGTTAGTATGTTACACTATTAAAATTTATGTACTGTGTTTTTTAATTCAAGTTAATCAAATCATCTTTTGCTTTCTACTATATTATATTGCTTCAACATTGTGGTATCAGAGCAATTGTTTGACAGATAGACATGGGTGCTATGTGTGTGGGACAGTTCTCACAAATGTGTGACCTCGCAATTGTGGTGCCTTGCGTCGAAAGTCCTCCTGATATTGTGGCTCAGCGGTATGTCCCATGTTGATAGCGGTGGTGCAAGATAGTTTCACAGGAAGGGAGGCCATGAGTTATGTGGTCCTTGGTTTGAGGGGAGGTTTGTTGGGGTTGTTCATCTCAAGTCCCACATGGAATGAGTAAGGAGGTGAATAGCTCCTTATAAGTGAGTGCACACTCCATTAGTATGAGGCCTTTTAGAAAAGTGCTTTAAACAAATCCGTTCGGGTTAGGCCCATAGCCGACAATATCTAGAGGTGATCAACATCGGCCCGGCCCGACCTGGCGTGAAAATTGGGTGGGTTTGGGTAAGCTTAAAAACGCAATTTTAGTTAAAAAGCCCATTTTGGCCCGATAAGCCCGTTACTTTTTTACGGGTTTGGGCACAAAAGATTATGTTAAGCCCCGACCCGATTTTTTTTATCATGGAGTGGAGTGTCAGTGCGACCCGTCAAGGTAGGTGACCCGGGCCCAACATAATTTACATAAGATTGCTATGACAAGAAAAAACGAAGGTAAATATGATAATTTTTTTTGAAGGAAAGGTAAATATGATAATTTATATGTTCTCTAAAGGAAAGGTAAATATGATAATTTATATGTTCTCTAAAGGAATATGATAATTTTTCTTTTTCTTTTTCTGAAATTTTTTAATTATGATTGATCTTGATGCATTAAGATACCTCCTAATTCTATGCATTGAGTTAGACATAACATCACAAAGCATATTCTTCTCACAAAAGAAGTATGCCTTGCATCTCATTAATGAATATGGTTGAATATTAGACCAAATGTATTACAGTTCCCTTGCTCACTCAAAAGTTGTTAGTAGACCAAGGTGAACCTTTAGTAGTCTCAACCGAATATCAAAGGGTAATAGAAAAGCTCATCCATCTCATTGTAACCAATTTCGCCAATCCTCTCCCTATGCAAGAACTCAGGCACCCATGTCCTACACGACTGCGTGTCTAAACAGTCGATTCGGTTATTTTGTGAAAAAAATCCATGATTTTGATCTATATATGAAGTGTCCAAGTGTCATACACATATCCGAGTGTCAAAGGTTTGACATGAGTTCTTGAGGTGAAATAAACAGCACATGTAACATACTTCTCTCCATATTTTTAGTTAGCTCATCCAACTAGTACGTGACATGGTTACGCATTTGCAAGCTAAAAAGTGTTGTACAAATCTCACAATTTTCTTAAAAATAGAATTTTCAAGTGTCAAGAAAATCAACCATTAGTTTTCCCATTTTGTGAAGGACATCACTTATTTACTCCCTCTCCCCCCCCCCCCCTTCTTTTTTTGCTACACTTGCAAATGCGCGGAGTTTTAAGAGAGTGAATTTATTATAACACAATAATGTGAGTGAATAAATAATTTATTGAAAAATTGTTCCGTGTACCCCTGAGGTTTTAAAAAAATGTATCGTGTAACCCTGAAAGCTTTCAAATGAATTGTGTACCCTTGATGTTTGTAAAAAAAATATGAAAAATTGCCACAATTAATCCCAACTTTTCTCCATCTGTCGATATTAATTCTAACTTCAGTTTATTCCCTATCACTCCCAACTTTGCACCCTATCAATTTTTTTCACCCCCAACCGGTCATCCAACCTGATGTAGGAGGTTACCAAGCACGTGTCAATGCGTGATAGGTCCGAATTTTTTTTTAAAAAAAAATTAATAAATTTTAAAAAATAAAATTAAAACCCTAACCCCAACAAGTGGTAGCCCCTACCACCGACCTCCGACAGGTGGCAGCCCCTACCTTTACCAGTACCCTCGAGCGTTGGACACCGCTAGACCCCCTTCCCCTACTCCGTTGCCGGCGCTGGCCCGACCAGCCTCCCCTTTCCCCTTAAAATTTCCCGTAACCCTCCTCCTCCCCTCTAAAGTAGTGCAACTAAACAGCCACCGCCACCTCTGTTCGCCACCAGCCACCTCAATTCGCCACCAGCCATAAGCCGTAATTCCACAAACACCTACCATCGCAACACCATAATTCGTGCATTCAACAAAACTCATCCCGCAACTCCACCAACAACACCAGCTCGCAACTTCAGAAACACGGGTTTAATTTTAACCACCAACCTTACTCCCTTTACGCCGCTGCGGAGATTGAAGGTTAGGGTTCTTTCACGCCATATTCTAACTCCCCTTCCCTCCCCCGTTGAATTTCGACCACCTTGCTCCTTCTCTGTCAAATCCCGACCACCTTATTGCCTTGTCCGTCTAATTCCGACCACCCTAGTGGTTCCGAGAGTAAGGTTAGGGAGGAGCTGAGGCGCCTGGGGCTTAAGGAAGGGAGGCTGGTGCCTTAGTGGTGGTGGTGGTCGATGCTAAGGCTGAGAAGAGTTATATAAAATTAGGGATTTTTTTTTTTTACTTTTTAACCAATTAGGTTGCGACATGTGTACAAGTAATACCAAGTCAGCATGGTTTACCTCTTCAATCGGTTCAAGTCACTTGGGGTGATAAAAGTTAATAGGGTGCAAAGTTGGGAGTGATAGGGAATAAACTGAAGTTGGGATTAATATCTGTGGATGGAGCAAAGTTGGGATTAATGGTGGCAATTTTTCCAAAAAAATATACACCAAATATTCTGATCATCTAACAAATACACGTATTATTGACTTATTAAACTAAAATCACGCCTACACATTGACTACCTTATATTACTTTATATTTATGTAATAAACCGCCTAAAAACAAAAAATAGATCCACAATTCAACTCCATTGATCATTGTAAATTCTAAACTTTTAGGTGTTAGGATTTGATTTTTTAACTAGGTTTACTTGATGATTAAATGGTTTAGCATTATATTAGCATTACACTGTAATAATTTAATAGAATTTAACACTTAGGGGGTCTCAATCTTAGAAAATTACCATTTGTTATGAGTCTATGGGTATTTGGTGGATTTTTTTTACAAATTCAAGGGTACATGATGTATTTGAAAGTTTTCAAGGGTATATAGTGCATTTATTAAAACCTCAGGGGTACATGAAACAATTTTTCTAATTTATTTTAGTAAAAGTAATGTGAGGACCATGAAAGTGAAAATATGTGAGAGAGAGAGTAGTGGAGACCATGAGAGAGAATTTATAAATTAATTTGAGTAGGGATTTAAGTAGGTGATAGAAATAATAAAATATAGTATAAAGTTACAATATATGAAAGTGATGCAATTAAAAAAAAAAACACTCATTTAAGACAAATGATGCAAATAAAAAAAAAAAAAAAGGTGTACTACAAATCCAAAAGCATTATGTAGTTGCGAGTTTGCCAATTAAAGTTGAATACTCCCTTTGTTTTTATAAGATTATCTTAAACATCTAGTTCGCATTGTTAGAAGCAATTAAACCTTGTGAAAGTTGTGAGTATGGGTGGGCACAATTATTGATAAGGAGGGCCTAGCGAGAGCAAATGGGTTGTAAGTGGGAATATGAACCAATTGGTCTACTGTTCACTTCTAGTCGCAACACCATGACATTTTCCCACTTACAACCCATTTTCTCTCGCTAGGCTCTTTTTATAAATAATTGTGCCCACCCATACTCACAACTTTCACAAGTTGTAATTGGTTCTTAACAATGCGGCGAACTAGATGTTTAAGACAATCTTATAGTAACACCTTGACATTTTCCCACTTACAACCCATTTGCTGTCGCTAGGCTTTCCTTATCAATAATTGTGCCCACCCATACCCAGCTCACAACTTTCACAAGTTGTAATTGCTTCTTCACAATGCGAAATAGATATTTAAGACAATCTTATAGAAACAAAGGGAGTATTCAACTTTAATCTAATCCTCCTTAAATTAAATATTGCAAAAGTATAAATTGAAACGACTCTAATGAAATCTTATATAACTAAGTTTGGTCAACATATCAATCAATAATAAAGGTCAACTGTAAGAATGTGGATAGTGTATATTTTCACGTGTTGCAACTAAAATTGAATGAAGCAAATACATAATAGAGTTTTTCTTAAAATTATTCTCTTATTCCATGGTATTATCTATTGAATATAATTATTCAAAAACACAAATCTATAATATTATTAAAATCCAAGAATTACATGCTATGATGATATGTGACATCTTTCTTTCAAAAAAAAAAAAAAATGATATGTGGCATCTTTATGTCAATATGACATGGAGCGCATTATTAAACCTTCTTAAAAATAAACTAAGGGATGACATGGAGGCTAATAATGTTTAACCTACTTGAAAAACTTTTCATATGAGTAACCTCTCTCTATATAATATTGTTTAATTTAATAGAAAACTCTTCACATATATATATATATATATATATATATATATATATATATATATATATATATATATATATATATATATATATATATATATATATATATATATATATATATATATATAACCTCCCTATTTTTTTTTTCTCAACTCCTTAGTAATTGACAATAATAAAATCTAACTAGCAAGTAATTAATCACACTAATGGTGATTCATTGGATACTTGTATTCTAGATTGAATAAGCATGAAACAATTTTATAGAGTAATATCTCATCATTAATTATTTGATTTTGTAATGTAAATAAATAAAATTTATATGTTATTAATCTTATTCTTATATTTCCCTAACTCATCATGCATCCATTAAAAGAAATCGTATGCCAAAAGTTTTTATTATTTTGTACTTTTTTCTTTATCTTTTGTATTGGCTTGGGGTTTTAGTATGTGCCTATAATTTATAGTTCTCATTCATAATATATAGGTAATAGAGTTTCAATTATTTTTTTGAGTAAGTGCTTATTATAATTTACATTTTTCATCAATACCTATATACTAAAGTAATCCCAAACATTATCCCTTAATACAAGAGACTCAATTTTTCCAAAATGTGGGAAAAGGGGACTTTATTTATTTTACAAAGGGAAAAGGGACTGGACTAGAATGGGTTTGGGTTTTCGGTGGATTTTAATTAAAAAAAGGGAAAGATAGAGTCCCTTCGTTAAATAATTGAGTCCCCTTGGTTAAACAATTGAGTCCCTTTGTTAAAAAAAAAAAAAAAAAGGAGTATGTTTTTTTTTTTTATTATTTTTTTTATTTTATAGTTTTCTTGATTTTTTTAGTTATCTTCTAAAAAAGTTTGTTACAATATAAGAGATAAATTGCTTCGTTTTCTTAATTTTCTTTCAGTTATCAAAAAAGAAATTTTCCACAATGTCTCTTATATTATTATTATTAGAAAAATAAAATAATTTTGATAATTAAAAAAAAAAAAAAGTTTGTTACTATGTACTTTGAGATAATATTACGTAATATATGACTTAGATAAAAAAGAAGTTTGTTATACTTCAAAATATTACGTAATTGTATTTACTCTTTATATTTACATATTTACGTTCATAGCAATCATACTTATTTTCAAAACAATATTTTACTATTTTCTTCAATCTCAAATGGCACAAGTACATGATTTTGTTCGAGAAATAAATCCAACGAAAGAAACATGGAGTATTAGAATAAAAGTGGTTCGTCTTTGGACTACTTCTGATTTCTACAAACCACAAGATCATTATAGTATTGACAGTTGAATAGGTTGTTATGGATGAAAAGGTAATACATAAATTATTTAGAGGTTACATCATTTATTATTATTCAATTTTGCAATATTTCTTAAACTAATTAATTGGAAATACTTTTTATTTTGGGTTGATTTTTTAAGGTAATAAAATGAGTTAAGTATAAAAAAACAAGGGACTTAATTCTTGCAAAATGTGAGGATATTTCATTAAGGCCGATGTTCAATAATTTATTGAATGGCGGCAACAAAGAGGAAAGAAATTGGTTTCCCGATTTCCTTCACACGTGACACATGCCAGTTGCCTAAATAAAAAACAAAAAAATTTATTCTCTCTATTCTTCATAATAAACCGTTTTACTTTCTCTTTCTTCCTATTTTCACTGGTATTTTCTCTCTCCTCTTTGGCGATCTTCCACCGTTCTCCTCTCTTCCATGGGTGATTTCTAATTTTCTACTTTCACTTGCGAACTTGTTTCTCGCTAATTTCAGATTCGTTACTTAATTTTTTGTGCATTTTTGTTAGTTTTTTAGTGGTTTTAATTTTCGATTATTAGGTTTTTTGATTTTGTTCTTTCGCTATTTTGTAGTGCTTTTTGCCTTGTAAATTCTGCAATGGTGAAGAAGAAGAGTAAAAATTAAGAGGCAGATGATGTTGATATCAGTGCACGTTCGTATTCTAATTTCTTTTTTACAAATTTGTTTTTAGTTGATGTTGATTTGCTGATGTTTTTGTATTGCGTTTTTATGATTTTTTGTTAAATTTTTAGGAATTTTCAAGTTAATGTGTTTAATTTTGATTTGTTTTGTTGTTTATTGTATTTGATTGCTTATCAATTGATTTAGATTTTATTGATTTTAGGTTTTTTGAGTTGTTGTAAATGTGTTGTCATATGTCCAAGAACTAGTGCATGTTATTTTAAGAGTTTGCAATTGAATCTTTTGCTTAGTTATTAGGTAGAGTATGAGAATTGGAATTGTTCTTGGTTTTTAGGTAGAGTATGAGAATTGATAGGGATAATTAGTATAGTACATTATCACGTGGTTGTGATTATGTAAGTTGTTACTGAAGCTTCTTTGCAATTTGTTATTTGTGGTAGCTTAGGTTCTATAAAAGGATATGATCATAAAAGAACTGGAAATTGAGTAGTATTAACATACAAAATGAATGCAGGAGCGGACAAAGGAAATAAGAAGGTGAGAAAAGAAATGCAGTTGTGGATAGTATTGTTCATGAAAACAGTAAAAGGGGAAAGAAGAAAGCAAGAGAAGAGAATAATAATTCTTCAAAAGGAGCGCAAATTAAGGAAGAGGCCAACAATAAGCAATTGAAGATAATGAGGGTAATTCCAATAGACCGATATGATGATAACAAGTATGCTCCCTGACATTCGATTTTATATGTTGATGCACCTTATATTGTCTATGATAATTTTGTGCTAATGATGGGATAATGAACTGTGATTGATAATAATTGATAACTTTTAGTTTGCTTCCTATTCATGGAATAGTTTAGATTAGGATTAAAATAGTTTGATCATGGTAGAACAGTTAATAAATATAAAGACAATTGTTCTGTAGTTCATCAATTATATAGGTCACTTTTGTGATTATATGGGTCATTTTTGTAATTATATGAGTCACTTTGTAATTATACCTTTATTAGTATATGAGTAATATGTGACCGATTTTTGTGGTTATATATGGGTTACTTTTGTGATTATATAGGTCACTTTTGTGATTATATAGGCCACTTTTAATTTGTGGTTATATCTTTATTAGTATATGGGTAATAAGTGACTGACTTTTGTGATTATATAGGTCACTTTTGTGATTGTGGGTAATATGTGACCGACTTTTGTGATTATATAGGTCACTTTTGTGATTATACCTTTATCAGTAATGGGGAATTTTGTGATTATATATATAGGGTCACTTTTGTCGGTATATGGATAACTTTTACCAGTATAATGGTAACATAATGAAGAGCCTCAAGTTTGTTCTTATGTATAAAGTTATTGCAGGAAGGTAGCTTTAATTTGAGGCTAGTCCAGTTATTTGTTCTTATGTATGTGCTTGTGTTGTACTAATGTCTAATTTTAGACTAGAAACTATGCATTTTTATCATCTGAAGTCATCAAGAATCAGCAGCATTTGTCATTGGGAAGCCTATATAGTCTTGGTAAGTTGGTAGATTGTGAAAATTTAGTGAACCTTTGTGGCAAGCTGGTGGACCAAAAGTCATATGGTCTCTGATCTATGCTAGAGTGCAAAACTAGTCATAACAAGAGACATTTCTTCCATATTTCAAAATGATTAAATCAAGTTTTAGAAGAAATGCATTTGTCTGTTTTATTTTGACATTGGTGGGTGGATTGTGTTGATTGGTGGAGCATCTATGAGATATGAAAGTGTTTTTTTCAAGACTATTAGTTGAACTGGTAGAGTAATGTACGATTGTGTACATGGTGTGGGTTCAAGCCCCGCATAGCCTACATACAACTTGTTTATTGGTATGTGTCGTTTATCACCAATGTTGGTGTACTAACGGTCTTCGTTATAATTTCTAATTGGCATAGCACTCACTTTAATTGGAGTCACTTTTTTCCTTCTTTAGGGTCACTTTTTTCCTTCTTTAGGGTCACTTTTGCCCTTGATTATGGTCACTTTGGTCCTTGATTAGAGTCAAATTTATCTGTGAGTAGGGTCACTTTGGTCCTTGATTAGGGTCACTTTTGCTCTGAAATAGGGTCACTTTTGCTCTGAAATAGGGTCACTTCATCCTTAATTAGGGTCACTTTTTCCCTTAAGTAGGGTCACTTTTGCTCTAAAATAGGGTCACTTTATTCTTAATTAGGGTCACTATTGTTTTGATTAGGATCACTATTGTTTTGATTAGGGTCACTTTTTCCCTTGATTAGGGTCACTTTGGTTCTTAATTAGGGTCATTTTTGCCCTTGAGTAGGGTCACTTTATCCTTAATTAGGGTCACTTTTGCAGTTTTCCCCTTGATTAGGGTTACTTTTGTCTTTTATTAGTGTCATTTTTGCCCTTGATTAGGGTTACTTTTATCCTTGAGTAGGGTCATTGTTTCCTTAAGTAGGATACGTTAGTGCTTTTGGTAAGGGTCAACATCCTTGATCAAGGTCACTTTTATCTCTAGTTAGGATCACTTTTACTATAACACAGGATCACTTAGACATCTTGCAAGCTACGACATTAACCAAAATACAACATACCACTAGCTATAATCATTCACTATCTATAATCTACATAGGCTATGTAGGAGTTGAACCCACATCATGTATAACTATTGCATATTGCTCTACCATTTGAGCTAATAGCCTTGAAATCAAACACTTGCACAAGCATTCAAAGACCATGTACACCCAAACAACCACATCTAACCATTTTTATTTCGTATCCATATACCCCAAAATCAACATAAATTTATTACCACACGTTCACATGAAAGGATAACTCCTTTAATTCCATCAAATGGCACAACATAATACTTTTGTTAGTGAGTTGATAACAGGAAACATATATTCAATAAATTAAGCAAAAACAACTTTTCCATTGGAAGATTTAGTTGAAATTGTAACTAGTGAGAAATCAATCAAAATTAAATCAACAAAATACATACAAATCAACACAATTCATAAATTTTTTCAATAAGAGAAAAAAACATGAGACGATTGACACATAATTTCATATAAAATACAATTCGAAGGTGTAACACCCCGTATTTTCGAACCACTATTTTATGTGCATTTAAACCTATTAAACCTAATTTCTTATTTAAATCTCATCTTCGAAAATGAAATCTTTATTTAATTATTAAAATCGTTATTTTGATTTAAGGGTCATTATAAGCTTTTGAAACCTTAATTATAATATTTTGATAAAGCAATTGAAAATTATTATTTAAAAAGGTTTTATATTTGAGTTTTAATCATTTCAACTATATTTGACATGTCTGAATTGATATTAGCCTTAAAGGGTGATTCCTTAAGCTTAAGCGTCAATTCAGAAAGTGTTACTAAATTATATGTAATTTTAATATTTAACCTATCGCGATTGATACGGGTCATCATGGGTGATTCCTTGACTGAAGTGCCAATTTGATATGTATAAAATGATTCTATGGTTTTTAAAGACGTTTTACGTTCAATCGTATCAATATCGATATACAAAGTTGTATTGGGTTTATCAAATTGATATTATTTAAAAACTATTATTTTATTTTGTATTTATAAAACTCATTATAATGCCCTTTTATTATCTAAGTCATTATAGATGAATATGCTATTGTCAAAAAAAAAAAAAAAAAAAAAAAAACACATTATAGATGAATAATATTATTGGTTTCACTTTTCTTTTTTCTTTTATGTCTCTTTTCTGTGTATAAGAACTTTATATATTTTGTGTCGTGATTTAAATTATTGTTTTTGTAATTATTATTGATATTATTATTTAGTTTCAATAATGAAAATTATTATATCTTTTTACAATGCGTTTTCAACTCGTCTCTCGTTGTATTCCTTTCCTAGTCTAGTTTCGGGCCAACTAGAATTTGTTTCTGGGTCGGGTTTTCCCTTAACATTTTCATGACTAAATGGATTTAGATAGGCTTGCCTATTAGCTACCTTAATCTCATTCTTGAGCCTAATTTAATCATTCAATCAAGCCCAAAGGGGAAGCCTTGAACCTAGTCTACATGGGGCTTGTTTATGAGCTTCTTGTGGCCCATCTTTGCTTCATGTACACAGCTGTACAAGGGGGAGAATGTGGAATGATTTTCTAACCTATGTAACCCCCTCATTCACTCCCTAATTACACCTAATTAACTCGTCTAAAACCTCTACTTTTCCTCTTCCCTTTCAATGTGCAACTCCACCTAGAATTCATCAGTTTTAATCTTCAACTTTCACACTGCACATCTCTTCCTTTTCCCTTCAATTTTTCGTGGATTTCAAGGGCTAAATCAAGGATACAACCAAGCCCTAATTGCTTCCATTAAGCCTCAAAGGGACGTGCATGGTTTCCTGCACTGAAGAGTGGGAAACAAAGGCATTCAAGGGGGCAGATTTGGGTGTGTTCTAAGCATGGCTGCCATGATGGTTTAAGTGGTTCTTGTCCTCCTTTTGTTCTGATTTTTGGTTTTCTATTCATCAAGGTAACTAGCTTTACTCCCTTGGGTTAGAACTATTGGATTTTAGGGTTGAATTGATAGGTAGGAACATGGCTAGGATTAGGTTTATTTGTAATTTTCGTTCACTTTGTGGCTGCTGTAATTTGTGTGATTTAGAACATGAATTAGTGATATTAATCCTTGTTTTTGTGCCCAAAATTGATTGATATCAAAGCCTTGATGTTGTATGATTTTTATATGACGTTTTTAATGAGTTTATACATGATTTTGAGGCACAAAATGCACCATAGGTACTGCTGAAATGTTACATACCTGTCATGAGTTTTGTTGTGGTTGTGAGGCATGTTTAACCTATTTTCTTGGGCTTATTCTTGTTGGTTAATGTGTAGTAGCATATTAGGTATTGTTGGGTATAAGTTCCATGTATTAAACCTTGATTTTGGGCATGTCTTGGACTTGTTTTTGAGCATAGGAAACTGGAATTCGCGAATGAGTTACAGTAGTTTTGGGGTGTGAATTATGAGTTTTAAATCTGATTATATGGTTTGATTTCATGCCTACACTAAATTAGTATCATGTTAGGATGTTCCCCAATTAATTTTGCATGAGTCTAAGAACGTTTGATTTGTTTTAATGGCCTAGAAGTAAGTATAGGAGCTGCTGTCATCCACTGTGAAGGTTGTGTGATTAGAGAGTTTTTATGATATGTTTTGCCTGATTCCTAATCCCAAATGCATGGTTGACATGACCTATTATGTTTTTAGAGTGTGTACTAAAATGGGCTAAGCTTCGTTTCATGTTTAAGGTTGGTTTTTGGGGTGTTTTGTGTGAGTGGTACTGCTGGAACCTATATTGGGGCTGCTGTGCTTATGATTTTATTTAAGCATGTTAACTCTGGAATTTTAAGTACAAAATGGTTTTATATGATGCTTATTGAGTATATGTATGTTCCCTAATTTTTATTTCGCATTTGAAGTATGTTTGATTGGGTTTTTATGATGACTTTTGGACTCGTATCTTGCTTCCCTGTTTTGGTTGTTTTATGAAATTGTAGTTTGGATTTTTGGTTTTATCAAATGAATTTATGAAATTTTTATTATAACTATTACATATTAGTTGAATTATATTTTAAATAAGTGATGTGTGAATTTTGGGTATTATAAACCCTAAAGTAAAATATTTTGATGTGTGTTTGAATATGTGTGAGTTGTGATTGTATTGTCGATGTCGTAATGCTTTAGAGAAGGATAACACTGTTTTTAGCATTATTTCGCTAAGAGTTGTGAATGCACTTAATTGTTGAAATTCGATAATTAATCATATTCCTGAACTCAGACGATACCTTTTGTGGTTTATTAAGTTGAAATGTGTTTTGAAATAGAGTTTCAATTAAATTTAAGAAATATGATTTTCTTGTGCAGTTTGAATTGAGTATAAGACCATTTGGGCTTCTCTGCAGATTTCTGAGTGAAATATATTGTATTAAGTATTTTAAGTGATTTTTGAATTGTGTGTGGGGCCATAGTCGGGTGTGAGGCCGAGATGCTTCCCAATGGTTAATGAACATGCTAACTACCTTGATTGCGAGTCTTAGGTAGCTCAACCAGGGTTAATTGTTGTTGTACGGGGGTGGTGTAAGGCCGATTGGCATCTACCCATAGCCGGGAGTTTGGCCAATCTTAGACACGGTTTCTGCGAGATGACCGGTGGTTCATCCTGACAAACCTTAGGAAGTGGATTGCGAGGCCACTAGCGTTCCCTCCATGCCAATTCTGCTGTTTTGTTTTTTTTGTTTGAAATATTGAAACTATGAAATTATTACTTATTTTGTTTATATAAATTATGATTGAAATTAAATGATTTAATAATATTTCTCATTTTAAGTTTATTATGAAATATTTCATAGTTTTATGGTTTGATGGTTTTAAGTGATTTTATTTGAGTTTACAAGTTGTGGTGGTGGTGGTTTCTCTCTATTAATTTAAGTTTGGAATCTTCTATTTATGATTTGAGGGAGAACTGCTAGTTGCTCCCCACTGATTGTGGGACGTCGTTGTAATTTGCAGGTTCATCTATCTGTTTATTTGATCTATGTGACGATGGGTTGGGAATTGAGAGTTTAGAAACCAACTTTTGGGCTTGATTGCCTTTGTTGTTAGTTGTTTGTTTAAGTGCTTTGAATTTGGTTTAGTTAAGTTTTAGTTTGGCCGATAAGGGTTGTTCTGCCCTTAGCTTTTGAATGTAATTGATTTGCTTATGTTTAAGTTCATTTGTTATTGTCTTTTTCTTTACTTAGTTTACGCTTAGGTTAAAACAACTTGGAAGGGTTTTGCGTGAGACCGGACTCACGTGAGTCCGGGCTCTTTAATTAAAAAGGCGCGGGCCTGACCAACCCGACCAAAGCCCGCGCGCCATTTTATAAATTGTCTTAATTTTGTCGTTTTCATCATTTTAATCATTTTCATAAAATTTCGAGCGCCGTCATTCACTGAAATTCAACCACTTCATTTTCCTAAAATTTCATAAAATTCAAATCTGCAAAATTCATATAATTCAAATCTGCAAATTCTAGAAAAACATGGAGAAATCAAACAATAGGATGATGATTGAAGGAGATTCTGATTCACCTATAGAATCAATTTCCAGCTCAATTGCTGCTGAAAAAGGTACAATCTAATTCATAATTTTCATTGCATGTAATTTCAAATTTCATATAAAATTGATTTCGATTTATAATTCGCATGATTTCTAATTGTATTATACCGATTTTGAAATATGAATTTCGAATTATAATTCGCATGCAAGCCAAATTGAATTTCATATCGTATTAAATTTCAATTTAATATCAGATCGTATTTAAATTGGAGTTAATTTCTACTTATTATTAGCAATTAATGCCAATCGAATTTCAGATCGTAGTTAATTTCAACTTATAATTTGAAATCAGGCCTAATTTATTTTCAGATACTCAGTTTACTATAGTATTCGATCGAATTCAATTTCAACTTATGATTTGCATGCAAAACTATTTTTGATAATTTCAGATTGAAATTCAAATATACTAATACTAATGATGAATGCAGCAGATAATGCTATTCTAGAAGAAAATATAAATGAAGAAAGAGATGATGCAGAAAGAGATGAAGATACTGCAAATATAATAGGTATACAGATAATTAAATGTTCTGTAAAAGTATACTTTGTAATTTATTGATGTAATTGCAGATAATATAATTCCTGATTAATAAAACCTATTTTCTAAACAAAATTAGTAAAATAATCTAATTCCTGAAAATTTCAAAATAATTCTAACTGCATTTAAAAATCTTGTATTCCTGCCGGACTATTATTATTTTAAATGTGACTATGATTATTTTATAACTGACTATCATTATTTAAAACCTGACGATCATTATTTATTTCCTGAATAATTTTATTTTAAACCTGACTATCATATATCTGAATATTATTAACCTAAAACTGACTATCAATATCTATTTTATGACAAAAACTATCTAATTCCTGACTAATATATGATAATTCCTGAGTATTATAAATTTTAAAACATATAATTATTGTATTTTATATTAATACAATAAAACAACAGTTTATACCTTTTGTAATAGCAGTAGTTAAATTCTTATGAGATTAATTAAAATTTCTAACTGAAGCAGTTTATACGGATTTTTGTTTTTGTTTTTCTGAATACAGTTTGTTAACAATATGGTTACTTATATATAATGTTAAGAATGTGAATAGATGCAGTGTTTTGGAAGAGGGAGAGTCATACCTTTTCAATTATGTCTTTTCATTTATAATTAACCTCTTTTCTAGTAAATTCATTTTATTTTTACAATTAATTTTATGTCTGGTAAATGATTTTACATGTTTTTTGAAAATAGAAGAGGGAAGGTCATGAGTTATTAAATTCTAATTTCCTGATTATATTTATCTTAAACCTGACCATATCATTTATGTCCTCAGTAATAATTATCTATTTTCCTGACTAATATAACTTTATTCCTGAATATTATAATCTAATTTCTGATTCGAACATTATTTTGATATTTTGACTATTTTTTGTTACTGAAATTAAATTAATATTATTCCTGATTGAAACAAGTTTATTCCTGAAGCATACAATTTAATTTCTGATATATTCAAATTAATTCCTGAATAAAATTTAAAATACCTGACGTACATATTTTATTTCCTGACCAAAGAAATCTTAAAGCTGACAAACGTAATCTTATTTCTGATTGAAACAATTTTATTCCTGAAATATATAATCTAATTCCTGATATCATAATATTTTAATACCTGACATACAAAATTTAATTCCTGACAAAACAAAACTAATAAGTGACATAAATAATCTAATTCCTGAAAAAATAATCAACAACATATTATAATCAGATACAAATATTATTATTTCTGACTCATATTATCTATTTCCTGATTAAATGTAAACATAATCCTGACTGAGATCTTTTATTTCCTGACTAGTATTTAGTAATTCCTAATTTAAATAATGTAACTCCTGACGACATGATAATACTTAAGTATCATAAATTTAAAGAACATTTATTTACTGTGTATAATATTTTATTTCATGACAAAAATAAATTATGATATGTTTCATATATACTTTTCTTGCAGATTATTACAAATATGAGAAGGATGAAAACATAAGTAAATGTCTAGCAGGTTATACTGTATCAGACTACAATGAGGGATTTGTTTTATACAAAGCTCATTCAAGGACTGTTGGTTTCAGTGTCAGAAAATCAACAAAGAGAAGAGATAATAATGATCAATTGTATGAGTTTTATTTTAGGTGTTCTAAAGAAGGGTATACAAAGGGTAAAATGAAGATGGCAGCTGAACAAAATTCAGTGGAAATACCCATGTTGGGTAAAACTGATGAAAAAAAGAGAAAAGATAGGGAGGTAAATGAGACAAGAACTGGTTGCAAAGCTCATATTCGTTTCAAGAAAACCAAAGAAGGAAATTTCGAAGCTGTTACACATGAGTTGGAACATAATCATGAATTGGTTATAGCAGTTCAACGTCATCATCTAAGATCAGAAAGGCAAATATCAGCACCAATGGGTGAACTAATTGAAAGCATGGTTGAAAGTGGTATCAAACCAATGGATGCTTACAATTATATCACCAATGAAGCTGGAGGAGAAGAATGTGTAGGTCATACTAAGAGAGATCACCTAAACTATGTATCAAGGGTGAAAATGAGTATGGTTGAAGGTGGAGACATGCAGAATGTATTGGATACCCTTCAAGAGAGAGCAGATAATGATCCTTCATTCTTTTATAGACTGAAATTTGGAGAAGAAAACAATGTGGTGAGCTATTTTTGGCGTGATTATATTCTCAAATGCTTGAAGATTTCAAAGCCTATGGTGATGTTTTAATCTTTGATACAATATACAGAACAAACAAATATGGGTTGATATGTGCACCATTTGTTGGTATAAACTGTCACTGGAGAACAACAATGTTTGGATGTGCATTCATAAGTGACGAAAAGACTGACACATTTGTTTGGCTTCTTAAAATTTTCAAAAAGTCGATGTGTGGAATCGAACCAAAATCAATCTTCACTAATCAGGATCTTGCAATGAGTAACGCCATACCAGAGGTAAGAATTTTATTCTTCATAATATATTGTTCCTGGATTAGAATAACTTAATAACTGATAAAAACAGATCAATACCTGACATAAATTATATAATTCCTGATAAATATCTGTTTAATTCTTGACTAATAATATATATTTCATGTTCATAATTTAATGTAATATAATTCCTGATCAAAAATATATTAATTCTGATAAAATAAAGGCAATACCTGACTAAGATATATTAATAAGTTAAAATTATTTAATATTGATTGACAGAATCTTATTCATGATAGTAAGATTCTTAATCCTGATATATAAGTTTTCTAATACATGATTGAAATTAAGTCATTACTAATTCAAATTTATTTAAATTATTACCTGATTGAAAATGTTATAATTACCTGATATAAGTCTGTTTATTTATTTATTACCTGATTGAAAATGTTATAATTACTGAGTAAAATATTCTTATTCCTGATTGTGATAATTTATTTTATTTCTGAAATAAATATGGAATATATAACAAATTAATAATCCTAACTAAAATAATATAATTCCTAACGAAAAATTATTAATACTAAAAAAAATAATCAATATATGAATAAAAACCAACAAAACCACATCGTTTTAAACCATTACTAAATAAATCTTTTGATAATAAAAACAGGAAATACAGAAACTAGAATTTGAATAGCATATCATATTTTCCATATATTTTAATGATATTGATTGTGACTAGAAATTAACAGAAAAAAATAAAGAAAAAAACCCTAAAATCATAATCTTCTTTATGTTCTTCCTCAGATATTAACCTTATTTTTTCTTTTGATCTTCTTTTTGTTCTTTCTCTTCCTTCTTGTGTTGATCTTCTTCTTTCTGCTTTTTGTTCTCTTTCTCTTGCTTAGTTCTTCGATTTCATTCTTTTCAACCTTTTCATAGAGCTTCATCAATCCATTCTTCATTCTATCTCTTCTATCCAACAGTTCATTTAACTTTTTTTCAAAGTTATCAATTGCATTTTCTTCTGGATCGTTTGTTGAGGTAGAAGATTGAGAATTGTTTTGCATATTTGACAAATATTGAGGATCGTTTGATGAAGTAGAAGACTGAGAATTGTTTTCCATTTTTGAGGAATATTGCAAAAAAAGTTTGTTGTAGGAGAGAGAATATACCAAAGTACAAAAACATGCAAAATGTATGAATAAATAATACTTTTATAGACAAATAAAAAATATTAAAAAAAAAAATAATTTTAAATATATTCCTTTTTATTATTATTACATTGTTTTACCTATGTTATCTAATTCCTGAGGAAAAGTATGTAATTCCTAACAAAATAGTTTTAATTCCTGATTATACAAATAATCAAATTGCTAATTTCTAACTCTTATATTGTTATGCCTGAGAAAAATATACTAATATCTTACATAATTTATGTAATTTCTGACTAAATGTTTCTAATTTCTGATTATAATAGTCATATTACTGAGTACAGTAATTTTAATTTTGTTGCAGGTTTATCCAAACTCAAGACATAGGCTATGTCTAT
Source organism: Chenopodium album (assembly GCF_948465745.1). Classification (NCBI taxonomy): domain Eukaryota; kingdom Viridiplantae; phylum Streptophyta; class Magnoliopsida; order Caryophyllales; family Amaranthaceae; genus Chenopodium; species Chenopodium album. The sequence continues at coordinate 14,473,099 of NC_137847.1, read as the reverse complement.
GGCATTTGCAAAAGAATTTTGTCTCACACTTTGGTACTCTAAAAACAAATCCTGAATTCAAAAATATGTTTCACAAATGCTTAAGTGGATGTGATTCTGAATCTGACTTTGAAGATTGTTGGCACAAGATGGTTCAAAAACATGGGCTAGAGAAAAAAGAATGGTTTGATAGGTTATATGGTCTACGAGATAAATGGTGCACAGCATTGAGCAAGGATATTTTCTCAGCTGGAATTCTTTCATCTCAAAGGGTAGAAGTAACAAACAGAGCAATTTCATTTAAGGCCAACAAAACCACAAAGCTTTTGGAGTTCTTTCATATTTTTGAGGCTACTGTGAAAAGATGAAGAAGCACTGAAAAGAGTGACAACTTCAGATGTACTATTGAGAGACCAAGAACAACAACAAAGATATTAAAACATGCAGCTGAAGTTTATACTCTAAACTTATACAAGGATTTTAGGCTGAAATTTGAAACAAGTCTTGGAGCATATGCAAGAGAAAAAGCCACTTCAATGCAATATGTCAAATTCTTTGATGTTTCTCTTGATGAAGATTATATGCACACCTATCAAGTCATATATTACACTCAAAACAATGAGTTTATGTGTTCTTGTATGTGCTTCACAGAGACTGGATTGCTGTGCTTTCACATTATCAAGATAATGCAAATGTACAGCATACATGCTATGTATACCAGAGAGATACATTCTGAAACGTTGGACCAAGCTTGCTAAATCAAACATTTGGGATGGCAGTGAATCAGGTACGTACATACTTTGTTATTTTAAAATTTATTTCATGTTTATTTAGTTTTAAAAAAATATCTTTATTCCTGAGATAAACATTTTAATTACTGTGATAAATAATTTGCTGACATAGATTTTCTTAATGTATAATACATGAAAAAGATAATAATATTCCTGATTGAAACAAGTTTATTCCTGAAACATACAATTTAATTCCTGATATATTCAGATTAATTCCTGAATAAAATTTAAAATACCTGACATACATATTTTAATTCCTGACCAAAGAATTCTTAAAACTGACAAACTATATCTTATTCCTGATCCTTTCTAATTTATAATAACTAATTTCTGATTGAAATTTTTTTATTCCTGAAACAATCTAATTCTTATGTAATCAAAAAATTTTAATACCTGACAAACATAATTTAATTCCTGACAAAACAACTCTAATAAATGAAAAAAATAATCTAATTCCTGAACATAATGAACACTAAACAACATATTATAATATTATTATTCATGAACAAAATATAATAATATTTGATACATTTATTATTATTTCTGATATAATGAATTATAATGAATTTTCAATGAGGCAATAAATTACTTTATTCTGTTTTGTAAGACTTTTTTCAGAAATACAATAAATTAGTTTTTCAGATTTGTATCAGTTTCAACAACATAATTTTTCTTTTTGAAAAATTTGACATTTCTACTGACAATTAAAATTTATCAGGAATAATATCAAAGTACACAAGAATAAAATCAATTTTGTCAGAAAATTTATGGCTGAAACAGAAAATAAAAATATTATCACATAGCTCGTTGCTGACTTTTATTTTCATGATATAAATAATTATATTTCTGATATTATAATATTATTATTCTTATTACTAACAAAAATGTTGTAATCTTTTTTTTTTTTTTTTTTTATTAGGAAATTCAACCACAGATCATTCATTAATAAACACTCCTTGGAGGCAATCAATAACAAAAAATTTTTACAACCTTGTGACAATATGCCAAGGGAATGAAGAAGCATCAAAAATATGTGATGATGCTTTGGAACAAATGTACAAATCTGTAAGGAAAGTGTTCCAAACAAATGAAGAAAAAATTCGTGAACTTGATGAAGAAGAAGAAAGAAGAAATACAGTTAAAGATCAAAAACGACCAAAAACAAAAGGAAGGCCAAAGAAGAACAAAAGAATTAGAGGACATTTTGAAAGAAGAAGAACAGCAACAAGAGATCCAAATGAGTTTGGAACAATAACTCCTAATCCACAACTCATTTAATTCATCCCTATTGCTGCCTTCTCCTATCATAAAGTCAATCTTCAAATTTTTTATTTTATTATTCAAGATAATTGTAAACAATACTATATTTTGCCATTTTGGGGTTTGATTACTTCTGATTAAACTAATTTTAATCCTGAGTTACACAATTTCATGCCTGATTTAATTTTTGATAACTCAATTTTATTACTGACTACTACATTTTAATTTCTGATAACCGAGTTTTAATTCCTGAGTTAATTCTTGACTTCTAGAATCTTATTCTTAAGTAAACTAATTGTATCACTGACTAACACATTTTAATTCCTGAATATAAAAATCTTATTCCTGACTAACTCAAGTTTATTCTTGACTGACTCAACTCTATTCCTGATTAAAAAAATCTTAATCCTGATTAACTCAAGTTTATTCCTGACTAATTCAAGTTTATTCTTGTCTAAACAATACTATATTTTGCCATTTTGAGGTTTGATTACTTCTGAAAAAAATTATTTTATTTTCTGATTAGATAAATGTTATGCCTGACTAACCTTACTTTATTACTGACTTTAAAAATCTTATTGCTGAGTAATTGAAGTTTATCCCTGACTTTAAAAATCTAATTTTATTCCTGACTAAACAAATTTTAATCCTGATTTACACAATTTCATGCCTGATTTAATTTGTGATAACTCAATTTTATTACTGACTATTACATTTTAATTTCTGATAATCGAATTTTAATTCCCGAGTTAATTCTTGACTTCTAGAATATTATTCTTAAGTAAACTAATTGTATTACTGGCTAACACAATATCATTCCTGACTTTAAAAATCTTATGCCTGACTAACCCAAGTTTATTTCTGACAGACTCAACTCTATTCCTGATTTAAAAAATCTATTTCCTGATTAACTCAAAATTATTCCTGACTGACTCAACTCTATTCCTGATTTAAAAAAACTAAATTCTGATTAACTCAAGTTTATTCCTGAGTAACTCAACTTAATTCCTGTCTAAATGAAGTTTATTCCAGACTGACTCAAGTTTATTCCTGACCAACAAAATTTTATTCTTAACCAAAAGAATTTTATTGCTAAAATAAATAAAGTAATTTCTGAGAAGAGTAATTTAATTTATGACAAACATTTTATTCATTTTAAGTTTGATATTTAAAATTTTTAAAATTAAAATTTGATATTAATTTCTGACACAAGTATTTTAATATATGACTAATATATAGATGTATGATTAACAGAAAACGGATTTAATAGAAAATATATACATATATAAAACAAATTTATGAGTATCTATACAAAAGAAAAATAATGCCTAACTACAAAAAAAAAAAAAAAAATGTACATGTATGATTAATTGTTTAAAAAAAAAAAAATCTAATCTTCCTCTTCATTTTTCTGAAGTTGTTGATCAATTTCCAATTGTTGCTTCTCTTTTTGTTTTTGCATCAACTTCCACTGCCTCTCTTTTTCCCTTTCAATGGCTTCCTTTTCTTTCTGATATTTGGCCTCTAGCTTCTTTCTTGCAGGTTGAGCTTTCCAAATTTTAAGCTTGTTAATTGAAAACTCAATGCAATCATTCCACAATTTCTTCCGCAAAATATTCTCTTCTCTAGTAGCCATCTGATAAGCAAGTTGGCATCTATATATCTTCCGATTTTGCTTCTATAAATTTATATAAAAAACAATATAAGAACACTAAAAAACAATAGTTATAAATCCAAAAACAAAGGAGAAAAAATACTTACATATTTCAAGTCGATAAGACCTTCAGATATACCATTGTACTTTTTCATACACATTAATGTAAAAAGGCCACAATCCTCATTTTCATGGCTTGTTTGCCATGTAAACTTAGGTTCATGCCATTCCAATTCTTCCAAGTTTGTGTCACCATGTCGATGTTCATGCTTTTTCAGAAAGATACCAACAACTCTAATTTGTAATTATAAATATATAAATTATAAAATTTAAAAGCATCTAAAAGTATAATTTTCAAAAATTTAATTTAAAATTAGCTTACCAGCACTCTGTCTATTCCATTTAATCTATCTCGATCAATATCAGTCCTGTTATTTATCCAATCTATTCTTGGACCAATACCATCAATGAAATTGAAAACCAGCAGAGTATGATGATTATCGAACGCAATGGGAAAGAATAGCTGCAAAATAAATAAAACATAATTTTCACAATAAGTAATACATTTATTAACTGAATAAAAGAACCAAATAACAGATTAAAAGATCATATTATCTGAGTAAAACATTTATATTCCTGACTTACAAAATTTTATAACTGACTAACACAATTTTTTTCCTGACTAAAACAATTTTATTCCTGGCTAAAACAATGTTATTCCTGACTAAAACAATTTAATTCCTAATTATATAATATTTTTTCCTTACTAACACAGTTTAATTACTAACATAAATAAATTATTTCCTGATTATAGTAATATAATTCCTGACTTAAAATAATATAAAATCTGACTAATAAAAGCTTGAATCATACTAGGTTTAGCTTATTCCTGAATATACAATATATAAAGAAGAAATAAAGTTAAAAATTTACCAAATCGGCTTCGGCTATGTTGAATGAAGGAAAACGCCTAACCCACTTGCTAATGTAGTCATAAATGTCCTCACCTCTATGCATATTCAATTTACAATCCATCTCCATTTTTAACAATTCCTCTTTAAACTTATTATACTCCACTGGGTTTTTCAGAGTTTTCAAAATTGCCTCCTTTTTCTTTATGTTAGCAACTTCTTTTCTGTAAACTGCCCTTTTTTCTAAGTACCTCCAGGTAACATTCTACAAAACAAAAAAATATATTAAATACAGAATATTATAAATAAAATTGGTTTCTGAATGAAGTAAAGAAAGGAAAAAAAAACTTACAGCAACTTCAGTTTGAAAAACAAATCTTTTATACTGAAAAACTCATCTGTCAGTTATTTTACACTCTTCAATGTTGAGCACAGTAGCCCAAGTATCATGAATAGCAGAATTAACCCACTCAGACGGACGAAGGGAACAGAACTCCTCCTTTACCAAAATAAGATCACTCTGTTCAGGATCTTCAGTGGGAAACTGATAGATAACAGTACCTATATCCTTTACGTAAAGACTGTTGTTACGCCTCTTAACTCCCTCATCCTCACCAGTAGGATCTAACTCAAGCTGCTCAAAATAGTGCATAAAAAACAAGTAATCACACATGTATAATTCATGTCCAGTCAATCTTTTTAGATACAATGGCTTGTTTTCTTGCAAATTCCTACACACAATCTTGTCTTTCATCTGAATTGGAATCTTATGAATAGGTGGTAGAACCCAATCTAAACCACCAGCTGCTGCTACCAATCTCTCCTCCTGCCTTTCCTTTAATTCATGAATTCTCTTCTCCCTGTTTCCAGAATATTTATCAGCTGGTATCATAGTACCAGGAACATCTGCAAGACTAGGAATTCTATCAACATCAATTAAGTCAATGTGTGTATCATCAATACTAGGAGGAGCTGGAGTTTTATCTATCTGAATAATGTCACCAGTAGCAACAGTAGGAGAGTCCAAAGGAATAGAAACAATGGGAATAGGAATAGATTCAACAGCAACAGTTTTATTCCTCAACAATTCTAAAACAGCACATGCATCCCTAGGCTGAGGTTGTTCTTCCTACAAGAAAAAAAAATATATATCAAACAAAAGTCTTCTAAACCATGACAATAATAATCTATACTACATAATATAAATCATAATAAAAGTAATTTAATTTCCTGACTATGACAAGTTTATTCCTGACTAACAAAAACTATTTCCTGACAATGACAAGTTAATTCCTGACCAAGGTTAGTTTATTCCTGAATAATACAATCTAATTCCTGACTTCCACAAGTTTATTCCTGACTAACACAATTTAATTCCTGACTACCACAATAACAGTGACTAGTTTATTCCTGATGAACTCAATTTAATTCCTGATTAACTCAACATAATTCCTGAATACAACAAGTTTATTCCTGACTAACTCAATCAAATTCCTAACATAAACAATGTAATTCCTGATATAAGTAATTTAATTCCTGAAAAAGACAATTTTATTCCTGACTTACTCAATCTTATTCTAATTCAATCAGTATTCCTTAAAAAAATATATAATTTTTGACATAAACCATTACCTGATGACCTTGATAAATAGCTAAAGCAAGTTCCTCTGTAGCTTTAGACTGAATAACATCATCAGATTTAGAAAAAACCTGAAAGCATATGAATAATACAAATAAAAATAAATACAATAATATAGAATAATAAACACATTTATTTATATAAAATATGTTAGTTAAATACAATAACTATTAAAATAAATTATTGAGTTAAAATACAAATATTACACCTTAGATGTGCTGTCATCTTCTTTGTTTTTATCATTTTCTTTTTCAGAAGTTTCTTGAACTTCTTCTTTTTCAGTAACTTGTGCATTTTCTTCTTGGGATACTGGTGTATCTTGAGAAGTAGGAGGAGTAGGAGTAATTAAATTAAATCTAGGCAAAGAAGTATCTCCCTTGATAAAACTCCTCCCTTCTTGCACAAGCCTAGCCTGATTCTCATTCATAGCAGATGTATAAAATTCATTGAGTCCTTTGGCTTTCTTTGGTGTTCTTGGAGGTGATGTGGAACTAAATAGACCTTCATTACTAATTGAATGCACCTCTTTTTCTGATGGTGTTGTGCCTTCAGCTAATTCGGGTTCTGCGGTTGTGACTTCAACATCACTTCCTTGAACATTATTCAAACCAAGATCTTCTGCTTCTTTTTCTGGTTCCATAATTCCTTGGTTTGCATCCTCTAAATTCTGCTCTGCATCTTCAATTAGATCTTCTTGCAAACCAAGATCAGAAATAACATCATTCACCTATACAAAATAAAGAATAATATCAGATATATATCTAATATGATTTTAATAAGTATAAAAAAATGATAATAAATATAATCAAACTTACAATTGCATCAGATTTAAGTTTTGTTTTATCAAACTGATCCAAATCAGTAGCTAAAGTTTTAGTCTGCATTGCAGCTTCAACTATTGAATCAATTTTTGTTAAAAATTCAGGATTTGAATAGAAATCATCCTCTCCTTGAGATTGAGATTCTTGTGAATATGATTTTTCTACATCCTTCAAATCAATAGCAAAGTCTATTTGATTCTCTGATACAATCTTCAAATCTCGACCGAATTTCATCATTTTCTTCTTCACAGGCTAATCAACAAATAAAATAAAAAATAAATAAGTAAAATGTATAAAAGGAACATAATTGTTATTCCTGACTAATAGTTTCTTATTAGTAAAATGTAAAAAAATAACATAATTCTTATTGCTGATAATAGTAATCTAATTTCTGAGAGGGTTTATGTTATTCCTGACTATAGTTTTTTATTTTTGACAAACAACTTAATTTCTGATGAAAGGAATTTAAATCCTGACAAACAGATACTAATCAAAATAAATCAATAAATTTAAGTATAATATTAGATAATGCTAATTTCTGATAGAAAGTATATAATTCCTGATAGTATGGTAGAAAATCCTGGCAATAACAATGTATTGCCAAATTACAACAAAGTAAATAAATCAATAATAACCTTAATATATTAATTTCATTTCCTGACCAAATTTACAATATTCCTGACTGATAGTTTCTTATTACTGACCAATAGTTTCTTATTGCTGACAAATACAACTTAATTTCTGATGAAAAGAATTTAAATCCTAACAAACATATACTATAATCAAAATAAAATATTAGAAAATGCTAATTTCTGATACAAAGTACATAATTCCTGATAATATAATGTTAAATCCTGACAATAATAATACATTATCAACTCAACAACTTTAATATATTAATTTAATTTCCTGACAAAAGTTACCATATTCTTGACTAACAATTTATTATTCCTGATAAAAGTATTCTACTTTCTAACTGAAATTATTAATGTTGAATAGTCTGATAACAGTTTATTATTCATGATAAAAGTATTCTAATTTCTAATTAAAGAAAGCAAATAATAAAAAATCTAAAAATATAATAAAAAGATGGCAGTTTAAACTTACATCGATATCCATATTATCAATTTCAGCATCAGTAGGAAACTCTTTAGGAATCTTGTACATTACATATCTAGCTTTGTCATCTATATCCTTCAATTCAAAGCTAGTTGATTGTACAACCTGATCTTCCTTCTTTTTTTCCTTTTTTTGATCCAAATATTCATCTTCATCACTGTCTTCAATCTTAAACTCAATACTGTCAAGCCTTAAAGTTTTAAGAAGAGCTTGTTCAGATTTGCCAGCATATTGTTTTGGTGAAGCAGCAGGGTACAGTCTCACAATACCATAATCCATATTTTCAGCAACAGACTTAATCCTCTGGTTCAAACTTTCACAGGTCCAGTTCGAAATAAACGGCTTGCGATGTAAAGTTGTCCCAAACTCAAACTTTTGTAAAAATGCAATTACAAAAGCAACTAGACAGCCATTTACTTGTTTAGATTTTGTCTTCAACTCCTTCCCTTCCTTTTTTTTCAAAAAAAAGGCTTGAAAATCTGTTATTGACGCACATAAGAAGTCCATAACATAACCAGCCCAGTTGAAAGCCTTAATGAAACGCACATCTTCTAAAGACTTGATGATATTAAAATTAGGAGACTAATCAGCAATTGGAGCCAAAAATGTAGACACAGCAAACATAACAAACAGCTTTTTAAAATCAGCACCACCATCTCTATATCTCTCAAACATCATCTTATAAGTAATAATATTGACATATGTCTTCTTCTTCTTCCTACCCTGAACAGCTTTTTCTTCTGTTTTCCTCTTCTTTTGATTCTGTGCTTCAGACTCATTTCCCTGTTCAGAGTCATCCTCTAAATCCAAACCCAAGAACCTCCTCCACTCTATCTTCAAATATTCATCAGGATTGATTGATTTCTTCATTTTAGAAATTTCTTTCACAGGTATATCAGTAAAAGGAATACCCAACACATCAGCAATATCAGAACTATCAATATGAATTGCATGTTCCTTTTTACCAACAATAAGATTTCTAGCATGAGGATTAAAATGAGTTACTATATAGTTGTACAACTAATGACTGATATTGTCCTGCAAATTCATTTGAAGCAATCCACCAAAACCAATGTCTATAACATCCTTCTTTTGCTCATCAATAAAATCTTCCATAATTGTACAAAGATAACCAGGACCAGATTTAGCACCAATTTCAAGGTCTGAAATATCATCTTCAGTAAGAGCACTGAAAAATAAAAAACATGAATAAGATACACATATTCCTGAAAAAAATTATGTTATTTTCTTAGCATAATTATCTTTTAAAACATTTAATTCCTGACTATTATAAAATTTAAAATATATAATTACTGTATGTAATACTGATATTAAAATTCCTGACTCTAATTATCTATTTCTTGACTAATATTATCTTAAACCTGACTGAGTATTATTATGTGAATATTATTATCCTAAAACTGACTATCCATATCTATTTTCTGACAATAACTATCTAATTCCTGACTAATATATGTTAATTCCTGAGTGTTATAAATTTTAAAACATTTAATTACTCTATATAAATACTGATATTACAATTCCTGAGCATAATTATCTATTTTCTGACTAATATTATCTTAAACCTGACTGAGTTATAATAGATATGAATATTATTATTTGTAAACTGACTATCCATATCTATTTGCTGACAAGAACTATCTAATTCCTGACTAATATATGCTAATTCCTGACTAATGTTATAAATCTTAAAACATTTAATTACTCTATTTAAATATTGATATTATTATTCCTGACTATTATTATCTATATTCTGACTAATATTATCTTAAAACTGACTAAGTTATAATACATATGAATATTTTTATCCTAAAACTGACAATCCATATCTATTTTCTGACAATAATTATCTAATTCCTGACTAATATATGATAATTACTGACTAATGTTATAAATCGTAAAAATTTAATTACTCTATTTAAATATTGAAATTATTATTCCTGAATATTATTATCTATTTTCTGACAAATATTATCTAAAACCTGACGAGTTATAATGTATCTAAATATTATTATTTTTAAACTGACTATCCACATCTATTTTCTAACAAAAACTATCTAATTCATGACTAACAAAATGTAATTCCTGGGTATAATAAATTGTCAAACATTTAATTACTGCAAATTATATTGGTATAACTCCTGACTATTATAATCTATTTCCTGACTAATTTTATCTTAAACCTGGCTGTGTTAATTTTATTTCTGAATAATATATCATAATACCTGATCTATAAAATCTAATTCCTGATATGCTAATTCCTGAGTAAGATAAATTTGAATACAGACAACAACAACTTAATTTCTGATGAAAAACATCTAAATACTGAAAAACATATACTATTAGCAAAATAAAATAATACAATTAAAGATAATATAATAAAATGCTTATTTCTGATATAAATAATATAATTCCTGACTATATAATAATAGTCAATCCTCAAAATAATCAAAATTACAACTAATGTAATTACATCAAAAATAACAAAATCCTACACAAGAATATTCAAAGTAAAAACAACAATTTACATTTCATCGAACACCTGGCGTGCATCTGAATATACAAAACAATATTTTTCCGAATTTAAAAGAATTTATTTCGAATATCACACCTCACAGATCGACTTCTTTTAGAACCTTGTTTAGGACCACGCTTCTTAGGATGCTGTGAATCATCCCTACAAAACAAGAACAAGAATAAAAAAAAAAAAATTACTGACAATTGTTTTCATAAAAAACGAATAAGCAAATAATAACTAAAAAATTTATTAACCTTTCTGGCATTTCAACTATCTTCGGAGGCTGTTTTGATGATCGTTTAGTTCGTTTCATATAAACTTTTAAAGGAGAATCATCAGTAGGAGGAAGGCCAGCCATTAATGTAGGTGAGGAAGACAAAAATTAGGGTTTATGTAAAAAAAAATGAAAATTACGTACATGCAAGTAAAATATAAGCTAGAAAATGAAGAAGTGATGCGAAATTTTAGGGAAAATGTAGTTAAGTTGAGAGTAATGGAGTGTAACTGCAGAAAACGTGGGGAAGAAGAAGGAGGAGAAAGGCGGAACGTTGGAAGACGTTTTTTTTTTTAAAAAAAAATCAAAAAATGATTGATAATTAATAGTCGGGCCGCGCGCGGGCCGAACTATTAAAAGACGGGCCGCGCGCGGGCCTGTAAGTAGAACAGACTCACATGAGTCCGTTCTACACAATATTTTTCCAAACAACTTAATTTGGATGTTTGAATGACTTAAATTTAACTTTTAGACCTAGGTAAAGCTTGACTTTGCCAATCAAAGTTAAGTAGCCTCTCGTTTAGGCGTAATTTCCGCTAACGCTTCTAGTTCTAAAGAACAGGTTGTTACAGAAGGTCTAATAACAATCAAATCATAAGCAACGACAAACAAATTCTGAATTTGAAAAATCAATTTATAGATAAATTACATTAATTTTGATCAAAAGTTAGGTCATCAATTCGACAAAAATCCTTCAATTTCCAGATCTGTAGTCATAGAAGGTTGCATTTCTTCCTGCCTTTGAAGAATTGAAGTAGACCTTGAATTAGGGTTTGTCACTTAGAGAAATTGAATGCAATTGTGCAACTCAGGTCGAAACCTATAGTATTCTTCGTGTTTTGATCTCTAGATTTTCAAGTGATGACGCTTGAATTTGCCTTTGTGATTGCAGAAAAACTTGAGTTAGGTTTTTGCAATTTGAGAAATTGATTGATTTCCATTGATGATCGAACATTGGAGGTAAGAGGTTCCCCTATTTCTCTCTCGTTCATGTTTTCATGCTCTCTCTCCTCCATTATTGCTGCCTTTGAGAGTTTGAGCTTTTAATGAACGTTCATTATTCTGGAAACCAAAGAATAACAATAAAAAAAATATATATTGTTTATATATATTGTTCAAACGTGCGAAAAAGTGGATGTACAGTAAAATTACTGTACACAGGGGGCATGCAAAATTTTTCCATTTTCAGGTGACTTAACTCACCTTTAACCCAAGAAGAATTAAGTCCCTTGTAAAGAATTGAGCTGTTCGAAATTAAGAAAGTGCAACAACAATACAAAAGTTTTGTTCTTGAATTTTTTTTTAATGTTTGTTCTTCGAATAAAAATAATTCTTTTAATAATAATAATAATAATAATAATAATAATAATAATAATAATAATAATAACAAGAAAAAGAAGCCAAAGCATATTCTTTATTTGTCTTGCATTTGTTTAATTGTGTAATTATATTAGTTAATTGGTAGTAGAGGTGATCAAAATCGGACCGGTTCTTGACAAAATTCCTCGTGCTCAAACTAGCAAAAAAAGTAGCGGGCAGCTTGTCGAGTTTTTCCAGGCTGGGTTCGGGTTTATAACCAAAAATACGTTTTAAGGCTTGCCCAAACGAGCCCTATTTTCGGGCCAGATCGATCCGGGCACGGGCCAGACTGATGTTGATCACCTCTAGGTGGTAGGTGAGTTGACAGTTCACGTGAGTCAGAGTTAGCTTATGAGATGGTTGTGATTTTAAAGATAAATGTGGAGTTGGAAGGTCGAGGATGTAATGAAAATGTGAAGAAAACAAACATTCAAAATATTGTAATTTTATGCCTTATTTTTATTTCAAAAAGTGGAAGGGACTCTATTTTTGATTGGTCTTAATTTTTTTTTTTTAAAAAATAAACACAATTAAACCAAAGGGACTCAGGCCCTGTTCTTTTAAGCTTCTGGGCAGAGCAGAGCAGATTTCAGCAGAGCAGAGCAAAGCAGAGCAGAGCAGAGCAGATTTCAGCAAAGCAGAGCAGATTGAAGCAGAGCAGAGCAGAGCAAAGCAGAGCCGAGCAGAGCAGAGCAGATTTCATTAATATTAATATTATTATTATTACTAATATTATTATAATTACTAATATTATTATTACTATTATTATTACTATTATTATTATTATTATTTTTACTATTATTATTATTATTAAATATTAATTATATATTATTATTATTAAATATTAATTAAATATTATTATTATTATTAAATATTAATTATATATTATTATTATTAAATATTTATTATTATTATTAAATATTATTTATATATTATTAAATATTAATTATATATTATTATTAAATATTATTTATATATTATTATTATTACATATTAATTATATATTATTATTATTAAATATTTATTATTATTAATAAATATTATTTATTTATTATTATTATTAAATATTAATTATTATTATCATTAAGTATTAATTATTTATTATTATTATTATTAAATATACATTATTATTATAATAATTCAATATTAAGTATTAATTTTAAGTAGAGCAGAGCAGGGCAGAGCAGAGCAGAGCAGATTGAAGCAGAGCAGAGCAGAGCAGAGCAAAGCAGAGCAGATTTCAGCAGAGCAAAGTAGAGCAGAGCAGCTCTAAAGAACGGGGCCTCAGTTGTTTAACCAAGGGGACTCAATTCTTTCCCTTATTTAATTAAAACCCACCGAAAACCCAAACCCATTCTAGCCTAGTCCCTTTTCCATCTGTAAAATAAATAGAGTCTCCTTTCCCCACATTTTTCAAGAATTGAGTCCCTTGTTGTATACTTAACTCGTGATAATATACAAGCTAATGTAAAAAAAACTTTGATACAGAGGTTTGAACATGCTCTTCATGAAGGAAGAATTTATTCAATATCAAGATTTTTGGTAGGCCAAGCGAATAGAGAATATAAGTTAACTCAACATGCGTTCAAAATTAATTTTATTTACACCAATGTTGTAGAGGAAGTGAATGATATATATTTTGATGTTGGTGTACAATTTTTTGTGCTTTGTTGATGTCAATTCCAATCTATCTTGATGATATATATTTATTAAGATACATGGTATATCACATGAATATGTGTTTTTTTAAAGTTTTTTTTTTTTTTTTTACTTTTAATGATTATGTTTTGTATGTAACTTTTCTAATAAACGAATAACAAATACTATTGTAAAACCTTGTATGGTACGGGTTTTGAACTAGTTTCAGGGGAAAAAAAATTGAATTGTATATATTTACTATATTGCACACGTAATGTGTGTGTCTCCTAGCTTGTATAAATTAAAAGAAACCTACTAGCCATCTCATAATCGCAAACCCCTCACTCTCCTCATCTCTGTTCTCAAGAGAGAGACTTGCTTCATCCCCTTTTCTCTGGCCACCTTCCACCCTACATTTGGTGATTTTCTGATTTCATGCTAATTGTTATAGGAATTTTTATTAATTTTCTTTTAAAAAAAATATTATTTTCAAAATAATAAAAAATTTACACAAGTTTGTTTAAAAAAAATCCACACGATTTATTTTTTTTGTCATGTGCTAACTGCTTAGGCGTTTATTATTATTATTATTATTATTATTATTATTATTATTATTATTAAAACTTTTATACTCTAACTAACTAAACCTTCATTAACAAACTCCGAGCTCTACTCGCACATAAATTGTTTCAAGAAAGAAAATAACAATGGCTGATAATAATAATAATGGTATAAAATCTTGATAGTATATGCTTTTAAACCCAACTTTTTTAGTGGCTAATTTTGATTTCAATTTCAATTGTTGAGGAACCACATCCTGAAGATGTTCAAGAGAAACCAGAATGAAAGCTTGAAGGAGGTTAAGGAGGTGATGTTAAAAATGCAATTCCTGCTCTTAAAGATGTTATACCTCTTGTTCTTGTTGATAGATGGTGCTCCTAAAGGACAAGGTATGGTAGTTCCTCCTCATGAAGATGCTAAAGATGCTATTCTTGATGAGCTTCTGGAGGGAGAAGGTATTGATTTAATTCTTGATTTAATGTGGGTTCTTGATTTATCTGTAAAACATGTTCGAATATGGAGATTTATGGGTCTATTTGATTTTATACTTAATTAGAGATAGAAAGTAGATAGATAAAGTCTAGAATTCATGGTGATTAGCTAGGGTGCTTAATTTTATGGTCGATTAGGGTGATAGGTATACATGGTAAATCTTTGAATTGATTGTTTCACTCTGGAAGTATTTTAATTTCAATTTTGTTGATTTTTACTCTGTTAAAAATTATGGCTGTCCAAGCTAAGCATGCTTGAGTTGACCTTAATTCATTTTAGATTGTCCTTTTAATAGTACAGAATTTCAATTGACTCATTTGGCTTGTTTATTTGGATTTCTTGCCGGAGTGGTGGTACAATTTCAGTGATGGCATGACGGGGAAGGAAGATGTGGAGATGTCGGTGTGGGGTGTGACGGAGTTGTGTTTTTTTGTGAGAGAGGGATGAGAATTTCTATGGTGGGGATGAGAATTTCTACGGTAGAGGTGATGGGGGCTGCTGTTGATTTACTTTTTTATGATGAGGATTGTCGCTTACTTTTTAATTTGTGTTTTTTATACTTAATTTTTGTTACTATATTTGAGTAGTTCTCTTAATTCTCTTAAAAACTAGATTACCTAACTTTTTAACTCTTGAAAAATTCTTCAAGTTATAAGAAATATATAAAATTGGCTAGGATCATTAATCGAATTGTATAACATATCTGAATCGTAAAATTGTAAGATTCTAAAATTTAAATCGGAATTTAAATAGCAATGGTCAATATTGTATTTTCAAAATATGCTTTGGAAAGTGATTACAAGTGTTTAAAGGTTTTGGTTAACTGTACAAGTGAGGTGAATGTTACATTTATAGGTACTAGTTGTTGGAGCGCGCGCGATGCACGCACCCCCCAATGTTTGCGATATGTTATTAGATTAATGTTAATTTTGTGTGGTAACTTTGAATGTTGTAAAGAATTCAAGTGATTTAGGCTTCTTTAAATTGGATTTGTCATGTATTTATCTAAGTGATTATAATTGGGCTAATGTCGTACACATGTGTTTAAATGCCTAAATAGATTATACTAAGCAATTATAAATGGCCTAATATTGTATATATGTGTTAGGTTAATGTATTTTAGTTTCAAGTCGCCTTAATTTTAAAGTTCAATTAAGTTTAATTTAATGTGGAAGTATTGTCAAGTGAAGGTGTAGTTCAAGTCTAATATAAGGTAGATAATATAAAAGTAAAAGAGACAAAAGTTATACTAAAGTAACTGATTTTATAGATAAGCATCCTGATTTAAGGATGACAATATTTGTAAGTCCTACTTTATACATAACAACCTTCTAAGGCTATGTTAAGAACTTAACTTATTTTTAAGGCAATAATTGCCACTATTTCTTTGTACATTCTATTTTCCCTAGGCTATGCTAAGACTTTGCACCCAAAATACAACAACTTATGCAAAGTAGTTGAAGTCTTTGGCCATAGCTATTTATTAGAGCACTGTGTACATAATTGGTGTTTATAGGTAACAAAAGACAGATTTAGTGTTCCTTTGAAACCCCCAAAAGATTTAGATTTGTAGAAGTATATTCTATTTAATAAGTTGGATTGTGGGAAGAACTGAACCTTTTAAACTTGGTCCAAAGTGCTGGTAGGGAAGGCTTGCTTATCAGAGTCTTCTGAGTCCTGGAACAAGGCGGTGCAAACTTTCTTCTTGGCTGGATTTTCGTCAGGTGTGGTAGTTGGTGAATCAGAAATCATTGGTTCTTTGTTTTTAGTACTGGTTCAAGAGCGAGAAAGTTTACTCCATGTAGGAAGTGCTCTCTTTGAATCAGTAGTTCCTGGAATTTTAAGAGCACCAAGTTTGCGGTGCCTTGGATCAGCTCCCATTTCTTCATATGTTGCACCAGGAACCTTATACTTCTCAAACTGAACAAGATGGGCAAGGAACTCATCATCCAATGTTTGTGGGTCTTCCCAGATCATAGGTCCTTTCCCGTGAACTTGTGTTTCCATCAATAACTCTTGCTCTATTTGCTTTTCTTTTGCAATGACATTTGCAGATTCCAAGTTCAAAGGCTTAGTGTGCCTTGCTGTTTCAATTGGTGTGGAAATCTGTTGGTGTGAGAGATCTGCAGATGATGGTGCTATCTGCTCAGGTTGCCACTGCTCTTCTGGAATTTCGATTTCTTTCAGAGTCCGGAGTAGAACATCATTTCTCTCCAGTTCTTGTGTTGGCACAACTTTGATTAGGAATGGCTTTATGGAAATAAGTTGTTATATTGGTTGAAAATGAGGCCGCCCAGGTTGATCAAAATGATTAACATTTTTTGTTGATCAAATGGCAATCTCGTAAATACCCTGCCTCGTATTGCGTAAAAAATTTAAAAAAAATGCCCATGTGCTCAGATGTCAGCTGTAAGTAATGTTATGCCTATAACGTCTGGTTAACGCTCTAGTAAACAGTGAATGGAATTTCGACAATGAATGGGTTAACTTGGTTGTACTTTTTACCGTGGAGAGAGAAAGTAAATTACATAATTTTGTCAGAAGAGAGAAAAGAGAGAATAAGGAAATAAGAGAAGAAGGAACAATGAAGGAGAAAGTAAATAACTTGGGAGCTCAACATTAATTTCAAATACTGGAATTCAATTATGGAATTGTAATTGATGAATTTTAAATCCAAATTGTGTGTTTGGATCATAAAGTTTTAAATTCCAGGAATTGTAAAATTATATTGCATTTGAAGTTTCAATTTGGAGGCAGATGGAGGAGAAAGAAAATGAATATTAAGAGAGGAGAGAAAGAGGATTATTGCTAAACTACAAGCTCCATGTATATTTCCACCATCAATTTATTGATCTGTAACCAACGTCATTAACAATTCAAAACTTTGTTTCATATAGCTACTGTGGCTGTTACTTAGGCAACAAATAAAAGAGAGAAAAATGAAAGGGGAAAGGTTGGAGACAAGATGTGGCTCAGAATTTGAAATGACATGACAGCTATAATAAAGTAATATGAAATTACTAATCTAAAGAGTGTTTTCAAGTGTCGTGGATTTGGATGAAATCCAATTACAAATTCTTTTGTTTGCCAAACTATTACGATATATTTAAGAAATATATTATTTGATATTATTTGATTTGATTTTCTAGGATATTATTTCCATTACTTATCCTTGGCTAAAAGTACATGTTTTCGTAGGATTAGGAAACCAAAGAACATTGTATTATAAAATTCAGCTCTTGAGTTTAATAAAATCAACCCAAAGTTCACGATTTCACACAAACACTTCATTTGCCCCACTTCTAGAATTTGAAATGAAATCCAACATCCCAAACATACCATAAGAGTTTTTGCTTTTTTGAAGATAAGTAAATTAAGAGTATAGGGAGATCGAGAAGGCTGTTAAATTTCTGGAATTTGTGGTCGGCAAAGAGGTAATTTTTCTCGTCAATTCTGGCAATTGTTATATTATCAATTGTTCATCGACCGTAGTTGTGAAATTACCGGTTTAAATGTCGTGATAATGAGAAAATTCATGTTAATTAGTACTGGTTTTATTGAAGGAAGTCAAGTTAAATAATTTGGAGTACTGGTTTAATTGAAGGAAAAGAGAGAATTTTCCTGAGGAGAGAGAAAATTCATTGAGGAGAGAGAAGACGTGAAGAGTAACGTACTAACGCGGTCAACAAATCCGAAGTTAACGTCGTTGTCTGGGTTGACCAGACAACATGCTATGTTGTCAGTATTGCCCTTACTTTTCCAAAGGAAAGTACAACACCACCCCTAGATAAACAAAATTTTATTTCTCATAGTGATAAACTTGAATTAGCTCATTGAAAATCTGCTACATTCCCCTGTAATATGTGCAGCATAGCATAAGTTAATTGTTGTTTATAACAATAAAGCCATCAGTTCCAAACATTAAATATTAGTTGATATTCATTTATCAAGATATTTGTACTCTAAATGTATCTGTTGCATTGTTAAGGTGTTTGCTTTTTCTTTTTTTTTTTTTATTAATAGCATGAGTTGTATTGGAAATAATAACAGTGCGGGTAGGATTATGGAGAGGTTTAGACCAGGTTAGATTCATATAGTCTGCAAACTGGAATTAGTGATTGGTTACTGCCTAACTGGTGTATTCTAACATGATTATCTACAAAAGTTATACTTTTATCTTATGTTATTTTTTGAGTTGAACAGGGGAAAACCACACGGTTGAGTAAGGTATTTGATGCTTACATGTAGGGAATATTTCAAGCATTAATCCCAAGCTTGAACCCCACTGTGATCATACACTTAAGCACGGTGGCGTCCAAAGGGAAAGAAAAGAGAGCAAAAGTATCGTCAACAAGTTTTAGGAACTTGTAAATCGTTCACAGGGTGAAGGTTACACCCCTTAACGATCCATGAGATCGTCAACTCCAAAAGGTCTTGAACCAAATAGGGTTCGGGGATGAGGGTACAAATCCAACCTAAAAGAGATTGAACATGCCCTATTAATAGGCCTCTACTTTATTCTACTCGTATTCATGTGCGCTTTCTGACTAACATGCAAACATTAGATTAACCCTAAACCTGTTTATCTATGTTGGTTGAATTTAATGCACAAACAAATCTATTATTGGCTATCACTTGAATTATAATCATATTAGCCTAAACAAGATTATTAATTATCTTATTAAGTGTGATTACAAGTACCAATTCCCTTTAAACATGCATAAAAGGCGTGATCAAGAAATAACAATAAATAACATCAAGCAACATAACAATAATCATCATAATCATAACAATTATAATCATGTTAATAATAAAGCTTAAATATAATAGCAAGATCCTAGGCATGATACTAACAAGATTAATAACAAATCCTAGCATGTCGCTAAGCATAAAAATCAAAGCTTTAAACCTAACATGATACTAACATGCTATTAGAAAAGAGTAAAAGGCACCCTAAACATGATACTAGAAAGCAATAGAAACATCCTAACATGATGCTAGGAATTAAACAAATAATAAACATGCTTTCTACAAGAATACAGCAATAAGACTACATACTTTGATGCCTCGTACCTCTTTCTAATAACAAAATACACGTGTTAGTAACTTCAAGGAAAATAATAAAATCAAAGAATTAAATTAAATAAAGATTAAAAAGTTTAGATTGGATTTGGGACCAAACCCTCAGAAATTATAACCTTTCACGTCTAGGGCGAAGGCAACTTCGAACTTGGTTAGGTGTTTCTAGATCTCGTGTATGCGGAATTGTGTTTGTGAAAAGCTAGAGAGATGAGAGCTTAGAGAGAATTTAGAGAATAGATTAATGAATTGATGATTATTGACTATAGATTGTAGATTGTCCATTCTTAAAAACGGAGGTTCAGGACCCTATTTATAAGAAAACAGTCCGAAAATAGGTAGAATTTGATAAGGAATAAAACTCCACTGCCGCAAAACCAAACTTGTCGCGTAGCGACAGGCCTGTCGTTTGGCGACAACCTGAATTCCTACGCGCTTTCAAACACGGAGTCCACTTATCAATCAAAATTGACTTGTAAAGTCCGTATGAAAACTGAAATCGTATTTTTCATAACATAATATTTTATTCCAAGTAAAACTTATCAAAATATAATTATTAATTCTAATTTTATTAGGACTTAAGAGAACTTTCTAGAGAATTCTAGAAGACTATAATTAATTCTAATAACTTTAGGAATAATAATTAACATTGGGCCCTCCCCTAGATCATCGGGCTGTATGTAAAGATCAAACCGGACCCAGTTTAGTATTTTGGCCATAACTTCCTCATTATTCATCGGAATTGGGCTTATAATATATCGTCGGAAAGCTCTTTGCAAGCCCCATCCAACTACACTACTATTGGACCCTTGTTGTGGACCAAACTAAACTGGATGGGCTATTTTCATAGAGTTGTTTTTCAAAAACAGAAAGAAAGATTTTTTAATAAAAACTAACCGCAACACTTGACCTTTCACACTTTCATCTTATTCGATTATCATTCAACGCAAAAGGTATTCATCACTGGGTTTGGTTTTGGGGAGACACAAATGGGTGTCTACAGAAGCCCCCACTTTGACTAAGTTTGGAGAAACGCATGTTTCGAAAACAAAAGTCAAAGTAGCGATAGGGACGAAGAATGATTCAGAACGTTTTGCGATCCTAAATCATTCTTGTAACGCCGATACCTGCAAACTAGCGTTAGTTAAACAGATAAAAGAGTTAAGAAACGCGTATATTGCACCGTCGAGCACACGTCTCTGAAGGTAACCGATTTGTTGCATTTTGTTTTGACGACCTTCCACAAGCTAGAGAACGTCATCTCGCCTGAAGACTGCTACGCTTGTAACTGCGTCCAATTTCTGTTATGATAATCTTCTGCAAGCCAGGGAACACTATCGAAGATTGCTTCGCTTGAAACGATCCTCTTCCGCTTTGTGACCATCTTCCACATCTTAGGGAACACGATCGAAGATAACTCCGCTTGAAATCACTTTCAGTTGTCGTGATAATATTCCGAAGAAAATTATCGAAGACCAACGCTTGTCGATCTTTTAAAGCTCGCTTGAACTTTGCTTCTGCTATGCCAGTACGTCGGCGCTTTTGCTGCTTGTGAACCATTACGTCGGTGCTTTTGCTGTTTATGAACCATTATGTCGGTGCCTTTGTAATGAACCAATGCTCAGGCGCTTTAAGCTAAGTGAGACGATCTTTTTATTAAGTCGATAACTTGATTTAATCGTAATCGAGCCGATCACTAAATCATGTCAAGTTGCTTAGAGGGGCTAACTGGCGTACCAAGGAACCGAAACCGCTGCACGAGGTTCACATAACCATATTATGGAGCCCTGTACCCTGTCGCCGCCCCAGAGCTAGCCGGAACAACTTGTCGCCGCTATTTCTGCTTGTCACCAAGCGACAGGCTTTGTCGCCACGCAACAAACTTGTCGTTTGGCGACAGGATCGGGTTTTTTAAATACCCCCCCTTTCTTCCTCATTTTCCGCGCCGTTGTTCTGTTTTTTCGCATTTGCTCAAAACTTCAACCTTCTCGTTCTCGCTCAATTCTCAACCGAATTTGCTCAAACTTGTTGCAAACCAAAGCTTATTTCATCTATTTTCCCGATCCATGTAAGTTTTACTCAAACTCAACTCGATTTTTGTTGAATTATGCATTCTTTGTTCGCGACTTTTCCGAAAATTTGAACATGTTCTTGCTTAATTTGCTTCGTTTGTTGAAATTTATGCCTTGAACTTGCTTGATTATGCTTATACATTGCCTTGGGAGTGTTTTGAGACTTGTTTGACTCAATTTGGTGAAGAAATGAGCGATTCACCATTGTTGGACCTCTTGAGGTCGTGAAGAACAATGTGATCCGTTTTGTGTTTTTACTAGTTCTTCTTGTACAATTTGTCACAATATTTATCATAGTATTGCAAGAAATTGTTTGGTTGGTTGAAAATGCTAATTATGCTTAAATTGAATTTGTACTCTGTTTTAGTACTACGTACTCTATTTTTTTGCGAACATAGTATCATGCGGCTAGGCGAACCTTAGATACTATAGAACCTTGATTTTTATTATTTGCATAATATAGCATGGTTAGGCAACGCGGCTCTGGTTCTCAGTCGAGGGACACACGCTGGGAGGACGAGCTTGTCGGCGAAGGTGAGGACCCCTCTACTAGACTTGGACCTCTCCTAGAGTGGGATGAGAACACTCTTTTCTTTTCTCCTGAGCACCATATTTCTGAGCGGGTGCGACGCGGGCTCATCAGCGGGAGGACTCGCAGTCATGGTTCTGGCAACAACGTCATCGGTACGCTATACAACGCGTACTTCAGCAGAGACGAGACGCTGCGACAGCTCTGGGAGTCTTGTGGGTTGAGGCCCCTCTTTCGGGCTACTCAAGCCATGTACTCCTATGATGGGAGTAACCTCGTCGTCCGAGCTTTGGTGGAGTTCTTTTGGGACACCACCAACACCTTTCACTTTCCCTGGGGTGAGATGACGGTCACTCCTGCCGACTTCAGTCTCATCACGGGTTTGGAGTTTCGTTCTTCTCCACTGCCATTTGACGGTGATATTATTGTCTACTCACCGATGGTTTTGGAGTTATTGGGTTCGATTGTTATTCGGCCCCGTGCTGAGGCTCAGCCGGGACAGCTTAACTCTCGGTGCATCCGCCGTTCCACCTTGGTAGCGGCTTTTGAGGATGATGCGACCACTCGCGAGCAGCGGGTGCACATCTTTGTTCTTATTTTGCTGTCAGGGACCTTTTCTCCAGACAGGGGTAGTCGAGTGCTCCTCTACTACCTGAGAGCTGTTCGCGACATTCACCTAGTCGGGACGTATGACTGAGCCAGCTTGGCCTATGCTGACTTTCTTCTGGGCCTGCGACGTTCCTGCCGTCACAGGGCCTTTTCTGGAGAGATCGCACTTTCCAGAATCTGGAGGGTCGTAGAAGTATATTTCTATCCTTTTGAAATTATTCCTGGACTTGTGCAAGCATTTGCTGACTTACTCTTAACTATGTAGATTTGGTTCTATGAGTACTTCCCCTCGCTTGCGCTGGTGAGACATTCACCTCGCGAGCTCCCCGTTGGCGTCAGTTGGGGAGGTCGCACCGATCAGGTCGAGACTGCACGTATTCGAGATCTGATCCTCTCGGTAGATTCTCGTGAACACTTATTTTTTTTTATATTACTCTTTTGAGGGCGTTTATGTTACATACCTGTTTTGTAGGAGCCTGGCGTGGTATACCGATCATGGGCTGGTTTGGATATACCTGCGCCGGTCGCGCGGTATACTACCAAGCGTCGTTATTTTCAGGGGACGTATGACGCTATAGTGTATCTTGGCGAGAGAGTAGCTATTCAGCATTCGTCGGATGTTTTCGTTGTCCCTACTCGCCCGCCTCAACATATGTTTCATGAGGCGTTGATGCGTGACTCCGCGAGTCGGTCGTCTCTTGGCACTCCCTAGCGGTCTCATGACTATTTGGAGCAGAGTTACGAGGATGACTTGCTGCCCTTGCTAGCGCCGGCCCTTGTTTTGTCTGAGGAGGCAGCAGTATGCTTTACTTTTTATTTTTCATTAGGTAGCCCCCAAGTGAATTCTGATCATTTGATTTTATCAAGCTAGGCCTAAGGAGTTCATCCCTCCGAGGATGTCTAGCCGTTACCAGGGTATGTTCGAACCGATTGAGGAGATGATTCCTCCAACTCCCGAGGATCAACGTTTTGTGGAGCGTTCCATTCCTCGTCACCAGACTCGGGTGAGCTTATCTATTTTCTTGCTTTTGTATTTGTTCTGTATTATTACTGACTTTATTCCTTTGACAGTTTTCTCGCGAGGTGGTGACAGCTATGGCGAGGTGTATAGGCTCCTTTCGTAGCTAGCTCGTGAGGTTACGGAACCGTGCTACCTGTCGGGGGAACGACGTTGAAGAGGTATCTCTCTTGTCTTTCTTTTGTATCACATTTTATTATATTCTTTACTTGGTATCTGACTTGATTTACCTTTGCAGGGACATCCTATTCCTTCACCCCGCACTTTGTCGAGACCCGAGGCTAAGAGAGAGCCGGCTAGATCTGGCTCAAAGCGTCGTCGCACTTCTGCTGGGGGCGAGGTGGCCGGTCTGAGGCTGATCCAACCGAGGACTCGGTTTCTTCGCCTAAGGATGTCTTTGTTGGGCCGACGGGCTAAGAAAGTGTAACATCGGCTCCTTCGATGGGTGGTGGGACGTACGAGGTTGGCTCGTCGTCGTAGCAGCCCTTGCAGCCTCAGCCGTTGTCGATTGATTATTGGGGGGAGCCTGGGTGGATTGGCCCTGAGTTGAGGTTTTCGCCGACTGGCAGGTCAGGAGATGGTGAGGGGCATACACCCCGGACTACAGCGTTCTTTGATATGATGGGCGTACCTGATCATCTATGGCCTCCGACACCATAGTTTGTACCTGTTCTTATTTATTTATTTGACTTCATAGGACTTTGTCCGTTGTATTATATGACTCACATATTAGACATATTGTATATGCAAACTTTTTATATCAAGCATGTTTTATCTTTGCATTTTATTTTTCATATTATGTGCATGTGAGTGTGTGCAATTGTGACTTAATTTTTTGCGCAAAAATTTCCGTCATTTTTATTATCAATGGAGGGTATCCAACTTTCTCCCCCAAAAGAAAAAAATGAAAAATAAAATGATTTCGACTAAAAATAAGCCTAAGCTCAATTTAATCAAAAGAAAAAGGCAATATGGATTGGATTTGTATATAAGGGTATTGAATAACGGGGTATAATGTGCAAAATCAAAGTCGAATCGAAGTCAGAAAAACGCGGTTTGTATAACGCATAATTGTCACTGGCTTAGACGCGTTGTCGCCACGCGACAAACTTTGTCGCCACGCGACAGACTTGTCGTTTGGCGACGGTCTTATTTTTCCAAATCCTTTTAAAATTCGAAATATTTAAAAAAATTGTTTATAAATAGCCCCCAAATCTGACGATTTCTGTATAATTCGAACATATTAACAATTAATTGGATTAAAAATTAATCATGACTTTAATTAAGAAGAGCTTTTGTGATTTCACTCGTGAGTGGTGTCGTTCTTTAATTGCTAAGGAGAGAAAAGAACTTGACTTTTTCCATATGGGGGGTATTTATGGCATAAAGGGGGTAGATCTTGATATAGACTTTATTCATACCGCCTTAGAATATTGGGATCCTAATACTCATTGCTTTAGATTAGGCTATGATGAAATTTGCCCTTTACCGGAAGAGTTTGGTGCCATTCTAGGCTTTCCTTCATTAAATCTTGCGGTAATGCCTACGGTGAGTGAGTATTATTACAAGGATTATGAGCGTTTCCTTGACCTTAGGGGTAAAGATCTAAAAAACATAGTGCATGGTAATAATGTTGATTTAAAAGAATTTGCACGTTTTTTTTTTATAGACCACGCTCTGAATCTTTTCATGTTTATAGGAGAAGAGCTTTCCTCTTTTGCATGCTTAGCCAATATCTTCTTACTAGTGGTAAAAATGATGGTCAAACAATTATAATATCTGTGCTAGAACAAATTGAATCTGGGAGAAATCCAATGCCATTAATCGTTGGAGAGACTATGCTTAATCTTGATGAATTGAAAAAGAATCTAGAAGCACCTCTTCGAGGCTCTCCAATTTTATTACAGGTAGAAAAATAATTTTCTTAATTACATAAATTAAAAACATATTTTTGTATAGCAATACTAATTATGTGCATTGATTTTTACAGATGTGGCTCATGGAGAGATTAGAATTAATTAGTCCTCCTGATAATATGGACAAATATACCCCCAATTGCTTTGTTCAGCGAAAGAAACGTTTCTCCTTGAAGATGGGTCGCCGTGAGTGGGGCAAAGTTTTTGCCTGTTGTGACTTCCGCATTAAATGGGTCGTTCCCTAGTGGAAGCTTGAAAAGATGATTGGTTGTAATACCCAACCCTTTTGCCGTCTTCCTAGTTTGTCAAAATTGACCTTTTATTATCCCTGTAGAGTAAGGAGGCAATATGGGATTGCGCAAACCATTCCTACGGGAGATCTTCGTCGCCCTTATGAATTCCCCGTTTCAAAAGAAGTTGAAAGATTTGACAAGTATTGGTGTGCTAGGCCTTTATGGGAAGTGATTACCCAAAGGTTTCACCTTCTTTGTCCAATGATGTGAAGCAATGGTTGATTGGTAGATCTCAAAAGGACCGAACCAAAATAGAGAAGACCAACGTGAAGACTCGCCTTGGTGACAAGAAAATTCCTGCTAAGGAACGCCTAGGTGGAAGAGTTGAGTTTAAGACTCCTATGATGCCTAAGAAGAAGAGTGCAAATAAAGACAAAGGGAAAAGGAAGGTGGACTCTACAGAAAAGAAGGTTTGGGTAGAGAAAAAGCATGGAGTTTTAGCTGTGGGAGAGACTATCCATACTAAAATCGAATATAGATCCTCTAATGGATGTCTCTTAGCAAAAGTGATGGATGAAGAGGAAGATTCTGGCAAGAATTGGAAAAGGATTAAGAAAGAAAAGAAAGATTAGAGCATTGCTTTTCCTTCAATTTATTAGACAATTTAAGTTAATTTTAATTTTTTAAGCTTTATTTAAATTCCATCAATGATGTAATTCTTTATTTATTAATGCAATTTCAGCTTTTTAATTAAATTAACTTTACATTTGATTATTTAAAGCAATGAAAACAACTTAAAATATTTTTGCCGAAAAAATTTCTTCAAGTACGGAAGTCGAAAAAATTTCCAGAATGTACCAAAGTTGTCTAAATGTCCGCAGAAAATTGGCGCTGCTCATACGAGTCTGTCGCCATACTTTTCCACTTGTCAATACAACTTTTTTTTTTTTTTTTTTGTCGATGCTGGGACACGAAATTCTTAATAATTAAAGTGGCCGCACCCTTTAAAGGGTTGCCTACGTATCCTTTAAGGAATCAGGCCAAACGTAGCTCTCTTGAGTGTCCTACTCAAGTGATTATGGGTAGTACTTCTTAAGTTGGTCAAGATTGGTCACGTTTGAGAATTCATTTCCATCCATGTCAGTTAATTGAGCTGCACCTTCTGACAAAATTGTTTTGACAATGTATGGTCCGGACCAATTGGGCTTGAATTTGCCTCTTGGATCCAAAATATTTTTCTTTAGTGCTTTTAGTACCAAGTCTCCAACCTTGATGTTTCTTGTCTTGACCTTCTTGTTGAAGTGTCTAGCCATACGAGTTTGGTAGCATTGGGTATGATGTAGAGCTTCTAGTCGTTTTTCGTCAAGTAGAATTAACTCTTCATATCGTGCTCTAGTCCATTCAACTTCATCGAGTTTACTTTTTAACGCAATGCGTAGAGAAGGTATTTCTAGTTCTACAGGGTTTACGACATCCATTCCATAGACTAGGGCGAATGGCGTGTTTCCTATTGACGTTCGAATTGACGTGCGATAACCCCAAAGTGCAAAATGGAGTTTGTCAGGCCAATCCTTGTAATTTTCTGTCATTTTCTCGATGATAGTCTTTAAATTTTTATTAGCTGTCTCAACTGCTCCATTCGCTTGAGGTCTATAAGGGGAAGAATGGTGATGTTGAATACCATACTTTTGTAACAATTCTTCACATTCGGCTTGAAAGTGAGTTCCATTGTCACTTATCATCTCATGTGGACTCCGTATCGACAAATTATGTTCCTTTCGATAAAGAGTGCTACATGTTTTGCAGTGAGTTTAGCATATGATTGCGCTTCAACCCTTTTTGTGAAGTAATCGATTGCTACCAAGATGTACTCGTGACCTCCTGTTCCAGGAGGTGTGATTTTTTCGATTATATCGATTATAGGTGTAGAGAAGAGATGGAGGAATATGTTGCAAATTTGCATAAATTTGGCACTTTGGGCTTCTTTTTACATATTGATGACAATCCCTATTCATGGTAGTCCAATAATATCCTTCTCGCATTATCTTTTGGACTAGCATTTTGCCATTAACATGCGTTCCACATACTCCTTCGTGGACTATTCTCATAGTTCTTTGAGCGTCCTTCTTGCCTACACATAATAGGGCTCGACCTTTAGGTACCCTTTTGTGTAACTCATCATTTATGAGTACGTATTGGGAAGCCAAAAGTCTTAAAGCTCGTTTTGCTCTTTTGTCAACATGAGGAGGGTATTCTCCTTTGGTGACATAATTGAGTATATCAGTATACCATGGTTCTTCCTCTTCTTCTTCTTCTTGGATTGTTTCATCATCCTCTATAACTTGAATGTATGTTGGTTTGTGTCTTTTCTCTATAGTTAGAGGCATTTGCTCAATTTCCTTAGGAATCCTAACCATTGAGGCTAGTCTTGCCAAGGCATTGGCAAATTGGTTTTCTTCTCTAGGTAGATATGTGTATTCTACCTTTTCTAGTTGATTAGTGAGAGTTTCCAGATAGGTTTGGTAAGGGGCTAAGCTTTTGCTCCTTACTTTCCATCTTTTGGAGATTTGGTTGATGATCAAGGAATAATCTCCGAATATTCAAAGTTTCTTTACACCCAATGCTAAATCTGTTTCGAGGCCTACCACGCATGCTTCATATTCCGCAGCGTTGTTGGTAACATCGAAATCGAACTTTATTGAAATTGGAACATGCTCCTCTTTAGGTGATACTAATAGGACTCCTACGCCACATCCCTTTTGGTTCGAGGCTCCATCAAAGTATAAAGTCCAAGTATCATCTTCCGTGACCATTAAGTCTTCATCTGGAAATTCATTGTCATGTATTGGTGTCGAATCTTCTATTAGAAAGTCCGCTAAGAAGTCTGAGACTACAGATCCTTTAATAGCCTTTTGAGGCATGAATCTTACATCAAACTAGGCTAAGTTGACTATCCACCTTGAGATGCGACCGTTAAGCGTGGATTTCTCGAAGAAGTACTTGAGAGGATCCATTCGTGACACTACAAAGACTGTGTGAACAAGGATGTAGTGTCTTAACTTGGTTGTGGCCCACACCAATGCGAGGCACAATTTCTCAAGTGGTGTATAGCGTGCTTCATATTCGAGCATATTTTTGCTTAGATAGTAGATGGCGTTTTCTTTTCCTTCTATCTCTTGTGCGAGCATAGCTCCCATTGTTTGTTTGGTGATTGTTAAGTACAACCTTAGAGGGATTCCTGGAAGCGCTGGGGCTAATACGGGAGGATTGGCGAGACAGGCTTTGATCTTCTCAAAGGCTTTTTGACACTCGTCGTCCCATATTACTGGCACGTTTTTCTTAAACTTCTTGAATATTGGTTCACATATTGTTGTTAGCTTAGATATAAACCTACTTATATATTGCAACCGGCCAATAAATCTTCGAATTTGCTTCTCGGTTTTGGGCGGTGGCATTGACATGATTGCTTTGATCTTGGTTGGGTCTATCTATATTCCTCTAGAGCTTATGACATATCCCAAGAGTTTACCTGAGGCTACTCCAAAAGCAAACTTGGATGGATTCAACCTTATGTTGTATTTTCTTAGCCTCTCGAAGAATTTTCTTAAGGCCACTTGATGTCCTGGACGGTCTTTAGATTTCACAATCATGTCGTCCACATATACTTCGACTTCTTTGTGCATTATGTCATGGAGTAGGGCAGTTGCTGCTCGTTGGTAAGTGGCACCCGCGTTTTTCAACCCGAATGGCATTACCGTGTAACAGTAAGTACCCCAAGGTGTTATGAATGTTGTTTTCTCCATGTCTTCTTCGGCCACGAGAATCTGGTTGTACCCTGCATATCCATCCATAAATGAGAGAAGTGCGTGATTCGCTGTATTATCTACCAAAATATCGATGTGTGGTAAAGGGAAGTCGTCCTTTGGACTTGCCTTATTTAGATCTCGATAGTCAACACACATTTGAACCCTACCATCCTTTTTTGGAACTGGGACTACATTTGCAACCTATTCGGGGTATTTGGATACCCTGATAAAACCTGCAGTTATTTGTTTTTGTACTTCTTCTTTTATTTTAGGAGCTACGTCGGGTTTCATTCGACACAACTTTTGATTTAC
Source organism: Chenopodium album (assembly GCF_948465745.1). Taxonomy (NCBI): domain Eukaryota; kingdom Viridiplantae; phylum Streptophyta; class Magnoliopsida; order Caryophyllales; family Amaranthaceae; genus Chenopodium; species Chenopodium album. Next base: position 14,442,488 of record NC_137847.1, on the reverse strand, counting down.
AAGTTTCATTCTTGGGATTAGGGTATAGTGTGCTGAGTTATTTCTCTATTAATGTCTGGCATATCTTCATACGACCAAGCGAATACATCGATGAATTATTTAAGTAGATTAATTAAATCGGTTCTTTCATCTTTGTTTAGCGTGAGTTCGATTTTAACTTCTCTTTTAATGGTTGGATCTTTTGAGATATCAACCGTTTCAGTGTCCTCAATTATTGATGTCTTATTTTCAAGTATTTCCATTGCTTTAATAATTTCTGTTGGACTTAATGATTTTGATGATGACACAACCTTACTTACATACTAATAAAGGCTTGATTGTTTGAGTATGTGATCAGTGCAAAGACTAGGAGAATTAATTGTCGAGCAAAGATACCATGAGGAACAGGAAGGCCAGAAACAAAGTTATCCAAAAAGAAGAGTTCCCTCACAGGAACTGGCGCTTCAGAAATGAAGACTTGAGAAGAGAAGGTTCCCTCAGGGAACAGAAGCTTCAGAGAAGAAGCATCACCAGAGAAGAGAAGTTCCTTCCAAGGAACAGAAGCCTCGGAGTAGAAGCTTCATCAGAGAAACATGAAGACTAAATATTTTACATATTTTAGGATTTATGTAAGTATAAGAGAGTTAGTTACATTCGAATTTACTGTGTGGAATTGGTCTAAAAAGATAACATTGTGCTAGCTAATTTTTAGGAAAGTTGTTATTCTCTAACGATTATCTTTTCAAACAAAAATATTTTATTTTATCCTTTTCTGATTTTCGGAAAATATGATTTTAATTTCTTTTCTTTTTCTAATTTTCGGAAAATATTTTTAACAAAATAAAATCTTCCATGTTTTCCAAAACTTGCGGCCTACTCTCCCACGTTCTTCTTCAAGTCGTGGTTCTGCAAAATTGAGGAGTTCATGGTTCCTTAAATTAAGGGACATGATCTTCTTAGTGGGCATGAGTAGTGGCGTAATGGGTTTGCTGCACAATGAAGTTTTCCAAAGCGTTTATTGCTCTATAAATAGTTCATAATTTCTGTTGGAAAAAACTCGTCCTTGCTCACATAAGTTTTCAAGCTTTTAATCGAGTTAAGGGTCTAATTCCATACAAGTTCATAAGAGTGTTCTAAATGTTCTTATACTAGAGTTTGTTTTTCTTTCGAGTTGTAATTGGGGAATGGGGAAGTTCGAGTGAACATTTTTGTATGAGAAAGAGAAGAGAGAGAGAGAGAGAAGAGAAAGAGAAGAGAAAGAGAAGAGAGAACAGAGAAGTGAGAATAGAGAAGTGAGAAGAGAGAAAGAGAAGAGAAGAGTAACAAGTTGGGTAACTTGTTCCTCATGGTCTCAAGTTCGTAGAGGAACTTGAGTTTGAGTCTTTAGCTTGTAATAGGATCATTTGCCCTATTATAGTGAAGATTCTTTTCCCCAAATCCCAAGTGGTCGTGGTTTTTCTCCTTGATTAGGGCCAAGGAGTTTTCCACGTAAAAATCTCTCTTGCATTCTTTAGTTCCTTCAGTTAATCTCTCAGTTCCTTTAGCTAACTTAATTTTAATTCTGCAAAAAGTTTGGCTAAACTCTCATACTACAATTCAACCCCCCTTCTTGTAGTATTCATTGAAACAACAAGTGGTATCAGAGCCTAACTTCTAAGAGAATCAGGAAACCCTGAAGAAGAAAGGTCTTGGAGAAAATGAATACTCACGAAAAGCTCGAGGAAGGATACTCAACTCAGAGACCTCCTATGTTCACTGGGAAGTTCTATACCTACTGGAAGAACCGTATGGAGATCTTTATCAAGGCGGAGAACTACCAAGTATGGAGGGTCATTGAAGTTGGTGATTTCGAAGTCACCAAGACAAACGCTCGAAATGAGGTAATCCCTAAGCCCATGTCTGAATATGAGAAAGAGGATTTTGACAAGATGGAAATCAATGTTATGGCTGTGAAATTGCTCCATTGCGGGCTTGGACTTCATGAGCACAATCGTGTTATGGGGTGCAAGAACGCTAAGGAAATCTGGGATTTGCTGTAGATTACTCATGAAGGAACTAATGAGGTTAAACGCTCAAAAATTGATCTACTTATGTCTAAGTATGAGAGATTTGAGATGCAACCTAAGGAAACTATCCAGGATATGCTAACTCGTTTTACTAACATCATAAATGAGCTGGTTTCCCTTGGTAGACAGATTCCTACAGATGAGCACGTTAGGCAGGTTCTCAGAAGTCTTCCACAGGACGAGAGATGGAGAGCTAAGGTGACAGCCCTACAGGAAACTAAGGACTTCACCAAGTTCAACATAGAGCAACTTGCTGGCTCTCTCATGACCCATGAGCTACACCTTGGAGTCAACACTGAAACCATGAGGAACAAGGGGTTGGCTCTGAAAGCAGAAGAGGAGGAAGACTCTGAAGTGGATGAGGATGAAGCTGCCATGATCGTTCGAAGGTTCAAAAGGATATTCAAGAAAGGCCGCACCTCAAGGAACTTCGGGAAAAAGAACTCCAATGCCAAACCTGACTACAGCTGCCACAAGTGTGGATCCCCAGATCACTTTATCAGGGATTGTCCCCTCTGGGAAAATGATAAAGGAAAAGGAAAGGGCAAGGAGCAAGGAAAGGAAAAATTCAGCAAAGCAAACTTTCAAAAGTCGGACATGAGAAAAGCCATGATAGTAGCTTGGGGTGATTCTGACAGTGAAGAAGATGAGGATGACCAACCAGAAGAGGAGACAGCCAATTTGTGTCTGATGGCCAAATCAGATGATGAAAAGGCCTACCTTGAGGAACTTCACAAAGAGGTATTTCTTTATCCTAAACAGCTTAAAACTCTCTCTAAAGATGTCTTAATAGATTTGTGTCTAGAAGAAGAAGAATTCTTTAGAGAAACTTGTGTGAAACTGAATAAGTGTGAGAAGGCTCTTAAGGTTTGCAAGGAACATGGCACTTGGTTGGAAACAGCTTATGCCAAGTCCCAAAGCAAATTGCAAGAGCTGAACATTAAGTATAAACACATAAAAGAGATAGCTGATAGAATCAAGAATGAAAGTATTCTTCTGAATGTTGAATTAACTCAGTATAAGCTCATGAATTCTGATATCAGTTCTAACAGTTCCTCGAGTGATCAGTTGCTTAAATTCAATGTTGATTTTGAAAATCTGAAAAATGAACTTTCGACTTTAAGAAGTCAAAAGGATCAACTTGAAAATGAACTGAATGCTAGAAAGGATAGGAGTATTGACCCAAAAGTTATACCCAAATGGATTGCTGAAGCTCAAGGAAAAAGAACAGAAGGACTTGGTTATATGACTAAGAGAAGGTAAACAAAAGAAATATGTTGAGCTTCCTAGCATGAAGATGTGTACCTTTTGTGGTAAGACTGGACATCTCTATGGTCAATGTTGGAATAGAGAAGAAGCTAATAAAAAGAATGTAAAACAAGTGTGGGTCAAGAAAACTGATATTGCATCCACGTCAAAGGAACCCAAGGAAACCTGGGTTCCTGATTCTAATGCTTAGTTTTCTTGCAGGTTCTAGTGAGGGGGAACAACTCGTGGTATCTCGACAGCGGGTGTTCAAAGCATATGACAGGTGATAAATCAAAATTCCTCTCACTAGAAGACTACCCTAGAGGAACAGTAACCTTTGGGGATAACAAGAAGGGCGAGATCATTGGAAAAGGAAAAATTGGAAGATCAAAATCTCATTCCATTGATAATGTGTTCCTGGTCGAGGGCTTAATGCACAATCTGCTCAGTATATCACAATTTTGTGATAAGGGAAACTCTGTAAGTTTTACTTCTGATTCTTGCAACATCATCAACAACAAATCAGGAAAGGTTGTTCTAGAAGGAACAAGAAGAGGGAATACATATACTGTAGACCTCAACTTAATCCCAAGGAACAACCTTACATGTCTGAGTGTTGTTGAAGATGATCCCCTGCTATGGCATAAACGTTTTGGACATGCTAGCTTTTCATTACTGGACAAACTAAGGTCAAGGAACTTGGTTGTGGGACTTCCTATTATCAAGTTCCTACAAAATAAAGTTTGTGATGCATGTGTGAAAGGCAAGCATGTTCGTTCATCTTTTAAATTGAAGAAAATGGTGAGCACTACAAAGCCTTTGGAACTAATCCATATAGACTTGTGTGGTCCCATGAGAATTCAAAGCATGAGTGGAAAGAAATATGTTTTGGTTATTGTTGATGATTATTCCAGATTCACTTGGGTTATTTTTCTTGCAAGTAAAGATGAAACTTTTGACGAGTTTGTTGCTTTTGCTAAGAAAATACAGAAAATCAGTGGTCACTCACTAGTCCATCTCAGATCAGATCACGGAACTGAATTTGAGAACTCAAGATTCGATGAGTTTTGCAGGGAAAATGGCATGAACCATAACTTCTCAGCTCCAAGAACTCCCCAACAGAATGGGGTTGTGGAAAGGAAGAATCGAACCCTTGAGGAAATGGCTAGAACCATGCTGATTGCAAGTGGATTTCCAAGGAACTTCTGGGCTGAAGCCGTGAATACAGCATGTTACATTCTTAACAGAGTAACAATCTGAAGCATCATCAACAAGACTCCCTATGAACTTTTCAGGGGAAGGAAACCAAACATATCTCATCTTAGGGCCTTTGGTTGTAAGTGCTTTGTGCATAATAATGGTAAGAAAAATCTAGGCAAATTTGATGAAAGAAGCGAAGAGGCTATATTTCTTGGATATGCCTCTGATAGCAAAGCTTATAGAGTTTACAATAAGAACTCAATGTGTGTTGAGGAAAGCATTCACATAATATTTGATGAAGTTAACCAGTTTGTGAGTGTACAGGAACAGGAAGAAGATAATGATTTTGAAATAGGATTGATCAGAGACAAAGATGAAGAAGAAGAAGATCAAAAGCAAGCCAAAGAAAAGCATCCTGCAGCAGAAGAAGAACCTCAAGAGAATGAAGACGTTCCTCACCAAGATGAATAGGTGAATGAGGAACAAGCTGAAGAGGAACAAGCAGAGGGAACAGAACAAGAAGCTTCTCAAATTGGAGTTCTAGCAAGGCAATTTCATCCCAAGCCGTTCAGGTATCAAGGTTCCCATCCTACTGATCTCAAAATCAGTGACATTGGGAAAGGAACTCAAACCAGATCGCAAATGAGGAACTTCTGTGCGTTCCAAGCATTTCTGTCCATCCTAGAGCCTCGAAATCATCAAGAAGCCTTGGGAGATGCTGACTGGATAGTAGCCATGCAAGAGGAACTAAATGAGTTCGTAAGGAACAAAGTCTGGCACCTTGAGCCAAAGCCTAAGGAAAAGAAGATCATTGGGCTCAAGTGGGTGTTCAGGAACAAGCTGGATGAGCATGGTACCATTGTAAGAAACAAGGCAAGGTTGGTTGTGAAAGGCTATAACCAACAGGAAGGTATTGATTTCGATGAAACCTTTGCTCCAGTAGCTAGATTAGAAGCTATTAGAATCCTAGTAGCTTTTGCTTCTTTTATGGGTTTCAAACTCTATCAAATGGATGTGAAATGTGCTTTTCTAAATGGTTTCCTAAATGAGGAGGTGTTTGTAGAACAACCTCCAGGTTTCGAAAATCCTAAATTTCCAAATCATGTCTTCAAGCTTGATAAAGCTCTTTATGGGCTTAAGCAAGCACCAAGAGCCTGGTATGAAAGGCTCTCAAAGTTCCTCCTGAAAAATGATTTCAAAAGGGGAAAGGTTGATAAAACTTTTTTTCTTAAATCTAGAGGAACTGATTTGTTGGTAGTACAGATTTATGTTGATGATATTATATTTGGTGCTACTAACAATGGTTTGTGCAAGTACTTTGCTGAGCTAATGGGTGGTGAATTTTAAATGAGCATGATGGGTGAATTAAATTTCTTCCTTGGACTCCAAATAAAGCAAACAGCAGAAGGAATAATGATTCACCAGCAGAAGTACATCAAGGAACTTCTGAAGAAGTACAACATGGAGAGTGCCAAGACAAATCACACACCTATGGGAACAGCAACGAGACTTGATGATGATCCACAAGGAAAAAATGTGGATCAAACGACTTATAGAGGTATGATTGGTTCATTGCTATATCTAACAGCCAGTAGGCCTGACATCTCTTTTAGTGTTGGATTGTGTGCTAGAATTCAGTCTAACCCTAAGGAATCTCATCTAACGGCTGTTAAGAGAATTTTGAGATACCTCAAAGGAACAGATAACCTGTGTCTGTTCTATCCTAGAAGTGATGACTTGATGCTGACTATGTTGGTGACTTAGTCAACAGGAAAAGCACCTCAGGTATGGTTCAGTTCCTTGACTCTTGTCTAGTTTCTTGGGGTTCCAAGAAGCAAAATACTGTTGCATTGTCTACTGCAGAGGCTGAGTATGTAGCAGCAGCTGCTTGTTGCTCTCAAGTCCTTTGGATCAAACAACAGTTGCGTGACTTTGGTATTAAATTTAATTGCATTACTATCTATTGTGATAACACTAGTGCAATTTGCATATCTAAAGATCCAGTCCATCATTCAAGAGTCAAGCATATTCATATAAGGCATCATTTCCTTAAGGATAATGTTGAAAAGGGTTTAATTAGGTTAGATTTCTGCCAAACTGACAATCAAATTGCAGATATATTAACTAAGCCCTTGAATAGAGAAAGGCATGAGAAGATGAGAATGGAACTTGGGATGATTAAGTTATACTAAGAAAAATGCATCAAGTTCCCTTAGGTATGAAACTCAAACTGACGTGCTTAAACTATTGTATACTGTGCACAAGTGTTATATGTTTAATTACATAGTTAAGGCAAGTTGTGAGCAGGAGTAACATTTACTAATGGGCATGTAAATTTGAAAGCCATAGATATTAGAAGTCCAAAATTGATTGCATGAGCCTTGTTGAATTGTTCCGTGTATCAAGTTGTATTTGCAAGTGATTTCATTATTTGAATTCAAAAGATAAAATTGTTGTGTTTATCTGGTCTTCAAAATTCCAATTTTTTTTTATCTAAACACTAAATTCGGATGAATATATCAAAATTCATCATCATCTTTTGTTCAAAAGTTGCCCACATCCATTACTCTCTTGAAACACAGTTTACGTTTCCCTAAGCATTAAATAGGAGTGTCAAATCAACTAAATTCACCTTACCTCCCAAAAGACACCTCACTTATTCACTCCCTCAAGTTACCTCCACCATAAAAACATGTCAGCCTCACCAAAATTTACACCACTCAAAAATTACCTTCTCTCTCATCACTCCGATCAAAATTTCTCACCAATGTCTGTCTCACCAAAAACCCAAACTAAAGCCGAAGAAATCACAAACCCTATTCCAGAAATCACCATGGAAATCATCCCCGAAACTCGAAATCCTGAGCCTCAAAAGAAGGAATCTCCTACTAAGTCCAATTCTTCCCGAAAAAGAAAAATCGAGGACATGCAAGAAGAGGAAGAAAGCGTTTCGGAGATGGGTGTCAACTATCGAGACAAGCCTGCTTCTATGAAGAAACAGGAGAAACTCAGCGATCACTTTGTGACAGGTTTGGCACTTAATTTACCTTGGTGTAAATCTGTTAAGCTTTATGAATTGTTGGATTTGCTTGAAGCTCAAAATTGGGTGAATCTGTTGGGTGAGTGTTTTAATCGAAGTTTGTATGTTGATGCTATAAAAGATTTTTGCAAAAGCTTTAAGTACTCTAAGGGTACTATTCACTGCTGTGTGTATGGGAAGGCTATTGAGTTTGATGCTATGTATCTGGCTGAATTGTTTGATGTGCCTAATACTGGGTATGATATTTATTTCAAAAATAATGTGATAAGGAACCCGATTCCTGATGCTAATATTGATGAAATAGTGGAGTATTTAGGAGGTGATCCGGAGGAAACCTACATAAACCACAATGTCCTAACCCCTCTTGACAAAATCCTGCTAAAATTTGTGTTCAATGACATAATCCCTCGCTCTCAAAAGAGAGACAGTGCCAACAAGCTTGATTCTGTCTTAATTTACTGTCTAGCCAAAAAGATCCAAATAAATTTCCCCTCTATCATGATCCAACACCTATCTCATTGTGTTCCTAAAGGCTGGAAGGTTGGATATGGTAACCTACTTACTTATGTGTTTGAAAGCTTTGGCATTTCCTTTGCTGACAAAGAACCCCTGCCCCTCAAAAACACCGAATACATACAACCCATTTTCCTTGAAAACCATAAAATGAAAGTTGTAGATGGGTGTTTTGAAGTTGTGCAGGAAGAAAGGAGGCCAAAAGAAGTAGGTGGTCGAGTTGAGGGGGAAGTGGGAGAAGATCAGGCAAGAGAGGCTATAGGGAATGTTGTTCAGGAGTTGCAGGAACAAGAGGAGGAAGAGGAAAGGCAGGTGGAAGAGGTTGTTGAGACAGGGGGAAAGAATAAGAGGAAGAGTTTGAGGTTGATGAAGAAAAAGGAGGCCCCAGCACCTATCTGCATTGATATAACTGGGGTACAGGAGGAACTGCAGAAAGTTACCACCTCTCCTACTTCGGGCAAGTATGCATCTACTTCAGGTTTTGCAGCATTTAGTTCCCCACCTAAGGTTCCCAGCGAGGATGTGAAGGAGTTGAAGGAGATGCTCCAGAGGGTGCTGAAGGAACAAGAGCAATCAAAGATGAAGATGGAGGAACTGAAGAAGAGTGTGCTCACTCTTGATGCTGATCTGAAGAAACTGGTCAAGAGCTCAGAACAGGGGAGACAGTCCACAGTGAAGGACATCGTGTCTCAAATCAACAAGAAGCTTGAGGATCTTGCTGTTGATGATGACCAGAGCACTGCTTCCTAACCTCTCTTTCCTTGCAGCCTTTTTATGTTGATGAAACTTCTGTTTATTTGTTTTTGGGAAACAATTTTTATTTGGTCTGTAATATTTTGGGCACTCTGTTTTTTTTGTGAACTTGCAAATTTGGTACATTGGCCGATGTTTTTAAATCGGTTTTGGATGATGAATGTCTATAATGCTTTTGCCTATATGCTTTGTGAATGTTTTCTCTATATATGCATGCTTCTTGTCTGAACACTAAACCACTTGATGGTGCTGTGTTATGGTATACTATGCTTGTATGTTGGTTTTTGATAATGCCAAAAGGGGGAAAAGATGCAAACTATCCAAGGAAACTTAATCATTCTATGGTCTCTGTTCGAAGTCTTCTCATCAAGCCTACATCTCTACAGGCAGGTATATGTAAATACAAGTTTTTCCATTTTTGCAATTTTTCTTCTTTTTGTTTTCTGTCTTTATGTTTATTAAGTAGTTCCCTTTTTGCATTGCATTATATTTTTGCATTTTCCTTCTTTAGTTTAGGATGGATTATCTTTGTTTCCTTGTAAGTAAGTTTGGATTATTTGTCATCATCAAAAGGGGGGAATATTGTTGGACTTAATGATTTTGATGATGACACAACCTTACTTACTTACATACTAATAAAGGCTTGATTGTTTGAGTATGTGATCAGTGCAAAGACTAGGAGAATTAATTGTCGAGCAAAGATACCATGAGGAACAGGAAGGCCAGAAACAAAGTTATCCAAAAAGAAGAGTTCCCTCACAGGAACTGGCGCTTCAGAAATGAAGACTTGAGAAGAGAAGGTTCCCTCAGGGAACAGAAGCTTCAGAGAAGAAGCATCACCAGAGAAGAGAAATTCCTTCCAAGGAACAGAAGCCTCGGAGTAGAAGCTTCATCAGAGAAACATGAAGACTAAATATTTTACATATTTTAGGATTTATGTAAGTATAAGAGAGTTAGTTACATTCGAATTTACTGTGTGGAATTGGTCTAAAAAGATAACATTGTGCTAGCTAATTTTTAGGAAAGTTGTTATTCTCTAACGATTATCTTTTCAAACAAAAATATTTTATTTTATCCTTTTCTGATTTTCGGAAAATATGATTTTAATTTCTTTTCTTTTTCTAATTTTCGGAAAATATTTTTAACAAAATAAAATCTTCCATGTTTTCCAAAACTTGCGGCCTACTCTCCCACGTTCTTCTTCAAGTCGTGGTTCTGCAAAATTGAGGAGTTCATGGTTCCTTAAATTAAGGGACATGATCTTCTTAGTGGGCATGAGTAGTGGCGTAATGGGTTTGCTGCACAATGAAGTTTTCCAAAGCGTTTATTGCTCTATAAATAGTTCATAATTTCTGTTGGAAAAAACTCGTCCTTGCTCACATAAGTTTTCAAGCTTTTAATCTAGTTAAGGGTCCAATTCCATACAAGTTCATAAGAGTGTTCTAAATGTTCTTATACTAGAGTTTGTTTTTCTTTCGAGTTGTAATTGGGGAATGGGGAAGTTCGAGTGAACATTTTTGTATGAGAAAGAGAAGAGAGAGAGAGAAGAGAAAGAGAAGAGAAAGAGAAGAGAGAACAGAGAACAGAGAAGTGAGAACAGAGAAGTGAGAACAGAGAAGTGAGAAGAGAGAAAGAGAAGAGAAGAGTAACAAGTTGGGTGACTTGTTCCTCGGGGTCTCAAGTTTGTAGAGGAACTTGAGTTTGAGTCTTTATCTTGTAATAGGACCATTTGCCCTATTATAGTGAAGATTCTTTTCCCAAAATCCCAAGTGGTCGTGGTTTTTCTCCTTGATTAGGGCCAAGGAGTTTTCCACGTAAAATCTCTCTTGCATTCTTTAGTTCCTTCAGTTAATCTCTCAGTTCCTTTAGCTAACTTAATTTTAATTCCGCAAAAAGTTTGGCTAAACTCTCATACTACAATTCAACCCCCCCTTCTTATAGTATTCATTGAAACAACAATTTCTTTGTCATTTTCATCGTTAGTTAAGCAATACTCGTCATCTTGAGTTAAAGAAAAACACGAGGAATAAGGGGAAGAAGACATATTATTAAACTCAGAAATCATTACATTGAATAAAGAAATGTCCGTTAGGACTTGATTGCTAACTATCCTAGGAGTAGATGCTGAAATAGAAGAGCTAGAGGGAGGTGCTACAACTAGAGACTTAGAGGACTCGATAGGGGAAGACTCTGACTCAGACTCTAACTCAGACGATTCTTCGAACATTGGCCCTTGTCCTGTAGTTATTGAGATCTTCTTTCCGTTTGCAGTAGTCACCTTCACTGTCTTGCGCCATCCTCGGACTAAATCCTCTGCTGGAGTAATGAGCTTGGAAGGATCAAAGTTCTCGCTTTGTAGGACTGTTTGAATGAGTGTCCTCTATATATCTTGGCTCATTCTTTTCTCGCCCAAAGAGAAGTCTCATGACATTAAAGTCAAAGCATGGGGGTGTTTTTTCTTTATGGATAGGAGTTGGGATCCCATCTAGAAAGCAACAATCCAGAAATATTTCGAACCCAGGTTGTCTTATGCCGTTTACAACAAAGGGTTCTGGAAATTCGTAACATGGATAATCTTCTCCCTCTCTTATGAACTATCCATTTAAAGTAAGAGGGTATTGATCCATTGGGATTACTTTCTTTTGTGTGCAACCATTTCTACGTGCTTTTGATCTTTCCCTAGCTCGCTTTAGATTTTCGAGAGTCGGTTCGAAACCAAGTCCAAAAGTATCTAATTTAGGGAGGCCAGGTAGTCCCATCTGTTTTGCTATCCCTTTCTTCTTTCCTAGAGTCATTCCAGGGAAGTGTCCTTGTTTTCTCAGGATAGCATTGATTATCATGTTGGAGTGGAGGTTATAGCGAAGAGGGGTCCTTTCATCCTCCTCGATTAAGGAGACCTCTTCATTAAAGCCCCACAGAGCTTCGTCATTCTTATCGTGCTCCACATTGATTAGTGCATTTTCTACTGTTTTGATCCTCATAGGTGAAGCATCGATTGTAATTGGTATTCCTCCAACTATGGCTTTCACTTGTTGGTGAAGATATGAAGGGATGGCCTTTAGGTCATGAAGCCAAGGGCGTCCCAACAGTAAGTTGAACGAGGCCTTAATGTCTACCACTTGGAATGTGGTGGCATGTTCAATTACTCCCGCCGTTATGTTCATAGTAATTGTGTCTAATGCTTGGCGACGTGAGTTATCGTAGGCTCTTATTCCTTGTGTTGATGGAGATAAATCTTCATCTCTTATCCCTAACATCCTCGCAGTTCTAAGTGGGCAAACGTTAATTGCCGATCGATTATCTACAAGAGTCATAGGGACGTTCATTCTCTTGCAAATTACTGTGAGGTTGAGAGCTTTGTTGTGCTTGTTACCTTCTGGCGGTAGATCTTTGTCGGAAAAAGTGATCAAATTAATAGGAATTGGGAGATCACTCGTGAGGAATTTAGCCAACCCCTCAGGAGTGGTGTTTGATTCTATCCCTACTTTAGCTAAGGCATCCATGACCGCAACTCTATGTTCTCGGGATATAGCTAGAAGTTTCCATACGTTCATTTCGACCTTAGTCTTTTTTAATTGTTTGACAATATCGTTGTCTTCTATGATTGGTATGGGAACTTGCTGAGTAGCGGGAATAGGTTGTGTAGTAATGGAAGGTTGCATTCTCCCGGACCTTGTGAGGACATCTATAGGTGAATCCTCTTCATCCCAAATGTCACCTACTGGATATATTGTCGAAAGTGGAGTTTCTTTGACATCCTTGAGGTAGACATCCTCGTCATCACTATCCCAAACCCCATTAATGGTAGCATCTTATTCTTATGGGATTTGAACTAGTTTCTTGTTATCAATCAATCTTTGGAGCAAGTCTTTGAACTTGAAACAATTTTCTATAGTATGTCCTCCCGATTGATGTTATGGACAGTAGTACCTATCTGTCCTTTTTAGTGATTCAAATGGTCTCGGTTCGAGAGGTTGAATTTTACCATTCTCGGAGAGCATTTTGAACATATTTGCATAAGAAGTCCCAATTGGAGTGTATGGCCTATTGCTCCTTTTAGGTATGTCAATTACTTGGAGGGAGAACGATTTCTTCTCTTTAGGTAGAGCTCTACTTTTGAGTAGTTTGTTTCGTTCTTTTATAACCTCCATGGCCTCGCGTAATAACACAACTTGAATAAGGATACACACTTCTTGTTTAGTCGCAGGTTCTTGTCCATAAGGAAAATGATCCTCGGCATCCTCGAAGACTTCCTCCTCTTCTTCAATGGCTTCGATAGGTTTAATTAGATTCGAGGGGTCAACCTGATTTTCCTCATCGGAAATAGCCAAGGAATCCGACAGTGGTGCATTATTGATACTTGGCTTCTTGCTTGCAGGGGGCAATGGAAGTTTGTTGTTATCGATTAAATCTTGGATTGCTTCCTTTAACTTCCAACAATTTTCTGTGAGATGGCCCTTACCCTGATGATACTTGCAATGTGCATTTGGGTTCCAGCTAGCCGTTCTCTTTTCGACAAGTGGGTCCCCAAACGGTCCAATGGGAGTTATAAGACCTTTTGCATGTAAGCGATCGAATGCGGTGTCATAACTCATACCAATAGGAGTAAAGTTCCTCCTAAATGGTTTCTTTTGTCCTTGATTATTCATAGTGAGGACTTCATTCAAATTAAAGGTGCTAACATTATTTGAGTGGATGGTTTTGGAAGAAGAAGGATTGTCGTTCTTCTTGCCTTTCCAGCCACTATTTGAGCTACTATTGTTAGCAGCTTTTTGTTTAGGTAGTCGTCTTCAATATTGATACCAAAGTCATAGACGGTCTTGAAAGTGTGCAAGTTATTTTGGTATTTGAGATGCTTAGAATATTTTTCTTGGAGGTTCTTGATGAACATCCTCACAGATTCTTTCTCACTAGGTACCTTAACCATCTTTGCAAAAGTTTCCCTCCATTTATTAAAGAAGGAAGTAAAGCCTTCATTCTCTTTTTGCTTAAGTATTTCAAGTTCCCTATGATCAGTTTCAACTTGAACATTGCATTTATATCTATCAATGAAAGCATTTACAATTGACTCCCAACTAGAGGTTTTCTCTTTATCAAGAGAAAAGTACCATTGATGACAAACAGTTTCTAAAGATAGAGAAAACACAAAATGAAAAGCTTTCTTATCTATTCCCTTAATATTCATTACAGTTTCAAAGGCTCTTAAATGAAAATAAGGGTTATCCATTGCCTTAAAATTTGGGATGTCGTTGGCATTGAACTTCTGCGGAAGAAGATCCTTGTCCACCGAGACCCCTTGTGAGCTAATGCCCTGGAATCTATAGTCATTGGATAATCTGCTCAAACTTTCCTGGATGAGCTCGATTTGTTGTTGTCTCACAGGGTCATTGATTTGGAGAGTCAGATTCTTCAACATTTCAGTCATGTTAGCTACTTGTCCATTGAGTTCGTTGACTTCTTCCTGACTTGCCATTATCTTCTTAGCTTTCCTTTTTCGACCGATTGGCTTATCAAAAAGTTGAACTTGAATAAAGGTGTTGTCTTTGATTAATCGTCCTTCTCTCCTTGACCAAGTACTGTGGAAAGGGAAATTAAGGGATATTCATTATTAATTATTTGACTCAACTCTATTCAATGGAATGGATGGAAGAAGGTAGGAAGAATGAATATTGTGACATGGGGAAAGCATGTAGAGAATGAAAGATGTACCCCCAACTCAAATAACGGAAAAAACCGACTCATGCATGAACCTAAGACATGGTCATGGTGAATATATAAAGTGTGTGCTAACACTAGTGAGTGTATGTGACATGTTAAGGCTCTTGTCATGACCATGTGGCAAGACTGTGTGACTAGACTCAAACAAAGATTAAGCTAAGACTTCACGTATGTGCACTAAACTGGACAGGTTGTAGTATTTTAGTCATAACTTTTGATCTATGACTCTGATTGTGACGAAACCAACGCCAAATTAAATATAAAACACGGGGCTACAGATCCATAGGTTGTACGACTCGTAGTTCTTCCTAGAACTCCGGCTATGACCAAAACACGTTGACGCTTGTGCAGTATACAGGAATAAAAAATCCGGGTTGACTCAAAGGAACTATGACTCGATTTTAGACATATATTTACTCAAATTAATTAACTAATTAATTAATCAAAGTCTTTTAGTCCTTGGTTAGTTTATTTAAGCATATTCATAATTACGAGTCAAACCAAACGGTTAGTTTAATCACATGTAGGTTATGCACAAACGAATAATGCACAAATAGTTCAAATAGTCACAATATGATGCAATGAGTTTGCAAACTAACCATGACTCTAGTTCTCTAAAGTTCAAGGATATGGGTTAGTCAAAGAGGGTCCATGGTTATGAGTCCGGATGCACCGCGCGGAAGCCTTACCTTTGGAAGGGTTGGCGCGTATGGATGGGACCCCACAAGTTAAAAACTTGCTTCCACGGTTTAGTGGATTCACAAACTCGGATGTACCCGTCGTTGCCAGGAGCGTTCGATTGCGTAGATAGAGCGTGAACCCCCAGAGGGTTATGTCCATATGTAGAACACATATGGGTTTCATAAAAGAGAGAAAAACTCAATCAAGAAGTAGAATCGAGCCAACAGTGCTAGAAATGGTCAAAACAAGAAGGCAGAGTTCTGGCTCGGTATTGGAAGAACTTGGTGCCAGACTACAGGGACTGTCTCCGCAAAAGTACCCCTATCACCAAGCGACAGAACTGTCGCCAGGTGACAGAAGCACTTTACAGGCGACAGGCCCTGTTTTCTAGACGCTAGTTCCTACATGCCTCAGCAGGTATCTACGTTCTTAGATTTTTTCAGATTTTGCAGTATTATTTCAATTCTAGTTGTGAAAGATATTTCTCAAGTTTCCTACGTGTAAAAATCCTATGTTTTTGACTCATTTCGGATGGTCTATCCAATGAGGACCTTTTTTTATGCATATGACAATAATGCTAATCAAAATTACGCACATGAAATACTTAAAACGTTTCGAGTCTCATCCACTCATTCTAAATCATTGCCAAAATAAATTTTAGGAATTAAAACAGAAATCGTCCCCAGTGGAGTCGCCAAAAACTGTAGGGAATATCTCAAACATTAACCCTAAGCTTGAACCCCACTGTGATCATACACTTAAGCACGGTGGCGTCCAAAGGGAAAGAAAAGAGAGCAAAAGAGTCGCCAACAAGTTTAAGTAACTTGTAAACCGTTCACAGGGTGAAGGTTACACCCCTTAACGATCCATGAGATCATTAACTCCAAAAGGTCTTGAACCAAATAGGGTTCGGGGATGAGGGTACAAATCCAACCTAAAAGAGATTGGACATGCCCTAGTAATAGGCCTCTACTTTATTCTACTCGTATTCATGTGCGCTTTCTGACTAACATGCAAACATTAGATTAACCCTAAACCTGTTTATCTATGTTGGTTGAATTTAATGCACAAACAAATCTATTATTGGCTATCACTTGAATTATAATCATATTAGCCTAAACAAGATTATTAATTATCTTATTAAGTGTGATTACAAGTACCAATTCCCTTTAAACATGCATAAAAGGCGTGATCAAGAAATAACAATAAATAACATCAAGCAACATAACAATAATCATCATAATCATAACAATTATAATCATGTTAATAATAAAGCTTAAATATAATAGCAAGATCCTAGGCATGATACTAACAAGATTAATAACAAATCCTAGCATGTCGCTAAGCATAAAAATCAAAGCTTTAAACCTAACATGATACTAACATGCTATTAGAAAAGAGTAAAAGGCACCCTAAACATGATACTAGAAAGCAATAGAAACATCCTAACATGATGCTAGGAATTAAACAAATAATAAACATGCTTTCTACAAGAATACAGCAATAAGACTACATACTTTGATGCCTCGTACCTCTTTCTAATAACAAAATACACGCGTTAGTAACTTCAAGGAAAATAATAAAATCAAAGAATTAAATTAAATAAAGATTAAAAAGTTTAGATTGGATTTGGGACCAAACCCTCAAAAATTATAACCTTTCACGTCTAGGGCGAAGGCAACTTCGAACTTGGTTAGGTGTTTCTAGATCTCGTGTATGCGGAATTGTGTTTGTGAAAAGCTAGAAAGATGAGAGCTTAGAGAGAATTTAGAGAATAGATTAATTGAATTGATGATTATTGACTATAGATTGTAGATTGTAGATTGTCCATTCTTAAAAACGGAGGTTCAGGACCCTATTTATAAGAAAACAGTCCGGAAATAGGTAGAATTTGATAAGGAATAAAACTCCACTGCTGCAAAACCAAACTTGTCGCTTGACGACAAGCTCTGTCGCGTGGCGACAAGGCTTGTCGCGTAGCGACAGGCCTGTCGTTTGGCGACAGCCTGAATTCCTACGCGCTTTCAAACACGGAGTCCACTTATCAATCAAAATTGACTTGTAACGTCCGTATGAAAACTGAAATCGTATTTTTCATAAAATAATATTTTATTCCATGTAAAACTTATCAAAATATAATTATTAATTCTAATTTTATTAGGACTTAAGAGAACCTTCTAGAGAATTCTAGAAGACTATAATTAATTATAATAACTTTAGGAATAATAATTAACATTGGGCCCTCCCCTAGATCATCGGGCTGCATGTAAAGATCAAACCGGACCCAGTTTCGTATTTTGGCCATAACTTCCTCATTATTCATCGGAATTGGGCTTATAATATATCGTCGGAAAGCTCTTTGCAAGCCCTATCCAACTACACTATTATTGGACCCTTGTCGTGGACCAAACTAAATTGGATTGGCTATTTTCACAGAGTTGTTTTTCGAAAACAGAAAGAAAGAATTTTTAATAAAAACTAACCGCAACACCTGGCCTTTCACACTTTCACTTTATTCGATAATCAAATGACATGATGTATTTGATGCTGCAGATTTCAATTGCTGGCATTCAAAATAGTTTTCCGTGTCATCATTGAAGGCAGTGAATGACATGACACCAGTTGTATCAGCACAGTCAAACCTGAATGCTACTATGGAGTGCAAAAACAATAAAAGAGTATTAATAGATAGATGGTAAATTTTTTATGTTTTAATGGTGAGTTCTAAAAATACCTGTGTGCAGAACTCGTATTTGGTTTCTTGCAAAAGTTGCAAGGGAAGGGAGTGCCCATAGGAATGGCGGCAATGCGTTTTCCACAACCAGAGCATCCAATATATGCATGAACCCTATCTAAATCAGGTTCTGGTATTGTCACTTGTATCCAAGAAAATTCTTCTTGCATAGTAGTTGCTGGTTGTATTGTACAATACGAGTAATCATTTAGCCTGAGTTTGTTGTAATGTGTATAGCTAATTAATGTGTTGAATGTTATAGTCTTTAGTTTAGGTGAAGTAAATGAATGTATACCTTTCTAGACCGTAGGTCTGCAATCATCATAATCTTTTTCTCAATGCTTGGATAACGAATGTTAAGAACTTTCTCTTGTCGTTCAAGCAGCAGCTGTGGATGCATCTTGGCCCTATAACAACAGTATAATGAAGGTCAGTATAATACTGTGTAAAGTGGCTATTTAGATAGTCATAAACAAGGCTATTTACCGTTCACGAAGTGCATTAGCTTTTTCTCCTTGTAGTTCACGAATAAATCGAGTGGACATGGTAGTATTCAGAGAGAATACTGTGGAAAACCAGACATTTGGTAAGTTAGGCAATGTATAAATATTTATCATGTTATATGAATGGTGAAAGTAAAAGGTTTACCTTTTGTTAGCCGACTTTTTAGAGCGGTGAACCCTACGATGTGGAATTTTTCAGCCCAATTAGTTAGAGCCTCACATGGTTTTCCCGCGAGATCATTCCATGCTGAAATTGTAAGAGGCCGTTCTTGGCTAAGTCACAAAACAACAACAACAACAACAACAACAACAACAACAAAAGCAAAAAAAAACAAGGTGTTTAGTTAATATAAAGGTCATTAGTGCATGAACAATATATATTTAGAGGGTATATGTAATATTGAACCTAGTATCAGTGCTCATGAGTTTTCGGACTGGGCTTTCTTGTCCACGAATGTTGGGAACCATGCGAGGTTGGTCTTCCACAAAGAGTACAACAGCAACCACATCTAACACAGAGACAAGGTGGTTCATTTTAAATAATTAAACACTGAGTAAGAAAAGACCATGTAAAATTTGTTTTAGGGAAAAGCATTTACTGGTGTACGTAGTTTAGATGTATTCCATATCGGTTGTCTGGCTTAATCTCTCTTGGAATAGTAGCTAAAGACTGATACTTAGGCAGAACAGGACCAGTTTGTGGGTCTAATCGTTGCACGACAGTTTGCTGCCTAATGGTCATTTGATACGGACGTTCTTCTAAGTTGAATTTGTATTGATCTTCAACAACAGTTATGGGTGCTTTGGAAATTTCGTAGTTTGCATCTTTAGCAAAGACATGCTCGTAAGCTTGAATCTGGTCTCCAAATAGGACACAACACATCTTGTTTTTCTGATATATCAAAGTGGTAAGATTGAATGTAAGTAAATGTATCCATATCATAGATTAGATATTAACAGTTAAAGGGTTGTATATAGATAACATATTTCCAAATTTTATATATAACTAATAAATCATATGATCATCTACCTAGCAAGTGATCTTTTTACTCGGAAATTAGAGTTGTACAGAATTTTGGTTGGAAGTTAGCTATTGCTCATAAGCTATTTTTTTTTTTGTCATTTACACGACTTATTTATTTAACTTAGTTATAGTATTATCAATTTTGAAACTGCATATTTCCATGGCCAATTCCAAAATCAATATTTTTAAGTTTTAAAGGAAAACTACAAATGAAACAAAGCTGTGCACTTATTGTTTTATCAATTTATTAGTGTATTGTAATTTTTTTAAGTAATCATGTTAGTGGGAGTGTGGCATAATTTAAAGCAGATTGTATAAGCAAACAGCAACTAATTTATTGTATGTAGATTTTTTTTGTTTTTTTTTTTTTTTTTTTTTTTTTACAATTGGTGATTACATGACCATAAAATAAGTATAGTTGTTGTTATTAAAGCCATCAACTTGATTCAGTTAAGTATGAAATGGAGAATTAAGTGTATTAAGTACATGTATGTAAAGTAATATGGCATGGGAATGAAACGCACAGACCTTCTTATCTTCGAGGATGATAGACTGAAAGGTTACACCAGATTTCTTGGGCGAAGGCTGAGCACGCCCTTTTTCAACCACTTTAACTTTAACTTTGTAGTACTTACTTTGAGTCGTAAGTTCATCCAGAGAAATAGGTTCGAGTTTCATTTTGTTCTTGTGTTTGCTGCAACAATGTGAGTTGATATAAAGAAGGCAAGGTTAAGATAAATGAGTAGAAAAGGTTGATGGTTTGCAAGAGATAAAAAACACATATAAGTGGTACATGAATAAATTTGTCAAGGCTAATTTGATGCTGAACATTTTTTAATGCTTTAATTCTTTTCAGATTTACATGTAGAAATGAAGTGCTTTTTCCCATTGTATTTTTTCCCTTTTATGCTTTCCTTAAATGGTAAAGTACTAAGATGAAATCGTTTTGAAATGGGAATATTCTATAAAGTGTGAAGGTATTCTACTTGTAGTCATGTCTAGAAATGCATTAATATCAGGGAATGTAATAAAAAGCAGATTCTAACTGAAAGTGAAGTTCTATTATTTGAGATGGGACATAGCAGAGAAAAGAATGTGGATTGAAAAAGCTAACAAACAAAGCATTCATAAACCTTGAATACAAGTTAGTGTAGCAAGCATACATAAAAAAAGGCTAGTAAAAAAATCTCTACTCTATAATTGCATTAAAGAGAAATAAATACAAGAAGTGCAGTGTAGCAGAAGAATAAAATGCCAATTTCAAGGAGTAAATGCTAGTTGTTGAGAAGGGATATACCTTTCAGAAGAAGTAGATTGCTAAGCTTGGACGTTGGTGCAGAATGAAGGAATGCCAGAGTATTTATAAGCAAAAACAAGTGTAATAGAGGCCACAATTTGTGGTTGTTATTTTTTCTATATAAAATATGCATACAGGGTAGGAAAATCTAAACTTAACAGTGGAGTCACTGTGCCAAGTATGGGCAAGTGGAATTGCAGTACAACTTTTATAATAAGTTATATAATATTTAGTTTGTGTGTTCAATTTAGCTTTGCTCAGTTAGTAAGAATAGAGAACTTAAACCCATGTTTTGTGGTAGAGAAATTATTATATAACCACAAAAAAAGGTAGACCACTTGTCAAGCAAGCCAACTATAGTACATCATTAAACTGTTCAAGTAACAATTTTTTTTTTTTTTTTTTTACCATTGAATACTTTGCTTAAGCAAAAAGGAAACACTATATTTGTTGTAGTGAATGAGTTTGCAAGTTACATAGAAGTGAATTCTCTTTATTTTAAGCATTACAAAATGGACACTTTATTAGTGCAGTCTAATTGGTAAAGGCCCAAGAGTAAATCCAATTTGCATATTACATGGAAGCCATGTTTTAAAGAAAGGGCAGTGTGAATTTATTGGTTGTTGTACATCCTCTAAAAATGATTTTAGTCTAATCAGAATATATAGTGAACTTTAAAGTCCATGATAAAAAAGGAATTCATTAAAGAGTATAGGTTTCGGTAGCTCTTCATTGTAACAAAACTGACTTAGGAAGGCTAAAAGATTTGTTCATTATATTATTTGCAAAGTGCTGGTACTATATAAGTACCAACTGATAAAAATACAATTTTAGTGTGTTACTAATTGGTGTATAACCTTAGTCACACTTTTAAGTACATTTACATTGTTATAATTCACTTATTATTATATATAATTAACAAGAATCATACCTTAATCTCATTCCTGGTGTTAATGCCTTAGTCTCATATATGGCACTGCTGGCAAAAGTATCCATGATCTTGCTGAATATTGTCGAGAAGGTAGTCTGCATAATGAATTGAGAACATTTGCTGTGATCAATACAAAAAGGTCAAATAAAATCAAAGTAACAGTTCTAAACAATTTTTAAAACGGGTGTGCAGTTAGAACCTTACTGTCAGTTGCGGGATTCCTTAAATCTGATCTTGTATAGACTCTGAAATGATACCTGCTAACTGTAAAACTTCATAGGAGACAACATTCTTGATAGTGGTGGGTGGATGCTGATATGGTGGTTTTGCAGAGAGAACATAAACATCTTTTGCTTTCTTGGCTCGAGATAGTGCTACGTATAATTGTTCATGAGAAAAACATGGCCGAGGAAGATAAATAGATACTTGATTTAGAGTTTTCCCTTGAGATTTAATAATGGTCATTGCAAAACTTAATTTAATTGGGAACTGCTTCCTTTCAAATTGGAATGGGTAATTAACTGAGCTTGAAGGCCTAAGCTTAATCCTGTGTATGAAAACTTCATCTCCTTTGTAATGACCAGTAGCTATGACACATTGAATGACATTTGGGAAGAATTTTTAGCAAATAAGACGGGTTCCATTGCATAAACCTGAAGAAGGAAGTAAATTCCATAATAATATTACTGGGCAATTTTTTTTAAGAATGAGCTCATGAAGACTCATGCCTTCTAGACATAAGCTATTTATGAATTCTGTAGGATATATATTGCATGTATCATTTAGCATGATATCAAATCTCTTGTATGTAACATGATCCCCGTCAAACTTTTCAATCATGAACGAGTTGATAGAATCCACATCGTCATTCATCTGTGTTAAAACTGCCCTCTTTCTAAAGACGTCAGGGGAAAGGTTACCTTGAATCATTTAAGGAAACGTTGATGTAGTCAGATTACAGATTAAATCTGTTCTAGTTTCAGATGAGTGTGCAACTGTACTTGGCAACTGCACATAAGCAGATTTAGTGTCTTGTAATTCACCGTTGCCTAAGGTAAGCAAATATGTAGAATACTGTGTATCTTCTCTAGCTCTAATGTTCTCTGTCAACTTAAACTTGATAAATTTCGGCCACAAATATGATGTAACAATACTTATTTGTACAGCTTCTGTCATTGTTCGGTGAGGGACAACTGGTAGAACTTGTCTGAAATCACCTCCGAAGACCACGATTTTACCTCCAAACATGCTTTCATTGTCACATAAGTCTTGCAACAGAAGATCTAAGAATTCAATGTTTTGTTTCTTTGCCATCGAAGCTTTATCCCATATTATTAATGTGGCTTCCCTAAGAAGTGCTGCCTAGCTACCCTGCTTAGGGACATCACATGCTAAAGAAGCTTCACTGTTAATCGGGATTTTAAATCTTAAATGAGCTGTGCAACCTGATGGAATATTTGCTGCAGCAATACCTGATGTTGCTGTAGGAAGCACAATCTTGTTCATGAGACGGATTTCTGCATATAAAGCATTGTACAAAAATGTTTTACCGGTTCCTCTGGGGCCATCAATGAAGAATGCTCCTGATTTATGTTCCATAACATGTTGCATTATACTTGTGAATGCAACGTTTTGAGTAACATTTAATTTGGATCTACAGGAAAGATAGTCTTCTGGAATAGGTGCATCAAGAGCATCAATAATGTCTTTGGTTCGCCTAAACTCATCATCAACTTGGCTGTTTAAATGGTCCAAGCCAAAGGTTGATAATGATTTCCCCATTACTTCTAGATGTTTTCTATTGCTCTAACAGTAAGCTTGTGGACTTTTTGTGAGTTGTTTGGAAACTTATGCTGGAAATCTTCAGATAAAAAGGGATAAAACTTAAGCCATAGAGATTCAGGATCCGGTGTCTGACAGAACATTAATACGATTGCAAATAGGCGGTACAAAGCAGCAGGCATTTGCATAGCAGATGCTTCAGACAATGTTAAATTTGGTATGTCATCATCTTCTATCAGCCCTAGCATCATGAAAAGTTGAATATATTTGGCCATTGACAGTTCGAAGGTCTTCAAATGATGTAGGACTCCTGACATTCAATAACAACAACCTTAGGAAGAACCTTTCACCTTCAGCAAGGAAGACAAATGCTAACCGACCTATAGAAACCCGGTCATAAACTCTTTCTTTCCATTCTTTAGTGCTCTGATTCCACGTAAAATGTTCACAGAATTCACCATATAGATAACCTGTTCCCCCTTCAATTGCTGCACTCATTGCGAAGAACTCAGTTAATTGAGTGCGTGAGCACTTAGAATTAGAAACAACAGCATGAAGCCTTTCATGTGGATGTAGATGCACAGTTTGCATGTTAGGAAAATGTATTTGTAGAGGAAGAACAGGAGGATGCATTTCAAATAAATCAAAGCTAAAGATTCTCCATGCAGCTTCACAAGGAGACACCCATCTTCCTGATTGATATTGTTTAATCTCATCCACAGTATTCTTGTCATCACTGGTTACTACACTATATGCAATTTTATCATGACCTTTGTAAACGTATTTATATAGATATTTAACTACTTTGATAGTGGAACAAACTTCGACGTTTATATGACAGTTAAATTACAAAGAAAGGTAAGGGTTATAAGGAATAACCGATCTGTTATCAACTGTGCACCTCGTATTTTCGCTGTCTCCCTAGTCTCCTGCCTTCTATATATATGGTAGTCATCTTTGTTAGAAGTTGTTTCTGGTGCATATTGTCGTGGAAATTTACTCTTGCAAGAAAATTTCAAGCCATCTGGCCGCATGCAGGAGCATTCTGGGTTTAATTCACCACAAGGACCATGCATCATATGTGAAAGTATGATTTTACGAAGACTCATATTATTGGCAGTAGGTATTTCAGCACACACGAATTTATCATAGTCAGCTGGGCATTTTATTTTGAATTTTGGATTGAGGATTTTTAAGAAGTGAGCATGAGGTAAACCTCTTTTTTGAAATTTAAAGACATAGACCATTGCAGCAACCTTCCCAAACAACTTTTTCTCCATGATTTCTTTTTTCAATGCAAGTAACTTTGCTCTGAAGATTCTTGCTACTAAATCCGGTTAATCTTGTGCCAATTCACCAACACCAAGCTCTGCTTTTATTTCAGGCCAATTAGCATGCAAGTGAAGGTAAAAATAAATCTGGTTTGCCAAATCTCTGAACCAAGGCCATAGCATTAAGGTACTGTTTCTTCATATCTCGGG
Source organism: Chenopodium album (assembly GCF_948465745.1). Classification (NCBI taxonomy): domain Eukaryota; kingdom Viridiplantae; phylum Streptophyta; class Magnoliopsida; order Caryophyllales; family Amaranthaceae; genus Chenopodium; species Chenopodium album. The sequence continues at coordinate 14,417,538 of NC_137847.1, read as the reverse complement.
GGCCTCCAATGAAAGTTGGAGGCAAGATTACTTTACGGCCTACATTGCGAGCAATAGATTCTCCGCAGTCCAATGAATCCAAAATACCTTGATAAAGATCAGCTCTGATGCTTTGCTAGTTATTGCGAAAAAAATCGAGCCTTATGTTTTCAATCTTTACATACATATCGGTAATGTACTTTTGAAAACATCGACCAGCTCTTAACAACATATTGTTCGGCCGCATTTGTAACTTATAAGCATAATACTCCCTTGGTGAAATGAATCTATCTGATCGTGTATTTCTTTTACATGCACCTACACAGTAAAACAATAATCAAGTTAAGAATATCTGAACTGCAAGACAAAGAAAGTAGTACAACACATTATAATGTAAGGCAAGTGGCATTCATACGTTTCCCTTCTTCATCCAACAATTCTTCGGCAGTGTGTACAACACATGATCTAATAGGATCTGGTTGTGGGATCGCCTGTCTGGCATCACATTTTGATTTGTTTTTTAAAACTTTGAGTCCAGCCACAATCACCACAAGGGAATAATAAAGGATACTGAAGTGGATCATAGCAACCGTAGTTATGGTATATACGATGAGACTTAGCTGATTTGCCAAAGACCATAATGCGAGGACTCAAGCTTTCACTAGATGAACTACTGTCTGGCCAAATTACAGCAACATCATCTACAGTAGGAGCATTGTAAACACGCTGATTAAGGATTGTATTCTTATGAAGAAGGATCTTTGCGTCCACACTGATTTGTCTTTCTTTCAATGATCGGAAGAACGTAGCATATGGATTTTGCTTAGACATACGCATTAGAATGTCTATCACATCTTGTCTTAACTCAGGAAAGCAACGTAGCCTATTTTCAGATTCACGTTATCCGTCATAGAAATACAATTGTAAGTACTTTGGTCTGCTATTCTTAGGTAATAGGTCAGGAACATAATGATACATCTGACCATGTAACTTGAAGACATAGATGCCTTTGTATGTGTTTGCATTAAAATTCCCTCCTAAAGAACTAAATGCAAATAAGTTATTATATAACCTGGCATATGTTCGGAAACGCATAGCATCTTCTTCCTGCGATGTGAACAGCCGTGCAAGTTCAGGAGGATATTCATTTATTGCAATCTCTATATCTCCATCACCACAACAAAAATGCAAGGACTCATATGCAAATTTCTTTGCACCACACTTTTCACAATAAGAAGGAACAGGTGGCCGAAAAGGCTCTATTGGTAACTGTTTTCCTATAACAGCATCAAGCAGGGCTATAAAATAAGTAAAATATTTATGAAATAAATAACTATGTATATTTGTAAGGAATCTGTAATAATAATAAAAAAAAAAGTCTTGAAAAAGGAAGCGTTACTTTCACACTCCGAGGGGTTTTTTTTTTTGGGAGCCTTCTTGGATCTATGGTTTCCTGAAACACTCAAGTATAAAGAAGTATGAGCAAGGCATTTGTTTCCGGAAATGTTTTTTGAATAGTAAACATTGTATACCTATTCATAAAGAATTCAGTGGCTCCTTCAATACATCGACTCCTTTTAGGAACCCGTGATTGGATCGTGGTTTCAACTCGACATTTACTATTGCATACAATAATGCATGTATGTTAATAAACACTCACACAACTGCAAAGAGTAATGGGAAGTGAAATTGGTAATACCTTTGAGTAAGTTGATTCACTACATCAGAATGTTTTTGAGACAAACATGGCAATTGACCACTGCAGTAATGGTTGGACATATGAGTAGAATGTTTAACATGAAATAAAGGCCAAAACTAAAACACTATACCTAGCTCTTTGTTCCTTTCGTAAGCTATTAATAGATTGGCTCCTTTTTTATACCATAGTGAGAGGAGTTTGTACAACTTGATTTTGATTGCCTTTTGTTGATGAGCTGTAGGAGTAAGTCAATTAAACTTAGTAGAAATGGTTGGATGTATGAGTAGAATTTTTACCATGAAATGAATAAATGATTAAATGGGCAAAAGTAAAACACTATACCTAGCTCCTTGTTCCTTTGGTAAGTTATTAACAGATCGGCTCCTTTTTGATACTCTAGTGTGAGAAGCCTGTACAGCTTGATTTTGATTGCCCTTTGTTGATGAGCTATAAGAGAAAATCAATTAACCTTAGCATTTCAATTAAGTTTCAGAAAGTAAATCAAAATCTTGCTAGTCTAAATTTTGGAGCTAAATTAGGTATTGATATACCTAATAAATGCCGACTGCGATGATCGTTGGGCAGCTTGGTTTAGTCTGTTATAACTCTTTTGAGATAATCGGGGAAGGCCATATTGAATGTCTACCATACATCAAGTAGGAAACACTTAATAACAAGGAGAACTCTGTTATAGCAGAAACGATATGTACTAAATAATATACTGGTGTTCAAATAAACATCTATAAGTACCCATTACTGGAGGCAGTGGTTAAAACTCGTAAGTACGATAATATAGAGTAAGTGATGTAATAGTTGACACAATAACAAATCCATGCACACTCTGCAAGAATAAAGAAAAAATAACAAGCATTAAAAGACCAGGTTCTGTATCCAAAATTAATACAGTTGCAACTGAAAAGCAGATTTGAAAACAACTGTAGTTTAATTGCTAATAGAAATAACATCTAATACAAAATTAAATGCTCGATTTATTGATGATAAAGATTTCATTACAGCAAAATAAGTAGGCATACAATTGGCACTGCACAACAGCTTTGTCTACATGACCTAGCTCTTTAAATTCTAAGTAGCTGTGTCCTAGACCTACATTAGCATAAAACAAAATACAAGCTGAACTACAACTTGTTTAGCTATTGAACATCATTTAATCAAACTTAGCACTCTTAAAGACAGTTTCTAATTCAGGTAAATCAACAACAAGCTGCTCTGAAGTTCCTTCCCCCATCCTTCTCATGAGCCAACTGCAACATCTTTTTCCGCTTAACAGGACACTTAGGTGGATTAGTCAAGACAGGAATATGTGCTACTTCATCATTTGGAGTCACATACCCCTCAGGAAGGACAAAGTTCAGAGGTTCAGGCTATTTAGGAGCTGCCTTTAGTTTTTCAACATGTTCTTTTAAAATTAAATATTTCTCTCCAATTACGCAACATTCTCTACTCCATTTGGCTGCAGTTTCATAGTTAGCATCAATAATTTCAAGGTTGTATCTACAGGCAATATGGAAAGCAGCCTTCTTTGTAACTCTCTGCTGAGCAATGCTTGCCTCAGAACAAGGTTCACTAAAAATGCACTCCATGCCAAAATTACTGAGGACAAGTGACCATTACCCAAGAAATGTAGCCCTGGCCTTCTACCCAAGTAGTTATATAGCAGTTGCAGAAACACCAGTTCTCTTCACGATAACCTCCAAGAACTGTGCATAGTCAATTGAAACATGCACAACATCTACTGGCAAACTGCTTCCTGAGTGTTGTCCAGCATCTGGACTCTAAACTCCCCTATTCTCTTATAGGATTTCTACACATTTGTGCTTAAAAAGCCTCGCACAAAGCTGGTACATCTTATCACGGTCATAGGTAAAATCAGATACTTGCACCCCAAACCGAGTAACTAATCTCTTAACGGCCTTATCGGCTGCTCTTTCACGAGAGTCATGAACTGAAGAGGCATCACCACCATAAAATAAGAACTGCCTTGGGCTATTTGGTCGGCTAATACGAACAACAACATTATTCCTAGCAACATCTACAACTGCATAAATAGGTGGAGGAAAACGTAGCCATGCAGTGATCTTTTCCAAAAGCGGATAAAAAGGGATGAAAAATTTGTTTGGTCGGGTTGACATAACCTGTAATTGGAGTAGGCATGTTTAGGACTATGGATACTTAAGAAAGGGCAAACTTAGAAATGGACCTTTAAACACTCACGAATTCATAATATCAGTTCCTCACATAGCGAGAACGAATAATTGAAACATGTCGTCTCACATAAAAAATCTAATAACACCTACCAATACCTTCCACCTTCAACTTTAATTGTAACAAAACAAGGAATAAACACTCGGTGTTTCCAGCACTATCTACAATCACATAAAACAATGGCAAGAATCTTTTATCTAGCATGAAACAAAAAAGTGTCTAATTGAATTTGCAGAAAATATAGGTGGCTACCTTTAAAGCAGGGCAAACAACTCAGACACTGCTTCAGCTGCAGCCAAAACACAACTACGGATGTTGTAATGACACCTGTAGGACAAAAGGAAAACCAAACGTGTTGAGCCCTTTAAGAGTGGGATCTTGAAAATTAAACGAACAACACTATTATAGCAAAGACAATTGCGACTAACACACCAAAAACCACAGTGCAGCAGATCCATTTAAACAACAAATCATAATGAGATCAAGAGAACACCCTAGTTTTAAATCTAGATAAGGAGAACTGAATTAAACAAACTGATTAGTAATTTAGGACAGATATGTCTTAAGCACTATATGTACCATACAAATATAAATATAAATTCAATAACAAAAGACAAGGAAACAAGTACATGTATAGTAGGGAAATGCAAATTAGTTACACTGCTTAGCAAAGCAGGTGTATTTTCATGTCAACTTATAATTCCAGAACAATTGTCCAATGTAGATTAGATTGTAACAAGAACAAGCAGGATTTGCCAATGTAGATTTATTATAGTAAGGTATAATTCAGTTTAGATGTTTAAGAGTTTAGATTTGTTCAATTAGTTCAAAAGGCTGTACAATTAAATAAGCAAAGCAAACCCCAATGTAAAACCAACCTGTTATCACCCCCAAACTAGGCCACCTCAATCACAAAGCTTCACAAACCCTCACAATACAACCCTCACCCAGAACACCATTCGCAAATGCAATGACATATATATATATATATATATATATATATATATATATAGGCAAGCATTCATCCCATTAGCAACCCTTTAATCACCGACATTAGAAACAGAAGTACTACTTTAACAGCTCAGCATACACTATAACCACAAAAAAAATCCAAGCCTATTGTCAACAGCTAAGAATATGTAGTCAAAGAAGAAGCAGGTACCCTATATGTACAAAATAGGGGCCAGAACTTTAAAAAATAATCCCCAAAACACCAACATGAAACTTCAACACAAAAATTAATCAACAAATAAATGTAGTTAAGGCACTGTTAACAGGAATTCTGAAAAATGATAGCTAAATTAAGTAAGCACACACAAATGAACCACTCTAATCCACAATACCAGCTACCAAAGCATGTATAAAGAAAAAACTCACCATCACTACAATTAATTAAGGGTAAAATGTAAATTAACACCATTATTAACAAGAATTATGCTAAACAATAGCTAAATTAAGTAACCATCTACAAATTAAACATTCTAATCCACTTTAACATCAACCAAAAAGAATGTACTCTAAAAAGAGCTTACCGGAAACAACAGCAACGACCCATTGACACCCAGAAGACAACCATCGCCAACTTGAACAACACTGAAAGCCGTACCTTCCATCGTAAACATCCCACTAATTCGCAAATTAAACAAAGCAAGACCCTTGAACACCGTACCCACTCAATGTGACCATCTACAATTTCAATTTGTGAAATGGTAAACTACAAAAGCAGCTAGCTAGCTGGAAAAAAGGAAGCCGGTAGATAGACACGTGCATGCAATGGTATAAGTGGCAAACCATTGAAATTAGGGGCAGCAAGGTAAAAACACAACTTTTCACTGTTCCTAAGCCAAAGTACTGTAGATAAGCACAGTGTTTTTCGAATTGTAATTTTATAGTCTATAGATTCATCCCATCCTTCAACCTAAATCTAGAAGGTTTTGTAACCTCCTTTAATGGAGAACTCGATCTAGAAACTAACCTTAAAAGGTCCTACATTGCGCTACTCTGTGTACTTACAAGGAAGCAGACAAGTAGTGATGGACTATAGGTTCGGATTCATTAACACATATAATTGAATTGAATAACATAAATCTAAAATATAAGTTAAAATTAATAATTTGGGTGTGCATATTTAAAACACTAGTTTTTGCTAGAGTTGTCAATTCAGGTATTCAAGTGGGGTTGAGTCGGGTCAAATCAGGTCTCGGGTCAAATCAGGATTAGGTTATGTCGGGTGAATCTAACATCAGATCAGGTTGATCAGGTTCGGGTTGGATCAATTTCGATTTAGGTTATTACGGGTCGTTCATCCTTTTGGGTGTAGGTCGGGTCCAAGTCGAGTCAAATTCAAATCGGGTCCAATTTCAGGTTCGGGTTGTATTGAGTCGAGTTTGGGCGGGTTAGTAGATAGTACATTCGGTTTTTGGTTAATGTTGGGTAAGATAATTATTTGGTCCTATAATCTTAAAGTTGGATCATGTTTTGTTTTGGTTCAAGTTCAATTCGAATAAATATCGATGTGGTCAAGTTAAACCTATATAATTACGCCTTCCATAATTTGATCAAGAATTATCAAGATTTTATTAAACCTATATAGAATATAAACAAAATAATAGAGAACAAATGGTATATAAGCTGAACAAATTGTACCAATATGTTAAGGATTGAGGGTTTATGAAATTATACCAATATATAAGCTAAACAAAAGGTATATAAAATTTTATTAAACCTTCCATGACTCGGGTCAATAACATGTTGTGTTGGGTTATAACTGGTTTCAAGTTCTAATTGAGTCGGTGCTAGTTCGGGTTCGGATTGTTGTCGAGTCGGATTAAATCGGTTGACGGTATTATCAGGTTGGGTGAAAATACGAGTTCAGGACATAAAGTATTGGATCAAATCAATTGTCGGTTAACATCAGGTCGGGTTATAAGTCACTAGTTTCACCCCATTGTTCAGGTACAGGTCAGGTTTGGATCATTGCCGGTTTAGGTTGGGTTCTCAAGTTGGGTAAGTTTTTGACAGCTCTGGTTTTTTCTCCGTATAGATGCACGGATTTATAATCATTAGACTTGAAAATAATATAATAATTAGACTTGAAAATAATAAAGTCAATTAAAATGGAGTTGATTTAAATGAACTAACTTATACTTTCTCGTTCTTTTTTACTTGACCCGCTTTAACTTTTACACTATTCACCGACTCACCTTTGACCGATTTTTATGAATTATATGTAAGGAAAAACATGTTCATATAGGATCTTGTTAGATTCGTCTAAATAAGTACTATCATAATATGTAACTTTTATAATTCTTACTTAGAAAGAATTAAAGTTATTGACGGTTAAATTTGTGCACCGGCAAGCGTGATAAAATAAATAGGTCAAGTAAAAAAGAACGGAGGAAGTATATAATATTTTTTTTTTGAAAATTTGAATTCATTTAATTATGGTAAAGTTTTGGGTGAGACGGACTCACGTGAGTTCACAATCTTCATTCTCCTTCTTCCCCTTTCTCTCTTCTCCCGCCCATCAACAAGGTGAATGAAGAAGCTTTAGTGTGCATCTGAGCTTTCTGTTTTTCTCAACTAAACCTCATATTATTCCTGCTCTTCCTTCACAAAACGAAGGCACTCGGAGTTCTAGAACAGAAGCAAAAAAGGATGCGTAGTATGAAATATTTGTAAAGGCAGCAACGAGTTTCACTTAATCAATACTTGCACGAAACCCAATTCACATAAACTTGTTCAACACCATCCCAAAACAGTAATATTTGTAAAGGCAGCAACGGGTTTCACTAAATTAATACTTGCACGAAACCCAGATCACATAAACTTGTTCAACACCATCCCAAAGCAATAAGCTCATAAGCTCAATAGTACATGACTAACAGGTAGGGAAAATCCTCTTCAGAATACATACTACGCTACACCTAAGAACCCAGCCGCTTTATATAAATGTTTCCAGACTGCAAACTCTAACAACCTAAATTAACGAAGATACAAGTCGTACAACAACAAACAAAACTGATAATTTTTATCAGGAATAAGACTATTTTAGTCAGGAATAAGATAATTTTTATCAGGAATAATATATTTTTTATCAGGAATAGGACTATTTTAGTCAGAAATAAGATAATTTTTATCAGGAATAACACTATTTACAAATATTCAAAAAAATCTGATGTACGATAACGTTATTGTAAATCGGTACAAATAAAGCAAGTTAAGCACTTCAATTTGAGCTGGCACGTGAGCCCTCTTCTTTATTTTCTTTTTTCAGTTTATCTTTCTCTCCTCACTTATTTTTCACCTACTTTCATGAAACTTCCTCTCTCTATCTCTTGTTTTTCTTTCTCCTCTCACTATTTATCCATTCTCTCTCATCCATTTTTGTCTGTGATATTAAGCTTCAAACTCTTCCATATTCGATTTCTAGGTTTTTTGTGTTAATTATTTCTCTTCTACACAATTGTAGAAGTTTTCTGATGAATTTTTTGAGCAAGGAGTGGAGAGAGAATATTTGAAGTCGGAAGAAGGTAAAGTGAGCTCTAACTCGAAGAAAGAGTCGTCGTCATCGTTTTCGCTTTGCTCGGTGAGATGGTCAGAAATGGTGGAATCGGCGATGGTTTCAGTGCTATCGGCGTCGCTAGCAGTGGTTCCGGCGGCGACTTTTGATTTGTTTGAGTGATTGTACTTTTTTTCATGACTATTGTTAATTTTGTGTTTATTTTTGTTGATTTTGATACTCTATTATGCATATGTAGCTTAATTACTTTTGTGAAAAAAAAAGGGTCACTTTCGTGAAAATATGGGTCATTTTTGTAAAAAAAAAAAAGGGTCACTTTTATAAGAAAAATGATCACTTTTCGCAAAATGTTCGATGTACAATACAATTATTGTAAACTGGGGGCATGCAAAAGTTTTTGAAGACTATTTTAGTCAAGAATAAGATAATTTTTATCAGGAATAAGACTATTTTAGTTAGGAATCAGATAATTTTTATTAGGAATAAGACTATTTTATAAAATGTTGGGGCGCGGGCTTTGATCGGGTTTCTCAGACCCGCACCTTTTTGCTGTTGAGCCCGGTCTCACGTGAGTCCGTTCTATGCAAAACCTTACCTTTAATTAATGTCTACCCTTAAAACTCCCTTTGTTAGATATATTATTTAAAATATTTTTTAAATTATACTGTAAGTTTTTATTCATTAAATTTTTTATAATATTATTTTTTTAAGAAAAAAAAAAAGAGAAAAAGCAAAATTATTTGGGCAGGAAATTTTTTGTTGTGAATGCTACACGTGTACTTAAGGGATAACTTTAGTGTTTAGTTTAGTATATAGTATAGATAGACAAGATATGAAGACATTAAACACATGACTAGAATAAAATCAACTAGGAATATTTTAATTAATATTGTGGAGTGGTTATGTAAAAAAAAAAAAAAAAAAAAAAAAAAAAAAAAAAAAAAAAAAAAAAAAATCAACTTTTGGAGTCATTCATCACATATTTCCTCAGTTTCTTTTAAATGGAAAACATGTATTTGGCACGCACTTGAGGAAGATATTAAACAATGTAAATAGATAAATTAATCAAAATAATTTATAGACGTACCACTTAATTCTTCTCTAATCTTGATTTTCAAATTGTTTCTAAAATAGAGGAAGTATATTATTAAAATCAACTAGCATAATCCAAAATACAAATTATAACTATTAATTGAAATGTACACATGTTAAAACTATATAACAAAAAGAATCAAGGAAAAATGGAAATTAAAAAATCTAACTTTTCAATTGTCTTCACTTAAAAATCCAACCTTTTGATTATCCCAATAAAAATCCTACTTTTACCCTCTATCTTCATCTAAATATCTATATGACCTTTAACCTGTTAAGCAAATTAAATTAATTTTTTTTTAAAATTCTCTATCACTTTCCCTTCTCACGTCTCCTCTTTCTTTCTCCTCTCTCCTAGTAAATGGAAATAAACTACGTCTCCTACTTCAGTCATCGGAAAACACCTTCCTCCGATCACTTCCTCGGCGTCTTCTCTATTTCCTCTCCTTCCTTCGGAGACATCTCCGACGACGAACTCACTAAAGCCGACCTCTTCTAGTTCGGTGACTTCTCCGATTCAATTCACTCCTCTCCATCTCCCAATTCTCGCTATCGTACCTAGGGGTGGGCAAAAAATCCAACCCAATTGATCTGATCTGTGATCCGTTCGATCCGATCCGAAAAATTGGGTATCCGATCCGGATTTTCAAGTTTCGGATATTTCGAATCGGATATCCAAAATATTTCGGATCAGATCCGGATCACATTTTTAAAATTTCGAATATTCAAAATATTCGATTTTTTTATTATTAAAAAAATATAAACCTTAAGTGATACACAACTCTTTCACGCAGCTACAAACCCATAACATACAATCTCTATGCTTCTCTTGGGTTTTCTCTCTCCTTTACATTTCCATATTCTAGTCTCTAGAGTGTCTCTAGGCCTTCACGAGCGACAGCGAACACCCCAACTAGGAAGAGCCACCACCACATTAGGGCCTGCCAATGCATTGTTGCCTTACTCTTCAGGCAGTCGACTGGCCTCCAGGTATACTATAACCCACACGCTTAAGTTGATTGAACAACATTAAATATGATGTTGAGCAACAGATCGGGTAGTTATTATTATAACTTTATAGAAAGTAAAAATGATGATAATAAATTACTAGTCTTGATAGAATTTGAGCAGGAAATGGGACCTGAGAAGTACTCCCTTTGTTTTTAAATACTTGCTTCACTTTTCATTTTCGACCGTTTTTAAACACTTGCTCCATTTACTTATTTAGAAAACTTTTATAATACTTAATTCATTTCTCTCACTTAATGGACCAAACATAAATCATATTTTATTAATTTCATATTCTCTCTCCTCTAATTCTCTCCACTATTTTACTTTTTACAATTTTTTATTCTTCCACCTACCCAACTACCTCCATATTTTATTACTTTCTCCAAATTCACCTAAAACTCCGCCCATGGAAAAATGGAGCAAATATTAAAAAACGGAGGGAGTAGTAAATAAGATTAATGGGTTTGAGGTTTGACGGTGAAGAGGAGGGTCTGATACTCTAATTTGTTTTTTTGCCCTTTTGTCTTTTTTTTTAAAAAAAAAAATTATTTGAACTCCAAAAATAATTTCAAGTACTGTTATTTTAATGTCGATAATCGGGTCGGATATCCGATGATCTGATCCAAATTTTTTGGATATCCGAAAACCGGATATCCGGTTTTTTTCAGATCGGATTTGGATCAAATTTTAGCCGATTTGAAATTTTCGGATATTCGATATTTCGGATCAGAAATCCAATTTGGCCAGCCCTAATCGTACCTATCCTTGGGTTCCACCTTCAATCTTGAATCTTCGATGCTCTTCCCGATGATTGCGGCAATCAGAAGATTTTGACTTAGTTTTAATCAATTCCGAAGGCGCCAAATACCTAGCCCTGACCTTGAAAATCACGCCCCTATCCCCAAAAACCTAGCCACCACCCTTAGTAAACATCAACCACCGAACACCCCACCACGAAAACCTTGTATTTACCTCAAATTCACAAACCCCATCCCATCAGAGCCCATCTCATCTCCCCTTTTTTCGTTTTTTGGTGCGGTTTTGGTTGGTTGTGACAGTGGAGTTGGAGGAGATGTGCGGCAGTTGTTTAATTGGGGCTGCTTGTTGGCTTCCGGTGTTAGAGATGGATGTTGTTGTCGATGGGCTAGTGGTCAGGTGGTTGGCAAGATTGGTGGTCGGGTGTTTAAGTAGCTATGGCAGGGGGGTTGTGCTTGAATTTTAGGGGTGGGGGCTTCAATTTTTTTTTTCTTTTAATTGTTTTTGTTTTTTTAATAATTAAAAAATTAATAGACCTATCAAAAGCTAACACGTGACATATAACTTACAAAAATCGGTCATTAACAAGTAATGGATCTTTAGATGAAATAGGGGTAAATGTTGGATTTTTATGGAATAATCAAAATGTTGAATATTTAAGATAAAACCTGTGAAAGGTTGCATTTTTTATTTTCATTTTTCCAAGAATCAATCAATCAATATCAACATATCAATATCAATATATTCTATAATACTAAAACAGACACCATGAATGACACATATCACTTTCTGATGTTGTTTATTCCCTCCAAAACTCTCCCTCTTTTTTTTTTTTTTAAAAAAAAAAATTGTTTTAGTCAATGTCACCTTCTATAATTTAGACACAATCTATTTAACAAATCTTATGATTGTAATAATTTTGATTCATATAATTTTCATATCCATAATAAAAACATTTTTCATATCTATTAATCTGTATGCCATATCTTTAAATAACACAATACACCACATTTTATTCTTTCATATTATTAATATATTTTCCCGTCAAAAAAATTATTTATATATTTTATATAAGGTAATTTTTAATTTAAACTGATAAATCTATTAAATACTCCGTACTATATTTGTAGTTTAAACTGCACAAATTATTATTAGGAATCCTCCTACTAATATCATATTTTTCAAAACTAATTACTGAGTGTTTCTTATTATTCCTACTCATGGGTTTTATTACATAATTTTAGAATGCTTATTTGGCTAATATACCTTATTTTATTCTTTACATTTATCATTGAAATTTTTAAACACTCATATGGTTTAAGATATATTTTTAATATACTCATGGCCTAATTGATTCTTTTGTTATATCTCATGTTTAATTTGTTAAATATGAAAAATATGAAGAAGATAAATACAAAGTTTGTTATAATTGTGTATTTTGTCCATATTATTTTTATAAAAAAAATTATTTTTAATTTAAATTTAGTGAAACTACCATGCATAGGCCATAGTACGAGACGACCAATCCTAGTATAATACTAAAACACACAAAAAATGACAAGTGTATGTCAACTCCTAGTACAATATTTGCCCTCCAAAACCATCCTTTCTCTTTTCTTACTAAAATCTTTTTAGAGAATATTAGTCTTTTAATTTCTTTTATACATCAACTAAATTTATATTCAATATTCTATAAATTGTATCATTTCTTGCCAAATTCTTTTAATAGAATATCTGTATATTATGATTTCCTATTTTGTCATTTTTTGGTTAATCTTGCTTATTTTATTTATAGAGACGTGTGTTGAAAAAAGTAAACTGGTTTTACTATTTTCTTTTCTCCAAAAGGTCGCAAGATCACTTTGACTATCAGGTTAAACTATCTTCCTCTATTTTATTTCAATTCATCTTATCTTTTATATCCCATACCCTATTTTTGTTGTTTTTTTTCTTATCCATTTCCTACATACCATTTATTAAGGATTAGAGTATCAAAAATTATTATTGTACGTAGTAAGTCACATATTGATTATGAAACTATTTTTTCAATATTATACTACTTTACGTAATATTTTTTTTGTTAAATCTGTGCATCGCACAGGCATAAACGAACCTAGTTTATACTATGAAGTTAGTAACTTATTTCTTACATTGAAGGCAATTTTTTAGGTGGCACATTACACATTCAATTGACTTGATTTAGGGCATCGTCCGAGCCAATAACTAGTTACTCTATCCGTCTCATATTATAGTTCTAATTTTCCTATTTTGGAAATCCAAAATATTGTTCTTGTTTCTATTTTTTGATAGTATGTAAAGACCATTAATTAATTTTTCTAAATTATCCTTGAATTTTCCACTTGCCTTTTACTGTTTTTCACTTTCTCTCTCTAACTTTTGTCTATAATTGTACTTTTACTTTGTTTAATGTACTCCATTCACTTTTGATAGAGTATAAAACATATTCCTGGTAAAGAACCATTTTAAAGAACTATCACAATCAAAAAAACTTTCTCCTCCCATTTTTAAAATACCATTGGAAAAACACAAAAATAAGAACTATAAACTGAGATGGAGGGAGTATAATTTATAACTCAAGTAGCTTTGTGCACATTAAATTCAGGATATTCTCCAATATCTTTTTGGTCAAAAAATAGTACTCTGATCTCATTCAAGATGCCGTATAAAGAAGGGAAGAATTAGCTTACTACCTATATCTCACTTTGAAAAGCCATTTTTTGAAGCTAAGATGGTCTATATTGATTCACTAGTTCCTATCAATATTGCCGCTGTTTTCAAATTAAATGCAAGAGAGGGAAGGCTACAGTACTAACCTTTTCTATGGGTTTATGGCTATCCATTTATGTAATGAATATTTGAATATTTTTTTTAATGAGAATATTTGAACTAAATAGTTTAGTTGCTATTACTTTATCTTATAGGGTATTTTATCTTATAGGGTATATTCCAAACATATCATTGAATGCACTAACATGAACAAAATTATGCAATTCATTAAGAGTGTTAATTAATATTAGGCATACGATTATGCCTTGCATGTTGCAAGACGAAATGTCCATGGCATAATTGTTTGTACAACTATACTATATACAATATACTAACACACCATCCAACTGACAAAGTTCGACACATCATGTGACAAACACCTAATTACGTGTTGGACAAAAAAAAAAAAAAAAAAAAAAAATTGTCGTATTTTTTGAAAATTTCGGATAATTGGATACACAACATGCCCTATCAATCTATCATGGATTCATGGCATGGTACTGTTGAGAGTTGACAATAACGGCATGCTATCATTTTTTTTCCCGAGTTTTGAATATTTCCTTGTCTCTCGACAATTCTATTTCTCTCCTTACTACCACTTCGTCTCTCTCCCAAACACCTCTCCTCTTTTCTTGTATTTAAACTTTTACGACGATCTACCTTCTCTAGTAATTACCACCCCAAACACCACCCCTCTTTTCTTGTATTATTTATAGTTCATAATTTTGTACCAATACCCCTGTATTTGAACTACTCCGTAGTGTTTTATCGTGATTATAAACTATTTAATGACTTATTTATTGTTTTATTCATGATACAATTAACACTATTTAATTAATTATTTAATTACTTATTTACTCATGATTTAATTTGTTGGTTACAACATTTATTTTATTCTTATCATACTCCTTTCGTCTCTTATTGATAGTCCCTTATGGTCAATTTTAAGTATTAAAATGATAGTCTTATTTGCTTTTTTCAAGTATCATTAATATCAATTTTTTTTTACCAAAATTCCCTCTAATTTGCAACAATATTTGTGTAAATTTAACTTTTTTATATAAATTTATCTACTTTTATTACTTTCTCTCTCTACTTTTTTGCATACCCAATAAAAATTACTTTTTCAATGTACTTTTACTACTTTTATTTATATTTATTAATTTCCGTGAAAATTGCACATAAGGGACTATCAATAAGAGATGGAAGGAGTATAAAAATAACAAATTACATTGGAAATATATTCGTATTATGTCTTTGATAGAGATTATGACTGCATTATAATGATCGACTTGTGTAGGGCTAATGAGTCCAGCGATATACGGTAATACGGACATGCATAACTAAGTACATATGGTCCTTACTGGCTCACAGAAAATGGTCCCTAAACTATAATAAATGATGTAGCAAACCGAATCCGATTCAACCAACTTGGCGGATCTATTTGGCCTAAGTGTAGTCAAGTTGCAATGTGTAGAAATTTTGAATGGATGTAAGATAAGTCCAAATTAAATCAATGGTAAAGAAAACTCAATTTATCGCCTAATACAATGTTAGATCAAATTTACTTGATGATTTGTAGCACTAAATTTATTATTTATTCAACTCAAGGTTATTCGCGCTTAGTTTTGTAATGATTTGGGAGGGTGCTGGTATTGCAAGAGCGTGATTATTTCAATATATTGATAGGAATGTAGGTTTACAACTATTTCACTCTCATGCATGATTCATTTGTGCTAATTTAAGTTGGTACTCTCTTCGTTTCTTAATTACATTCTTATTTCTAGATTTATACGGAAATTAAGGAATTTGGAGTAACCTTAAAACCCATGATTAGAAAGTATAATGGGAATTACAAGACATTTATTGCTATCTTTGAATAAAATAAAGATAAAATAATATTAAATAAAGCACATGTCATCAATCCTTTTGAAAGAAAAGGACCAATCACATTTGTTTATGAAAAATAAAAGAACCAATCATATTCAATTATAGTGCTGCACATGGATTCAGAATGTTCAAAAGAGTGAATGAAAATTATGGTTTCTGTGCAACCATTAATTGCAAAACAGAAAAATAATTAAAGTAATGCCACATCACAACTATTTAGGGATAATTGGTAAAAATTCACTTATTAAAAAGGTAAAGTAGGAATGTAATTTTGAAACACCCAAAAAGGAAAGTAGGAATGTAATTAAGGAACGGAGGGAGTATGTAGTAGGGAGATGATAAATATGATCTGTGTGACTTGTTCCATTTTAATAACCTCTTGAAACCCTATTTGATGTATTATCACATACTTTTGTGATTTTTTCTCATAGTAATTTTGGTATCCATAAAGTATTAATTTTTTTTAAAAAAAATATATTCTTTGCTTCCCAAACTAATTTTGATAGACATAAAATAACAGCAAAGAGAAACAAAGTGTAAACTCCCTAATATTGCATGAAAAAATATTAGATACACCATATATATCATAAGCTATTCATGAGCTTAGCCAATAATAGAAAACCTTGCCTAAAAGCTCAATCTAAATAAACTTATTTACATACATATAGGTACATCTACGAAAAAGCATAAAAATTAAAATCAAAAAGACTTGTAAATCAACAATAGGCACATAAAAAATCGTACCACATTGCTGAATTACATTCAAATTTATTTGAACAAAAATAGGTACTCGACCACCTTAATCAACTTAAGTTCTTGGAGAAAAATACTTTGACATAATTGATGACGAAGCATTACTGTTATTATCATAGTTTTTCATATTTGAGGAGGTAAATGAGTGGGAATAACTGAGCTCCTTCTCTTGATCTTCATAAATTGTATCTAAGACAACATTGCTTGAAGCACGTCGAAATTTGATGATATTCACAAATTGTGGTGGTGCAACATCTATTGCTATCCTTGCTATTCTAGCGGATGCCATTTTCCTTATACTTTGTGAGTAGGAGAAAAGAAAGGTATAAACTAGAAAAAATGTAATAAAATGTAAAAGAAATGAATGAATATTAGAAAAGATGGGGGGTTTTTTTTTTTTCTTCTTCGCTTTGGTTTGTATAATGACATAAGAAAGGAAATAGGGTGGTTTTATAGGCAAATTTTACTTGAAATGTCGTTATAAACATTGCCGCCTTAAGCTTTACGTATTAAATGCAAAATAAGAGGATGATTCTTAGCAATTTAAAATGATGGAAAGTATGAGGGGTAAAACGTGTAACGTGGCAAATGTATCAAAATCCAAAATATCAAACTTGTTTTTAGTGTTTTGTTTGTTTCGAAAGTTTCATGTTTCGCCTTTTTCGACGTGTTAGGGTAGGATTATCATACTATGGAGTGGACGTTAGAATGCCAGCATATAATTAAGTTAAGGGGATATTTTGACTCTTGGGAAATAAAAATATTTATACAATTTATTAAAATGTTGTAAAGTGTATGAGTAACTCCTTTCGTTTAATAATGCAGTGCCTATTTTATTTTCGGTGGAATGGAGTAGCAGACGGAGTGTCAATGTATAACCGAGTTGAATATAGAGTTTGCAGGGGATTTCATACAAAATAAACAATTTATTAGAGTATTTTTAATTATTAATATCGTTACCCGTCAATATATATATATATATATATATATATATATATATATATATATATATATATATATATATATATATATATATATATATATATATATATATAGCCTTGTTCACTTCACCTAAAAAAATAGCATTCAATAAAAATAATTTCAATTCAGCAAAAATAAGTTAACTTCAATAAAAATAAGTTCACTTCATTAAAAATAATTTCAGTTCAATAAAATTATTTTAGTTCAGTAAAAATTAGTAACTTTAAAGAAGTATAACTGAAAATCAGTAAAAATAATTTTAGTTCTGAAAAAATAATTTCAGTTCAGTAAAATTAATTTCAGTTCAACAAAATTATTTTCAATTCAATAAAAATAACTTCAGTTCAACAAAAATAAGGTGAAATGAACGGGGCCTAATTACACATTAAGAAACATTATATAATAAAAAAGATTATAACTTTAGATATATTATTTGATAAATTATATATTGAGTAGTTATGAACTTATGATGCATGCATAGCTCCAACACCATGATAAATAATAGGTAAAAGTGTAAAACATATTATTGTTATTCATAGGTAGTGCATTTGAACGAACTTAAGATAACATAGGAAACAATTTTCCTTATAGATATAGTAAAAATAATTTTAGTTTAGCAAAAATAGTTCCTGTTCAGTAAAAATAATTACAGTTCAGTAAAAATCAGTAGCTTTAAGAAGAAATTATAACAGAGAATCTGTAAAAATAATTTTAGTTCAGTAAAAATAATTTAAGTTCAGTAAAATTAATTTCAGTTCAGTAAAAACAATTTAAATTCAGCAAAAATAATTTCAGTTCAATAAAACTAATTTCAGTTCAGCAAAAACAAGATGAAGTGAACGGGACCTTACTTTAGTGATAGACACAAGAAATTCATCCATAAATATCAATCCAAAGTTTTAATAAGGCCATGTTCACTACTTCACCTTATTTTTGCTGAACTAAAATTAAAATTGTTGATTCTCTGTAATATTTCTTCTATAAAGTTACTGATTTATACTAAACTGAAATGATATATACTGAATTAAAATAATTTTTTCTGAACTCAAAATTATTTTATCGAGTTGAAATTATTTTTACTGAACATTATTTTTTAAGGTGAAGTGAATAGGGCCTAATTAGGGGTAGAATAATTAGCATAAATTAAATTATCCTAAATCAACGCGTATTATGTGCAGCTAGACACATTATGAGGCCAATTGTAAAAAAACAAAGTAACTCCTACATCATTGACAAGTAACACCTGTAATACAAGGCCAACCGAATAACCCCTATAACACGGACAAAAAGTAACCTATGTATCACTAAACCGAGTAATTTAACCCCTATAATACTGACAAAATAATCCCAGTAACAATAATAATAAAGTAACCTTTATAGCACTAACGAAGTATAGTAACCCCATAATGGCTGGCCACACGGTGTGGCCATCCACGTATAAGAGTTTGTAATCCTAAACTGATCAAAGTTAAGGTTTCCCCCAATATAAAAAAAATACAAATTTATTAATTGATAAAGTTTTTCTGCTTAATAGAGTGAAAAATCAATGATAGTTTTGGATTATGATCAATCAATAACTATATACTAAAGGCAAAATTAAGGATGACACATGTCAATATGTCATCTTCTTGTAAAAAAATTTCTGCTATTTTTACATTTTTTTTTTCAATTTGCCTTTAATTAAAATCATTTTACAATATTCTAAATTTTATAAATAAAACAAATATTAGGTAATATATTATAATAATATTAGAATTGACGTGTATTTCGGTTATGTTTTAGTATATGTTGTATTTGTTAATTTACTAGATGAAAGCCCATGTGATGCATGATTTTATTATTTAATACATAAATCACAAGTAAATATATTTTTCTTAATTAGACTCTAATTATTTTTAATTATTGATTCATTTTACTATTTAATAGTTTCTTAAAAAAAATTATAATAGTTTGATCAAATTTCTATTGCCGGCCTATTAATTCCTCCTTTTTCCTAAGTGTTACTCTATTTTCTTTTTCATCCGTTTTATTTTTTATTTTATTTTATTTTTGGCAAATTATTATTATTATATTAATATTATAATTCATAATAGGTTAAGTAAAATCATGAATTGCACAGGAGTTAAGCTCGTGATCATATTATGCGCATAACACTTATTCGGTGAATTATCACATTAATATCACTGTTTAAAATTTACTAGCTATCTCAAAACGCAAATGAAAATAAAAAATGTTTATTAACGCTAATACTGTTGTGAACTAAAGTCATTGGTGTGATTCAAATTTTATGGGCCCATTGTGTGGTGAAGTGTAGCCATCAAATTGTGTCTCCCCAAAATCAAACCCAATGATGAGTACTTTTCACGTCATTGATTATCGAACGAGGTGAAATGTGAAAGAGTCTCGTGATTCCTCTAATTTTAATAAAAAATACTTTTTTTGTTTTCAAAATATTTCTTTTCGTACCTTATTTATGAAAATGTCCAATCCAATTTAATTTGGTCCATGATATCGGTCCAATAATAGTGTAGTTGGATGGGGCTCGAAAAGAACTTTCCAATGATATATTATAAGCCCAATTCCGATGAATAGTGAGGAAGTTATTAATATTAAATTGGATATTAAATGAGTTTTATGGGTGACCCAATGATCAAGTGGAGGGTCCATTTAATTATCATTCCTAAAGTCATTAGGAATTACTTTAACTTTCTAGAATAGTCTAGAAGATTATTTTAAGTTCTAAAGAAATTAGGATTAATAATTATATTTTTAGAAAAGGTAAAGAATTTTAGTTGGAAAAAACAAGTGTTTTAAAGGATCTAATTTGATTTTAAAAGATAAAGTACGGACTCTAATTATCGAATTATATTCGAAAAAGGATTCCGTTCAGCTAATAGTTATTCAGCAGCATCATCGCGCCGCGATGGAACCATTGCATCGCGATGGGCCTGTCGCACCACAATGGAGCCATCGCGTCGCGATGGTCTTGTCGCGCCATGATGGATGCAGTATTACTCCGATTTGAATTCTACCTCTAGTCTATCGCTCCGGATGTTTTTCTCTATAAATAGGGTAGATATTTCCCCGTTTTCAAGCACCAACAATCATCAACAATAATCTATTCTATTCTTTCTCTCTCTCTAAGCTATAAGCTTATTCTTTGTCCCACTTTCTAAGCATTCCCTTTTCAAAATACAATATTTGTCCATCACGAGACTTAGACAAACCTAGCCAAGCTCGAAATTGCCTTCGCCCTAGACGAGAAAGGTTGATAATTTCTTAGGGTTTGGTGCCAAATCCCTATTTCAATTATTTAAATTAATTGGTTGATTTAATATTTTATTGAAGTTACTAACGTGTGTATTGTTTTGATAGAAAGAGTTACGAGGCAACAAAGTGAGTAACTCAATACTATATTTCTTTAGAAAGCATGTTTAGATTGTTTTAATTCCTAGTACCATGTTCGGATGTCTTATGATTCCTAGTATCATGTTTAGGGTATTAACTAATATTTCTAATATCATGTATATTTCTAGTATCATGTTTAGGTTGCTTCCTATTTCTTCTATCATGTTAGTATCATCTTAAGGCTAAAGCTTTAATCTTTATTTTCTAGCGACAACTAGGATTTGTTATTAATTTTGTTAGTATATATCATCCCTAGGATCTTGCTAATATTTGTATGCTTTGATGAGATTGAGATTATTTTGATGATGATGATTAGTTAATTATAATTATGTTGCTTGATATTATTATTATTGTTATTGCTTGATCACGCCCTCTCTTGCAGGTTTAAAGAAAATTTGTACTTGAAATCACGCTTAATAAGATAATTAATAATTTTATTTAGGCTAATGTGATTTTAATTCAAGTGATCGCCAATAATAGATTTGTTTGTGCATTATTATTCAACCAACATAGATTAAACAGGTTTATGATTAATATATTTATTGAATGTTAGTCGGAAAGCGCACATGAATATGAGAAGAATAAAGTAGAGGCCTATTTAGGGCAGGTTCAATCTTTTTTAGGTTGGATTTGTACCTTCATCCCCGGATATCCAGTCATGGTTCAGGACCACTATAGAGTTAGCGATCTCATGGATCGTGAAGGGGTGTAACCTTCACCCTGTGAACGGTTTACGAGTTCCTAACACTTGTTGGCGACTCTTTTGCTCAAGCTTCCTTCCCTTTAGATGCCACCATATTTAAGTGTATGATCACAGTGAGGCTCAAGTGTGGGATGCTTGAAATTATTCCCTGCAATTTTTTGGCGACTCCACTAGGGAGGATTTCTATTTTAATTCCTAAAATTTATTTTGGCAATAATTTAGAATGAGTGGATGAGACTCGAAAACTTTTAAGTATTCATGTGCGTAATTTTGATTAATATTATTGGCATAAGCATAAAAAAGGTCTGCATTGGAAAGACCATCCGTAATGTGTAAAAAACATAGGTTTTTTACACGTAGGAAATTTGGGAAATATCTTTCACAACTAGAATAGAAAAAACCGCTGCGAAAATCGGAAAATTCTAAGAACACAGAAAATTGCCGAGGCATGTAGGAACCGTCGCTGAGAGAACAGAGCCCATCGCAGTGTGATGGCTCTGTTGCGACACGATGGCAACATCGCGGCGTGACAGGGCCATCTCCTTGCGATGGTCCCTGTTTTCTCGCGCCATGTTCTTTCAATACTGAGCCAGACGTCTGCCTTCTTGCTTTGACCGGTTCTAGCACTGTTTGGCCTATTTTACTTCCTGATTGAGTTGTTCCCACCGGTTCTAGCACTATTTGGCCTATTTTACTTCCTGATTGAGTTGTTCCCTTTTTTCTGAAACCCATATGTGTTATACATATGGCCATAACCCCTTGGGAATTCACGCTCCATCTACCCAATTGAACGCTCATTGCAACGAAGGGTACATCCGAGTTTGTGAATTCACCAAAACATGGAAGCAAGTTTAACTTACAGGGTCCCATCCATACGCGCCAACCCTTCCAAAGGTAAGGCTTCCGCGCGATGCATTTGGACTCATAACCATGGAACTTCTTTTGACTACCCTTATCCTTTAAATTTAGAAAACTAGAGCCATGGTTAGGTTGCAAACTCATTGCATCATATTGTGACTATTTGACTACTTGTGTATATTTATATGTGATTAAACTAACCGTTTGGTTTGAATTGTGACTATAAATATGCTTAAATAAACTAACCAATGACTAAAGGACTTTCCTTAATTAATTGATTAATTAATTTGAGCTAATAAATATGTCTAAAATCGAGTCATATTTCCTTTGAGTAACCCGGATTTTATTCCCGTATACTGCACAAGAGTCAATTTGTTTTAGTCATAACCAGAGTTATAGAAAGAATTACGAGTAGTACAACCTATGGATTTGTAGCCCCGAGTTTTATCTTTCATTAGGCGTTGGTTTCGTCCCAATCAAAGTCATAGATCAAAAGCTATGACTAAAATACCACAGCCTATCTAGTTTAGTGTATATGCATGAAGTCTTAACTTAGTCTTTGTTTGAGTCTAATCACATGTCTAGTCACATGGTCATGACACGAGTCTCGAACATATCACTTACACTCACTAGTCTTAGCACACACTTTGTATACATGTCACCATGACCATGACTTAGGTCTATGCATGAGTCGTCCTTTTCGTCATTTGAGTTGGGGGTCCATTCAATTCCTAATTTCTTCCACATTTCTCCATCTACATCATCTTACCACTCTCCCACATGCTTTACACATACATATCATTCCCCTCATTTTCCCATGATCTCTTCTCATTTATTGCATGTTGAATTGAGTTTGAGTCAAAATAATTAATAATAAGTATCCATAACTTCTCTTTCCACAACACTTGGTCAAGGAGAGAAGGACGTTTAATCAAGGGCAACACCTTCATTCAAGTACTACTATTTGATAAACTGATTCGACAAAAAAGGAAAGTTAAGAAAATGGCAACCCAACAAGAAGTTGATGATTTGAGACAAAATATGACTAACTTGATCGAGATGTTCAAAACTCTCGCTCTTCAAGTCAATGATCCTAATAAACAACGACAGTTTGAGCGCATAGAAAAGAGCCTTAGCAATATTTCCAACGACTATAAATATCAGGGAATTAGCTCACAAGGGGTCTCAGTGGACAAGGAACTTCTTCTGTAGAAGTTTAACGCCAATGACATCCCTAAATTCAAGCTAACTGATAAACCTTACTTCCATTTGAGAGATTTCGAGACCATAATATTAATGAACATTAAGGCAATTGATAGGAAGGTCTTCCCTTCAGTATTCTCACTATCTCTTGAAACTGTTTGTCAACAATGGTTTTTCTCCCTAGAAAAGGAGAAAACCTCCTCCTGAGAATCTATTACAAACGCTTTCAATGATAGATACATATGTAACATACAAGTTGAGACTGACCATAGAGATGTTGAGACAAAAAGAAAACGAAGGATTTACTTCTTTCTTCAACAAGTGGAGGGAAACTTCCGCTAAGATGGTCGAGGTCCCTACTGAAAAGGAGTCTGTAAGGATGTTCATCAAGAACCTCCAAGAGAAGTATTCAAAGCATTTAAAATACCAACAGAACTTGAATACTTATAAAGCTGTCTATGACATAGGTATTAATATTGAAGACAATCTTGCAAAACAGAAAGCTACTAACCATAGCTAGTAACAACAGTGGCTAGAAAGGAAAGAAGAACGACAATCCTTCTTCTTCCGAAAATACCTACTCTAGTAACAATGTTAGTACCTTTGACCTTAATGAAGTCTTAGTCATGGATAATCAAGGACCTAAAAAGCAATCGAGGAAACATTTCACCCATATTGGGATGAGCTACGATACTGCCTTCAATCGACTCCATGCCAAGGGACTCATTACTCCCATTAGACATATTTAAGATCCCGCACCTAAAAAGAGGCTGCCTAGTTGGAACCTAAATGAACATTGCAAGTACCATCAAGGTAGGGGTCATACTACCGAAAGTTGTTAGAAGCTAAAGGAGGCCATCCAATATTTGATTGATAATAACAAGCTTCCCATACCTCCAGCTAGCAAGAAGACCGAGTGATGATGAAGCACAAGACACAAGGCGAGCTTCAATGACAAGATTTCGTGACCTATTTTTCTATTTTTTCTTTTTTTTATTCCTCCTTTTTCCAATAAGTTTAGCATAGGCACCTTTTGTCTTCCTTAGATTTATTCCATAGGTTTTTCTTTTTCTTTTAATAAAATAAGCATTTCTTTTCTTGCATATGATCATTGCATTACATCATAAAAAAAAAATAATAATAAAAAAAATCATTGTCGGACTAAGCACAAGTTATACCAATGATTTGAGGCACCCCTTGTAGCCATATCATATCACTTTCACCCTTTAAAAAGATAATTCCTTTCTTGATAAAACACTTTGAGCCTCGTCTAACGATAGACCTTTCTTTTTTCAACCCACATCTACCTAACCTTGGGATGGGATGGTGTGCAACTTATGCAAGTTCTAAATACAAAAGCTTGAGTAATTTTCACAAAAATTCCAAAAAAAATAAAAATAAAAACCAATAAAAGTGTGCAAAAGGGCAAGTCTTTCAATGTGTTTGATATGAACATATCTTTGACAAGAACATGTCTCATATTGCGTCTCTTATCGAGTGCTCGGTACCGTGCCGGAGAAACATGAATGCCAAGTGAGTGATAGACCGCATGATCGAGATTGCCCATACTTATTAGAATAAAAAAATGCAAAAGCAAAAAAAGAGAGTAAAAAAATAAATGCAAAAACAAAAGAGAGTTCGAAAGTGAGAGACCTCAAGCATACAAATACAAAGATTCAAAAGCAAGGTTACACACCTTGGGGGCTTATCTAGGGTCTTGAGCCTTTATTCCCTTCTTCTTCAACCTTTAGCCTAACCCCGTTACAACCCTTAAAAGACTTCTTTGAGATATACACACACTTGTGCGATGTTTAGCTAGAGCTACGTTCGGCCTGATTCCTAACGGATACGTAGGCAACCTCACATTAGAGGTGCGGCCGTAATAAAAATGCATTCATACATTCACATACTCACATCATGATCATATCAAGGGATCTCCTTTGCTCATCCCTATCTATTTAGAGCTAGACTTGGGGGCTTGATCCCTACATCATTAGCCTAATCAGCCTAAGAGTCACCATCATTTGACTCTTTTCAAAATATATTTCCACACCATTAGTCTTTGCAGCTTAGACGTAGTGTCACTTTCACACACATCACAGATACATGGCCAAATAAACCTTCCCATAGGAACCCTTTGTCATGAAATCTTAACACAACGTTGAAGCACGCTTTGTCATATCAAAATCACTCATCACTTGTAATCATCATTGCATCACAAAGTATGAAGTACTTAGCCTCCGTGCCTAAGTTATCTAAATACTTTCATCCTCGAGTCATCAACTAGGATAGCCTAGGATGCTATAATCCTTGCACCATAAAATACAACGATCGATGCATACACTTGATCGATCTCATTCAACATGCACCATCAAACACTTTACTTCTTTCTTTTCACGTCTTTCTTTTTCGGGAGAAAGTCAGTACCCTCCACAAAAATGACGGAAAATTCACTACGACAAATCATGGATAAAAAACCAGTGATAACAAACCACAATAATTAGATAAGGGGTTCCTTAATAAAAGAAACCTATTATCTCAGATAAGGGGTCTCTTATACTTGAACATAAGAAACCCCTTTTGAAGAAAAGTGATTCCATCTTTATTTCTATAAATTAACCACTACTTAAGAAACCCCTTTTAAGAAAAATGGTTTCTTATATTATTATTTTTTTTATTTTTTTTTAAAAAAATCAGTTATTATAACCATGAAACCCTACTTTCTCATATAACTTACTTCATATGATTCTAGCTGCCTCCCCCCAGTTCTCTTCATTCTCCTCTTTCTTTGTCTTCCCTAGTCTCTACAACTCTTTTCCATATCCTCTGTTATAATAGATCTTCAACATTCTATCTTCTGCATTGAAGCGGTATCTAACGAGGATAATGACGACATAAAATCCAACGAAGTTTTCAAAGGTAAATGATAATCCTTTTATAATTAGATTTTTTTTCGGTTTTGTTTCTGAATTATATTATTGATTTTGTGTTTAAATCGTTGTTTAATTTATAAAATAATCTTATGTTAAAATTTCATTTGAATTTCTTTTAGATGTTGTTATTTTTTCGTTTACAGTTTAAAAGATATGGTTAAATAATTTTATTTTAATAACTCTTTATATATAGGATTTCAATAAACTTTGTATAAGATCTGTTCATAATTTGAGTTTTTAAATTATTTATTTTGTTTAGATTCGTTTCTGTCTATGAATTTCGATTTTAGTTTTGTCATTCTTAATAATTTATTTTTTTCTACAGATAAATAGGTATGAAGCGATTAAGAACTATCAAATCAAACATATGAAATTAATTGGATTGTCCTCAATTTAACTTAAAGCTAACTCTAGGTAAGATGAATCATTTATCAGATTTATATTTTTTGTTTTTTTGATTAGTTTTATGTTCGGTTACTTATTTCTTTTTATTTTTGTAACCTTTGATTTACTCGTATTAATTTTGTGAATTTTGTGCATTGTAGGTGAAAATTAATAGTTGGCAATGAAAGAATCAAACAAAAAGATAAATGCTACTCGTATATCAATTTTGTTTGGAGACAATTGTAATATTTTAGAGGTTTTAGATGATTGGTTATTGTAAAAGTTGTACTATATTGCATTATTATACATTAATAATAATTTTACGTATTTCCACTAGTGGTTTGTGGAGCTTGAAATGGACGTGATAGTATATATTGTGGTATAACTATCGTACATACGAATTATGTATTTAATAGTTACATTACAATATATATTTTTTTTTAAATTTTGAACTATCCAAAGAGACCCCCTGTTAAGAAAGTAGTCTCTTAAATATAACATAAGAAAGCCTCTTTTTAGAAAAAAGTGGTTCCACTACTACAAAACCCATATAATCTCGACACTATTACCTCGACACTGTGGAAGACCCTCAATGCTAAAATATAAACCGCGTTTCACCTCTACGCTTTTTAGTGTCGTAAGCTTTTGCTGACTATTAAAAGCGTCGAGGTATCACGTGTCTTCTTTGTGGTAAAAGAAGTCCAATAGTTCCAAGCCCGCCAATGAAATTTTGGGAAAACTTAAACCGCTTAATTGAAAATTAAAATAAAAAATAAAAAAAACCTCACGCACTAGTACTACGCACTCAGTACTACTCTCTGTTCATTCATTTCATCAGTTACCTTCTCCACTTAGCCTTAACTTTTTCCTCTTATGAATCCATATTTCACTTCTACAAAATCTAAGAATCATCATTGCTTATCATCTTGTTCCGCCGAAGGTAATATTTTTTGTTTTTTATTTTTCATCGATTGTTTTTTTTTTTTTTTTTTTTCCTTCGATTCAATTCGTGTAGATTGATTTTAAGGTTTTAATTATGATTATTGTTCTGAAAATTATTGTCAAAGATGAGTTTAAATCTTGTTAAAATCATCAATTACATTTACAAATTAGTTAAAGATTCAGATTTGTTCCCTCTCTTGAATTTTTCAGTAATTTTTTCCCTAAAATTGTGAATTGTCCGTTTAATTTGTGAATTGACGATATTATTAAGAATATATTAAAAAATTACAGATCTAAAATTGCTGCCTTTATTGAAATTTTTAGTTTTTTTTTGGTCTTAATCACATCTAAATTATGAGTTTCTAGAAAATAATGCATGAAAAAAGAAATAGGATTTTTTGTAGGAGGAGTTATTTGATTCTTTAATGGGTTGTGCAGCTAGACTATATAAAATTGTTGGAATTTTGCATTTGGAATTTTAAACTTGAGTTTATGATGACAAAATCCAATATTGCCTCGCATAAGATTCTGCTTCTTTCTGGTCGTACTAGGCCAAGGTAGTAAATAGTCTCGGTTTAAGTAAAATATTGAGGCCCCCTTTGAAGAACCTTTGAAGGTTGAATATAGCAAGGTGTTTTGGAAATAAAATTGCAAAGTTCAGCAAATTAGTGTTTATTTGTCATTCCTTAAGTTATGAAGTATATTACTATGTTGATTGATTAGTTTCATGCATGATGATGCCGAAGTACATTGTAAGCAATATTGGAAAATCACCACGTTACTCCCTGATCTTCTTTTGGGCAATTTTCA
The DNA here is from genome assembly GCF_948465745.1 of Chenopodium album. NCBI lineage: Eukaryota > Viridiplantae > Streptophyta > Magnoliopsida > Caryophyllales > Amaranthaceae > Chenopodium > Chenopodium album. The sequence goes on along the minus strand of NC_137847.1, from coordinate 14,388,604 downwards.
AATTTCTTCCTTGCAATTTGAGTGAATCTTTTAAATTTTTGAATTGATGAAGTGCAGTAAATACTTAAAAGTAAATCAATGCAAATAAGGGACCTTTTCTATCAAGTCTCTCATTGCATCTTTTGTTTTTCTCTGCATTTGTTATTCTTTTATTGAAAATTCTTGCTGGATATCATGAATTTGTTTGGCACAACTCCCATTCACCTTCTTTTGTTTTCCATATTTTTTTGATATTTTTTTTTCCCCAATATGTCACTGTATGGATATTACAGAAAGGACCTTTCTTACATTTTTTGTTGAACCCTGGTTGATCTACGGAATTTTCTTGTTGCTTTTGACATGATTGTCATAGATTTTTGCAATTTTATATCCATTGAACTCTTGTAATTCAATTTTTGTCGGACATTCATTGTTTATTTTCTGTTCTGACTAGATCACGTTGCCTAAATTGCAACCATTTTTTAAATACTGTAATTATTGAGAAGCAGTGCTATCACAGAAATTTTAATGGCATTTGTTACAAAAAGACTATATAAAACAGGAAGTATCAAAGTATATGAGTTGTAGTTGAAAATACTGAACTTATCTCCGATCCATAATTGAAGTTTCTTTTAGTGACCTTGTCATATACAACCTTATGTTTCAGAGGGTGACATCAAATTTTTTTAGATTATAATGCCCAAATAATTGAAGTTAGGAGATTAATCGAAGCGTATTCTGTAAACAAAAATGTTAAGTGTGCGTTTTTTCATGTTTAATTACAGTGGTAATTGGTATTTAATTACTTGTTGTTGATCTCCGTATTTCTTTACTGACCAATAATCAATCACTTTTTTTAATTGCAATATGATTGCCTGTCTTCTCAATAATCACTCTATAATTGGTGATGTCTTTCAATTCAATCTTCTATTGTTCACATTATTAAATCCTCTAGCAAATTATTAAAATTTATTTTGTTCTTTGACTCCTCAAATGTAACACTAAGTGAATTTGACTATTGGGCGCAAAGTAAAGCGAACAGCGAGCAACAAGATAATCTTGATCACAAGTACGAGTAGGCTTGAATCACATTTACATTCCTCTAGCCAGATAACTACTAGTAACCTTAAAGGCTTTAACTTTGATTAATATGTCTAAGAATGCATGATGATGGGGCAGCTAGAATTCATATTTCTTTCTCATGATTATATAATTATTCTGTTTATTTATTATTGTTCCTGTATTTAAAGATTAATTGCTTCCCTACCTAAAAATACATGTATGCTCTGATCTTAAGATTGATTGTGTATTATTTTTAGTTAATTGATGATTTTTTTTTGGGTGATTGAGTCATTTACATACTTAATAATAATCATAAGTTAAGAAGATTTTAAACTTTATTGCCTTTTGATTACCGTCATTATTGATACTTAGCTTATTCAAAATTTTAAGTGAATTCTAGATATTGTTCCATTTAAATTGATTCCTCTTTTCATATTTTGCTTAGAATAAAAAAAATAATAATAATGTGAGCATGTTGTAGCAATACTTTAAGACATATGCACTACGTACTCTTATAATTATCATGCTTTAGGTGGGATGTTGAACATGAATATTAATATATATTTCTCTTGTATTGATTTGAATCCTTTTTAATTTAAAATATAAAAAGATTAAGTTATTTGATTTTTTGTAGAAATGGATACCAGTTGGATTGATTTGTGCAGTGGGGAACCTGCATATTTCAAAGGTTGCATGGAATTTATTAAACTTGCTAAGAAGACTCTTATAGATGGGAAAACTAAATGCCCATGTAATAAATGCAAAGTAAATAAATGGTTATCTGTAGAAGAAGTCTTAGGACATACTTTGTGTAATGGCTTTTTTAAGAAGTATCGAAAATGGGTTTTTCATTGTGAATTTGATGAAAGGAACAATAACTCAGAAACTTATATTAATGAAAAGGTAGTAGGGCGAGATGATATGGGTGATTTATTAAGAGAAGCATTTAATGTTGACATTCCACACTCTCTTTTTGAATCCCATAACATGCACGAAGAGGAGACTTCATATGATATGCATGAAGTGGGTAGTTCATATGATATGCACGAAGAATTTGATTTTCGTTGTGATGTAGATAATGTAAATCCATCTACTTACTCTAGTGAAGAGGATCTAAAGTATAACAGACTAATGGAAGCTTCTTATGAGGGTTTATATGAGGGGTGTACTACTTTTTCAAAGTTATCATTTCTTTTGCACTTGTTTCACCTTAAGTGTATGTTCCATTGGTCTGCTGAGTCATTCACTAAATTGCTTGAACTTTTAGTTGATGCATTTCCTCAAATCAACGAGTTTCCATCGTCTTACTATGAGGGCATGAAAATAATTAAGGACTTGGGATTAGGGTATGAGAAAATTGATGCATGTCCAAATGATTACATGTTATATTGGGGCAAATTTGCTGAAAAAAGTGAGTGTCATGTATGTCATACATCAAGGTGGAAAACTGTGAAAGGGAAAGAAGGCCATACAAGTGAGAAAGGTAAAGAATCGTGTAAAAAGGGTGAGTCAGCTAAAGTATTGCGATATTTTCCTCTTATCCCTAGATTAAAAAGACTTTATATGTCATCTAAAACAGCAAAGGATATGAGGTGGCATTTTGGTCGAAAGGACGATAAAGTATTAAGGAACCCAACAGATGGTGAAGCGTGGAAAAAATTTGATGAAAGATATCAAGAATTTGTTGTTGATCCTCATAGTGTTAGGTTAGGTCTAACAAGTGATGGTTTCAATCCATATCGTCTTATGAACACTAATTATAGTACTTGGCCCGTGGTTTTAATTCCTTATAATTTACCACCATGGCTTTGTATGAAGCCATCATCATTTATTTTATCCTTGATTGTTCTCGGTAAATATAGTCCAGGTATTGATATTGATGTGTATTTGCAACCATTAATTCATGAGTTAAAGTTGTTGTGGAATGGTGTTGATGCCTTTGATGCATATAGTGGGGAAAACTTTAAAATGTGAGCAACCTTACACTCCACTATAAATTACTTTCCTGCATACACTATGTTATCTGGTTGGAGTACAAGAGGCTATAAAGCTTGTCCTTCATGTGCCACTTCCACTAACTCGTATCATTTTGGTGGTAAAATTTGCTACCCTGGACATCGAAAATGGTTGCCACTTGATTATCCTTATCGTTCCTAAGCTCATTTATTTGATGGGACTGTGGAATACGATGTTGCTCCAGTTCCTAAAAGTGGGAAAGACATTTTGAAGGAACAAGAAATGATTAAATATGTCTATGGAAAGTAAAAAAAACCCTTTAAGAAAAGAGAGAGAAAGAAAAAAGGGACATCCACTAATGAATTTGATGATGACCATGATGAAAAAGATTCTAATAATCTTCTTTGGAGAAAGAAAAGTACCTTTTTTGACTTGGAATATTGGGAACACAATCTTCTAAGACATAATTTAGATGTTATGCACATTGAAAAGAACGTGACAATTTGTTAGGAACTCTTTTAGATATGGACAAGACTAGAGATGATGAGAGTGCAAGAGAGGCCCTTAAAAAGTTGAATATAAAATCTCATCTTTGGATTGATTCAAGTCGAGGAAATTATATGCCTCCCGTGTCATACACCATGTCTACAGAAGAAAAAGAACAATTTTTAAAAGTCTTACAAAAGCTTAGAGTTCCAGATGGATATGGATCTAACTTGCAAAGATGTGTGAACATGAAGCAGCATAAACTTATCAATAGGAAAATCCATGACAATCATATCCTCATGCAAGACATCCTTCCGGTTGCTTTAAGAGCATCAAATACCACAAAAGTTATTGACTTGATTGAGGAGTTTTCTTGCTTTTTTAAGAAGATATGTTCAACTGCTATTAATACCAATGAGTTAGATGACATTCAATCCAAGCTTGTTTTGACTCTTTGTAAAATGGAACAAGAGTTTCTACCAACATTTTTCACAATCATGGTTCATCTATTGATTCATTTAGTGGATGAGGTCAGACTTGGAGGACCAGTTCATTACAGATGGATGTATCCGGTTGAAAGGTTAAGATCTTAAATTTAATTTATGTAGAACTTTCCCAAAGTAAATAATATTAATTATAATACTCATTATATATATATATATATATATATATATATATATATATATATATATATATATATATATATATATATATATATATATATATATATATATATATATATATATATATATATATATATATATATATATATATATATATATATATATATATATATATATATATATATATATATATATATATATATATAAATTCATATTCACATTCTTTCTTTATTATATTACAAGGTAGTTGGCATTTTTGAAATCTCATGTAAGCAATAAGGCTCAACCCGAAGGTTCTATTGCGGAAGGGTTTCTTTTATGGGAGACAATTACTTTTTGCTCCAGATATTTAGAAAGTGTCGAGACCATATTTAACAGATTGAAAAGAAATGAAGATGGTGTTGTAAACAACATCTATTTATATAATCCGGGCTGTCGTGTAGTTGGAAAGCAAGAAAATTTTCGTCTTGATGAAAAAAGTTTAAAACAAGTTTATAGCTATGTTTCGCTTCATACAGATGAGATGAAACCAATTCTTGAGTAAGTAGTGCAATAAGTTAATAACAAAGTGATTACTTACTATTATTTTGTTAGTTGACATAACGTTTTTCTGTCTAGAGTGATTTCATATGCCAAAAAAAAGAGAATGTCAAACACAAGAGAATCAATTCCAAGTGAACGAAATCATTGAAAATGAGTGGATAATCAATGAATTTGCCGAGTGGTTACAAATTCAGGTTACAATCTATCAAAGTTATTTTTATTTTTTACTTTTTTAAACATAGAATGTCAAACACAGGTTTAACATAAGCTTTTTTTTTTTTTTTTTTTTAATTTTTCTATTTTATTTACATAGATCCACAACATAGATGATAGTACACCAGAAGGAACGTTGAGAAAAGTCTTGGCTGGTGGTTTAAGTAATTGATGTAAAAGTATAAAAAGTGTTATCATCAATGGTTATAAATTCGACATTTTGGATCGTGAGCGTTATCGAAAGACACAAAATTTTGGCATTATGTTAGAGGCAGAAGGCCAAGAGTATTATGGAAGACTCAAAGCAATTTTTGAATTAGATTATTATGGCTCCCACAAGGTTATAATGTTTCGTTGTGATTGGGTTGATATAACAAGGGGTTTGAAAAGATACCGTAATGGGAATGTTTGTGTGAATTTCTCAAAGCTGATGCACACTGGTCGAAATTTGCACGATGATCCGTTTATTTTCTCATCTCAAGCAAAACAAGTTTTTTATATGAGGATGAGATAAATAAAAGATGGTTACATGTTGTTAAGACTAAGCCAAGGGACTTGTTTGATATAGGCGATGATGAGACTTAGTTTTTTTTTTCCTTTTACCGTTTAATGCATTATTTTTATTTATTTTTTCTGTTTCAAAACATTGTGTTAATGTTGAAAGTATGAATAATATATATTTTCTTCTTTAATCTATATAAGTTTTGATTATTTTTCTACTTGACCAATGACTATTTGTTTTTATTGTATTAACATACTTCTCCACCAGACATGTACCTTCTCTTTTTTTTAAAAAATTTTATTTCAGTGATTGGCAGGTGCAAGGCGTGCTACAAGGAGATCAGAACTGGATTTTGTTGATTTTGTGGTCAGAGGTATCCATCTTGCATAAATTAGTCAGTCTTTACATAACATCAGGAAAAAAAAAAGTTAGTTGTTTATAGTAGTAAGACTATGTATAAATGACTTTATATTTTGTGATATTGAAATTAAATTTGTTAGAACTTTATGTGTCTTATGAGAACTGAAGGGTTTAACTTTTATAATAAAGACTCTTACAATTGCTCTGGATCCTTTTTTCTCCTTTCAGGTTCATCAAAGTGAGTTATCGTAGCAAACGAACAAGGGTAACAACTGCATCTGATGTTGTACTAAATAAGGCTCCAAAATTGGTATCATCACATTCATCACAACCACTAAAAAATCAGCCTAAACCTACAATGCCTTTTGCCTCAGTCCAAAATTCACGGGGAGCTAATGGTAGATGGGGACTATTTAACCCTCCAAACATCATCAACACCCAAGACCTCCCTCCATCTTCTACTACTAACACAAGTGCACAACCTCCACCCCAAAAAAGCAATCCTATATGGAAGAAACCAATCAATGTACCAACTCCTCCAAGCATCACTAACACTCAAGACCTCCCTTCATCTTATACTACTACACAACCTCTGCCCCAAAAAAGCAATCCTATTCGAAAGAAGCAACATAATGTACCAAATTCTCCTAGCATCACTAACACACAAGACCTCCTTTCATCTTCTACTACCAACACAAGTGCACAACCTCCACTTCAAAAAAGCAATCCTATGTTGGATAAGCCACTTAATGCAACTTTCCATCCAAGAATAACTAACACTCATGGATTCCCTTCATCTTCTACACAAAACACCTCTATATTCCCCCTAAATTTCCACCTTTGAAGCTATCAAAACCACCTACATTCCCTTCCACCTCCCATAATTTTCATCAACCATGGGAAAAAGAAGGATAAAGAAAAGCATGCATGTGATGAAACAACAAAGGAGAAATCCAAAATATTCAAGCTTTGACGTCGCGCATTGCTTCCCGAATGGCTTAGTACAATCGATTATGATGACAAGGAGGAGGTTCTAACCATTGGTATATTTATTTATTTATATTGATATGTTTGTGTATTAATCACGAAATAAATTAGTAAATTTAAAATAAGACAAGGACAGCAAAATGATAGTATCCTTAATTATTATTTAACAACACAATGCTTCTGTTTTGAGAGTGATTGTTTTGCTGCAGACCTGAGGTACTGTCTTAATTATTTTTGCAAAACCAAAATCATCAGGTCTGATATATCTTACTAGCTGGTTTAAGGAATTTATTTCAAGTAAAATCTGATTCATAACTATACAATGTTTGCAAAAAATGATCACTAACCTAGACAATGTAGTATAGAAAATTATCTAATGGGATTCAAGCTGCAGTAGATTGATTGTCTCCATGATCATTGAGATTCAAAGCGTGCAGCAACTTTGGCCATTAGCCCATTTATTTTTTTTAGATCATATATGAACTCAGTTATGAATCTGATCATTAATGTAATGAATCTAACCATGAAATCATTGAGGTTAATGAATCTATGAAGTTAAAACTAGTCTGAAATCTATTAAGTTTAAACCTGGTCTAAAATTTAAGTTAAAATATAGTGTATTTAGATTTTTAAATAAGATAATTAATGTTCTTTTGTTGTCTATAATATGTTTAAGTGTTTGATTTTCTTTTTCCATAGATGCTGATGGTAAGAAGCAGTTAGTTAGTCGTCCCATTCCGCTAATTGAGGTCCGGAATAACAATGGAGTTAAATATGTTGTGAACTTTAATGAGTTATGTCAACCAATTCGGAAAGTTGGGCATATATTGGTCTAATTCCTTGGTAGCATTGCAAAGGAGGAGCGCTATTGCCTGCTTTCAGAAAAGACTTGGCATGAGTTAGACGCGTCTTTTAAGGGGGACATCAGTAAATTAATAAGGGTATGTATACCTTTCATCTTTACTAAAAGTTGTGTTCATATTAATAGTTATTTATGGAATTATATATTTTTTGTAAAGGATCGCTTTGTGATCCCCAATGAGGAGAAGTATTACACCCAAGCTCTACATCATGTTGATAAAGTTTGGAAGGGTTATAAACATGATCTTAAGAAACGATACTTCAAACAACTTGAAAAATCAATAAGAGAAATTTGTGATAGTCCCCCAAATGGAGTTAGCAAGAGTAATTGGGTTAATTTGGTCAAGTATTGGAATTCCGAGAAAGGGAAAGTAAGATTCAAACAATAGATAAATCGTAAATAAATCATATTTTTTGGTTCATATATTTTCTATCTTAAATATTAAAGGTTTCATGAATTGTTGTAGGAATTGTCTTAGATCGGAAAAGAAGCACGAGCATCTCTAAACCAAATTCATAATTCTGGTGGTACAAGTTTTGCAAATCGACGTGCTGATTATGTATGATTTATTTTACCCTTTAATTGACAAGATAATGTATATTGATGCATAAATTGTTGTTCGAGTTTTCAGCAATAATATATACCATATGTAAATATATTTATTTATGCATTATAACTAATAGGAAGATGAGCATGGAGAAGAAATGAGCCTATATGAACCTTGGCAACAATGTTATAGAAGGAAGGATGGGACTTTTTTTGAAGGCACAGATACAGAAGAGTTTCTGGTACTAGTTCTTCCTGTTTGTTTAGCTTCTAGTTTTAGTTCATTTTACTAGCATCATATATTTTTTGAATTTTTTTTGTAGGAAGATGTTAAGGCTAAGGCTGAAAGCTTAAAGCTAGCAGATCCTTCTGGTTCTAAGTCGCGTGTAGACATAGAGAATGAAGCTTTTGAGGCTACACTATATGCTGGACAAATTCCAGAAAAACCACTAGGATATGGATTTGGAGTTTGAAAAGAAGACATTCATGGTGTGCGTGGTGTACTTAGAAAAGAAGGGATTGGGAAAGGAACAAGAGTGGTAGAATTGGACAACATGACAGTGGAGGTGTCAAATTTGAAGGAAGAAAATAAGGAACTTCATAAGCAAAATGAAGAGATAAAAGAAAAGTGTGATGAGAATACAAAGCTACTAAAAACAATGACAACACTATTTTCACAAGTTTTAGAATCGTTTCGTAGTGGAGAAGGTTCGTCACAACTTTTAGATGCTACACAACTAGCCTTACGTATGGCTAACCCTCAGGTAATATAGTGAATTCATTCCTCCCTTCTTTGTTCATATGACTTTAGCAATCAAAGCTTATTGTTTTTACTTTGGTGTGGTGAATTCCTTGCCACAAAATCACTGTCATTTTCTTGTTGTCGGTGCTGTACTTATTTCAATGTGTTAAGAACTTAATAAAAATAAAGCAGGGAGTAGTAGTATATGCTTGGGATAGTGAGTAATAGGTGGAGTAGGTGAGGCAATCAACGCTTTTTTGTAATGCAGATCATTAGGGAGCAGGGGGTAGAGTAGACGAGGTAGTTCAGCTCATAAATGTGATTTGGGGCTTCCTAATTTGAAGATAAATATATGATAATCATATCACATTATAGTTGGGTAATTCTAAACATTAAGATCTGAAAATAGTTTGGTATATATAAATACACTGAACAGAAAAAAAAAAGCTGAGAACAGGCGGTCACATGACTCTTGTTATTATCCCAGTTTGTGTCTAGAATTTGTATGCTTCAGTAGGGTTGGGTTTTGCTGCTAGATGGCTGCCACCACTTGCAGGAGCTGTGTAAGTGAATGTAGATGCGGGCTTTGTTGGGGAGTTGGGTTGTGGTTTGGGTGCTGTTGTGAGGGACAAGGAAGGGGTTGTCAAGGCAGTAGGGGTGCAGCAGACTAGTGCTAATTGGGAGGTAAGGGTGGCAGAAGAAAAAGCTGTGATGTGTGGGCTTCGGCTTGCTGCAGACCTAGGGGTGCGAGAGGTAATTATTGAGAGCTATTGATTTGTAAATAATTTGAGAGCGGTTGTTTTGAGAGTGATTGTTTTGCTGCAGACCTGAGGTAATGTCTTAATTATTTTTGCAAAACCAAAATCATCAGGTCAGATATATCCTACTAGCTGGTTCCAAGAATTTATTTCAAGTAAAATCTAATTCATAACTATACAATGTTTGCAAAAAATGATCACTAACCTAGACAATGTAGTATAGAAAATTATCTAATGGGATTCAAGCTGCAACAGATTGATCGTCTCCATGATCATTGAGATTCAAAGCGTGCAACAACTTTGGCCATTAGCCCCTTTAATTTTTTTATTATTTTTTTTTCTAAAAAATTTACACTGTTATTTTATATGTATTAATTAGTTTGTGGGAGTTATGTTTGTTCTCTTTACTTACCCTCCTGCTGATTGCTTTGACATATATGCTGCTGAAATTCGAAACATTGCACCTTAGCCCTCTGTTGTTCAGCTTCATTCAAGTAGCTCATTTTGCTAACATCAGGCTTTTGAACTAAATCTTCTCTCCCTGCCAACTATTGAAGTCTATCATATATACTTATCCTAAGGTTCGCTTTATATTATAGTTTATATGCTTGTAAGTTAAACTTAAATCACCTAGAGTGGCTGCTTAAGTGCTCTAAGTGTCTATCTCTTGCTCTGATTGTTGTTGACATTAGTAACTCTATGATCTAATATATACTATCTCCCGTTTGTGTTAAAAAAAAGTGGGAGTTATGTTTGTTATGTATAAAAAATTACTTACATTTTTTAATATCAATTTCAGGTGTCTAATGACTCCGTAGACCATGGAGGCGGAAGATATGAATCAAAGGATGCTTAGCTTGTTTAACCATTGACTCAGATTAGGAAACTTGTAATTATATTAAATGGCTAGATTTGAATGGTTTTGGAGATGACCATTTAGATTCAACAGGTTGAAGATCATATATTTTAGCTTTGAGGTTGTCTTTTGGATTATGAAATTAGCTAAGAATAATTATGTAGTATTTTAAACATATTATTTGATAAGCTTTACTTTAAATGTTATGGTACGGTGTATTATAATTATTTTAGACTGTATATTTTGGACGTACTATTATTATTATATTACCTAACCTCTTAATTTGTGTATCATTTTTTTCAAATTGCAAATTCAGATTGGTATTTATACATATTGAAACATTCCATTGTCCTAATATAGAATTTTAGAAAAGAAGGGAACTCAAATTCTCGACGCTTTTAACGTCCATCTAATATCCCGCCAAAACTTGCTATGAGCCGCGAAAATAAAACTGCCTACATTAAACTGCGTCGACAAACAAATACTTCGGCAGTTAAAAGTGTCGATGATCTCGACGCTTTAAAGCGTCAAAGAAATATTTAGACAGGAAAAATTGTCGACAGTATTGACGCCTTAAAGCGTCGAGAATTCTCGACGGACCTAAATCTCGACGCTTTACCAAAGCGTCGAGAATTAATTTTTCGACGCTTTTTGGCGTCGAGAATTAGAAAAAAAAAGTGTCGAGTTTGAGCGGGTTTTGTAGTAGTGTTCCTTTCATGTTATTAATAAGGTATATTAGAATCATTTAAGAAACCCCTTCTCTTAATAGAGGTTTCTTAAATTGAGCAAACAAACCCCCTAAAAAAAGCGGTTTCTTACCCTAAGACACCACTGAGCTTAAGACCCCCTCTAAAGTGGTTTCTTAGGCCAATTTTAGGGGGTTTCTTATCATGTTTTTGTAGTAGTGATTTTTGTTTTTCCTGCATTTTCGAGTCGCGCGAACACAATCACAATACAATGCGCACAAGAGTCATGTACACATTAAGCCATGTCGTGTCATCACATCGAGTCGATTTGAGTACGTCGAGTTACACATCGAGTCGAGCAAAAAACATTAAGTCTTACACAATGAGTCGAGTAAACACCAAACATTGAGTCAACCTTAAGGAAATCAACTACTGAGGTCCTTTGGCAAAATTTGATCTCTTTTGCAGGGCAAAATTTCCAAGATTGGATTATCATCTCAAATTAACAATGTTTCCAAGAGTGGATCGTCGAGAATCTTGTTCAAACGACAATTTTTCCAAGATTAGATTGTCACCTTTGGCAATGTTTCCAAGCGTGGATTGTCATGCTCTTTCTCTATTTGGCAAGTTTTTCCAAGATCCAATTGTCATACATTCATAAAATCTTCGACAATTTTTCCAAGATTGGATTGTCGTCTGAAACTGGCAATGTTTCCAAGCGTGGATTGTCGTGCTCCTTCTACGTTTGACAAATTTTTCCAAAGTTCAGATTGTCACCAATTCCTTGGCAATTTCCGAGATTGGATTGTCATACACCCAGTACCCTATGGCAAAATTTCCCAAAGGATTGTCGTAGGTCTTTAATCAACTTAATATTTCGGCAAAGGTTTCTCAACGTGGATTGTCATTCATTTCAGTAGTGGCAAACTATCCCGGAGTGGATTGTCGATCGACTCTTTTTTGCAAATGTTCCAAGACGCGGATTGTCGATTGTGGCAATATTTTTCTAAAAGGATTGTCGCATAGCATTGACAAATTTCCAAGGTGGATTGCTTTCAAGAGTTATGTTCCAAGACTTTGATTGTCGATAGTAGCAAAGTTCTTATCACAGATTGTTACTCAACATTGGCAACTTTTCCCAAATTGGATTTTGGCATATTTTCCGATATGCGGATTGTCGTTTCATCATAGCAACGTTTCCTAGGACGAATTATTATGCGGCATTGACAACTTTCCCTAAACCGGATTGTCGCTCATCATTAAGGAGTTGTGTTGACAACTTGATATGTCCATTTTATATAGTGATTTACCCCCGTCCCTTGGTCATAATTAGTAGTGTTTTGGCTCTTTCGAGTCACTTTTATTACTAATTGGTGTTTTCTAGTGTTTTCGTAGTTTTGGTTGAGTTTTGTAGGAAACTGCACTTTTGGAGCATTTTCCCGGATTTTCGAGTAGCGACTACGAGCATTGGAGGTGCACGGCCACTGATTGAAGCCCAAGGCCGGTTAGAAGAAGCAAATCGGTGATTAAGGGCTCGATATTGGAAATCCCGAGGCGTTTGGATCGAGTTCAAAGACCCAAGGAGGAAATCCGATTGGGCTTAGGAGTAAAGGCCCAATCAAAGTCCATTATTGGTGCCCAAGAGCTCCGCCCGGGGCCATAAGGCCTCGCCCGAAGGCGCGCCCGGCCGGGCGGGGCGAGCAAAGAAGAGAAGAACATCTCGCCAGGAGCACGCGCCCGACCGGGCGCGAGAGGTAATTTTAGCAACAAAAAGGCGGGCCCGGCCGGGCGGTACGGCGCCCGACCGGGCGCGAGTTTTAGGGGGTTTGTTTAAGCTCCGATTAGTTTCGTTTAGCGTAGAATTTCCTTGCTTAGTATTTGGATGTAATTTATTTAGGTAAGTTTAGGACTTCTTTTACACACTTACTACTTTTCTCTCTCTACTTAGATTTTCTCTCTCTAAACCTTTACTCTTTCTCTTGTTCTTAAACTCTGTTTGTAATTCCGTCGATTCGGTACGATTTCTATTTTATTAATTTCAGTATTTTTATTCCTTCAATTCCTTATGACTTGTTTAATTGCTTTGTTTAGTTTATTTCTAATCATGTCTGAGTAGTTTACTTTCTAGGGTTTATGGGGATCTAATAAATAATATGAAGGGGTAAATTATGATTGCTGATTGTTCATGCTTAATTAATTTCCTATTGATTGATTTAATGCTATGCAATTAGATTAGGCCTGATTTAATTGTATGAGTTTGGCAATATTGATTCGAGATTCGAGAGATGAGAATTAATGTTTAGGCTTAGTTTCAATAGGCAGACTAATTTATAAATGGTTAAGTTGAGATTCGAGAGATGAGATTTAATACCAATAAATTAACTCTGTGATTGTAATATGTAGCGAAGGCCCTTTATGATCTGATTAATTGATGCGTTAATGGTTGATTATTATGTTTTACCCTAGAATGTTATTTATTAGTGAACCTGTGCCCTAGGTCTTTTAATATTTGATTTCTCCTTTTTTATTCTCCCTGCTCATATTCTTCGTAGTATAGATCTTTAATAACAACAAATTATTACTTAATAATTTAGATTACTTTTAATTAATTAGGAATAAATTGACTTGTTTCCCTGTGGTTCGACCCTTCTTCCCTATCTACTTTTGTTAGAGTATTTAGGTAATATTTTTGATTAGGGGATACGACTTTACCCTGTCACAACTGTTCCTAAAGAAAAAGAGGATTGTCATAACCCCCAAAGCATCAGTATAACACACATTCAACATGACGAAGCATCAGCAAAATGGGGATCGCAAGTGTAGACACCTAATGGTGTCTCCCCAAAAACCAAACCCAATGATGAATATCTTTCATGTCATTTATTATCGAACAAGGTGAAATGTGAAAGAGACTTGTGAATGCTTCTGTTTTAACAAAAATATTTCTTTCCGTTTTTGAAAACATTCCTTTTTGTACCCTATTTATGAAAAACGTCCATTTTAATTTATTTTGGTCTATGATAAGGGTCCAATAATGGTGTATTTGGATGGAGTTTGAAAAGACCTTTCCAACGATATATTATAAGCCCAATTCCGATGAATAATGAGGAAGTTATGGCCAAAATACTAAACTGGGCTCAAACCAGATTTTACCTAAGGCCCAATGATCATGTGGAGGGTCCAAAGGTTTAATCCTATTCCTAAAATAATTAGGATTAATTACAAGCTTCTATAGATTTCTAAAATATCTTAATTATCCTTTTTAAAAAGATAAAATCAAAGAGTTTGAAATTGGATAAAACTTTCCTTTTTTAAGTCCTAATTATATTCGAATTTAAAGATGTTCAAAGACAGTCAGATATTATTTTTTGGTCTCATAATTTTTATTTAAATCTTATATTGTTGGATAGATCTTGAAATTATCTTTCCAATAATATATTATAATATTAATTCCGATCTATAACGAAAAAGATATGAAAGAAATACGAAACTCTATCCAAAACTTACACCTTTCCACTATTTCGGCCATATCTTTTTATCTACAAAACTGTCTCGTCGCGCCGCGATGGACTATGTCGCTCTGCAACAGAACCAATTTTATTCCGATTCGAATTCAGACTCTTTTAAATGTTTTTCGGACTATTTTCTCTATAAATAGGGTCGATATTCTCCGTTTTTAAATCACAACAAACAATTATCAACAATCATCCAATTCTATTCTCTTCTCTTAAAGCAATAGCTTTTCTTTCTCCCTCTTTCTAAGCCTTTCTTTTTCAAATAAAAATACCGCATTCACGAGTTCTAGACACACTAGCCAAGCTCAAAGTTGCCTTCGCCTTAGATGTGACAGGTTGATAATTTCTGAGGGTTTGGTCCTAAATCCCTATTTCAATTATTTAAATTAATTGTTTAATTTAATATTTTCCTTGATGTTACTAACGTGTGTATTGTTTTGATAGAAAGAGATACGAGGCAACAAAGTAACGTGTTTAATTGTTCTATTTCTTTAGAAAGCATGCTTAGATTATTTTAATTCCTAGTATCATGTTAGGATGCTTTTATTGCTTTCTAGTATCATGATTAGGTTGCTTCCTATTTTCTTATATCATAATATTTCAAACATTATCCCACACTTGAGCCCCACTGTGATCATACACTTAAGCATGGTGGCGTCCAAAGGGAAGGAAGCTAGAGCAAAAGAGTCGCCAACAAGTTTTAGGAACTTGTAAACCGTTCACAGGGTGAAGGTTACACCCCTTCACGATCCATGAGATCGCTAACTCCATAGTGGTCTGGAACCATGACTGGATATTCGAGGATGAAGGTACAAATCCAACCTATAAGAGATTGAACCTGCCCTAAAAATAGGCCTCTACTTTATTATTCTCTTATTCATGTGCGCTTTCTGACTGACATACAATCAATAGATTAACTCTAAACCTGTTTAGTCTATGTTGGTTGAATTTAATGCACAAATAAATCTATTATTGACAATCACTTGAATTATAATCATATTAGCCTAAACAAGATTATTAATTATCTTATTAAGCGTGATTACAAGTACAAATTCCCTTTTAACATGCATAAAAGGCGTGATCAAGCAATAACAATAATAAATATAATAAGCAACATAATAACAATCATCATAATTATAATAATAATCATAATAACAATCATAATTAAAACAATCATGATCATGTTAAAGCATAATATTAATAGCAAGATCCTAGGCATGATACTAACAAGATTAATAACAAATCCTAGCATGTCACTAAACAATAAAGATCAAAGCTTTAAACCTAACATGGTATTAACATGATATTAGAAAAGTGTAAAAGGCACCCTAAACATGATACTAGAAAGCAACAGAAACATCCTAACATGATACTAGGAATTAAACAAATTTAAACATGCTTTCTACAAGAATAGAGCAATAAGATTACATACTTTGATGCCTCGTACCTCTTTCTAATAACAAAATACACGCGTTAGTAACTTCAAGGAAAATAATAAATCAAAAAATTAAATTAAATAATTGAAATAGAGATTTGGGACCAAACCCTCAGAAATTATAACCTTTCACGTCTAGGGCGAAGGCAACTTCGAACTTGACTAGGTTTGTCTAGTGCTAATGTATGAGGAATTGTGAGAGAGGGAAGGTTTAGAAAAAAAAGAGAGAGAAGAAAAGCTTCTAGCTTTAGAGAGAGAAAGAGAGAGATGATTGTAGATTATTATTGAAAAAAGGAGAGATATGACCTCTATTTATAGGAAAAAAGAGAGTCGAAGAATAAGAAAAGAATCCGAATTCGAATCGAAATAAAACTTGTCGGTCAGCAGTTTTTGCGAATTTTGTTTTTATCATAACTTTTGATCCAGAAGTTTAAATAAGTAATATCATATGTCGTTGGAAAGATCTTGAAGTCTACTTTCCAACCCATTTTGAATCAGATTAAAATATTTTGTAGATAAAAGGATATGGCTGAAATAGTGGGACGGTATCAGTTTTGGATAGAGTTTGGTATTCTATTCATATCTTTTTCGTTATAACTCGGAATTAATATTATAATGTATCATTGGAAAGATAATTTCAAGATCTATCCAACCATATAAGATTTGGATAAAAATCATGAGGCAAGAAAATAATATCTGACTTTCTTTGAACATCTTTAAATTCAAATAGAATTAGGACTTCAAAAAGGAAAGTTTTAAAAAAGGAAAGTTTTATTCAATTTCAAACTCTATGATTTTATCTTTTCAAAAAGGATAATTAAGATCTTTTAGAAACTTATAAAAGTTTCTAATTAAATCCTAATTAGTTTAGGAATGGGATTACACCCTTGGACCCTCCACATGATCATTGGGTCGTAGGTAAAATTCGGTTTGGGTCCAATTTAGTATTTTGGCCATAATTTCCTCATTATTCATCGGAATTGGGCTTATAATATATCGTTGGAAAGGTCTTTTCAAACCCAATTGAACTACACCATTATTGGACCCATATCATGGACCAAACAAAACTGGACTGCACGTTTTTCATAAATAGGGTAAGAAAAGAAATATTTTCAAAAACAGAAAGAAGAGATATTTTAACAAAAAACATCCTCATCACTAGAATTTTCACGCTTTCACTTTGTTCGATAATCAAATGACGTGAAAGGTATTCATCACTGGGTTTGGTTTTGGGGAGACACATTTGGGTGTCTACAGAATCCCCCACTTTGACTAAGTTTGGAGAAACGCAAGTTTCGAAAACGAAAGTCAAAGTAGCGATAGGGACGGAGAATGATTCAGAACGTTCTGCAATCCTAAATCATTCTTGTAACGCCGATACCTGCAAACTAGCGTTAGTTAAACAGATAAAAGAGTTAAGAAACGCGTATCTTGCACCGTCGAGCACAAGTGTGCGCCGTATCCGTTAGGAATTAGGCCGAACGTAGCTCTAACCGAACGTCGCACAAGTGTGTGTACCTCAAAAAGGTCTTTTTAAGGGTTGTAACGTGGTTAGGCTAAAGGTCTGAAGAAGAAGGGGATAAAAGGCTCAAGACCCTAGATAAGCCCCCAAGGTGTGCAACCTTACTTTTGAAGCTTTGTATTTGTGTGCTTGAGGTTTCCTCACTTTTGAACTCTTTTCTTTTATATTTTTTGCTCTCTCTTTTTTTCGCTTTTGCATTTTTCATATTTGAATCTTTTCTATAAGTGTGGGCAATCCCGATCATGCGGTCTATCACTCACTTGGCATTCATGTTTCTCAGGCACGGTACCGAGCACTCGATAAGAAACGCAATCCGAGACGTGTCCTTATCAAATATATTTTCATATCAAAGACATTGGAACACTTGCCCTTTTTTACACTTTATTGTTTTTGCTATTTTAATCTTTTGATTCACTTAAACTTTTGTTCTTTGAAAATTGCATAAGTTACACACTATCCCATCCCAAGGTTGGGTAGATGTGGGTTGAAGAAAGAAAGGTCTATCATTAGACGAAGCTCAAAGTGGTTTATCAAGAAAAGATTGTATATATGAAGGGTGAAAGGTATAACATGGCTACAAGAGGTGCCTCTAATCATGGGTATACCTTGTGCTTAGTTCGAAATGAACCTTTTTTTTTTTTTTTGGGAAATGTAATGCAATGATCATGTGCAAGGAAATAAATGCTCATTTTATTAAAGGGAGAAAAGAAACATACAAAATAAAAATCTAAGGAAAAAGGTGCCTATTGCTAGACTTATTGGGGAAAGGAAAATGGAAAAAAGAAAAAAAGGTCACGAAATCTTGTCGCTGAAGCTCGCCTTGTGTCTTATGCTTTATCATTACTCGGACTTCTTGTTGTTTAGAGGTATGGGAAGCTTGTTATTGTCAATTAGATATTGGATGACTTCTTTTAGCTTCCAACAACTCTCAGTAATATGACCCCTACCTTGATGGTATTTGCAGTGTGCATCTGGATTCCAACTAGGTAACCTCTTCTTAGGTGCGGGATCTTGAATAGGTCCAATGGGAGTTATGAGACCTTTAGAATGAAGGCGATCGAATGCTGTGTCATAACTTATGCTAATAGGTGTAAAGGTTCTCTTTTGCTCTCGTTTGTTCATGGCAAGGACCTCATCCAAGTTAAGCGTGCTAAAGTTGTTTGCGTGGATAGCTTTGGAAGAAGAAGGATTGTCGTTCCTCTTTCCTTTCCAGCCACTGTTATTATTGTTACTAATCATGGCCTTCTTGTGCGGAGGAAAATGAAGGAGACTTGAATCAGTGAGGTCTTGAACTCGATCTTTGAGAGCGAGACATGCTTCGGTGGTGTGACCACGACCTCTATGGTATCGGCAATAAGATTTTGGGTCCCAATTGGGATACCGTTTTTCAGGCGAAGGGTCTTGACTGGGACCAATGGAGCGAATGAGACCTTGATCGTGGAGACAGTCAAAAGCTTCATTGTAAGTCATCCCTATTGGTGTGTATTCTTCAATGGTCCGTTTTGCCCGTGGCTTAGGAGCATTGAGTTCTTCATTAGATCCTTGGTAAGAATTTTGTTCAACAACCATCATCCGATTTGCTAATCCTTCTACCACATTCAAGAGCATGGCAATGACATCTTGCAGTTTTCGAACGTCTTCTTTTAAACTTGACGAGTCTTCCTTGATATTATCTAAGAAAATAAATTCATCCTCCTCAATCACGGCGACTTCATCAAGAGAGGTTATATAAGATGTCTCGATCATGGGCTTACCTACAGGTGTGATAAGGAGTGAAGGATCGAAGGGTGTTTGATCTTCTGCGATGGCTAGAATCTCGAAAGTTTTATTGTCATCAATCAGATCTTGAATAGCTTCTTTGAGTTTCCAACACTCCTCAGTGTCGTGACCCTTTCCTTGGTGATATTTGCAGTGCTTATTAGGATCCCACTTGGGTGACCTAGCTTCTGGAACTGGATCTTTGATAGGCCCTTTGGGCATGACTAGTCCTTTGTGGTGTAGTTTTTCGAAAGCTATTTCATAACTCATACCAAGTGGAGTGAACACTCTTTTCGACCTTTGGATTCGTGGTTTGGAGGTGATCGTAGCATGTACTTCATTAATGGGAGAGGAAGAAGAAGGATGGTCATTCTTCTTTCCTCTCGCACCATTATCTTTCAAAAGGTCATCTTCAATGTCAATGCCTATATTATACACAACCTTGAAAGTATTTAAGTTGTGTTGATATTTTAAGTGCTTTGCATATTTTCCTTGAAGATTCTTGATGAACATCCTCACTGATTCTTTTTCGGAGGGCACCTCAATCATCTTAGCGGAAGTTTCCCTCCACTTGTTAAAGAAAGAAGTAAAGCCTTCATTCTCTTTTTGTCTTAGTATCTCAAGTTGTTTGTAATCGGTTTCGACTTGAATATTACATTTATATCTATCAATGAAAGCGTTTACAATAGCATCCCAAGTAGAGGTTTTCTCTTTATCAAGAGAAAAGTACCATTGCTGACAAACAGTTTCTAAAGATAGAGAAAACATAGAATGAAAAGCTTTCTTATCTATTCCCTTAATATTCATTACAGTTTCAAAGGCTCTTAAATGAAAATAAGGGTTATCCATTACCTTGAATTTCGGGATGTCGTTGGCATTGAACTTCTGCGGAAGAAGATCCTTGTCCACCGAGACCCCTTGTGAGCTAGTGCCCTGGAATCTATAGTCATTGGATAATCTGCTCAAACTTTCTTGCATGAGCTCCATTTGTTGTTGTCTCACAGGGTCATTGATTTCGAGAGTCAGATTCTTCAACATTTCAGCCATGTTAGCCACTTGTCCCTTGAGTTCATTGACTTCTTCCCGACTTGCCATTATCTTCTTAGCTTTCCTTTTTCGACCGATTGGCTTATCAAAAAGTTGAACTTGAATAAAGGTGTTGTCTTTGATTAATCGTCCTTCTCTCCTTGACCAAGTACTGTGGAAAGGGAAATTAAGGGATATTCATTGTTAATTATTTGACTCAACTCTATTCAATATGCAATGGATGGAAGAAGGTAGGAAGAATGAATATTGTGACATGGGGAAAACATGTAGAGAATAGAAAGATGATGTAGATGGAGAGATATGAAAAAAATTAGGAATAGAATGTACCCCTAACTCAAATGTCGAAAAAAAACCGACTCATGCATGAACCCAAGACATGGTCATGGTGACTATATAAAGTGTGTGCTAACACTAGTGAGTGTATGTGACATGTTAAGGCTCTTGTGTAAGACCATGCGGCTAGACTATGTGACTAGACTCAATTAAGGACTTAACAAAGGTACTGTTTATTAATAATATAATCGAACTGATTAGCAAACTGCTTAATTAGACTCGTCGTGATGACTCGAGTAAGAATCTGGACTGTCGCCGAAACAACAGAACAATCGCAACAGTTTGAAGCTTGTCGCCAAACGACAAATTTGTCGCCTGGCGACAAACAGTAAACTGCGGCGCCACAGCCCAAACTTCTGCACCATTGCTGGAACATTAATCTGGGACAGTTTCCAGTAAGTTTACTCTAAGGGGACATGCCTACAGTTGTACTAAGTCAGATTGATTACTCTATTAATCTTTAATTAGTCAAATTAATTAATTAATTAGTTAAACAAAGTCCTTTTTAGTAATTAATTAGTTTATTTAGACTTAAACACAAGTCAAACAAACGGTTAGCACATATAGGGTATGCACAAGCAAAGAATGCACAAATAGTTCAAATAGTCACAATATGATGCAATGAGTTTGCAACCTAACCATGGCTTTAGTTCTCTAAAGTTCAAGGATATGGGTTAGTCAAAGAGGGTCCATGGTTATGAGTCCTGATGCATCGCGCGGAAGCCTTACCTTTGGAAGGGTTGGCGCGTATGGATGGGACCCCGCAAGTTAAAAACTTGCTTCCACGGTTTGGTGGATTCACAAACTCGGATGTACCCATCGTTGCCAGGAGCGTTCGATTAGGTAGATGGAGCGTGAACCCCCAGAGGGTTATGTCCATATGTAGAACACATATGGGTTTCAGAAAAGAGAGAAAAGCTCAATCAGGAAGTAGAATCGAGCCAACAGTGCTAGAAATGGTCAAAACAAGAAGGCAGAGTTCTTGCTCGGTATTGGAAGAACTTGGCGCCAGACTACGGGGACTGTCGCTGCAAAAGTACCCCTGTCGCCAGGCGACAGAAGCACTTTACAGGCGACAAGCCCTATTTTCTAGACGCTAGTTCCTACATGCCTCAGTAGGTATCTACGTTCTTAGAATTTTCCAGATTTCGTAGTATTATTTCAATTCTAGTTGTGAATGATATTTTTCAAATTTCCTACATGTAAAAATCCTATGTTTTTAACTCATTTCGGATGGTCTATCCAATGAGGACCTTTTTTTTATGCATATGACAATAATGCTAATCAAAATTACGCACATGAAATGCGTAGAACTTTTTGAGTCTCATCCACTCATTCTAAATCATTGGCGAAAAAAATTTCAGGAATTAAAATAGAAATCCTCCTCAGTGGAGTCGCCAAAAACTGTAGGGAATATTTCAAGCATTATCCCACACTTGAGCCCCACTGTGATCATACACTTAAGCATGGTGGCGTCCAAAGGGAAGGAATCTAGAGCAAAAGAGATTGAACCTGCCCTAATAATAGTCCTCTACTATATTCTTCTCGTATTCATGTGCGCTTTCTGACTAACATGCAATTAATAGATTAACCCTAAACCTGTTTAGTCTATGTTGGTTGAATTTAATGCACAAATAAATCTATTATTGGCGATCACTTGAATTGTAATCATATTAGCCTAAACTAGATTATTAAAAGGTGTTATCAAGCAATAACAATAATAAATATAATAAGCAACATAATAACAATCATCATAATTATAAACATAATCATAATAACAATCATAATTAAAACAATCATGATCATGTTAAAGCATAATATTAATAGCAAGATCCTAGGCATGATACTAACAAGATTAATAACAAATCCTAGCATGTCACTAAGCAATAAATATCAAAGCTGTAAACCTAACAAGATACTAACATGATATTAGAAAAGAGTAAAAGGCACCCTAAACATGATACTAGAAAGCAACAGAAACATCCTAACATGATACTAGGAATTAAACAAATTTAAACATGCTTTCTACAAGAATAGAGCAATAAGATTACATACTTTGATGTCTCGTACCTCTTTCTAATAACAAAATACACGCGTTAGTAACTTCAAGGAAAATAATAAATCAAACAATTAAATTAAATAATTGAAATAGAGATTTGGGACCAAACCCTCAGAAATTGTGAGAGTAGGAAGGTTTAGAAAAAAAAAAAGAGAGAGAAGAAAAGCTTCTAGCTTTAGAGAGAGAAAGAGAGAGATGATTGTAGATTATGATTGAAAAAAGGAGAGATATGACCTCTATTTATAGGAAAAAAGAGAGTCGAAGAATAAGAAAAGAATCCGAATTCGAATAGAAATAAAACTCGTCGGTCAGCAGTTTTTGCGAATTTTGTTTTTATCATAACTTTTGATCCAGAAGTCCAAATAAGTCATATAATATGCCTTTGGAAAGCTCTTGAAGTCTAGTTTCCAACCCAATTAGAATCAGATTAAAGTATTTTGTAGATAAAAAGATATGGCCGAAATTGTGGGACAGTATCAGTTTTGGATAGAGTTTCGTATTCTATTCATATCTTTTTCGTTATAACTCGGAATTAATATTATAATATATCATTGGAAAGATAATTTCAAGATCTATCGAACCATATAATATTTGGATAAAAATCATGAGGCACGAAAATAATATCTGACTGTCTTTGAACATCTTTAAATTCGAATAGAATTAGGACGTAAAAAAGGAAAGTTTTCGAAAAGGATAATTAAGATCTTTTAGAAACTTATAGAAGTTTCTAATTAAATCCTAATTAGTTTAGGAATGGGATTAAACCCTTGGACCCTCCACATGATCATTGGGTCGTAGGTAAAATCCAGTTTGGGCCCAGTTTAGTATTTTGGCCATAACTTCCTCATTATTCATCGGAATTGGGCTTATAATATCGTTGGAAAGGTCTTTTCAAGCCCCATCCAACTACACAATTATTGGACCCATATCATGGAACAAACTAAATTGGACTGCACGTTTTTCATAAATAGGGTAAGAAAAGAAATATTTTCAAAAACAGAAAGGAGAGATATTTTAATAAAAAAAACGTCCTCATCACTAGACTTTTCACACTTTCACTTTGTTCGATAATCTAATGACGTGAAAGGTATTCATCACTGGGTTTGGTTTTGGGGAGACACATTTGGGTGTCTACAGTTTTAAATCAAGATTTTTCCAGAACAGTCAAGCAACATATAAGTTATGTATGTGGATAAGGCGAGCTAGCATCCGTGCTTTCTTGCCGTGCTATTGTATAGATTATAATTTTAGATTTGAGATTAGTGAATTAGGAGGGTTTTTGCAAATTTATAAGGAAAAAATAAACACAAATGCGATTGTATATGAGGCTTTATATAGTGTATTCTAATTCTAAAATTAATGACTCAATATATTATCAACATAAACAAATACTTCTATAAGTTGACTGAATTTTTATTTCCTATACATAAATCCTATATAGGCCATATATCCTTAGCTTTTGTATAAAACATTATTTAATTTTATTAAAGTTCTACATGATAGGAATGGTGTCCTTCGAACAAGTGTATTATTTCGGTAGAGGGTTCAGAGTTATTAGAGAGCTAATTATTCAGTGAGGTCAAGTGATCAAAATGCCTAGGTGGAGGCCGCTTCCGATCAGTAATATTAATGAGTAATTAATACTACAGCTTAATCTTGACTGAACCCTTCGGGTCACACCCAAGCAACAAATGATCCAACACGATGAATTAATTCGGAAGGAATTAATGAGTCTCTTGAGTAATTAATATTTTGACGTCAGAAATCGAGCTTGGAGCGTCGAAACCGAGCATCGTAAGTCGACTCGAATTAATTAAAGACAAGACGGTAAAATCACTAATAAATCAACAATTTACCTAAAATACCCCTAGCATCGAAATGCCCCGAGAAAACCGAGTGCTAGGGGTAAAATATGCGCAGAGCACACACCTAGCACGCACCAAGCCACACACCAAGCCACGCACATAGCAGCAGCAGCCCGCATGTGCGTGCGTGACTTGCTGCGCTTGTGTGAGGGGCAGTGTGCTAGGGGCATGCTGTTGGCGCGCCATGCATATCGCAGCCAGCTATAGCGTAGCTTGCTGGGCTGTGTGTGCTGGCAGGGGCACAACAGCAGGCCTCGGCTAGCAGCTCGCACTTGTGTGCGTGGCTTGCTGGGCCGAGGTAGCAGCCCACACCCGAGCTACCTTGGTGCCCAAGTGTGGGTTCCACGTGGCAGCGAGTGATTAGGGGTGGTGTGGGTGTAGGTGGTCGGTTATGGAGAGTGTTTGGGGATCAAGTTTGCCCCCCTTCCTTGTGGTCCTTACCTAACCCCTCTTCTAAATGTGTCACTTGTTCATTAATTAGTTGTTGGATATTTAATTTTAGTTTTTATTTAAAAATAAAGGAAGAATATTGATTTTACCAACTCTCCCACATTGATGGGAGAGAGGATTTCACTCATGAGTTTCCTTATAAATACTAAAGTTGGGGTATGGGAAAACTCACTTGAGTAAGAGTTAGAAAAGACATCTCCATTAAGAAAACCTTTAAACTCATAATTACTCAAGTAGTTTGGTCGTGCTTAGCTAACCTCTAAGAAATAGACCTAGTCGGAGTCGTGTTGCGGGTGGATACTGTAGGAGGTTTTCGCCTGTTGCGAGACTTAAGCTTTCTCAAGTAAGAGCTCGGGGTACGAGCGAAGCACGCGTCAAAGGTAATTATGTCTTTCCTTAATTCTTGTTAATTATGTGTTTTGAATATATTAATTGTGAGTGTGATCTTGGCTCGGGTTTTATTCCGCGATGAGTTGGACTCATCAAAACCCAACAGTGGTATCAGAGCCAAGTTCATTTATTTTTATAATCATAATTTTCAAGGTGTTTTTATGGCTTTATTTTTCTGGTTTTATGTTGTTAATTAGATTAGTAGCTCGGTTTTATTAATTTTAAACCCATTTTAAAGCTGATTATGGCCTCGAATCTAGATTTTCGCCCAAAAATAGTGAATTTTGGGTGGAAAAGGAGTTCTGGAAATGTTTTCTCTCTTTTAGAATTGTGTTTTAGGCCAAAATCTGACCAGAAATGCCTTTTTCGAGGGATTTTTCGTTTTGATGAAAAATTTTAAGTCTTTCTAACGAAGTGATGAATACTAGATTTTTCGTTTTGACGAAATACTTTAAGCCAAAATCGGCCCAAATGTGTTTCCCCAAAACAAAACCCAGTGCTGAATACCTTTCACGTCATTTGATTATCGAACGAAGTGAAAGTATGAAAAGTCTAGTGACGTGGATGATTTTTATTAAAATATCTCTCTTTCTGTTTTTTAAAACATTTCTTTCCTTTCTCTCTATTTATGAAAAATAGTCAGTCCAATTTGGTTTGGTCCATGGTAAGGATCCAATAATAGTGTAGTTGGATTGGGCTCGAAAAGAGCTTTCCAATGATATATTATAAGCCCAATTCCAATGAATAATGAGGAAGTTATGGCTTAAATTAAATTGGGCCCGAAATGAATTTTATATGCGGCTCAATGATCTAGAGGAGGGCCTATTAATTATTATTCCTAAAGTTATTAGGATTGATTTTAATCTTCTAGAATATTTAGAAGGTTCTTTTTAATTCTAATAGTATTAGGATTGATAATTATATTTTAAAGAGTTTTATTTGGAATAAAATAGGTGTTTTATGATAAATATGATTTTAATTTGATAAACACGGAATTTTCTGCTTAATCATATTAAGAAGAGGATTTCGTACAAAAGCGCGTTTTATCTTTTAATTAGTGCCAAACGACAAAGTCTGTCGCCTGGCGCTAACATTTGTCGCCTGGCGCTAAGCTTGTTGCCTAGCGCTGATGTCTGTCGCCTGGCGAAAGATTCCAGTTTTATTCCAAGTAGGACTTGATTTGATTCCAGTTATTTTTTTATATAAATAGGGGTCGTATCTTCCCCGTTTTCAATCATCAATAATCATCAATCTCTATTCTCTCTCTAAAAAAGCGAGAAGCTTTCTCTCTCTCTATTCTTTTTCTAAACTTCCCCTTTTACAAAATTCCACATACATTAGCTCTAGTCACACCTAGCAAAGTTCGAGGTTGCCTTTTCCCTAGACGTGAAAGGTTGAATATTTTTGAGGGTTTGGTCCCAAATCTCTATTTTAATTATTTAAATTAATTATTTGATTTATTATTTTCCTTGAAGTTACTAACGCGTGTATTTTGTTATTAGAAAGAGATACGAGGCATCCAAGTAAATAATTTAATTGTTATTATTTTGATATAGAGATCATGCTTTAATTATTTTGATTCCTAGTATCATGTTAGGATGTTTTTATTGCTTCCTAGTATCATGTTTATGGTAATAACTAATATTTCTAATATCATGTATGTTTCTATGATGCTTCCTATTCTTTCTAATATCATGTTAGGAATAAAGCTTTGATCTTTAATGTTTAGTGACATGCTAGGGTTTGTTATTAATCTTGTTAGTAGCATGCCTAGGATCTTGCTATTATTATTAAGCTTTGATTATGATGATGATTATTATGTTGCTTGACATATTTTTGTTGTTATTGCTTGATCACGCCTTTTATGCATGATTAAAGGGAATTTGTACTTGTAATCACGTTTAATAAGATAATTAATAATCTTGTTTAGGCTAATATGATTATAATTCAAGTGATCGCCAATAATAGTTTTGTTTGTGCATTAATATTCAACCAACATAGATTAAACAGGTTTAGGGTTCATTTACTGGTTGTATGTTAGTCAGAAAGCGCACATGAATATGAGAAGAATAAAGTAGAGGCCTATTTTTAGTGCAGGTTCAATCTCTTTTAGGTTGGATTTGTACCTTCATCCCCGAACTTCCAGTCATGGTTCTAGACCTATTGGAGTTAACGATCTCCTGGATCGTTAAGGGGTGTAACCTTCACCCTGTGAACGGTTTACAAGTTCCTAAAACTTGTTGGCGACTCTTTTGCTCTAGCTTCCTTCCCTTTGGACGCCACCATGCTTAAGTGTATGATCATAGTGGGGCTCAAGTGTGGGATGCTTGAAATATTCCCTACAGTTCATAATTCCAACTCCCCTTTATTTTGTCAAAATCTCATGATTAGTTTAAATTAATTAAATTAATAGTGAGTAATTGCCCTTGTTTATTTTACTGCACCAAGTTGAATAATTTTGGTTATGTGCACCTTGATGATTTTGGTTCTTTGAAATAATTTTGGTTATGTGCACCTTGATGATTTTTTATTTAAGTTGGACTTGTAATAATTTTTCATTTTGCTCATTTTTTTAATTCTAAATTTAATTTGGAATTAATTATTTAGTCACGCAAAATTTTTGGTTAAAATCCCGAGGCTATGGCACGAAAATCGAGGCAAAAGCCTCCATTGGCTAGTTGGGCTGCATAGCAGCCCGCATGTGGCTTCCAAGGGGCTGCCTCGAGCATGCGTGCTACCCTTGCGTGGCTGGTGCTCGCTGCCAGTAGCATGGTGCGCCAGCCAGCAAGCAAGCATCAGCATTGTGCTGTGCACGCCATGCGTGCTGCTGTGCGTGGCATGGCTAGCCGTGGCTTGGCTGGTGTGAGCTTGAGCCTTGTGGCGTGGGGATATGCTATGAGTATATGCATCTTGGTGCGTTGCGAAGGGGCAAGCAGCCTTTCTTGTGTTGCCTTGCACTTTGCAACCCATAGCAAACGCTACTAGGCTCGGCCTAGCTAGTGCTACGTGGTGTGATGCGGGAGCACGCACCAAGCCGCATTGCCCAAGGAGTGCTAGGCACCCTTGGCTAGCAAAGTTGCGCATCAGCTAGTCTAGGTGCGCAAATCATTTGCGTGCGATTGGCTTCGTGTTTCCTTATTTTGTCGTTTTAATTATTTTAATTAATTATTTTGGTTTTAATTATTTTAATTAAATTTTTAAGGCTAGCCTCGGTTTTGAGCGGCATTGGAAAAATTTTATTTTGGAAAAATTTGGGTTTACCAGCTTAATTAATTGGATTAATTAAGTTGGATGCGGAATTTAGTGAGAGCTTCAATTCTAATTGCAGTAAATTACATAATCGGTTAAATAACTTTGACTAGTTTTAATTAGGCGTGTTAATTGGATTAACGACCTAAAATGGTTACTAGTTTACGCGTGTATGTGCATTGTTACTTGTTTATCGTTGTAAAATGCATGGGCAATTCACAAATAGTAAATGGATGAATGGAATGTATATTCTCCCGCAAGTTTTATAAAAATGGCAACTAGTGAGGCCCGATTAGGATAGAAAATACGGACTGCGTTCCGTGATATATTTTTGTAAATCTAAATACGGTCTGCGAACCGTTGAGTATTTTTGTACCTTAATATTTAGATTAGTTCTAATCGTAGATACTAGTGTTTGCATAATTTTGGTCATGTCTTGAAGACGGAGGTTCTTGGAAGATGAAGCCATGAAATTACAAAAGATGTCCCTTGAAGACTTGAAGACTCAAGGGGTCATGCTAGTTGCCAAATGCATCATTATTTATGTTTTCGATATATATTATGATTATATATATGAATTATATGTTAGATGCATGTTTAGGATTTCGAATGTTGCGATGATTAATTAAGTTCACTTAAATCAACCAACTTAGAAACCCTAGGTCCCTAAAATATTGAGTAAAATTGACATTCCAAAACAACACTTATTGACCTATTGAGAGTAGTGATGGGCTACGCCAAAGCGAGGCATCACTATTACTCCCTAGGATACGTAAGGCATACCGAGTATGCAAGTTGGTTTTGGTTATACTCAATGATATGAGTGATGGAGTCCTAACATGTCGTGGCAAAGTGGATAAGTTGTTGAGAGAGCATTAGATGCGACGATTTATCCAACCAAGAATGGCTTGGAGCCATTAGCAAAGAGTTTCTTACCTTAGAAGATTGAGTGTTAAGACAAGCCAAAGCATGCTTAACCACTCATTATTTCTTTGGATCTTGGAATTGACTTATTCTCACCAAATGGGGATAATTTTAATGTGTGAATAAGACGTTTAAATAAGTTTGATTAAAATGCATGATTTCAATCTTATTTAAGTATTATGAATGGTTTTTCATTTCAAATTCTTTCAATTGTAGAATCATGTCTTCAACTAACGATAACAACCTAATGTGCCCGGAACTTCCCGAAAAGTTACCATTTTGCTTGAATTTGGTGAACTTTAAGGAATGGGAAGAAGAACTCCGAAAGACCCTCTGAAATTGCTACCTAGAGCACATTCTTGACTTATCCATCCCGAGTTTCTACTCAAAAGGTGTTATGAGCGATGAGGCTCATGAGAAGTGGAGTTGTGATTGCAAAAGAGTCTCACGACTTATGGCAAACTCCATCCCGGAACAATAGAAGGGGAAGTTCTCTAACTATTTTCCGAACATGTTCCTCAAAGCTCTAGAGGATATAGTCAATTTGAGGGTCACCAAGAGCATCAATGGCAACTATGATGGTCTCGTGAAGGAAGTGACTAGGTCACTCTCCAATATGAAGATCAAGCCACCGCAAGAGGGGTGCCTAGACAAGGAGAGGCAAGAGGTATGGGGACAAGTCTACAATGCTAGACTAAGACCCGAAATGTCACTTCGAGCACACGTGCTATGAATGACAAGGATATTCACTCACTTGGCGCTCATTGGCAAGCCAGTGAAGGATGAGCAAGCTGCTCTCATGCTAGTGAGCTCTCTCCACTCGGGCTATATGGCATTGAAGATGCGGCTAACTGCCAATCGTGACAAACTCACTTTGATGGAGGTTGTCAATGAGCTTCAAATGGAGGTTTGGATTCGTAAGTTCGTTGGTGAACTTGATGTTGTACCCTTTATCAAGGGTCCAATAGCCCTCTATTGTGACAACAATGGAGCTATTGCTCAGGCCAGAGACCCAAGGGAACATCAGAAGGTCAAACATGTCAAGCGGCGATTTCACATGATAAAAGGGTGAAATCAGAATTTGTAAAGTTGGAACGGATGACAATGTAGCCGATCCACTTACTAAACCTTTGCCTTAAGTGAAGCATAACAAGTAGGTTGAGGCAATGGGAATCAGGCACGTTGGAGATTGGCTTTGATTTCCCTGTTTAGTGTTTTAATTTATTTTTAACATTTTAATGTAAGACACTAAGAAGAACCATTCAGGTTTTGGAGTAATTTAAATTTCATGCAATTTTATTACTTTGTTTTCTATTTAATTGTAGTTTAGGATTAAATAATGAGTCCTTTCGATTATGAGAATATTCAAAATAGGGTATCAAGACCAGTCTTGATAAGGAAACACCTATTAAGTGAACATTGAATATTATAATCGAAAATTATCCCTAATCGAGGTCATTTAAACGATGGACGATTAATGACCACTTGAGATTAGTGTGTAGTTTGATTTATAGCACCATTCTTGTGCTACAAGGACATGATTGTCATAATTCATTTACACAGGTATTGGTTTGGAACCATATTGGATCGATCTATGAGAATACTTTAAGAGATTTAAAAATCGTCATAAGTATACTTCTCATTATGGCTATCGAAACCTATTTCCTCGACCATGAGTATTGTGAGTTCTCTTGTTTGACTACTAGTCCGTTTTGATGTTAATCAAACGTCTACCGTAAAAGGAGATTATAACGGCAACACTCGGGCGGCTAGGTCCTCTCAGTAAGAGAAGCTACATTACAAGACTGGGAATGTCCCCCTGCTAATAATAGGGAAGATGTTTTTTTTGTTTACAGGGCCTCTCGAAGAGCGAGACTGTGAAAATGCATGGCCGTGCTCGGATGGATTTTAGAAATCATCTGCTTGTTGACAGTCAGACTCGGATATCGAGAAACACTTCTGGACGTAATAAGGATGACGAATAAATCTTACCTTATAGTTCATGAAGAGACATAAAGCGACATAGGAAAAAGGCTGTACTTTAAAAGCGCACTTGTCTGGAAGGACAAGTGGGAGATTGATAGGAATGGTGTCCTTCGAACAGATGTATTATTCTGGAAGAAGGTTTGGAATTATTAGAAAGCTAATTATTCAGTGAGGTCAAGTGATTGGAATGCCTAGGTGGAGGCTGCTTCCGATCAGTAATATTAATGATTAATTAATATTACAGCTTAATCTTGAATGAACCCTTCGGGTCACACCCGAGAAACAAACGATCCGACACAACGAATTAATTCAGAAGGAATTATTGAGTCTCTCGAGTAATTAATATTTAGACGTAAAAAATCGAGCTTGGAGCGTCGAAACCGAGCGTCGTAAGTTGAGTCGAATTAATTAAAGACGAGACGGTAAAATCACTAATTACTCAACAATATACCTAAAGTACCCCTAGCATCTAAATGCCTCGAGCACACTGAGTGCTAGGGGTAAAATGTGCTTACAGCACACACCTAGCACGCACCAAGCCACGCACATAGCAGCAGCAGCCCGCCTGTGCATGCGTGGCCTGCTGCGCTTGTGTGCGGGGCAATGTGCTAGGGGCATGCTGCTAGCGCGCCATGCACATCGCAGCTAGCTAGCAGCGTAGCTTGCTGGGCTGCGTGTGCTGGCAGGGGCACAGCAGCAGGCCTCGGCCAGCAGCCCGCACTTGTGTGCGTGGCTTGCTGGGCCGAGGCAGCAGCTACGCATCAGGCTGCCACGCCAAGGCCAGCATCTAGCTGGGCCGAGGCAGCAACCCACACCCGAGCTGCCTTGGTGCCAAGGTGTGGGTGCCACGTGGCAGCGAGTGATTGGGGGTGGTGTGGGTGTAGGTGGCCGGTTATGGGGAGTGCTTGGGGATCAAGTTTGGTCCCTTCCCCTTCCTTGTGGTCCTTACCTAACCCCTCCTCTAAATGTGTCACTTGTTGATGGATATTTAATTTTATTTTTGATTTAAAAATAAAGGAAGAATATTGATTTAAAAATAAAAACTCACTTGAGTAAGAGTTAGAAAAGACATCTCCATTGAGAAAACCTTTAAACTCATAATTACTTGAGTAGTTTGGTCGGGCTTAGCTAACCTCTAAGAAATAAACCTAGTCGGGGTCGTGTTGCGGGTGGATACCGTAGGAGGTTTTCACCCGTTACGAGACTTAAGCTTTCTCAAGTAAGAGCTCGGGGTACGAGCGAAGCACGCTTCAAAGGTAATTATGTCTTTCCTTAATTCTTGTTAATTATGTCTTTTGATTATATTAATTGTGAGTGTGATCTTGGCTCGCGTTTTATTCCGAGATAAGTCGGACTCATCAAAACCCAACACTACATTTGTATATTGTTTTGGTACTTGTATGAAGGAGGAGTGATAAAATTCTTTGTAAATGGCCATATAAAAGTCTTCTAGTTTATACGCTATAACACATATATACACCACACCATGTTTTATTTATTAATTGTTCATTTAATAAATAAAACTTGCTGTATTAGTCATTTATTAATCCTATATTGTTGCATTAGTCATAAATTTCATAATTTATAGGATAAATTGTTAGGAACTACCCACCTAATAGGTTATTTTGTCAACAACTACTCGCTTAAAGTTTTTTATAAAAAACTACCCTTTAAATTTAAAAATTTGAGTAGCACTACCCATTTTAGTTTTCCGGCAACAAAATCCGACAAGTGTGGGAAAATTTAATTTTTTTTCCCTCCAAAACTTAAGCCTAAACCTCGTATATAACAATCAACCTCATTTCCTTTACAACGACTCAACCTAAAAACACAAAATTTTGAAAATTTCACCAATTAAAGAAGGCAAAAGAAATTGTGGTTTTAATTAAGAGATATGTAATGCTTCTAACTTGATGTTTAATTCACTTTTTTTGGCTTCTAAATTGTGTGATTCATCGTTTCATGTTTAAGTTTTGGAAGGAAAAGCCAAAGCGAGCCCTACTCGCCAGATTTTGTTGCCAAAAACCAAAATGGGTAGTGTCAGTCAAACTTTTTAAATTTAGTGGGTAGCTTTTTTGATAAAAATTTTAAGCGAGTAGTTGTGGACACAATGACCTATTAGGCAGGTAGTTCTTGACAATATTTCCTAATTTATAGATTATACAATTGTCATTATTTAATGAGATAATATCGTATAATATATTTTTGGGAATTATATTATCTTATGAAATATTTGTTAGGATATATTATCTTGTATTTTAGTCAATTTCTATCTTCCTAGAATATTGTTAATTCTAGGGTTAGGAAGTTTGTAACACTATATATTCCTTTGCAAGTTAATGAGAAAGTTAAGCCGTGATTATAAAAATTCTTCATGGTATCAAGAGCATGTTAAATTTTTTTTCTTTTCAAAAATAAACAACCATGGCCGGTGGTGAGACACCATCTCCATCCTCTTCACCTATAATTATGGGTAATGTAAAAATTCCTGAAAATCATCTATATCGTCGATTTGATGATACTTGTTGGATTATAGATACCGGAGCTACTCATCATGCTACCGGCAATAAATCTTGGTTATTTAATACCCACAACATTGAATGTCCGGTTGGGTTACCGAATGGCGAGAGTGTACTCGCTACTTTGGAAGGATCGGTCCGTTTTTCAGATAAAATCACCATTAATGGAGTTCTTTTTATGCCACATTTGACTTGCAATTTAATTTTCGTTTCACAACTTAGTGATCAATTAAAAGTTATTGTTCAATTTAATTCATATATGTGTGCTGTACAAGACCAAATGAAGGAGATGATTGGAACGGGCCAGTGCTTCGACGAGACAGACTTTATTACTTTAGCAAACCGGATGTGGTGCAACATGTGTCTGTGATCTAGCAACATCAGATTTGGAGCTATGGCATAGAACAATGGATCATCCTTCTGAAAGAGTGAGGTAGCCTAGCTAAGGGGTGTGAGGTGTGTTTTCGTGCTCAACATCCCAAAGACAAGTTTCCTTTGATTGAGAATAAATCATCTAGAATTTTCGAGAAAATACATTGTGATTTGTGGGGTCGTATAAACATGTTTCGTCATGTGGAGCTCGTTATTTTTTAACTATTGTTGATGACTTATCCCGGGCAGTTTGGATTTATTTGTTGATTGATAAGACGGAAGTATTTAAGATATTTATGGTCTTTGTTGCTATGGTTGATAGGCAATTTGATCAAACAATTAAAATTGTTCAGAGTGATAATGGAACCGAATTTAATTGTTTGATTTAATATTTTGTTGCAACTTAAATTATTTTTCAAACCTCGTGTGTGGGTACTCCTCAACAAAATGGGAGAGTAGAGCGAAAACAAAAACATATTCTTAATGTTGGGAGAGCCTTGAGATTCCAAGCCAAATTGCCTATTTATTTTTGGGGTTCATGTGTTTTAGCTGCAGCTCATTTGATTAATAGAACCCCAACTCCACTCCTACAAAATTAAATAAATCCCCAATTGAAATTCTTTTTGATAAATCTCCTTCGTTTGGTGCTATTCGTACTTTTGGGTGCTTGTGTTTTGCTCACATGCAATCAAAAGACTAAAGGAGATAAATTCGCTAGTAGAAGTCGTAAATGTGTATTCATGGGATATCCGTTTGGGAAAAAGGGGTGAAAGTTGTTTGACCTTGATACAGAGGAATTTTTTGTCTTTTGTGATGTAAAATTTGTGGAAGGTGTTTTTCCTTTCGGTTGCCCCGAGGATGTTATTATTGATTTGAATATTTATGATATGGAGGATGATGTTCATGTTGATTTTGCGAACTTGCATTGAGTGATGATGATTTTTTTTGCAAATAATGTTGAAAATGTGATTGAAATTATTAATATGGAAGATATTAGTGAGCATCAATCGCAAGAATAGCAGGAGACAGTCTACTCTACAGGTACCTCGCGGCAAAATGTTGCTGCCAGTAGGGGGGCTGCGAATACAGATGGGAATGGATCAGGTTCGGGGCGGGTGGACCATCACCCGCATCTATCCACCCCGCCCAATCCATCCACCATCCGCAATAACATCCACCTGAATCCATCCATCCATCCATCACCCATGGGTGAAACGGATGGTTCGGGTATAATCTTGTAGGCAGCAACAAGTAAATTAGCAAGTAAGCCTTGTAATCATCACAGCAAGCAAGCCTTGTAATCATTACCCATACCTAAATTAGGAGCAAACAAAACAACAATTAATTAAAGAAGCAACAAATTAACAAAAAATACTATAGCTAATTTGTTAAAAAACGCATAAATTCTTGAACAAAACCCAAAAACCCTTAAAAATTCGTATAAAATTAAATTAAAACAAGTGAACAAACAAAATTCGTATAAACAAATTAAAGTAATTTCATTTTTATATGAATAAATTCGTATGAACAAATTACTTACAAATTCGTATGAACAAATTAAATTACTTTAAAAGTGGATTGAGTTTAGAATTTAGAATACCTTAAGAATGGAGGCGTTGTTTTCCATCTTGTTGCTACCGCCGCTTACCTTGTTCCAGACCTTGTAGTGGCGCCACCATGAACGTCATGAAGTAGGGAGAGGCAAGAGAAAGAAAGAGAGAGTTATGATAGTGTGATTGTTAGGGTTTAGGAATAACAAAATTGAATTAGGACATTATCTTCTGTTGGGCCTAGCCTAATCATAAGAATTTCAGAAATAAAATTAAAAAAATTGGCATTTTTGAAATAATCGGGTGATGGATCAGGTTAATAGGTCGGGTGATGGGTGAAAATTTTCCACCCGCATCCATTAATCCATCACCCGCCTATCTTCCGTTTAAACCGGGTTTTCACCCGTCCAATAAGGCAAGTGGAGCGGGTGATCCACTAGATATTTCCATCTCTATCTACGGAGGACACTGCCTCTGCCTAATCCGAACAACAACAACATTCAAAACATCCGCACACTGCTGCTGTGCAGCAGTCCGAACAGTAGCAACAGGTAGAACAACAACTTATTGTTCCTCCCAATAGTCCGATCAGTAGCTATAAGGAGCAAAACAACATGGTAAAGCTTCTTCCTCGTCACAGCAGCATGGTGAAGCTACTCCTTCGTCATAGCAGTAGCAAACTGAGCACAATGCTGACATGGGTTGAGGTTTTCGAGAAAAATATCCCTTTGTTTTGCTCCGCGATTTTTTCACACACAAGGTTATTGCAAAAAGTCCGTCTCCGCCTACCAATCAGTATCTAGGTACTCCATATCCCCTAGCACATTATATCAATTGTAACACTTTCTCTGTGAATTACCAGAAATGTATTGCAACAATTGTTCAAAACTAGGATACAACGTCTTTCAAAGAAGCTATGAAGTATGATTGGTGGCGCAAATCCATGAAAGAAGAAATTCGAGCTCTAGAAGACAATGGGACATGGACCTTTGGAATATCTCCACACGTGAAAAGGCTCATGGGAGCCAATGGGCCTACAAGGCCAAGTTTTTGTCTAATGGAAATGTTGAGCGTCTGAAGTCTCGCTTGGTTGTGTTTGGTAATCATCAGAAAGCAGGTTTTGATTACGATGAGACGTTTGCTCTGGTGGCCAAAATGACAACAGCTAGAACTGTTCTTGCCATAGCAGCCTCAAAAAATTGGCAACTCCATCAAATGGACGTTCACAATGCATTTCTACATGGTGATATTGATAAGGAGGTATACATGAAGTTACCTCCCGGGTTGGAGAGTAAGGATCCCAACTTGGTTTGCAGATTACGCAAGTCTCTATATGGTTTGAAGCAAGCTCCAAGATGTTGGTTCGTAAAGCTTATCAAGGTTTTAAAACAGTATGGTTTCCTAATTAAAATCCTACTCTGGTTATTCATTATTAACATACACTGAGACTAACGTTCAAATAAATGTCTTAGTCTATGTCGATGATCTCATTATATTTGGAAATAATTCCACTGCACTTACTGTCTTTAAAGCCTATCTCAGTGATTGTTTCAAGATGAAGGACCTTGGTCATTTGAAATATTTTTTGGGCATCGAGGTTGCTCGTAGCTCTACAGGGTTATTTTTATGTCAACGAAAATATATGTTGGATATTATTTCTGAAGCAGGTTTATTGGGTGCAAAACCAAGTGGGTTTCCGATGGAAAAGAACCATAAGCTTGGCTTAGCAAGTGGAGAGCCGCTTCCGGATCCCGAAGCTTATAAAAGGCTGGTCGGTCGTTGGATATACCTTGTGGTAACACGACCCAACTTAGCCTATTCGGTTCACATTCTCTTTCAACTTATGCAGGAACCTCGCATTGAGCATTGGGAAGCGGCCTTAAGAGTGGCGCACTATGTAAAGGGTACTCCGAGATAAGGTATTCTTTTGAGCTCTGATTGTGACTTCAATCTGCAGGGTTGGTGTGACTCAGATTGGGCCGCTTGTCCTCTTACACGGAGGTTTTAATTTGTCTAGGTAGCTAGTGTTTCTTGGCAAATCACCTATTTAATGGAAAACTAAAAAGCAGCACACAGTGTCAACATCATCGGCAGAAGCCGAATATAGGTCTATGGCGGCTATTACTTGTGAGCTTAAATGGTTAAAAGCTCTATTGTTGAGTCTAGGTGTTCAACATCCAAAGTCAATTAAATTATTTTGTGACAGTGAGTCAGCTCTGCACATAGCAAAGAACCCGGTTTT
The DNA here is from genome assembly GCF_948465745.1 of Chenopodium album. Classification (NCBI taxonomy): domain Eukaryota; kingdom Viridiplantae; phylum Streptophyta; class Magnoliopsida; order Caryophyllales; family Amaranthaceae; genus Chenopodium; species Chenopodium album. The sequence goes on along the minus strand of NC_137847.1, from coordinate 14,350,227 downwards.
TCATGAAGGTACGAAGCACATTGAAGTTGATTGCCACTTTGTTCGAGATGTATAACCGAAGGCTTGATCTCTCCCTCTCATGTTCCAACCAACTCAAAGCTCGCGGATATCTTCACCAAGGCTCTCGGCAAATCTCAGTTTGATTATCTTCTTTCCAAGTTGGGCGTTTCCAATCCTCACGCTCCAACTTGAGGGGAATAATGAGATAATATCGTATAATATATTTTTGGGAATTATATTATCGTATGAAATATTTGTTAGGATATATTGTCTTGTATTTTAGTCAATTTCTATCTTCCTAGAATATTGTTAATTCTAGGTTTAGAAAGTTAACCAGTGATTATAAGAATTCTTCATTATTATATGATTATATTATAACACGTGTATCAGTTAACTTTTGCAAATTTGATGAAAGAGTGAAATCTAACCAGATGGTTAATTGTTAAAATAAAAACATTCCACTTCAAACAATAAAAAAAAATACAAAATAACTAAAAATAGGAAGGGAGAAGAGAAAAGGTACACACGCATGCATACACGTCTCCCTATATCTCAGAGAAATTAAATGACCATCTTTGTATTTCTTTTATTACTGGTACATTCAAATTTTCGAATAATAAAGACCAATCAAATGAAAAACAATAAGTTAAAACAAAATGAAATAGTCAAACAAACAATCACAATATTAACTACTTCATACATATTAGGAATAAAGGTCATCCCCAGGTGAAACACCAAGCTGATTACAATACTTAGTATAGTAACCAACACGAGCATTGACCGCCGGTGTGTTCCCTCCATCACATTCGCCTCCATTGATGGCTCGAATCGTGGACGCGAACCCTTGTCCAGAAATGATACGAGAGTGGACATTGTTCATCCAAAACCAAAAGGCTGTCCTAAACGCGATAACTGGATCATTGGCAACTGTCTCTGGTGCATTCAAACCGTCAAATCCAATGCTTTGCCCGGCTGGTCCGTAGTTGTAGTTCCAGGTGATTTGAATTGGTCCTCGGCCGTAGTATTGCTTCTCTGAGTTGCAAGGCCATTCAGTTGCCTCTGGTTCACAATAGGTTGCTTTCACAATCTCCTCAATGTAACAAAAATCTACAACAAAAAAAAGTTAATTAAGATTATGTTCCAAATATTTAAATCTTATCTTAGACGTAATACAAAATTTATTTTTATTTTTCATTCATAAGATTAAAGATTTGTATACCATGGCAACATATGTTCATGAGTACATATATTAAGTAGTTTCGATGGGGCTTCCCCCTCTTTCCCACCAAAAAAAAAAAAAAAAAAAAAAAAAAATTAAGTAGTTTCGAAAAATCAAATAACTAGACCATGACAAAGATTTATTATGCTTTAGACAATGAAAATATAATGACTTATAATTCTACAATAATATTCATTTTTAAAATGACTATCACTAATTCACAATACTTAATTTTCATTTGGCCAATTTTTAATTTATTTTTTTATTGGTCAAATTTATTAAAAAAATAAGTTTTTAGTTAATATATACATTATTGTATATATCATACAAGTAAAATGATGTAGAATCTATAATAACAGGCTTACGAGGAGTTAGACAATATATATATAATTTAATTACGATAAATTATTAATTTATAGTCATGCTAATAGTGTAATTTGAATTATAAATTCATAGTCATGCTAATAGTGAAATTTGAACTATAACTTCATACTCATGCTGATATTGTAATTTGAAATATAAATACTTACGTCCAGTTTCATGTGTGACATGAGCAAAGAAGGCAGCAACTCTTGTGTCACTAGTTTTCGGATCGGAACACCGTTACCTGGTCTTGGGGTACTTGGGGCTGGATTTTTAAGCACACGTGGGCCTTCTCGACACCCGTCGCCACAGTATTCGGCGGTGTTGCCACAGAAACCCCATTGGCTGCAACATACACTAGGACCACATCCACAATTAGGGTCTGTTCACTTCACCTTAATTTCACTTCAATTTAGTTTAGTTCAGTTCAGCTCCAATCAGTTCAGTTCAGTTCAATTTAGCTCCTAATTTCCTTCTCTCATAAAATATTCATTTAAGCTCTATTCAGTTCAGTTCAGTTCAGCTCGGTTCAATAAATGTGAACAGGCCCTTAATGACGGAATACCGTTGATCAAGTAAAACGTGAATAAGTAAACTCTGAATAAGTAAGCCCTGACTGAGTAACCCCTGATCGACCGAATAACCCTTGAATAAGTAACCTCGTTCACACGGTATGGAATTTTTTTTGTACAAAATTGAAATTATTTTACTGTATTGAAACCAATTTTACTTAATTGAAATTATTTTTTATTGAAACTCTATCGATTATATATTTTCTATAAAATTATTGTTTTTAATAATTAATTATTATTTTACTGAAGTAAATTTATTTTATTTAACTAAACTTATTTATATTAAATTGAAATTATTTTTCTTGAATATTATTTTTTAAGGTGTCTTGGATTTACGCCTTAACCGCTGTACAAGCATATGTGTTATGCGCGTGTACCATGGTATAGGCATTTAACGCACGCAAACCCCCATATACCACAATATAGACGCATAAACCAGATATCTATGGCGCATAATGTAGACGCTTATACCACAGTAGGAAAGTTAGACCTACATATTTTGAACTTTTTCGGCACCATAGCAGTGGCAAATTTAGAGGGCTACTCAAAGGTTCAGCTAGGGGTGAAACTAATTTGGTTTAAAACCAAACCGAACCGAATTAGAAATATGGTTATTTTTTTCCTTAAGTGGTTCGGTGTGGTTTGCAAAATCAAGAAACTGAAATATTATGGTTTAGTAGTTTCGGTTTCAGAAATTGAAAAACCAAAAAACCGAAACCGAACCGAATTGTTGGCCCAAACCAAAATAAACCCTAAGCCCAATTGTACTTGTAGCCATAGTATATAAAGAAAAAAAAAAAACCCCTAATCTAACTTTCTCCCCTCACCCTTCCTTTCCTCTTCTCTTATGACCTTCTCCACCCTTTCTCTCTCTAGATTCCTCTTCTCAAGTTCTTAGTTCTCACTCTCTCTCCTTTCCTCTTCTCTACTCCGTCCTTTCTCTCTCCTCTTTGATCTCTTCTCCACTTTCACTCTTCTCTCCTCTCACTAGTAGAAAAAACCAATTTGGAAGCGGTTCAAACCCTCAAAAGGGAAGCGGTTTTGAACCACTCCGGCTTGGGGGCATCCTTTTAGGCTTTGGAAAAGGAAGCGGTTCAAATCGCTTCCCTTTTTGGGTGAAAGGGAAGCGGTTTTGGCGCCAAACCGCTTCCCTTTTGGATTTTTGGCAGCATTATGGTAAGGGTAGTGGGAAGCGGTTTTGGCGCCAAACCGTTTCACTTTTGAATTTTTTTTTATTTATTATTTATAATAATAATATAATAATTATATTAGTGACCAGTGACAATAATAATAATATTACCGGTTAATAATAATATATATTAATTATTATTAATATTAATATTATTATTAATTATTAATATTAATATTATTATTAATTAGTAATATTAATTAATAATAATATTAATATATTATTAATTAATATTAAATACAACAAAAATACAAATAACATGTAATTATCATAAATATCAAAATGAGTAACATCATTAATATATTTAATTAAAAGTATTATGTCATTACACCAAAATATATAAAGATAACACTCACAAATACTTTGTACTATTTAATTATAAGTAATTAACGTTAATATATAATTGACATAATAATATTTAAACATAACTAATAAAATAATGTTCACAAGTAATCTAAACTAGCTCGATCTCACTAGATGCCATCAAATGTCACGAAAAAAGCCCAAATGTCACGAATTTCTTTGATTTCTTTGCTTGTTAACGGGCCTTCCCTTTGAATCTTGCAAACCTTTGGAAAAAAAATCAACCAACCATTATTATATATCAGTATATCATGCGTATGACATGAAAAAGTTAAAAAAATGTTTCTTTCACAAACTTGTATGTCATGCATTGATAAATCACATCAAATATAGCAATTTACTAAGTTTTATGACGCATTACATCCAAAATGGGCCATATAAGGCCTATACGACTTCTACTTTGCCCATTTTCTACATTTCTTATCAAATGAAGTGTTTATTTCTCATAACATGTCAATATTACCTAGTCTTAAGTGTCTAATGTTTGAAATCACACCAATATAGCAATTTACTAAGTTTTAGGACGCCTTACATCCAAAATGGCCCATATAAGGCCTATACGACTTCTACTTTGCCCATTTTCTACATTTCTTATCAAATGAAGTGTTTCGTTCTCATAACATGTCAATATTACCTAATCTTAAGTGTCTAATGTTTGAAATCACATCAATATAGCAATTTACTAAGTTTTAGGACGCATTACATCCAAAATGGCCCATGTAAGGCCTATACGACTTCTACTTTGCCTATTTTCTACATTTCTTATCAAAATAAAGTATTTCTTTCTCATAACATGTCAATATTACCTAGTACTAGGTGCCTAAGGTTTATAACCACATGAAAATAACATTTTAGTAAGTTTAAGGACGCATTTCCATCGTATAGGGCACAAAGAATATTAAAATGACTCATTCACCAATTTTAGCAAAAATTACGCACCAAGTTCACAAAAATTAACCAAATTCACGAATCGTAAACACATTCACAAAAATCACCTTGACCACTCCTCGACGGCGATGTAGCAGCTGCCTCGACTATTGCCATGGCTGCTGCTACAGCAGCCTTGGCAGCCCTGCCTTGGCTGCTGCTGCAGTTGCCATGGGCAGCCCTGCCTTGGCTGCTGCTGCAGATGCCTAGGTTGCTGCTGCAGCTGCCATGGGTACCCCTGCCTTGGCTGCTCTACAGCTGCCTGGGCACCTGCCTAGGCTGCTGCTGCAGCTGCCTGGGCAGGTTCCTGGGCTACTGCTGCAGCTGCCTGGGCAGGTGTCCTGGGTGCAGCTGCCTCGGGTGCAGCTACCTCGGACCATGCCTTGGGTTCAGCATATAGTTGGGCTGCTGCCTCGGGTTTTCTCTTTCCCATTTATGTGTTCGGTGCAATAATGGAAGCTAGTATTGATCGAACGAAAAAAATAATAAAATAAGCCGATACCTCATCAATGTGTTGAGCTTCCGTGCAACTATTGACTATGTCAAGCATAAACCTCATCACGTATAGGGCGCAGTCAACTCCGTTGTCTTGTTGCGCACACTAAAATACCATGTGTTAATGATATCATGCATAGCCATTATCGATGCGAAGTTTATTAAACAAGTCACTAAGTCAAGGCGTTACCATTGCATATTTCAACGTAGGACCCGCAACCGAACGACAATTTAGCTTCTTCATAACACTATAGGAAAATAAGCTCAAATTTAGAAATATAACTAGCCAATAACTTAGGTGAGGACATTTCACAAGGGGTTGCAATTTGTAGCTATTCAGTAGGTTATTCACTAGCAGCTTTCGCGGTGGACTCACACGAGCCGAATCAAAATGGTAGATTGTGTTATTGGAAACACAAATCACTAAAAGAGTCCAATGAGCACTACATATATATTAACCAAATAACAATCCATTAATGATTAGACGTCAACATAATTACTAAGCAATCAATTGAATTATGACATATTAAGACGTACTCCTCAAAGCATGGCGCTAATATGAACTTGTCTCGCGCTCGGGATGATTCCTTAATACTCCACTCGAGGTAATCTTGCACATCACGCGGTTTGCATAAGCATTTGGTAACGGAGGTCTGCTCGGGGCATAACCACCCAACTGTAGCCTCAGAATTACCTTTACTAAGAAGGTGCTCTTGTAGTGACCTTCATGAAAGCAATGTGTGGATCATTTATTAAATGCACTATCTACATTCGAAATGCAACAACAATATAATTAGGAATAGTGCCATTGAATTACCTCATGAAAGTTTGAATGATGGAAATGTTAAGCATGGAACCGGTTAGAAATTCCGTCACATCCACTCTTGAAATAAATGCGATTGCATCCTCATCATAGTGGAACAACGCCTTAGGTAAATTCACTTCAATAGATCCACCAAATGGCAACTCACTAACGCGGTTGTGAAGAAAATTACAAGCCTTAGAGAGCGAACGAAGGACATCAGCTTCAATTAGTGGAGTACAGCTCAAGACAGAACCTCTCGAGCTCTTCTTCGATAAGTGTTCACCCTTCAACCCTTGTCCTTCTTCCATGCTGTTTGGAGGTTGAAAAACCTTGGATTTTGTCTTCTGCACCTTCTCCACCTTCTTCCTTTTTTAGGGTTGATTTTCCTTTGAAATCTAGTAACATAAAAGCACATGTCATATTACAAGATATGTTATATTTGTTTTAAAAAAAGGGAATTTGATACTTACCCCTCCTATCAACCGAACCCAATCACGTGGCCATTGCACAAAGCTGTCTGTCGAATCTTGTAGCTTAAAGAAGTCATACTCCTCTCTAGGCACCGGTAGTGGTAAGTCCTCAAAACAAGGTAGTATAGAATTAATGTCGACCGAGATATACCGGGTACTAGTATTAGACTTGATATGGACCTTGTCAAACGGTTGCGCGCTACCATACCCCACCAACTTCAACTTTCCATCCATGTTTTCCCCGGGGTGAAGAAGCTCACAAGGTGTCTCTTCCTACACATTAGATTAGGACATGAGTTATGAAGTGACCGACATAAGTCTAATAGAAACACATTTGATTAGTTACTGACGTTTACCTTAATATCTGGCAAAGGATCAGGTGTTAGATGTGCAATCTCCAATGTGTCTGCATGCGTAAGACTAGGAACCTGCAATAGTAAAATAAGTAACTCGCTCTTAACAAGTGTATGGACCACATTCATATTTTCACCAAATTTGATTGTAATAAAATTACCTCGCTCTCAACAATTGGATCATCCCCGACGCCTTTTGGATGACTGCATGAGTCCACTTGAGTATTCGAGGGCAACGGCAAGATCGGCAAGTTCATGTGCTTCAAAATGGCATTGAATTGACTTTGCAATTGTTCTTGCACCTCTTTGCGTATCTCCGCCTTAATTGATTCCTTTTCCTTTTCATTCATACGGTGTGGCGAATTAACACTTGATCTATTTCTTTCTAATCTGGTATATTCTAGACCCATCACCTTTTCCCACCCTAGTTGTTTTCCTCCCGATCCAATAACTCGCCCAGGGTGATATGGTATTCCAAGAGCTAAGGTGAAAGGATCGTTGTCTATACTTGGAGTGAGCTTGCCTTCAACCACTTCCGACGTATGCTCAAGCTGTAACAACACCAAAAAATTCCAGTTCAAAGTTAGGTTGTAGTTTATATGAAAATACATAATAATAAGGTTGTAATATTATCATAAGTATGATAGATTTCTCACAAGTGCATCTGCTATGACTTTAGTATCCGGACGCGAGATGACATACTTGCCGGTGCCCTTGTCGATACCATGCATAGCACACCACCAATCAATTGCACGACATACCAAAGTGGAGATCGTGGACGACATTGGTTTATCAGATGTTGATAGCTTTGATGTGGGGGATAGACCCTCTTTGATCCACTTTGGTCTACTTTCCACAAATGTCTTACAACCCATATGATGGCTATACAATTTCTTCCTCGCATTGATTCTAGCTTGCTCACTTTTTTCCTACACATTACGAAATGTTAGCATCATTATTTGTATTGAACCATATTTATTTGTCAACTCTAATTGATAGATAGATAACTACATACAAGTGCAGCAAATCTAGTTGATTTTGCAACAAACTTCTCCCACTCCATCACCGTTATTTGTGGATATACATCCCATGGTTTCTTCTCAGGTTCCTCCTGTTCTCCATTAGCTTTCACTTTTATCTTTGAACTTTTCTGACTTGTCTTATGGATCCATCTTGTTCTCAAGGAACTTTTGAAGTTTTTGAACCTCTCTTGTACAAATGCGAAAAAAGATTTTCTCTTGGCCGGCTCATCAACAATATTGAACACACTCTGGAACATTATATGAAAACGCCCTCATTAGGCAATGGCAAAATAAAGAAAAATAATAAAAAAAAAAAATAGGACCACAAGCTGTAGCCTAGGCAGCTGCCCAAGCCAGTGCAGTAGCCCAGGCAGCTGCCCAGGCCAGTTGCAGCACCCTAGGAAGCTGCCCAGGCCAGCTGCAGCACCCTAGGCAGCTGCACAGGGAGCTGCAATAGCACCCCAGGCAGCTGCCCAGGCCAGTGCAGCATCCCAGGCAGCTACACAGGGAGCTACAACAGCACCCTAGGCAGTTGTCCTAGGTGCTGCAACAGCCCAGGCAGCTGCATAGGAAGCTGCAGCAGCACCCCAGGCAGTTGTCCTAGATGCTGCAACAACCCAGGCAGCTGCACAGGAAGCTGCAGCAGGCCCGGGCAGCGGCAGAACCTTGCTTCTTGATTTTTTTTTTCCGGTGCAACATTTGCCACTTCACTTATCATTTACATATACAAAGCTAATCGGAAATAAAACCACCTACCATTGTATCATCCCAAAACGTTTGAAGCAACCCTTTAGGTACCTCGGCCCAATCAAGTGTAATGGGTATTTTACGAGTAAGTATGCCAATGTAACTAGAATATTGGCGGAGCCATTGGCCAGTAGATTGATCAAACTCATCCCACTCGAGAACCATGAGAACCCTGGGTTTCTTAAAAGCTTTTGTTGTACCCCGTCCCTTTCTCTTCACCGGTACCTTTACCCCCCCACCAACGGTGGTCTTCAATTGAGTTTGTGTTTGCCTTTGTCCTTGTGAATCAGTTACAAAATTGGTAACAACATTATCCGCAATAGGGGGGCACATTCAGCTGATCTCTCATATTCGTCAAGCCTGCATAGCAACTCATCGTGAGCTTGGTCTTCTAGTTCACCCAAATCTGTCTCCTTATTGATATCATACGCCTCATCATCAGATTGAGAATTCCCATGGTCTTCATCATCCATATTGTCATCACAATGAAGGTACTCATCATCACTGCCCATTATATATACACACCTAACATCACAAGCAAACTAAATCATTAGTCATCATTAAAGACAATCAAATTAATGGTGAGTACCCAAAATAGCCAAACAGTTACCCAACTTCTTTGTTTTGAAAACAAATTCACATCTAATTCATCTAACAACTCATAATTGGTATATATAACATGTTTATAAGTACAAAAATGCTCACAAGTAATTGTTTTCAAGCTGCAGAAGCTCCTAGGAGCGAAATAAATTCAAAATGGCTCAAATGAGGTTCTAACTTCCCTAATTCTAAATAGTCATTAAATGTCTATATCTAATTCATCTAACAACTCATATTTCGTATATATAACATGTTTATAAGTACAAAATGCTAACAAGTAATTGTTCTCATGCAAAAAAAGCTTCTAGGAGCAAAATAAGTTCAAAATGGCCTAAATGAGGTTCTTACGTCCCTTATTCTACATAGTCATTAAAAATCACATGTAATTCATCTAAAAACTCATAATTGGTACACATAACATCTTTATAAGTCCAAAATGATCACAAGTAATTGTTTTAATGTGATAACAAGCTTCTAGGAGCGAAATAAGTTCAAAATGGCCTAAATGAGGTTCTTACTTTGAATAAAGTTGAAATTGCTTACAAGTACTTGATTTCATGCCCAAACAAGATTGTAAGAGCGAATTAAGTTCAAAATGGCAAAAATAAAGTACCTCATTCGAGTATTCCCTCGTTGTGGTCATATCGAATATAATTTGCATCATTGTCTACATCATTTGCTATATCAACTCTGGGAGCAGTGAAAGGGGGAGAATCATCAAACTCATCATATTCTTCCTCGTCTTCCACATCTCCAACCCCTAAAATCCTTCGTTTTCCAGCTAAGACGATAAACCATTTTGGATTGGCTGGGTCGGTTACATAGAACACTTGCTTAGCTTGTGACGCAAGGATGAATGGTTCCAAACTATCTCGCAAATGGCCAAGGTCTACAAGAGTGAAGTCGTCATGTCTTACATTGTGCCTATTATTATTGATCCAATTACACTTGAAAAGAGCTACCTTGAACTCACGGTAATCCAATTCCCATATTTCCTGAATTCGACCGTAGTAGGACAATAGTGCGTCAACTAGTGATGTATCCTTTGCACTTGCAAACTCTCTTGATGAAGCTACTAGAGTCACACCACTATTTTGAGTCGATGAGGATTTCTGATCCCGACGCTCAGTCCAAAATGTATACCCATTTATGTTATATCCCTCAAATGAATGAACATCTTCCTTTGGACGATAAGCTAGCCACTTTATTGTATCAGAGACACTGTCATCCAATTGATGCATCACTCGATCATGGAACCACGTCACAAACGTCTTATTATGCAACTGCATTAGTGCTCTTTTAAATATGGGTGAACCTCCGCAACATGATGAAGCACAAATAGTTGAGCTTGCAAGAATTTTTCTTGAGTGGGTGAGATCCGTTTTGACTCGATTGTGCCATGACCATCAAGTCTCCCTTCATGTCGGGAAGTGGGAAGCCCAATATGTTCGGCAATGGCAACATACTCTGCAACAAAATTACCAATCTCCTCAGCAACAACCCCTTGAATCATACTACCTTCCGGATGGGCTGGATTTCTAACTTTATCTTGCAATGTACCCATGTATCTTTCAAAAGGGTAGCGCCATCTCATAAAGACTGGACCGCACAACTTAATCTCACGAACCAAATGAAGAATCAAATGCACCATTATGTCAAAAAGTCACAGCGGGAAATACATCTCAAATTTGCACAAAGTAACAACAACATTCGCTTGGAGAGCATCAAGTGTAAAAGGATCAAGCACTTTGCTGCATATAGTATTGAAAAATGAACAAAGACTAGTAATAGCTTCTCTAACATGCTTCGTTAAAATACCACGAATTGCAATGGGTAGAAATACTTGCATCATCATGTGACAATCATGGGATTTCATACTTGTCAACTTCAATTCTCCATTTAAGGAAACGAATATTTTCATGTTTGACGAGAACCCAGATGGAAGCTTGATGTCATACAAACAAGCACATAACTTTTGTTTTTCTTCCTTTGACAATGTGTAGCATGCTGGAGGTAAATAAACCTTTTCCTTCTTGTCAAGTCCATCATCTGTCTTCTTTGATACACCCGTGGCCTTTCCCTTGCGCTTCCCCTTACGTGTTTTGCCAACATCTTCGCTTCCCTTTTCCTTTTCCTTTTCCTTCCATGACTTTGGCTTAACCCACAATTCCGGACGAACCCCCCTACACTTCCAAATCTAATCGCACACCCTTTCCATCCTTTGTTTTGTCTGGAATGTTCATAATTGTCCCAACAATTGCATCACAAACATTCTTCTCTACATGCATCACATCGAGACAATGTCTGACATCATGCTCTTTCCAGTACTCAAGCTTCCAAAAGATTGATTCCTTTTTAAAGAGAGCATGTGGATCAACAGGTTTTGATGTTTTACCAAAAACAGTTGGTATACCCTTCACTCGAGCATAAACCTCTTGTCCACTCAATGGCCTAGGAGCAGCATCCTCTTCTACTTTCCCATTGAAGGCCTTTTTCTGCCTACGATATGGGTGATCTCACCTAATAAATTTTCGGGTCCTCACGCACACATCTTTGCCGTAGTGATCAAGGTACACGTTCGGTGTGTCATCGACACAAATGGGACATGCTTTGTGCCCTTTGTTCTTGTACCCAGATAGGTTGCCATATGCTGGAAAATCATTAATGGTCCACAACAAGGCTACACGCAATAGGAACATCTCGTTCTTATGGGCATCATAAACGGAAACTCCTTCGTCCCACATCTTTCTCAAATCATCAACAAGGGGCTGTAAACATCAATGTCGTTTCCAGGTTGCCTTGGCCCCGTTATCAAAAGTAAAAGCATTACGTATTTGCGTTTCATGCACAACCATGGAGGCAAGTTGTAGATCACTAAAATAACCGGCCATGCACTATGTTTGGTACTAAGAGTGCCAAATGGATTTATACCGTCCGTGCACAACCCAAGCCTTAAATTTCTTCATCACCAAATGCCCTAAACTTCATATCAATGTTCTTCCATTGTGGAGAGTCGGCTGGATGCTTCAACAAACCATTTTTCTTTCTTCCCTCTGCATGCCATCTCAAGTTCTTAGCGTCTTTTGGAATTGAAAATAGACGCTTTAACCTTGGAATAATGGGAAGATACCACAACACCTTAGCAGGAGGTCCCTTCATCCCAGCATTGCAGCTTGTTCGCTTGTAACGCGACTTACCGCAACGTGGACACTCCTCCAACTCTTCATATTCATTTCGATACAGAACACAATCATTAGGACATGCATGAATCTTTTTATACTCCAAACCAAATGGACACATGAGTTTCTTTGCATAATAGTAGGAATTAGGAAGTTCATTCCCTTCTGGTAACATGTCACATAACGCAGTCAACAAAGAAGTGAAACTAGTGTCACTCTAGTTATGCTTTGACTTAATGTTAAAAAGTGTTAGCACGGCCGAGAGTTTTGTGTATTTTTTAGACTCGGGATACAAAGGCTTTTTGGCAGCCTCTGATAAGGACTCAAATACATCGGATCGGTCCCCGAAGTCACCTTCAACATCATGCATCATCTCATCCAAGTGATCAACGCCACTATCCTTGATCTCATCCCTCCTCTCATCCCCATCTCCACCATCATCAGTCCCATATTCCTCTTCCACACGAATCTCAACACTCTTATCATGCGTATCATTTCCAACAACATTCTCTCTATACGATCCCTTTTCACCGTTCCAAACCCACACATGATATTGAGGCCTAAACCCATGACATTGTACATGAACCATGATAGTATCAACACTATCGACCAATGTGACATTATTACAATTCACACAAGGGAAATAAAGGGAATTGACACCCGTTCTAAGCTGATATTGTGAAGTAGTCTTGCAAAACTCTTGAACACCATTAAAGAATTCCAATGTATGACGTCTACCATACATCCAATCGCGATCCATCGACGTTTTAAATTGCCTTTAAGCATACCAATACATATATGATTAAGCATACCAACACATTTATGATGTTAATCAGAGTACAATCCATATATATCATTCATATTGCGTAAAAATGAATGCTCCAAAAAGGTCCTTATCACTCCAACCTAACCCATCCTTGAACGTTTAATCTCACTAGTGAATGTATGTCAACTTTCCAATTTTAGGGAAAATCCGGCAGCATTTCCCCCCAGTTTTCCAAGTACACTATGTAGGTAATAACTTACCTACATATGCACCTAGAGAACAAGGTGGGAATGCACCTAGTTCTCCAAGTACACTATGTTGGTAATAACTTTCCAGGATATTTCTTAAAATCGAAAAAGAGACATACATTCACTACCTAAGTGAGATCAAACGTCCAAGAACAGTCCCAACCGGGGACTATTCAAGACTTTCTCCTAATGAGAAATACTCGAACGGGTATCTAGGCAAATGATGATGCAAGCATTCAATAATTTGCATTTATTTGACATTCAACAATACACAAGTTCATTCATTTATATAGTGCTAATTAGAGTAACTACAAGCAAACTAATGTTACTTTACAATCCATACATTCATTCATAACAATCCATTCATAAATTATATTTTACTAACCAATTTTAACAAACTAACTAGTTAACTAATAAGTAATATATTCAATAAAATTACTTTAAAGCTACTTTAATTCATACTACATATAAATATATAACATGTAAATAATTAAACAAAAAATTAACAATATGAAATAAACAAACAATTAATTAAACAATCAAGTAAAAATTATGTTAACTAAATTTGAAACCATAACTTTTAAGTTTGGAATAAACAAACAATTATATCAAATGAAAGTAAATTGAGCAACAACTTACCCTAATTTGAGAGTGAGAAAGAGAAGTAATGTGGAGTGAGAGAGGGAGGTGTAGTGGTGGTGCTAGGTACTTATGGTAGGGAGGAGAGGTGAACACCAACAGCAAACCCGAGCAGCAACACCACGAACACCACCAGCTTTCGGCTGAGCAACCCACCCAAATGCAGCAACACGACCAGCTCCACTACAACACAACACCCCCGCAACCACCTACGAGCACCAGCAACCCCGCAGCAACAACCACGACCAGCAGCAACACCCACGAACAGAGAAGGAGTGGTGGTGGTGGTGGAGTCTCGTCGGACTGAAATGAGAGGGGAACGAAAGTATGAGAGGAGTGGAGGGAAATGTGAATTTGGAATAAAAAATGAGAGGAGGGAGATCGAAAAATAGAGAAGGGTTTTTGTGCTGGGCGGCAAATTTCTTTTAAAAAGGAAGCGGTTTGAACCGCATCCCTTTTGATTTATGGAAGCGGTTCGGTTTAAACCGCTTCCCTTTACAAATCTTTGGTTTTTTGTTTTTTGGAGGGTTTTTGTGGGTTTTTGGAAGCGGAATTGAAAAACCGCTTCCAATTTAGGGCTTCCAAATTCGTTTTTTCTACTAGTGTCTTCGACCAGCAAATTGAGGCAAACGACCAAGGACGACAACCGGTGTTCACATTCTAAAGGTTTTACATGTCAAATTCGACCATGAAAACACTAGATCTAGAGTTTTCATGGTCGAATTGGACCTTTAAAACCCAAATTCGAGGTTTTTCGGTGGAATGTGAGGTATGTCCTCTTTTTCTTTCTTTTAATTTAGTTTGAGTTTTTTTTTTCTACTTTATTTTTATGGTGGTGTGTGATTGAATTGCGGTGGTGATTTGGGTCGATCTAGGGTTGGGTTTGGGTGGAAGGGATGAAGTGTAGTGGAATAAGGTGGGTTGTGGGTCGTTGTGGGTTGTGGTGGGTGCGAATCTGGGTTAGGGGTGGTGAAATAAGGTTAAAACTTGTTTAATTATGTTTGTATGGATTGGTTTGGTTTTATTTGGTTCGGTTTGATTGGTGTGATTTGGTTCATTTTTTTGCAAAATTTGATGTTTATGATGCTTGATAGGAAAATTCGGTGTAGTTTGGTTTTCTTTAAGAAAACCGAAAATTAGGTGGTTTGGTTTGGTTCGGCTTCAAAGCTAAAGTGGGGCGGTCCGGTTTGCAAATTCCAAAAACCGAAATAAGGTGGTTCGGATTCGGTTGGGGCAATAAACCAAACCGAAAACCAAACTTTCACCCCTAGGTTCGTTTAGCTATACCCCCAATCCCAAAAAAAAAAAAAAAAATGAAAGAAAAGAGGCAGCCTGATGATAAAACAAGTTTCTTATATTAGTACATGTAAACACCCAAATGTGTCTCCCCAATACCAAACCCAGTGATGAATACCTTTCACTTCAATTGATTATCGAACGAAGTGAAAGTGTGAAAATTCTAGTGATGTGGATGTTTTTATTAAAATATCTCTCTTTATGTTTTTTGAAAATATTTCTTTTTACACTCTATTTATAAAAATAGTCAGTCCAATTTAGGTTGGTCCATTATAAGGGTCCAATAATAGTGTAATTGGATTGGTCTAGAAAAGCGCATTCAAACGATATATTATAAGCCCAATTCCGATGAATAATGAGGAAGTTATGGCCAAAATACTAAATTGGGCCCGAAATGAATTTGTGGCCCAATGATCTAGAGGAGGGCCTATTAATTATTATTCCTAAAGTTATTAGGATTGATTTTAATCTTCTAGAATAATCTAGAAGGTTCTTTTAAATTCTAATGAGATTAGGGTTAATAATTATATTTTAAAGAGTTTTATTTTAATATGTGATTTGTCACAAACATGATTTTAATCTGATCAACGCGGAATTAGCTGCTTAATCGTATTAAGAAGAGGATTCCGCGTGGAAAGCGTGTTTTAATTCTGACTTAGCGCAAGACAACAAGTCTGTCGCCTAGCGCTAACAGCTGTCGCCTAGCGCTCACATCTGTCGTCTAGCGTTGACTCTTTTCGTTGGCGACGAGAGGTATTTTATTCTGAATAGGACTTGATTTGGTTTCCGGACTATTTTTCTATAAATAGGGGTCGTATCTCCCTGTTTTGATGGACCAACAATCAACAATCATCTCTTTCTCTCTCTCTAAAAGCTAGAAGCTTCTTCTTTCTATTCTTTTTCTAAACCTTCCCTTTTACAAAATTCCACATACATTAGTTCTAGATACACCTAGCCAAGTTCGAAGTTGCCTTCGCCCTAGACGTGAAAGGTTGATAATTTCTGAGGGTTTGGTCCCAAATCTCTATTTCAATTATTTAATTTAATTGTTTAATATTTTTCTTGAAGTTACTAACGCGTGTATGTTGTTATTAGAAGGAGATACAAGGTATCCAAGTAAGTAATTACTTTAATTATTCTTTTGATGTAGAGAGCATGTCTAGATTATTTTAATTCCTAGTATCATGTTAGGATGTTTTTATTACTTTCTAGTATCATGTTTAGGATGCTTCCTATTTCTTTCCTAATATCATGTTAGGGATAAAGGTTTGATTTTTATTGTTTAGTGACATGGTAGGATTTGTTATTAATCTTGTTAGTATCATGCCTAGGATCTTGCTATTGTTATTATGCTTTCATGAGATTGAGAATATTATTATGATGATGATTGTTGTCATTATTATGTTGCTTGATAATATTATTGTTATTGCTTGATTACGCCCTCTCTTGTAGGATTAAAGGGAATTTGTACTTGTAATCACGCTTAATAAGATAATTAATAATTTTGTTTAGGTTAATATGATTATAATTCAAGTGATCGCTAATTATAGATTTGCTTGTGCATTAAATTCAACCAACATAGATTAAACAGGTTTAGGGTTAACCTATTGATTGCATGTTAGTCAGAAAGCGCACATGAATATGAGAAGAATAAAGTAGAGGCCTATTTTTAGGGCAGGTTTAATCTCTTTTAGGTTGGATTTGTACCTTCATCCCGGAATATCTAGTCATGTTTCCAGACCTATGGAGTTAGCGATCTCATGGATCGTGAAGGGGTGTAACCTTCACCGTGTTAACGGTTTACAAGTTCCTAAAACTTGTTGGCGACTCTTTTACTCTAGCTTCCTTCCCTTTGGACGCCACATGCTTAAGTGTATGATCACAGTGGGGCTTAAGTGGGGGAATTTCTATTTTATTTCCTAAAATTTATATTGGCAATAATTTAGAATGAGTGGATGAGACTCGAAAAGTTCTAAGTATTTCATGTGCGTAATTTCTATTAACATTATTGGCATATGCATAAAACGGTCCGCATTGGAAAGACCATCCGTAATGCGTCAAAAACATAGGATTTTTACACGTAGGAAATTAGGGAAATATCTTTCACAACTGAAATAGAAATAACGCTGCGAAAAACTGGAAAATTCAAGAATAGAAAGTTGCCGAGGCATGTAGGAATTAGCGCTGAGAAAACAGCGCCATCGCCAAGCGATGGCTCTGTCGCCTGGCGATAGTAATTGTCGTCTGGCGACAGTGCCATCGTCCGGCGACGAGCACTGTTGTCTCACGCTGAATTCTTCCAATACTGAGCCAAAAATCTACCTTCTTGTTACGACTAGTTTCTAGTACTGTTTTCTCGATTTTACTTCCTGATTGAGTTTTTTTCCCTTTTTCCTAAAACACATATATGTTCTACATATGGCTATAACCCTCTGGGCTCCATCTACCCAATCGAACGCTCCTGGCAACGAAGGGTGCATCCGAGTATGTTGAATTCACCAAATCGTGGAAGCGAGTTTAACTCGCGGGGTCCCATCCACTCCCGCCAACCCTTCTAAAGGTAAGGCTTCCACGCGGTGCATTCGGACTCATAACCATGGACCCTCTTTGACTAACCCATATCCTGAAGTTTAGAGAACTAGAGCCATGGTTAGGTGGCAAACTCATTGCATCATATTGTGACTATTTGACTACTTGTGCTTTATTTTTTTGTGCATAACCTATATGTGTTTTCACTAACCGTTTGTTTGACTTGTGAATGAGTTTAAATAAACTAATTAATGACTAAAGGACTTTTCTAAATTAATTAATTAATAAATGATTAAAATCTAAATAAATTGATCAAACTTTACTTAGTACGACTTTAGGCTTGTCCTTTTGAAGTAAAAATACTGGAAACAGTTCCAGACCAATGCTCCAGCAATGGCACAGAAGTCTGGACTGTAGCGCCATGCGCTAGTCATTAGCGCCAGGCGACAATGTTGTCGTCTGGCACTGGTCTTTAACTTCTGGCGACAGTCCTGTTGCTCCGGTGACAGTCCATGTTTTTGCTCGAGTCTTCACGATGAGTCTAATTAATCAGTTTGCTTAATCGGTTTAATCAATTTATTAATGACAATAGTCATGTTTATTCCTTAATTAAGTCTAGTCACATAGTCTAGTCCCATGGTCATGACACGAGTCAAACATGTCACCTACACTCACTAGTCTTAGCACACACTTTGTGTATATGTTATCATGACCATGTCTTAGATTCATGCATGAGTCGATTTTTCCGTCATTTGAGTTGGGGGTACATTCTATTCCTAATTCTTTCATATCTCTCCATCTACATCGTCTTTCCAATCTCTACATGCTTTCTCCATATCACAACCTTCATTCTTCCTACCTCCTTCCATTTACTGCATGTTGAATAGAGTTTGAGTCAAATAATTAACCAAAAAGTATCCATAACTTCCCTTTTCACAGCACTTGGTCAAGGAGAGAATGGAGATTAATCAAAGACAACACCTTTGTTCAAGTACTAATTTTTGATAAACCAATCAGTCGGAAAAGAAAAGCTAAGAAGATAATGGCGTCTTAGGAAGAAGTCAACGAACTTAGTAAGGACGTGGCTAACATAACTGAATCAATAAAGGCTATGGATCTTCAAATCAATGACCCTGTGAAGCAACAACAAATGGAGCTCATGCAAGAAAGCTTGAGCAAACTCTCCAATGACTATAGGTTCCAGGGCATTAGCTCACGAGGGGTCTTAGTGGACAGGGAGCTTCTTCCGCAGAAGTTCAATGCCAACGACATCCCTAAGTTCAAGCCAACAGACAATCCTTATTTTCACTTAAGGGCCTTTGAAACCATAATGAATATTAAAGGGATTGATAGGAAGGTCTTTCATTCTTTGTTTTCTTTATCTCTTGAAATCGTTTGTCAACAATGGGTCTTTTCCCTTGACAAAGAGAAGACCTCTACTTGGGATGGAATAATAAACGCTTTCATTGATAGATACAAATGTAACATTCAAGTTGAAACTGACCATGGACAAATCAAGATGCTAAAGCAAAAAGAAAACGAAGGGTTCACTTCTTTCTTCAACAAGTGGAGGGAAACTTCCACTAATATGATTGAAGTTCCTACTGAAAAGGAGTCTGTAAGGATGTTCATCAAGAACCTTCAAGACAAGTATTCGAAACATTTGAAATATCAACATAATTTGAATACTTTCAAGGCCGCTTACGACATAGGAATTGAAATCGAAGACGACCTTGCAAAGAAAAAAGCTACTAACAATAGAAACAACAGTGGCTGGAAAGGAAAGAAGAACGACAATCCTTCTTCTTCTGAAAACACCCACTCTAGTAACAATGTTAGTACCTTTGACCTAAATGATGTCTTAGCTATGGATAATCAATGATCTAAAACGAAACCAAAAAGAGGGTTTACGCCCATTGGAATGACTGATGATGCTGCTTTTGATCGTCTACATGATCGAGGATTAATCAAACCTATTGGCCCTACTGAAGATCCAACGCCAGAAAGGCGATATTCAAGATTGAATCCCAACTCTTATTGCAAGTACCATCAAGGAAATGGTCATACCACGGATGAATGTTACAGATTTCAAACTCTCATTCAAGATCTCATAGAAGCAAACAAGATCCCATTGCCTCTAGCTAGCAAGAAGACCGGGTGATGATTAAGCAAACGACACAAGGCGAGCTTCAACGACAAGATCTCATGACCTCTTTTTCTCTTTTTATTTTTTCTATCCCCATTAAGTCTAGCATAGGCACCTTTTATTTTCCATTAGATTTATTTTATAGGATCTTTCTTTTCCCTTTAATATTTGAGCATTTATTTTCTTGCATATGATTATCGCATTGCATTGCATAAAAAAAATAAAAAAAAATAAAAAAATAAAAAAAAAACCACTTTCTTGATAAACCACTTATGATTAGAGGCATCCTTTATAGCCATATCATATTACCTTTCACCCTTCAAATATACAATCATTTCTTGATAAACCACTTTGAGCCTCGTCTAACAATAGACCTTTCTTTCTTCAACCCACATCTACCTAACCTTGGGATGGGATGGTGTGCAACTTATGCAATTTTCAAAGAAAAGCTTGAGTAACTTCAAAAAATTAAAATAAGCAAAAATAATAAAAGTGTGCAAAAGGGCAAGTGTTCCAATGTCTTTGATATGAATATATCTTTGATAAGAACGCGTCTCAGATTGCGTCTCTTATCGAGTGCTAGGTACCGTTCCTAAGAAACATTAATGCCAAGTGAGTGATAGACCGCGTGATCGGGATTGCCCACACTTATCAAAAAAGGTTCAAAATAAAAAAAATGATAAAGCAAAAAAGAGAAAGCAAAAAATAATAAACGAAAAAGAGTTCAAAAGTGAGAAACCTCAAGCATAATAACATAAAGATTTCAAAAGCAAGGCTGCACATCTTGGGGGCTTATCTAGGGTCTTGGGCCTTTATCCCTTTTCTTCTTTAACCTTTAGCCTAACCACGTTACAACCCTTAAAAGACCTCTTTGAGGTATACACACACTTGTGCGAGGTTTGGTTAGAGCTATGTTCGGCTTGATTCTTAACGGATACGTAGGCAACCTCACAATGAGGTGTGGTCGTAATAAAAAAAGCATTCATATTTAAATTTATAATTGATCATATCAAGGGATCTTCTATGCTCATCCCTATCCATTTAGAGCTATACTTGGGGGCTTGATCCCCACATCATTAGCTTACCTAGCCTAAGAGTCACCATTATTTGACTCTTCTCAATATATTTTTTCATACACTTAGCCTTTGCAGCTTAGACTTAGTGTCACTTTCACAGACATCACAGATACATAGACAAATAATCCTTCTCTTAGGAACCCTTTTTCATGAAATCTTAACACAACGTCGAAGCACGCCTTGTCATATCAAAATCATTCATTGCTGTAATCATCATTGCATCACAAAGTATGAAGTGCTTAGCCTCCGCGCCTAAGTTACCTAAATACTTTCATCATTGAGTCAACAATTGAGATAGCATAGGATGTTATAATCCTTGCATTATGAGATGCAACGTCGACGCATACATTTGACTAAGCTTATTTAACATGCACCTCAAAACACTCACTTTGATTCTTTTTCGTGTTTTCCTTTTTCAGGAGAAAATCGGTACCCTCCACAAAAATGACGGGAAATTTTTGCTTTTTGCTTTTTCTGCATTTTTGAGTTGCACGAGCACAATACAATGCACACACGAGTAATGTAAACATTGAGTCATGTACACATTGAGTCATGTCGTGTCATCACATCGAGTTAAGTCTACAAACGCGAGTCATGCACATTGTGTCATGTCGTGTCCAAACACTTGAGTCAACTAATCACGAGAGTCATGCAACACTAAGCCTTAGGTCAACCCTAAAAAAAACATGAGCAAAGTCCTATAGTCCAAAATATGAATGCAAGCACACTAGGTCCCAGACGGACAGGTGATCTTTACAAAAATTTTGAAGCAAAAGGACGCAAAACAACTTAGAAAATCAACTAGAGTCAAAATGTCATATTGATTGATTGGGTTCCTTGGTATGCCAGTTAGCCCCGATAAGCAAATTGACATGATTAATAGTCGGCTCGATTACAATCCCAATCAGTGATTGTCCTGACGACGATCATCTCACTTAGCTTAAGTGCCTAATCATTGGCTCATTACAAGTACCAAGGCATTGGATCAAAAGCAAGCACATCACCAAAACGACAATATTTCCAAGAGTGAATTGTCGAGCATCATTCTTCAACGACAAATTTTCCAAGATTGGATTGTCCCCTTTGTCAATGTTTCCAAGCATGGATTGTCGTACTCCTTCTCTATTTGGAAAGTTTTTCCAAGTTCGGATTGTTATACATTCATCAAATCTTCGACAATTTTTCCAAGATTGGATTGTCATCTCAAACTGGCAATGTTTCCAAGCATGGATTGTCGTGCTCCTTCTCTATTTGGCAAGTTTTTCCAAGTTCGGATTGTCATACATTTATCAAACCCTTGGCAATATTTCCAAGATTGGATTGTCATGGATCAGGTTCCCTATGGCAAAATTCCTTAAGGATTGTTGTAGATCGCTATTTATCTTAACATTTCGGCAAAGGTTCCCCAACGTGGATTGTCATTCATTTCAATTGTGGCAATATTTTCCCAAAAGGATTGTCGCATAATATTGGCAAATTTTCAAGGTGGATTGCTTTCAAGAGTTATATTCCAAGACGTGGATTGTCGACCGTAGCAAGATTCTTATGACAGATTGTTACGAAGCATTGGCAACTTTTCCTAAAATTGGATTTTGGCAAAATTTTCGAGATACGGATTGTCGCTTCATTGTGGAAACATTTCCTAGGATGGATTGTTACGTGGCATTGAAAACTTTCCTTAAATCAGATTGTCGTACATCATTCAAGAGTTGTGTTGGCAACTATTCCTAAAGAAGAGAGGATTGTCATCACCCCCAAGGCATCAACAGCAGCGAAGCGCGACCACAACATCAATAGCAATAAAATTGAAGATAGCTACAAGCAGCGGTCTTCGACGATGTCCCAAATTAAAGAGGAGATTGTCTGTAGCGGCGAGGCACAGCCGTGGCAAGGTACTGCCACAACCCCGGAAGATGGCGAGGCACAGTCACCTTCGATGATGCCCCGAAGCAGAGAAAAGATTTTTCTATAGCGGTGAGGCACAGCCGTGGCGAGGTACTGCCACAACCCTGATGATGGCGAGGCACATCCGTGGCAAGGTACTGCCACAACCCTGAAGATGGCGAGGCACAGTCACCTTCGACGATGTTCCCGAGGCACTATGGAGGATTGTCACAAGCAAGTGAAGATAGCGAAGCACTGTTACCTTCAGATGGCGTTCACGAGGCATTGTGGAGGCCGTCACCAACTAATGCAGCAACAAAGTCGGTTAATTCAGAGACGTGTGCTCGATGGTGAAAGATACGCGTTTCTTAACTCTTTTATCTGTTTTAACTAATGCTAGTTTCCAGGTATCAGCGTTACAAGAATGATTTAAGATCGCAGAATGTTCTGAATCATTCTCCGTCCCTATCGCTACATTGAATTTTGTTTTCAAAACTTGCGTTTCTTTAAACTTAGTCAAAGTGGGGGCTTCTGTAGACACCCAAATGTGTCTCCCCAAAACCAAACCCAGTGATGAATACCTTTCACATTATTTGGTTATCGAACGAAGTGAAAGTGTGAAAAGTCTAGTGATGTGGATGTTTTTATTAAAATATCTCTCTTTCTGTTTTTTGAAAATATTTCTTTTTACACTCTATTTATGAAAATAGCCAGTCCAATATAGGTTGGTCCATGATAAGGGTCCAATAATAGTGTAGTTGGATTGGGCTCCAATTCCAATGAATAATGAGGAAGTTATGGCCAAAATACTAAATTGGGCCCGAAATGAATTTGTGGCCAATGATATAGAGGAGGGCCTATTAATTATTATTCCTAAAGTTATTAGGATTGATTTTAATCTTCTAGAATAATCTAGAAGGTTCTTTTAAATTCTAATGAGATTAGGATTAATAATTATATTTTAAAGAGTTTTATTTTGAATAAAATATGTGATTTGTCACAAACATGATTTTAATCTGATCAACGCGGAATTAGCTGCTTAATCGTATTAAGAAGAGGATTCCGTGTGGAAAGCGTGTTTTAATTCTGACTTAGCGCAAGACGACAAGTCTTTCGCCTAGCGCTAACAGCTGTCGCCTAGCGCTCACATCAGTCGTCTGGCGCTGACTCTTGTTGTTGGCGACGGGAGGTATTTTATTCCGAATAGGACTCGATTTGGTTTCCAGACTATTTTTCTATAAATAGGGGTCGTATCTCCCTATTTTGGTGGACCAACAATCAACAATCATCTCTTTCTCTCTCTCTAAAAGCTAGAAGCTTCTTCTCTCTATTCTTTTTCTAAACCTTCCCTTTTACAAAATTCCACATACATTAGTTCTAGATACACCTAGCCAAGTTCGAAGTTGCCTTCGCCCTAGACGTGAAAGGTTGATAATTTCTGAGGGTTTGGTCCCAAATCTCTATTTCAATTATTTAATTTAATTGTTTAATATTTTTCTTGAAGTTACTAACGCGTGTATGTTGTTATTAGAAGGAGATACAAGGTATCCAAGTAAGTAATTACTTTAATTATTCTTTTGATGTAGAAAGCATGTCTAGATTATTTTAATTCCTAGTATCATGTTAGGATGTTTTTATTACTTTCTAGTATCATTTTTAGGATGCTTCCTATTTCTTTCCTAATATCATGTTAGTATCATGTTAGGGATAAAGGTTTGATTTTTATTGTTTAGTGACATGGTAGGATTTGTTATTAATCTTGTTAGTATCATGCCTAGGATCTTGCTATTGTTATTATGCTTTCATGAGATTGAGAATATTATTATGATGATGATTGTTGTCATTATTATGTTGCTTGATAATATTATTGTTATTGCTTGATTACGCCCTCTCTTGTAGGATTAAAGGGAATTTGTACTTGTAATCACGCTTAATAAGATAATTAATAATCTTGTTTGGGTTAATATGATTATAATTCAAGTGATCTCTAATAATAGATTTGCTTGTGCATTAAATTCAACCAACATAGATTAAACAGGTTTAGGGTTAACCTATTGATTGCATGTTAGTCAGAAAGCGCACATGAATATGAGAAGAATAAAGTAGAGGCCTATTTTTAGGGCAGGTTTAATCTCTTTTAGGTTGGATTTGTACCTTCATCCCCGAATATTTAGTCATGGTTCCAGACCTATAGAGTTAGCGATCTCATGGATCGTGAAGGGGTGTAACCTTCACCGTGTTAACGGTTTACAAGTTCCTAAAACTTGTTGGCGACTCTTTTACTCTAGCATCCTTCCCTTTGGACGCCACCATGCTTAAGTGTATGATCACAGTGGGGCTCAAGTGTGGGATGCTTGAAATATTCCCTACAGTACCGCTATATAGACAATCAACCCGCTAGAGCACTTGTCTTCTTGTTTTTTTGTCAATATCAAAGTGACCGGTTATTAATAAACTTAACCTCTTAGGTGCTATTTACATTATTTCGGCGGTAAATAAGACGTTTTGAGAACTGATCTCTTAAAGGTTTTCCTTTTTACCACGCAAGTGTATTAAGTTACTCTTTTACAAATCTCGTTGTCAGAAGAGTACGTACAATCATACACATAAAGACTTATACAATTTTTGAAATGGATTAATAATATAACTACAATTTTAGTTGGAAAATAATGATAATATTTCACATATTACTTTGTATTTCTTATTACTTTTAATTTCATACCTCCATTACCTAAATCCTGAATCCGTCACTGTCACCATTAACAACAAAAAGTTATAGACCTCCAGCGATGGTGCTTCTTTCCCACTCAAAGGCTCAAAGCCTTCAAGGTTATTCCCTCGTCGCAACATCGCTAATAATTAACCATCGAAAAAATTATGGTGGTGGTAATTTCAATGTATGGTGGCAGTAAAGGTGGTGGTGGTAGTAAAGCCGGTCAAGTTGGGGTAGGAGTGGAAGGGATAAGGATGTAATAAATAGTCATAAGTATTATTTCGAGACCGTCCCATTTTATCATTTAGAAAAATAAATTTCGTTTATCAAAAGGTTAAAATTGTAATATAGAAAAAGCTAACGAGTACCCACGGGATATTAGATAAGAGAATTAAAAATAAAAATATTAAAATAAAATTAACATTAATAACGTCGTACGATGCTTGATTTTGTCATGCATTTATAACTTAATACAAATACTATTTTAAGCCATTTATTCATTAGTTATCTAATGTCCCAAGGTGCTTGTTAGATCCTTTTTAGGAAAATTTAAGTAGCCGTTTTAATTATCGATGAACATTGAAAGTTTCTGTAACATTTAGTTACAAATTTATCATTTGAGAATTTTTTTTATTTTTTATTTTTCATTTTTTTTGAGGAGAGAAACATATTTTGTTTATAAGTAAGAATAAGGAATTTATTTAATTTTTAAAAAATAGTAATACCCAACAATTACAAGTATTTCAAAACATGAAGCATTAAGATTAAGCATGTGAGGTAATTAAATAAATTTGAAAAAAATAAATAAAATTAGACCGTTTGAAGAGTTGACAGCAGTATTCTATAAATGGTGTTCGGAACTTCGGAATAGCATGTGAAGCATAATTTTCTGGGAACAATCTTATGTAATTATGAATGCCAATGATTACATTTCCAAAAAATTTTGCATCCAACCGGTTTACAATAGATTTATCGTAAATCACGACGACGCATGTGCGAGCTGATTTATGACTTTTTTCATAACAAAACTCGCGAAATTTTAAGACCTCAAAGTTAAACATGCAGAACAACAATGGAGGAGAGAGAAAGTGAGAAAACACATAGAGAAAACGCAAAAACAGTACCTGGAGGATTCAATCATCAATAGAGAACTCGTTATCAAACTTCAATACCTCAAATTGCAGTAATCTGATCCACGAATTACTACAAAAATAGAGGCAAATTGAAATTCCATTGTTAAGTGAATTTGAGAACTCGAATTCTTATGTTGAAATCGACTTAAATCGATCGATTATAAAAGAAGAAGAAACAAAGAGTTTTGGAGATGAATTTGTTCCAATTTTTTACGATAATAACAATCCTGACACTGGAGGTATTCAAAATTTTGGAGGTAATCAAATTGAGGATGCAGAAGAAGCAATTAACATTGCAGAAGAAGCAATTGACAATGCAGCAAATCATGTGGTTCCTCATAAATCAATTGATTCAAATTCAGAACAAACATCCAAATCAAATGCAACTGAAGGTAATTTCTACACATGATCCATAATTGTTATTTTTGATATGAACTTATGTTACCTATATGAATGCAACATTGAGAAAAATTATCACGAATTAGTCTTCAGAAAATTCAAATATATGCAAAAAGTAACCCTTTGAATGCACAAATGTTACCCTTTTCATGCATAAAAATGACCCTATTTACGAACAAATGTTACCTTTTTGTATGCACAGATGTTACCCTTTGTATGCAAAAACGTGACCCTTTGAATGCACAAATGTTACCCTTTTCATGCATAAAAGTGACCTTATTTACGCACAAATGTTACCCTTTTGTATGCACAGATGTTACTCTTTATCTGCAAAAACGTAACCCTTTTTATGCACAAATGTTACCCTTTTTATGCATAAAATTTGAATAATATGCTGTCTCTGGTTATCTGATATGTCTGTATTAAATCACAGATGCAAATCCAATTGATGCTTCTGGTTTAGATCTTAAAGGATCATTTGTTGGTGTAGTAAGAGAAACCTTTGAAGAAATCTTGGAATTGTATGAAAAGCATGCAGCTATACTCGGGTTTTCAATTTGAAAACATACAATTAGATACATCACAAAGACAAAGGTAGTAAGTGAAAAATATTATGTGTGTTCTGTTGAAGGAAAGAGAAATTAAGGTGACAAGAAAATAAAATTGGTTGAAATAATTGATGAAGAGAATGTAAATGTGAAAGCAAGAAAGCAAGATAAGTAGCCATCACACGATCTGATTGTAAGGCAAGCATAAGAGCAAAACTTAATAAAGAAGGACAGGTTGAGGTGGTGTCACATGTAATACAACATAGCCACGAACTAACAAGGTCACATTGGCATTACTTGCATCGTTCTGAAAGAAAAATGACAGAAGAAAAAGCTGAAGTAATCAAAACAATGAAATCTTCAGGTTTGACTACAATGGATAGTTACAATTACATGGCTACTAAAGCTGGAGGAGAACAAAATACAGGGCACAGTGCTGTAGATCACATAAATTTCTATTCAAGGTTAAGAATGGAGCAAATTCAGGGTGGAGATGCTCAAACTTTAGTGAACCTTTTAAATCAAGAACAATCAGAGGATCCAAACTTCTTTTTTAGAGTGAAGTTTGACAATGAAGGAAGAATTTCCAATATATTTTGGAGAGATTCAATGATGCTAGAAGACTATAGAATACATATGGAGATGTTCTTGTCTTTGATACAACATACAGAACCAATCGGTATAATCTTATACGTGCTCCATTTGTTAGCATAAACAATCACTGGCATAATTGTATGTTTGCATGTGCTTTTATTGGGGATGAAAAAACTGAGTCGTTTGTGTGGCTACTAGAAACCTTCTTGAAAGCTATGGAGGGTAAAACACCAACTTCAATAGTCACTGACCTGGACCAAGCAATGGCAAATGTAATTGAGCAGGTAATAAGTTTATATTTACTGCATAAAGTGACCCTAAGTAATAAGTTTTAGTGTATAAAATGACCCTTTTTACTGCATAAAGTGACCCTTTTTAATGCATAAAGTGATCCTCTTATTTTGAATGTAGGTGCTTCCCAATACAAGGCATAGACTTTGTATCTGGCATTTGGAATAAAATGCAATAACTAGATTTGGGGCTCTAAAAAAAGACAAAGAGTTCAAGTATGCATTCAACCAGTGCTTAAAGTGGTGTGTGACAGAACAAGAATTTGAAGAAAAGTGGCAGACAATGATGAAGAAATATAACTTGACAGCACACTCTTGGTACAAAAGAGTGTACAAATTGAAAGAGAAATGGCCTGCCCTTAGTAGAGATTTCTTTTCAATAGGAATCTTGTCATCAGAAAGGAGTGAGAGCACTAATCATGCTATAGGATTCAAAGCAAGTAAAGCAACTACCTTGACAGAATTTTATACCATATTTAAGAAGATAACCAATCGTTGGAGAAGCACGGAAAAATATGATGAGTTAACCTGTAGCAAGTCAATAGCATTCACTTCATTGCCACTGTTTGGAATGCTAAAGCATGCTGCACAGGTAAAAAGTTCAGTCAAAGTTCATAAATAACACATAATATATAACAGCTTAAATCTAGCTACATGATTTTGGTTAATAGGTATTCACTTTGTCACTCTTCAGAGACTTTGAAGAGGAGTTTGGATACTCTATGGCAATAATTGTTCAAATGATAGGGACAACTGAAGAATGCATACTTTATCAAGTAACATTAGAAGACAAGCCATACTATGCACATCAAGTAAACTATATTCAAGAGAGCCAAAGTGTATGGTGTACTTGCAAAAATTTTGAAGCATCTGGATGGTTATGTTATCGTTACATCAAGAGTTCTACACCTACATTCAGTAACAAGAATACCAGACAAGTATGTTACAAAAAGATGGACTAAGTTTGCAAAAACAGAGACATGGAATAGTTTGAAGAGTCAGGATCTTACACATCCATATATACCATGGAGGTAAACAATGATGAGGAAATACTACAATCTAATCTTAAAAAGTCAAGAAAATGAAGAGACAAGAGCATTTATGGAAGAAAGCTTCAGAAATAGTCTAAAAATGGTGGAAGACTTACTTGCTACTGCTGCTCAAAGAGAAGAAGGTGCAGAAGCTGCTTCTGACATTCCCGATGTGGCAGACAGCACTCAGAGAAATGATGTTTCTTCGGCATCCAGTACAAGCACAAGTGTACCAACAATACTTAATCCTAAAAGAGTTGTATCAAAAGGAAGAAGCAAGAGAGCAAAAGGAGGACTTGAAAAAGGCAAGAGAAAAAAGAAACCAGCACTGTCACCTCCTCATTCAGAATTTGGATCGACTCTTTTAGGAAAATTTATTACCTGCCTTAGAACATGTTTTTTTTATCAGTGTTATATTACTTTGTATTGTTATACCATTTTTTTTTTAATTTTACTCTATGACTAGTTTGATTAAAATTTGAATGATATTCTTATTACTTAATTAGCACATGTTTAGTTTCCCTTTTAACCCACAAAAGTGACCCTTTTAAGTGCATAAAGTGACCCTTTTTAATGCATAAAGTTACCCACTTACTTTGAATGTAGGTGCTTGCAAATAAAAAGCATAGACATTCAGTTTTCACTAGAATTAAACAGTTACCCTTTCTACCCACAAAAGTGACCCTTTTTAGTGCATAAAGTAACCCTTTTTAATGCAAAAAGTTACCCTTTTAGGTGCTTCCAAATACAAGGCATAGACATTCAGTTTTCCCTAGAATTAAACAGTTACCCTTTTTACCCACAAAAGTTACCCTTTTCATGCATAGACATTACCCTTTTATAAACTAAAGTGACCCATAAAAAAACTAAATTGAACCTTTTTAATCTGTATGAAGTAACTCTTTTTACCTGCATCAAGTGACCTTTTTTAAGTGTAGGTTTGTCTCTTTTAATGCATAAATGCACAATTAAAAAGAAAGATATGTACAAAATAAAATTTCAAATTACTTAATGTATGCACATACATTCAGTTTTCAAAATAAAGCATCCAAAAAATACATTCAATTTTCAAAAAAAAACCCACCAAACACTATACCATAGAAGATTTAATTACATCATTGCACTTGATGTATGCACATACATTAAGTTTTCAAAAAATACTTCTACACCTAATCACTAAACAGTCATTTCACTCTTTAGAAGGAGTGTACTTCTTTGTTTGCCTTTTTTCCCTTTTATCTTTGGGCTTTTCTTCTTCTGCCTCTGCCTTAGCTTGTTATTCTGCTTTCTTTTTTTTCCTCAGCTTCTTTTTCTTCTTCTCAGCAATTGCAGCGTTTAATCTTACTTCAATTTCCTGGACATAATCAGTATCTTTCTTCCTCTCATTGAACTTGGCTAATTCTAACAAGACATCAACCCTAGATTCATTCATATCACACAATACAAGTGTGGTACAGATCTGTCCACGCAGAAATTTTCTTCCAACAACCTCACAACAGAGGAAAAAAACCTTATCAACATGAAATTAATAAAAACAACAGAAAGGGAAAAACAAAAGATAGATAGATTTATAATTAACGTTTTGAGATAATTTAATTTGAATGGTTCACCAACAAAATGGAGCATGTGATACATGACAAAGACCCCACAGTCCAAACAGTCAATTTTATCATTTCTCCATTCCAACTCAACAATTTCAAAGCAATAAGAAGGTATCTAAGAACTCTTTGGATGATTTATTTTGCCAAGAAAAGCACCCAATTAATCACACTGATAAAAAAATATAAAAATTTAGAATACATTGAATACAAAATAAAAATAATAAAAGGTTAAACTCTAAAGTAAAAAAGTAACCCTTTTAACTGTAAATAGTGACCCTTTAAACTAAAAAAAGTTACCCTTTTAGCCAGAAACGTACCACTTGAGCAGACAAATCTTTAAAGTAGTCAAGACTAGAATCATGCCAAATAATATTGTCAAGATAATAGATCAACTCTTTTGAATGATCAACAACAAACAAAACGTAGTGATTCTCAATAAGAATAGGAATATAGATCTGAAATAGAAAAATTAAAAGTGATTTAGACAAATCATTTCACAGACATAACTCTTTTAAGGGTATTATATTAGTTTAACATGAGGCATACCAGTTCAGCATCCATTATATCACATTCAGGATTCTCGTAGCTGACCCACCCTTCCCATATACCGTGCAAATTGTTAATAGCACTAGAAACGTCACTTTGGCCAATGTTTTCACAAACATACAACAATGCAAACTATTAAAGTATAAGATCGTGTTTATATAAAAATATAAAGTGAATGTGTTTAAATATAAAAATATCAAGTTACTTACACTTTGCCTCGCACCAAAAAAGAATCTTCGAGGACCAGAAGATTATTCAAAACAAGCTATCTCATTCAAATACAGAGCAAAGCAACCAATAATGCACCATCGAATCCTAAGTGGAGCATTAAGGGACACCATATCTTCTCTTGGATCTAGAAATTTCAATCCAAAAGTCACAAGATTCTCACTACAACCATAAAAAATAAGATCAACATTTAAAAAAAATAAAAGGAAAAAAAAGGGGGAAAAATAATACTCTTAGAAAATGACACTTAACTTCCTATGCATTGGTTCATCCTTCAGCAACACAATAATCAAGAACTTCCAAATGCAACCGAGGCAAACCGTTGAAAATCCGAGCATTACCCTTCAAAAAAAGAGTACCAAAAGGCACATTCTGACCTAATGGCCCACAATTCAGTAAGCATAAAAATTTATTGGATCTGATAATACGCTCGGGACGAATCACATTGAGATTGATTGTCACTTTGTTCGTGACGCGATTACATAAGGCTTGATTTCTCCATCTTATGTTCCCACTTCTTCGCAATTAGCGGATATTTTCACAAAGACACTTGGGAAGTCACAGTTTGATAATCTACTTTCCAAGTTGGACATTTTTTATCCTCATGCTCAACTTGAGGGGGGTATTGCGGATATATATTTTAGGATTTCTCAGAAAATATGTTGTGAATATCTTTTGGGGCTAGTTAATATTTGTTGATATCTTTCCTTATTTTCCTAGTTTTCTAATCCTATCATTCTAAGGTTAGCTTGTATTATAGGTTGTCTTGAAAGCCATCAATGAGAATTAAGCTTTGAGTTTATTCAATTTATCACATAATCATCGTGTTAAGAAATGAAAATGTGAGCTATTGTTGCTATGACTTTCTTTAAATGGAATGCAAATATTCAACAAATTCTCTAGAAAACCCTACCTTATCCCTTCCACCGCTAGCAAACTCTCGTCTAGCCACCTGCTCTTCGCCAGCGGTCAGCACTCCTTTCCTTGCCACCGCCGGTGAGCTGTGGTCTTTGTTCTTAAGTCCGTCGGCCATTTGGTGTCCTCTGTTCTATGAGTTCACCGTTTGTTAGTCGCCGACCTCGTTTTGTGAGTTTCGATCTCCTTGTTTTTTTATAGTTAGTTTGCTTTGGAGCAGACGACCTTAGGTTGTGCTTCCTTTGCTCCTTTATGTTGAGCTTAATACAGTTGGCTATGGCTTGCTGTTTTGTTGTTTGCATTTGGGTTGGTTTTATTCTAGTATGGTCCCAATGGTCTTTGGTTTTGACAGGGCGGAAAGAGTTAGGGGTTTTGGGTATTTGGGGAACAATTGGGCAGGAAGAGTCTTCCTTTCCTAGTTATGGAGAGTTGTTCAATTCCTTTTCTAGCCTTGGGTTAGTTAAAGTTGGAGGGGATGGTAGACTTTGTTCAATTTCTTATTTTCCTTTGAACCGGAATGGGTTCACTTTATTGATTTTTTTTTTATTCTGTTTTTTTTGGATTTTTTTAAATTTTTATTTTAGTTTTTTTTTTTTTTTTTTTAAGTTGGAAAATTTGAGGCATATACAAATATACCAAAAAAAAAAAAAAAAAAAAAATAATTTTTCGTCTCGATGGTATCACAAAATTTTAGAATTTCAAATAGTATTGTTCTATCAACATTACCGCAATTTTATACTACGATGAGGGTTTTTAAGGTATTGTTTATATTTTTCACGCTTGTTAATTGTATACTCTCTGTTAATATCGACTAATTCGAATATTTTTGACTTTAATGATGTGTGTAATCGTATCACAAAAATTATGTTGAAAGTTATTATTCAAATGAATGGGATATTTTAATTTATGGCATTAGAATATCCCAAAAAAAATAAAAATAAAAAAAAAACCCCAATTTTTTTTAAACTCATAAAGTGAACTAAATTGGTTCAAAGAAAAATAAGAAATAAATAATTTCCTTTCAAGTCAATAATTTAGCTAGATTTGGAATTAGAATTTATAATTAGCCGTTTTGGTACTTTTGTAAAAGCCAATTTGGTAAAAGATCCGTTGTTTTACTGTACATAGATTTGCCTAGTGAAACACGATTATAGCTTATACAAAGCATTAGATCTATTATTATACATGTAATTATTTGTTGTTGTAATAATTTTTTTTTTTTAACCTTTAGGGGTCTTAAGTGTCAATACTCATACTAATAGTGGGATTATTATTTTTCAATTTTTCCGGATTACTCTTGTAACTGTATAAGGTTACTCATACTAATGAATAAAGGTTACTCATCTTATAATAAAATGCGGCTACATATGTACACCATGAGATTAGTCACACCACACAAGACTTGCTACGTAAGTGTGTAACTGATATTGATTAAGTATGTTGCAAGGACAGTATAAAAATGCTTTTAGGTATAATTGGTCATGACATCCATTCGCCTTACACGCCTAAAATAGCCTAGATCACCTTGTGATCGAGTGGATGTTTCTTTTTATTCTTTTATATGTGGAACAGGCGCTACTCTTGGAATTGATTTCGTCTTTTTTTTTTTTCTGTTTCTTAATACAAGTTATTTAATTCAACAATACCATCACAGAAACTTGAAGCTTTTGAATTCTAAGGGATATATATGTACTTTATTCTTGTAACGTAACTCAAATACACTACATTTATTTGATGTATGTTCCAAAAATTAGCCTAAAGATGGCTTAATGTTTCTTTTATTATCAATTCAGAAAGGATACAATGAAACAACACATACAATTAAACTGTCACGAGTTTACATATACATGATTATTTTTTTCATATTTAATTTC
The DNA here is from genome assembly GCF_948465745.1 of Chenopodium album. NCBI lineage: Eukaryota > Viridiplantae > Streptophyta > Magnoliopsida > Caryophyllales > Amaranthaceae > Chenopodium > Chenopodium album. The sequence goes on along the minus strand of NC_137847.1, from coordinate 14,315,467 downwards.
TTTTGTTATTATAATAATAAAGTTTGTTATACATATTAAGACATGTTATAACTAATTTAACATGAAAGGTTATCACCAGGTGAAACACCAAGCTGGCTACAATAGGTAGTATAGTACCCAACACGAGCATTAACTGCCGGTGTGTTCCCCCCACCACATTCTCCACCGTTGATAGCTCGAATGGTGGACCCAAACCCTTGGCCGGAGACGATAAGGGAGTGTACATTGTTCATCCAAAACCAAAAGGCTGTCCTAAAGGCGATAGTTGGATCATTGGCAACTGTTTCTGGTGCATTTAGGCCATCAAATCCAATGCTTTGACCTGCTTGTCCGTAGTTGTAGTTCCATGTGATCTGAATCGGTCCTCGGCCGTAGTATTGCTTATCCGGGTTACATGGCCAATCTGTACTATCCTTGCAATAAGTTGCTTTTGCAATCTCCTCAATGTAACAAAAATCTACAAATGAGCAAAGTTTTATCTAGTTAGTTGTTGAGTAAAATTTTGCGTAACAAATTAAAAATCTATAAATGAGTCCGCATGACAAGAATAATGTCACACGTTTTAATTAAATTTCATCCACCACTCATTTTCCAAAATGTAATATTTAATGTTGTACTCATGTTATACCCAAGCCGAAAAAACCCGTGTAAGGTGGCATGGCAAAATATATGACGAGATATGTTATATTCACACTTTAAGTCTACATGACCCATGTAGGTTAGCGTGGCGTGCATATGCAGAATGTAGAAACAATCGTGGGTTTTAACTATAAACTTAAATTTTTTTATTGAACATTTAAATTGTTATGATCTGATATGTTTAGAATTATAAATGTGATGATATGTTATAAACAGGACAGTTTTGCAATAGCTACAATAAAAATTGTAGCCATTATAAAAACGAAATCTACACCGTTGATTAATATTATCTAAATAAGGGTCATTGATTTAAGTTGATCAAGAAAAATACCCAATTTTTTTTTCTTCTATTTTTCCTTATTCCTCTAAAAACTAAAATACAACAGCAACTTCTAATCTTCCATTGATGATAATCTGCAAAGTATGAATAGCTTTCCTATGAAAGATTAAATTTGATCCTATCCAATTATCCATGAATCAACCAAAAGGAAGATATTGCAATTGAATAGCTTTCCTATGCTAAAGATTCCGATGATTTTGCATTTATCATGGAAACTTGCTGCCTAATTCATGACTCAATCAAAAAGATACCTAATTCATGAGATTTATGGGGAGAATTTATTGATAGAAGAGCAGGGTGTTGAGAGGAGAGAGAATCACTTAAAAAGAAATCCATCAATTAGTGCAAGAGTAAATTTGATCCTATCCAATTATCCATGAACTTCGTATTAAACTATCCACTGTATAAAATTATATTCCTTTTATTTAGATTGGTTGGCGGTTTTCCATTGGTTATTTGTTATATAATCCTATCCATGTTAATTGTTCCTCATATAATTATTCTATGGAGATTAGGATGATGGTTGAATACTTAGAACTTCATCAATGGTAGAAACGAGTAGTTTTTTTTCAGTTTTTTTTTTCTTCTTTTTTCCAAGATAAAGTAGTTTTTAAAATATTTATAATTTAGAAGTCAAGTATTGAACGGATAAGATTAATTATTAATATTTAAATGGTTAAGATTAAAATTAGTTACAATGGCTACATTTTTTATGTAGCCATTGAATAGTCTTCCGTTAGAAACATGACAAATTGATAACTTATTATATTATTTGAGTTATAGATTTTTTTTAATAAACTTTGTTAGAGATATGAAATATCATCAATATCGGACAAGGGGAGAATTTAACTTACGTCCAGTTTCATGGGTGACATGAGCAAAGAAGGCAGCAACTTCACGCTTTGTATCATCACCGGATTCTCCAGTTCCGAAGTCGGGGTAGAAACTGAGAGCATCCAAGAAAGCAGACCTGCTATAGAAGTTTTTACCCGCACAGCTAGAGCTAGCTTGATCAATTATTCCATTAAAGAAGGCGTCAGTCACCAAATCAGAAATCGATCCACCACCACCGCTTGGCATCGGGTTCGTAGAAAAGCAAGGGCCTTCGCGGCACCCTTCACCGCAATAGGCATCATCGTTACCGCAGTAACCCCACTGGCTGCAACATACACCAGGGTCACAGCCACAGTTTTGGGCTACAACTAGGTAACTTGACATACAAGTAACCACCACGAGTATGGCAAAAATTGGCCTTAGGGAAGACATTTTGGTTTTAGAGGTTTGTAATGTGTTGTGTTGGATGAGGAAGCTCAAACAAGAGTAGATTGGTTTTTAAAGAAGAAAATGAGAGAAGTTACCTAGGGAAGAAGTTAGCTTAGTTAGTTTATATTACGCTAAGAGATTGTGCAAATCCGCTAATTATTGTCTCACTTGTGAATTATATAATATTTTATGCTGATTCTATACGGCGCAACTTGTGTAGTACTTCGTATTTTATACGTTCAACGTAGTGATATTTTGACTTTGACTCTTAACGTATTTTTTTGGAATTGGTTTTTAATACTTCCTCCGTTTTTATTTTATTGCACCATTAGCACTTTTACACTATTTACTTAATCTTCTTTGACCATCATTTGTGATTTATACATTAGGAAAAATATAATCATGTGAGATCTAGTTAGATTCATATCGAACTCTACTTTTCAAATATCATATTTTTATAATTTTTACAAAAGTATAATTGAAAATATTGATAGCTAAAGTAATACATTGGCAAGCGTGAAATCCCTTATGATGCAATAAAAAAATAACGGAGGAAGTATATAATATTTCCTCCACACATCTTATGAAGTCATAAAATACGGTACATATTTGCTGAAAATTTTATATTAGTCGATTGAAATGTGACTAACATTTTTATTAATTAAATACCGGTAAATACAAGTTTATCTGCCAGATAAACGAATTTTCGTTAATCTGGTGATATTTCTGTAAATATATTGAAAAAGCGTGGTGATTTATTCAGTACTTTTTAATTTGTGAGCTATCTAATTACTGTTTGCAACTTGCATTTAGAAAATTACACATGTACGTCTCAACTAGTATATGAAAAGACACATGTACCCCTCCACTACTGGTACTTGAAAATACAGTTATACCCCCAGATAAACAATTTATATATATATATATATATACTTCCTCCGTTTTTTAATACTTGCAACACTTCCCTAAAATGAAAATGTCATAATACTTGCAATACACTATAAATGGAAAGTTATTTTAGGGAAAAACTATATTATTTCCCTTATTTAAAGCACATGGCTCACTAAATTACATTCCTAACATCCACTCATCCTATTTTAAAGTGTATTACATCATGTAAATCCCACCTTTCTTAAATACCGTGAAAAAGTGTGTGTTGCAACTATTAAAAAACGGAAAAAGCATATATATATATATATATATATATATATATATATATATATATATATATATATATATATTATTCATTTTATTGTATATACATGTAGTTTAAAGTATTAACTTTTAATTTTATAACTTTTGGTTAATATTTAATAGTGTAATACATTGATGGTTAGTATTTATTTATAATATATATTCATGGTGGATGGTCACATTATGTAACTAGCGACACATAAGAGTTTGTAAAAGTCATATATCTAGAAGAATTTTTAAGATAAAACTTTTTGATATTTTTTTATTATATGTTATAACATGGGACAGTATGTGGTATGCCTATTATTACTAGTTTGTGGGCTTCTGGACTTGTTCAAACTAAGCGAAATACAAATACAATAATGTTCCCATGGATATCTTCCTTCTAGATAGTGGACTATGTTAAAATATTACGTTATTTAAGGAAATAAGAGGTGAGATAATGAGTTATTTGTGATTAGAGTTTCTACAGAGTAAACTGATAATTGAAATCATACGGCGAGTTGGAGACTATGAATGTCGATCAACTAGCTGAGTTTAGACGAGAATTAGCCTGATTGAGGAATCGAGGTCGGTGTCAAAGATGACGGTCTGGGCCACACGGCCCACACCCGCAATCAAGAGACAGAGTCTAATACTCGACTTCACATGTCCAATAAGGTTCCATCTAAATTCATAGATGACAATAAAAGGAGTAGCCGATTAGTCTGATAAAGTGTTAACTCTCAACTTTTATTAAAGTGATACACTTACATATGTTATTAGGGAATGATACACTTCAACTGTAGGCAAGATAAAAAAAACACGTAACATCGTAGTCAACTAATCAAAGTCAAGCTCATGTTGATTATGATTTTATGTGTTTATTTTATTATCAACTAGGTTAGGACCCGTGCCATGCACACTAATTTCACTACTTTTAATTAGAAAAGTAATAATATTTTTTTAATAAAAATATCATGGACAAAATACAACTATAATATATTTATTAACACCCGACTCAGCCCGACTAAGAAAAAATCCCAATAAATTTATTGAATGATGCTAATATTTTTTTCATATAGACAACATGACATGAATCAGACACAAAAAAAGCTGGTTTATATCAAGGATTCTGTTGAAGCTTAAAGGTTTTGATGATTGTGAACGTGAACTAGCAAACTTCATTTTATAAAGGTTTCTCTAAGTGTTGTGATTAGAACAGGTGAAGTAGACTTTGGAAGTGGAAGAGTAACCAAATTAAACTAAGAAGACGTGAAGAGGTTCTAAGGAAAGGTTAAAGAAGATAGAAGAAGAGTTCTTTGACAAGAACTATCTGAGTTCCCTAACAGGAACTTGAACACGGCAAGTTGAGAAGTTCAATTTGGCCTGCGTTGAAGACAGCAAGTTTCACAAGAATTTGGCCTGGGAAGTTCCAGTTCAGAACTGGAGTACAAGTGACAGCAGGAACTTAGTCCCGGACTGCGTGAAGCCCATGTATCCTGGTTTACAAAATATTGGCGAAGCAAATTAGTTTTGTTAAGTTTTATCTTTTAGATTTGCTGTAAATATGATTGTTAGGTTTATGCGTGAAACTTAGTAGAAACGTGACAAAAGAGCTTGGCAAGTTTTTAACACAGGAAAGTTTATAAAAGAAAAGTTTTAAGCAAAAATTTTCTAAAACGATTTATTTCTTAAAAACTGTTTATCAAAAGATATTATTCTTTTGAAGATTTATCTTTGATAAGTTTTCTAAAAAGATTTTCTTCTAAATAGATTTACTTAAAACCGTATTTTGGGATTTTGGTAAAATAACATATTTATCTTTTGAAAACCCTACTTTCTATACGAGCAAGTCTTGTATAAATTGTAGAAGTCTCATATCATTATATTTGTGAGTTTATGCGTGAAGATATCGAAGTGTGCTTAATTGTATAAGTTTGTCAAGTTTATAACTTTGTCACATTAGTTTCGGGTTTCATGCGTAGCTTACCTTTTAAATATTAGGAGTCAAAAGTTTGTATTGATTGGGTTCTTGGGTGTGCGTGTGATTTATCTTTGCATACAGTTGAGTAGGCTTCTAGGGTGAAGCTGAGTGAGAGAGTGCTCAGGAAGTACGAGTGAATCTAAGTCAAAAACATAGGTTGGGTAGGATAGGGTCCTACTGTATAGCAAGTTCAGTTTGGAACTTGTGAGTATAGGTCTGACTATAATAGGTTGTAACTTGTGTGTTTGCCATAGTATAGTGAATTGATTTGGTTTCGGAAATCCCTAAGAGGGTCGAGGTTTTACTTTCAATTGGGCCCTAGAAGGTTTCCTCGTAAAACATTATGTGCATTGCAAGTTCCTTTACATTCTGTTTTTATATTTCGCAAAAGTGGCCATTAGGAACTCACATACAATTCACCCCCCTCTTGTAGTGTTTGTCTCAACTAACAGATTCTCGACACGTAATTAAACGGGTCAACACGATACGTCATGTTCATTAAAAGGGTCAGATTAGTGTTGAGCTTCCCAACCCGTTTAATTTCAAATTGGAACACAACACAACACAATTGTCATCTTTAATTTAAAAATTAAAATCTACAAAGTAAGAGAAATGGAAATACAAATTTTATAGTAAGTAGTAAATGGTATTAAAAAAAAAGATTTTTGGAGGAAAAAACAGCTCCAGGAATTGACATGTGTCATTCCTAGTGTCTATTTTAGTATTATATACTAGCTTAAGGCTCGTGTCATGCACGGTAAATCTAATTTTTTTAAGAAAATTAATTATATCCAACAAATAAAATTTGATAAAACATACAAATCAAATATATAGAAATTATAATGTCATAATATATATAAATAGGCAAAGCAACAAATATCTAAAAAATAGATTTTTTTGTCTGCCCGAACTCGAGAATTTTTCAGGCGGGGCTTAATCAGGTCTAATGGCCATATTAGTGAATACTTATTTATAAATGCATTTTTAATATACATCAAAAATCAATCGAACAACAAACTAAAATCTCCATTAAAATTATTAGCAAAAGTGCAAACATACACAAAATTACAAATAATATATTGCCTTTATATCTAAAAAATCATTTGTTAAATACAACATTTATTTTATAGTAATATATCAGTTTGTGATAATATGTACGTATAGTAGTAAAATTTCATAAATAAAATTGTAATTAACTTGAATATATAGTTATATTGAATTGAAATTGAAATAAAATATTAGGTAGAAGTATTTGAAAAAAAAATAAAATTTAAGTGATGTTTTAAAGTAATTTCTTTAACATCTATTATATGAATCAATTTATTATAACTTTTTTGGCAAAGTATAATAATACTCCATTTAAAATATAGTTAAAAAGGAGTTGAGATTTTTTTTTTTTTTTTTTTTTTTTTTTTTTTTTTGAAAGAAGTTGAAATAATTATTTAGGTAAATGTATATATATAGAATAATTATGAACACCAAATATAAAAAGGAATATATAGTTGTCATAAAGATAATATATATTATAAAATAAAATGTTAACAAAAAAAAAGGTTAAAAAGGGAAGGGGAGTTTTGGAGGAAAAAAATAGCCCCAGGATGTGACACGTGTCACTCCCGGTGTCTATTTTAGTATTAAGTTATTAATATGAATCAATTTATTATAATTTTTTTTGGCAAAGTATAATAATACTCCATTTAAAATATAGTTAAAAAGGAGTTGAGGTTTTTTTTTTTTTTTTTTTTTGAAAGAAGTTGAAATAATTATTTAAGTAAATGTATATATATATATATATATATATATATATATATATATATATATATATATATATATATATATATATATAGAATAATTATGAATACAGAATATAAAAAGGAATATATAGTTGTCATAAAGATAATATAAAAGATTTAAAATGATACTATTATTATAGAATAAAATATTAACAAAAAAAAAGGTTAGAAAGGGAAGGGGGGTTTTGGAGGAAAAAAATAACACCAGGATGTGATACGTATCACTCCCGATATTTGTTTTAGTATTAAGTTATTAATTGATGATTGATTCAGAAAGGATACAATGAAATTACTTTTTTTAAAAAAAGATTTCGTAAGTATTTCAAACTCTTCTTTAAAAAGAAGAAATAAAAATTGTCATATGGACTATTAAAAGATGGGATTACTCATATACATATTTACTAAATTTAGTGTATGCTTGATTCATTTTTAATTGTTCAAATTAAGGATGAATTTCATGATTAATTAATTGGATTCTAAACTTCCATATAATCACAATTTCGAATCAAATTTATATTTTACATGCAAAAGTGTCGATTAACTTGAGATATTAGAGTTGCATAAATGAAATTAGCATTTTCAATAGCATGGTGAGTTTTGAAGCATCAAGAACGACGAATAAAAGGAAGAAGAATGAACAATCGTTTTCAAAAATCAAGGACAACTAATAAAAGGAAGAAGAATGAACAATTTGACGATGCTAAAAACTTCAAGGTGATTACAACTTTAAATTATTTATCGGTTTTGGATTATAGTTTTACTAAATATAAGTCTATTCAAATTTATGACAAACTCTCTCCAATAATTGTATATATTTATTTGTAATGCTTGTAAAGGCTTAAAATTAGTGCATAAATGATCACTAAAATGGGTAGAAATGACATATTTTAATTTGGGAATGTATTGTTTGAAATTAAGATATGGTACACGTCAGAAACTAGCCAAAATTCACAAGAAAATTACAAATGTATACATTAATATGCAAAACAATTAAAAGGTAAAATCAAACCTTGCAAATGATTTACTTAATATGGAGAAATAATATGCAAGTTCAATCTATGTGCAATAAAAAAAAATAAAATATAAATATATATTGTATTGTATTGGAATATGATTTTGGATTTGTACTTAGAAATATATAAGTTACAAAGTATGAAATAAATTTGAACTATTATATTCAAGTGTAAGCAGTTTAAAAGGCCGGTTTTAATTGATTTGAACCACTTGAAAAGATTGTTAGCTCTGTTAACTCCTTAATATAGCACTACATACACCAATTCTAATTTTACCAATATTATTGTGGTAATTAAATTTTAGATATCTAGTAAATGTAGCTTTTTGTATCTTAAGTCTGTTTTTTTTTTTTTTTTTTTTTTTTTTTTTTTTTTTTTTTTTCAGGTTTTTATGTTACTTATGTTGTTGACCACTCTCATTCCGACAGTCTCAGGATTAGATGGTGATCTAGATGACATGAAGATGCCCGAGAACTTCTATAGAGTTTATGTGATTGTAATAGTAAAAGTATTATGTAGTTTTGTTATAGGCTTAGTTCTAGGATTTATAGGATATTATATTTATACATATTGTTTTCAACCGATTCAGGTTCATCCTATAATTGAGTTGGTTTAATTTAGAAATAATACTATATTACTCGTATAAACTAATTCTTTGTAATAAGACTCAAAATAAACTCCGTTATCTACTCCCTTTATTTCTAAATAAGTGCATCACTTGTTTATGCATAGAGTTTTAGCTTTGACAAATTAATTAAAATAAGTATTTTAATTATCATGCAAGTGGTCAAGTTAAGAATATAAAATGTTAATAAAAAGAGGTTGGGAGGATATTTTAGACACATACGCAAAAGATAAGATTGTGAATATGTACACGGATCGTGGGATTAGAAAATAATACTTCGTTCATTTTTATTAAACTTAATATAGACTTATGGCCTTATTTGGCAATTAGTCACAAACTATTTCTCTTTATAGGCCTGATCAGCTGTTTGTATTAGCTTTTTATGTTAATAATTCTACGTACAATTGACTCTTTTTGGTAAATTAAAGTTGGTTGTTAGTTAATAGATGTTTTATACGAAAATGCCAACAGCCAACTGCCAACACAAAAAAGCTAATCTTACATTTTTACCAGGCTTTATAACAAACAAAAAACCCAAATACCAAACATATATTTTGGCTTTCGACTACATCCATAAGCCAAATGAAACGTTATTCACCAAACAAGCCCTATATGTTTTTTTCTTTTTTCGGTTTGCACGGACACAAACTATATTTATTACGGAGTATTAATTTCGTTGACAAAGTATACATGTTATTTTGCTTGAATTCGCTAGTAAAAGGCAAATAGTATCAAAATGGAAAACTAATGGAAAACTAAATTAGTGATATAATTCTATGTACCTAGCAAGAAAGGTTATCCCCGGTAGCAACACCAAGCTGACTACAATACTCAGTAAAATACTTAATACGAGCATTGACAGCAGGAGTGTTACCACCATTACATTCAATGCTATTGATAGCCCTAATGGTTGATCCGAACCCTTGGCCGGAGATGATCTTAGAGTGTACATTGTCCATCCAATACCAGAAGGCCGTCTTGAAGGCGATAAGGGGATCATTGGCCACAGTTTCCGGTGCATTTAAGCCATCGAATCCAATACTTTTTCCTGCAGGTCCATAGTTGAAGTTCCATGACAACTGAATTGGTCCTCTACCGTAGTATTCCTTGTTGGGGTTACATGGCCATTGTGTGTTGTTTTCGTCACAGTAGTCGCCTGATTTATCAATTTCCTCTATGTAGCAAAAATCTGTACATGAACAACGTTTAATCTCATTCTTACTTGGATCAAAATGATTTAATTTGTTTCAACTTGAATTGAATGAGCTACTATTATTTGGTCAAAATAGTCATCAATAATTATCACGTATGAAAAGATTTTCTATTTTATTTATCTATTGAAAGGCATGTTAAGTACATTAACCAAATGGACGGAATAATAGAGTCAATTGATCCTACTTAAATTAATATTTTAGAGTTTTTCTAGATTTGAGATTTGTGTTTTTCATAATTTTTTTATAGAATTGAACAACTATATATTGAACCCAATTGATTTTCACTTGATTTTAAACTGTACAATATAACCTCACTATAATATTATTCTAGATCCACCACCTAAAACAAATCGTCATTTTATGCTCAATATTTGAATAATTGTACTATAAAGAAAGTAATTCAATTGTTATATTTGCATTAAAGATTGACCAAAGTAGTTTACTCCATACCTTGTTCTTATTGTATTTATTAACAAATTAATTAAACTAAAGGCAAAAGCTAACGAACTCCCTGAATAATATATTAGATAAGATAATTAAAATTAAAAGTAAATATATTAAATTGAATTGAACACTAAATACACTGATTGACGCTTTATTTTAACGTGCTGTCCTAAGTTAATACGAGTATCATTTTAGAGATTATTTTAAATGCTTAATTATCTAACACCCTACGTTAGCAAGATCCTAAACTAAATCATGATTTGTTCAAATAAAATCGACAACATACATCCTAGTATCATGTACATATATAAAAGCCAAGTATATGTAAACAAGAGTTAGTATACTTACGTCCAGTTTCATGGGTGACATGAGCGAAAAACGCTGCGATTTCACGTTTAGAATCATCAGTAGTTCCAACAGTACCAAACTGAGGATAGCTGCTAAGAGCATCCAAGAAAACAGACCTGGTATAGAAATTCCTACCAGCACAACTAGCATCAGATTGATCAAGTATTCCGTTAAAGAAAGCATCAGTGACTACATCAGGGACCGAAACACCACTCGGCGTGGTAGGAGTAGGTGTCACGGGAGTTTTGCAAGGACCTTCTTGGCACCCATCACCACAATAATCATCTGTAGAACCGCAGTAGCCCCATTTGCTGCAACATAAACTCGTGTCACAGCCGCAGTTTTGAGCTCGAACTAGGATGTTCGAGGCACATGCGAGGATGAGGACTACCGCGAAGATTGTGTTGAGAGATGTCATGGATCGGATTTGGATAGGGTGGTTATGGGAGGTGAGTAGAAGAAAGGGAGATGAGATGAGGTTTGTAGAATTGGTGGATGGAATGAGATATTTATATTTAAAATAATAGGATAGGAAGTGAACGAGAAAAGTCTAATTTGAACAGCTATTAGTTGAAGCGTAACGATGTTCATATTATAATAAAGTCATGTTTAGATAGATCATTGACATTGTACATTACAAAAGTGCATCTAGATGGGTTATTGATGCATTGTTGACTTTTGACTTTGGCTTGGTCGTAGGATCACGTACACTTGAGTGGGTACATTTTGTGTCGGCTATTTGTGTCAACGGCACCATGCGTCCGTGCGCAATTGTAACATACTCCCTTTGTTCTTTTTCTCTCACCATAAAACAACTTTTTGTGAGAGTTTTTGGAATTAAATGATGTAGAGAATAAAAAGAATAGAGAAGAGTCATAAGGACATACAAGTGTAAGTTAGAGTAAAAAAAAAAAAAAAATTTCTGTTAAAAAAAACAAAAAGTTCAACTCGCTTTTTATTTTGAATCATTTCAAAAAGTTTAACTCACATCTATTTTAATTTGTTTTTTAAAATCTCTTACCCGTCTACCCATCTTTTTACAAACTCTCTTACTTTATCTATATTTAGCCCTTTAACTATATCTTTCTTACATCATTCACTTTAATTTTATCTTATGCCTACTCACTTTTTGTATGCATTCTTAGAAACAAAAAGTAGTGTATAATAAGTGAGTTGGACTATTTAAAATGAAAAGGTTATGTAGGGAATATTTCAAGCATCCCACACTTGAGTCCCACTGTGATCATACACTTAAGCATGGTGGCGTCCAAAGGGAAGGAAGTTAGAGCAAAAGAGTCGCCAACAAGTTTTAAGAACTTGTAAACCGTTCACAGGGTGAAGGTTACACCCCTTAATGATCTAGGAGATCGTTAACTCCAATAGGTCTGGAACCATGACTGGAAGTTCGGGGATGAAGGTACAAATCCAACCTAAAAGATATTGAACCTGCCCTAAAAATAGGCCTCTACTTTATTCTTCTCGTATTCATGTGCGCTTTCTGACTAACATACAACCAATAGGTTAACCCTAAACCTGTTTAATATATATTGGTTGAATATTAATGCACAAGAAAATTTATTATTGGCGATCACTTGAATTATAATCATATTAGTCCTAAACAAGATTATTAATTATCTTATTATGCGTGATTACAAGTACAAATTCCCTTTAAACATGCATAAAAGGTGTGATCAAGCAATAACAACAATAAACATCAAGCAACTTAATAACAATCATCATAAATCATGATCTCAAAGCATAATAATAAAAGCAACATCCTAGGCATGATACTAACAAGATTAATAACAAACCCTAGCATGTCACTAAACATTAAAGATCAAAGGTAGAACACTGGAAACATGTTTAGATTGACGTTTTAGTAACGACGCGAAGGTCTAGCCTGTGGTGCGACAAGCAAGTGTCCATCGCGACTTGATAGTAATATCGCACCGCGATGGCTCTGACGCGACGCGACAGTGCCATTGTTTGCACGATGGTCCAGTGTTCTGCTCGAGTCTTCGCACGAAGTCTGATTAATCGATTTATTAATAACCGAAGTCTTATTTAGTCCTTAATTGATTCTAGTCACATAGTCTAGTCACATGGTCATGATACGATTCTTGAACATATCATTTACACTCACGAGTCTTCACGCACTTTGTATATGTGTCACCATGACCATGTCTTAGGTCCATGAGTCGTCCTTTCCGTCATTTGAGTTGGGGGTTGATAACTTGTTATTTGATATGATTTTAGGGTGTTTTTGAACTCTATTTACTTGATAAATTGGTATTTTTAGCTCACTTATACTCTATTTCTATGCAATTTTTGTGTATCCTATGCTTCACGGATTGTTAGTGTTTTTGTTGTGTTTTTAGGCCTAAAGACGAACAATTGTATCTTATGGATGATGAATTAAGGTCAGAAGCAAGAAGATGATGGAAAGAAGCCAAGGCAAGAGAGCCAAGTCAAGAGCAAAGTGAGATTTGCAGTGAGCGGCCTCTCCAAAGAGTGGCACGGCCTCTCTTAAGGCGTGACCTCTCTAGGTCAGTGGAGAGGCATCTCCACCTCGCTACTGTAGCTACTGCCTCCTTGGCATATTCAAGAAATTTTGTGAGGAGAGGCCTCTCCAACATAGGTCGCGCCCTCTCCAACTAGAGCGCCCTCTCCACCTATTTGGAGAGCCCTCTCCACTTCAAAGCTCAACTTCCTGCCTCCCTTGGCAGATTTGAAAGAAGAAATGCGGAGAGGCCTCTCCAACATAGGTGTGCAACCTCTCCATCTGAGGAGCGACCTCTCCACCTTTTTGGAGAGCCCTCTCCACCCTGCTACGGAACATTCTGCCCCAATTTCTCCCAATTTGGAGCGGCCTCTCCAGTCCCTTGGAGCGGCCTCTCTAGACCTTGGTGAGGCCGCGCCCGATAGCTGCTGTGATTTTTCTTTTGCGGAGTTTCCTATGTAATTGGGGGATATAAATAGTTATGGGGGGTTCTCTTGTACGGATATTCAATTTCCTAGGGTCATTTCTTTTAGTTTGTAGTTTAGAACATCAAAAACTCCCAAGTCATTGCTTAGTTCTTAGTTCTTAATCATGGAAATTTGAATTCAATCATTGTAGAAGACAAGTCCCACCATTGTTATTCAAGTTTGAAGCTTCTAGTAATTATTTCTCACTCTTCTCTTCTATCTTCTCTACTTTAATTGCTTCATTTGTAGGGGGTGGGAGGCGCTCAATTACCTCAATCTTGGCACGATCTACTTCAATGCCCCTACTAGAAATCACATGACCAAGAACAATGCCTTCCTCTACCATGAAATGACATTTTTCCCAATTTAAAACTAAGTTTAGCTCTTGACATCTTTTTAACACTTTAATCAAACTCGAAAGACAAATGTCAAAAGATTATCTAAAAACAGAAAAGTCATCCATGAATACTTCAATTGATGATTCAACCTTGTTGAAAAAGATAGACATCATACACCTTTGAAATGTGGAAGGTGCATTACAAAGTCCAAATGGCATCCTTCGATAAGCAAAGGTGCTAAATGGGCAAGTGAATGTAGTCTTTTCTTGATCCTCAGGTTGGATTGGGATTTGAAAGAATCCTGAGTATGCGTCCAAGAAGCAATAATGACTATATGCTAGTCTTTCCAATATTTGATCAATGAAGGGGAGCGGGAAGTGGTCTTTCCGGGTGGATTTATTCAATTTTCGATAACCAATCCACTCCTCCTTCTCCACCTCCTCAAAAGACTAGTTTTGAATCTGTGCTTGAGACTTTCATGACACAACAAGTAAGAAGCAATGCGGATACGACGGTAAACATCCAACAACTTCAAACGCACAACAAGATAATTAAGAATCAATTGGCTCAAATTGCGCGACAAGTTGGAAGTTCATCTTCCATCACTAATGACGGCACGTGGAACACCAAACCCTGGGAAAATTACCTTTTTGAAAAGCTTGACCACCACCTTAGCATCATTAATAGGGGATGCAACTGCTTCCACCCACTTTGACACATAATCGACGGCTACAAGAATGAATTTATTCCCAAAAGAGGTCTGGAAAGGCCCCATGAAATCTATGCCCCATATATCGAAAATCTCCAACTCAAGAATGTTATTCAAGGACATTTCACTTCTTCTTGAAATATTGCTAGTTCTTTGACACCGATCACAAGCTTTCACCACACCCCACACATCCTTGAACATTATAAGCCAATAGAAACCACATTGCAAGATTTTCGCTAAGGTTTTGTTAGCATTCATATGCCCTCCACAAGGTGACGAGTGGCACATTATGATAACATCTTCAATATCATCTTCCGGAAACACCTTATAAAAAGGCCATGAACACTTTGTTTAAAAAAAAGGGGTCGTCCTAAAATTATTGGCGAACATCATGAAGAAACTTCCTTTTTTGTTGATAGGAGAGGTCGGGAGGAAGAATAGAGCAAGACAAATAGTTTTCAATGTCCAACCATGATGCCGGTGCTTGAAGAATAGCAAATAGTTGATCATCCGGAAATAAATCCTCGATTGGGAAGTTATCAAGATCACCTACAAAGATAGGCAACAGTGAAAGATGATTGACCACAACATTTTCGGCACTCTTCTTATTTCTAATCTCAATGTCATAGTCTTGCAAGAGTAAGGCCCACCATATCAATCTTGGCTTTGGTTCCTTCTTAGACAAGAAGTAGTTCAAGGCCGAATGGTCGGTGAAGACTATGACTTTAGATCCCAACAAGTAGGACCTAAACTTCTTAATTGCATGAACAATGGCTAGAAACTCCTTTTCCGTGGTTGTGTAATTTCTTTGTGCCTTATCCAATGTTTTGCTAGTATAATAGATAGCATGGAGCTTCTTGTCCTTCCTTTGTCCAAGAAAGAACCCAATGGAAAAATCCGAAGCATCACACATGAGCTCGAAAGGAAGCTCCCAATTAGGGGGTTGAATGATAGGATCCAAAATCAAGGCCTCTTTAAACCTATCAAATGCTAGCAAACAATCATTAGTAAACACAAAAGGGGCATCCTTTACCAACAATTGAGTGAGCAGCTTTGCGATTTTTGAAAAATCCTTTATGAACCAGCAGTAAAAACCCGCGTGTCCAAGAAAGCTCCTTATCCTCTTCACATTTGTAGGGGGTGGGAGGCTCTCAATTACCTCAATCTTGGCACGATATATTTCAATACCCCTACTAGAAATCACATGACCAAGAACAATTTCCTCTTCTACCATGAAATGACATTTTTCCCAATTCAAAACTAAGTTCATCCTCCAATCCTAGTGGTCACTTCCCAAACTCAACGGTTGTGAACCCAAAGTAGCAAGCTAAGTCTATTACTTTGAGATCGGGGAAAGGTTATGAAGGGCCGGTTATGAGTGAAGAGGAGCCACAAAAGAGAGATGATGGAGTTGCGGTGATAGGTGAGGATGATTTTTGAAATGAAATAGTTGATGTTGAGAAAAAAGTGCAGCAAAAGAGTGATGAGGGAGCCACAAAGAAAAATGAGGGAGATGAGAAAATAATAGAAAAGCCCCCCATGAGAGTATACAAGCCCCACATTCCATTTCCTCATAGAATTGTAGAGAAGAAGTTGAATGAGAAGTTTTCAAAATTTCTTAAAGTCATGAGAGGACTTCAAGTGAATATCCCCTTTATGCTATGTCACAAATGCCTATCTATACAAAATTTTTGAAGGATCTTCTATCCAACAAGAGTAGGCTTGAAGAGAGTGCAACCATCTCCCTTCCTAAGGAAGTGAGTGCAATAATTCAAAACAAGCTTCCTCAAAAGCTTGGTGACCCCTGTAGCTATGCAATACCGGTGAAGATTGGAGATTTGAAAGCTATGGATGCTTTGTGTGATCTTGGGGCAAGTGTGAGTTTGATGCCCTATTCTATTGCAAAGAGTTTGAATGTTGGAGACTTGAAGCCAACAAGAATGTCCTTACAATTGGCCGACCGTATAGTTAGGCTACCTTAGGGAATTCTTGAGGATGTACCGGTTCAAGTTGGAAGAGTATTTGTGCCATGTGATTTTGTAGTAATGGAGATGGAAGAAGATACAAGGGTACCCCTCATTTTGGGGAGACCATTTTTTAACATCCTAGGAGTGGTGATTGGTATGAAATAAGGAAGATTGAACTTGAATGTGGGAGATGAGAAGATTTCATTTTCATGCTCACAAAATTTGAAAAAGCCATTGATTGCTGAAGTTCATAGGATTGATACATTGGAGAGGGACTTAGAAGAGTTCCAAGAAAGATTGTTTGAAGGGGATCCCTTACAAGCTATCCTAACGGGAGGCTTAGTTGAGGAGGGTGAAGAAGAAAATGGGTATGATCTCTTACTCAACCAACCTTTAGTCCACGATGAAATGAAATTTGGAGTGTTTAACGTGGAAGTAAAAGAGGAGAGGACTACGCCTCCTCTTAAGGTTGAACTTAACCCCTTCCCCCTCTACCTAAATATGCTTATCTTGATGATAGTGAGAGTTATCCCGTTATTGTTAATGTTAAGCTCGATGATATCTCTCTTGAGAAACTCCTAGTTGTTTTAAGGGAGTATAGAGATGTCATTGGGTACAAAATTGATAACATTAAGGGGATAAGTCCTACCATATGCGTGTATAAGATTCTACTTGATGATGATCATGCTTCCTTGATTGAGCACCAAAGAAGGATAAATCCAAACATGAAGGAAGTAGTGAAAAAAGAAGTTTTAAAACTTCTTGAAGCGGGCATAATCTACCCTATCTCCGATAATAAATGGATTGGCCCGGTTCAAGTTGTGCCTAAAAAAGGAGGCATGACCATCATAAAAAATGACAAGGGTGGGACCATTGCTACGAGGTCGGTCACCGGGTGGAGGATGTGCATTGATTATCGAAAATTAAATAAATCCACCCGGAAAGACCACTTCCTGCTCCCCTTCATTGAACAAATATTGGAAAGACTAGCATCACATAGTCGTTATTGCTTCTTGGATGGATACTCAGGATTCTTCCAAATCCCAATCCAACCTGAGGATCAAGAAAAGACTAAAAGATTATAGAGAGGCCTCTCCTCTCAAGAAATTTCGATTCTGCCTCACAAGCAGAATGTTAAGGAATGAGGAGAAGAGGGCTCTCCGAAGTACAGGAGAGGCCTCTCCTTCGGAGCGGCCTCTCTAGGTTCTGTCACGGCCGCACCTAGGGTATCCAAGAATTACTGTATTCGATAGGCGCAGCCTCTCCTCTCACCTGTCGAGCTAGGGGTTCCTGCCTTGTTTCTTCTATATATATATATATATATATATAAACACAACTCTAAACCAGTAAAAACCAACCCCCGCTCTATCTTTCACTTTTTCACACTCTTTCACTCACCATATTCACTCAAACCCTCATTTTTCTCTCTAAAAACACCTCAAACACTCACCATCTCTCATCAAATCCTCACCATTCTACTCAAAATTTCTCACAAAAATTCACAAATCCTCAACCCTCACCACATTTCCAACACATAGAACCCAATTTTTCACATTCTCAAGCAAGAAAAAGGAAACCCCCAAATTCACCATTCATTTGAAGAACAAGAAGTGGGTCTGTAGGGAATATTTCAAGCATTAACCCCAAGCTTGAACCCCACTGTGATCATACACTTAAGCATGGTGGCGTCCAAAGGGAAGGAAGCTAGAGCAAAAGAGTCGCCAACAAGTTTTAGGAACTTGTAAACCATTCACAAGGTGAAGTTTACACCCCTTAACGATCCATGAGATCGTCAACTCCAAAAGGTATTGAACCAAATAGGGTTCGGGGATGAAGGTACAAATCCAACCTAAAAGAGATTGAACCTGCCCTAAATAGGCCTCTACTTCATTCTTCTCGTATTCATGTGCGTTTTCTGACTAACATGCAATCAATAAGTTAACCCTAAACCTGTTCATCTATGTTGGTTGAATTTAATGCACAAATAAACTATTATTGGCGATTACTTGAATTATAATCAAATTAACCCTAAACAAGATTATTAATTATCTTATTAAGCGTGATTACAAGTACAAATTCCCTTTAAACATGCATAAAAGGCGTGATCAAGCAATAACAATAAATATAATATAAGATCAAGCAACATAATAACAATCAACATCAATCATAATAATGCTAATAATAAAACTTAAATATAATAGCAAGATCCTAGGCATGATACTAACAAGATTAATAACAAACCCTAGCATGTCACTAAGTAATAAAAATCAAAGCTTTAGCCCTAACATGATACTAACATGATATTAGAAAAGAGGAAGCATCCTAAACATGATACTAGAAAGCAATAAGATTACATACTTTGATGCCTCGTATCTCTTTCTAATAACAAAATACACGCGTTAGTAACTTCAAGGAAAATATAAAATCAAAGAATTAAATCAAATAATTGAAAGAGAGATTTGGGACCAAACCCTTAGAAATATCAAACCTTTCACGTCTAGGGCGAAGGCAACTTCGAACTCGGCTAGGTGTGTCTAGATCTCGTGAATGCGGAATTGTGTAAGAGGGAAGGTTTAGAAAAAGAATAGAGAGAAAAAGCTTCTAGCTTTAGAGAGAAAGATGATGATTGTTGTAGATTGAGAATTGATGAGAATTCGTGAATAAAAACGGAGGTTCAGGACCCTATTTATAAGAAAACAGTCTGAAAATAGGTAGAATTCAATAAGAAATAAAACTCCACGCCGTCGCTGCAAAACCGACCTTGTCGCCAAGCGACAGGGTCTATTGCGTGGCGACAAGGCTTGTCGCGTGGCGACAGGCCTTGTCGTCTGGCGACAGCCTGGACTTCTACGCGCTTTCAACACGGAGTCCACATATGAATCAAAATCAATTTGTAAAGTCCGTATGAAACTGAAATCGTATCTTTCATAAAATAATATTTTATTCCAAATAAAACTTATCAAAATATGATTATTAATTCTAATCTTATTAGGATTAAAGAGAACCTTCTAGAGAATTCTAGAAGACTATAATCAATTCTAATAACTTAGGAATAATAATTAACATTGGGCCCTCCCCTAGATCATTGGGCCGCAAGTAAAGATCAAACCGAGCCCAGTTTAGTATTTTGGCCATAACTTCCTCATTATTCATCGGAATTGGGCTTATAATATATTGTTGGAAAGCTCTTTGCAAGCCCCATCCAACTACACTATTATTGGACCCTTGTCGTGGACCAAACTAAACTGGATTGGCTGTTTTTCATAAAATAGAATTGTTTTCGAAAATAGAAAGAAAGAATTTAATAAAAACCAACCGCAACACTTGACCTTTCACATTTTCACCTTATTCGATAATCATTCGACGCAAAAGGTATTCATCAGTGGGTTTGGTTTTGAGGAGACACATTTGGGTGTCTACAGGGTCAACAAATTTGAAGCAAGGAGGTTCGAAATGGAGCAAGGATAAGCAAATTTAGAGTATTTTCATACTCTAAGGGGTATAATTTCTTTCTTTTCTTCACTTCCCTCTTGAATCCTAGGGTTATTCTTGATTATTTCTTCAATTTGGTAAATTGGTGTGTTATTTCTCATTCTTGTGTGTGAAATTGTGGAATACATTGTTGATATTGTGAGTATAGTGCTACATTGTCTACTATGTTGTGGAAATTGTGATTGGTGAACTTGAAAAAATTGTGAGAATAATTTGTGAAATAATCATTGTCCAAGTTTGGTTGATTGTTGTTGGTTATTGATAATTGTTGTTGTGAGTGACTTGTTGGTGTTGAATTGAATTTGTTGTTGGTGAAATTTGATTGAATTTAAAAAAAGAAGTTATGGTATTTGGGAAGAGAAAGTCAAAAGCCACTACTCCATCTTCCTCTACCACAAATGTACATGAACCCAACCAACCACCAATAATTAAGATCTTACCCATCTACAAATCCGCCCACGCCGATCTCAAAAAAAGAAAAATCCTACCAACAAAATTCTACGACCAAAGATCTTGCCAAACCCTTGGGATAAATGTAGGAGTACGGAAAGTGGCTGAAAATTTTGGGTGGCTAGAGTTTTTAAGCAAGCGAGAGCAAAATTATGCCGATCTCACCCTTGAATTCCTTTCCTCCGTCAAAGCCACTAAAATTTCCCAAGAAGGGGAATTCCCCGAATTCAAAATCACATTTTGAATGTTTAATGCCGAGAGGACTTTAACTCTCAAAAGATTAAATGAGATTTTTGGATGGAATCCCTTGAACTATGTCTTTGATCCCTTGAACAAAAATGTAAGACATTGATGCAATGATAAACCGTTCCTTCATTAAGGTTTCTAACAACACTCCTTCTTTCAAAACCAAATTAAGCCTAGCTAGCCATATGTATAGCCCGGTTCTTCGCACCTTTCATAGACTAATGGGCTATGCATGTTACTCAAAAAAGGATCTAGGCAAGTTCACAAGAGAGGAAATAAAAGTCCTCTACATAGCTTCGAGGTTTGAGAGAGATTTTGATGGGCAAGTCAACACGGGGCTTAGGTTCATTATTAGAGGCATTAATTTGAGAGAAAAAGAAGAGATGAATGGGGATATACAATGTGGAGGTATGATAACTATCATAGCTAAAGCTCTTAATTTTGAACACCATCTTAGCTTGATGAAACCGGTGGATGGCTCTAATACCTTGGACATTGATGCAATGATAAACTGTTCCTTCATTAAGATTTCTAACCGCGACGACATCTATAGTTGGAGAGTGAAGGGTAGGTACCATCGCTACCTTCCCTCTCTTTACTTGACCCAAACTGTGGGTGCGGCCACTACTTGGGCGATTCCTCATGAGCCTTTGCTTTCGGGAGACAACATTCCCGAGATAGAGCCACCACTACCCCTACCTAGGAGAGCACCTACAAGAGAGCCTAAGAGGGTTAGCACTTCCACCGTACCCGACTACTTAGTAGGTTCCTCTTCCTCTTCCCCATTTGATCTTGAGTCTGCATTAGGAAACTTGAACCTCATGCATTCACAGCATTTAAAATATCAAAGTTATGTAGCGCAACAATCATACCAGCGCCAAGTTGAAAGGGGCGATTTCCCCCCTACCTCAACTATCAATCCTAACCGACCCATTCAAGAGGGTCCCGTGCCGGGTGGGTGCAACAACCAAGCCACATACCCATATTGGCAAGAGCCACGTAGCACCTTGACCGAGCCTCACTCCTACCCACCCTATGACTACACCCAACCCAGGGGTAGTGATTATAGAGGCGATCCTAGCTACTTTACATCCCCGACCCACTAGTGAGTCTAGTTCTTCATCCTCCGCTTCCCTATACCCGGAGACACATAACTATTTGTATAGGGGGTGTTATGGTTTCCCACCCGGCTATGAGGGTGGATGGGGAACTCATGGGATGCCGGATTACGGTCATTACCGTAGTCAACCAAACTACGATTTGCCCCCCTACACCGATGCCCCTCCTCCGGGTACCCTACGCGACGTTGACCCTAATTATAACTTTGTTTACTCACCCGGGAAAGCCCAAATTAGAGCAGATGATGATGAGGATGACGATATGGATGAGGAGTAGGCACCTCTTTTACCATACCCTACCCCTCTTTTCTTATCTAGGGACACCAAGGCCGGTGTCAAAGCCTAGCTTGGGGGGTGCTTTACATTATTTTTACTTATTTGGGGATGGTAAGTGCCTAGCTTGGGGGAGTGTTTTGTGTCTGAGCTCTTGAGGTTGGTTGTTAGTGTTGATTTTTTTGTGCTTGTTGATTGTGCTTATTTGGTTGTTCTTTTTGACACATTTGTCGCATGTTATGTGAGCTTTGTGAGGATGAATATGGTATGTGAGATGCTAAGGGCCATTAAAAGCCTTCTTGGTTTTGTGGTTGGTCTTGAATTAGTATAATTGTATTTTGATGTGGTTTCCCTCATTGTTCTCATATGCATGTGTCTTAGAGTATTTATCCTAACCATGACTTTGATTATTCACTCTCTTGGCATGTCTTGTTTGATGATGGTGATGATTCCATGATAATGATTGTTGGGTTGGAAGTTGATTTGATGAGATTATTGATGATTCATCCTCCCTTTTTAATCCAAAGCCCTTAAATCCAAATTTGCTTCCTTGAAATCCAAATTCCTTGTCATGTGAATATTAGTTTTCCCTCTCTAGTTAGTGATGTGAATATTCTAGTAATTAAAAAAAATTAAAAAAAGAATTGAAAAATGAAAAAAAAATTCCCAAGGATGAAACTCAAATGATGATTCTTATGTGATTCCCTTGTTTGACTCTAGAGTGATGAGTAGTTAGTAAAAAAAAAATGTGTATGTAAGAGTTGGGGTCATCTAGAAATTTATTAACCTTGATTGCAGAAGTGTATATGAAATAAAAGCCGATGAATGCTCAATTGCATGTCTAGTCTAGGATATTGCTTAATTTGCTCGAAGTAGGATATGTTTGAGTTAAATTGCAGTCCTGTGTGCCCTTGATGCGTTTCCCACTCTCCCCGAAGCAAAGCTTTACTAGAGACTTGGTTATGTGTGTAATGTATGAAATAAGTGGCATAATAAGCCACAAGTTATCAATAAAAGAAAGAGCATCTCACAGTTAAAAGAGGCTAGAGCATTGAATGAAATGAAAAAAAAAATAAGAGAGAAAAATGAAATGAAAAAAAAAATATAAGAGAGAGCTCCAAAAATTACCAAAGAAAAAACATTCTCCCTTAAGAGGTCAATTTATGGTTGCCTCCCACACTTTCTCTTTTTATTTATGTAATGTAAAAGTCTCAGAATAGTGTGGTTAGGGGGTGTCTACGCGCATCTTGGGAGGTGGACTAGTATTTTGCAATTTTATAACTGAAAGAGAGCTTGTTAAAAACCTTGAAATAGCTAGATGTAGGTGCTCTAATGAACTAGTAAGAAGCTTAAGTAAGTGTCCTAATGCAATCTTGCTTTATTTTTTTCTCTACCCCTAACTCTTGTGTACATTGATTAGTTCTTCATGAATTAAAGTTGCTCTTTATCCTTACTTGTGTTTCACATCCCGATGAGTTGACTTGGGCAAATAAAAATGAGGATATATATAGTTTGATAGTTTTGTTGTGGTTTGTGTGAGTTGTGGGTTAAGCTCAATGGAAACCTATAGACACCAAATTGTGTCACCCCAACCCAAACCCAGTGATGAACATCTTTCACATCATTGATTATCGAACAAAGAAAAATGTGAAAGAGTCTCGTGATGCACTTGTTTTGAATAAAAATACTTCTTTTTGTTTACGAAAATATTTCTTTTCGTACCCTGTTTATGAAAAACGTCTAGTCTAGTTTAGTTTGGTCAATGATAAGGGTCCAATAATTGTGTAGTTGTATGGGGTTTGAAAAGAGTTTTCCAACGATATATTATAAACCCAATTCCGATGAATAATGAGAAAGTTATGGCCAAAATACTAAACTAGGATCAAACCGGATTTTACCTACGGCCTACTAATGATCATGTGCAGGGTCCAAAGGTTTAATCCCATTCCTAAAATAATTAGGATTAATTAGAATCTTCTATTAGTTTCTAAATGATCTTAATTATCCTTTTTTGAAAAGATAAGATCAAAGAGTTTGAAATTGAATAAAACTTCTCTTTTTTAGAGTCCTTGTTCTGTGCGAAATGGAATATGTTCGGATACTATTTTTGTGTCTCTTAATTTTTACCCAAATATTATATGATTGGATAGATCTTGAAATTATCTTTCCAATGATATATTATAATATTAATTCCGAGCTATAACAAAAAGATATGAAAGAAATACGAAACTTTATCCAAAACTGACATCCTTCCACTATTTCGGCAATATCTTTTATTCTACAAAATATTTAAATCTGATTCTAATTTCATTGGAAATTAGACTGAAAGAGCTTACCAACGACATATTATATGCCTTATTTAGACTTCTGGATCAAAAGTTATGATAAAAATAATATCCACAAAAAAACTGTTTTTATCGCGCAACGATAATCCTATCTTGCAGGCAACCTCACATTGGGGTGCGGCTAGAATAAAATGCATTCACATTTACATACATATTCACGCATGATCATATCAAGGGATCACCAATTCTCATTAATATCCATTCAGAGCTTGACTTAGGGACTTGATCCCTACGTCATTAGCCTACCTAGCCTAAGAGTCACCACTATTTGACTCTTTTCAAAATATTTTTCGATACACTTAGCCTTTGCAGCTTAACTTTAGTGTCACTTTCACACACATCACAGATACATGACCAAATAATCCTTGGAATCCTTTTTCATGGTATCTTAACACAAGCATACCTTGTCATCTTAGAGTCACTTATTATCATAATCATCATTGCATCACAAAGAATGAAGAATTTAGTTTCCGCGCCTAAGTTGCTAATGTACTTTCATCATCGAATCATCAATTGAGATAGCCTAGGATATTATAATCCTTGCTCCATGAGATACAATGTCACCTAGGATCGAATCATCAATTGATTGTATGTTAGTCAG
The DNA here is from genome assembly GCF_948465745.1 of Chenopodium album. Lineage (NCBI taxonomy): Eukaryota > Viridiplantae > Streptophyta > Magnoliopsida > Caryophyllales > Amaranthaceae > Chenopodium > Chenopodium album. The sequence continues at coordinate 14,290,122 of NC_137847.1, read as the reverse complement.
AAAGCGCACATGAATATGAGAAGAATAAAGTAGAGGCCTATTTAGGGCAGGTTCAATCTCTTTTAGGTTGGATTTGTACCTTCATCCCCGAATATCCAGTCATGGTTCTAGACCACTATGGAGTTAGTGATCTCATGGATCATGAAGGGGTGTAACCTTCACCCTGTGAACAGTTTACAAGTTCCTAAAACTTGTTAGCGAGTCTTTTGCTCTAGCTTCCTTCCCTTTAGACGCCTCCATGCTTAAGTGTATGATCACAGTGGGGCTCAAGTGTGGGATGCTTGAAATATTCCCTATAGTTTTTGGCAACTCCATTGGGGAGGATTTCTATTTCATTTCCTAAAATTTATTTTGGCAATAATTTAGAATAGGTGGATGAGACTCGAAAAGTTCTAAGTATTCATGTGCGTAATTTTGATTGACATTATTGGCATAAGCATAAAAAGGTTCGAATTGGAAAAACCATCCGTAATGCGTAAAAAACACAGGCTTTTTACACGTAGGAAAATTGGGAAATATCTTTCACAACTAGAATCGAAAAAACGCTGCAAAAACTGGAAAATTCTAAGAACACAGAAACCTGCTGAGGCATGTAGGAACTAGCACTGAGAAAACAGTGCCCACCGTAGTGCGATGGCTCTGTCACGATGCGATAGCAATATCGCGACGCGGCATGGCCATCTCCTCACAATGGTCCTTGTTGTCTTACACCATGTTTTTCCAATACCGAGCCAGAAATCTGCCTTCTTGCTTTGACTGGTTCTAGTACTATTTGCTCGATTTTACTTCCTGATTGAGTTTTTCCCTCTTTTCTGAACCCATATGTGTTCTACATATGGCTATAACCTTCTAGGAATTCACACTCCATCTACCCAATCGAACGCTCATTGCAACGAAGGGTATATCCGAGTTTGTGAATTCACCAAACCATGGAAGCAAGTGTAACTTGCGAGGTCCCATCCATACGCGCCAACCCTTCCAAAGGTAAGGCTTCCGCGCGATGCATCCGGACTCATAAACATGGACCCTGTTCAACTACCATAATCCTTGAAGTTTAGAGAACTAGAGCCATGGTTAGGTTGCAAACTCATTGCATCATATTGTGACTGTTTGACTACTTGTGCATTATTTACTTGTACATATTTATACGTGATTAAACTAACCGTTTGGTTTGACTTGTGATTATAAATATGCTTAAATAAGCTAACCAATGACTAAAAGACTTTGCTTAATTAATTGATTAATTAATTTGAGCTAAAAAATATATGTCTAAAATCGAGTCATAGTTCCTTTGAGTCAACCCGGATTTTTAATTCCCGTATACTGCACAAGCGTCAACTTGTTTTGGTCATAGCCGGAGTTCTAGGAAGAATTACGAGTCGTACGACCTATGGATCTGTAGCCCCGAGTTTTATCCTTCATTTGGCACTAGTTTTCGTCCAATTCGGAGACACAGATCAAAAGTTATGACTAAAATACTACAGCTTGTCCAGTTTAGTGCACATACGTGAGGTCTTAACTTAGTCTTTGTTCGAGTCTAATCACATGTTTAGTCACATGGTCATGACACGAGTCTTGAACATATCACTTACACTCACTAGTCAAAGCACACACTTTATATATGTCTCACCATGACCATGTCTTAGGTCCATGCAAGAGTCTTCCTTTCTGTCATTTGAGTTGGGGGTCCACTCTATTCCTAAATTCTTCCTAAAACATCTCTCCATTTATATCATCTTTCCACTCTCCACATGATTTCACCATACATATCATTCCCCTCATTCTTCCATGATCTCTTCCCATCCATTGCATGTTTAATTGAGTTTGAGTCAAAATAATTAATAATAAACATCCATGACTTCCCTTTCCAAAGCACTTGGTCAAGGAAAAAAGGACGACTAATCAAAGACAACACCTTCGTTCAAGTTCTACTCTTCGATAAGCCCATCAGACACAGGAAAAAGTTCGTACTAGTGGCTACCCAACAGGAAGTTGATGAGTTGAAACAAAACATGACTAACTTGACCGAGATGATCAAAACTCTCGCTCTTCAAGTCAATGATCCTAGTAAACAACGACAGCTCGAGCGAATGGAAGAAAGCTTGAGCAAAATCTCCAATGATTACAAGTTTCAGGGGATAGCTCACAAGGGGTCTCGGTGGACAAGGAATTTCTTCCGCAGAAATTCAATGCCAATAACATCCCTAAATTCAAACTAACTGATAACCCTTATTTTCATTTAAGAGCTTTCGAAACTATAATGAATATTAAGGGAATTGATAGGAAAGCTTTCCACTCGTTCTCACTATCTTTAGAAACCGTTTGTCAACAATGGTTCTTCTCCCTTGATAAAGAGAAAATGTCCTCTTGGGACTCTATAACAAACGCTTTCATTGATAGATACAAGTGCAACATTCAAGTTGAAACTGACCATAGGGAACTTGAAATGCTAAAGCAAAAGGAAAACGAAGGATTCACTTCCTTTTTCAACAAATGGAGAGAAACTTCCTTTAGGATGGTAGAGGTTCCTACTGAAAAGGAGTCCGTAAGAATGTTTATCAAGAATCTTGTTACGAGTACTCAAAATAAAAAACCAACATTCCTAAACTAGGTGAAGTAAATCCAGGGACTCCCATATGCTCATTCATGACTCCACCTGAAAATAGTCAACACTGCTTACCATTACGGTAAATAAGGCGAACCAAAACAAATAGGAAATACGGATTAGAAAAATATGCTAAGTACGATAAGTGCAAGATAAGTAAACTCAATTTATTTGCAAACATGCTTTTAAAACCAATTCCAATAATTAATCCAATAAATTCCAAACTCATGATTCAAAACCAATTCTTAAATATTCTCAAAACAATTCTAATAACTCAATAATAATGATTAATAAAATCAATGATTTTCGAAAACTCAATCTCCTCTCTAAGTGTGCACACCCCCCAAGCTAGTCTCATACTATTTCAAGGCTATTCTTGGAGAAAAACTAGGTCATACAAAATCCATAGCCTTCAATGAATCTGCATAGTGGGATTGATATAATAAACATGCTTGTAAAGCTTTTTAAATAAATAATTCAATAAATCCTCATAAAATTCTGCTTTAAATAAAATCAACCTTTATAATAGGTTAACTCAAAACTCTTTTTGTACTTAATTTCAACATGCTTCAAAATTAAATCAACCTTTTAATAAATACTTGAGAATTAAATCTCATATAAATAACTTTTCAAAATCAATAACTTTCCTTTGAAAAAGACCTTTTATTTAATTCAACAAACTTTTCAAATCAATTTCTTTAATTCAAACCATTCAAAACATGATATGAAAATCAATCCTTTAAAAATACATTTATTAAAACAAATATTTAAATCAATACCTCCAAACATACTTTATTTCATAAATCATAATTCAAATCAATTTAATTCAATCACCAATAAATCATATAAAACATGCCATTCAAAGTATCTATCCACCTAAACGTACCTTGATTCTAAATATCAATCAACACTTCGCACTTTCAAAGTTCAATCACGAATACACCTTGCAAATAACATAACCATAAGTTTATCACAACATAAACTCAAATCTAATGTGCATGGACTTCAAAACTCTTTTAAAATAATACTTTAATATAAAATTATAGCTTTGACATATGTCTGTATTTTAGAAAACTAACCATGAATAAGATAAAGGAATAGGATTAAAGAGAATTGAATTTTCGTTGGAAATAATAGGCAGAACTTGCAGAGGCCATAACTCCTTCAATATAACTCCGAATTGGGTCATTTTTGAGCCTAACCTCAAGGATTTTTCGAGAGGAACAATCTTTTATGAAACATCAATTTCCAAAAACTGACCAGAAGTGCCCGAAAAGTGGCTTCAAAGGTATACGGGCTGATTTATGGGAAAAAAAAAGGAGAAGAAAAGTATGAAAAGGTTTAGGGAAAAGAAGAAGAAGAGAGAAGAAGAGAATTGGGTTTTGGTGTGAAGAATATAAGAGGTATGAAGGATGTATTTGTAGGCTCATGAATGAAAGAATGTAGAAAGAATTATGGTAAAAAGAATTAAGGAAATTATTTGGAGAAGAGAGTTAAAGAGTTATGGAAAGTTTAATATTATGGTGACTAAGAATAATTAATTTAAGGAATGTGTGTTGTCATGAAATATAATATGACAAAAGAGATTACTTGGGGAATAATCAAGGAAAAAATAAGGTAGAAAATAAGATGATAAAATATTTAGGAGATGGAGAAATAAAATCTAGGAAAATAAGAGATTTTAATGAGATAATTAAAAATATAACTGTAGGGAATATTTCAAGCCATCCCACACTTGAGCCCCACTGTGATCATACACTTAAGCATGGTGGCATCCAAAGGGAAGGAAGTTAGAGCAAAAGAGTCGCCAACAAGTTTTAGGAACTTGTAAACCGTTCACAGGGTGAAGGTTACACCCCTTAACGATCCATGAGATAGTCAACTCCAATAGGTCTGGAACCAAGACTGGAAGTTCGGGGATGAAGGTACAAATCCAACCTAAAAGAGATTGAACCTGCCCTAAATAGGCCTCTACTTTATTCTACTCGTATTCATGTACGCTTTCTAACTAACATGCAATCAATAGGTTAACCCTAAACCTGTTTAATCTATGTTGGTTGAATATAATGCACAAGAAAAACTATTATTGGCGATCACTTGAATTATAATCATATTAGCCCTAAACAAGATTATTAATTATCTTATTAAGCGAGATTACAAGTACAAATTCCCTTTAAACATGCATAAAAGGTGTGATCAAGCAATAACAATAATAAGCATCAAGCAATATAATAACAAATCATCATAATAACAATTATTATAACAATCATAATAATCATTATCATAATCATGTTAAAGCATAATATTAATAGCAAGATCCTAGTCATGATACTAACAAGATTAATAACAAATCCTAGCATGTCACTAAGCATTAAAAATCAAAGCTTTGGCCCTAACATGATACTAACATGCTATTGATATGATATTAGAAAGCATAGGAAGCACCCTAAACATGATACTAGAAAGCAATAATAAAACTCAATTATCAATGCTAATCATATTAGGATTCAAAAGAACCTTCTAGAAGATTCTAGAAGACTATAATCAATCCTAATTGTATTAGGAATGATAAATCATAATGGGCCCTCCTCTAGATCATTGGGCTGCATATAAAGGTCTAACCGGGCCCAGTTTAGTATTTTTGCCATAACTTCCTCATTATTCATCGGAATTGGGCTTATAATATATCTTTGGAAAGCTCTTTTCGAGCCCAATCCAACTACACTATTATTGGACCCTTTCCATGGACCAAACTAAACTGGATTGGCTATTTTCATAAAATAGGTTTTCGAAAACAGAGAGAAATAAAAACTAACCGCAACACTAGACTTTCCACACTTTCACTTCATTCGATTATGATTCGACGTGAAAAGTATTCATCACCGGGTTTGGTTTTGGGGAGACACATTTGGGTGTCTACAGAAGCCCCCACTTTGACTGAGTTTGGAGAAACGCAAGTTTCGAAAACGAAAGTCAAAGTAGCGATAGGGACGGAGAATGATTCAGAACGTTCTGCGATCCTAAACCATCCTTGTAACGCCGATACCTGCAAAGTGGCGTTAGTTAAAACAGATAAAAGAGTTAAGAAACGCGTATCTTGCACCGTCAAGCACACGTCTCTGGAGTAACCGATTTTTGTTGTTGCATTGCTGTTGTGACAACCTTCCACAAGCTAGGGAACGCCATCTTGCTGTTTTTGACGATCTCTCTCAAGCTAGGGGATATCGCCTGAAGACTTCTACACTTGTAACTGCCTCCAATTTCCGCTGTGATATTCTTCTGCAAGCTAGAGAACACTATCGAAGATTGCTTCGCTTGAAACAATCTTCCACCGCCTTGTGACCATCTTCCGCAAGCCAGGGAACATGATCGAAGATAACTTCACTTGAAATCACCTCCAGTTGTTTGTGACAACCCTCCGCAAGTTAGGGAACGTCGTCGACCAATGCTGCTACATCTCGAGCCTTTTTCCTTGAATCATAGTGACGACCTTCCCAATCATAGCAAAGTCGTCAAAGACCACCTCATCACGAACCGCTCTTCTCAAATCTTGGTGACAACCTCTACAATCTTAGCGAACGCCGTCGAAGATTGCCCATCTCGTGCTATCTTCTCAAATCTTGGTGACAACCTCTACAATCTTAGCAAACGCCGTCGAAGACCACTCATCTCGTGCTATCTTCTCAAATCTTGGTGACAACCTCCACAATCTTAGCGAATGCTATCAAAGACCTCCCATCTCGTGCTATCTTCTCAAATCTTAATGACAACCTCCATAATCTTAGCGAATGCTGTCGAAGACCGCCCATCTCGTGCTATCTTCTCAAATCTTAATGACAACCTCCACAATCTTAGCGAATGCTGTCGAAGATAACTTTGCTTGAAGCCATCCTCAGTTTTTTGACAACCTTCCATATTCTAGGGAACGCTGTCGAAGATAACTTCACTTGAAGTCATCCTCAGTTGTTACGATAATGTTCCAAAGAAAATTACCGAAGATCAACGCTTGTTGATCTTAAAGCTCGCTTGAACTTTGCTGTTGCATATTTTTTGCTGTAATTTCCGCGGTGCCAATACGTAAAATTTTTTGCTGTAATTTCCGCGGTGCCAATACATCGGCGCATTTTTGCTGTTTGTGAACCATTATGTCGGTGCCTTCTGCTGCTTGTGAACCATTACGTCGGTGCCTTTGCGATGAGTCAATGTTTAGGCTCTTTAAGCTAAGTGAGACGATCTTTCATCAGGTCGATCACCTATTGTGATTGTAATTGAGCCGATTACTTAATCATGTCAAATTGCTTGTAGGGGCTAACTGGCGTACCAAGGAACCCGAAATTGCTGCATAAGGTCCACATAGTCACTTATGAGGGCTATGTATCCTGTCGCCGCACTGGCGCACACTGGAAATTACTGTCGTTGTAATTCTGCTCTGTCGCCAGTCGACATATGTTGTCTATAGGAGACATCCTTGTCGTCTGGAGCTGGAGTCGGGTCTTCCTTATTTTGTTCTTGCTGCTGCTGTTTGTTTCTCGGTTTCGCTCCGAACTTTGAACTTGGTCGTTTCCTTTCAACCAAATCTGCTCAAATCTTTTGTAAATTAAAGCTCTTCATCTCTAATTTACTGATCTATGTAACTCCTCTCATCTTGGAAGAATCTCATGTGTCATATTCGCGGTTTTTCGAAAAAATCCGGGAATGTTCTTGCTTGCTGGGATGCACCTGCATTTATATTTTGGACTATAGGACTTTGCTTATCTTTCTTTAGGGTTGACCTAAGACTTAGTGTTGCCTGACTCATTGACTTGACATGACTCAAGTTATAAACTTGAATTAATGATAACTCACTTCGTGTGACTCGTGTGTGCATAGTGTTGACTCGTGAAGCTCGATATGTACATGACTCGAAATGCAGAAAAGCAAAAATTTCCGTCATTTTTGTGGAGGGTACCGACTTTCTCCCGAAAAAGAAAGACGTAAAAAGGAAGAAGTTTTTGATGGTGCATGTTGAATGAGCTTAGTCAAACGTTGTTTGACACTATCTCTCAAGGTGCAAGGATTAACTCATCCTAGGCTATCTCAATTGTTGACTCAATGATGAAAGTATTTGGGTAACTTAGGCACGGAGGCTAAGCACTTCATACTTTGTGATGCAATGATGAGTGATAAGTTATTTTGTTATGACAAGGCATGCTTCAATGTTTTTTAAGATTTCATGACAAAGGGTTCCTAAGGGAAGGACTATTTGGTCATGTATCTGTGATGTGTGTGATAGTGACACTAAAGTTAGGCCGCAAGGGCTAAGTGTATGGATAGATATTATTTCAAGAAGAGTCAAATGATGGTGACTCTTAGGCTAGGTAAGTTAATAATTTAGGGATCAAGCCCCCAAGTCTAGCTCTAAATGAATAAGGATGAGCATTGGAGATCCTTTGATATGATCATGGTGTGAGTGTGTGAATGTGAATATGAATGTATGTTTATTACGGCCGCTCCCCTTTGTGAGGTTGCCGACGTATCCGTTAGGAATCAAGTTGAACGTAGCTCTAGCCCAACCTCGCACAAGTGTGTGTATACCTCAAAGAGGTCTTTTGAGGGTTGTAACGTGGTTAGGCTAAAGGTTAGAGAAGAAAGGGGATAAAGGCTCAAGACCCTAGATAAGCCCCCTAAGGTGTGCAACCTTGCTTTTGAATCTTTATATTTTTTATGCTTACGTTTTCTCATTTTTGAATTCTCTTTTATGTTTTTGCTCTCTCTTTTTTTTGCTTTTGCATTTTTTTTTATAAGTGTGGGCAATCCCGATCATGCGGTCTATCACGCACTTGGCATTCATGTTTCTCAGGCACGGTACCGAGCACTCGATAAGAGACGCAATTTGAGACGTGTTCATATCAAAGACATTTTCATATCAAAGACATTGGAACACTTGCCTTTTTGTACACTTTTATTACTTTATTCTTTTGAAATTTTTATAAAATCACTCAAGCTTTTATTCTTTGAAAATTGCATAAATTGCACATTATCCCATCCCAAGGTTAGGTAGATGTGGGTTGAAGAAAGAAAGGCCTATAGTTAGGTGAGGCTCAAAGTGGTTTATCAAAAAAAAGATTGTACATTTGAAGGGTGAAAGGTGATATGATGTGGCTACAAGGGGTGCCTCTAATCACTGGTATACCTTGTGCTTAGTTCGACACATTTTTTTTTAAATGCAATGCAATGATCATATGCTAGGAAATAAATGCTCATTTTATTAGAAGGGAAAAAGAAAAATTCTACAAAATAAGATCTAAGGAAAATAAAAGGTGTCTATGCTAGACTTATTGGGGAAGGGAAAAAATGAAAAAGAAAAAGAGGTCATGAAATCTTGTGTTCAAGCTCGCCTTATATCTTTTGCTTTATCATCACCCAGTCTTCTTGTTAGCTAGAGGCAATGGGATCTTGTTTGCTTCTATGAGATCTTGAATGAGAGTTTGAAACCTGTAGCATTCATCGGTGGTGTGACCATTTCCTTGATGGTACTTGCAATAAGAATTGGGATACCATCTCGAAGATCGCTTTTCTGGTGTTGGATCCTCGGTTGGGCCAATAGGTTTGATTAATCCTCGATCATAGAGACGATCGAAAGCAACATCATAGGTCATTCCAATGGGTGTGAGTTCTCTTTTGGGTTTCTTTTTAGATCCTTGATTACCCATGGCTAAGACACCGTTATGGTTAAAGATACTAACATTGTTACTAGAGTGGGCGTTTTGGGAAGAAGAAGGATTGTCGTTCTTCTTTCCTTTCCAGCCACTGTGGTTACTATTGTTAGCAGCTTTTTGCTTTGCGAGGTCATCTTCGATCTCGATGCCTATGTCATAGACGGCCTTGAAAGTATTCAAGTTGTGTTGATATTTTAAGTGCTTTGAATACTTTTCTTGTAAATTTTTTATGAACATCCTCACGGATTCTTTTTCAGTAGGGACTTCAATCATTTTAGCGAAAGTTTCCCTCCACTTGTTGAAGAAGGAGGTGAACCCTTCGTTTTCTTTTTGTTTTAGCATCTCAAGTTGTCTATGGTCGGTTTCAATTTGCATATTACACTTATGTCTATCAATGAAAGCATTTTTTATTCCATCCCAGGTAGAGGTCTTCTCTTTATCAAGGGAGAAGAACCAATGTTGACAAATGGTTTCAAGAGATAGCGAGAACAAAGAGTGAAAAATATTCTTATCAATCCCTTTAATGTTCATTACAGTTTCAAAGGCCCTTAAATGAAAGTAAGGATTGTCAGTTGGCTTAAACTTAGGGATGTCATTGGCATTGAATTTCTGCAGAAGAAGCTCCTTGTCCACTGAGATCCCTTGTGAGCTAATGCCCTGGAATCTATAGTCATTGGATATTTGGTCAAGCTTTCTTGCATGAGCTCCATTTGTTGTTGTTTCACAGGATCATTGATTTAGAGGGTTAAAGCCTTCAACACCTCAGTCACGTTAGCCATTTCCTTCTTAAGCTCATTGACTTCTTCTTGACTTGCCATTATCTTCTTAGCTTTTCTTTTTCGACCGACTGGTTTATCAAAAAGTTGAACTTGAACGAAGGTGTTGTCCTTGATTAATCGCCCTTCTCTCCTTGACCAAGTACTATGGAAAGGGAAATTAGGGATAAGTTTTTTATTATTTATTTTGACTCAGGCTCTATTCAACATGGGAGAGAATGTGGAAGAGAATAGGAATAGATTGGACCCCCCACTCGAATGACAGAAGACGACTCATGCATGAACCTAAGACATGGTCATGGTGACATATACAAAGTGTGTGCTAAGACTAGTGGGTGTAGGTGACATGCTTTGACTCTTGTGTATGACCATGAGACTAAGTGCTTATACTCAATTAAGGACTAAATATGACTACTGCTATTAACAAAATGACCAAACTGATTAATAAACTGTTTAATTAGACTCGTCGTGATGACTCAAGCAAGAAACTGAACTGTCTCCAAAGCAACAGGACTGTTGCCGCACTCTGCAGTGCAGCGCCAGACGACAAGGTTGTCGCCAGGCGTTGCACAGTAGCGTTTGGCGCTGCAACCCAGATTTTTACGCCATTACTGGAACATCGATCTGGAACTGATTTCAGTATTTTTACTCTAAAGGGACATGCCTAAAGTCGTACTAAGTCAGTTTGGTTAATTTATTAGCCTTTAATTAGTCTAATTAATTAATTAATTAATTAGGCAAAGTCCTTTTAGTCATTAATTAGTTTATTTAGACTTAATCACAAGTCAAACAAACAGTTAGGAAAAACACATAGAGTATGCACAAGCAAAGAATGCACAAGTAGTCACAATATGATGCAATGAGTTTGCAACCTAACCATGGCTCTAGTTCTCTAAAGTTCAGGATATGGGTTAGTCAAAGAGGGTCCATGGTTATGAGTCCGGATGCACCGCGCAGAAGCCTTACCTTTGGAAGGGTTGACGTGAGTGGATGGGACCCCGTGAGTTAAACTCGCTTCCATAGTTTGGTGAATTCAACATTCTCGGATGTACCCTTTGTTGCTCAGAGCGTTCAATCAGGTAGATGGAGCATGAATTCCCAGAGGGTTATGTCCATATGTAGAACACATATGGGTTTCAGAAAAGTGAGAAAAACTCAATCAAGAAGTAGAATCGAGCAAACAGTGCTAGAACTGGTCGAAATTAGAACTCATATTTCTGGCTCTGTATTGGAAGAACGCAGCGCCAGCCAACAGAGACTGTCGCCGCGATATAGCCCTGTCACCTGGCGATAGAATTGTCGCTCGGCGACAGGCTCTGTTTTCTAGACGCCAATTCCTAAATGCCTCAACAGCTTTCTATGTTCGTAAAATTTTCCAGTTTTTCGCAGCATTATTTCGGTTCTAGTTGTGAAACTCATAAAACTCATAAAACTCAATTATCAATGCTAATAACATTAGGATTCAAAAGAATCTTCTAGAAGATTCTAGAAGACTATAATCAACCTAATTGCATTAGGAATGATAAATCATAATGGGCCCTCCTCTAGATCATCGGGCCGCATATAAAGGTCTAATCGGGCCCACTTTAGTATTTTGGCCATAACTTCCTCATTATTCATCGGAATTGGGCTTATAATATATCGTTGGAAAGCTCTTTTCGAGCCCAATCCAACTACACTATTATTGGAACCTTGCCATGGACCAAACTAAACTGGATTGGCTATTTTCATAAAATAGGTTTTCGAAAACAGATAGAAAGAAGAGAAATAAAAACTAACCGCAACACTAGATTTTCCACACTTTCACTTCATTCGATTATGATTTGACGTGAAAAGTATTCATCACCGGGTTTGGTTTTGGGGAGATACATTTGGGTGTCTACAATAACCAAAATAAGTCACCCAAAAATCCATCATGATGGCCGAAAGTATGAGCTTTCCTAAGCACATATTTTCGGACCTCCCTTTAGATATTTAGGGAAATAATTTGCTAATTTTAAGGAATTAAAAATAATTGTGTAAATAATATTTATTATGTAAAATAATTAATTAATAAAATTCCTATTATTCACTAAATAAAATAACTAAGAAATCAGATTTTCTATACATAGAACCGAAAATCATAGTAATTAAATGAGGAATTTTCGGCCATCTTAAATAAATAATAAAATATAATTTTATTTAATTAAAATATCCGGAATATATATAAATAATCCTATTTTTAAATAAAATAAATGGATGATAAATCTTATCCAAAATCCAAAATAAAAATTGAGTTTTAAAATACTTTTGGCGCCAAAATTTGAATATCATTTTGGCTCCAAAAATTTCAAATAGAAAAATAAATTATTTAAAATACCCTTTTTATAAAATACTAATTAATTAATTAATTAGAAAATACGTTTCAAAAAATACAGGGTATTACAAAAATGCATTCACATTAACATACATATTCACGCATGATCATATCAAGGGATCATCAATGCTCATCAATATCCATTTAGAGCTAGAGTTAGGGGCTTGATCCCTACGTCATTAGCCTACCTAGCCTAACAGTCACCACTATTTGACTCTTTTCAAAATATTTTTCCATACACTTAGCCTTTGCAGCTTAACTTTAGTGTCACTTTCACACACATCACAGATACATGACCAAATAATCCTTCCCTTAGGAATCCTTTGTCATGAAATCTTAACACAACGTTGAAGCATACCTTGTCATCTTAGAGTCACTCATTATCATAATCATCATCATTGCATCACAAAGAATGAAGAATTTAGCCTCCGCACCTAAGTTACTTACGTACTTTCATCATCGAATCATCAATTGAGATAGCCTAGGATGTTGTTCAACATGCATGCACCATCAAACACTTCACTTCATACTTTTTTGGCGACTTTCTTTTTCGGGAGAACGTCAATACTGTAGACACCTGATTGTGTCTCCCCAAAAACCAAACCTAGTGATGAATATCTTTCACGTCATTGATTATCGAACAAGGTGAAATGTGAAAAGTTTTGTGATGCGGTTGTTTTAGTAAAAATACTTCTTTCTGTTTTCGAAATATTTCTTTTCTCACTCTATTTTTATGAAAATTCCCAGTCTAGTTTAGTTTGGTCCATGATAATGGTCCGATAATAGTGTAGTTGGATGGGGCTTGAAAAGAGCTTTCCAACGATATATTATAAGCCCAATTCTGATGAATAATGAGGAAGTTATGGCCAAAATACTAAATTGGGCCCGAAATGAATTTTATATACGGCCCAATGATCAAGTGGAGGGCCCATTAATTATTATTCATAAAGTCATTAGGATTGATTGTGATTTTCTAGAATAATCTAGAAGGTTATCTTAAATTCTAGTGGAATTAGGGTTAATAATTATATCTTTTAGAAAAGTAAAGAATTTTATTTGGAAGAAAACAAGTGTGTTGAAAGAATTAAATCTGGTTTTAAAAGATAAGCACGGACGTTAATTAGTCTAATTTAATTAGATTAAGGACTCTGTACGGCTTTGAGTTAGCGCGTGAACCATCGCGAAACGACAGAGCAATCGCATCGCGATGGGAGCAGTTTTACTCCGAATGGAATTCAATCTTTTTCTGATCGTTTCGGGACCTTTTTCCTTATAAATAGGGTCGTATTTCCCCGTTTTTAGGCATTCACAATCATCAACAATCATCTTTCTCTTCTCTTCTCTCTCTTGAGCAATAGCTTATTCTTTCTCCCTCTTTCTAGCCTAGCCTTTTTACAAACACAATACCGCATTCACGAGTTCTAGACACACCTAGACAAGTTCGAAATTGCCTTCGCCCTAGACGTGAAAGGTTGATAATTTCTGAGGGTTTGGTCCCAAATCCTTATTTCAATTATTTAAATTAATTATTTTTATTTAATATTTTCCTTGAAGTTACTAACGCGTAGGGCTGTACACAGTTTGGTCTGGACCGTAACCAAACCAGACCAAACCGCATTTTAGCGGTTTGGTTTGGTTTACGGTTTGGAAAAATACGGTTTGGTTTCGATTTTTGGGGAAATATGGTTTGCGGTTTGGTTTTTCGAAAATTATAAACCAAACCAAACCGTAAACCAGTAAACCGCATTTTAATATTTATATAATTTTTAATTAAATTAAAATAGTTATTATATATTATAAAAAAATAAAAAAAAATAAAAAAAACACATGAAAAATCATTAGAAGACTATACGGTCAGTATACTACTATACTTTATACTCATTCTCAAATATCAATACTTAAAATTCAATAGGTCATATAACTCATATTGCTCTTATTGTGTTAGCACTTAGCACTTGATTAGTTGGTTGTTATTTTTATTGAAACTTTGTAGTAAAATTTAATCCCTTTGGGCTAATTATTTAAACTTTATTATAAATTTATTAATATTTGACAATTTTTAAGGAAAAAATGTCGTTTCATCATAAACCGCAAACCAAACCGCACCAAACTGCATTATTATGGTTTGGTTTGGTTTGGTTTCAATACTAATATGGTTTGGTTTGGTTTGAAAATTGACCAAACCGTATTTTGCGATTTGCTTTGGTTTAGACGCAAACCACACCAAACCAGACCATGTTCACCCCTACTAACGCGTGTGTATTGTTTTGATAGAAAGAGATACGAGGCAACAAAGTAAGTAGTTTTATTGCTTTATTTCTTTCTAAAGCATGTTTATATTATATTAATTCCTAGTACCATGTTAGGATGTTATTTATCGCTTTCTAGTACCTTATTAGGATGTCTTTTATTGCTTTCTAGTATCATACTTAGGTTGCTTCCTATTTCTTCTATCATGTTAGTATCATGTTAGGGATAAAGCTTTGATCTTTAATGCTTAGTGACATGCTAGGATTTGTTATTAATCTTTTTAGTATCATGCCTAGGATCTTGCTAATATTATTATGCTTTGAAAATATTAATTATTATGATGATAATGATTTTTTGTGTCAATATATTTATATGTTGCTTGATATTTGTGTTATTGCTTGATCACGCCCTCTCTTGCAGGATTAATGGGAATTTGTACTTGAAATCACGCTTAATAAGATAATTAATAATTTTATTTAGGCTAATATGATTTTAATTCAAGTAATCGCCAATAATAGTTTTGTTTATGCATTAATATTCAACCAACATAGATTAAATAGGTTTTAAGATTAATATATTGATTGTATGTTAGTCAAAAAGCGCACATGAATATGTTAAGAATAAAGTAAAGGCCTATTTTTAGGGCAGGTTCAATCTCTTTTAGGTTGGATTTGTACCTTCATCCCCGAATATCCAGTCATGGTTCCAGACCACTATGGATTTAGCAATCTCATGGATCATGAAGGGGGTAACCTTCACCCTGTGAACGGTTTACAAGTTCCTAAAACTTGTTGGCGACTCTTTTTCTCCAGCTTTTTTCCCTTTGGACGCCACCATGCTTAAGTGTATGATCACAGTGGGGCTCAAGTGTGGGAGCTTGAAATATTCCCTACAGGTACCCTCAACAAAAATGACGGAATATTTTTGCTTTTTTTGCATTTTCGAGTCACACGAGCACAATCACAATACAATGCACACACGAGTCATGTACATTGAGTCATGTCGTGTCACAACACATTGAGTTGAGTTAATTTAAACACATCGAGTCACAAGTACACTAAATCTTAAGTCAACCTTAAGTCAACTAAATCATAATGAGTCAAATACATCAAAACCTTGAGTCAACCTCAAGTCAAAGCAATCACAATGATTTAAGCATACCAAGCCTTAGGTCTACCCTAAGAAAACACCAGCAAAGTCTTTTGGCAATGTTTCATTTTACAGAATACAACCAATCATTGAAGCTCCTGTTCGCAGTCAACCGAACGATCTGAACAAACATTCAAAGCTCTTGTGTTCAGAGACGCGTGGACATTCCTATCAAAGGTCTTTTGTTCAGAGACGCGTGGACATATCAATCAAGCTCTTTTGCTCAGAGACGCGTGGGCATCCTATCAAGGCTCTTTTGTTCAGAGACGCGTGGACATATCAATCAAGCTCTTTTGCTCATAGACGCGTGGGCATCCTATCAAAGCTCTTTGTTCAGAGACGCGTGGACATCTCCCCTAAGCTCCATTGTTTAGAGACGAGTGAACATCCCTAATCAACAACTCTTTTTTCAGAGACACGTGGACATATCATCAAAAGCTCTTTTTTCAAAGACGCGTGGACATATCATCAAAAGCTCTTTGTTCAGAGACGAGTGAACATTTCTCAAAAAAGGCTCTTTTGTTCAGAGACGCGTGGACATCTCAAAAAAGACTCTTTTGTTCAGAGACGAGTGAACATCAACAACGAAGAAACACGGCCCCAACATCAACAGCGGCGAGGTAATGCCACAGCAAAAATTGAAGATGGATACAAGCAGTCACCTTCAACGATGGCGTGCCTTAGCTTTTGGAGGTCGTCACAACAAATGCAGCAATGAATTGGTTACTTCAGAGACGTGTGCTCGGCGGTGCAAGATACGCGTTTTTAACCCTTTTATCTTTTTAACTAACGCTAGTTTGCAGGTATCGGTGTTACAAGAATGGTTTAGGATCGCAGAACATTCTGAATCATTCTCCGTCCCTATCGCTACTTTGACTTTTGTTTTCGAAACTTACGTTTCTCCAAACTCAATCAAAGTGGGGGCTTCTATAGACACCAAATTGTGTCTCCCTAATAACCAAACCCAGTGATGAACATATTTCAGGTCATTGATTATTGAACAAAGAGAAATGTGAAAGAGTCTCGTGATGCACTTGTTTTGAATAAAAATACTTCTTTCTGTTTTCGAAAATATTTCTTTTCGTACCCTATTTATGAAAAATGTCCAGTCTAGTTTAGTTTGGTCCATGATAAGGGTCTAATACCTGTGTAGTTGGATGGGGTTTGAAAATAGCTTTCCAACGATATATTATGAGCCCAATTCCGATGAATAATGAGGAAGTTATGGCCAAAATACTAAACTAGGCTCAAACCAGATTTTACCTATGGCCCAATGATCATGTGGAGGGTCCAAAGGTTTAATCCTATTCCTAAACTAATTAGGATTAATTAGAAGCTTCTATTAGTTTCTAAAAAATCTTAATTATCCTTTTTTGAAAAGATAAGATCAAAGAGTTTGAAATCGAATAAAACTTCTCTTTTTGAGAGTCCTTGTTCTGTGCAAAATGGAATATGTTCTGATACTATTTTCGTATCTCATAATTTTTATCCAAGTATTATATGGTTGGATAGATCTTGAAATTATCTTTCCAATGATATATTATAATATTAATTCCGAGTTATAACGGAAAAGATATGAAAGAAATACGAAACTCTATCCAAAACTAACACCCTTCCACTATTTCGACCATATATTTTATTCTACAAAATATTTATTCTGATTTCAATTTAATTAGAAGTTATACTGCAAGAGATTTCCAACGACATATTATATGCCTTATTTAGGCTACTGGTATGATAAAAACAAAATCCACAAAAAACAGTTTTTATCGTGACGCGATAATCCTATCGCGCCACGATACTTTTTATCTTGCCGCGTCAAAAGAAACTTTTATCTGATTCGAATTCTAACTCTTTTCTAATCGTTTACGGTCGTTTTCTCTATAAATAGGGTCGGTTTCCTCCGTTTCAATCACTAACAATTCATCAACAATCATCTTATTTCTATTCTCTCAAAGCTAGAAGCTTATTCTTTACCCCTCTTTCTAAGTCTTCCCTTTTCAAAACACCATACGTCCATCACGAGACTTAGACACACATAGCCAAGATCGAAGTTGCCTTCGCTCTAGACGTGAAAGGTTGATAATTTCTGAGGGTTTGGTCCCAAATCCCTATTTTAATTATTTAAATTAATGGTTTGATTTAATATTTTTATTGAAGTTACTAACTTGTGTATTGTTTTGATAGAAAGAGATACTAGGCAACAAAGTAAGTTGTTTTATTACTATATTTTTATAGAAAGCATGTTTATATTATTTTAATTCCTAGTGTCATGTTAGGATGTTATTTATTTCTTTCTAGTATCATACTTAGGTTGCTTCCTATTTTCTTATATCATGTTAATTAGTATCATGTTAGGTCTAAAGATGTGATCTTTATTGTTTAGTGACATGCTAGGATTTGTTATTAACCATGTTAGTATCATGCCTAGGATCTTGCTAATATTATTATGCTTTGATGAGGATATTATTATGATGATTATTGTTATTATGTTGCTTTATATTATTATTATTGCTTGATCACGCCCTCTCTTGCAGGTTTAAAAGGAATTTGTACTTGAAATCATGCTTAATAAGATAATTAATAATTTGATTTTAGGCTAATATAATTTTAATTCAAGTGATCGCCAATAATAGATTTGTTTATGCATTAATAATCAACCAACAAAGATTAAACAGGTTTAGGATTAATATATTGATTATATGTTAGTCAGAAAGCGCACATGAATAAAGTAGAGGCATATTTAGGGCAGGTTAAATCTCTTTTAGGTTGGATTTGTACCTTCATCCCCGAATATCCAATCATGGTTCTGGACCACTATGGAGTTCCTAAAACTTGTTGGCGACTCTTTTGCTCTAGATTCCTTCCCTTTGGACGCCACCATGCTTAAGTGTAGGATCACAGTGGGGCTCAAGTGTGCAAGGCTTGAAATATTCCCTACAAAACCCTCAGGAGATAAAAACTCGTCCTCTGAGGCGACTTAGAGGTTTGGTAGAAGAATAATCTGTCGTTGGTCAATCACCTTAAAACTAAACAATATTTCTACCTAAACCAATCTAAGACAAGTCTAGGGTAAGTAGAGGATCTTATCCACAGGGAATGGGTAAAGAACACCAAGAGTATGAAACGATTGTAAGCTAATTCGATCTAGACCTGGCAAACGGGTCATTCGGGTCGAGTTCGGGTCGGGTCGAGTTCAGGTCGGGTCAAGTTCGGGTCAGCAAATGTTCGGGTCGGGTCGGGTCAATTCGAGTTTCGGGTCAACACTTCGGGTCGGGTCAACACTTCGGGTCGGGTCAAGTTCGGGTCGGGTCTGTTCGGGTCAGGTCAATTTTTAGGATCAATTTTCGGGTTAATTTCGGGTCGATTCAATTCTATTCGGGTCAAGTTTTTGTCGGGTCACCAAAATAAATTCACTTAAAAAAAAGTTGGAAAAATAAAGTAAAATCGTTAAAAAAAAATATAAAAAAAAGCATGAGTACCTATTGCTTAGGAAAGAAAGAAGTCCAAAACTAAGTAATTCACCATTTCACCCTATTCACTTAAGGATTCGGGTAAATTCGGGTCGGTTCATTACGGGTCGGGTCGATTCAGGTCAATCAATTCGGGTTAAAATCGGGTCGGGTCACTTCGAGTTTTGGGTCATTTCGGGTCGGGTTAACTTCGAGTTCGGGTCAATTTTGGGTCAGGTCATTCGGGTCGGGTCACTTCGGGTTATCGAGTCATGTTTGGGTTGGGTTCAGGTCGGGTCGGGTTAGTTCGGGTTAGGGTCAATGGTTACGGGTCAACTTTCGGTTTGCGGGTCGGGTCAATCGGGTCGGGTCAGGATTGTCAAGTCTAATTCGATCACAAGTTGAGTTTTCATTAGTGAATTTCTATAAGGAGGGACGCTAGGGGAGAACAGGATTCAACACCAACCAAACCAAAGAATCAATAAAAAGGATAAATCATGAGCATACATGGGAGATAGAATAGGAAGTTAACATTGCCTTCTTTCAAAGATACAACATAAGTATTCCCTAGATTAAGCACTAACAAAACAAGGATTAAGTCTCAAGAATAGGAAGGGGGTTTCTAGCTCGAGTTTGTCTCTCGATCGTTCTGAACTACCATGAAGCAAAAATAATTGGGATTTCTCACCTAATTATCACACTAAAGCATCCTATTCAATGAAACCAAACATCCATAATCATGAAGGTAGCATAATCTAATTGCACGAGAAAGGACTCACGCCAAAACCCCATCTTTCAATGTAAGTAGAGGGATGAACACATGAGCATAAAGTGGCCATCAGAATACACTTGCAACAATCAATTCAAGCACAAACAACTATCAATCCAAAGTAGAACATGAATAAATCCAAGTCAATCAACCATGGCTTGGTTGGGTTTTCACCCAACCCCTAACTAAGAAACTACTCATTAAACATGGTGGAAACTACACTAACAATTATATCTAGGGTTTTCATGAGTTCAAGTAAATTAGGGGAGAGAATAAGCAAGGATAAATTGAACATACAAGAACAATCAATAAAGATTCAAAAAAAACTAAGATTAACCAAAGATAAAATCAGAAAATTAAACAATATAGAGAGAGGAAGAAGTTACTAATTGAAGCTTCAAGGTTGAGAATAATTGTTGAAATCGATATAATAAACTTCAAATAATTCTTATAAATGATTGAGTTTTTGAGAATCTAAACTAAGGGAGAGGAAAACTATGCACTAATTAAGAGAATAAGTCTAAGGGAGTTAAGAGAGAAGAAGATCCGTACAATTGAGCTCAAGGGAGGTATTTATAAGACACCCAAATAAAAAGACGGAGAAAACAAGAATCGGGCTCGACTGCAGGCCTGCACGGACGTGCTAGGTTTGGCAAGGACGTGCTGCCTATGTTGCACGGACGTGCCATGATGTGCACGGCCGTGCAGAGTATGGAAAACAGAAACAATACCTACTGTTTTGGTACCCTGCAACCTGCATGGGAGTGCCAAGTGTGGCACGGACGTGTCAAGTTCTTACACACGGACGTGCCATATGTTGCACGTCCGTGCACATCTTCTTATGCTGAACCAGTAGCTACTGTTTTGGACCAAGCCACCCTGCACGGACGTACAGGATTGGGCACGGGCGTGCCAAGGTTTTAGCACGGACGTGCTCAACCTTGTACATCCATGAGGACCTGGGCAGTTATAATCCATAATCTAGAACACCCCTGCACGGACGTGCAAGAGTCAATACGGCCGTGCAAGGTCTTCTTGGCCTTAATATCCTTTCTTTCTTCGATCTTGTTTCTTTCTTCTTTATTTTTGCATCACTCATTTTTCTCATTTCTTAAAATTCCTTGCGTACTTCCCAGAATGCTTCGTAGTGCATTCTTGGGACCTAAAATGTCATCAAAAACAATAACAACCTGTGAAGCACGTAATACACAAAAATGCGTGAAAATAGAGTGAATAATGAAATAAGGCATCGATTCCTCACATATTCAATATTAAAAACCACTCTATGATCATACAAAATAGCAAGCTATCAAGGTCTAAATTGCTTTTCACTTGCGCTAAAAGTGATTATGGTTGTTACCATGCGGATTTGTGTATTTTTGCTTCCTCTTTATTACGTCTGCTTGGTTTGATCGTTAGCAAGTTGTTTCTCTTCTTGGTTTGACATGTTTGTTTTGCTCGAGGACGAGCAAAAGCTTAGTTTGGGGGGATTTGATAACTTGTTATTTGATATGATTTCAGGGTGTTTTTGAACTCTATTTACTTGATAAATTGGTATTTTTAGTTCACTTATACTCTATTTCTATGCAATTTTTGTGTATCTTATGCTTCACGGGTTGTTAGTGTTTTAGTTGAGTTTTTAGGCCTAGAGATGACCAATTGAAACCTATGGATGATGAACCAAGGTTGGAAGCAAGAAGATGATAGAAAGAATCCAAGGCAAGAGAGCCAAGGCAAGAGGAAAGAGAGATCTGCAGTGGAGCGGCCTCTCCAAAGAGTGACGCGGCCTCTCCAGGTCAGTAGACAGGCCTCTCCACCTCGCTGATTTTCTTAGTGAATTTATTCAGTGAATATTTGGTATTTTCTTAATTAGTTATTTTATCCAATAAATATTATTTACACAATTACTTTTAATTCCTTAAAACTAGCAAATTAATTCCCTAAATATCTAAAGGGAGGTCCGAAAATATGAGCTTAGGAAAGCTCAAATTTTCGGCCATCATGATGGATTTTTGGGTGATTTATTTTGGTAAATTGTATTTTCAATTATCTCCTCAAAATCTCTTATTTTCCTTAATTTTATTTTTCCATCTCACAAAGATTTGATCATCTTATTTTCCTACCTTATTTCATCTTTGATTATTCCCCAAGTAATCTCTTCTGCCATATTATTTTCATGACAAACACACTTTCCTAAATTCTATTATTCTTAATCACCTTAATATCAAAAGTTTCCATATTTCTTTATGCACTTCTCCTAGTAATTCCTTAATTCTTTTTACCATAATTCTTCCTACATTCTCCTACCATAATTCCCTCATTCATGAGCCTATAAATACCCCTTCATACCTCTCATATTCTTCACATCAAAAACCCAATTCTCTTCTTCTCTCTTCTTCTTCTTTTCCCTAAACCTTTTCATACTTTTCTTCTCCTCTTTTTACACATATCATCCCGTTCATCTTTGAAGCTAGTTTTCGGGCACTTCTGGTCAGTTTTTGGGGTATTGATGTTTCACAGAAGATTATTCCTCTCAAAAAATCCTTGAGTTTAGGCTCAAGAATAACCCAATTCGAAGTTATATTAAAGGAGTTACAGCCTCTGCAAGTTCTACCTATTATTTCCAACGAAAAATCAATTCTCTTTAATCCTATTCCTTTATCTTCTTCATGGTGTATTCGTGATTGAACTTTGAAAGTGCGAAGTGTTGATTGATATTCGGAATCAAGGTTCTTGAGGTTCTTTTTGTGCGGTTTTTCTAGCAAGGATCAAGGTACATTTAGGTGGCTAGATACCTTTGAAAGTGATTGGTTTGAATAACATGTTTTATATGATTTTATTAGTGATTGAATTAAATTGATTTGAATTATGTTTGGAGGTATTGATTTTAATATTTAATTTTTTTTAATAAAAGTATTTTGAATGATTGATTTTTAAATTATGTTTTGAATGGTTTGAATTACTTATCGTGTTTAAATAAAAGAATAGATTTTAAAAGGTTTGTTGAATTAAATAAAAGGTTTTTCAAGGAAGAGTTTTTTATTTTGAAAAGTTATTAATATGAGATTTTATTCTCAAGTATCTATTTAAAAGGTTTTGATTTTGAAAGTATGTGGAATTATTAAAAAGTAGTTTGAATTATATTAGAATTTATTGGATATTAAAAGGATTTATTGAACCATTGAATTATTATTATTAATGCTTTATAAGTATGTTGGTAATCCCACTATGCGGATTTGGTTTATTGATAAGGCCTTGGACTTTGTATGACCGGGTCTTTCCTCAAGAATAGCCTTGTAATATAAGGAGACTAGCTTGGGGGGTGTGCACACTTGGGTGAGGAATTGGATTTAAAAGGAATTGGATTTTTAAAGGAATTGGCTTTATTAATTATTTTGATTGTTGAATCATTGGAATTGATTTTGGAATAATGAGTTTGGAATTATTGGATTAATTATTGGAATTGGTTTTGAAAGCATGTTTGCAAATAAATTGAGTTTACATTATCTTGCACTTATCGTAATTAGCATATTTTGCTAATTCGTATTTCCTATTTGTTTTGGTTCGCCCTGTTTACCTTAATGGTAAGCAGTGTTGACTAATTTCAGGTGGAGTCAATGATTGAGCATGTGAAGTCCCGAGAATGGTTTCATCTAGATTAGGAATGTTGGTCTTGATGTTTTATTTTGAGTACTCATGACAATGGTTATTATTGTGGTTTAATTAATAAAAGAAAGTTGAGTTTCCGCTGCAAGTTTTGTTATTGAGTTAAGTATTTTGAGTAGCCTTGCGTAATCTCGCGGCGGTAACACTCCTAAGTCTATCTCTACGGTATAATTATATGTATTATACTAGTATTTCCGTAGAGGGAGATTGAGGGGTGTTACAACAAGTTCCACCATTGTTATTCAAGTTTGAAGCCTCTAGTAATTATTTCTCACTCTTCTCTACTTTAATTGCTAATTACTTGCTTAATTCTTGTATGCTTAGATTGTTATTTAGCTTAATCCTTAGTTTGAATCTTGTTCATGAGTTGCTTGAAATTCTTAATTGCTTTAATTTCCATGGATTGTGAGTAGTCTAATTTTCTAGGGTTTGGGTAAAATCCTCAATGTAGTCACTAATTATTTGTTGCATGCGCTAATTTGGTAATTGTTGGGTGTTAATTAGTTGAGCTTAAATGGTTTCGTTGCTTAGTTCTTGTATATGGCCATTGCTAGAACTATTTATCCAAGCTTTCTCAATGAAGGATCGAGAGATGAACTTGAGCTAGCTCCCTTATGCTTAATTGACTTGAAATTCCATGAGAATAGGAATCTCTAGTCAAGGGAATGTTTTTGTCATCCTGATTATGCTTAAATACTTGTTTTATGTTTTGTAACCACGAGAGTAGGTTGTATTCATGATTCAAGTAATCCCTCTAGCTTGAGAGAGTAGTTGGGTGCTTTAGATGACTTCCCCTATATTATCCCCTTAATTTACCTTGATTGTTACATGCTAATTGTGAATTGTGATGAAGTTGAGTGGTATAACCTGAGCCCTACAATCCTCTAATCATTGTTAATCTCACCTTAGTTTAGTTGATTTGAACTAGTAGAAGTTACTTAAACCAATCCAATTTCGACTTCATTTAGCTTATTTAAACGGTAGTATCTCGGTGGATGATTCAACACCTCTCTTGGGTTCGACCCTTTCTTACCCTTGCTATTAGCTAGTAAGACCAAGATAGGATAATATCTTTGGTAGGCTTGACGACGGCCTATCAGGGGTCCACTCTATTCCTAAATTCTTCCACGTCTCTCCATCTACATCATCTTCCACTCTCCATATGTACTAGTAGAAAAAATAAAAAAGGCACCCCCTAATTGCCACCGGTTCAGTCCAAACCGGTGGCAAAAATGGCCTTAAAAAATGGCGGTCTAATAAACCAAGACATATGGCACCGGTTCATTTCAAACCGGTGGCAAAAAATAAAGCCCACCGGTTTGAACCGGTGCCTTTATTTAATAAAAAAAAACGACCCTTTATATCACCCCCCAAACCCTAATTAATTACACAGCCGCTCTCCTCTTTTCTCTCCTCTCCCTTTCTCTCTCCTCTCCTCCTCTCCTCCTCTCCTCCTCTTTCACGATCTCCTTCTCCCTACTATTTCTCTTTCTATCTCCTTCTCCTTTCTTTCTTTCATTTGAAGACCACCAACATGCAACACCAAGACCTTTCTCCTTCAATTTGAATTATAGGTTTTTGTTTTTCGAGTTTGATTTCAATTTCTGGGTTTTTGTTTTTCGATTTTGATTTTTTTTTTCGGTTTTTATTTTTGTTTTTCTGATTTTGATTTTTGTTGTCTGATTTTGATTTTTGATTTTTGTTTTTCGATTTTGATTTTCGATTTTTTTGGGTTTTTGTTTTCTAATTTTGATTTTTTATTTTTGTTTTTCGATTTTGATTTTTGTTTTTCGATTTTTCGATTTTGATTTTTGTTTTTCGATTTTTTCTGGGTTTTTTCGATTTCAATTTTTTTTTCGTTTTTGTTTTTATTTTAATTGATTTCTGGGTTTTTTATTTGTTCGATTTTGTTTTTTTTTTTCGATTTATGGGTTTTTCAATTTTTTATTTTTGTTCTTCGATTTTGATTTTTGTTTTTCTTTTTTTTTCGATTTTGATTTTTGTATTTCGATTTTTATTTTTGTTGTCTGATTTTGATTTTTGATTTTTGTTTTTCAATTTTGATTTTTGATTTTTTCTGGGTTTTTTCGATTTCAATTTTTTTTCGTTTTTGTTTTTATTTTAATTGATTTCTGGGTTTTTCAATTGTTCAATTTTGTTTTTATTTTTTCGATTTCTGGGTTTTTCAATTTTTTTCGATTTTGTTTTTATTTTTTCGATTTCTGGGTTCTTTTATTTTTTTTCTGGGATTTTGTTTTTATTTAATCGATTTCTGGGTTTTTTTCAATTTTGTTTTTATTTTAATCGACTTTTTTTCCTTTTAATCGATTTTAATTCGATTTTTTTTTATTTTCTAGGTTTTTTTTTATTTTTTTTCGCAACTTATTCAGTTTAATCAATTTATTTTTGATGTTTTAATTGGCGGAGATATACTGACAGGGTAAAGTCGTATCCCCTAATCAAAAGTAATACCTAAGTCCTCTAACTACAGTAGATAGGGAAGTAGGGTCGAATCCACAGGGAAACTGGTCTTTCTATTCCTAATTAATTAATATAATCTAAATTATTAAAGTATCCAATTTGTTGTTGTAAAAAGGAATTAAACTACGGAGATCAAGTTCAGGGAGAAAAACAATAATAAGAAGGCCTAGGGTCACAGGTTCACCAATAATTAATATTCCGGGATAAAACATAACAATCAATTAATCAACATTGCACAGATAACATGATTAACAGGCTCTCGCAATTTATTAACCAATATAGATCTAACAGGCTCTCGCAATTTACTAGACCTAAGTTCCTATTGAAAATAGCCTTTAATATCAAATTAACATCTGCTCGATTCATCAATTCAATATTGCTATACTTTTACAATCAAATTACATCTGCTCGATTCATAATGTAATTGTAAAGAATTAAAACAATTCAATAAGAAATTATCATGCAATATCAATAATCAATAATAACAAATTATCCCTTCATATTAATTATGGATCCCCATAAACCCTAGAATTAAACTACTCGGACATAATTAAATCTAAACTAAACGAAGCAATAAAAGTAGTCATGATAGAGTAAAGAAATAAAATAAATAACTGAGATTAAAAGAGAAGAAATCGTTACCAAAGTTAAAAGGAACAAGAGTTGTAGAGAGAGAAAATAATACTAAGAGTTTAAGAGAAGAGAGAAAGAGAAAAGTTAGAGAGAGAAAAGAGAGAGTAAGGGAAGGGAGAAAAGAATTCCCCCTAAATTCGCTTAACAAAAGCGTATTTATACTAAGCTAGAAAATCCTAAGTTAAAACAAATTAAACGACGCTTAAAACGTCCTCTAGAAACACGCGCCCGATCGGGCGAGGCACCGCCCGATCGGGCGCGCCTTTTTGATCGGACGAAGGGCTGCTGCGATATAAGTCTTCTTTGCCCGATCGGGCGCGCCTTTTTGATCGGGCGGACCATCGGGCGGATCATCGGGCGGACACCTTTGGGCCGCTTGGACTCCTCGTTTGGGCTCGTAACTTGGCCCAAACCAAATATCCTCTTTGGGGCTTAAATCATTCGGTCCAAATGCATCGTCTTCACACAAGTCGAGCCCTTATTCACCGGCTTGATTACTCTAACCGTTCTTGGGCTACGAAAGATGGTCGTGCTCCTCCAATGCTCGTAGTTGCTCCATAAAATCCCGGGAAAATGCTCCAAAGGTGCAATTCCCTACAAAACTCAACCAAAACTACGAAAACACTAGAAAACACATATTAGTAATAAAAGTGGCTCTAAAGAGCCAAAAACACTACTAATTATGACCAAGGGACGGGGGTAAAATACTATATAAAATAGACATATCATATACATAATCGAAGAATCAAGAATCAAGAATATGGGGATTTTTAGATTGTGATGTTGTAATTTTATTTTATTTTTTATTTATATTGTAGTTTTTTTTTATTTATATGTTGTAATTTTTTTTTTGATTTATATGTTGTAATTTTTTTATTGATCTATACTGTAAAATTTTATTGATTATATATATATTGAACAGATTCGTTTATATTGATTGTGATGTTTGATTTATATTTTGTGTTCTCATTTAATTTAGTTTATTTAATTTTTAAGTAAAAAAAGACACAAAAAAAATTGATTTTTTTGCACTTTTGGCACCGGTTAACCGGTGCCAAAATCATTGAATTAATTTTTTTTGGATTTTTTGGCACCAGTTAAACCGGTGCCAATTCCGAGTTTTGCCACCGGTTTGAACCGGTGGCATTTTAAACCACTTATTGGCACCCCCCACATTGGCACCGGTTCAAACCGGTGGCATTAAGGGGTGTTGAACCGGTGCCAATTTTGTTTTTTCACCTAGTGATGCTTTCCTCATATATGTCATTCCCCTCATACTCCATGATCTTTCCTCATGTATGCATGTTGAATCAAGTTTGAGTCAAATGATTAACAATAAGTATCCATGACTTCCCTACACCACAGCACTTGGTCAAGGAGAAAACACCTTTATTCAATTTCTACTCTTCAACAAACCCATCAAACACAGGAAAAAGTTCATACTAATGGATTCCCAACAAGAAGTCGATGAGTTGAGGCAAAACATGAACAATCTGTCTGAGATGTTGAAGACTCTCATTCTTCAAGTCAATGATCCAAGCAAGCAACAACAACTTGAGCGCATTGAAGAAAGCCTTAAGAAAGTTTCCAACGATTATAAGTATCAAGGAATTATCTCGCAAGGGGTCTCAGTAGCCAAGGAACTTCTTCCGCAGAAGTTCAATGCAAACGACATCCCTAAGTTCAAACCAACTGACAACCCTTACTTTCATTTAAGAGCTTTCGAGACTATAATGAATATTAAGGCGATTGATAAGAAGGTTTTCCCTTTATTATTTCCACTATCACTTGAAACCGTTTGTCAACAATGGTTTTTCCCCTTAGACAAGGAGAACACCTCTTCCTGGGACTCCATCACAAGCGTTTTCATTGAAAGGTACAAATGCAATATCCAAGTGGAAACTGACCACAGAGAACTTGAGATGCTAAAGCAAAAACAAAACGAAGGGCTCACCTCTTTCTTCAATAAGTGGAGGGAGACTTCTGCTAAGATAGCTAAGGTCCCTATTGAAAAGGAGTCTGTAAGGATGTTCATCAAGAACCTCCAAGAGAAGTATTCAAAGCATTTGAAATGCCAAAAAAAATTGAATACTTTCAAGGCCGTCTATAACATAGGCATTGACATTGAAGATGACCTTGCAAAACAGAAAGCTACTAACCATAATAACAACAGTGGCTGGAAAGGAAAGAAGAACGACAATCCTTCTTCTTCCGAAAACACCTACTCTAGTAACAATGTTAGTACCTTTGACCTTAATGAAGTCTTAGCCATGGATAACAAAGGACCTAAAAAGCAACTAAGGAAAGAGTTCACCCCTATTACACTAGTAGAAAAAACGCTATTCATAACTAACAAAAATGGGTTTTTTGTAACCAACATTGGCCGTTACAAGTACTGGGGTTACAAATAGTCATGTCATTTGTAACGGACATTTTCCGTTACAAATAGGTACCTATTCGTAACTAACATTTCAATTGTTAGTTACAAATAGTTATGTATTCGTAATGAACATTTAATATGTTCGTTACAAATAGGTAAATATTTGTAACCAGCAATTGATATGTCAGTTACAAATAGGTGCCTATTCGTAACTGACATATTAATTGTTAGTTACAAATGCTCATTTTCGATATTAAAAAAAATACCTAGCAAAAAATTCTAGGTTCAGATCTATCGTTGAATTTGAACGCAAGCTGCACAATACCTTGCGGTCTTTCCCATGACCCAAACCCACCCTCACAACCCACTCTCCCACACCGAAAACCATGCTCACTACCACCACGACCCGTTAGGCCCCTACCCCATGACCAAAAAACCCACCCCCAATACCCGCCAACCCCCAACCCCGTGACCCACATCTACACCACCACTTATAGCAGCCAATGCACGAAAAACCACCTCACCGCCCATAGAAAATTGTTATGAAATTAATAAAAATTAACACAAACAAATATCTTAAAAATAACACAAGTAAAATCAGATCTAATCTTCACTCAAAAAAAAAAAAAAAAAAAAATCAAGTCTAAGCTAAGTTATAACAAAAATAACATAAAAAACAATAACATCAAAAAAATTATAAATTAAAATCACACATATAAAAACATCCAAAAAAAAAATTACAATTATCTCAAAAAATGTATTAAAATTAAAATTATATCAACAAATTAATTATAATCAAAGACTTGAATTAAAATTAAAAACAAAAATAACTAGATCTATACTATAATCTTAATAAAAATCGAATCTAAACTATAATATAATTCGTCCCAAGGTAGTAGCACCGTCGTTATCGCTCGCGACCACCGTCATCACCGTGACCATCAGCAAATGAGGAGGGAGAAGAAACAGAGAGAATTTGTGAGCAGTGGTTGTTGTGAATGCGGCTGCGGCTGCAGCGATGGTTGCCTACATACCTCTATGTGCACGGTTGTTAACGGTGGGTTGATGGTGAAACTCGGTTGTTGAAGATAATCGTTCATGGGTGACGGTGACTTCATGATGCTCGTGGATGCTTGTATTGCTAAGAGATTGAAGGGAAGTGGAAAGAGAAAGAAGAAGGATAGAGAAATTTGAGAGGAAAGATGAACAAAGGAAGAGTGAAAGAAGGGAGGAGGATAGAGAGAATCGAAAGGAAGGAGAAAGATAAGAAGAGAGGAGGAGAGAGAATAGAGATAATAAAGAAAAAAGGGGGTGGGGCGGCTATAATTGTGTTTAGGGTTAGGAGACTAATGGGCTTTGGACAGTTATAGAAAAAATATCTTTTCTATTTGTAACCAACTATATGTTGTCCGTTACAAATAGGATGTATTTGTAACTAACACTATCCTGTCCGTTACAAATAGGATGTATTTGTAACCAACATTATGTTTTCTGTTACAAATACTATCTTATTTGTAACGGACATAGCCAATGTTGGTTACAAAAATAGTACTTGTAACTAAAAAAAAGTTGTTGGTTACAAATGAGGCGTTACAAATAGCATTTTTTCTACTAGTGTTAGGATGAACTACGATACTGCTTTCTATCGACTCCATGCCAAAAGACTCATCACTTCTATTGGACTTCTTCAAGATCCAACACCCTAAAATAGATCACCCAACTGGGGTTCTAATGCTCATTGCAAATACCATCAAGGTAGGGGACATACTACCAAGGGTTGTTGGAAACTGAAGGAGGCCATCCAATATTTGATCGAATAACAAGCTTCCCATACCTCCAGCTGGTAAGAAGACTGAATGATGACAGAGCACAAGACACAAGGCGAGCTTCAACAACAAGATTTTGTGACCTCTTTTTCTATTTTTTTGTCTTTTATTCCTCCTTTTCCCAATAAAGTCTAGCATAGGCATTCCTCATCTTCCTCATTAGATTTATTAAGAGTTTGTTTTTTTTATCCTTTTCCATTTTAATAAAATGAGCATTTATTTCTTTACATATGATCATTGCATTGCATTTAAAAAAAAACGTCGAACTAAGCACAAGGTATACCAATTATTTGAGGCATCTCTTGTAGCCACATCATATCACCTTCACCCTTTCAAATATATAATTCCTTTTATGATAAACCACTTTGAGTCTCATCTAACGCTAGACCTTTTTTTTTTTTGACCCACATCTACCTCACCTTGGGATGGGACGGTGTGCAACTTATGCAATTTCCAAAACCAAAAGCTTAGTGATATTATAAAAGTTTCGAAAGATTAAAAGTGCAATAAATAAAGTGTGAAAAAGGGCAAGTGTTCCAATGTCGTCATTGATATGAATATATCTTTGATAAGAACACGTCTCAGATTACGTCTCTTATCAAGTGCTCGGTACCGTGGCTGAGAAACATGAATACCAAGTGAGTGATAGACCGGATGATCGGGATTGTCCACACTTATAAAAAAGGATTCGAATTTGAAAAAATGAAAGTTTAAGAAAAAAGAGAGCAAAAAATAAAGTAAAAGAAAGTTCAAAAGTGAGAAAAATCTCAAGTATAAAAAATACCAAGGTTTAAAAGCAAGGTTGCACACCTTAAGGGCTCATCTAGGGTTTTGAGCCTTTATCCTAATTTTTTTTTAAATATATATGTATATTTAAAAAAAATCGATTTATCGTGTTATAAATAATTAAATAAGTTTATATAAATTAATCGATTTATATAAACTTATTTAATTAAGTTTATATAAATAAACTTAATTAAATAAGTTTATATAAAAAAACTTATTTATTTATTTATTTATTAAATAAGTTTATTTGAT
Organism: Chenopodium album; assembly: GCF_948465745.1. Taxonomy (NCBI): domain Eukaryota; kingdom Viridiplantae; phylum Streptophyta; class Magnoliopsida; order Caryophyllales; family Amaranthaceae; genus Chenopodium; species Chenopodium album. Next base: position 14,258,043 of record NC_137847.1, on the reverse strand, counting down.
TAAATAAGTTTATATTTATAAACTTAATTAATTAAGTTTTATTTGGGTATGGGCCGTGCCGACGTGCCGACGACCGTGCCCGTGCCGGATTTCAATTTTTTGTTCACGGCGCGGCCCACGGTGGGCCGCCATGCTGTGCCGTGCCGGAGTCTTGACGGGACCGTGCCGGTCGCGTGCCGGCACGGCCTTTGCCCATCTTTACTTTATCCCTTTCTTCTTCAACCTTTAGCCTAACCGCGTAACAACCCTTCAAAGACCTCTTTAAGCTATACACACACTTATGCGAGGTTAGGCTAGAGCTACGGTAGGCCTGATTCCTAACGGATACGTAGGCAACCTCACATTGAGGTGCGGCCGTAATAAAAATGCATTTATATTCATATTTACATTCATACAGGATCATATTAAGGGATCTCCAATGCTCATCCCTATCCATTTAGAGCTAGACTTGGGGGCTTGATCCCTACATCATTAGCCTACCCAGCCTAAGAGTCATCATCATTTGACTCGTCTCAAAATATTTTCCACAACTTTAGACTTTGCAGCCTAACTTTAGTGTCACTTTCACACACGTCACAGATACATGACTAAATAAACCTTCCCATAGGAACCCTTTTTCATGAAATCTTAACAACGTTGAAGCATGACTTGCCAATCTTAGAATCACTCACTATCACAATCATCATTACATCACAAAGTACGAAGTACTTAGCCTCCGTGCCTAAGTTACCTAAATACTTTCATCATCGAGTCATCAACTAGGATAGCCTAGGATGCTACAATCCTTTCACCATGAGATACAATGATCCACGCATACATTTGACTAAGCACATTCAACATGCACCGCAACACTTCACTTCTTCTTTTTCGTGTCTTTCTTTTTCGGGATAAAGTCTGTACCCTCCGCAAAAATGACGAAATTTTTTTTGCTTTTCTGCATTTTAAGTCACACGAGCACAATACAATGCACACACGAGTCATGTACATTGAGTCATGTCGTGTCATACCACATCAAGTTGAGTGTACACACACGTGTCAAAACACATTAAGAGTCAAATACACTAAACCTTAAGTCAACCAAACACAATGAGTCAAACACAGCAAGCCTTAGGTCAACCCTAAGAAAAGACATAAGCAAAGTCCTATAGTCAAAAACATAGATGCAGGTGCACTAAGTCCCAAACGGACAAGTGATGTTTACAAAGATCTAAGGCAAAAAACACAAGTTTTTTCAGGACATGAGAAGCTATCACTTCCAAGGCGTGAAGATGAGAAAATTTGACAAGACGGCTCAAGGCGTAGTGATCTTCGACAACATTCCCTAGGATTAGAAAGTTGTCACCCGGTTTGAGAAGATAGCTCAAGGCGAAGCAATCTTGGACGACGTTCCCTAAGATGTAGAGGTTGTCGAACAGAACAACTTTGATTCAACAAAACTTGATTGTGTCCTGAGGCATGGACGACTCACACAGCAAGTTTCTCAAGGCGAAGAGACCTATAATTATTGGATAAGTTTTTCCCAAGACGAAGAAAAATTGTCGATTGATGCACACTTCCCAAGGTGTAGAAGTTGGCGATTGCATCCCTAGGTGTGGGTACTTAGTGGAATTTCACTTGCGAGCTACTCAAGGCATAGGGGCTCACGACAGGACTCTCAAGGCGTGGAAACTATTAAACTATTATGCTTCCCAAGGCATAAAAAATCATCATTAAAAGACTGCTCAAGACGAAGGGGTTTACGACATGTTGCCCGAGGCGAGAAAATTTGTCGTTATTCACTTGTGAAGTTGATTGAGATGTAGTGGTTCATGATAAGGATTCCCAAGATGTGGAAGACCGTCATCCAATGGATCGATCGAGACGTAGTGGTTCACTATAAGAACTCCCAAGGTGTAGAAGACCGTCATTCAGTGGATCGCTCAAGGCGTAGTGGTTCGCGATAGAATTTCCCCAGACGTGGGAGATTGTCATCCAGTGGATCGCTCAGGGCGTAGTGTTTCGCGATAGAAATCCCGAGACGTGAAAGATTGTCACAGCAAAACTGAAGATGGCTACAAGCAGCGGTCTTCGACGATGCTCCCTAGGATGTGGAGGATTGTCACAATAAATGAATATAGCGAGGCACAGTTGCCTTCAGATGGCGTTCACGAGGCACTATGGAGGTCGTCACAAAAAATGCAACAACAAAATCGGTTACTTCATAGACGTGTACTCAACGGTGCAAGATACGCGTTTCTTAACTCTTTTATCTATTTAACTAATGCTAGTTTGTAGGTATTGGCGTTAGAAGAATGATTTAGGATCAGGAACATTCTGAATCATTCTCCGTCCCTATCGTTACTTTTACTTTTGTTTTCAAAACTTACGTTTCTCCAAACTCAGTCAAAGTAGGGGCTTTTGTAGACACCTGATTGTGTCTCCCAAAAAATCAAGCCCAGTGATGAGTATCTTTCACGTCATTGATTATCGAACGAGGTGAAATGTGGAAGAGTCTCGTGATTTCTCTTTTTTTAATAAAAATAGTTCTTTCTATTTTCGAAAAACCTCCTTTTCGTACCTTATTTATAGAAAATGTCCAATCCAATTTATTTTTGTCCATAATATAGGTCCAATAATTATGTGGTTGGATGGGGTTCGAAAAGAGCTTTCCAACGATATATTATAGGCCCAATTCCGATGAATAATGAGGAAGTTATGGCTAAAATACTAAATTGGATCTTAAATGAGGTTTATGGGCGACACAATGATCAAGTGGATGGTCCATTAATAATTATCCTTAAAGTCATTAGGGATTACTTTAATTTTCTGGAATAATGTAGAAGGTTATTTTAAGTTCTAAAGAGATTAGGATTAATAATTATATTTGATTTAGAAAAGATAAAGGATTTTAGTTGGCATAAACAAGTGTTTTAAAAGGATTTAATTTGATAATAAAATACAGACTCTAATTACCTAATTGTATTAGGAAAAGGACTCCATACAGTAATATTTATCATGCAGCATTATCGCGATGAGACAGGACTATCGCGTCGCGATAGGCCTATCGCATCGCGACAGAGCCATCGCGTCGCGATGGGAGCAGTTTTACTCCGATTGAAATTCAATCTTTTCTGATCTTTTCCGGACAATTTTTTCTCTATAAATAGGGTCATATTTCCCCGTTTACAATCATCAACAATCATCTTTCCATTCTTTCTCTCTTAAAACTAGAAGCTTATTCTTTCTCTCTCTTTCTAAGCCTTGCCTTTTCCAAAAAAAACACCATACGTCCATCACAAGACTTAGACATACATAGCTAAGCTCGAAGTTGCCTTCGCCTTAGACGTGAAAGGTTAATAATTTCTGAGGGTTTGGTCCCAAATTCCTATTTCAATTATTTAAATTAATTGGTTGATTTAATACTTTTATTGAAGTTACTAACGTGTGTATTATTTCGATAGAAAGAGGTACGAGGCAATAAAGTGAGTAATTTCATTGCTCTATTTCTTTAGAAAGCATGCTTAAAATATTTTGATGCCTAGTATCATGTTAGGATGTTATTTATTGCTTTCTAGTATCATGATTAGGTTGCTTCCTATTTCTTCTATCATGTTAGTATCATGTTAGGGCTAAAGCTTTAATTTTTATTGTTTAGTGACATGCTAGGATTTGTTATTAATCTTGTTACTATCATGCCTAGGATCTTGCTAACATTATGCTTTATTGAGATTATTATGATGATGATGATTTGTTGTATTAATATTATTATGTTGCTTGATTCCTTATTGTTATTGCTTGATCACACCCTCTCTTGCAGATTTAAAGGGAATTTGTACTTGAAATCACGTTTAATAAGATAATTAATAATTTGATTTAGGCTAATATGATTTTAATTCAAGTGATCGTCAATAATAGATTTGTTTTTGAATTAATAATCCTCCAACATAGACAAACAGGTTTAGGCTAACCTAATGATTGTATGTTAGTCAAAAAGCGCACATGAATCTGAGAAGAATAAAGTAGAGGCCTATTTTAGGGCAGGTTCGATTTCTTTTAGGTTGGATTTGTACCTTCATCCCTGAATATCCAGTCATGGTTCCGGACCACTATGGAGTTAGGGATCTCATGGATCGTGAAGGGGTGTAACCTTCACCCTGTGAACGGTTTACAAGTTCCTAAAACTTGTTGGCGACTCTTTTCCTCTAGCTTCCTTCACTTTGGACGCCACCATGTTTAAGTGTATGATCACAGTGGGGCTCAACTGTGGGATGCTTGAATTATTCCCTTCAGTATGTAATTTATTTTTTACAGACATATATTCGTATACTGTAATTATTTAAATTTTGAATATTAGCAGTACATTAGTACGAAAATATGAAAATTTATGGTTATAGAAATGAGAATATTTGATCTTCATATAAATTTCATTAGAAATCTATGTGAATAAAAAAAAAATATATTGTTTAAAATTATACGGAATCTTTAAATATTATATATGCATAAATTTTTGGCATAATTATTGTTAGGAAAATATTGTTTAATTTTGGAAAAAAGTTACGTTAGATATATATTTTTTTAATCTAAATTAATTTAATTTATTTCACTTTAATTTGTATATATCTTTTTTTGTATTGTATATATCTAATTTAATTTAATTTATTCACCATGATTCTTTAAGAGGGGCGAGGTCAAATACGTGAATGTCATATTGAAGAACAATACATTAATTAACCTTTAGGTAATATATATATAATATGACCTTGAAATGAAAAATTTAAAGACTTATATAACTATGAGTCTATCACCATGACTATTATTTATATAGATGAATACAAAAAATTTTGTATCTTGTTTTGTTATTTGAATATTATAATTCGATTTTAATAAATATTTTATTTTTACCGTATCATGCTACCATTATATTTCTAGACTTTTTTTATTTGAGAAATAATATTTCTAGACTTTACTATATAATAGATGCTCTGACCATTATGCTCGTACCAATAAGTATCATTGTAGACACCTGATTGTGTCTCCCCAAAAACCAAACCCAGTGATGAGTGTCTTTCACGTCATTTGATTATTGAACAAAGTGAAAGTGTGAAAAGTCTTGTGATGCGGTTGTTTTTAATAAAATAATCTTCTTTTTGTTTTCGGAAATGAACTCTGTTTAGTGAAAATTTCCAGTCCAATTTATATTGGTCCATGACAAGGATCCAATAATGGTGTAGTTGGATTGGGTTCGAAAAGAGCTTTCCAACGATATATTATAAGCCCAATTCCGATGAATAATGAGGAAGTTAAGGCCAAAATACTAAATTGGGCCTCAAATGGTTTTATGGCCCAATGATCTAGTGGAGGGCCCATTAATTAATGTTCCTAAAGTTATTAGGATTGATTTAAATCTTCTAGAATAATCTAGGAGGTTGTTTTGAGTTCTAATGAGGTTAGGAATAATAATTATATCTTTTATGAAAATAAAGAATTTTATTTGGATTAAAACAAGTGTTTTTAAAGAGATTAAATCTGATTTTCAAAGATAAGTACGGACGTTGTTAATCGAATTTAATTATATTAAGGATTCCGTACAAGTTTTCAGAAAACGCGTGCATCAGCGCGGAACAACAAAGTTGGCGCTGAACGACAAGCCTGTCGCACAGCGACAGGTCTGTCGTGTCGTGCTGGACTCTGTCGATCTGCGATAGAGGCAGTTTTACTCCTAATAGGATTCGGTCTTTTTTAATTATTTCCAGGCTATTTTCTCTATAAATAGGGTCGATATTCTCCGTTTTTAAATCATCAACAATCATTCACAATCATCTAATTCTATTCTCTTCTCTCTCTCAAGCTAATAGCTTTTCTTTCTCCCTTTTCTAAGCCTAGCCTTTTCCAAATAAATTACCGCATTCACGAGTTCTAGACACACCTAGCCAAGCTCGAAGTTACCTTCTCCCTAGACATGAAAGGTCGATAATTTCTGAGGGTTTGGTCCCAAATCCCTCTTTCAATTATTTAAATTAATTGTTTGATTTAATATTTTCCTTGAATTTACTAACGTGTGTATTTTGTTATTAGAAAGAGATACGAGGAAACAAAGTAAGTAATTTCATTGCTCTATATCTGTAGAAAGCATGCTTAGATTATATTAATTCTTAGTATCATGTTAGGATGTTGTTTATTGCTTTCTAGTATCATGTTTAAGTTGCTTCCTATTTTCTTCTATCATGTTGGTATCATGTTAGGGATAAAGATTTGACCTTTATTGTTTAGTGACAAGTTAGGATTTGTTATTAATCTTGTTAGTATCATGCCTAGGATCTTGCTAATATTATTATGCTTCGACGAGAATATTATTATGATGATGATGATTTGTTATTATTATGTTGCTTGATATTATATTATTATTATTGCTTGATCACACCCTATCTTGCAGGATTAAAGGGAATTTGTACTTGAAATCACGTTTAATAAGATAATTAATAATCTTGTTTAGGCTAATATGATTTTAATTCAAGTGATCGCCAACAATAGTTTTGTTTGTGCATTAATATTCAACCAACATAGATTAAACAGGTCTAGGATTAATATGTTGATTTTGTATTAGTCAGAAAGCGCACATGAATATGAGAAGAATAAAGTAGAGGCCTATTTTTAGGGCAGGTTCAATCTCTTTTATGTTGGATTTGTACCTTCATCCCCGAATATCCAGTCATGGTTCCAGACCACTATGGAGTTAGCGATCTCATGGATCGTGAAGGGGTGTAACCTTCACCCTGTGAACGGTTTACAAGTTCCTAAAACTTGTTGGCGACTCTTTTGCTCTAGCTTCCTTCCCTTTGGACGCCACCATACTTAAATATATGATCACAGTGGGGCTCAAATGTGGGATGCTTAAAATATTCCCTACAATTTTTGGCGACTCCACTGGGGAGGATTTCTATTTTAATTCCTAAAATTTATTTTGTTAATAATTTAGAATGAGTGGATGAGACTCGAAAAGTTCTAAGTATTCGCGTGCGTAATTTTGATTGACTTATTAGCATATGCATAAAAAAGGTCCACATTGGGTAGACCATCTGTAATACGTCAAAAACATAGGATTTTTACACGTAGGAAATTTGGGAAATATCTTTCACAACTAGGATTGAAATAACGCTGTGAAAAACTGGAAAATTCAAAGAACAAAAACCTGCTGAGGCATGTAGGAACTGGCGCTGAGAAAACAGAGCCTGTCGCAGTGCGATGGCTCTGTCGCTGTGTAACAGTAATGTCGCGTGGCGACAGAGTCATCGTCCGACAGACTCTGTTGTCTCGTTCTGTGTTCTTCCAATACCGAGCTAGAAATCTACCTTCTTGTTTCGCCCAGTTCTAGTATTGTTTGCTCGATTCTACTTCCTGATTGATTTTTTCTCACTTTTCTAAACCCATATGTGTTCTACATATGGACATAACCCTCTGGGGATTCACGCTCCATCTACTCAATCGAACGCTCATGGCAACGAAGGGTACATCCGAGTTTGTGAATTCACCAAACCGTGGAACCAAGTTTAACTTGCGGGGTCCCATCCACACGCGCCAACCCTTCCAAAGGTAAGGCTTCCGTGTGGTGAATCCGGACTCATAACCATGGATCCTCTTTGACTAAGCCTTATCCTTGAACTTTAGAGAACTAGAGCCATGGTTAGGTTGCAAACTCATTGCACCATATTGTACTTACTTGACTACTTGTGCATCTCTTGTTTTTGCATATTTACACTAGCCGTTTGTTTGACTTGTGTTTGAGTCTAAATAAACTGATTAATGACTAAAGGACTTTGCTTCATTAATTAACCAATTAATATGAGTTTTTAAAGTCTAAATAAATTGATCAAATCTGACTTAGTACGTCTATAGGATTTTCCCTCTAAGCTAAAATACTGGAAACAGACCCAAACTGACGTTTCAGCAATGACGCCGAGTTTGTCCTGTGGCGCGACACGTTAGTGTCTGGCGCAACGCGACAGAAATGGCGCGCCGCGACAGGTTTGGCGCATCGCGACGGTCCCATTGTCCTTGCGATGGTCCGTTTTTCTACCCGAGTCTTCACGCCGAGTCTGTTTAATTAATTTATTAATGGCATAAACCGTATTTTGGTCCTTAATTGAGTCTAAGCACAATAGTCCCATGGTCTTACACAAGAGTCAAATCATGTCACTTTCACTCACTACAAAAGCACACACTTTGTTACACCTTGACCATGTCTAGAGAGTCTTGCGTGCGCGTGTTTTCTATCATTTTTTTTAAGGGGGTAAGTCGGATATTAATCCTCCAAACATTACCATGTTGTTTGAACCCTATACTTGATTCCCAAAATATGCACCCTATTTTTGCCTTTTGCCTTTAAAACCAATAAAGTCAAAGTCAATTTGAATCAAGTCATTAAAACAAATATGGTTTAATTTACAGTACTTGGTCAAGAAGAGAGGGACGATTAATCAAGGACAACACCTTCGTTTAAGTTTTACTTTTTGATAAGCCCATCAGACACAGAAAAAAGTTCATACTAATCGCAAACCAACAAGAAGTCAATGAGCTTAGGCAAAACCTCGTTAACTTGACCGAGATGATGAAGACCCTTGCCCTTCAAGTCAATGACCCTGCGAAACAACAACAAATGGAACGAATGGAGGAAAGCTGAGCAAGCTTTCCAGCGACTATAAGTTCCAAGGGATTAGCTCACAAGGGGTCTTAGTGGACAAAGAACTTCTTCCGCAGAAGTTCAATGCCAATGATATCCCTAAGTTAAACCAAATGACAACCCCTACTTTCATCTAAGGGCCTTTAAAACCATAATGAACATCAAGGGGATTGACAAGAAAGTTTTCCACACTTTGTTCTCACTATCTTTAGAGACCGTTTGCCAACAATGGTTCTTCTCCCTTGAAAAGGAGAAAACCTCTTCTTGGGATGGCATAATAAACGCTTTCATAGATAGGTACAAGTGTAACGTCCAAGTCGAAACTGACCATAGAGAGCTTGAGATGTTGAAACAAAAAGAGAATAAAGGCTTTACTTCTTTCTTTAATAAGTGGAAGGAAACTTCCGCTAAAATGGTTGAGGTGCCTACTGAGAAAGAATCTGTAAGGATGTTCATTAAGAATCTCCAGGAAAAATACTCTAAGCATCTCAAATATCAAAGCAACTTGAACACTTTCAAGGTCGTCTATGACGTAAGGATCAACATTGAAGACGACCTTGCAAAGCAAAAAGCTACTAACAACTCAACCAGTGGCTGGAAAGGAAAGAAGAGCGACAATCCTTCTTCTTCCAAAACTACCCACTCGAATAATGTTAGCACCTTTAGTCTGAATGAGGTCCTTGCTATGAACAACCAAGGACAAAAGAAGCCATTTTAGAGAAACTTCACACCTATTGGCATGAGTTATGACACCACATTTGATCGCCTACATGCAAAAGGTCTTATAACTCCCATTAGACCATTTGGGGATCTACCGGTCGAAAAGAGGACGGCTAGTTGGAACCCCAATGCACACTACAAGTACCATCAAGGCAGGGGCCATCCCACTGAGAACTTCTAAAAGTTAAAGGAGGCTATTCAAGACCTCATTGATAACAACAAACTTCCATTGCCTCCTGCAAGCAAGAAGCCAAGTATCAATAACGCTCCACTTTCAGATTCCTTGGCTATTTCTGATAAGGAAGATCATGTCAATCCAACAACCCTCATTAAACCAGTTGAAGAGACTCTTGCCATCGAAGAAGAAAAGGAAATCTTTTTCGATGCCAAGAAACACACTATAGGCGAATCGCCGGCCATTAAAGAAGAGGTATGGAACCTCATAAACGCGCTGAGAGAGGCAATTGATACATGTCGCGAACTCCTCGACCGTCTAAAAAGAGTTCAAAATGAGAACGATATCGAAAAGACGACAATTGCTAAGACTAGTGAGGGAAAACCATTTCCTCTCCAAGTAGTTGAAAAACCCAAAAGGAGCAATAAGTCTTATACTCCAATTAGAACCTCTTATGCAAACATGTTTCAAAAGCTCTTCAAGAATGGGAAGATTAAACCTCTCGAGCCAAGACCTTTTGAATCGCTAAAAAGGACAGACCGATTATATTGTCCATACCATCAATCTGGGAGACACACCATTGAACATTGCTTCAAGTTCAAAGATTTAGTCCAAGGACTAATTGATAGTAAGAAGTTAGTCCAAATAACTCCTGAAAAAGATGCTAATATCAATGGAATTTGGGAAAGCGATGATGAGGATGTCTACCTCAAAGATTTGGATGAAACTCCACTTTCCACAATCTATCTGGTAGACGATATTTGGGATGAAGAAGATTCGCCCATAAATGTCCTCATAAGGTCAGGGAGAATACAACCTCCCATTATAACACAACCTATTCCTACTACTCAACAAATTCCCATACCCATTATTGAAGACAATGATATTATGAAACAACTCAAGAAGACTAAGGTCGAGATGAACGTATGGAAATTACTAGCCACATCCCGTGAGCATAGAGTTGCAGTAATGGATGTTTTGGCTAAAGAAGAAATAGATTTTGAAACCACTCCTAAGGGGTTAGCTAATTTTCTCATGAGTGATCTTCCAAGTCCCATCAATCTAATCACCTTTTCAGACAAGGATCTACCTCCAGAGGGTGATAAGCATAATAAGGCCTTAACCCTCACAATAATCTGCAAGAGAATGAATGTCCCAATGACTCTTGTAGACAATAGGTCAGCAATCAATGTTTGCCCACTTCGAACTGCGAGGATGTTAGGAATAAAAGATGAAGATTTGTCTCCATCTACACAAGGAATAAGGGCTTATGACAACACTCATAGCCAAGCTCTTGGGACTATCACTATGAATGTCACGGCAGGTGTCATTGAACATGCTACTACTTTTCAAGTGGTAGACATCAAAGCTTCTTTCAACTTGTTGCTAGGACGCCCTTGGCTTCATGACCTTAAGGCCGTCCCTTCATCCCTTCATCAACAAGTGAAGGCCATAGTTGGAGGAATTCTTGTCACTATCGATGCTTCCCCATTAATAATTAAGACAATTGGTAAGCCTATTATAAATATGGAGCACGATGACAACGATGAAGACTTATGGAGCTTTAATGCAAAAGAGGTCTCTTTTATCGACAAAGATGAAAAGACCCCTCTTCACTGCAACCTTCATTCGAACATGGTAGTTAATGGTATGCTCCGAAAGCAAGGACACTTTCCTGGAATGACTCTAAGGAAAAAGAAAGGAGTAGCGACGCAAATGGGATCGCCTGGCCTTCCTAAATTAGATACTTTAGGACTTGGTTTTGAACCGACCCCGAAAGACTATTAGCAAGCCCGGGAAAAGATTAATGCGCGGAGGAATGCTCGTACCCAAAAGAAAGAAATTCCAATGGATCAATATCCTCTCACTCTAAATGGTTAATTCATAAGAGAGGGTGGGGACTACCCTTATTACGAATTTCCTGAACCTTTTGTCAAAGATGGGATAAGACAACCGGGGTTCGAGATCTTCTTGGATTGCAATTTCTTGGATGATATCCCAACTCCTATCCATAAGGAGAAAGCACCTCCGTGCTTCGAATTTAATGTCATGGGATTACTCTTTGTCTACGAGAAAAACGAGCCTAAGCGCATCGATGACAATTCAGCGCTTATTCAAACAGTCTTGCAAAACGAAGACTTCGATCCTACAGTGCTCATTACTCCGGCAGAGGGATTAGTCCAAGGATGGAGAAAGACCGTGAAGGTGACTACGCCAAGTGGTAGGAGGATCTCCATAACAACAGGACAAGGACCAATGTTCGACGAGTCTAAGTCATCTGAATCTGAGTCTGAATTCAAGTCTTCTTTAATTGAGTCTTCTAAACCTTCTATAGTAGTATCTCATTCTCTTTCTCCTACTTCAAAGTCTACCCCTAGGATAGTTAGTAGTCAAGTCCTATCGGACATCTCTTTATTTGATGTAATGATTTCCGAGTTTAATAATATGTCTTCTTTCGCTTACTCCTCATGCTATTCCCTTACTCAAGATGATGAGCATTTCTTAGCTAACAATGAAAATGACAAAGAAATAATTAAGGCAATGGAAACCCTTGAGAACAAAACACCGGCAATTGAAGATACGGAAACGGTTGATATCTCAAAAGATCCAACCATTAAAAGAGAAGTTAAAATTGGTCTAACTCTTAATAAAGAAGAAAGAACCAATTTAATAAATCTATTGAAAGAATTTATAGATGTGCTCGCTTGGTTATATGAGGATATGCCAAGCATAAATAGAGAAATAGCTCAACACACAATACCAGTAATCCCAGGAATGAAACCTGTAAAACAAAAGTTACGTCGAATGAAACCCGACGTAGCTCTAAAAATAAAAGAAGAAGTTCAAAAATAAATAGCAGCAGGTTTTATAAGGGTATCCAAATACCCCGAATGGGTCGCAAATGTGGTACCAGTCCCCAAGAAAGACGGAAGGGTAAGAATGTGTGTCGACTACAGAGATCTAATAAGGCAAGTCCAAAGGACGACTTCCCTTTACCACACATCGATATTTTGGTAGATAATACAGCGAATCACGCACTTCTCTCATTCATGGATGGATACACAGGGTACAACCAGATTCTCATGGCAGAAGAAGACATGGAAAAGACTACATTTATAACACCATGGGGCACTTACTGTTACACGGTAATGCCATTCGGGTTAAAACACGTGGGTGCCACTTACCAAAGAGCAGCGACTGCCTTACTCCATGACATGATGCATAAAGAGGTAGAAGTCTATGTGGATGATATGACTGTAAAATCAAAAGATCGTCCAGGACATCCAATAGCCTTAAGAAATTCTTTGAAAGATTAAGGAAATACAATATGAGGTTAAACCCATCTAAGTGTGCTTTTGGAGTCACCTCAGGAAAACTCTTGGGCTATGCCATTAGCTCTAGAGGAATAGAGATAGACCCAACTAAGATTAAAGCAATCATGTCAATGCCACCGCCCAAAACCGAGAAGCAAATTCGAAGATTCATTGGCCGGTTGCAATACATAAGAATGTACCAGTAATATGGGACGACGAGTGCCAAAAAGCCTTTGAGAAGATCAAAGCCTATCTCGCTAATCCGCCCATATTAGCGCCAGCACTTCCGGGAATTCCTCTTCGATTATACTTAACAGCCACTAAAGAGACCATGGGAGCTATGCTTGCGCAAGAAGTAGAGGGTAAAGAGAATGCCATCTACTACTTAAGTAAAAAGATGCTCGAGTATGAAGTGCGCTACACACCACTTGAGAAATTGTGCCTCGCACTAGTATGGGCCACAACCAAGTTAAGACACTACATGCTCGTTCATGCAGTCAATGTAGTATCTCAAATGGACCCACTAAAGTATCTGTTCGAGAAATCTACTCTTAATGGGCGAATATCAAGATGGATAGCCAACTTAGCCCAATTCGATGTAAGGTTTATGCCTCAAAAGGCTATCAAAGGATCAGTGGTCTCGGACTTCTTAGCAGATTTCCCAATAGAAGATTCGATGCCAATGCATGAAAATGAATTTTCAGACGAAGACTTGATGCTTACAGAAGATGATACTTGGACATTATATTTCGATGGAGCTTCAAGCCAAAAGGGTTATGGCGTAGGGGTATTATTAGTATCACCTAAAGAGGAACACATCCCAATCTCTATAAAGCTAGATTTCGACGTTACCAACAATGCTGCGGAATATGAAGCATGTGTGGTAGGCCTCGAAACTACTTTGGCATTAGGAGTAAAGAAACTTTGAATATTCAGAGACTCCTCTTTAATCATCAATCAGATTTCCAAAAGATGGAAAGTAAGGAGTGAAAGCTTAGCCCCTTATCAAACATATCTGGAAACTCTTACTGATCAACTCGAAAAGGTAGAATACACATATCTACTAAGAGAGGAAAATCAATTTGCTGATGCCTTGGCAAGACTAGCCTCAATGGTTAGAATTCCTAAGGAAATCGAGCAAATGCCTCTGACAATAGAGAAAAGGCATAAACCAGCTTACATCCAAGGTATAGAAGATGATGAGGAAGCTCGGGATCAAGATGAAGAGGAAGAACCTTGGTATACTAACATCCTCAATTATGTCACCAAAGGTGAATATCCACCTCACGCTGACAAGAGAGCAAAGCGAGCTCTAAGGTTGTTGGCTTCCCAATATGTACTCATAAACGATGAGCTTCATAAAAGGGTACCTAAAGGTAGAACTCTCCTATGTGTAGGCAAAAAAGAAGCTCAAAAAGCAATGAGAATAATCCCCGTGGAACTCATATGAATGGCAAAATGCTAGCCCAAAAAGTAATGCGCCAAGGATACTATTGGACTACCATGAATAGGGATTGCAATCAATATGTAAAGAGATGCCCTAAAGGCCAAATATATGCTAACTTGCAACATGTTCCTCCATCACTCCTTTACACCTATACATCACCATGGCCATTCTCAACATGGGGTATAGATATTATTGGAAAAATCACCCCTCCTGGGACAGGAGGTCACGAATACATCTTAGTAGCAATTGACTACTTCACAAAATGGGTCGAAGCAGCATCATATGCAAAACTCACAGCAAAACATGTAGCACTCTTTATCGAAAGAAACATAATATGTCGGTATGGAGTCCGACGTGAAATGATAAGTGACAATGGAACTCACTTTCAAGCGGAAGAATTGCTTCAAAAGTATGGTATTCAACATCATCATTCTTCCCCATATAGGCCTCAAGCAAATGGTGCAGTAGAAGAAGCTAATAAGAACTTAAAGACTATCATCGAGAAAATGATGGAAAATTACAAGGATTGGCCTGACAAACTTCATTTTGCTCTTTGGGGCTATCACACGTCAATTCGCTCATCCACAGGAAATACGCCATTCTCCCTAGTCTATGGAATAGATGTCGTACAACCTGTAGAGCTAGAAATACATTCTCTGCGCATCGCGTTAGAAAGTAAGCTCGACGAAGTCAAATGGACTAGAGCAAGGTATGAGGAGCTAATTCTACTTGATAAAAACGACTACTAGAAGCTCTACATCATACTCAATGCTAGCAAACTCACACGGTTAGACACTTTAACAAAAAGGTCAAGACAAGAAACATTAAAGTGGGAGACTTGGTGTTAAAAGCATTAAGGAAAAATATTCTAGACCCAAGAGGCAAATTTAGGCCTAATTGGTCTGGACTATACATTGTCAAAACTATCCTATCAGGAGGTGCCGCAAAACTAACTGATATTGTTGGTAATGAATTCTCATACATGACAAACCTTGACCAACTTAAGAAGTTCTACCCATGATAATTGAGTAACATACTCAAAAGAGCTACGTGTGGCCTGATTCCTTAGAAAAGGATACGTAGGCAACCCTTTACAGGGTGCGGCCACTTTAATTTTTACAAATCTTGCATCCCCGCATTAATGCATCAACACAGAACAAACGGCGTGCCGAATTTAGGATCAGCGCCGCACGACAACATCTGTCGCGCAACGACAGATCCAGCGCACCGCGACAGGATCGTCGCGCTGCGACAAGTTCAAAAGTCTAGTGCTAGTATTTTTTTTGGTCGATTTGGGCGAATTTCGGTGTATTTCGAGAATTTTTGACTTCTGTACTCGAACAATTTTCGCAATTTATTCAAGTCATTTTCATTGCTTTAATAATTAATTTAATATAAAAAAAGTCAATTTAATTTAAAAGCTGAAAATTGCATTAATAAAAATAAAATTACATTATTGATGGAATTAAAATTAAAGCTTAAAAATAAAATTGACTCAAAAATAAAATTGACTTGAATATAAATTTTGACTAATAAATTAGTGGTTAAAACAATGCTTTTATCTGTCTTCTCTTTTCTGGCCCTCTTCCAATTCTTCTCTGCTTCTTCTTCATCATCCATCTCTTTCACCAATAGGGATCCCTTAGAATACCTACACACAATCTTGGAGTCAATAGTTTCTCCAATAGCCATTACACCGTCCTTCTTTTCAACCCACATTTTCTTTTCTGCAGAGTCAGTCTTTCTTTTCTCCTTGCCCTTCGTAGTACTTTTCTTCTTAGGCATAACGGGGGTCTTGAATTCAACTTTCTCACCTAAGCGTTTCTTAGGAGGAATTTTCTTGTCTCCTAGGTGGTCTTTTACATTGGTCTTGCTCAACTTTCGGGCTTTGTTCTTGTCCTTTTGAGATCTACCAATTAACCATTGCTTCACATCCCTAGATAAAGAAGGAGGAACCTTTTGGGAAACAACTTCCCACAAAGGCCTGGCACACCAATAGTCATCAAACCTCTCTATGTCTTGTGATACCGGAAATTCATAAGGGTGACGAAGATCTCCGGAGGGAATGGTTTGAGCAAGTCCATATTGTCTCTTCACACTGGAAGGGTAATAAAAGGTCAACTTGGACAAACTAGGAAGACGGCAAAAAGGTTGGCCATTGACACCAAACCATCTTCTCAATCTTCCACCAAGGAACAACCCACTTGACAGTAAAATCGCAGGTTTCAAAGATTCTACTCCACTCCCGGCAGCCCATCTTTATGGAAAAGCGTTTATTCCTGCAATTAAAAATATCAATTTTCTACCTGTAATAAAATTGGAGAGCCTCGAAGAGGTGCTTTTGGATCTTTTTTTAGCTCATCTAAACTAAGCATTGTTTCTCCAACGATTAATGGCATTGGATTTCTCCCTGATTCAATTTGCTCCATGATAGACACTAATATTGCTAGACCCTCACGAATATTACCACTGGTGAGGAGATATTGGCTAAATATACAAAAGAGAAAATCCCTTCTCCTATAAACATGAAAAGACTCCGAACGTGGTCTATCAAGATAAAAGCGTGTGAATTCTTTCAAATTAACCACATTCCCATGCACAATATCTTTTAATTCCCTATCCCTAAGGTTAAGGAAACGCTCAAAATCCTTATATTAATATTCTCTCACCTTAGGAATTACCGCAAGATCTAAAGAAGGGGAGCCAAAGATGGCACCAAATTCTTCCGGTAAAGGGCAAATCTCATCATGACCTAATCTAAAGCAATGGGTGTTTGGATCCCAATACTCTAAGGCGGTATGAATAAAGTCTATGTCAAGATTTACTCCCTTAATACCAAGCAAACCTCCCAAGTGGAAAAAGTCAAGCTCTTTCCTCCCTTTAGCAGTCAAAGACCGGCACCACTCACGAGTAAAATCGCTAAAAATCTTAGACATGATGAAAAATTAAGGAGGAAATTTTTATTTTTTCAGTTCGAATTATACCAAAATCGACGGATTTGGGGGCTATTTATAAACAAAAGCTGACGCAAATCGAATCCTGAAAGGATTCGGAAAAATAAACCCAGCACGCCGCGACAAAGTTGCCGCGCCGTGACAATCTAATTTTTCTACGTTAGAATTACGCGTTTCGCTGACCATATGTTATCTGACCTTGACTCGGATTTATACTTTGACTGTACGGTTTTGATGCTTTTCAAAGCCTTATCCAAACATTATTTTTTGGCAAATATATTCCAAACACTTATTTGATTATTTTGAGTTTAATTAAAATTAAACTTATTTTTTGTCAAATTTGACTTTATTTTTCATTTTTTCTTTTTGGGGGAGAAAGTCGGATATCCTCCATTAATAATAAAAATGACATAAATGGAAAGTTTTGAGCAAAAATTAGTCACATTTCTTCACACACTCATATGCACACAAAATGAAAAATGAAAAAGCAAAAGATAAAACAGACATAGTAATCATAGTATATATATATATATACACACACAATATGTCTAATACAAGTGTCAAACTCAAAATAAGCAAAGTCCTACAAAGTTAAAATAAAATATATACAGGTACAACTATGATGACGGAGGACGCAAATGAGGAGGAACATCAAACATATCAAAAACTGTGTAGTCCGTGGAGTTAACCCCTCACCAGCATTAGGATCGCTGGTGGTCGGGATCAAAAGAATGGGGCCAATCCATCCTGCCTCACCCTGCGGCTGCACTCCTAATTGTTGAGGCTGTTGTGGCTGCTGCGACAATGAGCCAACCTCATACGTCCCACCACCCGCTGAAGGAGCCGATGTCGCGCCTCCTTGGCCAGTCATCCTCCTTGAAGCACCCTCAGACGAAGAGCCGGAAACCTCTACTACTATAGTGTGGTCCGACTCCGCCCGACCACCCTAGCTCCCTGCCGAAGTACGTCGATGTCTCGAACCGGATTCGGACCTCTCCCTCCGAGTCTCGGGTCTCGAACGAGTACTCGTCGGAGGTACAGGCTGAAATAGAAAAAATGAGTCAACTCAAGCATGAAAAAATAAGTAAATAGAGTAAGCAATAAGGTCAAAAGAAATACCTCCATGCCATCATCTCCACGACATCTACCTCGGTGACTCAATTTCACGAGCTGATAACGAAAGGCGTCCATAACTCTCACCATCCTCGTCATCACCTCGCGGGAAAACTGTAATGAAGTCAGAAATAAATAAATAAAAAATCTATGCAAACACAAAATAATGATGAAAGACTTACCGAGGTCTAGTGGCGAGGTATCGACTGCTCTATCAAGCGCCAGGGCTCAAGGACTAGAGGAATCATCTCCTCGGCCGGACCAAAAGACCCCTGATAGGTGATGGACACCGGTGGAGGCATAAACTCCCTAGCCGCTGCTGTAGCCTGTCAAAATAAAGTCTATGCGATTAAAATCTGCTAGGGGGCTATCAAGAGAATAAATCAAGGGCACGAAATGTACTTGTGCCTCCTCCGATATACAAGGAGGTGGAGCCAAACGCGGCATGTGACTCTCACCATAACTTCGGCTCTAATGGATATGACGTTACCAATTCGTACCAGCCGGCGATCCACTGAAATGGACTTTCACGTCCGTCTGGTCCAACATATGTCGTGGGGGACGAGCAGGAACCACAAAGGACTCTAAAGAGTGCTGAATCGCAACTCTCTAGCCCAGCAACGTCATACATCCCCTGGAAATAGCGACATTGAGCTGCATACTAAACAGCCCGTACAAAAAGGTCGAAATCGGCCCATGGCCGAAATTGGACCTCAGGACCCTACAAAATGAACATCCATAAGACAGGATCCCACTAAGCAGCAAAAAAAGGTAAAAATTTTAAGCAAGGCATACCGAGAGAATCAACTCTTGAACACGGGCAGTAGCAGTCTGGTCATTGTAACGGCCTCCCCAACTGGCAACAATAGGGAGCTCACGAGGCGATGGTCTTGCTGGCGAAAAAGACGGGAAGTACTCGTAGAACCAAACCTATAAACGACAGAGAAGTGTCAGCAAATGCTAACACATACCTAAAGTAAACCTTAGTAAAAATAAACAAGGTATACCTCTACAATCCTCCAGAAACTAGAAAGAGTGACCTCCTCCTCAAACTTGCGATGACGAGAAGCGAGTCGAAATCCAAGCAGGAAGTCAACATAGGCCAAGCTAGCTCAATCACATGTCCCGACCATACGAAGGTCGCGAAGAGCAAGCAAATAGTAGAGTAGCACTCGGCTACCCTTGTCATGAGAGAAAGTCCCTAACAGAAGAATCAGAACAAAGATGCGCACCTGCTGCTCTGGGGTGGTCGCACCGTCTCGGAAGGCCTCTACGAGCATAGACCACCGAATACATCGGCTACTAATCTGTATCGGCCGAGCCTCGCCGCGAGCTCGAATAGCGATAGGACCGAGTAGCTCCTCTACCTCGGGAGAGAAAACGGTGATATCGCTGCCAAATGGAACTGCAGCAGTCCGAAACTCGAGTCCGGTGATGAGAGTAAAATCGACAGGAATGATAGTCATTTCACCCCAAGGAAAGTGAAAAGTGTTGGTGGTGTCCCAAAAGAACTCCACCAAAGCTCGAATCAGAAAACAACTCGAGGACGAAGAGTAGAGAGCCTAAGTGGCCTGCAACAGTGGAGACAGACCACAAGACTCCCACAGCCCACGCAACTCCTCGTTGTTGCGAAGGTAGGACTCGTACAGCTGTCCGATAGTATCGTTGCCCGAGCCATGGCAACGAACTAGCTCGTCAGTCATCCCGCGGCAGACTCACTCTGAGATGTGAAATAAAGGCGCAAAGAATAAGGTACGCCTATCCCACTCAGGGAACTCCCCCAGACTGGTGGAAGTACCCTCGTCGGCGTCGACAGGCTCGTCCTCTCGGTGAACCCCACGAGAGCGTGAGCCAGAATTGCGTCGTTGAGACATGCTAGTTATGCAAGCAAACAGTAAATCAAAGGTTCTATACTATCTAAGGTTTGCCTAGCCGCATGATACTATGTTCGTAAAAAAAAACAGAGTACGTAATACTAAAACAGAGCATGATTTCAATCCGAGCAAAAGTAGCATTTTCAAGCAAATCAAACAATTTCTTGCAATACTAGGACAAATATTGTGACAAATTGAGCATGAATAGCTAGCAAAAACATGAAGAACAAGCCACATTGTTCTCACGAACTCAAGGAGTTCGACAATGGCAAATTGCTTATTTCTTCACCAAATTGAGTCAAACAAGTCTCAAAACACTCCTAAGGTAATGTACAAGCATAAACAAGCAGTTTCAAGGCATAAAATACAACAAACAAAGCAAATTAAGCAATATAAGTCTCAGTTTTTTCGAAAAACCGCGAATAAACAAGCACAAAATTCATACATATAGAGTGAGTTTGAGCAAAACTTACATAGATCAGCAAACTAGAGATTAAGAGCTTCGATTTGCAAAAAACTTGAGAGAATTTCGTTGAGAAACGATGGAAAACGAGCAAGATGAAGATTTCGAGCGAAATGTGAAATAAAAGAAGCACGAACAGCAAAATGAAGGAGAAGGGGTTTAAATCCGGAAAACTCGACTCCAGCGCGAAACGACAAGGCTGTCGCGCTGCGACAAGCCTATCGCGCCGCGATAAAACGTAAGGCGCGCGCTGGATCCCTTTCCTCAGCGACACAATTTGTGGCCCCCATATTGATTTACGCGGACCTCATGCAGCAATTTTGGGTTCCTTGGTACGCCAGTTAGCCCCTATAAGCAAATTGACATGATTAGTATTCGGCTCGATTACAATCACAGTAAGTGATCGACCTGATGATGATCGTCTCACTTAGCTTAAGCGCCTAAGCATTGGCTCATCGCAAGCACCAAGATATTGGTTCATAAAACAAAATACAAACAACAACACAGCAAGCATTACAACAAAGCACCAGCAAACTGAGGATCAACAAGCAGTGATCTTCGATAGCTTTCCAAGGAAAGTTATCACGCCGAATAGGGATTGCTACAAGCAAAGTAATCTTCGACGATAGTCCGTAAGATGTGGGAAATCGTCATAAAGGCTGAGGATGGCTACAAGCAGGGCTATCTTCAACAGTTTTTCCTAAGATGTGAGAAATTGTCAAAAATCGGAGGATGACTACAAGTAGAGTTATCTTCGATCGTATTCCCTGGCTTGTGGAAGATGGTCACAAAACGTCAGAAGAGTGCTACAAGCAGAGCAATCTTCAATGGTGTTCCCTAAGATGTGGAAGACTGTCACAGCGGAAATTGAAGGCGACTACATGTGGAGTGGTCTTCAGGCGATGTCCCCTAGCTTGTGGAGGTCGTCACAAATGCAGCAACAAATTGGTTACCCCAGAGACGTGTGATCAACAGTGCAAGATACGCATTTCTTAAATCTTTTATCTTTTAACTAACTCTAGCTTAGTTTGCAGGTATCGGCGTTATAAGAATGATTTAGGATCGCAGAACGTTCTAAATCATTCTCCGTCCCTATCGCTACTTTAACTTTCGTTTTCGAAACATGCATTTCTCCAAACTCAGTCAAAGTGAGGGCTTCTGTAGACACCTGATTGTGTCTCCCCAAAATCCAAACCCAGTGATGAGTGTCTTTCACGTCATTGATTATCGAACGAAGTGAAAGTGTGAAAAGTCTTGTGATGCGGTTGTTTTTAATAAAATACTCTTCTTTCTGTTTTCGAAAATGAACTCTATTTATTGAAAATGTCCAGTCCAATTTATTTTGGTCCATGATAAGGATCCAATAATGGTTTAGTTGGATTGGGTTCGAAAAAAGCTTTCCAACGATATATTATAAGCCCAATTTCGATGAATAATGAGGAAGTTATGGCCAAAATACTAAATTGGGCCTGAAATGGTTTTATGGCCCAATGATCTAGTGGAGGGCCCATTAATTAATATTCTTAAAGTTATTAGTATTGATTTTAATCTTCTAGAATAATCTAGGAGATTGTTTTGAGTTCTAATGAGATTAGGAATAATAATTATATCTTTTATGAAAATAAAGAATTTTATTTGGATTAAAACAAGTGTTTTTAAAGAGATTAAATTTGATTTTTAAATATAAGTACGGACGTTATTAATAAAATTTAATTAGATTAAGGATTCCGTACAGGTTTTTAGAAAACGCGTGAATCAGTGCGGAACGACAAAGCTGGCGCTAAACGACAAGCCTGTCGCACAGCGACAGGTCTGTCGCGTCACGCTAGACTCTGTCGTTCTGCAACAGAGGCAATTTTACTCCTAATAGGATTTAGTCTTTTTCTGATTGTTTTCGGGCTATTTTCTCTATAAATAGGGTCGATATTCTCCATTTTTAAATCATCAACAATCATTTACAATCATCTAATTCTATTCTCTTCTCTCTCTCAAGCTAATGGATTTTCTTTCTCCCTTTTCTAAGCCTAGCCTTTTTCAAATAAAATACCGCATTCACGAGTTTTAGACACACCTAGCCAAGCTCGAAGTTGCCTTCGCCCTAGACGTGAAAGGTTGATATTTTCTAAGGGTTTGGTCCCAAATCCCTCTTTCAATTATTTAAATTAATTGTTTGATTTAATATTTTCCTTGAAGTTACTAACGTGTGTATGTTGTTATTAGAAAGAGATATGATGCAACAAAGTAAGTAATTTCATTGCTCTATATCTTTAAAAAGCATGCTTAGATTATATAAATTCCTAGTATCATGTTAGGATGTTCTTTATTGCTTTCTAGTATCATGTTTAAGTTGCTTCCTATTTTCTTCTATCATGTTGGTATCATGTTAGGGAGAAAGATTTGATCTTTATTGTTTAGTGACATACTAGGATTTGTTATTAATCTTGTTAGTATCATGCCTAGGATCTTGCTAATATTATATGCTTCGACGAGAATATTATTATGATGATGATGATTTGTTATTATCATGTTGCTTGATATTATATTATTATTATTGCTTGATCACGCCCTCTCTTGCAGGATTAAAGGGAATTTGTACTTGAAATCACGTTTAATAAGATAATTAATAATCTTGTTTAGGCTAATATGATTTTAATTCAAGTGATCGCCAATAATAGTTTTGTTTGTGCATTAATATTCAACCAACATAGATTAAACGGGTTTAGGATTAATATGTTGATTGTATGTTAGTCAGAAAGCGCACATGAATATGAGAAGAATAAAGTAAAGGTCTATTTTTAGGGCAGGTTCAATCTCTTTTAGGTTGGATTTGTACCTTCATCCCCGAATATCCAGTCATGGTTCCAGACTACTATGGAGTTAGCGATCTCATGGATCGTGAAGGGGTATAACCTTCACCGTGTGAACGGTTTACAAGTTCCTAAAACTTGTTAGCGACTCTTTTGCTCTAACTTCCTTCCCTTTGGACGCCACCCTACTTAAATGTATGATCACAGTGGGGCTCAAGTGTGGGATGCTTGAAATATTCCCTACAATCATGTAATCCAAAATACTTGTATAATTCTTTCCTTTGCTCATTATGTCGCAAAAATATTGCTAGACTTTACTATAATAGATGCTATGACCATTATCACGACCATCTATTATAGTAACTGATTACATTATGAGCAAATAAAGAAATATCACTCTATGCTTTTTTTCTTTTTTTTTTCTTTTTTTTTGACGGGAAGAAATCTCACTCTATGCTAGTATGCTATTGACAAAGGCAATTTCCCAAAATATAATCCTAACACTTTATTTTTATTTGAGATTTAATATTTCTAGATTTTACTATAATAGTTTAGTTAGTTATTTTGTAACACCCCAAATTTAAGAACGGGGTGTTACATATTTAGAATAAGATATTTAGAATTTTTTTTTTATATGAAAACAAAAATGTATAATAAAAAAATTTTAAAAAAAATTTAAAAAAAAACAGCGAATAAGAGACATTTGTCAGTTTCAAATTGGGGCGCTTGTCTTTTAGTATAATATATAGATAAATAGATTTGTAATTTATTTTTAAGTTTTTTTTTTTTTTTTTTGAAATTACAATATGGATTTGTTAGACCATAAATTGAAATTGACATTATAAATTGAAAGTGACATTAGTATACTTTCGAGAGTCTCACCATTAGGAAATTAGGCTTTACATGAATTGATAAATTGAGAAGTGGGTTGGTTATCACCATTGGAGGTAAAAAAAACAACTCGTTTTGTATTTCAATACTCAAAGTTGAGCCTCACTGTAGGGAATATTTCAAGCCATTAACCCCAAGCTTGAACCCCACTGTGATCATACACTTAAGCATGGTGGCGTCCAAAGGGAAGGAAGCAAGAGCAAAAGGTCGCCAACAAGTTTTAGGAACTTGTAAACCGTTCACAAGGTGAAGATTACACCCCTTAACGATCCATGAGATCGTCAACTCCAAAAGGTCTGGAACCAAATAGGGTTCGGGGATGAGGGAACAAATCCAACCTAAAAGAGACTGAACCTGCCCTAAATAGGCCTCTACTTTATTCTTCTCGTATTCATGTGCGCTTTCTGACTAACATGCAATCAATAAATTAACCCTAAACCTGTTTATCTATGTTGGTTGAATATTAATGCACAAGCAAAACTATTATTGGCGATCACTTGAATTATAATAGTATTAGCCTAAACAAGATTATTAATTATCTTATTAAGCGTGATTACAAGTACAAATTCCCTTTAAACATGCATAAAAGGCGTGATCAAGCAATAACAATAATATAAGCATCAAGCAACATGATAATCACAATAATCATAACAATTATAATCATGTTAATAATAAAGCTTAAATATAATAGCAAGATCCTAGGCATGATACTAACAAGATTAATAACGAACCCTAGCATGTCACTAAGCATTAAAAAGCAAAGCTTTAGCCCTAACATGATACTAACATGATATTAGGAAAGAAAATAGGAAGCATCGCAGGAATCATAATAAGCATATTTGATATTATAACCTTTTCCCTAAACATGATATTAGGAATCAAAATAGGAACCTAAACATGATTTCTATATATCAATAAACAATTAAAGCACTTACTTGGATGCCTCGTATTTCTTTCTAATAACAAAATACACGCGTTAGTAACTTCAAGGAAAATATAAATCAAACAATTAAATTAAATAATGGAAATAGAGATTTGGGACCAAACCCTTAGAAATTATAACCTTTCACGTCTAGGGCGAAGGCAACTTCGAACTTGGCTAGGTGTTTCTAGATCTCGTGAATGCGGAATTTTGTTTAAGAAAAGTTAGAAAGAAAGAAAGCTTAGAGAAATAGAGAATAGATGATTGATTGATGATTGTGAATTGATGATTGAATAAAAACGGAGGTTCAGGACCTATTTATAAGAAAACAGTCCGGAAATAGGTAGAATTTGATAAGGAATAAAACTCTACTCTGTCGCTGCAAAACCGACCTTGTCGCCAGGCGACAGGGTCTGTCGCGTGGCGACAGACCTGTCGTTTGGCGACAGCCTGGATTCCTACGCGCTTTCAAACACGGAGTCCACTTATCAATCAAAATTGACTTGTAAAGTCCGTATGAAAACTGAAATCGTATTTTTCATAAAATAATATTTTATTCCAAGTAAAACTTATCAAAATATAATTATTAATTCTAATTTTATTAGGACTTAAGAGAACCTTTTAGAGAATTCTAGAAGACTATAATTAATTATAATAACTTTAGGAATAATAATTAACATTGGGCCCTCCCCTAGATCATCGGGCTGCATGTAAAGATCAAACCCGACCCAGTTTATTATTTTGGCCATAACTTCCTCATTATTCATCGGAATTGGGCTTATAATATATCGTCGGAAAGCTCTTTGCAAGCCCCATCCAACTACACTATTATTGGACCCTTGTCGTGGACCAAACTAAACTCGATTGGCTGTTTTCATAAAATAGAGTTGTTTTCGAAAACAGAAAGAAAGAATTTTAAATAAAAACTAACCGCAACACTTGACCTTTCACACTTTCACCTCGTTCGATAATCATTCGACGCAAAAGGTATTCATCACTGGGTTTGGTTTTGGGGAGACACATTTGGGTGTCTACACTCACCAATGGAGATGTTGTAATAGTCAAAGATGCGCAATAAAGACAACTCAAATATAAAGTGAGTCTAACTGCCAAGAACGAAGGAATTATGTATTTTCATTTTATAATTAAATAGAATGTAAATTGAGTCATTGTATTTCATTCTATATCTTTCTTATTGTAATGTACCCATCAATCCATCATAAACTTTATTACTCACTTTCTTGTTTACCTTTTTCTTTAAAAAAAATGCACTCACTATCCAAATAATATTTATAATTCTCGTAAAAATAATAATATTTATAATTATCAATTATTCTATCATCTTTTAATTTTAATCCACATGCTCTTTTTTATCTTTCTATTTACTATTTATGTGGTCAAACTTATAAGAAATAGTTATCATGTGAGTTGAGATATTGTTAGATTTATTGCATTTTGTAATTTCATAATATTATATATTCGTAAATTTTTCTAATACAAAACTAGAGATATTAATAGTAATAATCAAAGTTGTGCATTCAAAACCACGTAAAAGTAGTACTTATGAATAGGGTATAGATTAAAGTGTTTCAAAGTATATAAATATAATAATGAGTATTGATATTTGTGCATAAAAGAGTGGAACTTCTTTCTTAAATAATTAATCATATCAAGGAAAAATGAAAGAAATTTTTTGAAAACAAACTAATTACAGAGCTTCGTAGTCGCCACCTAGTCACATACCATTATCCCAGAATTTGGAAGAAGTATTCAGAGTTACATATGCAAAATCTTACAGATTACAAAAAATAAGCTTTTTTAGGCATGGAGGCATATGTTAGCAATAAAGTACGTTATTGGATAGCCAAGTTAATTAGTATATAATTAAATCAAATAGCCAAGTTGATTCCTTTTCAAGAAAAAAATATAATAAAAAAATATAGTCAAGTTTGTTAAAGAACTAACTCAACTAAAAGGTTAATCTGATGGTTAAAGCCCAAGATTGGTTTTATATATGTTATATATCACGTTTGGAAATTTTTACCTACATCCCCCTTTAGGTAGAGTTCCCTACTCCCCCTCCCTAAACTACGTCATTTCAATATTTTTTATATAGTTTCTGCTTTTTTCAGCTTTTTTTTCTTTCCTTCTTATTACTCTTGTTTCTTACCTTCCAAGCCACACATATAAATTTATGATTTATAACCTAATTTTCTGTTTTTCCATTTGTTTTTCTGAATTTTCTCTCACTATTTCATTACTTCTCTCTCATTCATGTGTTTTTTTTTATTTTCTTTCTCATTCATGGAGGAATCGTTGATATGAGTTGTTGATCGTGATTGTGAAATTCTGCATTCTTCGATTGGCAATTTTGATCGTGATTGTCAAGTGATTTTACCTTCTTGTGTTAGATTGCTTGATTACTTTGTTGATCAATGTGAGTTGTTTTGATTAGTTTTGTTAATATTTAATTTTTGTCTATGTTTTAGTTCAATTTGTGTACTCTGTTTTTTCAATTTTGTTAGTTGTTTTTTGTTTATTGATTACTGATTTTAATTGCTATTTGTTGTTATTTTCCAATATTAGAATTTCTGTATTTTTTATATTTTCCAACTCGATTTTTATTTTGATCAATTTGATAATGCTAAATGATCATATATATTTATATTAATGTTGTGGTATAATTGTATACTTGTTATTTTTTGGTTTCAGTAATTGACTTTATTTTAAATACTATAATTAGTTGTTTATTATTTTAATCAATTTGATAATGCTAAATGACCATTTAGATTTTTATTGTTTAGTGTTTTGTTATTGTACATATATGTTAATGATTATGTTCGTTTTGTGTGTGTGTGTTTTTTAAAAAATAATTTTTCATTATGTGATAATACTAAATGATCATTTATATTTATCATGTTCATTTATTCTTTTATAAATGTACATGCATATATATGTTTTTTATAATGATCAATATTTTGTATATAAGAGAAGAAATCGAATGTTTCTAGAAATGATCAATGTATTCTTACTGTTCAAGTTAATTCAAGTTGTTCAAATACTGCTGGAGTTTCCGCTAGTGCCCAAGAAACGTTCATGTTCGTGTCAATAATTCAATATTGTTAGAAATGATCAGAATAATAGAAGTATTAGGTAATGTTGGAGTTCTTCCTAGTGTTCCTAAACATGTTTAAGGTTCTGAACTTGTTTCAAGAAATGTTTAAACTTCTTCAAGTGTTTCAAGAAATGTTCAAGGTCCTTCAAGTGTTACAAGAAATGTTCAAGTTCCATCAATTGTTTCTAAAGATGTTCAAGTTGCTCCAAATGTTCCAAGAAATGATCAACTTGCTCCCACATCTTCTAGAAATGCTGAAGTTACTTCAAGTGTTTCAAGAAAAGATAAACTTCATTCAAATGTTCCAAGAGACGTTTAAGGAATTCGACGTGGTGGTCAATATGTTTCTTATAAGTACGATAGGTTTTAGCTCTTTTTATACTAATGTAGCTGCGAGGTTGGCAAACAATAGGAAGGAAGAATTATTTTTTTTTTAAATAATATATATACTTTAGGAATTTTGGATGATTTTAATATTTTTCTGATAAGTGATGTAAATGAACATATTTGATTTTGATAATGATTATATTTCCTTGTGATAATGAACATTTTAAAAAGTTCAGGTAATGGTCACGTAGGAATTCATGTATTATTGAACATTTATGTTTCTAAATTTGATCATTTCATTGTACAAAATTAACAAAGTTATTAAATACAACAATTAATATAAAAACACACAACTATTATATATAATAAAAAGTTTCATTCTTTAAAAACATAAAATCTATCAAAATTTAAAGATAAATACTTAAAAATAAAACATAGAGTAATTTTGTAAACAAATATTATCTACAATATTTATCTCCCAAATATGAATATATTTCTATGCATAAGTGAACATTGAATATTATGCTTTTGCGAATCTTCTTGCTGCTCTTATATTATCCTTAGACTGAGTGTTTTCTTCAAATAGTATTTGTTGGATAGTGTGTTGTATCCATGATTTTCTGATGTGGTCAATTCATTAATGAAAACGACATATTATGAAGTTGAACAATAGTTGTTATATAAATGAACATTATATTATATGTAATTGAACATTAATCAATTCAATATTAGAAATATCATATGCTCAAGATTTTTTTAATCATCTACCAATATAAGAGTGAATTCATAAATTAGAAATAAGCTTTTCTTTAGCTTTAATTCCAAAATGTAAATTTGTCTATTAAAAATATAAAATGAACATTGCCTCTTTGAAATTGTAGTATTAATATTCAAAAAGCAATTTACATATAAAATGAACAATTATTAAAACTTGAATGAATATCTTTAAATGTGCAATTGGACATTTAATATAATTTAAATAAACATCTATCAAAATAAAATGAGCATGTATACGCTAATGAACATATATTAATATGAAAATGAACAATTATTATTATGAAAATGAACATGTATTAATATGTATATAACCATAGTATCAATATAAAAATAAACTTCAATTACAACTGTAACAAGTTCTTCTACAAATACACATAATAGTTTGTAAGCTTAAAAGTAAAATTATTATTATTCTAAATCATACATATGCATCTTCCAAAATAACATTGATCTCCATTTAATACATTTGGTGTAAATAAATGGTACCGATATGAAAGCAACTTTCTTGTTGTCAGGTTGTACCCTTTTCAAGCCTTACAATATATAACTTGTGTACTTTCTTTGGTATATATTATTTCTCAATATAAGAATCACTGTCTTCAACATTCTTATATAATTATCCTATGTAATAAGAGATCAAATTTATTAAAATAAAACTTAATAAACATTATAAATACATATATAAACACATTATTATAAAATGAACATGTATAGCTCAATATATATGATAATGAACAAGTATTAAAATACAAATGAACATTTCCCAATATGAAAATGAACAAGTATTATTAAAAGTCAAATGAACATCTTTTTGTATGATAATGAATAAATATCAAAATTTAGTACTAATCATGGTTCATATTTTATGCAACTTTAGAATTTTCAACTCTCACAAATTATACACCGAAGTTGTATGTAATATGAACCATATGCAGTATATAAATGAACATTTATGTAAATGAAAATGAACGTTCATCAAAAAGTATTTTCATGACGAACTAAATCTAAATAGAGAGAGAAAATGGAGAGAGAATAGAAATATCATCATCATATCTGTTTTTACGAATTTTAAATTTTTTTTTTTCATAAATTAGTAAATTATGTGTAAACATATTTAAAATGTAACTAACTAAATTTAAGCTAAAATTTATAAATAAACAACTTCAAATTAAGTAGCAACTGGATCTACAACTGGTGACTTTTGTTCGCGGCTTTTTTTTAGGTTTTCTACTCTTGTTTGAATAGGTTTATCATCATCTCTGTTTTTAACGAATTTGTCAATGTTTTTTCTAATAAATCCATTATTTAAGTAGCAATTACATATTTTCTTTGAAAAATGAAACTTCCATTTGTACAGCAAACCGTCTTCTCCGACAGAACCTTCGAAGTGTTCTTCTCTGTTTCGTTTCTACAAAAATACCACCAAAGATAGTAGATTTTAGTTTATTTTGCACAAAAATAAGTGTAATGATAGTAGATTTTGTTTTAGAATATCAAAACGCAAAAAAAAAAAAAAAAAAAAAAAAAAAAAAAAAAAAAAAAATCTAGGGTTTACACTCAAAATTCTACTTAAATGAACAAATTCTTACTCTTCTTTTCCGGAATTTAGTTGCGATTCACGAACTTCATCTCAATGTCAGACATTTTTAGAAGTTTTGGTGCAATTTGCGGTAATTTTGAAGCAATTTGTAGTGAGTTTCATGCGAGTTTTTGATTTTGATGAGAGAGAATTTCACGAAAATGGGTTTGAAATGATGGTTTTGAATTTTTTTTTTTTTTTTTTTTTTTTTTTGTATATATATGTGAGGATGGGCGGTTACTTGCATTTACCGTGGTTAGTGGCTGGTAACTGCAGGATTAGTGGGGTGTGGGTAAGGGTTTAATAGTAATTTGGGGGAGGGGGTAGGTAGTTATGGCTAAAAGGGGGTGTAGCCATTAGGAATTGTATCACGTTCCCTCATATGAAAGCCCTTTGGGCTTGAAGTGTGGATGCTACACGGACTCCTCCATATCCATCGTTTAATATTCCAATTTGAAATGAGGGGGTGGATAAGATTCGAACCCGTGACCTTTGTGTCACGTTGGCGCTAGGATTGATTATATACTCTATCTAAGTTATTATGTATGTAGCTTCGTTCCTTAGTCCTTACCTGTTATAACAAAACAAAAAAGATTGCAATAAATACACAAATTTATGTGGCTTGCGCTAATGATGAGTTAGCTAAATTCACAAGCATGCAAGATGTGGTTAGATAAATGTTGAGGAAGAATACAAATTACACGAACTCAAAAGATATATACTTGAAAGATAGGGTTACTAGTAATGGGGCGTGATCACATGACCTCAAAGTCATGAAAATATATTTGATTTTTAAGAAAGTAAGAACCATGTCGTCTATAATAAAATCATACAATCTAATATTATATAACTAATATATAAAGCTAAATTTTTAGCCATGTCATGAGGCAGCAACACTTCGCATTTCAACATTTCGACAAATGTCGTGCCATGTTGGATAGATTTAAATAGACTTCATAAGATAAAAAAAGTTAATTTAAAATTCTATTTGAATAAAATTTTAGGATAAAATTTTTAATTTAGAGTTTTATTTTCAATAAAATACCAATATTTCAGATGAACAAATTGAATTATAATTTAATTCAAAAAAATTATTAGATTATAATTCTAATAAATTATCATATAAATTTATTTTTTATATCATAATATTTTTTGGAGCAAGGGAAGTAGTTTAAAGCGTAAAACATACCTTTATAGTATATACTAATCGGTTAAAATAATATACTTCACAATCTAATAGAATTTTATTACTATGTAGACCTGTCAATTAGGGTCGGATCATGAGTCGTCTCGGATTGGGTCACTTCAGGTTATGAGTCAAGAAATGTTCAACCCTTGCCCAAATTTTTGGGTTCGGGTCAACTCAACGGGCTTTGAACATTTATTTTATTTAATTTATTTTTTGCTAATTTTAATTTTTTTAATGTATTAAATCGAACATTTCCACCAACATTATTATTAGTCATTACATGCCTACTAATTGTCACAAAAGCACATTTCAATTCCTAACTAATTTTGTATCAATGATATATTTAAAAATTTGATGATAGATTAAAAATTTATCTTAAAATTCAATCAAAAACTTTTGCATGCCCCCACTTTACAATAATTTTATTGCATGTCGAACATTTTGCGAAAAGTGACCCTTTTTTCTTACTAAAGTGACCATTTTTTTTTTTTACAAAATTGACCTATTTTCACAAAAGTGACCCTTTTTCACAAAAGTAACCATTTTTTCACAAAAATGACCCTTTTTTTCCACAAAAGTGACCATTTTTTTTTCATAAAAGTGACCTTTTTTTTCACAAAAGTAATTAAGCTATATATGCAAAACAAAGTATCAAAATCAACAAAAATAAACACAAAAAATTAACAATAGTCGTGAAAAAACAGTACAATCACTCAAACAAATCAAAATAATAAAGATCGACATAACATAACAACAAAATTAAAAAATAAATAAATAAAATAAAATGTACATGCATTTAGATCAACTTCATCAGAAACAGAAACAAATTTGTCAGCCAAAGAAGGGAGTCTCTCTCCTCCTTGGATGATGGCGTTAACATCAACAATGGCAACTGCTATGCCTTTGTTTGATTTGCAGGTTTCGAAGAGTTGTGTGGGTGTTTGAGGTTGTTGTGCTGGGGTTGCATCTGGTGTTTGCTTCACTATGTTCACCCAACATGGTGCGGCTGATTCTGGTGGTGGTGGTGGTGGTGCAGCTGATCCCGGCGGTGACTCCATTGCTTAGAGTTGAGGTAAGAGAGAGAAAATTGAAGTGCTCATAGAGAAAATTGGCAGTTGAGAAAGAAAGAAGAGAGAGAAAGAGGTTGCTGAATAAATCAGGAAGAGAGAGAAAATTTTTGAAGTTAATGTTTGTATTGAAAATTGTTTCTATTGCCCAGCCCGATTTACACTAATCTAGTGTAAATTGGATGTTATTAAATTTTGTGAAATTCAATAAACAATTCGAGCATCGCACGGGGCACAAAACTAGTATATATATAAAGGGGAGTTTTTTCCCGATGTTTTAGATAGCCACGTAGTATTTAACTTTCTTAGCGCGCCGTGTAAGATTATAAATTTTAGTTGTAGCCAATTAAATAAGAGATTATTAATTTCTTTTAGAATTAATTAATTCAAATGTCACTTAAGCAAAATTGGCAAATGATATTTTAAGTTTAAGGGCCTCTTCATATTTACTGAACTGAACTGAACTGAACTGATTGGAACTGAACTGAACTGAACTGAACTGATTGGAACTGAACTGAACTGAACTGAACTGAATTGAGCTGAAATGAATATTTTATGTGAGAGGGAAATTAAGAGCTGAACTGAACTGAACTGAACTGATTGGAACTGAACTGAACTAAACTGAACTGATTGGAACTGAACTGAACTGAACTGAACTGAAATTAAGTAAATGTGAACAGGCCCTAAATTAATTAAATATAAAATGTTATCTTTTGATATTAGGAATTTTATCTAAATATGTAACAAATTTTAGCACATAAATACAAAAAAATATATTTTTAAAAATTTAAACCATCCGTGCATCACACGGACTTCATCTAGTTTTAAATAAATTTGTAAATTTTTCTAAAAATATAACGTAAAGATTATGGAAATTAGTGGAACGTAAATCTGTTTTTGACTTTTGAGTAGGAAAGCAAAAGATGTTTAAAGACATTGGTATTGTATTATTATTACATGTTATAATGTTGACCATGTGGTAGAGTAACAAGAGATAAATGTAAGAATATCTTTACTAGTAGACATGTGAATAAGTCAATGCGCTCTTGAATGGCTCATGAACAAATTAAACTTAGCTCGATCATATCAAAAGTCTCTCACTGCTAAACAAATGAGTTTGAACAAACTTTTGAGCTCATTTAGTAACACTTATTACTCGACTCATTTACACTTGTTTGGATAAAAGGAAATGGAAGGAAAAGAAAAGAAGAGGAAGAGAGGGGGGACAAACTCTCTTGTTTGGGTAAAGGATTGGGGGAAAAAAGGGAAAGGAGAGGGAGGAATCCATTTTCCCTCTCTCTTTAATAGGCATAATACCTTCAAAATTGGAGAAATTTGAAGGAAAAATGGAGCTCACCTCACCCTTCCTTTCTTCTTTCTTCCCTTCCTCTTCTATCCCTCCCTTCCTTTCCTTCCTTGTTTCCTATCCAAATAAAGCGTTAGTATGGTAGACAACTTGTTCATGTTCATTTAGAAGCTCATTTAAAACTCATTAAAGCTCAAATTTCACAAAATAGAAATTTAGAATTACTGAGTAGTGAGTACATCCTTACTGAGTAAAAGTATCAAGCATCAGATTTTAATAGCTAACACCAAAGACAAAAAAAAAAAATCATAGTGTTCCTAAGGATCAACAACAATTAAAACTTCCAGTAAAGAGGTAACCAATTTTTATTCCTCACTTCTGACCTGCAACATAAATTACAGAGTATAAAAATATATCCTAAACTTTTCAGATGTCTCTTTAAAGTATGGCTAAACTCTAAGATACAAATCTATTCCTGTGGAAAAATAAATGAAAAGAAAAATACACACCTTGTTCTACATTGCTTTTGCTTTCATTTTTATGTTCTGTGTTTAATTTAAAACAGACTGTATTTTGTGTTTCTATTTGTTAAAATAAATATTAAAAAGAGCTATCATTTTGATGAGTATCCAATAAATTAAGCCATCCCTTGTGCTTATTTTGAGCCTGTGCCAGTCTTGAGTCCTCCTTCTGCAGTAAGAACTACCTGCTGATGATGGAAAGCACTCGGACTAGCCCAGTGGCCACAATAAGTGAGTAGCAGATAATCATGTACAGGCCTGACATCTGAGATTGTATCAAATTGGTTTATTTTTGGCCAGCATTTGCTTAATTCACTCTTGATGATAACTTAGACGCATATGCATTAACGCGCATCCCTTTATGCTGCTCACACCTCTTTCTTCCTTTCACTGGCTGCCTTTCACAGCATTTTCCATCACCCAAATTCACTCCACAACAGTCTGCAGGGTCGGGATCAGATAAAGGATTTTCGATAACAGACTTAAATATCAGAGACTTGGACATTATTTGGTTAACTCTCATACCTTTATGCTCCTCACATCTTTTCCTACCAGGAGAGGGTGACTTTGTACATGGAGAACTATCAAGTAAAATTACACCACAAATAGAAGAAAACTCGTCGTTTACAAAATTTTCTACCTGAGAGTTATTAGTGCTTGAGTCCTTTGTCATGATTTTTGAGTTGATTGATAGACTAGTCAATCTTCTTCCTTTGTGCTCGGAACAACGTTTTCTTCCTTTAAATGGTGAATTACTACAAATTGTTCCATCATTTGAAATCACTCCACAAATGTGAATTTTATTGGTGTCCTCAGCAATGGCCGCAGGATTAGTAGGAACTAATCGTGGTTGTGAACGAGAAAATTTGAAAACTCGAGCAAAGAGGTTGAAATTCTCGTCATAAATATCATGACTTGGTTTGTTGCCAAGTGAAAACTTCTCTGCCTTGATTTGGATGCCTACCTTTTGCTCTCTGAAAGATTGTAGCATCTTCAGAATCTTAGGGATTTTATTGCTTCTGATTGAAGTCTTCTCGATTTTTGTTAGAACGTCATTAGGACGGCGTGCACCATTACCAACTTTGTTCCATGCATAATCAAATCTTTCAAGCAGCTTAGCTTCTGTTCTCTCAGCATCACTTTTGCTCTTCATCTGTTTCAAGTTTCAACCAACAAGCAAACCATTAATAACAAAGAATATACCGCCTTTAAGATTGCTACAAGTTCTGTGAAAAATTACAGCAGTTACTGAAAATCATAGAATCAAAATATAACAGACAATACGGAGTAGTATTTAACAAAATGAGCACTATTCT
Source organism: Chenopodium album (assembly GCF_948465745.1). Taxonomy (NCBI): domain Eukaryota; kingdom Viridiplantae; phylum Streptophyta; class Magnoliopsida; order Caryophyllales; family Amaranthaceae; genus Chenopodium; species Chenopodium album. Next base: position 14,221,510 of record NC_137847.1, on the reverse strand, counting down.
GAAGGAAGCTATTAAATCTGAAAGATCTATGCTAAAATATTTGCTCATAAGTTAGTCTTGTCAGCAAAAACACCAGGAATTCTTCCCCTCTTTACCATTGAACTGCCTTATTTTATGCAGCTTAAACTCTTGTTTTCTGGGAAAAACCAACCAGAATACAATCCAAATTTCTTACTATCATAAAGTGTTATGCCGGTGTTTATGCTCAAATTTGGAAAATGTTATCTTAACTCTGCAGCAATTTACAGCATTGAAAAGGGATTTTCAGCTTGCAAATTAAAGTACTAAACCAGCACTTTTAAAATACATTATTCTACCTCAATTATAGACTGAAACTAAACACACCAAAACTATACGTTGAATTTGGGTGAGATAAACGGACCTCTGTAGCAGCTGTGGTATCAGCAACCAGCTAGCTAGGAGGGGTTACAGAAACAGTTGTGTCCGTGCTGTACCCTTCTAACAAGTTTACTTTTGCTTAGAAAATGTCGAGGTCTGTCTTTAAGAAGGATTAAATTTGTGATTAAGCTTAAAATATTGTATCATGCATCAAGATGGATGCACTAATACATATGTTCCTGTTAAAGATGGTTCTATGCCATTTGTATTTCTCAAGTCCCAAAGAGCCTATCTTAATTTGTTGGTGATCACTAATCATTTTGAGAATTCTCATTCACACCGATGTATTACCTATCAAGCATTCCACCAATAAGCTAACATAGTAGAGAACTCTGCAGACAACATCTTTGGAGCAAATTTTGAAAGGCCAGGGTTGAGTGAATTCAGTGAACTATTGCTACCTAAGAACCGAAACTACTCAACAAAATAATCATAATCAATTAACCATGTTACTGTCTTTGGCAAATACAATTCAGATCATCTTGAAGTCTTCAGATTCAACCTACCACAAGATTTAAACAGCAATAGAGCATTTAATCACTTTGATCCTCCAAAACTCGTACTTCACACTCAAAAGAGTCTAAACAGCAGCAGTATGTAGCAGCACACAGTTCTATCAGGGTTTCTTCTTTTTTTTTTTTTTGGTTTTTTTTACATCGATATAATCAGAATCGTCCTCTGCCCAACAAATGTGCAAGAGGGACTTGCTAAGTTGCTAGTATGAAGATCATATATTACTTTGATACACAATTTGGTACTAGTGCTCCTTTTGAGATGTTAAAAAAATGTGGGTATGAGCTTAAAACTTGCATCATGACCGGTGCAAAATCTTGTTTGTGTCTAATGAATGTTCTATACTAATTTTCTTAAGTCCCACAATAAAGGGTAAATAACTCAATGATTTAGACAAAGAGAACTATGTAAATAAAGAGCAAGTGACAAATATTGGTAATCTTTATGAAAAACCTCATTTACACTAGTTGCACTATGTATATTCGAGCTATTTCCATGAACTGGTGATGTAGCCAACTTTAAGACAGGTTGGAACAAATTCTGAAAGACCAAGGGCCATTATACCAAACATAACAAGAACTCACCTAAAAATTCAGCATTTCCAATCAATTCAATCTATCAATTGTATTTTGAATAACATACTCCATACTAACTAAACTACTACTCTTTTTTGGCATAAGTTTGCTTATGCGCACGTGTACAGCGCTCTTTTCACCTAAACTTATATAAATTGAACACTTGATTTTACCTCAAGTTTACTTGATTCCACCTTTAGTTGTTTTTTTTTTAAAATTTTTTTTTTTCAAACCATGATTCCACATTTAGTTTACTGAATCTAATTAGCCTTTAAACTTATTTTTGTAAGGTGAAGAGAACGTATGATTATATTCAGATTTATCGTTCAATCTACCACAATTTTTACAACATTAATATATTTGTCTCATGGTGGCCACATATGATTACAAATTCCACTTGGTAGAGAAAAAAAACATCCTCATTTGCTACAAATTATTCTCTACTTTTGCATGAATTTGCTACAAATTATTTAAGTAGCAACCTAAGCAAAAATTGAAATCCAAAATCTTCATATTTCTTTAACAATTTGACAAAATCGAAAAACCCTAAAAAATTGAATTGGGCTTTTTTCTTTTTTTGTGAATATCTGATCAAATTCTTATTAGGATTTGATCAGAATCTGTTGAGTCTAGTGTTTGGTTTGGCGGGTCGGGGCGAGGCAGGGCAAAGCTAATAAGCTATGCGCCTATGCCTATGCATAGACGCACAGGTATTCGTCGTCAGAATAAACTAATATCTCTATTATATAAGCCAAGGAAACGGGTTCAATTTAATCAAAAACAAAACAAAAATCAAGATCTATAATATATGTTCTTGACCTTTAGACCTTTACTCCTAACAAATTCATAAAGAACAAGGAAAATCAATAAAACAGTGGAAAATCTGGCATCAGCCCCAAGAATTAAAATTGTAAATTCTTGATACTCAGAACACTAATTTCAGACCCAAAATCCCAATTAAAAATAAAAACTTACCAAATCAAATTCAAGAAGCAACAAATAAAAATGACTAAAAACAAAGAATTAAAATTTGTACAAATACTTACAGGAGCCCATCGATAAACAATGGGATAGCCTCGAGAAAAGATCTCCTTAAACAACCCAAAACCATTAATCAAATGAGATCCATTACGCCCATAATCCTGAAGCCTAGACCTCACATTATCAGCCTGTCCCAAGTACACCACAACAATAAACTCGGTATCGAGTTTCGAAACATCACGACCCGAATCAGAGTGACAAACCGCAACTCCAATTTCATACAATCCAGGATTACAAATTGGTGGGAGATTAGCTACTCTGTATCTTTCTGCCCCTTCTTTTTTTGCCTCATAGTTAACCCAATCTGATGGGCCGATTAGTATTTTCCATTTCGAGAAGGCGGTATCGTGTTTCGTCTGTGGGTAATTCTCCCTCTTTAGCCTTGGTGTGGTGGTGGAGGGAGTGGTGAGGCCTTGAGGCTCTCCTCCCATATTTTGGAGGTTTGTTTGAAGAAATGACCGTTAAAGTTTAGGCGGCTTTTTATAGTTGGAGTTTAATAATTTGAGTTATTTTTGTTTTATGACAAAGTTGCCCATGTGAAAATGTTACAAATTGTAGGTGGATCATGCTTAGTTGTGTGTGGTTGAATTTTTTTAATGATTTTATCTCTTTCCCTTTTTATTTCTTTTTCCATTAAAAGGAGATTCGATTATACTTCTTTATGAAGTATTTGCTTAATGGGTTTTATTTCTTTGATTTGATCCCTTTTAGGTCCATTATACCAAAATAACAAAAAGCTTACTTGATTTCACACGGTCAAACGTCATAAACGTTTACTTGATTTGATCCCTTTAAGGGCCATTATACCAAACTTAACAAGAACTCGAATTTCCTAATCCTAAACCTGCTGTGAACATAACTTAATACAATCCAAACCTGAAAGTAGAGGTATCAAAACTTTACCTGATTTGAAACTGACTCGAAAAATATCCGATTCAGATTTCGAATAGCGTGGACTTAATAATTTAGTATGACTCAACTTTAAAAATTGACCCGACTCAACCCGACCTTATCAGACTCGATCGATCATCCGAATTGACACCTCCACCTGAAAGTGAACCCGACATAAATTTGATACGGTTTTAACTCGGCCAGCAAATGAAAGGGTAAACTAGCGATCTGACATAATCCAAACTGAACTTTACCCAACCCAACTTGAGAACCCAATAATGAGACGTTGTAATTTAGAGATATTGTATCTTAAATAACATTTGTAGACACCAAAATGTGTCCTCCCAAAATATAGCCCGATAATGAGTACATTATAATCTAATATGGTTTGGGTTGCATAATGGACTTGAAGATTGCTTGAATAAACTTTTGTTCTAACCCAAAGCCATTTTATTTAAGCCCATTAGCCATTTAAACATTTTTTTTTCCCATAATCCATACACCTAAAGCCAATTTCTTTTTCTCATAGCCTTAATCCAAAACAGAGCTAACCTAATTTTTTAATGTTATAATTTTTAATATGAAGCTTAGATGGATAGATAGCCCTTGAAATCACAATTTCAGTGATGATTCATAACCTCAATTCTGACTTAAAATGAAGGAGATATGACTAAAATACCAAACAATTGAGCCCAAAACCGACACTCTTGCACTAGTTCAGCCAAATATTGAAATCTATAAAAGATATTGATCTTATTCTAGTTTGATTAGAAAGTAGATTTGAGCTTTCCAACTATATATTAGCCTTATTTCAAATTCAGAATCAAAAGTTATGAAAATTTTACAATCGGCAAATTCTATAGACTACGAGACATGCAAGTCAAGATGTGTGACACGCGAATCCCATGCGTATCTCACGAATTTCTAAACTTTTCAATTTTTTACTACTCGTGAATGGTTTAAGAGGCATCAACCATCAACCTCTAGGAGCCCCTAACAAAAATAATAAGTCGTTCTTGATCAATTTCCAATTTACTTTCAATCACAAAAATTCCATATTGAAATAAGTTTTATAAAAAAAATCGAAGTTCTACCTCCGTTCACAAAATAAAAGTGCGAAGTATAATGTTTCCAAAAATGGAGGTAGCAAGGGATGCCAACCTTTCATGAAGTTCTTTTCAATCGGAATTTAAAAAAGATTTGGTTCAATCGCTTGAGTTACCTTGTTTAGAGACAACAAGTTCACTATCTTATGCTATCACATTGTCGACTTCTACAAGACAAACCTTTTTTCACAATCAAGCTATCACGCGTACCTCTAAGGGCCTGTTCACATTTACTGAACTGAGTTGAATTGAACTGAACTGAACTAAACTGATTGGAGCTGAACTGAACTGAGCTGAAATGAATATTTTATGAGAGGGAAATTAGAAGCTGAACTGAACTGAACTGATTGGAGCTGAACTAAACTGAACTGAACTGAAATTAAGTAAATGTGAACAGGCCCTTAGCAATCCTTGTGAATAGCTAAAACAAGTTATATTGCCAAGAGTTTATTTGTCACTTAGCCGAGAGTAACAATATAAAAGTAAAAATGTGGATGATCAATCAGCTTAATAACCTAAAGTTTGTAAGGATGATATTCAAAACTTGACATCAAATCTCGTTTATATCATTTATCTTTATCCTCTCTACAACCAAAAAAATAAACATAAAAATTCTCAAAAATAAATTTTGAATCTATCAATTATCTTCAAATCACACCCTCCTTGTTTTAGTAAGAAATAATTTTCTTATACCAAATAAAGTAGAAAGATCAATTTAGTCCATAGTTAGCTAAAATAGCATGAAAACTTAAGCTTAATGAGAAAGAACATGGAACAAAGTGGGATTGTCACCGTGTCAGTGGTCCCACAAAAAAAATTCTCAATAATTTTGATCTTACCTGTTTATGGGATCAATTTCATTGTCATTATTACAAATCCAAACTTCATTAAACTTTCCATACATCAAATTTGTCTAAGCTCTCTTTTTTATCCTCTTCTTTTTTCCTCAATTTCTGCTCCAAGAACATTACCCCTTTTAACATCTTCTTTACCCCTTTTTGTATTTAATCATGCAATAAAAGTTGCTTCAGAAAAAAATGTAGAAATCATGACATTTTGATTGATTTCCCCAAAACCCCATCTCATTTTTTGCATCATTACTCCTGCTTTTGCTGCTCACTGTTCAAAATAACAGAAAATTTTTCTGTTAAAGCTGAAATAACAGAGATAATTCATTGATTTATTATGTGGGTTTTCCTGGGTTTGAGCTAAAGTTGGGATTTTAGTGAAGATTAAAGAGGTTTAGGGTTGAAGAAATTAAGATGAATTCGAATCAGAAGAAGGTGGTTGTTATAGTTGCTGTTAAAGCTACAAAAGAAATTCCAAAAAATGCAATGGAATGGGCACTTGCTCATGTTGTTCAACCTGAGAACTGCATTAAGCTTTTGGTGGTAACTTCTCCTCAAAATTTTGGTAATTTTTCTACCATAATTTTATTACTTTTCTTTTTCAGTTTAATTTATTGCTGTTAAGTTTATTTCTATGATATTTTATTTTTGCTTATTGGGTGTTTTTAATTGAATAATATGCTCTTGTTGGTTTTAATTTTGTCTAACTTATTTTCATTCTGTTTGTATGTAATCATCACTATTATACAGTATTCGGGTTTAATTTATTTTGCGAATTGTAGTTCTTGTATCAGACGGTCTAGGCACTAAATTGCCTTAGTACCTGCTGGGTGCTGCTGCTGTTGTAGTACTGCCTCTAACTAGAGTTTACTCCTAGTGTATGAACATGATGAGGATTCATTTCTAGAGTGGGTTTTCAGCGAGGAAGTCATGATTAATTTGCTTTTGCAGTGCATAAAGCGTTTGAATTAGCACTTTTCTTGTTTTGAAAGTGAAAAGGGAACTGTTTTCCGCCGCTTTTGGTTGTTTTTCTGCTTTAGAATTGGATGTCTTTCCTAATTTGATCCCTTTCTGGCCGGAAATAATCATTGGTTCATAGGCAATTCAGAAGGTTCAAGGGATATTAGTTGAACCAGAGAATATAGCATTAAAAATCTTCTCGTTTCAATAGCAATAGGTATCTAATTTAAATGGGTGTTCCCTTCAGTATATGCCTCAAAGTTTAATAATGGCAAGCCAAGTGTGAAGCTCTAACTGAAACTATCCTTTTCTTATGATATTTTATCTTTATGTAGTGATCATCTCTGCTTAAAGCAATTAAGCAAATAGCATCAGAACACTTACTGAATTCTATACTCGAGAATGCAAATGTATTCTCAAGCTTATGCAATAATGTATTTTGATAACTGCGTAAAGTTGTAAACAATGTTGTATTCATGGTAACTGCCCAATTTAGTGCTAGGTCATTAAATGTGTATTTCCTCATGGTTAAATGCCATTATATGTGTAAGTCTCTGACAAGAACATAAAACCCAATATATTAGTATCAATAAAACTAATGTTATTGTGCTCTTTAGCTGAGTTATCTTGCCTTTTACTGGTAAGATTTTGATAAAAATGTGTTCTTTGCTCTAGCTCAAAGGTTGATTTGAATTTCTCACCTGAATCAGTACAACTCCTCAAGAATATAGTTGCTACTGCTTTTACATTTTCATTGCCTAGCAGTCATAGTTTTGAATTCTTGTATCAGTTGGATGAAGTTTTTTCCCTTGTTTCTTTACATCTTTCTTATGACGGGGGTGCTGGGTGCAGAAGTTTTGTACATAATAAGATTCTTGAGTGCAATCACAGTGTTCTAACATACCAATGAAATATAATTGTTTTCTTTATTGTTCACAGTAGTTGTCACTGGTCATTGTAAGTTCTCTAGGTTGACCTTTGTGCTGAAATTAGCTTGTGCATTGGATAGTGATTAGTGAATGTGCATTATTCAGGAAAAAAGCTTTGGGGGCTTCAAAGGTTTACTTCTGATTGTGCTAGTGGAGCATGGAGATCTCGCACAGGAACCCTTTTGGATCAAGAGGAAGACATTACTGACTCTTGCTCACAGTTGATGCATCAATTGTGTAAAGATCAGAAATCATGCAAGGCTAGTTCTTTGACTGAGAACCTTACGTAATTTTTGGTGTAGGCTTGATTTAGTCCATTGACAGTATATTCCCTTGTCAATTTCTATACAGATTAATGTGAAGATTAAAGTTCTGACCGGTTCTGTTGACGGAGTTGTGGCAGCTGAAGCCAGGAAAGATCAAACAAACTGGGTGATACTGGATAAGTAATTAATTAGTTTTAATTTCTTTGTACTTTGATCTGTTGATGTACGTAAATTATAGAATTGTTGGGAGTTTACATACTAGGTTAGAATTTTTAAGTCATTTACTAAATGCAATTATGCACTTCGTCTAAGGATGTTGGTTTCTTTCCAGAAAGCTAAAGGATGAGGCAAAACTCTGTATGGAGCAGCTTCAGTGCAATGTTATCATGATGAAAAGATCTCATCCCAAGGTTCTTAGATTGAATTTAACTGGGTCAGGTGATGTCGAACCTGAAGTAATGCACTCACTGTCATCCATGTCTGAAGCGTCACGTGCTAATGATGCATTTGATTGCCTAGCTACCATTCGGGTGCCAAATGTGACTCCCATCAGTAGTCCAGAGCATGATACATCGTACACAGCAACTGATGCTGGAACATCATCCATATCAAGCTCAGATGCAGGGACTTCGTCATATTTCCTCTCAGGAACAATTGAGGACCAAAGGAAAGCACTTCTATCTGTTGCTAGTGAAATCGATAAACTAGAGGATTCTGATACGGACAATGAATCAATGAGCTCAACAAGTTGTTGTCAGCCATGGATGCTAAATAGTCCCATTGCAGGTACTGACAGCTTGAAATCTGACATAGATGGGTCACTTAGAACTACAGATCAGATACTGGCCCGTGCATCTATAAATCTGCTGAAGAGATTTTCAGTTGCTGAAATGCAAGATCCTAAGCAGAAACTTAATTCAAACTCAACAAGCGTACGAGACGCTATCTCATTGTCTAAAAAGTCACCTGCTGAGCCACCCCCACTATGCTCAAAATGCCAGCATAGGACACCAACGTTTGGTAAACCTCCGCAGTCATTCAAATACGCAGAGCTAGAAATGGCAACCAATGGATTTTCAGTCAACAATTTCTTGGCAGAAGGTGGGTATGGTTCTGTTTATCGTGGGGTACTACAAGACGGACAGTTAATTGCTGTGAAACAATATAAATTGGCCAGCTCTCAGGGAGATAAGGAATTTTGCTCTGAAGTGGAGGTTTTGAGTTGTGCCCAACATCGTAATGTTGTAACTCTGATAGGCTTCTGTGTGGAAGGCGGAAGAAGGTTGTTGGTATATGAATATATATGCAATAATTCTTTGGATTATCATCTTTATGGTAAGTTTGCAAATCCTTATGCATATCAGGTCATTTACTGAGAAGAGATGTGGACTGTTAGAGTTATGTGTGTACAAAGTATTTACTTTTAAAGTGAGATATTAGTAATATCCCATTTTATTATTACTATTGTGATACAGTGGATAAAATAAGCAACCAGCTCTTTATTTAAACCTCAAATCTCAACTTATTTTAGTGTAATTTGTTAGCTCACCCAGATATATTGCACTTAAAAATTGTCTTTATATGCTTTTTTACAGTACAATGTCTAATAAAGTACCCTTTACATATATGTTGTGAGTTTGTGCCGCATTTTTGTTATACCCGTTTCCATATGGCCTCTCACATTTAACTTCAAAATGCAATTTACTTAACTAGTTAAGTTTGGAGTGTACAGGTCGTAGCAGCAATATATTAGAGTGGCCTGCAAGGCAGAAGATTGCTGTTGGAGCTGCTCGAGGACTGAGATACCTTCATGAAGAATGTCGAGTTGGCTGTATTGTTCATCGTGATATGCGACCAAACAATATCCTGTTAACCCATGATTTTGAACCATTGGTATGCTTCTTTCCTGTAATATTTAATACTACCTCCGATTTTTTTTATGTGCAACTTCGGAATTTTTTATATCTCACAAATAATACTCCAAAGTTGCACATAAAAAAAATGGAAGGTAGTAGATAATTTAGAAGAATTTTCACATCATACACTTGCATAGAAGATTGTCATTAAAAATCGTCACGAGCTATATGATTAATTTTTTTGTGCAGAGCTATATTGATTACCATTTGGAAAATAGTAGATGTATTCTATTTTTCATTTTATTTATTTATTTATTTTATCAAGGATGCCGTGTCCTTTATCTTAAAGTGTCATAATTTTCTTAAACAAGCTAACTATGCATGATATATCTCTGATTAATAGGTTGGGGACTTTGGATTAGCAAGGTGCCAGCCTGATGGAGGTGTAGGTGAGGAAACTAGAGTTATTGGAACATTTGGGTAAGTTCAGTCCTTTAATGATAACTTCCTGTTATTATTCTTAACAATTGCAAGAGATAGTGACATCCATGTTTTATGCAGGTACTTAGCTCCAGAATATGCTCAAAGTGGTCAGATCACAGAAAAGGCTGATGTCTATTCATTTGGCATAGTGTTATTAGAACTTATCACAGGACGGAAAGCTGTAGATATAAATCGGCCCAAGGGAGAGCAATGCCTCACTGAATGGGTATGATTTTGATTTTTCAAATATCTTATAATAATCCATGTCTTTCAAATGAGTAATAAAATTGCATTAATTGGATGGTCATTCAGGCACGGCGTGTAGTTAAAGAAGAGAATCTCAAAAAGTTGATTGATCCATGTTTGGGAAACAGCTATGTGAAAGAGGATCTTGTATCTATGCTACATTGTGCCTCATTGAGCATCAGAAAGGATCCTGAGTCAAGGCCTCGCATGTCTCAGGTTTGAGAGTCTGCACCATCTTTTAGCATTTATAAGAAATTAATAAAATCCAATTTGAGCTCTGAAAGTCTGCACTATTCTCTTCAAAACAATCGCTGCATTTCATTTTGACCTCTTATAGGCTGAGATCTAGCTTTTGTAATTTGGACTGGGATTGAGATATCAAATACATCTAGAATAAAAATTTCAATTAAGTCAGTGTTAAGATCATTCCTGTTTCTTTTCACAGAAATCTTCCATATAATGTGTAAATCGTTGTATGATGTTGCATGACATGCATAAATGTACAGGTTTACATGGGTAATTGGGGGGGGGGGTTCCAGGTGATTCCCTACTGTAAGAGAAGAATGTCTCATTGGTCAACATACAAAGTGGATACACCATTGTTGACTTAGTGAGCCACATTGACTTTTAAAGCAAACTAGCAAAGGTCATGCTCAGATGACAAAAAAATGGTTGGTTATTAGGAATTGGAATTTGACACAAAAGCTTTTTTAAGTTCTTGTGCAATTTTGACAGATTTGTAACCGATCTAGATTTTTAGATCAAATTATGATTTGAATGTTGAATCCAACTTTTTTAAATGAGCAATTGATTTCCGTAATCCCCTGTGAAAATTCAAAACCATAAAACTGTAGGCAATGTGCTATATTGAATGGCTGGGAGGAACCAAACATGATCCAAAGTTGCTAAACTGTAAGGCATGTGAAGTGATACTAATTTCCAATGTAGGAAGCTCATTGTAGCTGAAGATAGTAGTAATGGCTGGGCCTGCTTGAAAGTCTGTTTACAATTTACGTTCTCAACTTTGTCTATTGTTATGGTTATTTCACTGTTTCAGTAAAATTTGGCATTGTAAAGAACAACAACCCGCCCCTTCCCCCTCCCCCCCCCCCCCCCCCCCCACAACATGATCTTGAATTACCATATCCTCGAGTGAAAGATTTGACCCCACAACCTGGGATGTGGAAGGCCAAGCCAACCATGATCTCCGTGATTATTTTATCATCTTGACCTGATTTATGTTTGCTTATATCACTCCACGTTGTTGACAATAAGTTGTTTATTAGGTTCTGCGGATGTTGGAGAGTGCCCACTCGAACTCAATCAGTTAATTTAAAGGCTCTGGATCCTGAACAATACTTCAGCAGTGGAAGTCCTTGACAAAGCAAATTCCTTAATCAGCTCTGTATTCTCTCCGGACATGCACTGGAAGTTCTGTGCAAATGAAGAACTATTGCTGAGAAACCGAAGAAATTTTGTTTGAAGCACCTCAGAATGACTATTAGTGCAAGTTCAACTCACGATGTCTGCAAACGTGCAGCAATCTCCATGCAGAGCCACACAGAAGATGGAAACTTCATGCCAGATTTCTGTGTTTTTTTAAGTAGTGATATCTAATCTTCCTTATCTACCTCTTTAATACCAAGAGCGTTTGTAAACTAGTAGAGCCCATATGTGATATACTGTGGCACTGTGCTGTATAGGGTCATGCAGGCAAATTGAAGGTGTACAGATCTAATAAAGCAATCATGCACACATATTCTTGTATTATTTCATTACTCATTCCTTAATAATATAAAGATCCCTAAGGGGACTACTTTGCATAATTTGGTAGGTTAATTTTGCACTATATATTTCTAATATACAAAAGCTCATCTAATTATAATTTTCATTTCATTTTGATCTCTTTTAGGCTTATTGACCCTGTACTCTTCTACTATAGCAAATAAAACAGTATCTCCAACATTTTTTTCATTGTTGTGACACATATTGAGGTCTATTAATTAGAACTATTACCCTTGTTGTTGAGCTTAAACTGCTTGATCTTTTAGTTGTAAAATTCATAGTAAAATATTCTAAACTTTTTTTTTTTTGCTCTTAATTAATATGAAAATATCTAAACTTATTTTGATAAAATTAGTTAAAATATGATGAAAGAAACAAACCCTAAGTTTTATCCAACCCTTTTTTTTCCTAGTGGAACTTGCGGAGTTGTGGTCCACTAATCAATGTATAAAGTAATAAAACTGCACATAAAGTATTGGGTGAATCTGTCATACAGTTTTACTATGAATCCACCTATCCAATACACAAAATAAAACAAATGCATAGAGTATCCAATTCCAATATTCCCTCCGAATCTAAATTATGAAATATTATTGACTTTTTGCAATGTTCATCTAATTCACTTTGACTAATGTTTGTGATTAATACATAAGAATGAATGTATTGTTGGAATTATTTCAATGAATAGTTTATTAATAGTTAATTGTTGTAATTATTATTAATATTTGTTCATTTAAATATATCATAAATCAAAGTTTTGCATTGACATACGTGCACAAGAAAACGTTTCACTTACTCCCTCCGTTTCGCATTAGTTGCAACAGTAATCTTGACTCATAGTTTAAAAAAATTATAGACTAGACTTATAGGGTTATAATATAAAGTATTGTTAGTAAGAGATAGAAATAATGAAAAAAGTAGTGTGGGTGGGGTTGATAGGAAAGAGAAATAGTAACAGCCCGTCTTGTGTGCGGCCGGCCACACCGTGTGGCCACTTAAAGTAACCCCTATAACATTGATTAAGTAACCCCTATAATACCGACCGACTAACCTCTATAACAATTACGAAGTAACCCCTTTAACACTGACCAAGTAATCCCCATTACACTAGTGAAGTAACCCCTATAGTGGTTGGCTACACGGTGTGGCCAGCCACATATAAGATTTTGTGTTAAACATTTGTGAAAGTGGGGTTGGTGGGAGAGAGAAGTTATAAAATAATGGTGGGTCCTTTCCAAGTTTCCAAATATAATAGTGTTGCAACTAATATGAAACGACCGAAAATCAAAAGTGTTGCAATTAAGGCGAAACGGAGGGAGTATTTAAATATGGAGAGAGTAGCTTATAGCCCTATACTGAAGTTTTCAAAAAATTTACACATACTCCCTCTGTATTTTATTACTTCTCTATTTCTCTATGTGTGGAGTTTTAGAAGAAATAGAAAAAAATAATAAAATATGATGGAAGTGAGGTTGGTCAATAAACAGAATAATCTAAAAACCTATGTTACTCCGACCCGTATTTGAGTGTCATGTCCGACAAGGTATCAGAGGGTCCGACACTTCCTTCCAAAATTTTGGCCGACACTTTGACACGGTCAAAGGAGTGTCTTGACTAATTTTTAGGGTACGGCTAATATAGAAAGTGTCCAAAAATTTTCTTCCGGCAGTTATAAAAAAAAGGATAATTAAAAAATATTTAGATAAAAAAATAATTAGATAAAACACAAAAATATACTACATATGTTGATGAAATTCAAATACTTTGTATATGATAAACAATATTAAAAACTTTTTAGTTTTTCACACCTAATAGTAAATAGGGACCACTAATAGTAAAGAGGACCATGTTCCAACTTCCAATACACTTTTTAGGGTCTGTTCACATTTACTTAATTGAGCTGAACTGAACTGAACTGAAGTGATTGGAGCTAAACTAAACCGAACTGAACTGAACTGAGCTCAAATGAATATTTTATGAGAGAAGGAAATTAGGAGCTGAAATGAACTGAACTAAACTAAATTGATTGAAGCTGAACTGAACTGAACTGAACTGATTGGAGCTAAACTGAACTGAACTGAAATTAAGCTAAATTGAACAGGCCCTTAGTCTTCTTTTGTTTCTTTTCCTTTTTTTTTTAATTAAAAAAACAAGTTGAAGCTCCACGTTCATTTGCCTTCTCTTTCTATTCTTCTCTCTCCTCCATTAAAACGGATGCATGCTTCAAAGTTCAAACTGAATATCTCTTCTTTCTCCTCTTCAAAATTTCAAAGGCTGGCATAGTGGCATGTCTTTTCTTTTATTTTTTGTTTACAAACAATTCTTTTATTCTTCCAATATTCGGCCACCACAACTCGCCGGCGATTTGTACAATGTACCGGAAAACACACTGGTGAAATCAGAATTTTTGGGCGTCCAAAAGCCCTATACTTTGATTGTCTGTATGCGTACAGCAAATCGTGAATCTCAGATAGATTATTGATTTAAACCCTAAATTTAAATTACAAACATGATTATTGGAAATCGACACTTTTTCTGACATCCAAGTCGACACTTTTCCAGACCCATGTCAAGGACACCCAAGGCAAAGCGAAGTGTCGGAGTAACATAGATAAAAACAAAGCAAAAGTTAGTAAAAGTTTTTTTTTTTTTTTTAGTTGGCAAGGAAAAGGGGCCTACTAGGCCAGAACCTCTCACAGGTTGGGGTTTGATCTCACAACCTGAAGGTTGTAAGATGCAAATGCTTGATGCAAATTTTAGTAAAAGTGAGGAGAAGAGTAAATACGAAAAAAAAATAAATTAGAATATAATGTAAGGGGAGCACTAGTGGGGTGGAAAATAGTATAGAGTAATCAATCATACTATATACTAAAGTAATCAACGAAGGGACACTTGGCATGATTTTATGAAAAACTTTCCCTCCAAAATGCTTTTTTAAAAAAAAAAAAAAAAGAATTCTATTAAAAAAAAAAGAATTCTATTAAAAAAATTTAAATGATAGACATTATTAAATTTAAATTTAAAAAAAAAAAGTGTACATAAGTAATTTAATTTCAACTAACTCTATTTCAATTGACTATTATTATATCATACTTTATAAATCCGTGCATTGCACGGGGACAAAACTAGTATATTATTAAAAAAATTCAAAAATAAGAAATTAAGCAGGTAATAAAATACGCTCGTAAAAGAAAAGGAGCAATAGAACACAGAGGGAATATAACATGTCCAAAGATGTTTAAAAAAAAAAAAAAAAAAACCCTCATACGGAGTATGAAATGTCTGAAAACTTTACTCTTGTTGAAACAAAAATAAATTCCCATTATATATTGGTTTAGAAACAAATTCCCTAGATATCGTTCACGTACGATTAGTGTTAGCCTTTAACCTTTTTTTTTTTTTTTTCTTTTTGTTCAACTTAAAACCACTAACGGTAATAGCGGTTGTAGTTTAAAAACCACTATGAGTATTAATATTAGCGGTTTTACAAAAGAGCCCGCCTTAAAAACTGGTCTCTTTAACTTTATTTTTTAAAAAAATTGCAAAACCGCTAATATTGTTAGCGGTTTAAGTTGAACCGAAAACCAATCCTACGTGGACAATACTTTTGGGAATTTGTTTTTAAAACGAAACGTAGTGGGAATTTATTTTTATTTCAACAATCTTGAGGGAAATCGTTCTAAGACCATCTCCATTAGTGAGACTCAACTTTGAGTATTGAAATAAAAAATGAGTTGTTTGTTTTACCTTCAATGGTTATACCCAACCCACTTCTCAATTTAAAAACCCATGTAAAGTCTAATTTTCCAATGGTAAGACTTTCTAAAGTATACTAATGTCACTTTCAATGGCTTTCAAATATATATATATATATATATATATATATATATATATATATATATATATATATATATATATATATATATATATTACAAATATATATAGTATAATATTGATAAAAAAAAACCCATATTTTTTGTCAAATATAAGTCAAAATTGAGTATCTAAACTTAACAACTTTCTTTTAAAATTGCTAACTTTAGATATAAATATATTGATATCCTTTGAAAAAAATACTCTCTTAGAAAAAAAAAACTCTCTCCATTCTCATTATTATTGGAGATAGTCTAATATTATACGGAGTATTGCTTTTATTTTTCATTTTGAAATTCTGTGTTGTTACAAAAAAAACATTTGAGGAAAAGAAAGAGGAAGATAATGACGAGGGAGATTGACAGACCAAAATCTGCAAAGTTGAAAAAAAAATGAGGTGGCTTCGCAAACCTCGCAACATCAACACACTCCCTACGTCACTGCTCCGACTTCCTTCTCTCTCCTTCCTCAGACTTCTCTGCAGTTAACTTACTCTCTCTCTCTCTCTCTCTCTCTAACTTCATCAACAAATTCTGGGTTCTTATTTTTTTTCTAAATTTCTAACATTTTTTGGGGTTAATTTGATTGATTTATAGATGCAGCAGCAGATGCTTTGAGCCCTACTTTTGTCCACCCAACTGCTATTGTTCATCCCAATGCTACTCTTGGTCAGGTTGTTTTTCAATTATCTTTTTTGTTTTATTACTGAGTACTGTATATTTTATTATACTCCCGCCGTCTCTAAAAGTTTTTCATGTTTGGACGGTGATTGTCTCGAAAAAAATTAGAATTTTTAGAAACGGAGGGAGTACCTGTCAATTAGAATAATCGTATTAATGGAGGATGCTCTTCTTTATGATTAATGGCAGGGTGTATCAATTGGGCCGTTTTGTACAGTTGGGTCGTCAGTAAAACTTGGCAATGCTTGTAAATTGTATCCTGGGAGTCACATTTTTGGATATTCTCAATTGGGCGATAACTGTATTCTTATGACGTTAGTATTTATTTATTTATTTTCTGACGGTTATTTATGATTACTAGTTTTAAACCCGTACAATGCATTGACTAAAAAAATGAAGTGTAAGAGTAGTATTACTGTATATTTTTTAATGTATGGTGATTTTCATGTTTTATTGCTTGATTGAAAATTTTTGGTGGAATGTGGGTAGTGGTGCTGTGGTTGGTGATGAACTTCCTGGGAAGACTATGATTGGATCAAACAACATTATTGGACATCATGCTGTTGTTGGAGTAAAGTGCCAAGACTTGAAATATAAGGTGTTTATTTTGTTTATTCTTAATAATTGTAACAAACTAACAATTAAACAATACTAATAATATTGGACTTGGTGTTGCATTTTTGGACTAAATGTGCCTTTGTGTTTTCTGTGTTTTGCTTGTGGAATTCCGAAAAAATTTCTTTGTATGCACTAGTAAAGTTTTTGTATGTGGGATATGTATAGTGTCGGACCTAGATTAAGATGTTTGCTAAGTAAAAGAAGGATGAAGCATCAATAGGTATTAGTTAAGTTTTTAATATCAGATTATTCATGTTATATTTTGTTTGGAGTGGCTTAGGTGATGTGATTGTTAGTAGTAATTTTACAAAGGATCAGCGGAGGGTCTTCATGATAAATCAAGGATTGTGAGATTTTATTGTTCTGAAATTAGTGTGCAGTTGATCCTGGTAATGATTTACACTAAGAGCATTTTAAAAGTACTGTAACCTCTAAGGATCAGTGGAGGGTCTTCATGATAAAAATGTTGTGGAAAGTAAACCTTCATCATCCATCTTTGAAATCGTGATCTTAATTTCTGATATCTGTAACTGCAATGTCTGCCATGAATTCAACGAAGGCCTACACTATTGTTAAGAAAGACAGTTTGTGAAGGATAATGAACTTAACATTCTATGAACTTGTTTTGAAAAACATATTTCAAATTAGAGTTTGTACTAGGTTTGAAATATCACATGATAATCCTAACTGTCAAAAATAATCTCTGCCGTGATCTAGTAATTTCAATTTTGGATTGAGATTTGGAGAATGACACTCCTTAAGAACCTGATTAAAGGATCATTCAAAATAGGTGGGACAAGTCAATCTTTAATCTTTAATTAACAATGAAAGAAAAATGCAGTAAAACAGTGTCTGCAATGTGATATTTGTTGCTTGCTTTAATTTTGTTTTTCGGTTAGCCTTGTATTGCCAATTTTTTCATAGCTCTTATATGCGAAAATGCAGCAGGAACAAAAGATGTGATACTTATCCTTCTACATGATTTCAGGATGGGGATGAATGTTTTCTTGACATTGGTGACAATAATGAGATAAGAGAATACAGCTCTGTTCATAGATCATCCAAACCAGATGAGCAGACGGTGTGGAGTGCAACTTTACTTCAATTGCAACGGACATTTTGTTTTGATTGCCTTGCTATTTTATTCACACTTTGTTCATGACTACAGATCATTGGTCATAATAATCTTATTATGGGATTCTGTCATGTTGCTCATGACTGCAAAATTGGTAACAACAACATTCTAGCAAATAATACCTTGTTGGCAGGACATATAGTAGTAGAAGTGAGTTTATCGTCTCTAATTTGATTTTACTTTTTTTCATTTTGTCCTGTATTTCATACAGAGTATATAAATTCAACAGTTTCATTTTACTTTGTTAAAATACCTGAATTAGGATCACATTCACACTGCTGGTGCGGCTGTTGTCCATCAGTACTGCCACCTTGGCTCATTTTGTTTTATTGGTGGTGGCTCAGTGGTATGTATTTTATCCCTTATTCAAAAGATATTGATCTTTAAGCTTTTAGTAAACGTGAGACATAGGACATAGGGCGATAAAAACTAGTTGAAGATACCTATCTAGTTTTCTTGATGCATTTTAGCCCTTTCATCAGCTACACTATGCCTTAACAAGAGCGTGCTTACTTTGTGGTTTTCCCAAGATGCAGTTTCTAATACTTGTATCCTTTTAAGGTTTCTCAAGATGTTCCAAAATTTATGATGGTATCTGGTGACAGAGCTGAACTCCGTGGCTTAAACTTAGAAGGCCTGCGACGTCGTGGGTTCTCTGCTATAGAGGTTAGTTAGGTTCAAGGTTTTTAATTAAAATCAGTACAAGTGTATGTTCAATTAAATTTTATAATAGATTTGGTGCCTCTGCCTATGAATGAACTGATGTTACAAACGCAATAAAACCTTCCATAATTTTATTTGTGTGACCAGTTTATATGTTACTGATTTCCGTACATTCCTATGGCTGTTGTTGTTAATGGTAAGTTATTTTGCTTACTGATAATTTATATATATATATATATAAAAAAAAAATAATAATAATAAAAAAGCACTGTTTTTTTATTTTTGTTTTCCAAAACAACATTTTACTGATAAAAATTTTCTTGCAAGCTAGCTTCATTCTTGTTTACCAGTCATCATAGAGATCTGATGTATGTAGCTCGATTAGTTTCTTCATACGAGCATATGGAACATCTTGCTGTCCATTTCCTGGCATCATTTTCTCACATTGTAGGTGATAAATGACAACATTGAGAAATTAGCTTTCTCCTTTAAATTTATGCTCTCTGGTCTTGAGTAAAAGTTATATCATTAGTTATTACAATAGTTTGAGTCTTTGAGAACAATTATGAATGTAAATCATCTTACTTGGCAAGGATCTAGATTAAGGGCTTGCGAGCTGCCTACCGCAAGATTTTCATGCCTACTGACACTGAATCCGGGAGCATTGAAGATCGTCTCAAAGAATTGGTATTTTTCCCTCCTGTTTCTGAATCGATTAAAACCTTAACATATCATTAACTGATAACATTTTCACAGGAGCAGCATGAAGAACTGGGTCAACTTCCTGTCGTATGCTCCATGGTGCAATCTATACATGATTCCTTTTCTGAGAGTCGTCGCGGAATATGTAAATACAGACATTGGAATGCATCTTGAAAGTATTCTTTCCCCTGTAATTTATGGTGAGCTAGTTCTTGGGATTATTTTTTCTGCTTCAATTTTAAGTATAATTATTACATCTTTTATACATCTGCTTCCTTCAGATTAAAGTTTTTCTAGGAAATCAACACAGACCATATTATATCTTGCCAATATTGAATTTCTTATTCTGTCAAAACTAACCACATCATCATCCATGAATGCACCATGTTTCAAAACAATTTATTTTTTTCCTTATCCAGAAGATCTCAGCATGCAATCAAGATGTCTGTGGACTACAATTATCCTAACTCTAATCTGATTTCTGGGACTTCCTAACCTGCAACATCCTGCATAACATCTCAATTTTGACAACTTTGTTTAAGAATTTTGCTTTAGAAATAGGGCCTCCGAATAGTGCTCCATTAGTTCATTCATCCCCAAATTAAATGGCCAGAGGACGACAAATCCACAATGGACTCTTGTGGTCAAACCTTACAATTGGTATTAAAAGAAATATAGGATATAAAGTCTTTAGCTATTGGTATGAGTTACTAAGAGTGTGTTTTCATCATATAACCTGTATTGTATCAGAAATAATCTGTCAAAGTTAAGACATATTTGGTACTAAAAGGCAAAAGTCAAATGTAGCCTATTATTTTGGGATGGATTGAGTAATATATATGCATGAAGTGTTTATACCTAATACATGTTAATGCCTTTTTGTTTTCAACTTTTATTATCTCAAAAGTCAACATTACAACCTTTATTTTGTAAATGTCTTTGATTTATTGTTTTTAAATTGAGCAAGGTGATGAAGTGATAGCTTGCTCAAGGAACTTCACTTTGCATTATTATTTGACTTTAAATAATATTCTTTGCAGAATTATTTGCCACATTGTCTCAATCCCTCTTATTTAAGGATGTTACACAATTTAATCTAAAAAAGCCCTCTATAATAGTTGAATTATTCCCACATTACTTTACTCTACCCTGGTAAGATATTACAATATATTTTAGATATCTTCAATGTATAGGTTTTTTTAAATGCGTTTGAGCAAGTAGTGATACTTGATTGCTTGTTAACTTTTCCAGGAATTCTTTCTTGGTGCATCTCTTTGGACTGTGTGTCGCCTGGGAAAGTCATCCACAGACATGCGTCTCAGCAAGTCCTGATAAACGTATTCACCCTTGCTGCCTAAACTTTAGGATTGAGCTGTGTAGGACAATGAAAGCATATTAAGACTTTTCTAGGAGATGCTAATTTTTGAGTAGTTGCAGATAAAAGATAGCAGTATTTTTGTTGATGTAACTTGTTGTAACTGCTTGTAAGTTGTAACACACTGATTTTTGGTTAGGAGATAGAGAAATAAGACAGAAAGTGGATTTTCTGGTTAATGAATATGACAGCAGCTTTGTACCATTTTCAAAGCTGGTGAGTAGTGACCAACTCTGTACTATAATTTACAGCTGTGTAACATCCAACATTACATGTACATGAAAATGAATAAAAAATTGGTCAAATTTATTAAACTCATTTTGTATTCAAGTGGTGAATATGTCTTTGTCACAGCCAACATTACATGTACATCACCACATTGTACACTAATTAGTAATTACATGGTAAACTTTTTATTATCTCGCTGACTTTAGAAAAATGAAAGCTTTATGAGTCTTTGGTGAGCTAATAGAAACGAAAACATATACAGAGTAATATTCTACGGACACTAATGTAGTAATGTACATGAATCTTGATAAAATTGGTGTAAACATAATTCCACTATTCCAGATGGGTATACTCCTATTTTGTACAAGTCTACAAGATATATATTATGTACCATTTTCAACATTTAAAACTGTTTAAATTCATAACGAGATGCAGGCCTTTTTCTTTTTAGACCTTGGTTAAAAGAATTGGAGACGAAGGAAAGGAAAAAAAAAAAAAAGAATCATTCTGAGAGTTCAGGGAGAGGCTAATTTGAAGAAAATATTACAGAAATTCTCAAATAATACACTAACAAAGATCAGCTTTGTTTCTTACACAGATCACCAACAAAATTGGTGCATATACAGCAATAAAGTATATTAACTCAGTGAAAATAGAGAACAATATTACTCAAAATTATGTTCAAATTTGAAAACGTATCTAAACATATCACCCAAATTTCCGAATCTCTTCAACGGGCATAATACGGTTTTTCTTTGCATTATAACACCCATGCCATTTCCCAATTACAAAAGATATCTAAAAACCCTAACCATAACATGAAAAGGAATCATATAAAAGCTATACACACGAGATTAACAAAAAAGAAGAAAAAAAAACGAACATCACAACCACCACCACTAAACAAATCACCAAATATTCCAAAATAGCAGTATCTTCATGATTGTGAGATTCCTATATAATAATACCCTTTCACACAGGAATAACATCGATCTTTGAGGTGTCTTCACATCTCAAAACAATACCTTCAAGGTTGGCAGGGAGTATGCACTTAGACCACTGGCACCCTGTTGGCAATGGCTCAGGAGGAGGAACAATCATTAGCACATTATCATTTCTTTGTACAACCCCCATCACACTCACGGTACTACCTTCTTTGATGTACCTATCATAATAAAATAATACCAAACATGTTACATAGCTCCAATACAGAGTCACTCAAATAATATTATATATTTTGCAAAATGACAGTTTGTTGAGTGTTTAAGCTATTTTTGTCATTGATATAAAAAAGGATTTATTGAAGCAACAGCAGCAGGTATAGGGTCCGAATAAAACACTAGTCAATTTTAAAAGTAATACCCAAAATTTCAAGAGTAGTTCAGAAATGTAACACCCTCTGAATAAAGCATTTATGAAAATAGGTACCTACCCTTCTTTCAAACGCATGACACGGTCATCACTAGAGAGGTTCCTTTCAGATATCCACCGAACAAAGTCAGGTGACATATCTTTGTTTGATGGATTGATATCAATGACAACAGATTCATCAACATATGGAGTCACTCTAGCACCATAGCCCGTCTTGACCAGAGCCCTTAACCCAGATTGGAAATCAGAAATGTAGAAATCAACCACGTGCCGCTGCAATGACAAATCAAGTTCAGAATAGATTAAAATTTTTTAACAATATGTATTGCTATTCAAAATCGTTCATATGTTCTTAAGCCAAGATAGATGCTTTCACTGAAACAAAGAATATAATCTGGCATCAATGCCATGATAAAAAGCATACTGCAAATAAAATCACAACAATTTTGCACAATTTAGAACCTCTGATTAGAGAATTTATGTCACAAAAGAACACAAAGCATATGATCTGTGCATTCACACATTCACGTCAGTCTGCAACTTTATTTGCAAACAAAGCACAGAAGGGGCGTAGAAATTAGAATTGGTTCAGTTTTCAGTTAAGTTTAAAACAAATTAGAAGGGAATGATAATCAAGACAGCTTGTTCCCTGACTGGATATCATAGCTGTTTGAACAAAAACATGCACAGTAGAGGCACTAGCACTAGCAGTGGTACTAAACCAGCTTTTATCTTAATCTTATAGAAACTACCTTAATTACACCTTATTCACAATTAGCCAATCTGCAAATGGAAGCCTGATCATCACTAGTTAAATTCTAGGGAGAGAAAAGAGAACAAGTTCAATGACTACACCAAGTTTGTTCTAATTCTAAGGCTTTTCCATCAATGGCAAATGCTGTAATTTGAACTCTAGAATAGTTTCACAATTTCTTTAGAGAAGACTACCGGAAATCCATATAATTCAAAGAAGACAAAGGTTTACTTGCACAGCCTAACATATAACTACCAAAAAAAAAAAATTATGTTTGATAGACACTTTTTAACAAAACAAACATTTGGAACAAGATGTGCAAAAAAATAGGCCGGTGCTAACTGCTAATTCACTTTACTTCCCCACTAAATATATAGAGTTCTGATACAGACACAAGAAACACAACTCACCTTGAATTTTCTATAAACCCAACATATAATGCAGGCACCTTCAACGAAATAATCTACATCAAAACCAATCAGTTGCAAAATAAAGTATTTGAAAATAAAATGAGCTTCAGATTTCTTGTTCTTAACAAACAGTGAGTATATCTTCTAAAAGTAATTACTAGTATTTCAGATCTTTTTTCGTCACTAAATATTGTATATATATATCAGATCTTCCAATGTTTCACTAAGTTATAGTCAAGAATTGTAAAAAATAAAAAGGCAGCACATAGTAGGAAAAAATAACTTCTCAGCGTCTAACTAAAGATACATGAAATCTTTTGTGGTGTGTTTGGATTGAAGGAAATGGAGGGAAAGGAAGGGAAAAGAAATGGAGAGATGGGATATCTTTCATTTGGATAACAAATGAGGAAGGGAGAGAATTGGAGGGGAGAGAAATGGGGGGATAAAATTGTAGGAAATTGACCCCTCCAACAATGGAGAGATTCGGAAGGAAAACTCACAATTCTTCCCTACCCTCCCTTTCCCTCCCCTCCTCTTCTCCTCCCTCCCCTTCTTTTCCTTCCCCTTTCTTTATCCAAACACGCTGTTAGTATTCTAGAATGGAACTAGATTACTACTCCCTCAATCCAAAAAAAAAAAAATTCAAACTTAGTTTTTACAAAGATGAAAACATTGGAGAGAGAAAAGGCGGCAGAATTTTTTTATTGAGACTTGAAATGGGAGAATTTTTTTTTTAGACATTTAGATAAACAGTAGCATGCAAATTAAGTGTATCATAGTTTACTATGGAATCGTTAACCTGATAACCTTTCTTCCTATGGAACTACAAACCTATTTCATAAACTATTATATATGCCTCAATCAGAATCTGGATTGACGGTGATGCCAACAAGCAAGTTACAGCAACCCTGGGATCAACATTAGCATTAGTTCAATGAAGTAGCACCAACTATTTCAATCATTAAATTCAAGTCAATACCAGGAAACACAATTAAGTCTATTAATATGAAATAAAAAAAATAATAAAAAAAGGCAAATGGCTTGTACTTAAGCAACATAATAGACACGAGGGGATCCGTACAAGCGTGCAAAAAAAGGGTTCAATAGTTACCACGCAAAAAAATTGTCAATACTCAAACCATCAAAAATCATGTAGCGGCTTACCAGGCCACATGAAGCCCACAATCCTGGAAGGTGTTGAAAGTATAATTCTCCATATACACACAATAGCCAGATTTATCTATAATTCTATACCTAAGGAAAGCAGTGAAGAAGCTAAGGCAATAAATTAAAAGGTCAAATAAGAAAGATGTTATCACCTCTAGCGATCTGAGGCCCCACGTAAAACGCCGATGACTGGGGTTAGCAGCTTTTGAATCCCAACCTCGATACTCAAATAAGCTAGTTGATGTGTAGACACACCGTGGAACCTTTTGGAAAGATGACTCAAGAGGTACATTTCCACATGTTACCACCTTCACAATAGCATGATTAATTTAGTTAGAAAAACTTATTTAAACAATGCCAACTGAAGCATAAAACAGCATACATTTTTCATGAGATATTGAACTTCTCACAACAGCAAGAATTTAAGAACCAAAAACAAAACACAAAACAGCAAGAGCACAAAAACTCTTAAAGTTCTGTTTAGATAGATTTAAAATACTTAGAAAAAACTGTATTCAATACATAAAAGCTATCAAACAGAATCAGCAACAAAGTTAACTCAAAAGGAAAACCTCATGTTGAATAGACTTTTGATTAGCCTGCAGACATCATAACTGAGATCGGTTGACAGTTTGTACTTTATCAATCACTCATCCTTTTTTTTATTCTTCAGTTTACTCTATTGTTCAGTTCTTTTCTTCAGGTTAGAAGTTTCCCCCAAAATTTACTAAAGAGAAAACAATGTTCCCTTCCACAGCTTCACCTGTCATACTGCTTTGTATATTACAATAGTACACCCTTTTCAGCAAGGATAATACAATGCTAACTGCATAACCTAGAAGTATACCAAACGTCCCTAACTTTCATTCACTCTAATGTGCTCAACAAACATGCATCTTTAAAGAATACAGCTTCTGACAAAAAAAAACCACCAAATTAAGTATTTTCCAATCACTAACTAGTAAAAAATCTAAAAATCCATATCCTTTCATACTCATTATAGAAAAATTATCAATACTATGTATCCCTTTAGCTAAAGAGCCAAAATACATTCTTGTTTAGCAAAACAAATCTAATGCCCATCCTAAGTTACATTCAAGATAATCAAAAGAAAATACTGTGCTTGTAGTTCCCAAAATTAGAAGTCTGTGTACCAATGCTGACAACACGCTAAAATAAAGATAAAAAAATATTAAAAAAAAAGATAGCTTTTTGTAGCATTCAGATAGATCTCACATACCCCAGAAACTTTGACAAATTGACCATCTCTTGCTGTTCGAAGCTCTGCATCTGGGTATTGAGCAATAAAGCCTGTGATAGCTCTCCTTCCCCAGAAAGTGTTCCATGTGAAGACAGCAGCAACAGCACTAAAAAGCACCACCACGACAATGAGAAGAATTGGATTGTGCACAGCTCCAAGAATAAAACCACCAGCAATAAAACCCATCACAAACAAAAGACCCATTGCCCACAAAATTAGCTTTGGGAAGCTCTTGTGGAATGAGTACTCATCCTCCTGAGTGAGCTTTGTCACAGCCTGGTTGTGTACAATTGATGCAGCATGATGTTTCATAGAACTAGTGGACTCCAGAGGACCAGATGCCTTTCGAGGAGCTCCAGATGAGTTCAAGGGACCAGATGAAATAGGTCCAGAAGTTATCAATCCTGTGGCAGGAAGGATTGGCGCAAGAGGGCCTGAATTTTGCCGAGAAACACCTCCACCAGCTTGAGGGCCAGAAGACTTTTTCACTGGTTCACCATGTTTGTTAAGTGGGCCAGAATTGGATTTTTTCATGGAAGCTGAACCAGATCCTCCAACATTAGAAGATGAAACCCTGTTCACAGAATTCTGTACAATTGGGCCAGAGTGAGATGCAGCTCCTCCAAATGATCCAGTCCTAGTAGGGGCATTGCTTATAGGTCCAGACTTACGTGACCTTGATCCATCTCCATGTATGTCAAACATCTTCCCAAGTTCCCCAGACTTTTTGATATCACCTCCAGTATAAGGCATGGCCACTGAGCTCATGGTAGGTTGCCTTTCCTTAGGTTGTTCCGGACGTCCTGACACATAAAGCCCATTACTGAGCTGATGGGATGGGAACCGAGAACCCATCAGGCTGATCTCTTTGATCACCAAGAAGGCACACCACTTCCAAAAGAGTCAAAATATTGTGGAGAAACTGCATAAGAAGAGTTTGATTGGTCAACTAAGAGTCATTCACATAAATAATCCACGGAAGAGTATGAAAACTATTTATCAGACATTATCAGGCCCAAACAATTTACAGAAACTTGAATTTAATTACAATAACTAGTTGGCAAGTTCCGTAAAGTTTTCAGGTCTCATGAGAGCACTTCTAATTAATTTGAATTCAAAAAGCACCTACGGAAGAATCAAAACATCCCACAACCATCTTCCCTCCTCTCTCTACTAACAATGCTTAAGGATTGGGAATCATGTAAGAAAAAGTATAGTCTTCCTTGATAATATTATAACAATGTTCTCTAACTAAGACCCTTTGTTCTGATTCTGGTTGTTGAAACTGACAACGTCAACCTATCCATAAGCAAGGCCGCGCATAACTCAAAACCGTGATACATGATTCACAAACTCAAGCAGTTTAGCAATATTCTCACAACCATAATGAACAAAAATATGACTACCATTACAGTACTACACCACTCTCACTCTTGTTAAACAGCAAAATGTACCCACAAACAAAGATCCGGGGATTGCATCGACATTCGAAATCAAATTCATACCCACAAATCAGGCCCGTCCCCGAGCCTGGGCAAAAGGGGCACTCACCCTTAGTCCAGATCTTAACTTTAAAGGGTTCTGAAACACAATAACAACCAAATTTGATTCAATTATCAAATTACCACTCATAATTTTTGGGAAAAAAAGCTCCAATTACATAGCTGCATCCACCAAATTTGATTCAGACAACAAATTAAGCTCATAATTTTCTTCTATAGCAACAAAATCAAGTTCAGTAACCATAAACAATAGTTCACTAATCGAGTAAAGGAGAACCCTAAACTGAGTGTACTGAGAATGAAATTAAGGGTAAAACCGTGAAATTGAAATTGAAAGATTAGAAGATGAAAGTAACATCTTACCTTAGAAGGTGCTTCAATGGAGGATAGAAATCGCCTCAATGGAGAAGGTTGAGTGCGCTTCAATGGAAACTGAGAGAAAGAGGACAGATCTATGTTTTTGGTAGGTAGCTTTTTTTTTTTTATTTTTTTTTATTTTTTTATTTTTTTACTTTATTTAACAAATACAGTAATTAAATCATTGATAATATGCAATAGAATAATTAAAAAAATAATTCCTCAAAAAAAAAAAATAAAAAAAAAAGTTGACTGCTGTTGAAAGTTTGAAACATTTAGGGCCTGTTCACATTTACTGAAATGAGCTGAACTGAACTGAACTGAACTGATTGGAGCTGAACTGAACTGATTGGAACTGAACTGAACTGAACTGAATTGAGCTGAAATGAATATTTTATGTGAGAGAGAAATTAAGAGCTGAACTGAACTGAACTGAACTGAACTGATTGGAACTGAACTGAACTGAACTGAACTGAACTGAACTGAAATTAAGTAAATGTGAACAGGCCCTTACTCGTAGAATCGCATTGGTCATTTTCTTACACTAATTTGATTTGATAATAGAAATTAGAATATTTCCGTGCTAACGTTTGAACGAATTAATTTGAAAAAAGAAATAATATTAAAACTTCTTCTAATTTTTTTTTTTTTTCTCTATAGAAATCTTCTGAAAATATTGTGTAGGTTGATTGATATTGATTGAAGATAAAATTTTCCTTTTTTTCATTCTTGATTGATATGTTACCAAAAGTGTTATGTAATAAACATACTACTCTATGTTGAGGTATCATCTGGATGTTAATGTAATACTTCCTCCGTTTTTAAGTTGTTACACTTTTATTTTCACGGTATCTTAGAAAATTTTTTAAGAGGAAAGATATAGAAAGAAAAATAAGAGGGGCTCATGTGGGTATGAGCGATAGAGAAAAAGAAATGTCAAAAATGAAAAAAGTTTCAACTAATTAACAATTTCCAAAATAAGAAAGTGTAGCAACTAAAAAGAAACGGAGGATGTAGTAATAATATAGATTATTATGTCTACGGGGGTGTTTGGCAACAGGAATAGGGATAATGAGAACAAGAAAGTAGGATAAGGATAATAAATTAAAAGGTGTGATAAGGATAAAAGTTATGTTATCAATTGTTTGGCATGATTTGGGAATTAAATTGAGATAAGTAATGAAATTACTTAACTATCCTTACTAACATTTATCCTCTCTCCTCTTCCTTCCCTTTCATATAAGGGTAAAATTATCTTTTACTTTTCAATATTAATCCCTACACCTTATACATGCCCCCTTGTTATAAAAATAGAGGGATAACTCTATTTTTCATCCATATCCCTTTCATATGGGATAGAATCATTCCCATTAAACAAACAAGGGATTATTAATCCCTATCCCACCAACAATCCCTACAAACACAAACACCCTCCTATTGTCTAGAGCCTTTAGAATAAATGATGAAAATCGATCCCACGATCTCCTAAAATCAAGAAGGGTTCTAACCAGCTACTCCTCACTCCCTTCTAGTATGAATGTTAACTTGGCTTATCAACTACTCCATCGATCTTTTTTTTTAATTTTTTTTTATTTATTTGCATCACTTGATGATTCGCAAAGTTTTAGGAAAGTTTATTTGCTCAATGTCATAATTTGTACTGTACAAGAAGGGAGGCATGAAAGAGATAGCATGTGAGGGAATTAGTTTATTATTATTATTATTATTATTATTATTATTATTTAATTAAGGACATACCATAAAAGAGATAAAAATGATAAAATATTTTTGAGTGAGGTTTAAGGGAAGAGGGAAAAATTATAAAATTTGTTGTATATAGTACTAATGTAAATTAAATAAAAAAATAAAAAATAAAATAACCAAAAGTAAGTGAGCAAATATAATTTTTTTTAAAAAATAAAAAGGAGGAAGTACTTCATATACGAAGTAAGCATTATTTTCAGCTAAATTTGAAAATAAAATAAAATAAATAAAATAAAATAAATAAACTCTTTGTTTCATATTTAGGACTTGTTCACTTCACCTTAAAAAAATAATATTCAGTAAAAATAATTTCAGTTCAGTAAAATTAATTTCGGTTCAGTAAAAATAATTTCAATTCAGTAAAAATAATTACAGTTCTAATAAAAATCAGTAAACTTAAAGAAGAAATATAACAACAAATCAGTAAGAATAATTTCAGTTCAGCAAAAATAATTTCAGTTCAGTAAAATTAATTTCAAATCAGTAAAAATAATTCAGTGAAAATAATTTCAATTTAGTAAAAATAATTTCAGTTCAGCAAAAATAAGGTGAAATGAACGGGGCCTTAGTGTTATAGTTGGCCTTTTTTATTAATTATCTATGCATATAGGCTTTTTTTTATTTTATTATTTTATTGAAAAGATTTTATATTGGTTTTTTATTTATGATGCAAATAGAAAATATTTAGATGTGAAAGTAAATAAAATATCAATTAGAGCAGCTCTATCAAGATGTAATGGAATCAACTAACTATTCAGTTTTCACTTTAAAAAGAAAAATATAATCTAATACAAGTACAACCTATCAGTTTTAACATCTTATCAATTACAAGTGTTGTGCTACGTACCTTATTAGTTTTAGTAGTTGTTTATGTAGTGTGTCCGGACAAAATATATAAATAATTGCAATACTTGTCTTATTCATCCGTTTCTAACTATATTGAATTGACATATAGGTTTTTTTTTTTTTTTTTTTTTTTTTTTTTTTTTTTTTTTTTTTTTTCTTTCTTTCTTTCTTTCCATTTGTTCACAAAAAAAAGGGATACAAGCGAGTATATATTTCGATGCTTTCAACTTGATATATTCATTGAAATTGCAAATTTGCCTATTTGGCATGATTTCATATAATTACAATGTTTCTTATATTTAACAACCTTTTTTAACTTTGCACTCCTACTTTAGTCCACCCTTTCTTTCTCCCTCTTCTGTCCTTAACATACAATTCAAACTTTTTAATTGCTTGCATTAAATTGAATTGTTTGTACTCTCTCTTATATTGCATTAGATAATGTGTCCAATTTAATGTTCTAATTTTAGCGAAATTGATGTAGATCTTGATGATTCAAGAAACAGACTCATGAACCAAACCACTTAGAGCCTTAGAGGCGACAACTCTAAGCTTAAATTATAGGCAACAACTTCATATCCTAGTCAAGCTAGCCTCAAACACAATAATAAGCCAAAAATAAATTTAGTTAATAAATCAGAAATAATGTTCATATAAACCCCCCACCCCCCCTAAAATTTTGTTCTAGTGTGGAGTAGAGTATTTATAATAAAATTACGGAATCCTAACTAGCTTAGGAAATCAACTTGAACTAGGAATAATCTAACAGGCTAAAACCCACACTAAAGGAGTTAGCTAAAACCATGCTAGCTAGACGACAAAATAAAGCAATTAGAGATAGAATAAAGCACAAATGTGACAAAAGCCGAATTTCCGTGAGAGTCTAATCCGAACCCCAAAGTATCCAAGCAAATTTCAATTGGCTCATAAGATAGAACGTGATCATAGATCGTGCTAAGACAAAGCCTTCCACATCTAACACGTACCTCTTGGAGCTTCTTAATCCTCATCATTGTCCCCTTTGTCTTGAAAAGAATTTTCCCTCAATTCTTGTCATTTATGTATGGTGCTTAGTTTTGATAGGAATGGTGTCCTTCGAACAAGTGTATTATTCCGATACAGGGTTCAGAATTATTAGAAAGCTAATTATTCAGTGAGGTCAAATGATCGGAATGCCTAGTTGGAGGCCATTTCCAATGAGTAATATTAATGTATAATTAATATTACAGCTTAATCTTGACTGAACCCTTTGGGTCACACCCAAGCAACTAACGATCCGTCACGACGAATTAATCCGAAAGGAATTGATGAGTTGCTCGAGTATTATGAACATAGACATCGGAAATCGAGCTGGGAGCATCGAGACAGAGCATCACAAGTCGAGTCGAATTGATAAAAGACGAGACGGTAAAAATAAATTAATCAGCAAAGTACCAAAATACCCCTAGCATCGGAATGCCCCGAGCAAACCGAGTGCTAGGGGCAATAGTGCTAGCACAGAAGCTAGCATGCGCATCGCACCAAGCCAAGGGTGCTGGCAGCACTACGCTGGTGTAGGGTGCACATCGTGCTAGCATGCACGCTAGCACCGCTTGCTAGCTGCTGCTAGCACGGGGCGCAGCACCATTGCTTGCTGAGCTGGCTGGCGCGCGAAGGTGCTGGCAGCAGCGCCTAGAAGCCCGCATCAATGCGAGGCTTGCTGGCGCTCGCTACTGGCCCATGTGACCAGCTGGCGCGCCTTAAGTGGCTCCAGTTTTGGGGTTGGTTGAGGTAGTTTGGGGATCCTTAGGGGGCAAGGCTTTGTTCCCTTCTTGTGGTCCTCACCTACCCTATCCCTCCTTGTTGCCACTTGTTGATTAATTATTGCTTTGCTATTTTTCTTTTGTTTTTGAATCAAAGATAAAATGGAAAAATGATTTTTACCAACTCTCCCACATTGATGGTAGAGTGGAATGTTTTTGGGAATTCTCTATAAATACCCATGTATTGGGATTTGAGAATTCCACTTGAATTGAACTCAATAAGGCATCTCCAAAGAGAGAAAACCTTCAAGTTCATTAAAACTCGAGTTAGTTTATTTTTGGTCCGACTCAGCTAAACTCCGAGTTAGAGACCGGACGGGTCGAGTTTTGGGTGGATTTCTGTCGGAGGTCTTCGCACGTGCGGGACTCGAGGCTTTCCAAGTAAGAGCTCGTCAAACGAGCAAAGCACGCGTCAAGGGTAATATTGTCTTTTCTCTTTATGTTGTTAATTATGTCTTTTAGTTATATTAATTGTGAGCGGGTATTGGGGTCGGGTTTTGTTCCACGGAAAGTCGGACTTTCCGAAACCCAACAAGTTTTCAACATTGAATGTAGCAATTTCAATTCACCTGCATAAGAGCTAGCAAGTTCGATCTTGTAGGCACTATCTCCAAGATGTTTTAATACTCTATAAGGATCATCATCTATCACTAGGATCAGGAATAACCACATAAGCTTGTTTTTGCCTCTTAGGCCTTGTTTAGTTCACCTTATTTTTACTTATTTTAGAAAAAATAAGTTCAGATCAGATCATCGTTTTATGTGCAGTATTTTATCGCTAAATATCTTTTATTTTGTAATGAAAAAAATTATGAAAATCACATATTAATAAAATACACATTATTACGAATCTAACAAGACTCCACTTGATATAATTTTTCCGTATAGAGTATCGTATATTTAAGGTCAAAGTTTGGTCAAATATGACATTCAGATCAGATCAGATCATACCAGATTAGATCAGACCAAGATCAGACTAGATCAGATCAGACCAGACCAGATAAGTTCAGATAAGCAAAAATAAGGGGAACCAAACAAGGCCTTAGTAGCATAATAAGCTTAATCTTCCTTTGGAGAATTCATCAAACCACAAGAACGTAAGGACTGATGCCACAACAACTTTAAAAGGAGATGATCAATGAACCTATTTTAGAGAAAGGAGTTAAATTGATTGTGTGCAAACTTAGCATGTGCCAACTTATTAATTAGGCTACAAATCCTTAGTAGTCTTACTCATTAAATTAGCCTATGCAAATTACAAAAACTATGTGAAGTACTAGAAAGTAGCTTGGATCCCACAAGTTTCGTGATTTCCAAAAGTAAGTAGGAATTTAGTATTCTTATTCGTAACTATGCTCCTTGGAATCCCTTGTTAACGAACAACCTTTCTGCAATACAAATCAGCTACATTAGTAGCATTTCTCGCTTTTTGACAAGGTAAAAGTGCGCTATCTTTAAAAAATGACCCACAACTACAATTATAGAATATTTCCCTCTCTTAGTTCTAGGCAAACTAACGGTGAAATCCATAGATGCACATGGAGTAGCAGAAACTGGAAGTGGAGTATATAAACCATTATGAAAAGATCAAACTCCTACCTTTTGACTTGTAGCACACCTTTGAATTGAATCACTTGTTGCACATCACTAAGAGTGTTTATCGTTTTGAGTAAATGACATAAGCGCATGAATCACTATTAATTATCAAAATATAAGCTCTATCGTTCGCAAGAATTCTAGTGTAGAGATGTAGAATAGACTCTTTATTTGTTCCTCCTCCTTGATCAATGGTGTAGATTCATCCCTAAGAATTCTTCTAAAAAATCAAAGTGTCATTAATTATCAGGCGTCGTCTGTTGGAACACTTGATCATCCTACCTATCTTCATTCTCAAAATCCAACTCTCCTTCTATATTTTCTTCTTCGCCCCTTTATATGATGTGTAATTAAAGCTCTTTGCTCTTCACCTTCTTTCTCCTGTTTAAGTCAAGCTAAAAGAATTTTGTGATCGAATGATCTTCACCTTTTGGAGTCTATAGAAATATCACCAATCCCTTGACATTAATAGCATCGTTTCTTTGCAAGTGCAACTTGTTAAGGACAAATAATGATTCTTGCTTAGGCCAGGCATTTACTTTTGATCAAACTTTGAAGAAGTACTTCAATTAGCATTCAAAATGTAGGATGATTACCCACTTTTACTTCTTCAAAGATCCTTCTAGACTATTCCTAGAGTAATAGAGTACGTAGAACAAACCATCTCTTTTTCTTGCCTTTCCAAACTCTCGACTAATCTCAAAACATGATCAAAGAAGAGGAAGCTGGAAGCCTAGAAGTTTCAACTTTTAATCAATAAATGTTTTAAGTTCTCTCACAAACCTACCAATAATCATCTCTTCTTTTTTCATTCAAGTTATAAAGCATGTACTGTACAACTTATTAAACTATTAGCACATCCGGTCACACTACTCTTACTTAATGAATATGAATTGATTAAGCTTAATGAATTGATTTTTGATGTATTATCGAGGTAGGAAATGCTTCATTAGTTCTCTTTTTAGCTCTGACCACGTATTGATTTTAGGCTTACCTTTTCTCAACTTTTGGCTTCTAAGTCTTTCACTCTAGCCAAATTCTAACATGTCTAACAAGTTTAAAATGAGCAATTTTACAAGCTTTGTTATCATCAAACCCCATGTAGTCCATGATCTTTTCAAATTGTCTAATCCATTCTAAAAGATCCTTGGCATCTCCATCTCCATTAAACTCTGAAAGCTCAACAATTTTAAGTCACAATCATTTTAAAAGGTACCCTAGCAATGGCCAAAACATCAACCTTTCATTTGTGGTATATTCATTTGTTTGAATAAGTACTTGTGTTCTTGTCTAAAGCTTTTGATTCTTGGATTTCTTGTTGGTATTGAATTCGCGCATCATATTATCCATATATCTTGCAATTCATCCCTTGTAAGACCCATTATAACCTGCAAAAACTCACACACAAAGTGTAACAACAAAACAACAAGCAAAGTGCTTGTGTTCTTGTCCGAAGCTTTTGATTCTTGGATTCGTTGGTGGTATTAAATTCGCGCATCATATTAGCCATCATATATTGAAATTCACCCCTTGTATGACCCATTATAACCTGCAAAAACTCACACGCTAAGCGTAATAATAAAACAACAAGCTAAGTGTTAGAACATGATTCATTCTTAAATATCTCTCCTTTCCTAGAACTTTGTAAATGATAAAAAATCTTAATTTAAAGATCAAGGCTTGATAGGCTTCTTGCATAAACACAACCAGAAATCGACTTACTTGCTCTCCAAGTTAAAATCGTATCAACTTGTAACATCCTAATCAAAACAAATCTTTTTGCAACAAACTTTTACCAAATCTAATTATATGTTGTTAGCACCTCAATATATCCTTGCACTCCAAGTATCCTAACAACCTTCTCACACTCCTAATTTAAATCAAAATTACCTTGAATAGCAAGCAATAATATAATTCACAACAAACACAACATGACAGAAATCTGGAAATTACGTTCGAATTGTGCAGCGATTTTAATCCAAATTCGGCAACAAAATTGTAGTGTAAACCCAGGTAATTCACGTCCATAGTATGTAGATTATGTATGTTCATTTTCCAGCAAAGATTCCTTTCTTGTACAGAACTATGTACAGAACTATGTACAGAAAGTCCACGCAAAAAGAGCAGAACTATGTACAGAAAGTTTATTGTAACTGCAGATTCCTTTCTCAACGAAATATTACGAAACTTAGTAGTTTAAATTTTCTATGTTTTTAGATTCCAATGCAAAAGGAAGCGCTGCAAAATTCTAAGTAGAACTACAGATACGATCAAATACTTTTTCCCTGTCCAGAATTGACGCAATTTACAAAAGCCGATTGATGTGTTCTTCTAAGCATGAGTCTCACCCAAGTTTCTGAAGAACTAATAAGTAGATATTGTAGCACCCTAATTCTAGTTTATGATGAGAAAAAAAAATACAAAAAAATTCGTTAATCAAGAGGGTAAAATCGACATTGTCATGAATTATTTGTGGTATTGTTGTAAATTTATATTACCTGGATAAAT